>NC_052017.1:24967149-27367149 GCF_015832195.1 Motacilla alba alba
AACCCGCTGCCAGCTTCTCCCCCCGCTCCCTCCGTCCCCGGGCCTCTTCCCGGCCCCCCCTCCGGGCACCTGCATAACGACCCCCGCCGTGCCCCCCGCTCCCGCCGAGGCAGGCGCCAGCCCGGGGTGCGCGGGACGGCGGGGAGGAAAGGTGGGGGGTTGCCGCTTTCCGCGGCCCCTCCGCGGGCCTACTGCCGCGGTACCGGCGGCGGGGCCGCCGCGCTCCCTCCGCGCCAGCGGCGGCTGCTGGCGGTGCCGCGGCGCTGCGCACCGGCGCCTTCCCCGCTCGCCCCGCGGCCGGCGGCGAGGGGCTGCACTCCGCGCTCCTTTGTTACGGCGGGACCGGCTTTAGGCAAAATTCCTGCTAACACCTGAGGAGTGAAAGTTTCCAGGCGAGCGGGTCGCATTCCGCTCGGGGGCCGTCTGATTTATGTATTTCTCTTTTTGCAGGGAGACGTACGTATCCATCCAGAGGGGCGCGGGAGGGGTGCGGGGGGGGGGAAAGCATTGTTAAAAGTCTCGGACTGGTGATTCACTGACCACCAAACTGGCGACGCGAAGTCAATTAGCCGAGTAAAACCTGGATGGCTCTGGAACGAGGCACACCTTCGCAAAGCCAGCGCTGCACTTTAAATTTGAAAAAAAAAATGTTTTCTTTTTTTTTTTTTTTTTTTTTTTTCTTCCCGGGAAGAAGGAGAGCGTGCCCACTATCCCCGGACAGCTGTTTTTTCTCCCGGTAGCTCCCATGCGGCAGCCTGTGCCTACGCCGTGGGGTTAAACAGGCGTCGGGACGGGCTTTGGCGTTTTTAGGAGCCGTGGCAGCCAAAATACCCGCGTTTAATAGCTGAGGAGGGTGATGTTTCAGCTGTGTTGTTTTGCTTGCAGATCAGCAAAAAACCACAGTGATTGAAAACGGTGAAATCAGATTTAATGGAAAAGGGAAAAAGATTCGGAAGCCTCGAACCATTTACTCTAGTCTACAACTCCAGGCTTTAAATCATCGCTTTCAGCAGACTCAGTACCTGGCGCTTCCAGAGAGAGCTGAACTGGCAGCTTCATTAGGACTTACCCAGACACAGGTAATTACTGGGAATTCCAAATCGCTGAAATCCTGCTCGAGCAACAAAGGCCAAGCAAAGTATGATGATCTCTGAACATTTTGGCCTCTGTCGGGAACGGTAGAAAAGGTAAAGCACACGGTTCCCATCTCTCTGCGCTAGGACTTACCTAACGCGCGGCGGAGATCGGGCAGCCGCAGAGAGAGCTGAAAGCGCCCTTCCCTCAGCCGTCTGCGAGCAAGCGCTCCCTTTGGATGCCACACACAATATTTTAAAATTGCCTATATTTTCAGATAATTCCAGCACTGAGATGCAATTGCCCAGCTGTGAAAAGGAGAACAAAACAAAGGCAAGGGATCGCTGGGCCTGAGGTAGAGCTAAAAAGCAAAGCTGCCTCGTCGCAACGTTTATAGGTAGAGGAGAAGCAGGAACGCGTTAGGAAATACCTGTTAAATCAATAGTTAATTCACCCTGGATGAGTAACGCAAATGCAGTGGTTAGCCTTGGGCAAAATGTACGGAAGGTGATAATAGATCTGAAGATCAAAGACAGCCGTGTACAAAATTATGGCAGGTTAAGCCATAGTTAAGTGTGGTTGGAGTAGCTGTGCCATTCTGCTAATTTAAGCTTGAAAGACATATGAGGCATTACAGGCTTACCAGGCTGGGGTTTGTGGAGAAGTGCACGGATAGATGGGATCAACCCGGGCAAAATGTTATCATGTGAATCGATGAGCCTAGCAAATAACTTCAGGATTTTATCCATGTCATTGGTAACAGTCTCTTCCAGACAGCGATTTTTAAATACTCAGCAAACATTAATGATGGGAATGGGCCTGATGGTTTTGCAAATGGGATTTTAATATCCTCAGCATGCACGCTCTGTCTCACTGTTGTCTCTCTTTCTCGCTCCTATGCATAGATTTTTTTTTTAGGGACCCGATTCTGATCTTGCAGCTAGAGAAGAACCCCTGCTTATCCCCTAACATTATGATTGCAAAGTTTGAAAGGTCAAATACACATGGAGGATTTGTTTTCTGTTTGATTGATTTTAAAAAATACATTCTGTATACATGCCTTACCTATATGTAATTGCTATGATAATTCTGACCTGCCAGTGGGCCTGATCCTTGCACACCTTATCGAGTGCAGGCTCCCTCCTCGGGAGTTCTGCTGCGTTAGGAGCAGGATGAGACCCAAAGCAATGTTGATATACTATTACTTACAGAGAAAATAAAAATAATCTTCTTTCATAACCCATTTTAATATAAAGTCACAATCCTGGTTCTATTATGCCTCCTCCCCTGCCACATCAGCATGGACTGCTTGATCTGACCGTGAGGATTTCAGAAGCACAATTTCTTTGTAAGATGCCCTTTGTCTATTGGCTCTTGTCTCCTGGCACAAAATCATATGATTGCCCATGTTTGACAACAGTTTGCCCGAACGATCAAATGACCTCCAAAATTCTGAATGAGGTGCTAAAACAGGAGACCGCAGAGCATGTGGTCTGCTCGGGGAAACAACAACGTGGCCTGCTCAGGGAAAACAACGTCCCAGGTTAAAACCTGCACCCCTCTCCCTTTCCAGCTCTGCTCTGCCTCCCCTGTTCTCTCCGGCTGCATCCAAAGCCCGAGAGCAGCCGTAGCTACCCCTCCTTCCCCTCTCCCCATCCCCTGCTCCACACCCGACTGGCGTGTGCCCTCAAGACTTTCTCCAGATTAGACCCCCGGCCCCCAGGGTCTTCCCTGCCGTGCCCTGGGCGCTGACGGCAGCCTAATATCTAATGCGTTTCGGTTTACAGGTGAAGATCTGGTTTCAGAACAAGCGCTCCAAATTCAAGAAGCTGCTGAAGCAGGGCAGTAACCCCCACGAGAGCGACCCTCTGCCCGGCTCCGCTGCCCTCTCGCCTCGCTCTCCAGCTCTGCCTCCAGTCTGGGACGTTTCAGCCTCTGCCAAGGGAGTCAATATGCCTCCAAACAGCTACATGCCTGGCTATTCTCACTGGTATTCTTCTCCACATCAAGACACAATGCAGAGACCACAAATGATGTGAATTGTCCAAGAGAAATAATCTCCCAAGAACGCCTCGTCTCGACATGGCAAGAAGTTCCCCTGCTTTGCCAAGCCGTGCCAGCTAACAGGCTCTGTGTGAACTTGTAGATGCGGCAAAGAGACAGAGTGGCTTTATTTTTTTTTTTTTTTAAAGTAACCTCAGCGATTGATCTTGAACAGAAAGACACAATTTTCATTCTGGCGCACAGAAGACACTTCTCTTTAGGATATTTTCCTTTGGACTCCAAGGCACCAGCCTCTTTCTCTGTGGAGTATACGTCAAAACAAACTTTTTACAGACTTTGCCCACAAGAACCTGAATCTACCATGGCAGCCGTTTTTACTTGTTTAATGAGCTAAAGACATTACATGATGAAAGAGAGACTAGTCAAAACTCCTTCATTTTTATTCACCAAATCCGAACTGGGGAAAGGATTAAAAGACAGAAGAAGGGATTTTTTTAAAAAATTAAGATTGGGGGGAAAAAGGAGAACTGGTTGAAAAAATGCAAATATACTGTAAGATTGGAACGTTACCACGAAGCAAAATCTGCATGCTTTCTCAAAATGTAATGGGCTGCGGCTCAGAAGAAACCACCGTCTCTCACTCGAAGAGCCCCCTCATCCGCACAGACCCGCACCCGCACACAGCCGGACAGTCTCCCGGAGACGAGCAGGAAAGACAGAGCGAGGGATTCGCGGCCAGACCCGCCGCCGCGGGCTGGGGAAGGACGGTTCAGCGCTGCCCGGCGGCAGCCTCAACCACTGAGCGAGAGGGACCTTTCCCCGAGCAACCTTTCTGTATATATTGTTGAATTTTAGTTGTACATATACTTTGTATGTTTTTGTCTTCTTTCATATATAGAGTAAAAGCCACAAAACGCCCGCCTGGCTCCTATTTCTCCTCACGTTAGCGGATCCACACCTGCCCCGACTTGCCCCCCCCCCCCCCCCCCCCCCCCCCCCCCCCCGATCAGTCCGGGCAGAGGGATCCTTGTATCCTTGTGCCCAGCTTGCCTGAGCGCACAGACACCCCTATCAAAGCATATATCTGCAAGCAAAGAAAGAAAAGATGAAGTGGGGTGGGGTAGCTGGTGGTTTAGTTGGTTTTAAGGCTACGACTTAAAGACAGGAGGTACCGAGTCCACAAAGATACGCCTAGACGAAGTCCCTAATCACCCGGCCATTTCTGCTGCGATTTTACTGCTCCGCTGCTCAGCTGAGCTTTCTCGCCGAGGAGAAGCTCAGAGCCCTGTCTTTCTTCCCAAAGGTTGGAGACTCCAAATTATTAAGAAAGGAGGCGCCCTCCTTTGTTTCAAAGAGCAGACAATGCAAGCTGAGGAATGTTTTGCAAAGCCCTGAGAGGTGCCCAGGCACACAACACGCTGTCCAGCCAGCTTCAGCCGCACCGGCTTGTGGAAAGCACAGCAACAACTGACAATGAAAAGCCTTTTCCTCATCCAAGCTGGGTGCCCCATACTGCGAGAATTAATGGCTAGAGACCTGGGCATCCTTCAAATTATGAACCTTGAAACCACTGAGCCATTTATCAGAAGTCAATAGAGATCCTCAGAGTGCTCCATATAATGACAGCTACATACAGTCGTGCAAAAGGACAGTCACTATAATTAGACACAAAGCAAAGACTACTTACCAATATACCAGTTTTTTGGGGGGTGTTTTTTGGTTTGGTTTTTTTTTTTTTTGAGCAACTTCCACGCTCAGTCAGTCTTCAGAGTGCTTTAAAACCGATCAGTCTTGTCATTTTCTACCATTCGTATTGTTACATTAGGAAAAATGTTTTCTTTTCTTTTTTTCCCCTTCCCACTGTGAAACTTTGGGTTCAGAGCTCCCCAGGATCAATTCTGAACAAAGCCTCCAGCTGCAGTGCCATCCAATTTGAAGCAGACATTGGGGACAATTTAAGGTTTTTATCCACAAGAAGGTTTTTTTCCATTCTCTTAAATGCAGCCATAATTAGAGTAATTTTTCATGTAGCCCGCTGATTACAGCGTTTTTACCGTCAAAGATAATTACCTGTAATTTTCTTCCACTTTTAATACTAAAAAGCCATCTTTATTTAGATTCAGGAACAGGAAAGGCGAAACAAAAGAGGAAAATTATTCTGTTATTCATACACAAATTGCAGAGACGTAGGGCCTAAAATTGAAAATTAACCAAAATTATAATGCTGAAAAGAATGGAAGAGGCTTCAGAAGTACAGCTGGTAGTGGGGCTCACTGAATTATTCAAATGACACTGGAGAGAAAGCTACCATACATTTAAACCAACAGCATTGTGTGCATCTTTCAGAAAACCCCGCTTTACACCCCCCTCTCCCCCCACGCCGGCCCCTGCGCGGGCTCCCCCTCGCCTCGCAGGAGGGCGGCGGATGCCCCGCTGAGCGAGTCCCGCCGCCCGGGGAGCCCGGCCCAGCCGAGCCCGGCCCGGCGGCTCCCGCGGGCGCTTTAACCCTTTCGCTGCGTGCTCCCGGCGGGGCCGGCGGCGGGCACGGGGGCGGGGGCGCGGGGCGTTCGCCGCCTCCCGTGGGCCGGCGGGGGGCTCGGCCTCCCCTGCCCGCCGCGCGTGGGTGCCGGCGCGGAAAGCCTCTGGCTGCGTCGTGCCCTCCTCCCCCGCGAGCGATTCCTCAAATAGGCTCAGAAAAAAGCCCGGACAACAAGCGAGCGAGCGAGCAAATAAACGATAACAATAATAATAAAAGCCCCATTAGCTTAGCGGCGTGGGAGAAGGTGGGAAAGGTAGGCCTTCCCGGGAGCGGGGTGGGAGTGAATGGCAGCAGCGGCTCCCACTCGCGCGGCAGCCGCCCCGGGAGACTCTCGTGAAACAGCGTCATCTATGGATGGAGCAGCGGCAGCTCCCCACGCCGGCACCAAACCTGCCGCCGCCGGGCTGCCAGCGCCGGCTCCGCCGCCCGCCGCCGCCGCCGGGCTCCGCCGCCCCGGGGCCGCGGAGAGCTGCGGAAAGGCGCGCTGCCGCCGCCCCGCCGCGGGCACGGGCGGACGGGGCTGGCCCGGGGGTCGCACGGTTTCTCCGCCGGCCGCCGAGTCCCGCGCCGCCCCTCCGACGGCCCGTCCCGTCGGGGCTCCCGCCGCATCCCCGCCGCCCCCGGCAGCATCGGGGGAAAGGGGGCGCTTCTCTGTCGGGGGCCGGCCGGGGAGGGAAACCACCTGCGCGAGAATGACCCCCAGGGTGAGGGAGCAAAGACGGAGCGTGCCTCGACGGGCAAGGCGCGGAGCGGCCACAAACCAACCCCAAACCCAAGCGAGCCCCAAAACTTACCCCTCAGAAAATCTGCTAAGCAAGGATCGGGGTCTAGAAATCTGTACTGAACAGAAGCAGTGGAGAATATTTTTCTGAGTCTCAGGGCAGAAGCTCTTTCTCTATATTCTTGGTTGAGTGAGCACATCCAGGTGTGAAATTGTTTGCACACCCCAGCACCTCTTATATTGCCAGCAAAATTAGCTGTTATTACTGTCACTGTTTAGTGATGGTTAGCTTGATAAAAAAAACCTGCTGTAATCAAGACCTGGCGCATCTTTGCAAATTACAGATAATTGTAAACGTCCAGATTATGATAATAGCATCCTAATCCAGCCTGCAATATAATTATTACAGAGTGTTACATCTGAAACTGTCCAGTAGGGCTAATTCAGCCATTATTTAGACCCTATTTTTGCACTGCAAATGGGTTGCTGAGTTGAAAATGTACGATTGTAATTTCACGGGGCACTCAATGAGTAATGGTATAGGGAGGGAAAAATACAAAAGTGAAATGCGAACAGTAGCGATCAAATCAAACTCTGAAGGACAAAAGACTGTTTGATTCATAGGGAATGAGAAGAGCGGGAATTAAGAAAATAGCAAATCAGTGGTCTGCAGCGTTACGTGTCCAAATCTCAACGACTGCGAGCCTGATGTGCAGTCGGGGACTGCTGCTCCGGCTCCCGCCTTGCATCAGTCCGCCTCTCGGCTCGGCTCTTCCCGGCAGCCTCTCCCCGGCACCCGAAGCATCCCCGAGCTCCCCACCCATCCCCAAAAGAGGTCTCGCCATTGTCTTGTGCCTCCTCTCAGGTGACTGAACGTCACTTTCGGGCAAGAAGCCTCGGGAGCTTCGGAAGCGGGCGGAGGAGAGCTCGGGGTGCGGGATGCCAGCGCCAGGCACTCTCCGCGGCGGGCTGCGGGGCCGGCGGCCTTTTGCGCTCCCCCGCACCCGCTGGACCGGTCCTCAGGGGTCCTTAGGGAAATTATCACAGAACCGACTCAATTGTAATTAATTAATCAAAAGAGCCTGGCTAACAGGACTACCTGCAGCTAGCGAGGTTAACTCACTGGGCTAGCTGGCTTTCGACTCCTGATTAACTTTTATTAACCCTGGACACGAAACACACAAACCCGCTTCATTTTTTAATGACCTAAATCATCAAAGCGCGGTTGCCGCCGGACCGGTTGGTCTCCGGTTAGTCTCCGCAGGGTCCAGATGAGAAGAGGGAACGCCCGGGGCCGGCCCCATGGGCAGGAGGGCTGCCTCCCCGGCCCTTGCTGGCCTCTCCCGACCGCAGCCGCTCCTGACAGCCCGCAGTCCAACTCCGCGCCCTTTTCTCCACGCGCATTAGTAAAAACCAGGAGAATAAAAGAAAGCTCAGCGGACAGCGCGAGGCGAAAACCCTATAAAACGCGTTATGCGGTACGTATCGATGAGACCGTAAAGATCTCCTGGAACGGAGGGCCAGCTCCGCAACCAGGCAGATGATGCCGCTGCGGAGCACGAAGCCGGGTCAGCATCCGGCCCGGAGAGGCTGGCTGAGCCATCCTGCAAAACCGAGGCTGAGGTTTAGACAGCCTCTCCGGGAGTGCCGAGGGGCAGGCGGCAGCGGGAGAGGAGCGAGAAGCCACCCGCAAGCTCTTCTTCGCCAAATGCCCAATCTGCCGCGGGTTCCGGCCGGGGCTGGCACTCCGGGCCCTCACCCGAAGGTGATTAAGGAGGTGAAGGAGCCGTGAGTTTTACCCGCGGCTTGGAAGGTCGTGTCAGTGGAAGGTGCTCTCACAGACAGCCGGGGCGTGGGTGCGTGGCGGGATTTATCAGGTCTGTATTCCAGGCAGATAAACTATTGTTTATCATCCTCCCTGAATCGCATATAAATAGACGCACCACCGAACAAAGAGAACTATTTAACTGATGCAACACAGATTCTCCCTAAAAAAAGAGACAGAAAGAGAGGCTTAATGTAAACTTCGCGTTTCCTATTTTCACAGCTCTTATCTGACCTATAAAACAGGTTATTGAGTTACTGCAAGCAATCGCTTAAATGACTGAAAGCAAGAAGAGGGGGTTCCCACCCCCCCCCCCCCCGATTTTCCTGAAGCAATACATCTCCTTTCCTTAATCCACAACCGAAACACCTAAAGTCTGTCAGTCGCAAAATTGCGTGGCAGAAATCTTTAATTGATGCCACATGTGGGATGCACTCTGGGGACACAGCGCTGCCGGCGGTGGAGCGGGCAGAGCGCGGAGGCCCGCGCAGGCAGCGCGGCCGCGGGGGAGCGAATGCCCGGGGGACACCGAGGGGAGTAAGAGGGCGACAGGAACGCCTGATAAGAGGGCTGACCTGCCGCGGTGACAGGTTGGAGGGGGTGTTTTTTCTTTCCCCGGGAAGGAGAGGGAGAGAAACCGAGGCGCTGGGCGGCGAGACAGCAGCTCCCGGCTGAAGGCTCTGCCCGAGGGCGGTGCGGGCAGATGCCCGGGCAGGAGCGGGGGGCTCGGGCGGAAGCGGGAAGGTGCTCCTCCCGCGGCCGTGGAGGGGGTGGCGGGCTCTGTGTGTGTCTGGCTGTGGGTGAGGTAGGTGTGCGTCCCAGCCGGGGGCTAGCGCAGCCGGGGGTGGATATGCTGTGGGTGTGAGTGCCCCAAGGGGGGCAGGTAGTGTCAGGAGCTCTCGATCTGGGGAAGCGGGGGCTGCAGGCTGCTCTGTGCGTGTGTGTCTGTATGTCTGTGCGCCTGTGTGTGTGTGTGTGTGTGTGTCAGGCCCTGTGGCTCAGCCCTGGAGCCGCTCGGCACCCACAGGAATGTGGCTCCTCTCGGCTCCCCGAACTGCCCAGGCTCCACATGGAAGTGGCCGCCAGGAAAACAGAAGGGAGGGGAAGAGGGGGAGGGGCGGGGAAAGCCCCGAGCCAGCGATCCGCCGAGCCCAAACCCAGCATCAGACAAAGGACAGTTCATGCCATCCCTTTCCCGGGAAGCGAGGGGGGAGGCCTGGCCAGGCTAGGCTCCCTCCGGCCGCCGCCGGAGCCCAGGGGGTGCACCCAGGCGGGAAGAGGCGCCGGGGTGTGCCTGCCTGTGTGTGCGGGGACAGGAGCATCCCCTCGGCCCGGGGCTCTCCCGGGGGAGCGGCGGGCGGCCGTAGACTCTGTCCATCGAGGTCGGGGCCACGCGACGGGGAGCCCCGGCGAGGGCATTTCTTATCCTCTCCAGGGGAGGGATGCCAGGCTTTTCCCGACCTGCCTAACACCAACCCGCTCTGGGAGGAGAAATTAAGCAGGGAAGGGGACCGGCATGGAAACCAAGCCGAGCTGACTCGGCTGGCTTGGAGAGGCGAGCGATGCCTAGTCCAGCGGCCGCGGTGTGAATTCCCATTTCTGCCCGGTATGCTGCTGGCCGGCGTTCCGCCTTCCCGGAGCTGTTTCTGCGCTGTCCGTCCGGGCCGTCCCGGCCCCGGCAGGTTACCGTAACCCAACAGCTCCGCGGCAGCTCCTCAAAGAAAGGGGTGGGTGGACCCACCTGGGAAACTGACTTCCACCTCTTGTGTCCAAACCTTTCTGCAAAGGGAAATGACCTCCGGGAAGGGAGAATTTCTTACTGCAGGTTGAGTGCTTGTCTAGAGGGAAATGAGGAAAAGAGGGGAAGAAAATGAAAGGGTCAAGTTTGTAAAAAAATTTTGCAGAGGATGGAAGTGAGCAGAAGAGACGAGGTCGACCTTTTCGTCAGCCCCAGAGTCGCGGGAAGTCCCTGAAACCTTGCGAGTTAAATGAGCAGGAGACGGTCCCCAGAACGGCGGGAGAGATGGGGAGCGGCGAGGCACCGCGGCAGGGCGGCCGCTCTCCGGCAGCGGGCAGGGGTGGGCAGCCGGCGGCGGCCCCCAGCGCCCTGCCTCCGGCACCCCCGCGCCCTCCCCGGCGTGCAGGGAGCACAACTGAACAAGCTGGTCCATTGTACTGCAAGACATTTACCAACCCCCGAACCTGCTACAAAACAGCAAACGCGGGCTTCTTTCTTTGGCGAGAAAACTGCGCAAACCACACTCACGCACACGCACAGAACATGGCAGGCAGGAGAGGAAGGAGAAAAAAAGGAGGGGGAGGGCAGCGGGGAGGAAGACTGGAGATAGGTAAGTGCGCCCCAGGGCAGGAGCGTGCCTTTTCAGGCCTCGCCTCCCCCCCTTCCAGCACTCTCCCCGCCAGCCTCAGCTGCCAGAGGGGCATCTTTCATCTCGGGGATTCTTCCAGCGGCGCCTTTGGTACGTTCACTGCTGTCGCCGTACCCCGCACGGCCGTGAATTACCACTGCCCCCTAGGATGGGGGTCCCCGTGGGAACGTGCGCCGCCGCGGGGGCCCCGCGGGCCAGGATTTCGACTGGAAGAGAGCCCATGCTCCGTGCGAGTGGTCCGCGCCGGCGGGCAGCACTTCGGCCATCTCGCCAAGCCGTGCCTCCAGCACTGGGCAGCGCTAGCGACTGCTTTGACGCAAGGGTTTTCCCCTAAATCGTGTAGAAATAAAAGAAAAACAATAAAAGTACCTCTGAAACGTTCCTCCTTCAGTCGAAGCCGCCGCAGGCTTTTAGCAGGAGCGAGGGGAGCGGGGCCCTCATTTTATTCTTTTCTCATATTTAGTGGCTCCCTTTGACGGAAACGTAATTTGTATAATTAGCCGAGCGCACACGGGCGACTGATGGGCTGTGGAGTGTGCAGCTCTCGACGCTAATTGCTCTCAGAAAAGGATTCAGGGCGGCTTAAGGCGAGAGATTCGCTTTCTCGCATCAGGATGGGCAGCTTTCCCTTCAGCTCACAGCGCTGAACAGTGGGATGTACGCGGTCTTGCCAGAGCCCGTTTCCCAGCGGGGAGAGAGCACCGCCGCCCCTCGGCTCGCCCGTGGCCACCTGCGAGGGCCAGGTCCTGCCAGCACGCCCGGGCTGTGGTGGCACTGCACGGCACTGGAACAGAGTATGAACTCCCAGCTCCCGTTCTCTTTCCTCACTTGCTTTCTGAAAGCAAATTAGTATTATATTTTTTTCCTCTTATTAATAGAAGAAGGGGTAATTTGGAAACATTTATCTTGGTCGAAATAATTTTATTTTATTCAGAATATACAGTTTAATTCCTCTATCTACAATTATTTACAGGGTTAAAATAACATTGAAAAAAGTCTCTGGAAAAGTTGAGGTCATAGATTTCAAGGCACCAATGATAGTGTCCACAGCTGAGCCAAAAAACGTCCGTATTGTGTAAAAAAGGGGTTCCTTTGAAATGCAATAAGTTACATGCACAAGCTTTACACATTTTAATCTTTTTGTTTGTTTCTTTTCCCTTTTAAAAATTCCCCATATGCATTCCTTTCGTTATTATTCCTTAACAGTAAAACACAGGAGTCCAAGGAACAACAAAAAATAATAAAATAATAAGGGTCAGGCTCTAATAAATCGTCCCAGAGGCCAGCGCTAACGGGTGCTGTAGGGAGCCGTGGGGTTGGAGATGAGAGTTGATGGAGTTGGCAGCGGGGTACCAGGAAGTGGAGCTCTCCAGGTAGCTGGATGCAGGGGACGGGTTGGAGTTTGGAGGGTGAGCGTGCGCGTGGGCATGGTGGCTGAGGGAGCGGGACGAGCCCTGAGGTTCCCAAACCGCAGGTGATTGTGGAGAGTTGCAGGCCATGGGGTCGCTGGAGCTGGGGCTGTGCTCCGGAGGCATCTCCCCGTTTTTCATGATCTTCTTGATCTTGGATCTTTTATTCTGAAACCAGATTTTCACCTGGGAGCGGGACGGGAGGAGAGGAGAAGGGAGGAAAGGGGGAGTGGGGAGGGAAAACGACACCATTAATGCCCGCCTGGCAATCCGGTGCTTCGCGGCTGCGATGCCCCGCCGCTCTCCCACCCCTCCGCGGGGACCGATCCAGCCCTTCCCGCCGCGCCGGGGTGAGCCCGGGTTCTGGACCCGCCGGGCCGGGCCGGGCCGAGCCGCGCCGCTCGCGGTACCTGTGTTTGCGTGAGTCCCAGGGAGGCTGCCAGCTCGGCCCGCTCGGGCAGGGCGAGGTACTGGGTCTTCTGAAACCTCCTCTGCAATGCTGCCAGCTGAAAGCTGGAATAAATAGTCCGGGGTTTGCGCACTTTCTTTGGTTTGCCGTTCACCATCCGCACCTCGGGTTCCGCCACCTCCTTCTCTGCACGGGAGCAAGAGCGGGACAGAGACGCAGACGTTAAGCTCGGGACAGGCTCCGCTCCGCGCCGCGCAGCCTGCGCCGCCGGGGCGGCATCCCGCCCGCGGGCCGGGCCGGGCCGGGCCGGGCAGGGCAGCGGCGCCGGCCCGACGGGCCCCTGCGGCTCCCCCCGGGGCTCCCGCAGCCGGGCGGCGGCCCCGCGCAGCCTCCGCCGGCTCCCCGCGGTGACACGGGGGGGGAACCGCTCCCTCCACACCGGCCTCGACCACCCCCGGCCCTCTTCCTCCGCCTCCCACGCCAGCCCTGGGCATCCTGCCGGGCGCGCAGCGCTGCGCGGGCGGGAGCGCAGGGCATGCGCGGCCGCCGCGGGCGCTGGGAGGATGGTTGGGGCCCTGCTGGGAAGAGCTCTGTCCGGAGCGAAGTCGGACCCAAGGCATCGACCACTTCCTCCGCACACCCGCGCCATCCCCCTCCCGCCGCCGGCGTGTCCCCAAGCGCCGTCGCGACCGCACTCGTCCCAGCCAAGCCCCAGCAGCTTGGCTGTACCACGGGGTTGTTTATTTTTTTTTCCTCCCGGACCCCTTCTTCTTCTTTTTTTTTCTTTTTTTTTTTTTTCTTTTTTTTTTTTTTTTCCTCTCCTCTACAGCAAGTTACAAAGAAGTAAAGCACTAAAACCGCGACGCTTTCTGGCGAAAAACCCTCCCGGCTTCGCAGCCCCGCCACTGCTGTTCTCCCCCTCCCAGTCTCCTCCCCCGCCCCTCTAGCACAGGGGGAAGGAAACTTTCTTCAACACCGCGAACCTGAGTTTGAGACACGCAACAAGGCACGGCTATTTTCTCCCTTTTCCAGCGGGGGGGAAGGAGGAGGGAGGTAGCCGTGGGGGCCCGGGGGCAGCTGACAGAAGTGCTAAAGCACTAGTCCTACAATTTCTAGTTTAGATCATACGAGCTGGTCAAAACTAGCAGACGACTAAACCGGTTCTCCACTTTTTTCCCCTCCCAATTTTCTTTTTTTTTCCCCTATTTATTTATTTATTTCTATTTTCCCTTCTGGTTCAGGGAAAGCCGCATCCCCGTGCTCCGTGGGTCAGGCATCTGCCGGGGCGCGCTCCCCCAGCCTCCCCAAAGCCGCGGGAGCTTCCCGCACACCCCGGGCCCCCGGCCCTCACCTGGCTGGCCGGCGGAGCTCTGGACGCGGTTGTAAGCCCCGCTGTACTGGTGGTAGGGGCTGGCGTAGCTGTAGTCTGCATAGGCTTTGGCAGGATAGTTCCCGGCAGATCCGTTCATGCCGTGGTACTGATACTGGTAGGGGTTGAGCGCTTTGCCGTAGGAAGCCGAGGTAGGCGAGCAGTAGCCGTGCGGGGCTCCCCCCGCCGGGCTGTAGTAGTCGGAATCCGTAGCGGAGGACTCGGGTAAAGTGGGAGATTCCTGGGACGGATGGTGCATGGCTGCAGCCGTCTGGAAAGGAGCTTGGAAGTCGCCGGATCTGATGTTGGGGACCCTTCTGTCAAATACTCCTGTCATAGCTCGGAGCCGGCGGCGGGCTGGGGCTGGCGGCGGGGCTGCTCGGCTCTAAGCAGACATGTCTGGGGGAGGAGGCTGCGGCGCGGTGTCTGTCTCCGGCAGACTGCTGGCTGGGGCGCAGCATAGGCTTGGTTAAATCCTTAATTGCGCTCTTACGCACAGCAGGGTGGATCGGGTTCCATTGGCCAGAGCAATCGGGAGCAGCGACACCCTAACTCGTCCAACTAGTTTAGCACAACAAAGCTCTGGCTTAAAAAAAAAAAAAAAAAAAAAAAAAAAGAGGGGAAAAAAGGAGGAAAAAAAAAAGTCCCATTCAACCTCTTTTTAAAGTGAATACCAACAGCGATCTCCGAGTCGGAGCGCCGCGATTGGGAGGTTTCCGGCTCCCCCCACCCCTGTAGCCGGCGAGGGGGCTCGGCCAGCCCCGCCGCCCTGCAGCCCGGTGCCCCCGCACCTCCACCCGCAGCGCCCTGGGGGAGGGCTGCAGCCACGCCGCTCGGATTTGCCGTCCGGTCCCCCTTGGCTACGCTGATGGCTTGGGAACACCGCACCGGGCGCTCCTGGCTCCCACTCGATTTCTGATCTGGTGACAATAACCATTAGCGTCTGACCGTGCTGCTTCCCTCGGACCGTCCTTCTTTCCCGGGGAAACGTCCGGGACCTCCGCGCTAAATACAGCAAACCCTATTACCCCCAAGTACCTTGAATTTTAGTTACATCATTTCCTGCATTTCCAAGACCCCAGCACGGCCCGGAGCCAGCGGGAGACTCCCGGCATAATGCCCTGCCGTGGGGGTGCGGGGGAGCTGCTGGTGGCACCATACGGCCTAGGGACACCCACCCCGCGGATTTCGCGAAAGGCAACCTGCCCGTGGCACGATGCCCGTGGCTGGAGAGTCCCGGACTCTCTCGCCAGCTCTGGAGCCCCTCAGGGTTCGCTTGTGACCGCTCGGCCCCACGAACGTGCGCTCCTCAAGCCCCCGGGGCCATGCTCACCGTCTGGTCGGCCTCCGGCCCAGCGTCAGAAGCCCCTCACGAAGGGAGCTCAAATCACCCTCACGCGTGGGCAGGACCTCTGCGAGGCCGTCGTGGGGCTTCTCCGCTCGGAGGCTGTCGCAGGAGCCCGCTTTCCGGGTGACAGCCCCATGGCAGCGACCGGCGCTGTGCGGGGCTATCGTCCCCACAGCACTCCGGCCAGCAGCACCCTCCTTCACCTGCACCCCTTCCCTCGCACCCATCCACGCATCCCAGGCTTCATGTCCGGGCCAGGGAGAGCCACGGGCTGGTGATGCTCGTCCCTGCTGATTTTACAGCAGTGTTGCAGGAAAAAAAAAAAGGATCAAATTTTACTAGACACTAAGGAAAACAAATAAAAGGCTGTTTTCAGTGACCTGGAGTTGTAGATTTTTCTGAAGTTGTTTACTCTCCAGATTTAGCCTGTTTGCTCACCGAAGATCTCCCAGCCAGCTGAGTAACACTTGTAACACAACCGTGCATGTTGTACTTGAACTTATTGTTTGCTTTGGAAATGTCCACAGCTCATATAAAATCACATTAAACAAATCCCTAAGCATTTCATGACATGATTCACTTACTTAAATCCATTGGAAATATCTCTCCCCCTCTATTTTTCCCTTTTTTCCCTTCTACCCCCCCTTTTTTTTTTTTTTTTTTTTTTTTTTTTTAAAGAGAGGAATCAGAGAGGGATATATGTTTATGACTGGGGATGGAGGGAAAAGTTTATTAAAGCTCGCAGTTTGCATCCAGCTGGAAGGGACGGTAGAGGTTTTAAGCAGACGAAGAGGGAGAGAGGGGGAGGAAAGCCCACTTGTGTCATAAATTCCAGGGCACTGCACTTCAACACGTTCGGGCAGGAAGGTGCCGTTTTAGGGGAGAGAACGGGAGAGGAGCTGGGCGCCGGTCTCGCACTCAGCCTCGGTAGCTCTGGAGCCGCGGCGGATCCCGGCCAAGCCGTCCCGACAGGCTGCTTGTACAGCTCACCGGGGAAATCTGCATCTCTGCAGCAGAGAAACTTTCCTCTTGTTTTATTCAGTAGCAGAGCAGGGGACAAAAAAAAAAAAAAAAAAAAAAAAAAAAAAAAAAAAAAAAAAAAGCTTCGATATTAAGAGGGAAAAAAAAGGCAGAAGCCCAACAACAGATCCAACCCCAAGTCCCCCAAGCTGATTTTTTTTCTGAAGGCACCCGCCGCCGCCGCCGTCGCAGTCCGTGCGAGGGTTACCGGGCTGAGGGCACACAAATCCGCCTGTTTGCGGGTTTCCTGCCCCCCGTCCTTCCCAGCCCGAACCCGATTTTCTTGCCTTTCTGCTGTTTTCCCCCAGCGGTTTTTATTTAACACATCCGGTGGGAGCGGGCGGTTCGGAGGGAGCCGGAGTCTGTTTTCCATTTCACAATATGGTCATTGTTTACCGGCACATGCCCGCCGCGTCGCCTGAGCGGCTGCCCGGGGCCCCCGCGGCCCGTTCGGGCCCGAGCCCCGCTGACCCTCGGGGAGGGAGGTGGGCGCCGTGTCCGCGTGTCCCGCCGCGTCCGTGCGTCCCGCCGCGTCCGTGCGTCCCGCAGCCGCGGGGGCGCCGCGGCCGCCCCGGAGGCGCGCGGGCCGTGCCCGTGGCAAGAGCGCCCCGTTGTGGCCGCGGGGCCGCGGCGCCGCCTGCGCTACCTGCGCGCCTCCGCCCCTCCCGCCGCGCCGCCGCCGCCGCCCCCGCCGGGGCCAGACTGAGCGGCGGCGGCGGGCGCGGAGCCGGGCGGCCCCGCCAGCGCTGTCCCCTCAGGGCGCGGGGACCGGGGCGCGGGAGCCGCCGGGCCGGCGGCCGCGGCAGGACAACGCGGCGATTGTTCCCGCCTGCGCCTGGGAGCTGCCGCGGGGGCGGCGCTGGGGCCCCGACCGAGCCCCGCGGCGGGCCGGGCGCTGTGTGCCGGCCGGTGCCCGCCGGCAGCCCCGCCCTGCCCCGCTCCTGGTCGGGAGTGTCCCCACCGGCTGAACGCTCCGCCCGGGCTCACGGAGGGCTCTCCGTCCCCTCTCGCTCCGCAGCGCTTTGTTTCCAGCCAACGAGAGAAATATTTCGGATGAGCCTCTCAGACTTTTGGATAAAGTCTTGCAATTGTTCACAGAAAATCTTTCACTTTCTGGATAAAATATTCTCTCTCGGGCACGGAGTTTTTGCTGGGAAACTTTATTTGCATGGAAATTGCTGGCAAAGAATGAAAGGAAATTTTTTCCCTTCCTTAAAAAAAAAAAAAGCCCCAAACAGCCCTCCGCAGTGGAAACACAGATTAACTCTTGTTTTACAGCATCAGAAAATGGTGATTGCCATTCAACAACTGAGGACTTTCCTCATCTTAGGCTGAGGACTTGTTTACCTAGGGGAGTGTTTTCAGAATGAAGAGGCAAAGAGACTGAAAGTCCTTGTATTCTCACCTAAGGCAAAAAAAAAAAAAAAATCTGCTGCAAAGTAAAAAGTCTTGAAATTTTCAGTATGGGCTATCGGGGATCCAGTGGAGAGGGCTAGTGAACTGCTCAGAAGAATGTTCTCAAGACAGTGAGAAAGGGAGAAATGCAGGAAAGGATTTTGGAAAGCAGCAATTGCAAGCAGGGAAGGAGAAATAAATGTGACAGAAAACTCAAGGAAGCTAAGACTTTTTGCTCACATTTCAGTAGCTTTTTGAAGAGCCTTTGGCTTTGGGTACAGCTGGTTCAGGGAAGGAAAATGGGCATGTCTCCACGTAGGCACGACACGCTCTGCTTTGGGGAACTGAAGTCACTCCTAAAGGAAAGGATGTTTGTGTTCCCTTGAAGGTCACCATTTGTCTTGATGGAAGGATGCACATGTGAACTTGGGATCAAAGTCTGTGTGGTCCTTCAAACGCTGATGCAGGCACTGTTTTAGTCCTCCATCCAAGAGGGTCGTCCATCCAAAAGGGTCATTTCCCATCCCTGGAACAGCCTTTTCTCTTCCAGTTTCTTATGCGTGCCCAAGAATCACTGGGCCTCCAGTTAATGAAGTGAACCTGTCACTTTGGCATTTCCATGGCTGATGGATTCACTGCCAGGCTTGGCCACAGACTAGGCTCTGCTGGCCTCGCTTGTCCAGCCTGTAAATTGCACAGCACATAAAAACCATGACATACAATGTTAGGAATTAGAATTTGCTTTTTAGGCAACCTGTGACTGTCTCTTTCAATTGCCAAGGAGCTGACAGGAGAAGAGTACACTTGCACCTATTTCCCCCAAATTGCACCAGCGTGAGTGAAGAGGAGAGCTAGGGCTTCCTGTTAAGGTCACCTGTAGTAGGCTGAGCCAAATGCGGGGGCAAGAGGATGTTAAGAGATTCTTGTCTGCATGCCCCCTTCCCTCCTTTCTCAGGGCATGCCTTCCAGGGTTGCTGAGGGGTTGCTTAGCTGTTTCTTGATGCATCACAACCTTCCCAAGGCAGGGCATTGCCTTGCAGTCCCAGTTGAGTCATTAGCCTGGTCCTCCAGAAAGAGAAATATTCAGTGAACTCGACCATTCCTTTAGCTTTTGGAGCTCTGTCCACATAAGCTCATGGAGCAGATGGGGAACTCACATTGTTCTTCCATTCAAGGGCTCCACATGGATGTCAGCCATCTCAACAAATATAGAGATGTGCCCTGGGCTGGGAAGGAAAAGTCTGTCCTAGTCTTTTTTTTTCCCCAGCCCATGTGCTTCCATTGCAATGTAACACTGGCCTCTTTCTAAGGTCATGGAGGCCAGCAGAGAACCACCATCAGTGAACCCAACTTCTCCCAACGGAGTTGTTCTTCTCCCTGCCTGCTCCCCAGGTAGCTGGATGTTGTTATTTCAAGAACTGTAGGCACTTCAACTGATGTGAGGCCCAGTGGTTTCAAAGAAAGCCGAAACACAAACCAGGTGGAGCCCTCTCCAGATCTGCAGTTTGGGTCAGCAGTGAGAGCTGCAGAATCAAGGCTCCCGGCACAGTTGCCCAAAGTTTCCATAGCAGATGTTGGAGCATGGATCTGAGCTGCATGGGCCAAGCTGCTGCTCTGCTGCAGAGCATGAGCCAGCACCACTGGAGAGCTGAATGTAAAATCTCTCTTTGCCAGAAACACTACAGGGAAAATATTTGCTCTAGCTGCTCTTGCTGCCCAGAGGTGGTGCCACAGGGAGGGCACTGCAGACATCTGGCACGGCAGACGGTGATGGCAGTGACATACTGGGAAGGGCCTCCAACCAAGAGCAGAGGAGGAAAGGACTTCAGCTGTGGCAGCAGGAGGGGCAGGCATGAACGACTTCAGGAAATTCAGCATCCTGGATGAGTGGGCAGCTGGGCTGGATGACTGTAATGATCTTTTCAGGCCTTAAAATTTATTACTGTACTTTTAGCTCTGGGTAGCCAAAGGCAGTTGCTCCTTGAGGAAGAGGGTTGATTCATCTCCAGCACAGGCATTCACTCTGCTTATTCTCTCTTGTCTGTCACATCTCCTTCAGCTGTAACTCACTTGTCGGCCTCTCAGATAGGAGCAGGGTTGCTGCCTCTCTGCAGGACTTCAGATGTGAGATAAATCCCTTTGCATCCCAATGCCACAGGAATGCTTTCCTAGACCTCTGACATCCCTGTTAAAAGATGACTGCTCAAAGAATTTCAGGCACAGCTCTTCAGGCCCTTTGGTGTGCTTTCAGCAGGGCAGGGCAGGGTAGGGCTGCTGGCTGAGGGGCTCAGGGAAGCCTGCCTCCAGGCCCTTGTGGATTTTAACTTACAAATCTCAGGAATTAATCTTGCAATTTTCCTTTTGCTCTTTTTATAATGATCTAATACGTTGTTTTCCTACAGAGGTCAGCCAAACTTTTATAATTTAGACCTTGAAGAATTTGCAGATGATGGCAACCTTAGGAAAAAATCTCAAAACCTCCTGTTTAGCTAATGTCTGTGCATTCAGCTCAAGTCAGGCAGTGTTAGACCATACACAAATCCATGAAGAAATTAACAACAGCAATTAAATGGCAGGAGCAGTAAATATGAGAAGGGACACTGAACAAGGGACTAGGACACCTTGCACGTTAAAGATTAACATGGCAAATGCACATCTTGTCATATGGTTCTGTCTCTATTACTTATTCCTTACATGGTCTGCCTGGCCTTACCTATTAAGTTTATCAACATGTACTCACCAACAGTACATACTCTAGCTAGCAGTAGAATATGTCTAGAAAATGACTTAATAACATGCATCTATCATAAAACCCATATTGTGTTCCGTTCTTCAGTTATAGCTTTGCCTTTTAAATAATACTTGTAAAGTAAGTATATGCTTGGCTTTCCCCATGTAATTCCAGGGCTACATTATTTTATTTCATTTCATCCCATCTCCTGCCTTAGGTTTTATATTCTTCACTGAAACGTACACTGCCATAATTCAAACTTGGTCTCCTGAAAGTTCCCTATGAGGTACAGGGGGACCTTCTTCTCTTTCATCTTTCACAATCCAGTCTGCAGCTGCCAGCAGCCTGCAGGGAAGTTGGATGTCACTGGCTGTGTTGTCAGTGCTGGCTCTTCAAGGGGCTCTGTAAGGTCACCACCATATTTATAAGCATAGAGGAAAAGACTTTTCTTTTTCTGGTATTCATTTTTTCATCTTTGAATTACATCTTTGAATTACATCTTTGTCCTTGAAAGAGGGCCTGCTGCAAGAAACATCAAGATACTCTGCTTTAAGATTCATTTTACATTCCTGTGAAGATCTTAATTTATTGGAAAAATGGAGGTTATTTTCTTCTTCAGCTAAGATTTCTTTATCACAATGTTCTCTAGTCAGTGACTGAAAAATAGCTCTTGAGGCTGTATAATTTGGGCTTCTGCAAGCCTGCTAATTCTTGTATTTTTAAGAAAATGCCTTGGTTTGGGAATGAGAAATAAGGTGGTTTTCTTCAGAGACAGATTTTGAATATGCAGGCACATATTCTGAGGAAAAGTATCCCCTGGGTGGATACCTACAGAAGGAAAAGAATTTTCATTAAAGATATTTAAGTGAAAATACATTTGGATTAGAAATAAGACCTGTTTAACAATTTTTCTTTCTTTCAAAAAGAGTAAATTAATTTTTGAAAAGAAGTCCAAAAGGTTATGGTTGCTTCTGCATGACTCATACTTTTTCATGAAGATACCTCCTTTTCCAAGTGAGATCTTTGGATCAAGCACAAGAAGAAAGAATGATGGAGACATGACCAAACAAGGTTGTATGGCTTATGCTGTACAGGAAACCAGAGCAAATGATTGCTGTGTTCCCTTCTGGCCTTCAAATCTTTTTGTCAGTTTCATAAAAAGTTCCACTCTTTCCTCCTATGCTGCCAAACATCATTGTGTCACCCTGATTTCAGAATCATTCTGTATTAGAAATGGTGTGTGTGTGATGATGCCTGGCTTTGGGGCTTTTCACCACGTGAAAGAACAGCAGTTAACCCTACAGCTCTTTACAACATGGTGTGCATGGCCCCATCTTCCTTTTCCCCTGATCTCCACGGGGAGCCCACCTGACACAAACCCCCGCCATGATCCACGTCCTGCTAAACCAACAGAAAGGGTCTCCATTGGCTTCGGTGCGAGTAGATGGAAGTTTTGTGTGCCCACATTCCCTCTCCTGGTTCAATACCTGGAGCCACAGAGCAGTAGATTCTGCCTCACCCTACTCATTGCAGCACTCACATTTGTGCTGGGCTCTCAGCTGTCCTCTCTCCATCCCATTTTGCTGGAGGACTCCACTGTGATGGGTTGGACATAAAGTCTTTTCTTCCTCTGGCACTTGTTACTGAATTTAGCAGCTGAGTAAAACTCGTCATGCTTGCTGTTGATCTCTGCCTCAGTGAACTTTCAGTCTGGAGAAGGTACAGATTGAGAAAGCCATTGCCCTTAAGCCTGTCCTCAGCCTTTCTGCTGTGTTATACAAAAGATGACAATTATCCTCTCTGGCTTTGGAAAAGAAGCTAGATAAAATGCAGAGATTATGAAGGGAAGCAGTCATATTACAACAATTCTGGGCAACGAAATAATAGTTGTGGGTGGAGTGAAAAGATGGTACAGTGTCATCCAAATGTGCGCTGGTGCCAGTGTGAGTCTTTCCAGCCACAGTCAAAAGAGCTGTATGCAGCCCTTTGTTTGCTTTTACACTGTGATAAAAAAGGTGAAATCTTCCATAGACTGAAGTGACCAGGATGTCATTAGTGTTATTATGCATAGGATTTCAGGGGAGATGGCTTCAGGTGCTCATGAACAGGATTTGGACTGAGGTTCTCTATCAAATCTAGTTCTTTTTTCGGTGAAGTAATTGGTGGTGTTGCAGCTTGAATGAAGCAGAGCTCTTTACTGAGGGCTTCACATTTAATCTTTTCTCACTAGGACTTCAGGAACTAATAGAGTGTTAACAAAAGAGTGAGAATCACATTTTTCTGCACATTTTGTTTTTATAATTGTAATATTATAGTGCTGTTTATTCAACGAATATCAACCCAGTGCTCTTGGCAAATACTTACAATGTGTGCTCTGAATTTATTCTTTGCAAAGCAGACTTTACACGCCACAGATGAAAACACTTCTGCCTTTATTTAAATAGGAAATAAAAGGGATTGCATTACTCTACTTCTTTGCAAGCTGAAAAAAAAAGGCATTGTCCTCTGTCAGAGTTCAGATTTCATTTTCTTCAAATGAAGTTGCAGTGGTTAGATTTACAAAATCTCTATTCTTTTTTTTTTCCACAGATCTGCAAATTTCCTATCTTTAAAGTATTGCACAGAGTCAAAAAGGAAACAATACAAACACAAATCTTCAAGCTGCCATGAAAAATGGCAAGAACAAGATTTGAACACTTCTTAATACCAGTGTAGCTATGAGATTACTTTTAAATTATTTTTTCTGAAAATTCTGTACTTTATTTATGAGGGCAAATCAGAGTGTAAAGTAGAGAAGACATTTCTAAAGATTTTCTTGGACTGTTTAAAGCTACATATCAAGACATATAGACATATAATAGAAGCACATAGACCAACCTACTATTGTGTTTTACACTTTGGCATTTTTGCAAACTTCTGTAATTATGTCTTTTTAGTACATTAAAACAAACAGCAAGGAAATAGAAAATATTTCTTCCACAGCTGTGTTTACAACCTTAAATGTGTTTTTTTTTTCCTCAACCAGGCAACCAGTCTGAGATAAGAGGTTTCCCTGCTGTGTAACAGCATAATCAGAAGCATACACAGCACCTACCTGGAGTATTCCAACACACAAGAGTAGTGGAAAATTAAAGAAATAAAATGGAAAAGTCAATAGCTTTTTCCAGTGAGACACATTTGACACAGCAATTGACATACTTTTAAAATATATGAATGTACATAAGATGTTGGAGAATTTCTTTGAGTGAAAATTCTGGTCATACGGGGGGGGGGGTTAAAAAAAGAATATTTAAACATTCTTGAAGAAATCAAAATTTTAACAGAAAAATTTTAAAACAGAGCCCCATTATACCAGAATGTGAATCATGATTTTCCACTTTCTTTACTACTTTGGGGAGCATATTTTACATAAATGATAGCCTAATGAGCTATTCCTAGTAAAATGAAAATATTGTCAAAATTGAAAATATCTGTTTTTTAGTTGAAATTAGCAGACCTCAGAGATTTCCTGGAGAGTTTTAATCTGCTTGAATATCTGCTGAGAAATGAAAATGAAATTTCTTTACTGCCATTTCTGTAGAAGAAATAAGTTGCAAATTCACTACAGAAAAGTCTTTCCCTTGAAATGATCAATATTGCTTTCTGATTTTCAGCCATTGCTAATATGATGTAACCACTTTTCAAAAAGTTCAGACATTTTTAGGTAGGATTTTATTTCACCAGAAAGTTTTATGGCTCTTTTAAAAACTTGCTTTGAATCGTCACTCAATAATTATTCCAAATGCCATAGGAATCTGAAATTCTGACAAAATTTTTGGGTCATGTAAAACATACATTTTTCCTGGCTGAAATGAAATATTTTACTTCAACTTCAAGTGTTTCTTGCAGTTCTTTTGTTTTGTATAAAGGAAATGAAAGAAATTCTGTAATCATGGAATGAAAATGTGTTGTAAAACATCAACATGGACTTTTCAGGCTTCCAAACTATTTTGTCTTTTTTTTTTTTTTTTTTTTTTTTTTTCCCTTAGTATGGGCAGCTGAAGATAAAAACCTCAAAAATCCAGTGATGGAATATTTCTGACTAATCAGATTTACAGTTTTTGTCAAGAAAAGAAACACCTTGGCTGAAAAAAAGTGATTGGAACCTACTTTGTTGTTTAAATCAAGCACTGGCCAATGAAGTGTAAGCCCTTAAAGCAGACAGGCACTTAGGAAAGGAGGGTCATGATGTTGATAAGGGGACTGGAGCACCTCCCCATATAGACAGGCTGAGAAAATTTGGGCTGTTCAGCCTGGAAAAGAGAAAGTTGTGCAGAGACCTCATAGCAACCTTCCAGCATCTGAAGGGGCCCTACAGGGAAGCCGGAGAGGGACTCTTTGTCAGGAACTGTAGTGACAGGACAAGGAGTAATGGCTCACAGTGAAAGAAGGGACATTTAGGTTGGATATGTGGAAGGAATTCTTTACTGTGAGGGTGGTGAGACCCTGGAACAGGTTGCCCAGAGAAGCTGTGGCTGCCCCATCCACAGAAGCGTTCAAGGCCAGGTTGGAGGCAGCTTTGAGCAACCTGGTCTGGTGAAAGCTGTCCCTGCCCATGGCAGGGGGGCTGGAACGAAATGATCTTTATGGTATTTCCAACCCAAACTATTCCATGATTCTGTGATTCTAAAAGTTCTTCTCAGCTGCTGAAATTTTAGGCAATCTCCTTTGTCTTGTTTGAAGGTTCTGCCCATAGACTTTGGGCATAATCTGGTCAGTTATCTTCATTAACATGGTCTTTGCAGCTTGTCTTATTTTAGCCACATAAAATTCAGGTTTCAAGCTGAGGCCAGTACCTTCAGCTTCCATTGCTGGCATGAAGAAGGACTGGATGTGTCTCAAGGTGGAATCACTCTCTCCTAGGACAGATATTATGGGACAGCAGTGGGGATGAAACCTTCAACTTCTACCAAGTATATGGCCACAGTCAAGTTTTCAACTGGTGGATGCTAATGTAAGCTAATATAACTTGTCAGGAACACTTTCCAGATCACCTATAATACAGTCTGAATATTTAGCACTGTATGGGCATATAATCCAGGACAATCACTAAGAACCAGCAAATAAGGGTGGTTTTGTTCTGTGTGCACATATTCCCTGAGTTTAATGTTTGACTCTTCAAACTCTTAGTTAAACTCATCCTCTAACATGAGTGCCACTCCAGGCACTATGGACAGGTAGTCAATCACAAGGACAAGTGCAGTCTGGTTTCAGGAGAATCTGAAGTCAAAATACTCCAAACAGCAGTGACACAACTCTTCTTAATAATGAAGATAATTAAACCTCAGACACCATAGTCTAAGCAAATGTCATGCCAAATTAATTACCATCAGCAAATCATGTCAAAAATGTTTTGGAGCCAGACTGCTCCCACTGGTGCCAAGGGAGCTTAACCATAGCCTTCCCCAGAAGCCAAGTCAGGTCAGCACCCAGCTTCTGCAAATTCTCAGCTTATTGTCATGGGCTCTAGTTTAGTCATTGAATAAGGCATGGATGAGAGTGACCAGCTGAAATTTTGTGTCTCTGCTGCAGCAGATGAAGCTGGCTGCTTGGTCTTGCAGCATGGTATTTCATCCTTTACTACATTCTCTACAGCATCTGGCTTTAAATAGGACTTGGAGATATGTTTAGAAATAGTTTTGGTTATGAGAGAGCTTAGCTCTCAAAGTCTTAATAAGGTAAATGCAAGCTATTCTTTAAACTTGGGAGGTGTGTGTTTAACTCATTCAGTTCACATGCCTGGTGGGCTGGCCTTGCCCAGCATCTCAGTACCCATACTGCTGCTCACTCACTTCCCCCACCCAGAAGAAACAGGAAGAGCAAAAAGAGCAAGAGAACTACCAAGATGATATAAAGGCAGTTTCATTGGTGAAGAAAAGAAAAAAAAAAAAAAAACCAGCAAGCAAAGCAAAGGCAACCAGCCACCACTTCCCATAGGCAGACCAATGCCGAGACAGTTGCTGGATTGACTAATTTGGAAACTGGCTCTGCCTCCCTCCTTCTTCTGCCTCAGGTTTTATTGCTGAGTGTGATGTTACAGGGAAAGGAGGTGAACAGCTGCAAAACACTGATCCTTCTGAAAGGATGTGTGAATTTCTAAGCACTTGTAGCCATTAAAAATAGATATAGGGATAGATTTGTCCTACCTGCGATGCCTAGAGAGTCCTTTCTTTAGGATGGAATTTGAGTCATGCGATGCAAGTTTCCTTAAGAAAGATAACTGGATAAGAAGTATTTTGTTTTTCTCTTAAAAGAAAAATGACTGTTTACCTAAACAAACAATGCAATGAACCTTTCTATTCCCTTTCAGAAGAAACCTGGAGTTATAACTAGTTAAAAACCACTTTCTGCAACACAAAGCACTCTTCTGCTTACTGAGATATTTATAGAGGAAATTAGCACAACTTCTTAATAAATCTGCTGGATTTAAAAGTGATGTGGCTGGCAAACATGGTTTCCCTTTTTAGCTTCTTGAGCATTTCTGTCATAACAAACATTGTCCCCCAGTTGTGGGACCCTTTCCTCTCACAAATTTTTGTGTGGTGCTGGAACACACTCTGATATGATTCCCTTTCATTTCTGACACCGTCATTTTATGGATTTGCACTGACAGCATTTCATTTCGACATCATTATAGCATCTCAACTTTCCACACTGAGCACACCAAGAGGCTTTTGTGATGGTGCTATACGAAGAACAGTTAGAATAAATAGGTTATTAACATGATTACAAATAACCTCGCTAAAGATTAATTATTATGCGTGAGCATGAACAGGTTTTCTTGCTTAAATTTTCAGCTGCTGCAAAATTTCATATTTTCTATCTTTTACAACTGGTCAAGACATTCAAGTTATAGGTAAAGCTACCCTGCAACTGAAGGATGCAGAACCTGGTGGGTTCACAGACTGCCGTTATGGCTAGCGAAAGTGGGCACTGTACTCACCAGGAGTCAGGAGCCAGTTCATTGTCTTTGGTTCCTTGGAAGTCAGGTGTCTGAGCTGGGCAGCAAGGTGCCCTTTGTGTCTCAATTTCCACCACAGACAGCAGGGGTTTGTGTTAGACCAGCTTCTTAAGGTGTGATGGGATTTTGTTGGGACCATGGTGGTACCAACTGCAGAGGGAGGCTGGAGGTGTCTCTGTCCATGGCAGGGCAGTTGGAACTAGGTGATCTTTAAGGTCCCTTCCAACCTAAACCTGTATTTCTATGATTCTGTGAATTAGCATCACTGCTTTAATTAAAAAAAAAACCAAAAACCAAAAAAAACTTAGGAGAGTATAGTTCTATCCAAAGAGGTGAAAAACAAAAAAAGGAAACTGGAGAAAAATGCCATGACAGAAAACAAACAAAAAAGGATGAACCCTTAACCTCCAACACATCTCTTCTTATGTCTCTTAGTGCTGTGTCTTAGAGATTCATGGCTGCATAAGCTAGGGTGTGCAAAGGAAACCCAAGTGACAAGTCTAAGACAGATGCCTCTCTGAGGCCTCTGTGATTTGAGGGAATCCATGGTGGCAGAGGTGCTCTTGAAGTGACATTCATGTAGGCCGGCAGTGTAGCCACTCAAGGATCAGGCATCTCCCTTGGTGCCATGGCCAGTGTCCCTGGTTCCCTGAGTAGAGAAACACCTCTCCTCCAGGTAGCTGGGCTTGCAAGATGCAGATTGAGATGCAGATTGAAATGCAGATTGAGCTCTGAGACAAAAGGACTGCAAACCTTTGGGATAACAAAGGCCACAAGAGTCAAGGTGAATGGACATTGGGACACACTTCAGGAGCCGGGAACTGCTGACCTTTTGGATAACAAAGGAGATGAAGACAGGTGAAGACTCCTTTATTGAGGGTCCTCCCCGGACACACCAGTTCTGGCAGTTTCTATGTTACTGTGCTGTGAATAAATGGAACTAGACATCTGAGACTCTGCTATGGGAAAACAAGAGCCAAACTGGTAAGGGAACCTGGTCTGGCTGCGTGAGTGCAGTGTGGAGCGAGTCAAGCGGGGCTCCCATCAGCACACTGGAGCTGCCTTCTCTGAAGGACCTCTGGTCCCAGCAGTCCCAGTCTCTGGTCTCAGGATTGTGACTGGCAGAGGGCCTCAGAATGGATGCTCAGGCTGGGATTTGGCTATCTGAGATCTAAGGGTCGTAACCTGAACCCTGCTGCCAAACCTCCACCTGCACCTGAGTGTTCCCAGACTTGGATTTGCTCTAAGCAAGAAAAGATATGCAAACTCATGCATAATTACATTGAAAGTTAGTGAATATTTAAATAGCAGCAGAATCAAATACAGCAAAATGTAGATTTATCAAAATGTACAATATTCAGAAAGTCTTCATTCATCTTCCTTCTGGAAGTGTGCTCTAACACAGGCTCTAATTACATCATCAACTACTATTTTTTTTAATAGTAAATTGGAACATTTGTGTTAGTGAGGATATCCAAGGCATACTCAGGAAGTGAGATAGGTCAGTATTTTTACTGTCATTTTTAAATTAGTGATCTTCTTCACTAGTGCATTTGGTACAAGTAGAATCAGTCATTTCTTCATGGTCTTTTGCAGGAATGGGAACTTTCTAGTTTCTGTAGTATGTAAATGCCTTAACAACCTTGATAATGTTTTTCCTAAGGTGAAATGAGACAGTGAATAGCATTATTTCCACTATTTTAGGTGGAAAATGAGACAGAGGACACTTACTGGAGTCCAGATTAAAGTCAGCAATTTGGACTCCCACATCCATCTCACCACTGTCTCTACCTCTGTGAGGATATCCTCAGGCAGATAGAAAAACAGAGATCTATTTTCCTCTCCTTTACATTTTGTCCTTTACATTTTTCTTCTCCTTTACACCTTCACACTGCAATGGTGTAGTCGGTTGCATAGGAAAAAGTGTGCACCTAAAAGAAGAAAAATTTATGGTGTGTTTTTAGTCAGCTAAATCCTCAGATAAATGTTCCAGCAAGCCATGGCTGCATGGGATAGGGAACAGGACTGAGAGGAATCAGATGAGGAAGTAGTGAGCTGGGAATACAACTGTTTAAGACAGTGGTGCATATTTTTTATTTTATATTTATGGATCAGCTGATGTAGATCAAAAAAATTACCACGGGGCAGTTCTAAATGATCTTATTCGAATGAGAAATCCCAGGTAAACGTAAAAGTCTGGAGGCACAGCACTGGGAGCTCAGCAGCCTGACACTGCTCTCAGCTGAGTAGTAAAAAATTTCCTCCATGTGCTTTGGAAAGCGAGCAGCCATAGCATGTATGTCATGAATGTGGAGTGGTGTGTAGGAAATGGGTATGCCACCTGTAGCCTGATCCATGAATTATTAAGCTAGAGACTACTTTGGAATAATAATAAAGACTACTTCTGCACCATGGATAGCTCTAATTGGGAATTTATCTGTAAGAGAGCAGGTGAGGCTGCTGTGATCCTTAAACATGTTCTGTCTCCGTACAGCCCTGAGGACACTGCTGTAGTACCTGTGGACTTCTGTCTGTTCATCCAAGCTCAAGAGTTTGGTGGTCTAGCTCGTCCAAGGGGTCCTCATTTACAGGACCTCTGAATGTATAACATACACCAAGCTTGGAAACAGTTTCCATCCCTAATTTTGGGTGACCCACAGAATCACAGAATGAACTAGGTTGGAAAAGATCTTTGAGATCATCAAGTCCAACCTGTCATCAACACCATCTCATCAACTAAACCGTAGCACTGAGTGCCTCTTCCAGTCTTTTTATAAACATATAAAAAGACATATAAACATAAACATGTCCAGGGATGGTGACACCACCACCCCCCTTGGCAGATGATTCCAGTGCCCAATCACTCTTTCAGTGAAGACTTTCTTTCCTGATGTGTAACCTAAACTTCCCCTGGTGCACCTTAAAACTGTGTCTTCTCGTTCTGTCAGTGCTTGCCTGGGAGAAGAGACCAACCCCCAGATAACTATAACCACCTTTCAGGGAGTGGTTAAGAAAGTGAGAAGGTCACCCTGAGCCTCCTTTTTTCCAGCTCCCTCAGCTGTTCTTCACAGGGCTTGTGTTCCAAGCCCCCCAGCAGCCTTGTTGCCCTCCTCTGGATGTGCTCAAGCGTCTCAATGTTCTTCCTAAACTGAGGGGCCCAGAACTGGACACAGCACTCAAGGTGTGGCCTCACCAGTGCCGAGTACAAGAGAAGAATGACTTCCTTGCTCTTGCTGGCCACACTATTCCTGACACAGGCCAGGATGCCATTGGCCTTCTAGGCCCCTGGGGCACACTGCTGGCTCATGTTCAGTCAGCTGTCGACCAGTATCTTTCTGCCTGGCCACTGTCCAGCCACTCTGTCCATCACTGTAAGTATTCAAGGTCAAGCTGGATGGGGCATTGAGCAACCTGATTTAGTGAAAGATGTCCCTGCCTATGGCAGGGGGTTGGATGTGATGATCTTTAAAGGACCCTCTCAACCCAAACCAGTCACCTACCTGTTCAGAAGTCTCCCGGTCCAGGAAGAGTTTTAGATGTTTCCATGGTCAAGCAAGAGAATGAGCCACTCTAAGGGAGGAACAGAGTTTCTCTTGTGCCATCTGAGGTTATTCCTGAGCTAGTGAAGCCTTAGTAGAGACTTGTGAAATGAAGCTTGTCCTTTCAAATCCAAGCCTATGCCTTTCAGCTGCCTCACCCCAAGACAGATGTGCTGCGCCAGCCTGCAGAAAACCTGATTCATGGCTTCATCCATAGCCCATTGCCAAAAAGCAAAAGATTTCCGTTGACTTCACTCAGTTTCACACTGGCCCCTGGGACTCAAAACACACTGCAAAACACCAGCTCTCTACTGAATCTGTCAAGGGTCCCCTGTGTTGTTAGAGCCAGCAGGGCCTCACTGGTTGCTGCCAGCAGGGAATTTGGCCCTCCATGCCATTTCCAGCATGGATGTTGCAAGATGATGGTTAAATGATTCTCTTGAGTTTTTACTGATAAAAAATATGTCAGACTTTTTGGAAAACCCTACATCTTGTGCCACTGCCAAGTGTTTCCTTCTCTATTGCTACCAAGTTTTGACTTCAAATGGAACTTTCTCATTACATCACAAATATTATATCATGCAAATTTGGAATCTGTTAACACAGTCTAGAATAAAATAACTGAAAAATAACAGACTACAGCCTCTTTTCATTACACTCTGAAGGTCTAAAAAGTTCTGAAGTATAAATTCTCAGTCCTGTCTTAGTATTGAAGGACAGATGACCTCACAGCAGAATGAGCTGGTTGCCTAAAGAAGCTGGCTAATTCATGAGACATTATTTCTATCTTCTTCTGTTGGCATCTTTTGTAATAGTTTATTAACAATGATTTGTGTCCTATTGAGTAAGCTGTGTTTGTATAACACCATTGGCACTACATTAGCTGAAGCCAAGGGTATTCTGGCTAGTTAGTCACAGCTATCAAATGCTTGGAACTTAATTTTCACTCTTCTCTGGCTAAGAATTTTTAACAAATATTTTGCTGCAGGGTAGAGAAAATCCTAAATACTCAACAGTATTGTTTGCAGGACCAGACAGGCATTTGCAGCCAGATGAATATGTTTGATGTGCTTCTGCGGTGGAAACACAATGACATCTACTGGCCGATGAAGATGGCTGTCAGAGTGTCTGCTGGAGCAAAACAGCCCAGAGTCGACTCTGCAAGGAAAGGGGATGATATTTTTCTGAGAGGCAGGATGACAAATCAGAACAACACCCACAGATATCTCAAGAAATACAATAGAGATTGAAACCAGAAAATATAAGGTATTTAATTTAGGTACCACTTGTTTATTATTAGTTGAAAAACAAACAAACAAACAACACAAATCCTCTGATGGTGCAAATTTTCTCTGTTGTCCTCAGTAGTGGCTGTCAGAGTTTAAAAAGTTAAAGCAACTTACACTGGGTGTAGCCAGCTAAAATTCACAAACAAGATCCAGAATGCACAAGTGCCTCCTCTCCTCTTAAAAAAAATGTAAGCAGGACTTTCTGATACCCTAGAATGACACAGTTCGGCACAGCACTGATATCAGTGCATTTTTTCTCTTAACATGATGCAATGTCTGTAAGTCTTGTGCAGAAGACTATACCTAATCAACTCCAAAGGCATTGTGCTCCAGTGGTATGGTATTTCTCTTGCAAATAGTGCTGTTAAAAATAAATAAAGGAGGCAATCAAAACTTGTCTCTTTTTGAAACAGTGAATGCTAACAATAGCAATGAGAATGAATTTTCTACCAGCTCACACTTCTTATGTTCAAAATGTGTATAATTTTGAAATCCTTGTCTTCCATTAACTCTGCTCCTATAATTTTTAGTTATGTTGCCTCCACAAGATGATGCAGTTCAGCAGAACCAGCACTTCCGAAAATCATCATGCTTGCTTTCTAAAATGGATAAGTCGTGCAATTTACTCAGTAAGTGGCACTGGGTTGGAAATGTTATACAGCCAATATATCAGTGTAGTATCCAGAAGAGGAACTGTGTGGAAAAGAAGGCTTTGGCTTCCATTCATGGAAACAAATCAACCCAGAACTAAGGAATACAGCATAGACTAGATCCTGTCCATGGTTGTACAGGCTTCTAGGTGGTGACAAGAAAATTGAGGCTGTCTAAAATTAATGAATATTGTGCATGGAAGTAAGGACAGCAAATATGAGCAATGCATTAAATGTGGTCACTGCAATCCATGGAGACTTTAGTACCATTTCATGTTGGGTTTAGCAGGAGTCAAGAATGTGCTTGAACTGGAACAGCATCTTGTATAACGTTGAGCGCTCCAAAGCTCTGTACAATTTTGCATGTCACTCCCTCACTTAGATTTCATCCCTTACAGAGGAGATGAGGGAATGTGAGCAAAAGGATTTGACCCTAATGTCACAACCCTACTGCTCAACAATGGACCTTTCACAGTGCTGTGGCAAGGAAGAAAAGGGGAGAAGGGAGATGGCATAGCACAAGCAAGCAAAAAATGGTTCAGTCTGTGATTATAAAGGTCTAAAAGGGTCCTCCTCATAGCAATAAAAGAGAAATCTGTGATAAAAGTGGTCTGACCATCAAAATATTGCAGGAAGTTCTTACCAGACCATATACAGCAGATGATTCCTTCTGTCCATTGTATAGCAATGGGACAACTGTGGGCTGGATTTCCCTCCTCAAATAATTTCAGAGCGTCAGAATTGGCATTTCATTCCTGACTGGCAGCATTCAGGATGCAGGACAAAACAGGAATGTGTATATCTGTGAAGCTGCTTGTTTGCATGTCATCCTGGATTTTGGTTCTTAAAGGCTACATTCCATTGAGACAAAAAAAAACAAAACCAAACATAAGCAAGAATAGGGAAATGTCTTCCATATTTTTCTGATATGTGTAACTTTTATAAACAGAGCTCTTATGGGATGTGAATTGTCATGTTAAACACAGTGACACCTAACAGAGAGTAAAAAATAAATCAGATGCAGATTTCTGGGCTGCTGTCCTATGTCACCATGACTTTTGCAAGTGGTTGTGTATGTTAGTAGTTTTCACTCTGCAGTAACTTTCAGGGATGCAGCCTGAAAACTGTCAGTGTGATACTCACGTCCCTGTTCAGTGCTAATATAAACCCTCTGTCTTTCATGCTGGCAGGCGGGTGCACCACGTGTCCATGGGTGCATTCCACAATAATTCTGGGTAATAATTATTACCAGAATAATTACTAGGGAATAATTATTACCAGAATAATTACTAGGACTCTGTGGAGTCCCCCTAGTTATTGTCTTCCCTCATTTGACTTTCACTTACATTTCCTATGAACGTGCTTACATAGAAATATTAAAAAATATTTGTTTAGATAACAAAGGGTGAGCTTTGGTTTTTTTGTTTTTTTTTTTTTTTTTCTTTCTTCCAAACCCCAAAAATCTGCTGACTGTCTTGACCAGCCAAGAAGATGTTCACTGGTAACCTTCATTCCGCCTCAAAAAAGCATTGCACTGCCTGGGTTATTTGTTTAAAGAGATACTGTGATGTCAAACAGGGACCTAAAGATAGCAACTTTAAACACAATTCTTTTAACAAACCAAAGACTCATGGAGACATTTCTATGTTTATAATTTCTAGTGGATACAGGGGATTTTCTTGAATCCTTATTACAAACAAACATCTTCCACTTAGCCAATCATCCCACACAATGCAGCCTTATGCTTGTGCATGGGAGCTAGGGAGTAAAAATTATGAGAAATTCATTACTTAAACTTGAAATGAATCAACTAATTTTGTTTAATTTGGAAGAGTGAGAAAATACAGAGGGGCAGCTAAATACTTGAAAAATATTGATGAAATCTCAGAAAGTAAAGGTGGGAGGGTTAAGCACTCTGGTTAAAAACACAGTTGGAAGAACATTTGTCCTCAGGTGTGCCAGATCACTGCTACTTCCAGTTAAACAAAGTTAGGAGGAGCCTTTTACATAATTTTCTTCATTCCTGTCTTCAATTCAGAGATCTGTTTGCATATGTGGATGCATAAATATGTACCTTCTCCATATACATATGAAGAGATGAACCAGGGAACTTTGCATACACAGAACTGCAGTCTCCATCTGCAGAATACACTTCAGGAGTGAACTACATTATTCATTTTGTGAGCTCACTTTGAGACATCCTGGAAGATCCTGCTTTTTGGGAGTACAGAGCCTATACCATCCTTGGGACACTTAATCCAAACTCTAGATGTGAAGAACACTGTTTCGTTTCCAGCCTTAGAGTCTCATCTGTCAAACCTAAAGACAAAACTCCTCTAGGATATGCAAAACTGGATACAGGAACATCCTAGGTGAGGGGGGAAGCAAGAGGTGTGGGTGAGGATGCTGATGTTGAAGGCACTCTCATCTTGCCTTGATCCCTTGTTCGTCCTGGGTAAATCTCTTAATTTTCTTCAGCAAGGAGACACCCAGTGAGGAAGGGATGATTACTAGACAGTGAAGAAGCCAACTGCGGAATGGCTGAACAACAAAACCATGTTAATAATTCTTAGCAGTTTTTAGTACTCATCTCCTTTAAAATACTTTTTATTCATTCTGTGGCAACATCCATCCTGTGGCCTTTCTCTGGTCCTGCAGTGTGGCTCAATGCTGAGATTTGGCTTATCACCATCTGAAGATGAGATGGATAGAATAAAAAACTTCCACTTTGCTAAATGACCAAATACAAAGAGTTGTCTTTGACCACTTCCCATCCTTCTCCACCCTGAAAAGACCAACCAGAAAACGGAACAGGATGTATATAAAATATCCTTAAGCTTGTAAGCATCTCCTCATAGTTGGTGTTCATATGACTTTTGAATGTTTCAGCATATCTTTAGTTCTCTTTGATTCTTCTGAGGTTATATGGGTGGTTGCTGGCAGAATTACACAAATACAGTCTTCACAGCTCAGCAATCCTTGCATCCCGATTTGGAGCTCAATGTGGGTGGCATAGGAGTAGATGCCAATAAGAAGGCTAGGACAGTGTTGTTACTTTCAGAAGCTAAATGACTCAGTACAGAGCCTTTGCAAGCAGCAATTAAAGAACCAGAAGAATGTTTTGTAACTACTGAAGAGTAAGAGGGAAACCTCATTTTTTTGTAATGATGTTTTATTTTCACTCTTTAATGAATGTTTTAATCTTGCCTTAAGATATATTTCTGTTACTGAATGTCAGCTAGAGACAATCAGTATCTTTCAAGTCTTTTGCTGCTAGGGCATTTCTACCTTTGCTGTGGGAACACCTTTCAGTTCATTTTAGGGTTAAGGCTTCAGATCTCAGTAGCTGCACGTTCCTGTTGTTTAGAGAGCCTCTATAGGATGTATAGAAAGCATTTACTAAAATCCTCATAGACTTTAGATTGATTTTTATGGGTAATATATCTGATAATGATGATGGTAATGATGTATTATCCAAAAAGTTTTAAATAAAAACTGACACGTTGATATAGTGTGGAACAATACAAAGTTGTCCAAACCTCAGAGACAATATCAACTATTGGCTGAAGCACTGAATTGAGACACAGGAAAGCCTTAAGTTGTTGTAGCATCTCTGACACTGTCTTACTGAAGGCTAGGTTGGCATGATGACTCAGTTTCTCAAGTTTCCCATATGTTGAATGGAGATATGGTACTCTCAGACAATCTCAATGTACCTGGAGGCACATTTTGATAGACAAGTGTGCAAAGAATCAGTGAGTGTCAAGTACACATGCACAGGGCACAGTTTATATTGTGGAAAGTATTGGGAAGAGTTACCAGAAAGGAAAAAAAAAGGCACATATTAAAAGCCTTAAAAATCTGATTACAAAGTAAGACAGGAAAAATGGTTTTGTTTTGTTATTTCAGCAAGTTACAGGAACAAAGTTTTGTACGCACTTGTGTGTGTGTATTCGTATTCATGGACATACACATATGGGGGTAAGAATATGTATATACATTTATATAAAACCAGGTATATGCACATATAGCGAGTTCTACGTGTGTGGCTTATCTATTCCTTTGCTTGTACAGCAGCACATGTACCAAAGAGACAATACTTGAGAAGGAATTGACAGTATTTACTGACAGCGAGAGAAATTATTCATGTTCTAGCATCAGAAAAGTAATTTTTGATTTTGTTTTACTTTTTCTAAACCATCACTAGTGGTAACATTTCTCAACTTGCTGTTTACCAAGTTTCAATAGTCAGTTTAGTTAGCTGAAGAATTACGCTTAGGATCAGTCTGCAATATGGGTTTCATGCCCTTTCATGGGTTTCATGCCCTCAGATTTCTCAGAATCGTTTACAAAAAAAAAAAAAAGATTTAAAAAATCAAAATGAAACTGCTTAGCAGTTCCACAGGGAGAGAGGAATTACTCCAAATTTACACTGTGAAATGTTCCAGTTATTATCACGACTAAGTTTTCAAGACCATCATCATATCCCAGTGAATTTCCAAGCATATAAAATGCAGCTCTCCTGGGAAGGTTGAAAAGAAGAGGTATTATCTGAAGACCTGTTAGACCAATTGACTTCAGACCTGCATGGATAATGATGCCTCTGGCTCTGGTGAGGTGTAACAATTTTCAAAACATGTTGGAGATGCCTGTGGATTTTAGAGCACTTTGAAATCCAGGTCTTTAATGAGAAGTTTTTCTCCCAGGGCATAACTTTGAAAGCAGAGTGCAGGAAGACAGTAAATGAGTCCCAGCAAAGCCCTCTGGAAGCCGAGAAGAGTACAGTTTTGATATATGAAGCTGAACAATAGAAGGGGTACAATTCTTGTCCTTTTGAAGAATTTCTGAAGTGCTGATGTCATCAAGCACATCTTTTGATATCACAGCCTGATACTTTAAATAGACACTGTACCCTAGACCTGGATGGCATTCTCCAAGTTTTCAAGATGACACAGCAATCATATGAATTTTAGAGCTCACAGAAAAATCTTCTGTCCTAGAGAATGTTCTTTTCACCATAAACTCCAGGAGTACATTGCTGCACCATTAAACAGTTTGCTTTCAAGATTCATTGTCAAGGATTTTTAAATGTACATTATCTTTATACTCTACTGATGAATATAAAATATTAATTACTTTTATATGGTGGGAAAATAAAATTGGAGAATAAACAATGCTAGGACACTTTGTAATTGCTATATCACATCAGTGAAAACTCTCCAACATTTTTCCTTTCAAGAGATTGTGACCATCCTACTGTCTAACACATTAGACTGAAACAGTTGAAATTTTTTTCCCTACATTTTGGTCCATGCTTTCTACAGCACCTGGAGCTGCTATTGCTCCATAGCATACAAGAACAAGTTATCTTTCGACATCTCAGTTTAAAAGTAAATCTCAAAGAAGTCAAAAACCAAATGCCACTTCCACAAAGCAACAAGCAGTTTGTGATCACTAACTTGTTTTCAGTCTAAAAATTATTCCTGTGGCACCCTGCAAATAACTTGTTTTGGTTTAGGAGAAGTGAAAAGCCATTATTCACAAAGCAATAGCAATAAACTCACTATTAAAACCATATCTCACAGAGGTGATAATTTCAATACTAAGAAATGCTACATGTCTTTTGATCACTACTGATCCTGCCTTCAGGTGGTTTGGGGAGGGGGTGGAGGGAGGAACTGATTAACAGTGATAGTGATGTTGGATAAAAAGGGTTTAAGGAACCTTGAGTATTTATTTAAATACTTTAAATTTTTTTTTTTTTCATGTGGTATCCTATAGTTCTATCCTGAATCCTAACCATAACACAAGATGTTATATCAAGAAACCACATAGGAAAATCCTGACTATCAAGAAATGTAATTACAAATATTACCAGATCCAGTGAATAATAGACCTTGGATGAGTAGCCATCCAGACACACCCCCAGTTTGCAGTGTGGTGCTGAGTTTCAGGGCAGGGAACACAACAAAAGAGCACAAACAGTTTCAGAGCTACACAGTTTCATGTTGGATTTGTTTTCCTGATTGATTACAACATCAGAAACTGGAGAGAGACAAGAGATGCCTATCCAAGGCTGCACATCAAAGGTGATGCCAAGTGTTTTAACGTGAGGCCAGTTAAGTATTCCAGAACTTGGCCTGCACGTTAAATTGTCCTGGACAGACTGGATGCATTCAGAAGGCCTTTAAAGCACTAGAGACCTGAGATGGAACATATGCTTAGCTGATAGCATATTGTTTATGCCAAAATAATGAATGATGTTGGATTATGCATGCTTCATTTTAAGCTGCAGACAATGATCTGGATTTGTGAAACAATAACAATGTTATAGCAAAGCCTTGAACCTGCAAACATATTACCGCTGAGCATGGTAAAAGGAGAAATCCAAACACTCTCAAAGGCTGTCAAAATTTGTTTTTGGCTTCGAATTTTGTCGGTTTGCCCTGCTTTCTGCTCTGAAGTGTGCAGCACTGCCTGGACACTTGAAGCTGCACCTCCCATGGTCAGTGCAGTCAATGGCTTTGTTTCTCTCCCAGTGGGAAGGTACGGGCTCCCAGACCAGTGAGAGCTCATGCTTTATTTGTGACATGTAGTCTGCTATCTATAGATCTTAAAAAAGCAAGACGGGATTCCCAATTGATCTGTGGTTACTTGGTGGAGGGAGGGAAGGAGAAAGAGAAAGCACAGTCTTCTTCCCAGTCCCCTTTGGCTCAGTAGCAATGCCAAAACTGAAGCAGCCACACAGAGAGCAGAGGAAACTTAAAAAAACTTAATTAGGGAAGAAAGCAAATGAAATAATACTATGGTCTGTTTACTTAGAGCTGCAATGCTGCCAGAGAAACCTCACAGCTTGCATTTGTAAGCTATGCTTTTCATATAAAACATATTTAATGAAAACAGGAGACGGGACAACACGCTTTCTTCTAACTTCATTTAAACATGTTTACATTGCACTTTAAATTCCTCTTGGGTTAATGTGAAGCTGGGCTAAAAGTTTGGAAGTGGTGTAGCCTAGCTAGCTTTATTCCCTGAGTTTAGGCTTCAGGGCCTGACAGAATACCACCTGGAGCTCCCAGGACCCATGGATGACACTGTTCAGAAGGGTCTCGCTTTTGTCCCCTCCTGATGCCTTGAGGCTGGGCTATGCTTTTGCAGGCACATATATGTGGTCTTTTGTGCAGCTTTTCAGAATATTAATTTTTAAAATTTGATCATCTACTCACTTGTTCTGTTTCTCCTGTCTGTTAAAAGCATCAACATAAAAATATCTGTGCTCTTTTTGTGTTATTCTGGAAGGAATTTTAATGGATTTGTGGAAGCATCTTTGCATGGCCTCAAGTTTTACAATGACTTACTAAGCAGAACAGGAAAACAAAGCTTTATCTATGAATGGTGCACACTTCATATTATATTTGAAATACCAAAATGTGTGCTTTCAAATTGTATTTATTTCAGCATCAACATTCTGCTCTTAATTCATTTACTACGTGAATTAAGAGCAGAATATTGCATCTCTTACAGAATTTGAATGCAGTTAAACGGAACAGCACATGGCAGATTAACGAAGTGAACTAGTACTGTATTTACCAAAGAGATTGTTCACAAGAGAAGACACACAGCAATTCCAAATAGCTGACATTTTCAAATTAAAAAAATAATTTCAAAAGTAGAAGAAATGTTTTGTAATATAGGCAATCTTTTGGGTGCTTTCTTTGGATGTTGAAAACAATAATGGTTTAAGGATGAAAAAGATTTCCAGTTCACAGTCTGACTTGGCACTATCTATAAAAGACGGTGTAGGATTTTTCCCCAAAACCATCTTGCCTGCCATTACATTGAGTTTTAATGCTCTTTAATAATTCTACCCAAAATTTTAATTTTGAATCAGTTCACTGAGTAGAACTCTTTTATAAAATTTCCACTGAATACTAGATGTTTCTGAAATGAGATTAAAGAAAACCCTCACAAGGTTAATCGCAATCTTCTCTTTTTCTTTCACAACACTTCCCTGAGACATGCTGCTGCCTGTGTGCTTTGAAATCCAGTGCTGGACTAGGAAGAGATGATGAAGGTGGGGAGATGGTGAGCAGGAGGGTCCATGTGCAAGCCTGGCACTCCTCCAGGCTGATGTTGCCTACACTTGGCTTGCTGCAAAGCCCTGCTCTCACATATTCAAGCAGAAACTTGACAGAGTTTGGTAGCTAAATACTTTGAATATTTTAGCACACTTGGCATCTTTCATGTCTGCAGGAGGCAAGCAGAGCTTCCTCAGGAGCTGTCAAAAATTTGTTTTGGATGATATGGATCATGTGCTTCACATGAAAGTACAAGAAATCCTGCAGTGAATGAGCAGCTCAAGCATAAGCTGAACAAAAGCAGAACTTCCTTTTAATGTCCAAAAGCTACCAGCACACCAAGCATGTAATTGACTGTAGTCCAAAACCAGCTGACTGCCTCTCCCTTCCAAAACTGTCATGTGCTGCATTTATTTCATCAGAAACGTGTTGTATTTGTTTTCATCCTGCTATCAGATGCATGCATGAGTACCTGAAGCCATCCTGGGTGAGCTGCACCAAATTACATTTATTATAGCATCTTTTTTCCTCACTGGAATGGAGCTTTTGGAAGAAAATCATCTGTCCTGCTCTCACTACCATGCTCTGCTGACCAGGCTGGAGCATACCAAGCACAGGCTGGGCCAGACATGGACAGGCAGCTGCCTCTGCAGCCAACAGCAAACATGACTGACTTCATCAGCTGGACTTCCCCGAGCCCTGGGGAAAGAGCTGGTCCAGTGTTAGCAGCATCCACGTACAGTAGGTTGCATGTCCAACTTTTGGGTGGGTTTTGAAGCAGACAGTCCCGTGCTAGGACTGATTTTGCTTCTGTTAAATCAAGGAGAAAACTCTACTCCACTTTGACAGAGAGAGAAGCATCCTCAGAATTTTTAAGCACCCATGGTTTTTTCTAAGTCATTTATGAAAGTATTAATTTTCTGTTTATGTTTCCTACAGAACAGGGGTAATTCAGTGTCTTTTTGGTTTATGAGGCACATTGGAAGGTGCCACAGAATGTTTAGTAGACAACTTGTGCTGTCATAACAGATCTTTGGCTTGGTTTTTGAATCTGCCTTGGTCTGGAATAGCATGCAAAAAGAAACCATCTTGAATATATTCAAATACTTAGAGAGTTTATTAAAAACATAATAATTCTGAAGTGAGAGATGCAATTTTATTGTGATCTGCACAATGCAAAAAAAGGAAACATGGAACAGGGCTACACTTTTTTTTTTTATAATAGCAGGAAATTAGACAGTACTTTAACATTAATCCACAAATTGCAGAAAAGATTGCATATTATTCTGCAGGGTATATTTTAAATATGACAATACAATTTAGCTTCATCAGAAGTACCAACAGTTATGGAAAGAAATACCACTTCATTGCATTCTATATTTAATCATTTATTTTGATTCACAAAAAGAACTTCTCTCAGGATGCTCTTAATAATTTAAAAAATTACAGCAATTATACCAGCTCAATAAATACTTCAGCTTCATCTTCTTTAGTCAACATGTTACTGATAAAAGGAAAAAATAAACATGGAAGTGTTCCTCCACTCTTTCTATATTTGGAATCAGGACTGTAGCAAACAACATGACCTGTTTGACAGATTCGCAGGGTCAAAAGCTCAGAAGGATGGCTAAGAAACCACTCTGCATCCATGCTTTACCACAGATTTCTTGTATATCCTTGGGGAAAGGCTGTGAGATGCTACTCATACAGTCACTACTCATGCAAATAGAGATTTAATATATTGGCTGAGCCACTCCACTGGCCTTTGTGCTGACCTATTGCAGGGCTGACACTGCCTCCCCAGATCCAAAGGCACTATGATGGAGCATGGCACAAAGACACTCTGGTATCTTTGTAGGATCCACACAAATTCTAGCAAAACAAACACTGACCCAGTGCTCTAAAGCCCAGTCATATACAGAATAATCCATTATGGGTTGTCTTAATCACATGTACCACAGTACAGCCTTCTATTGACACTTGAAAGGAAGTAGTGGTTAATCGCCTCCACCTGCCCAAAAAGGAGAGGGATGAACACTCTCCTGAGGTGCCTCTTTCTTTGATGCAAGCTAAGAAGGGCTCGCAGGATTGCAGGCTGCAGCAGGAGCAGCAGGACAGATGCCCCAGTGCCCTGCACAGAAGCAGTGCTGCCTGGAAGCAGAGGCAGGCACCAACAAGAGGCAAGCCAAGGAGTTGTGCTAGTGTGTTAACGAAAATTGTATCTGGACTCAAAGTGTGGCACAGACATTTTGTGTACTGATGACTGAGAAGTCATTATATGGAAATAATACCTCTAATGTCATATCATATCTTAATGAATTCTGATGGTGAGCCTGTCTATGCCTGTACACAAAGAATATGGCACTCAATTGCCTCTGCTGCCTCACCACATTGCCTGATAGTGCAGAGACCTCCGAGGACTTAGACATATAAAAATTGTTATTAGACAAAGACTGACAACTTAGACTGTTATCAGCAGCTTGATGAACTTACAGGGGGAATTCTGCTGGTAAATTCTCACTCCTCTCACAGCACCTAGCGAAGGCACAAGGATGAGGCTCAAGAGCTGCAACTGAAGCAGCCTGGAGGGGCAGAGATGCTGCAGGAATCCTCCTGGGCAGGAACCGCCTGCCCCACAGGATGGGCAAAAAAGGCTTTTGGTCTCTGTGGACAGAAAGACGAGATGTAAGAAATGTTGAAGGTCATGGATCTGCCTGAGTTGCTATTTGAGCCTGGTGAGTATCTGAGAGGCAAAGTGAGTGCCCAGCAGAGGGCTCAAGCAGGCCATGGAAGAAGAGGGCTCCTAAAAACCACAAAGGGTGGATGTGACAAGGAGAAAGCTCTCAGTGTGCTACATGAGTATGGTGGTCAAGATATAATAAAATATTTAAATAAATGAATGCATCCTGAGATGATTCAGAGGAATTGCATCACTGCAAATAAGTGATACAGCAAATCAGTTTTCTAACCTCAATCCTTTTAAACTGTGAATATATTGAAAGACACATGGTAAACAAAACGCTTTAGGTCCAGAAATCCTCCCTCAAAGAAATGTCTGCAGAAAGTACAGTTTGAAAATATAGCAAGACCAATCAATTTGAGGATCAGGCCACCTCTGCCAGGGCCCGACTGCTTACTCTGACAGCACCACCGGCAGGAAAAGGGCAGGAGACTGTAGTTGAGAATAGTTGAACCCATAAGCATTTGCTTTTATTTCAGTAACTTTGTGTCACTGGGTACTTCAGTTTTCCATCAATGAAGTGCTTAGGACAATAAATAAGCATAAAGAAATAGTAGTCAGTAAAATAGCCTGTACTTTGCTATTTACTCTGTTGCCCTCATATAATCACTTGGGCTTTCGATGAGGCAGTACATTTTTGTCATTTCCTAGTATTTAGTAAAGCTTCATGCTCCGTGGCCCTATGGAAATGTTTCCTTTTTGTTTTGAATCATGAGTAATTTCACTGGCTGGAAGGAGCTTAACACTTACCCGCAGAGAGGCAGGACTTCTGCCACTGCTGCCACTGCCTGACTCTGCTTTTTCCATTATATCCATGACTGCTGACATTTGAAGGTTTTTCCACATGGGTGAGTTGGATGTGATGTTAAGCTGCTGAAAAAGCCTTATGGAGAGCTAGGGAGCTGGAGTTTGAGCTGTAAGTGGGAACGCAGGAGCGTTCTCGGTAGTGACAACGTGGTGGCACAAAGTCCGGCGGGGGCAGGAAGGCTTCTTGCTATGACTCCTCTCGTCTCATAGTGAAAATGCAAGTACAGCAAATTTAAGCTTATGAAGCTTGGGCTTAGTGGCCCATTTCATTTGTGCCACATTCTAATCTGGTGTAAAATGCATATTTCATTCTTCTGGTGGTGAACCTGGAGCCAAAAATGAACTGTTTTCTTTATCTAGCTATACATCGTGACCTCTGCCACCCGCACCCGTCTCTGTGAAACAACATCCTCTATGCATTCTTTCAGGTACGATTTGCAACCCCATTGCTCGGGATCGTTCGAAACGCCACCGGGCAGCCGCAGGCTCCAAGTTCGGGGGCAGTGCCGCCCCACACGGCGCGCCGGGCGCGGGTTCGGCCGGGAGGAGGCGCGGCCCGGCCCGGCCCGGCCCCTCGGGCCGCCCCCACGGCGCGGCCATGGCGGGCGGAGCGCGGCGCCTGTACCGCCGCATCCTGCAGCTGCACCGCGCTCTGCCGCCCGCCCTGCGCGACCTGGGCGACCGCTACGTCAAGGAGGAGTTCCGGAGGCACAGGGCGGCCGGGCCCGCCGAGGCCCAGCGCTTCCTGCGGGAATGGGAGGCAAGTGCCCGCCGCCCCGCGGGGCAGGGACGGGGCCGGGAGCGGCGGGGCCCGGCGGGCCGCAGGGCAGGCCCCGGCAAGGTCGGGGCGCCGGGCGGTCGCAGCTGTTCAGATGCTGGACTCGGTGATCTCTGAGGTCTTTTCCAGCCCAGCTGATTCTCTCTCCTCGGGCATGCTCCCTTGAAGGGCGAGCTCCTTACAGAGCTGCAGAATGCCTTGTAACTCCATGTCTCTAGGCAGGTTATCTTTTACGGTTCTCAGTGCCTTGCCTCGAGTGTGTGTGAGCGCACACAGGTATATGTAACAGAGTGACCTCAGTTATATAATTAGCTATGTATAAATATATAAATAAAAGTATACGCACAGTTATCTGTATGATCTGTAATAATGCATTCTATAAGTCTATATAAATATTTATAACTACATAATTATAATTAGCTAAGTATAGGTGTAAATAGCTTCCCTGTGAACTTGCATTTCATTTCAGAGTAACATTTTTTCAGTGTTTCCTAGGGAAACAAGTCTTCTGTGAACGAGTCTTCTTGCTTCTCTGCTTAACACCCCTTCCCCTGAACTTCCTGCCTGGTTTCACCAAGGAGAGAAAAGCAGATCACTCCCAGGTGATGAGGTTGTAACAAGTTTCACAAGCAGCAGAGGAAGGAGACCCATAAGGCGCTTTCCCCACATGCCTGGACCCCAGTAGATATCAGCATATTAATAGATCCCCAAGAAGTCCACATGGAAAATGTATAGACACTTGACAGAAGAGGAGCTTCATTTAAAGCATGAACACAGCTGCAGGAGACAGATGTATAGATGAGCTTCCTATTAATTTTCATGCTCCTTGAACTACTGGCTTGGTAGTACTTTTGAATGTCAAAACTATTTCCCTTTCTATGGAAGGAAATTCTTTTCTGCTTTGCAGAGGAAGGTGGTTAGCAAAGGTAGCATCCCTTGCCTCCCAGTTTACCAGAAGAAGGGTAGTGGGGGAGAACTGCCCCATCCCTTCCACCTGCAGTAGCTGAAATCTTGCAAGTTAAAGTAACTGGGGCATCAGGAATAAGCAGGGAGAAGACTGCCTGGTATTCCCTACAGAGGAAAGGAACAAGTGTATTTTAATTGCCTCTTGCCAACTGATAGATCCTCAAATCAGAGAAATTTGTATCAGCCTCTCAAATGCCTGATGCTATTGTAATTTTCAATTGCTGAAATGTTTCTGCATCACTGCTTTCAATTTTAACATGAGCTAAAGAGACAAGTTACAGGTTACTATTTTCAGTGCTAAAATCTTCCTTAAAATAGTTTTAGAAAAGGAAGGAAATGTTTACACTGAAATACCTTTAGGCATTTTTAAAGTGAAGTATACAAATAGTGAAAATGTTTCTCAGTTCTGAGATAATTTAAAAGTAGATCATAGGTAAAATGGTGACAAAATTAGACTACAAGTAACAAGCTGAATTTTGAAACCTGACATTTAGTGCTATTAGCTATGATATGTTCAAGGAAAGGAAACTAATTTAATAACTGTTTTGAGTGTGTGAATATAAAGAACTTTGCAAATATGTCTGTCTTCTAACAAGATACTGGGAGATATTAGCACGTAGTTAACGTGTCTCTTCTCATCTTTAATTTTTGTTTTGTTCTGGGGTCTTTTTCTCACCCAAATAATAATTTATTTTGAGTATGAAATTTAAATCAGACTTTCACATTTTTGGCCTGTGAGATTTGCTTTGCATCTTGTGTTATGCTGTGGTTCCCAGCCCCATGAAGACTTGAATGAGGTAATTGAGGAAAGTGGACTGTGGACAAACTGGGAGTAGGTAACTCTGGGCTCTAATTACATGCTAATTAATTCATGTTGGAGTCAGTCCTCTGTCCTTTTTTGGCTAAGATAGAGTTAATTTTCTTTGTAGTAGCTTGTTCAGTGCTGTGTTTTTGATTTAGTATGAGAATAACGTTGGTAGTGCACTGTTTTAGCAGTTTTTAAGTGTGCTTACTGGAAATCAAGTATTTTTCAGATGCCCATGCTCTGCCAGTAAGGAGATGCACAAGTAGGTGGGAGGGAGAATGGCCAGGACAGCTGACCCCAAGTGGCCAGGTGGATATTCCATACCATACAAGCTATAGTATGTTCAATATATAAACTGGGGGAACTTGGCCGTGAGGGGTTGATCACTGCTCAGGCGTGGGCAGGGCATCAGTCAGCAGGTGGTGAGCAGTTCTATTCTGCACCACTTGATTCTCTTGTGTTTTATTCTTTGCACCTTTCCTGGGCAGCAGGACACTCTTTTGACCAGAAATAGGCTGGAAGCTCCAGGACAGGTCTTGCAGGACACACTAGCATTGCCTAAGAGTCACCCAGTTAGCCACGAGGGAAGCTGAGATAATGCTGCTGCTTCATGTACATGTACCATAACTGTACTTCTTGCCTCTAATTTTATTAAATGAAACAAAAAACTATCAAACGAGACAAAAAAATCCACTGAAACAAATCATTACAAAGTTAATACAAAGCGGTTGTTTAAATTTCCTGTTAAGTTTCTATTTTGGTGTGTTGTATTTCCAGCATTTTTCTTCCCTATTTGCTTGTTCATTAGGCTAAGCATATACCGTGCTTATACCTTTGGTGTTGTCAGTATTCAGCTTCCATCTGGAAATGTTCTTTCTCATGCCTTCTGTTGAATGCAGGGCAGGGCATCTGGTACAGTGTGGCATGATGTCTCATGTTACAGAAAATTAGTATTCCTAATATTATGTTAAAGTAATATATCTTGATGTATATTCATCAGAGGGTAATGATGGATGTGATGATTGCAGTGATGTTTCTTGACTTTGAAGAGGATTTCAATATGAAGTGTCATCTTAATAAGTCATCCGAAATGCTTTTTGAGTGAAAATTTCCAAGGATGTCGTATTTTAACACGAAACGACCTGACTATTGCTAAAACTCTTCAGGCTCTCTTTGGGTAGTCAGACCTTCTGGGTGTTCCTGAATATACTAGTTCATAGCCTGTGGTGTGCTTTCTTGCCCTCCAATTTGATTCATATTAGCTGAACATTTAGAAAACAGGCCTGGCATTTCAATCGCATTATGGTTGCCTCAAATGATGCCCTTGCCCTTCTTGCTATTTAAATTATGTTGATTTAAGGGAGCTGGGCATATAAATTTGAGGTTGTAGCCAGGTGGGAGTCAGCCTCTTGTCCCAGGCAGCTAGTGACATGGTGAGAGAACATAGCCTCAGGTTGGACATCAGAAGGAATTTCTTAGCAAAAATGGTTTTTAAGAACAGACTGCCCAGGGAGGTAGTGGTGTCGCTGTCCCTGGAAGTGTTCAGGAGATGACTGGATGTGGCACTTAGTGCCGTGTTTTAGTCGACAAGTTGTGTTTGATCAAAGGTTGGACTCCATGACCTTAGAGGTCTTTTGCAGTCTGAATGATTCTGTGGTTGTGTCTCACAAATGGAACAAATTTCCTTTATTTCTTATGAAATATGGTGGAAAACCTGTAGGGAGATTTCTGAGATCAGCTTTAAAAATAAAGGACGGGAAACAAGAGGTAAAAAGCTCTGAGATGGTATTGCTGTATCATGTGAGTGGTTCGTGTTGTTTTCCTGTAAAGGAGATGAGAAGGGACCTCATCTTCTTTAGAATGCACAGGAATGGAGGGATTTAATGTTAGAGCTGACCATGTAGATGGCTAATGAAGTTTTGTAGGAAGCCTAAGCTGACCTATTTGCATTTATAAAATAGGGAAACTATCCACTGAACATTCTTGGAAGAGTTTTTAAGTGGGTTCGACCAATAGTAGGCTGCAAGTCCATATGTACTTATGTAAAAGTAGAAGAATATAAATATTGTGATTTTTCCTATCATTGGTATTGGATTGCTAGTTTGTGTCTGGAAACCTACTGGAAAATATTAAAGGGGGATACAAAGAAAGTAAGCTTTGTTGTTCAGGAATTATGCTTGTTCAGGTAGATTCAAATTAAGCCCATAAATTATTAATATATGTTCCTATCTATTTTCTAAATATTTAATACTTTAATTAAAATAATTGGTACTCATTTACAGGAGGCTGCTGATATAATTAGATTGATACTGATTATTACCTTGGAATGGTATTGAATTAATGTTGATAGGTATGATAAATCAACTAGTTCAGCAGTCTTCTAAATCATGGTAGCTGATGAGAATGTTTACATGAGATAAATAATATTAAGATAGTATTGATTCCTTCATTTCAGATTGCAATGGGTGCAATATTCAGCTAAATAATTTCAGTAACAATTCGTTTCACATTTAAGCATTGATTTTGAAAATTACTGTTTTATACTTGGCTTTTTTAAAAAGCCTGACCCTGTTGATAAGAGGGCCTGGACTGTCTCTAAGACAAGCAGAATCATTCTGCAGAATTAAACAACATTTTCTCAATTTAATATATTGAATAAATTGCCTTTGAAATTCTTTGGCCACTCTTGACCCTGAAAATCTTTTTACAAGCTTTCAAATGAACTGTCATGTAGCCTCTCAGGAACGACTGAATTTTTGAATCAGTGTATTTGATGCAATACAAATAATTGTCATTCATCAAATTTATTTTCAGTTGCCTGCGTCACTTGCAGTATTTACTTGGCTGGGATGATTGTGGAATGCTGTCATATCTCAGAGAATACAGTTGTTCTGATATGTCTTTTTCTGCTCATGAGCAGATACACTTACAGAACTTTTTGCTTCTTAATTTTCCGGGCAAGTATAATCTTCCCTCCCCTTCTTGATTTATTTTTAAACTACTAGCACTCAAAAATATGTTGAAATGTTGAATGGAGAATTTGAAGAGCAAATAGTCAAAGAGGGTGGAAGAGGAAATTGTGGCCAGTACTGGAGTCAGACTGAAATGGGAATGGGATGTGTGGGTTGCCCTTTGTGTTGTCTTTTAGCAAATAATGGAGGTAGTATAAGTATAAAACAGCTGCTGTCATTCTGAATTCTGCTCTCAGTTTCAGTGAAGTACTGAAACATTATATAAGAGATATTTTCTTTGCCTGACAAAAAAAATACATTTTTTGGAAGTAAAATATGTCTTTAGTTTTTTTGCCATTTTATTACTTCTATTAAAGTTATGAAATAGGATTTTAGGGTAGTATTTCATTTTAACATTACTGGATACATCGGAATTTGCTTTTAGTGATTTTTATGGCCATCTGCATGAAAACCTTCTTATTAAGAGTAAATTCCTACTGAGTCCTATGTTTTTATCCCCCACTTAGGGTGTTCTGTAAGAACTAAATTTGAGTCAATTTCCTCTATTTTCTTCCATATTTCTCAAAAGGTAGGAAGGAATTTTGCACTTTCCTGAGAGCCAGGGAGTTGTGGCTGATAAACTGAAGAGCATTTGGGATTAGGGCATGAATGGCTGCAGGAAATCAGGCTGCTGCTCTGACCTGGCGTTCCTGGTGGCCTGCTTGGTTGTAGGATTTGAAATCTGCCTTTGATGAAATTTTGCTTGGATGCACCCATGATTTGGTGAGTGTCCTGATTAAGTATTTATGTGCAATTGCAAAGGTTGACCTTTTGTTGTGAACCCCTGTTGTGAAGTTTCTTGCAAATAACATCTTTTTCATATTATGCCATCAGTTCCATCCTTTTACTGCTCTTTCAGATTTGGGTTTAGAAGCAGAAGCTGGTGTCTGCTTCTCTTCCATAGAGAATCCAGGCAGTCTGGGAGCTTTCTGAAGTGGTGAGACTTGGAGTAGCCTGGTGGATACCCACTGTCTTGTGCATGACGCACGTCTGTTGCAGGAAGGGGAATTTGTTACTTCTCACCTGGAAAGCAGCAGTGTCATTCTCCTTCAGGTTCACGTGGCTACTGCTGAGGCTAGTAATTTCTTGGTGGGTTGTTGTGGTTTTTTGTTTTTGTTTTTTTTTTTTGTTTGTTTGGTTTTTTGGTTTTTGTTTGTTTTTTCCTGTGTACATACTGCTTTTAGACCTTTACTGTATTTTTGTATTTATAAAATTCAAAATTTTATAAATTTTGGCATCAGTATTCTCATTGCTTCTGTCATGTTACTATGCCCGTTATCAGTATGCTATCATATCTGTGATTGCATGTAGCTAGTCAGCTATTTTGATAACTGCTTATCTGCTTATTGAAGTTTTTATTTACAACTGTTTTGACCCAGCGGGAAATCATATCCAAGTCATAGGGGTGACACCCAGCAGTAATGTCAGTCACTTGCTTCTGCCAGTCACCTCAGGTACATTGCAAGTATAAATACATGATGTGCAAATAGGTTTATAAATTTTAGATAGTTTCGTAGCATGTCTTGGATATTTGAAATGTGGCATGAATTGAATCCCTGAACTGAAATGTCTTGGCAGAGTATAGCAATTTTATTAGTTGTAACTTAGATTGAGAAGTTTAAATTGCTGTAGAAGAGGGATGTGTCCCTAATGAGTGTTAGCAGTTTATTCCTTACATTGAGTAGCACTGGCAGGGCATATTTCTCAGGGTTGAAGATACTGTAGAAGTTTGTGAATGTCTGCTCCATGAGCAGAGACCTGCACCTTCCTAACGAGTACAGGTTAATGACAGCCAGTGTGAGAATAGATCTCTAAATAAGAAAACAGCCAGACACAGTAGAAGCAGAACCAGTAATGGAGCATTTACAGAATTGTCAGTTTAAAAGGTAATTCAGGTTTCCATCTAGTGGTGGTATAAAATTTTGTCCAAGCCATATGAGACAGCATGTGCATAGCCATGTTCCTAACATACCATTGTAATTGTGTATATGTGTGAAACTTAGGGGATCAAAAGCCTTTATTATGTATAAATTATATATGTAATAGCACATAATTCTCAGGACCTCCAGATCTTTTAGAGTTAGAACTGCAATGACAAGCATTCTGTTATTTTGTGCATTCAGATATCCAGATAGTCTTTGTACATTTATCTTATTTGCTGTGAATTAGGCTGATTCCTCTTTTTTATTGTTCCATGACAGCCATTTCAAAAAGTTTAACTTTACACAGCTTACTGAAAGCAAATGGGTTTAATGAAAAGTTTTCTGCAAGTTGTATCTATGCAAGTATGAGTTTTGTTCAATTTCATGCTTTCTCTTATATGTAAACCAAACAGAAAAAAAAGGAAACAGGAACAGATGAGTGTTCTGATTCTTTTGCCCCAGTGTTTTAGCCCTATTTTTAGTATTTAAAGTATTTTGCAGTAGAATTTAGAAAACCTACCAGGTTACATTTTAAGATGAAAGTTAACAGTGACTGAAAGATGGACCAAGCAGTGTGGTGCTGCAAGGACGTTTATTGACAAAAGGCACAGATACTTAAATTGTTTTAGCTTCTGCATTAAAATTTGCAATTGTTCAGTCTACGTGTGATTTAGTACATAGCAGTCCATAATATACATTTTTCCTTTTGCGCAGTCACCTGTCACATCAGGCTGTCCTGTTCTTTGCAAGGGAGACACAGTTTCTGCAGTTCCTTCTTTATGTATCTTTCTCAGTTTCTGCTGTTCTTTCTCACAGCTTTTCCTCACAGCTCTTGCTGTACAATCTTCAGCTATTCAAGACTATTGTTCATGTCCTTTAAATCATTCTGCTCTGCAACACAAGAAAATGAATATTTTCATTTCAAAGTTCAACAAATGAACTTTGCTGCACTTTAAGACAATGTAGTGTCTTAGACATCACGTGGGTCAAACAAACAAACTGAATATGAATCGCAGTTGCAAAGTGATGAAGATTTCTGCTTTGTATTTTATTGATTCCTTCCTTCTAGCGTTTGTTTGGTACTTGTGTGAATATTGTCAGCATGTAGTGTTTTGTAAGCATGGTAGGTTTTTTTACGCCTTGTCAGTACATTTCCACTATCAACACTGTAAACACTGCCAACTTTCTACAAGTGCTGTCAAGTACCATATTTTGTAATTACTGCAATAATATTATGAGTGCTGTAATTGCATATACTGTATAGATGTGCCTTTCTGTCCTGTGTAGACAGAAAATTGATATTTTCTGCAAGTTAAAATGGCATCTGGAACACATCAGAGTAATTGTTTAGAAACTGTTTTGGTTTTTTTTCTTCTTTCAGTGTAATGTGAGGTTGAACAAATAGTGTTATGCATATTGGAGGATTTTAAAGCCCCAGATTTTTTATATATAGAGCTGTACTTAAGACATACTGATGTGTACCATTGAAGAATGAAAGGGTTTTTTTACACAGTTCACTGATACTAAAGTAATTTAATTGAATATTGTTTTATGCAAGAAGCTGAACCTCAGATTTTGACCTCATAATCTTGTATTTAGTGGCATCTTTATCACCATTCATGTTGCTTTAGCTCTCTTTTGTGATGTTGAGAGCTTTGGCTGTTTTGATGCTGAAGCTGACTGTACTAACAACCTTGTGTCTTCTTGGTGATATCCTGCTTTTTGTGCAGCTCACTCCTGGGAATCCAGCGAGCAGAAAATTTCTGCTGAAGTATATTTTGTTTCTGGGTCTCAAAGGTACTAATTTCAAACTATATTTTTGAAGGATATAATTTAGAAAATATATTTAATCATAGTATCTGATAAAATGTTTGAACTTCTAGGTTCATTTGAACTTCTCAAGGTCATTTCCAGAAGTAATGTATAATAATTAAGTATTTCTAATGAACAAGTTAGAAGTCCTACTAGAAGCGTAGTTACTGAGTGTTGGATTTTAGGTTTATTGAAATGTGGGGGGGTTGAGTCCTGTTAATGTCCTATTTTTTATTGTTTCAGGGATATTAGTGAGAGAGAGAGCAGTCTAAGATGAAAGAGAGCATGATGCACTTTTTTCCTCACTGCAGTAACTAGGTAAATCTGTAAAACACCTTCTAAATTGATTTGCACCCATATTTCAAGACCAGCTAACAAGAGACACAATGCAGATGCATCTTCCCTTTCTCTGTGGGAATTACTGAATGGTGTAAACTTGATACAACTAGTTTTATGCAACTTTATGGTATTTTTTCCTTCTTGCTGAACTATTCTATTCAGTAATTTAGAGGAAATGAATATTAGGTCACTGAAACATTTTTTTTCCTTTTTTTTTTGACCTTCCTGAACCAGAAGAAATGTGGTGGAAGGGTTTATGTCCCCATCACCGTTGCTTCTTTGGAGGTGTCATGGCTGAAGGTGTTGGGTGGTGTTGGAAGTATTGATATTTACCTATTATTTGCTTATTATTTCTCTGTCTTATTGGAATAAGCCAGAGAAAGTGGTTTAGTTTTTTGTGGGCCATCAAATACCATTTATTTATAGCCAGTGTCTTACTTCTTATGATTGCATAGTGAAAGCACGTGGTCTTTCTTGTGGAATTTGGATTATAATAGGCTGTCTGTATTGAGGTAAGAATTCACATTAGCAATCCTTCAGAGTTCATCACCTTCTGACTGAAGTCTGTAATGCCTTTATGTGTACTCTAGTGGCTGATTTTTGACCTCGTGAAGGAAAAGTGATGTTCCTAAGTCTGCAGTTTTTAAAGTGTACACATGATGGCAGCAAATACTTAGCTAGAGAAGCCTTGTTCCTATGCTAGAAAAAAGAGGCTGCTGAATTTTCTAATACAAACTAGAATTCCTACAGATTCAGTTATTGTTACATTATTTATTGAAATATATATTGAGAATTGTTCACTTACTACTGCAAATTTTGACAAGGCTTTTCAATTAGAAAACTTTACTGGGCTTTCCACCTGGTTCAGTCATAATATTGTCATTATGTGCTTTCTAATTTGGATTTGCATTGGTAAACAACACTCTTGGGCACAGGGTGTGACTCTTGTGGATGGTGCTGGGCAGGGCCAGGAGTTGGACTGGTCATATTCTTTGATTATAAAATTCAGATCAGCTGTGGTAGTCCCCAGGAGAGTAAGCCCAGAGCAGATGGAGCCTCAGTATGTAGATACAAAACTCTTTTAAAATTTCTTTTTTTTTTTCATAATGGATCTATTGAATTTTAAAGTGATTATATTTTTGGAAGTGTACTGTAATAGCCCAAATGCAAATGTTTTTTCCACCAAATAATGTTAGTAATGTCACATTTTAGATGCTGTTACAAAGTATGTTGGTATTGAATAGTACTGTTCAGATAGGAAGTTTTCTTTAAAAATGAAAATATAGTATAAAATATAATTTATTTCTGCTTTTATTCCTGGACACCAATGAAACATTTAAACTGTATCTCATTTTTCTGCCCCTTTCAAAATGAATATGGCATATGTCAGTCATCCACCATGATTTTTTAAGCCAAAAAGTTACAGGTTGCCACAATTCCAATAATGAAACCTTGTGGAAGGTGTAGGCATTTGGCTATGGTTCAAGCAGGCTGCTTTGAAATAAAGGATGTTTTGGTTCATGTTCAATTACTTGTTCTGCCTATGTACTTTATTTGCAGTAGTTTAAACTTGATTTTATGCTTAGAACTAATTTTAAGGTGTTCAGGAAATCATGATATTCTATTGTTTTCTGGGCCTTTTAAATTCAGTTTATTGTTCATAGTGAAGTACCCTGGTGAGCTATTTAGCATCCATTATTACAGTGAGTCATTTTAAAGAATTTATTTAAGAGATCCATGATGTGAAGGGTTTTAATTAAATAGCAAACATGTCTTTTGTTCTTCAGTTCAGCTGCTGATTGAGAAGAGAAAAGAAATCTCATTGGTAGCCCTGGCAATGTTATTCTTGTTCATGGACAGTTCAGTACCATCAGTGTAACTGAAAGGATTTACACTGTTGAGAAAAACATCAAACATCATCATCCTATCAAGAAGGAAGTGAGAGTTGCTTTGTGAATAATGTCAACTCTGATTTGTCTTTTAAAAAAAATTTATTATTTGTTTTACTGGTGAATCTGATTTTTGTGGAGTCCTTGTCTACCAGCAGATGCCACTCCTCAGCAGCAGAGTGTTTCCCAGACTTCACCAAATAGAAGCAAATAATTGTGGTAGACCTTTTTTTTAGATATAAAACAATTAAATATTTATATTGCTATAAATATGCTATAAACAATTAAATATTTATATTTTACAATGGAGCTGTTTAAAGGTTTGTTTTCTGCTGATGCATTAAACCCCAAGGCTGCAAAAGTGGTAGTGTGTGAGGTAAGATGCCTTTGTTCTTCAAAGTATTTTAGTTGAACAGAGGATGACCCAGAAATCCCTTAGGACTCAGGGAGCTTCATTACAGAAGGTGTAAAGGTGTCTGTGTTGGAATTCCTGAAAAGATGTAACGAGAAGGACTTGGAAGCTGAAGTCTCAATGGCTTGCAATAGGCCAAGTCCTTGTAAAACCTTTAAGCATATGGAAAAACAGATGGCCCAGTTTTAAGTGTAAGAAGGAAGAACTAAGAAGTGAAAATAGACAAGGAAATCCTAGTAGGAATATTCTGTTTGTAATTTCCAGATTTTGAAAAGACATTGTCCTGTGATTATGTGTCCTGGGACATGAATAATGACATACTGCTATCTCTGAACTTCAACAGCCGGTGTTTTTAGCAGCTGGTGTTTTGGATATGGGCAAGGCCTGTCTTGGCCTCTGTAGACATCAGCAGTAGAAGACTATTTTAATGATTAGCAAATATGGTTGGACCGTCAGACCCTGGACTGAGATGATGGGTGTCACCTTTCCAGCCTCGACCCCTTCCATCTATCTGCCAGTAATGGAAATACTCCTGATGTAGCTGACAAGTTTTTGACTTTTCACACAGAACCATTTGTGTGTGCTGTTTCATTCTAAAGGGTTTTGATTTATATTCCTGGTGAGAGAAGATATGTCATACATATATGTGTGTGTATATATATATATATATATATATATATAAAAATAGATATGTTTACACACACACATATTGCACCTCCTCAACTTTAAAAATAATGGTGACTACTGTCTTGTGGCTGGTGGGAAACCTGTGAAGCTCCAGGGATGCCATTTGAGCCCTGGAGAAGAAACTGTGAAAAAAGCCATCAGTGCCAGTTTTATTGCATTCCCACGTTTCCTGGGAAAGGTCTCCTTTAACTTCTAGTTTGTGTTCTGCAGTTTGGGTTTCATCAGCTCATCCTTGGAAATTGTGTGTTCCGCATTTTGTTTTATTCCCATCACTTTCAGGAAAAAGCGTTTCTGACTTCATTTGATGTTACAACAAACTTGCTTCTCCTAAGGATGTTTTCTGGAGCATTGATTAGTGTCAGTTATCCAGTGTTAACAGACTTAAATGTTTCACAGACTTAGTTTTCCAGATGTTAACTATTTCCAACCTTTGGGAATTTTTTTTCTGTATTCATATATAATGAATATACAGCTGTGCAGTGTACAAGCATGGTATATTTCAGGGGTTTGGCTCCATCTACTTCATTGAGTGTTTAATAGCTTTAACTTGAGCAAAGCATTTTGAAATCACAGGGTGATTTCAGTGGGTTCTTCTGAAATGGCAAGTGTACTGGACAGTCTCCTCAGTGGACAGTAGCTGTGGGTGAAGTTGAAGTTCCTTTCAGCTCTTCTACTGAAGTATGAAGGTAAAGCCATTCATGTATCAGAGTGTTTGGTTAAGAGAAAAGAGTTGGAATTTTGCAGTTAGAGAACTGAAGCATTTCCTGTTTGCATGCAAGCAAACCTTTGTATTAATTCTGCTTGGCAATGTTCCAAATGTTGTACTCTGCCATGCAGAGCCTTTGGAGCCTTCCCAGTGATGGGGTTTTGGAAGAAGTTATCCCAATACGAAAACTACACAGCACAGAGGACAAGACAAAAGCAAGCAATGTATGAAACAAGCTTTTGGCTTGGGGATAGAGATAACACCTCTTGCAGAGTTTTCTGGGGACTGTTTGGCCACAGCATTATCAACCTAAAGGTTGGTCTGTACTGCTGAACTGATGTGCTTAGGCTCCTTTGCAGCTGGCAGTGGAACAGCCCATTTCTGTGCTGTTAAGCTCCTATGCTCCAAAGCAGGGTGGCCATATCCAGACTGCCTGCTGGGAGCATTCCTTGATCTGTAACAGCTCACTGGCTGAACTTGGGAGTTGTTTTGCATAAAGATGGTTCTCCTTGATCAAAACCTGTGCCAGGGACTGTGGCACCAAGCTCCCAGGGTGGGTGCTTGAGTTCTGGTACCTTCTCAAAGCATTCCCTGGCACTGCTATAAGCTGTTACTGCAGACAGAGCCCTGACTCCTCTGCTGTCAAGTGCAATTGCTGCTTTTGTTCTGAATTCTCTCTGTCACACATTAGCAGATTCTCCACAGCTGTTGGATTTATCTACCTTTCTCCAAATCAAGCGTTGTCATATCTGAAATCCCTGTGAAGATTGAGCTAAGAAACAAGCTCTCTGGTGCTGTTCTGCTGCTGGTCTGGTGAAACAAGAGGAGACTCTCTAGGCCATAATGAAATTGCATGTCAGAGCTGGGCACTGTGTCTGCACAATAGCATTTGTGAATGTTCAGCTCTGGAGGAAAGTATGTTCCTGGAAGGAAAAGAAAGTGAAAAAACCCACCTTTGCTGTCTTTCTAACCAGGAGGATTGCCAGACATGGGTCTCATTATTCTGCATCCTAGATCTGTAATATTCACTACCATTTGAATAATATTTGAATACTAACATTTTAAGGAAATGTAATTTCTGATTCAATTCAAAGAGAGTGTTCACTGCTATTTCAGCAGCCTCTGGAGAACATAGTCCAGCTGTTGTTCATGGTTGTGCTTTGTGTTGGTAGGACGAGTGAGCACACACTTTTTCATCATTCCCTTTTACTGGCCTGCTTCTGAAATGTCATGGACCAGGTTCACACTCTCATGGGCCACAGAGATGAGACTGAGTTTGGGAAGATTGTTTGGTGTGGTGCCTCTGAGAGGGTACTGTATGGGTGAAGGAAAAGCTGCATGAAGAAGCCTTGTTAACCCCTTTGGGTGATGATGGGTATAGAGGAACTCCTGACTTCCTTCGAAAAATTAGAGCTACTATCATCTTACACAATACCTCAAGGGCAAGCAGGCAGAAAATAAACCTTTGAGTAATGCCAATTTGTGTATTAGAGCATTTCTAATTATGCTTTGTTGTCACTGAGCCTCATTCGGTGAACTGTTAAGATGTACTGCTTGTAAATTTTGATCAGATTTTTTTGGACTGCTGTTGCATACTGTGTATTGTTTCCAGTAGAAAGGAGGTTTTGTTATTTTTTTCACTTGCATATTGTACAAGTAAAGCTTCAGTGACTTTGGTATAGTGAGGAAAATCATAAATACAGTCTGTTTCTTATGTGAAAAATAGCTGCTAACAAAGTTTTGTGTTGTTTATTAAAGAATAGGATGGAAACTAGCTTGTGTGTGTACTAGTAATAGCTTGTATACTAAAAGAGTTTGAATATATCAGCTAATTATTGAAAAATGTCAGTATATAATATAATTATTACTGATCTTTTAAGTGTGTGAACTCATCTGTCTTAGTGAACTATGTAGTTGATTTAGTTATTGTGAAACAATTGCCTTGGGGGAAGAAGAGAACTGTTTGATATCCTATGATATCGTCAGTACTGAAACTTTTGAAAAAAATCTGAAATCTGATAGTCCTCAAAACATAATGTCAGATCTTAACAATAACCTGAGATTTGTAATTTAAATATTTTTATCTTGGGAGTAGTCATTAAAATATAACTTGGACTAATCTTGGGTTTTTAATGAATGGAGTAATAAAGCAGAGGTGGCCTGGAAGACCTTTACTGGAAGGGCCATTTTAGATCAGGTTGGTCGTGACCTCATCCAGTCCTTTACACAAACCCTTTTGGATTTTGCTGGTAGAGGATGTGCAGAAAAGATTTGACTTAAAGTATAATTTCCAAATGTTAGCTGAGAAGGTTCCCAAAATTTCTTATGTTCAAGCAAAACTAACTACAATTCTAGAAGTCAGTTGTAACCTGAGATGTATTCACAGCTGAATGGTACTGAAGTACAAGTGCTGACTCAGCACTCTGAGGGTACATGATCACTGACACACATTGGTATCCTTTGTAGCACTTTTAATTGCTTGGTTTCAATCCAAGAGTAATATAACCTGAAAAATTTTAAATCGTACTCTGTTGGGTTTTGCCTAATAATTAGTTAAGTTTATATAGAAATGTTAACTGTGTAGGTGTGATGTTAGCAGCGTGTTTAAGCTTCCACAGTATGTTTTGTATGCTTTAGTTTAGTTTATCTGTTTTTATACAGAGACACAGGGCAGCCATATAAATTGCATATGTCGTTGAAATGAGGATTAATGTGCTATACAGTGTGGAACGTAACCGTGATGAAACAACTTTCATGGTAATTAGCAAGAGCTTGGAAACCTGTATTATACTGCTGTGAATGCTGCCTACATCATTATTAATTTTTATTGTATTGTTTTTGATGGATTGTTTGTGTACTTTTTTGCACAAATACACACTTTTAATGCATGGTAACAAGTATAAGAATAAATGAAGTGTATGAGTTGGTGCGTTTTTTTTTTTTGAAAATTAATGCCATGGTATTTAAAAGACTTAGTTCCAGTCTTTCATGGCATTAGATTGATATCTAACAGTTTCACTTGAATTTATTTAGTAGTCTAGCAGAAAGCATGCAGCAGTGTGCAGTGGATTTAATTGTGAATTTGAAATTCACTTTGAATTTGTTTTATTTGACTTTGTCCCATTTTTCTTCACCTTCAGATGTTCAATTCTGTTGTTTGAGATGAAATTCTCATGGTCCCATTTGTTGATTAAGCTTTTGGTACAGTGATGCACCTATCACTGAGTACTTACCAAGTTACCTGCCAAAGGTTTCCTTTTTCCTGAGTAATGGAACTATTTGTTTTCATTTGTGATTAGGTAGCTTGTAGGAGCATTGTTGAGGGAAGATAGATTCTGAAAAACATTTCAAATAGGTATGATAATTTTGACAGCAGCTGTTGCAGAACTTTCCTGGGGAAATTCTCTCTGCCTGATGGAATAAAGCATTACCAAGAGGGTTCTGTATAGGAAGATGTTTTGCAAAGTTGTTATTTGTAAATTCACTGCTGTAGTGGATATAGCAAAGAGTTCAGTGAAGATGAGGAAATCTGCTTTATTTTTCTCATAAATATAGTAGAATACAAATGATCCCATCACTTTTCCCCAGTGCTGTACAGTCTTGTTCCAGTGTTTTCCCCTATTGAGGCATTAAAAACTCCTGTTAAAACGTTATGCTGTGACACAGAGATGTTACATTTTGTTCCAGTTTTCTAGGGCAGCGGTCACAAGTCAAGGCTTGTCCTTCACTATGGCAGCAGGTGCACTTCAGGCTGACTTTGCTGTAGTGCCTGTGGGTCAGAGGTCATGGGGAGCTTTCAATGTCTAGCCTATAGGGATGTTTCCCAAGCAGCCCACAAGTGGCTTTTGGAGGCAGTGTTTGTTCTGGTTTACCTGTGTCTTCTATGATAGCAGTGATGCACATGCTGGGATGGCAGAGGATCCCCTGCAAGCCGATGCCTTCCTGTGCATGGCCAGTGCTCAGAGCTGTGACCTCCAGCAAATGTGTGCTTGCTCCCCTGCTGCATCTCATGATACAGGTGAGGGGAGGCCTTTCCCCTACATTACTAAACAGATGTAGCGGGACTGGTCTAGGCTCCCCTCTCAACTGGTGCTTTCACAAATTATTTTTTTTCAAAGGTACACGAAACATTCTGCAGGACAGCAAATCATTCTAATACTCATCCACCCCTTTAAGACTGAAATAAATCCCTGCTTACGGACACCCCGTGAATTGCCATTCAGTGTGATCCATGAGGTTCTGCTCTGCTTGTGAGCAGATGTACACAAGACTTCCTTTTCCGTATTTGTATTGACTAGCACGCAAAATCCATTAAGACATATAAACAACTCAAAAATAATTCAAATTTTTATTGTTCACATAGTATTGCATTGTTTTACGTAAGTCCAAAGTAATTTTAAAGCCATGCAAATATAAGCTGAGATAATTCTGTAATGTTGAAAAGCCCTGAAACACAAGTGAAATCTCTTGAATAGTTTTCTGCTGTTCTCTGACTGGTAGGAACCATATTTATTGCATCTTCAGTGGATAGCACTAACAATATTTATTGCATCTTCAGTGGATAGCACTAACAAGTGGCACTAATTAACCAGTTTCTAGACTTACTACACAGTCAATTAAAAACCCTTCCTGATCATATACAGTAGGAAGTGAACTTGGTTCTTAATCCAGTGTAAGCATTGATGCTAGTGATAGGAGTGTCATTGTATTAGTGTGCAGAGGGCAGCTGAGCAGATGTGGGGCACCATACCAAAATTATTAAATGGTACCACTTAGAGTAGAGGTGGTTTATAATGGGAATTTTGGACTTAGAAATACAAATAATATGTGACACTTCCCATTTATGCTTTTTGCCACAGGCAGGCTGCTTCTGCTCCAAATGTTAATGCTTTCTTTACCTCTTAGTGAAGACCTTGGCATGTGGCTGTAGAAGCACCTGCAAGGGTGCCAGAGCACAGAACTGAGCTCGCCTGACCAATTTGAATGTGGTGCATCCCTGTTTCTGAAAGGTTGCCCTGATATTTTCATGGGTCTGGTATTTTCACATGCTTTTAAAGTATTGAGGTAAATTGACTTCTCTGCCAGTTCAACATATACCTGTTTGCTTGGGATCAGACAGCCTGTTTTTGCACAGAGAAAAAGGAGAGTTTCTAGGTAGGTGAGAATTTTTAGGAATATATAGGCAGTCTGGATTTTTGTTGTGAAATCTTAGAGCTTTGTTAACTGAGTGTTCACTTAAAACTGTAGTACATACAGCTCTAAGCTATTTGACACACTTGATTTCCATTCCTTTATTTTTCCCCTATTCTGTTTTCCCTGTCAATTGCTAATTGAAAGTAAGCCCCCTTTAATAGCTGGAAAACCTCTGGCAGTAGCAAGAAAAAAGAAAAAAAATAGAACAAGATGTAGGTGAGTTTCTTTTGAAGTATTTGTTATATAGAGATTACAGGAGAACGTGTTGAGGCTTGAGTTTGCTATGTATTTGATCTCCCCAAGAACAGTACAGAATATTGGATGGATTTTTTTCAGAAGTACTTTCAGATTAACTGTCTCTACAGTTCTTTATTGAATTTTGAAACTTGTTTAGCAGATGACTGAATTTTCCTTTTTCATTTTCTGCTTAATCCCTCCAGTCTTTGATGGTGTGGCCGTCACTTGCTGTATTGTGACAGACACTATAAAAATCCTCTTGAATGTCAGAGCTGTTGGATAAACGGATAGTGACTTGCAGATGATTACAGAAGGTTTTTGGTATCTCAGATTAGAGGGTTCTCATGTAGCCAATAAAGATTCATGCTCCTTTTTAGCAGCCCTTGACTGTACTGATGACACATTTGTTTTCTTCAGTTAACTTCTGTGGCTAGTTCTGAAGTAATTCAGAAATTATATATAAATCTGCAAGTTAAAAACCCTTGGTAAGATACATAAAGTTGTAGGCTTTAGAGTTTTTTACCCTAAGAAGCTCCTGAAAAAATAAACCCAGGTTTAGAATGCTAACTTCTGGTTTCTCTGAGCATCTTTGTCTGCAGTTACACCAGAGGACTGTCTGGCTACATATGTGAAGGTACTTTAGGTTGTAATTTTGAGAGCAATAAAACTAAAGATGAAGGAAATGTTGTGATTTATTTTATTGCTTGGAGGGTGTGGAAGACTTTCTAAACAATGTATGTTATTAATTTCATTTGACAAAAAGGTAGGTGTATGTATGTACCAAGCATTTGTCTGGTCTAAAACTTGAATGCCATTTAACATATTTTTCTGCAGCAACAAGAACTTTAAAAATTTGCACTTCAAAAATTTGCAGAGAGAGTAATAAGTTAACCTTTTTTGCCTTTTATTAAGTACTGTGAAGTAGATGTTAATGGCAGTAACAAGCTTTCTTTCCTTAGAGTGAATTTACAAATATAAACCAGTGTGTTGTTTGTTGTTTTAAGATGTCAATTGCATCAATTTGCATTTCCTTTCATAGAGATGTCCTATTGCTGCTGTTTAAATGTAAGAAGCAGCAACCAGATGGTATGGCTAAAGGCAATAAAGGTATGGCTAAAGGCTGAATGGCAACCAGATGATTGTGGCTAAATACACTGATTTATTTTTACAGAGTAGGACTTTCAGAGTTCCAAACTAAATGTCATACTTAGATAAGGAACATCCTTATAAGAATTCACCTGTGTTTCCCACGGGTAGTATTTTTTTCATTTTTAAATCATGAGTTTGCCTGTGTGTAGGCTTTCTTTTATTGATGGCCAGTCTCCTAAGTAGTGCTCTGGGAAGAGCACACCTCCGAATGTTTGTGTCTTGTTGAAGAAGCAGGTAGATAAACTTCCATGATGCCTTGTTTGTCTGTTTTAAGTGCCTCCACAGTGCTGAGGTAGGGCTTGTCTCTGTCCCCTTTTACTGGAGGGACCATGGTAGTACTGGCCAAAGAAATCAGCCTCTGATTCAGTGTTTTCTGACACCAAATTTGCTTTGCTAAATTAGTATCACATGTATTGGAACAGATAACACTGACTATGTTCATTTAAAACTGGGAAATTTTCTGTCTCTGTCTCAAGGGGTGAATCTGACTTCTACACTGATGACCTTCCTGTATGTTTTTAAAATACTGCCCATGACTTTTTACTTAATTCATTCAAGCACATATTTCTTCTACAGATCCATTAAAGTAAAAAATTCAGTGCACTCTCAGCAGAAGGGTTATTTGTGATGTCATAGAAATCAATACAAGATGCCTATTAGTGGATTAATTTTTTGTTTATACTTGAGATTTTCTTTGTTGCTGTATTAGTTTAAGGTTTTGTTTCTGATGAGCATGTAGAAATGCATGCAATAGAAAAATAAGAATACCAATTATATATATATATATATATGTACACTTTAAATGCATCATTAGGTATAAATTGAGTAGAAGAACATGCATGGAAGGCTTTGAAATATTATCGTCTAGGATATACAATCTTTTGCATGTTCTTAGTATCTAGCAGTCTGGCAACTCGTGGTTGTCTTGGAAACAGGCTTTATTTTCCTTTTGTGAATATCTAGATGTGAAATCATCATCTTCCTTAAAAATCTATAAATAATACTTCTGAAGGAAATAACTGCAGATTTAAGATGCTTGTCCTCTATTTAAAAAATTGATCCAGAAGTCTGTAAGTGATGTTTGCATTGTGAGCTTTAATTATAGTTGTGTGCTTATGTTGATAAAACAGTCTTTAGTGGTTTTTTTACGTAAAATGCCTGTACTTAATGTTGATATTTGTCTGGGAATTATCTGCAGTGAAACACACTGCCAAGATTTCCTAGATTAATGTTTAAATATAAATATTACAGTGTAACTGATGCATTAGAAATTAAATTCCTAAAACCAAACTGATACTGTGACTTCCAGTCTTCTCCCTTGCCTTGTTTTAAATTAACAGCATGTGATAAATCCTTGGGTATTCTGTGAGATTATAGCATAATATTTGTCAGATAAAACATTGCTTTTTTTATTAGCCAGAGAGCTGCCTGGCTATGCATGACATAAAATGTCAAAGTAAAATAGAAACTGAGTCAAGAAATGACCATCTTTCAGATTGTCGGGTTTTTCTTAGGATTTGTATGCAAATATGAAATAATGTTCTTGAAATTTAATTTTTCTGGTCTGTAGCTTATTTGTCCTTGTTTGTCAGCAGTCTGATAGTTTGGTATTAGTAACAGTGTATTTTCATCCTGATTTTTGCAGATGAAGGTCCAGACAGAATAATTGTTCATGTTTTGTTCTTAAATTGTTAAGTTTAATAAATTTTCTAATGGAGGTTTTAATATCTTCCAAATATTTTTGTCTCCAATACCAATTTAAAAAGTTTTAAAATTCGGATATGTCCATCAAAGAAGAGTATTTTTTAAAGCTTCTCATAAAATAACTGTTTTTTTCAGTGAAACTCACACTTTGAATGATACAACCTGTCCAAGGATAGAGAACCATGGCCAGATCTTGTTTAGCCATTGGAACCCAATTGCGTGACCACTTCTTTTGTTTGACCTCCCATCTCTTCCTCCTGCTTCATTTCTTGTGCTGCACCCACATTTCAGATTGATCTCTTTTTCCAGAACTTAATTGACCATTATATTTTTGCTTAAATGTTCAGGTGTGTTCCAAATTTTTTAACTACCTTATTCCCTAGAATAAGATCAGGCTTTTTGTGTAAAGCCTGAGATGAAGCTTATTGACCTAAGTGGAGGGAATCTTAAACACTTAAAGACTGTGGTTGTTCCAGATGATGCAAGAAGCTTGTAGTGACCTGTATTTTGGCCTCAATGTACAATAGTGGCATAAGTATTCTGCACCCAGAAAGAAATAAATAATCATAGCTTGTTTTTCTACAAATGGTGCTGTGTTCCATTTTGGATGCAATAGCATTTCTGTATGTTTACCTGGATGGCCAGGCCATAAACTTCCCACTTTCACCTCAGATTATGATCTCATAAATCTTACATTAAAAAGGACATTAAAATAACATGTTATTTAAGCTCCAAACAAAGCTGATTTAGTCCTTGAGCTTTTTTTCATATTCCTCTAAATAAATGTCATTTCTTTGAGTTTAACAATGTTAGTTAACTGTCTTCAGAAAAAACAGTCCATTTTATACCTTCCTGATCAAATAATAATTCTTCATGCTGATTACTACGTATTACATAATTATATTCCCTGGTTCCATTTTAGCTGAACATTTTTTCATTCTTTGCTCCCAAACTGCAAACAAGCAAGCAACCGAAAAAAAACCCCAACCAAACCCCTTATGGTAACAGTTCTCTATAGTTACAGTGTGTGCATCATTGTGTGAATGCGATTGGCTGATAGTCACATACTAGCATCCTTCTTGAATATCCTGGGAAAACCTGATATTGTTAAAGTTCTCATGGCTTTTCCTTTCACATTAACTTTTTGTAAACGTTGATGTTTTCTTGTTCCTGTTCTTTATGATACAGGGATGTTGTCCTGGAGAAATCTGTTTTACCTCTGTGCATTGTAAGACATGGTCTTTCATCATCCCCAGAAATGAAATTTTGCGTAATTCAAAGTTAGGTCTAAAGATAAAGAGGAAGTACAGTTTTTTCCTCTCATGTGTTTCACTTCAGGATGTTGCCTAGTCTGATATCAGCAGCATTAGGAAAAGATAAAGCAAACTTCAGGGGAGGGATTGCAGAGTCATTCAAGGAGAAATGGTATTTTTGTTGCCTTTTGTAATTAAAAAAGCACAAAACAAAATAACTGATGAACATTTTCCTTTTTGCATAAGCAAGGAAGTTGATTAGATTGTCATCTGCAGCCAGAGACACAGAGACATGTAGTAGCTTTCTCAGTGATGAGAACCACATCTCCAGAGGACAGTGCATCCAGTCATCACAGCCTGTTTAAGACAGAAGTTTCTCTCTCCAGTGCCCAGCACGAAGACAAGCTACAACTCTAGCTTCCCTTTGGCACATGATATTTAGGTGTAGGCAGTCCCATTGCAAGTGCATGACCTGGCTTGAAATGATCTCTGCAACTCTTTCCATCCAATAATGGACTGAAATACAAAATAGCTTATCTAAGCTGCACTTTACGTAACTTGTTTTACAGCTTCTCATGAATTACAGTAGCTTCTTGCTCTTTCTTTCTTGTATATGCTTGGTGTGTTGTTTCACATATGGTGGATGCTGAGGTGATTCAAATGCCACAAGAAAAAGTTGCTTTTTCACCTTCTGTCAAGACTTGCAGTAGGAGCTGGACATCTTTATTCCCTAGAGGTCCTGTGCTGTGCTAGGTACCTCTGAGTGAAGGTCTTGATTCTTCATTCTGTTGCCCTTTTCCCAGCAGTTACTGTTTTAATTATTCACATAAGAAACTCTTCTAATGCTGCCATATGTCATTACTTGGTATCATTCAAATACCATTTAATCGGTATTTTCAAAAGCAGGGGGAATGTTTACTCAGAACTCTTTGTAGTATATTGATTTCTTTTTCACGTGTTAATGGTATGACCTTTACAAAACCAAAAGTGATTTGAAATTTAAATTTTGAAATTGATAATACATTGGTCCTGTTAGAGGATGTGGGACTTCACATAGGTGTTTATTCACATCAATTAATTAATTTGGCAGTAACTGTATTTTATGCAATTTTTAAAATGTTTAGAGCTATTTTTAATGGTCTTACCTGGTGAAATACAGATTGTTGTGGGTTAATGTGTATGTGAATGCATGAAAATGTTCACTGTAGCTGAGCTTAAATGTGGTAGCATTTTCCTGGGTTTATTACTGCATTTCTAACTATACCTACAGCTTCAGGTAAAATGTATGAAGAAGATACTCTGGATTTTCATGGATTGTAGCGCCCATTTAAAAATCCCTTCTGTAATACTGTATCTTTTTCTGATTCTCAGTTTAACATCAAAACAGTTTTGCAGTAAAAAATATAGTAAATAATTTGCAGAATTCTGTCTGAACGAATATGAAATAATTCAACATATCTCTGCACAATAATAAGAACAGGGTGCTCCTTACTGTGCTGTTCATTCACAGCTGTTTCTTCATGCTGCCACCCTTCACAGCATGTGCTTGATTTTGCTCTGAGTAGCAGCAGAAACACTTGAAATGCTGCAATTTGAAATTAACTTCCAGGGAGCGATGACAGTGGCTTGTCAGGCCATGCTTTTTTGCTTCTTTTTTTTTTTTCTTTTTTTTTTTTTCTTTTATTTTTTTTAACGTCACCCTGAATAAAATAAATTTAAAATAAATTGATAGCATTTTCTAGTGCCTGACCATGCCCTGTTTAACACATCTCAGAGTAGCATTTTCTGATCTGGCCACAGTAATGTTTTTTATCAGTGCTGTCATTAATTTGGCTGCAAATGGAGGTAACCTTTTTGGAATGGATGAATACTTCAGCTTTATACTTCAACTGCTTAAAGGAGATAAAAATTTTAGACCTTTTCTAAAAAGAAAATCTGACTAGAAAGTGAATTGTACAGGTAGTTACTGTGAACAGACATATCTTACTGAGATTTTTGGAGCAGTTGTCTGAAATGCAGCATTGGACATATTTAGGAGGACGCCAGAGAAAATAAAAATTATGATTGCTGTTCTTTCCAGTGAAAATGAACAAATGGGCTCTTAACTCATTTAATTTTATGATTAAATAATAAATGTTTATCAGCACTTTGTTTTAGCATATGAGATAAATGTGTGGCATTGTGGAGTAGATTTGGTAGGAGTCCATATATCTGGCAGCCAGGGAAATAGGGCTTTTGGTTGTGTGATTTTTGCTTTTATTTTTCTATTTAATCCTTTCTCAACTTAGGAAACAAGAAGGCTGATGCTCTTTCTGTAGTGTATGGTATTTTAAACATCAAATGTCACCCATCCCCTTGCCCTTTTAATGAATTTGGGCATTCTGTGAATGCCTATGAGTCAGAGAGCAGAGGGGAACTCTGTATTTTCTTCAGTTAGTGAATTTAAACAAAAAAAACCCCAAGATTATTGATTATAGCACACACTCTACTTCTGGTTTTTTGTATAAATAATTTAGAGGTTCGAGCATTTACTCATATAGCATTTTAAGAGAGCCTGATGCTTGGGTTCAGCATGCATGCTGTAGCTACCAGTGATGTGAGGCAGAACTGTGACCTGTGAGTGAGGAGTGCATCAGACCTTTCAGGGGAGGGATCTGCCTCCACACTGGCGATATAGAGGGTTTTGGGGTGTTCCTGTGGTTGCACACACTGATGGCAGTGCAGTGACATGGCCAGTCTGCACCTTGGACTGTTACCTTGGGCCTCCTCTAAGGTGAGGAGAGTGTCTCTGATATGGATGGGCAGCAGGCTGGGATTTAATATGGAATAATCAGCCATCTTCTGATCTAAATGGTCAGGAGAGGTGGTTGTAACTTGAACTTGATTCTGATCCTCTGTTTCTGGTGGCAGTCATATACAAGGGGGAAAGGTTTTCACCATTCAGCAAGTTGTTTGGGTTTTGCTTGCTTTTTTTGTGTAAAAGCCCAGAAAGTTTACAGCTGGTGCAGGCAGAGGATCATTGCAGTAAGAGCTACTTCCAAAGAAACAACCAACCAACCTAAAAAGCCACCAGGGAAGAGAGCTCCTGTGTCCCTGTGCCATCCTTGTGTATGTTGAGCCTGGCTCTGTGAGGGTGCAGGATTACTTGTGTTCCATTTTGTGTCTTCTGTCTCTGTTTTTTGTGAGCACAGTGTGATCCATAATTGAAATAAGATGCCCTTGAAAAATCTGCTAAGGATTTGTGTCATAATTGACGACAAAGGAGTTTTGTTATATTTGGAAGATGCAGTTAAATATAACGTAAAATGAAAGGCAGAAGTGAAGTAATTTTCCTTGTTTGAGGAAGCTAAGCAAGAGTTGGTTTCAGTTCTGCTGGTAAGGAAGATGACACTGGAAATCAGTTAAATTCTATATTTATTAAGTTCTAATGAAAGCTAGACCTTACATGACCATACTGTTCCTCATTACCTGAGAGGGACTGTGATCATTGTATTTTATGATGAAAGTTATATTATTGAAAGAGCAAATGTTAGCTTCTCCCCTTTTTATTTTTTTCATTATTCTTCTAAACCTGTTACAAAACCTTGGAGTTCAGCACATTAAGTTCATGTGCTGTTAGGAAAATGACACATTTTCTAGATAGAAGCTGATTCTTAAATTATTATGTACCATCAAATCATGCAGTACCTCTCCACAAATCACTGATCACATAATAATAGTATTAATTTCTGAGGGAACAGTAATGCATTAAACAGTTAAATATTCCAGGCTTTGTTCCTCATCTGGTAACACCAGCAGAAAAAAATGAGATATGCCACATAGTTAATCTTATTTTCAGCACTTCTCTAAAGGCTGAAAGATATTTTATTTGATGCATCACTGACTTTTGGTAAAATGAGGTGAGAAAGCTCCATTTTCTGTCAGGAGTCAACCAGAGCCCAGCATGTTTCCACTGTCCAGTACTGAATTTCTGTTCACATTGCAGATCGATGTGAAACTGCAACCACTGAGGCTTTCTGGCATGTACAAAACATTTGTTCAGCTACAAAATGAGTGGCGGAAAAGAGCCAGCAATGATGTCCAGATGGGAGCCCACTGGAGTGCTGTGAAGCAGAACACCTGGTGTGAGGAACAGGGGATGTGCAGTCCATGACCATGTGTCAGGGCACCTGTGAGAGTGGGCGTTGCAGCTTTGTTGAGGACCACCACTTCTGAGATCTGGGTTTTGTAATGCTGGTGTGCTGTGAGATGAGATGCTGTGGTGTTAGATTAAAAAAAAAGATTGTAGACTATTTGCCACTAATTAATTTGATATTTTTGGAAAACAGTCAACAGTTTGTAAAATTGAAACTGTTTCTTAAATGGACTTGAGTTATTTCTAGGTACCAGAGCTCATGCCTGCAGCAGTAGCTGCAGGCTGCTCCCTGGTGGATGTTATTAGCAGTGGGGAGGACTTTCCTCCCACTGTGGAACCTGCACTGGTGGGACACTGCATGGAGAGGTTCTTGAGGTTTGTTTTTCATTGCTTGCTTTCAGTATTGTTTCTACATTATATACTGTGAATGTTGTTTTTTGGTATAATGAAAGTGGTGTGGGGTTTGTTTGTTTGTTTGTGTGGGTGTTTTTGTTGTTGTTTTGGTATTTTTTAATGTGGGTTTGTTAGTTTTTGGTGGTGTGGTTTTGATTGTTTTTTTTTTCTAGTCCAGAGTCATTACTGACTGGATTGTTCTGTGCAGAAGTGCGAAGATAAATAAAGTAGAAAGAGGTGGAATGGTTGATGTGTGTTGGTCTGCTGGGTAGCTTCAGAGATCACTGGTCTGCTGGGTAGCTTCAGAGATCACATTTGTCCATCTGCCTTGATAAGAAATTCTGTAAATTGCAAAGTTGAAGAATTAACCCATTACAGTTTCTTATCTTATCATGACAATGTGATTGTTCAATCATTGGGAAAAATTAGTTTAGTTTCTATTAAACCCTGTAGTTTCTTTTAAACCCTACAGCAGCTCTACCATGAGGCAATACCACTGAGGTGTAGGTTTACCACGGGAATTAACCATGGTGTCACTGTTTCTGAATGCCTATTTAATTTAAAAGCAGGAGAGGTGATGTTGGGAAGAACCTTGAAGAATCAGTTTGATTCAGAGTCTGTACAAATAATAATTTACTTTTGTTTACCCCAGTTTGTTTTAGCTGTCTGTTTTCTTTAAACAGCCATGAATTAAGCTTTGCAACAAGGCTGGTAAGATCCTGCTGACTTCAGTGAGGCTTGACATGGTCTATTAACAATCTAATGTATTTATGTTAGTAAATGGTGTAATTTTGAAATTTATCACAGGCTCATGAATATCTTTCTTTTTTCTTGCCCACTTCTCTGGAACTGTTAGACATACAGTTGAAGTAGTGGCTTCAGTTACTTTGCTGGTAATTGGATTAACAATTCAGTATGTAGTGCCAAGGTTTCTTTTAGCTGAAAATTGGGAATAATGCTTTTCTGCATGTATCAGTTTACAAAATGTATCCTATTGATATCCTGCTATATAGAAAATATTATTTTAATACGTATATTAGATCTATAATTAAATTTTGTTTTGTTTTCAATAGTAGTATATGATAGGGCATTAATCTGTAAATATATGCATTTTAAACTAGCTACATAAGATGACTGCAGATACTAGAAATGCTTGAATAAAAATAAAAAGTGTTAATTTTTAAATAAAAAGTGTTATAAAAAGCGTTAATTTTAGTCATTTTGTTGTTGATTAACAGACTGTTGTAGGAGATGGTGTAAGAGTATGTTATTACAATATAATGCTATTAAAAAAAGATGACCAGATGACCTGAATCTTGCTTTTGTCAGTTTTGTGACCTTAATATTTCTTTCTCATTAGAACTATGCAGCACTGATCCAGCAACAAATTAATGAGGACAAACAAAACTTGAGAGAAAAGGCTGTATATGGAATTCAGCTCACAGAAGAAAAACTTAATGACTTCCGTGATGAACAGATTGGGCAGCTGAAGGAACTGATGAACGAGGCTACCAAACCTCATAAAAAAATCACCATTTCTAAAGACTCAGAATACAAAACCTAAAAGATTAAAAGAATTATTTTAATGCATATGGAAGCATTTTGAAACTGCTTTTTCCAGTTGTACTTGAATGTGATTTCTGTGAGATAATGGACACTGCTGATGCTATAACTTGTCTGAAGTGGATGTGTTTGGTTTTCTGTGCAAGAACAAATGGGAAAATGGAATAATCACACTTTCATGTTAATTGCATTATTTTTTCTTCTTTTTGTTTTTTTCCTCCTAATGGATGTTGAAGACTGAAAGAATTTGGGGAAAGTAAATTGACATTTTTAAAATATGGAGTTGTTAGTTTTGAGGTTGTTTTGCAATCTTGGCACCTACAGGGCAAAACATCTTTCTGTTTGCTTATAATTCTCTTCCTTAATGGAAAAGATCCTATTAGCATTTATTTTCTGGTGAGGATTCAGTAGACAAAGGAATGGTACTAGAATGTGTTTGTTTTCATGGAAAAAAAATGAGCAGTATTAGAAAAGCATACTGCTGGTGAAATCACAAGTTGGTTTTCATGTTGAGCTTTATTGTGAAATGGACTTTAAATAAAAGATGTAGCTCATTATTAAATTAATCTTGAATCACTCTTATGCAGAAAATTCTGTGTTTTTTTCAAAGCTAAATTCAGATTATTGTTAGTATCTAAAATTTTAAAAAACCTTTCATGAATGTGTTGTGCTGTAGTTTGAATTCAAAAGTTCTTTAAAAACTTGGGATCCCATATAATGCAATATTTTGTACAGACCAGAATTTGTAAATGACTCAATGACAAAAATGATCCTGTTGATAATACTGTATGACCAACATCAGTAATTTATTTCTAATAGGTTAGGTCTTCAGTAAGACAACGTGTGCTTGTTTTAACATATACTGTTGGGACTAAAAAAGAAAGGGGGTTTTATCTGTTGAGAAAAACACACACCTTTCTGTGCAAAAGACAGCTTTAATTTCATCTTCCAAACCTAGTTTTATATTATTAGTTTTGTTCTATTTCTGGACCTTTCTCTGTCTGTTACTCACAGCACATTTAAGACAACAAAATTTCTTTGCTCTTGGGGAGTAACAGCTTTGACAGGGAAGCACATTTCCATCTGTCTCAATTTGTAACAACATGCTGTTTGCCAAAGCTGCGCTCCAGGTTCCTAATGGAGTGGGGACCAATTTGGGCAGCAGCCTCTTTCTTTCTCCTGTACCTCTCTTCCCAGTTCTTTGATGGGATTGCAGGCAGCAGGTTGCTCACTTCTATTAAAAGTTCACTTGCAGGAGTGCTGTGTGAGAAATTTGTGGTTGCTTTGCTGCATGTTCCTCTGGCACCCGCTGCCTTTGTTGTGTGTGCAGTAGGAACGTGCTGTAGCCTCAGGCACCCAGTGCAAACAGGATGGAAGGGCAGAGATGACCTCCAGGCTGCAGGGCTGTCCACAGGGCCTGATTCTGGTGCTGCAGGGGCATGGTTGGAGAGAATGGCAGCTCCTTCCTGGGTTGCTCCATAACTAGGATGCCCCAGCATCAAAGTGGGAAGAAAATGGCATGTGCATACAGGAAGTTTGAAAATTGTCTCTGATACTGCCATTCACACATTCCTAAAGTCTTACTGTTTTTACAGTTTAAAGGCTGTAAAAATCTAATCCAACTCTGGAGTTTAGGGCATAAAGATTTATTCTGTTGCTCTTCCATCAGATGTAATCAGTAATTCCATCACTAAATCTATTTGGTTTTCATACCAAAAGTGGTTTTTGGGTGTTGACAACAGAGTTTGTTTCCAGTCCTTGATTGGTAGTAGACCTGTGCCTGATTCCCAGTCAATATCCAAGTTGCTTCCAATTTATTTCAAATCCTGCGATTTAAAGCACCGTTGCTTTTAGCAATGTAACTTGTTAGTTCAATGAAAACTAGTTAAAATACTTGTTTTGCATCTGTCTACTCATGTATGCACCTAGATTTTTAGAGGCTAAATTAATTAATAATGAAAAGTTGCTTTATGGTATGAAAAACTTCAGCTTGCAATGAGACCTAAGGGGAGTTGGACGTGAGGGTAAACATCTTTACATCCACAGTTCATTGTCTAGTAAATCCAACTTTTTTTTTTCTTTCATTCCCAGCAGTAGTTTGTATTTGGTACAGTATTTATGTTCTTGTTTTAAACAACTCTCACAAAAGCCAAAATTCCATTACAGGAATGAAGCATCTTTTAAGGTTGCTGGCTTTAAGACAGGCAGGGCTAATAGTAAGGTGTGCTCTGGTCTGAGCAGGGCTTATGTGAGTGGTGGGGCCCCACAGAAGCTTCATGATGCTGACACTGCCACACATTAATAAAATTCTTTGATATACAAGCGTGGTTAATGACAGTTGAGGAAAACAGTGAGTTGGAGGGAGCTGAAGTTCTAAGTAGCTGCAAAAGGTACAAATTGAAGTCTTATCAACAAGTAAAGAATTTTCAGAAATCTGTCTCCTTAAAAACTACTAGTTTTGATATGCAAAGTTACATATCTTGAACAAATAAAACGTCTTTCTTTCAGTGTTATGCCTATGATTAGGGTTTATGCCTTTTTAAACTGACTGCCTGGCAGAAGCTATTAGCACATATTTATTTCTTAAAAGTAAATGAATAATGTAACATCTTGAAGGTAGGATTTATGAAGACGTTTTATTCCTTAGCTATTTGTTCTTTAGTATTTTTGAATTATTAGTGGACATTCTATTTCTTCTTCTTGAATATGTATTTGTGAGACACAACGCACGGATGAATCAGTGGCCAAATTTTCATTGGCTTCTAGGTAAAAATATTGGGCAATTAATGAAGGAAGCATGGCTTTCCCTGCCTGTCATGATCTATTTTATCTTCTACTTTCTGTAGCTAAACAAATAGCAGAGGGAAGGCTGAATCTTCCAGCAGAGTGATTTACTCAAGTGGGACCACAGAGGATCTATGTACCTTTGATGTAGTGTGAAAGCTGAATCACTGTGAAAAACAGCTCACATTCTAGGGCAGAATAAGTCTCTGTGTGCTATCCTGCCTAACTATTGATTTTCAGACCTCTTGGAAAGAGTTTCAAGGTAAATCCTTCCTGTTAGATAGCGTAGATGCAGGAGGGTATAGATGCAGCAGCACAGGTATTACTGGGCTTGTTTGATAAACAGGACTGCCTGGTGGTCTCCTACTGCTCCATGTCCTGGTGCTGGACCAGGCTTGGTGTGCCTGCCTCACAGTGAGCAATGGTTGTACTAGTTTGAAAACAAACCAGTGGAACGTTCCAAGGCAGAACTACAATTTAATAGGAAAATTATAACAAAGGCAATAGTACAGAAACACTGGCTTAAACTGACAGTCAGAATACAACCTGATACCCTGTGTGTCAGGGTGGTGGTAACAGTCTGATTAAGTGGTGGCTACAGTCCTGTTGGATGTGGTTTTGTCAAAACAGTGACAATCCTGTAGAACAATCTGGTCTTTCTCTCTTGGGGTCCAGGAATGGGTATTGAGCTCTTGTTCATTGGGAATCCAGTGGTAGTGGTGTTCCAAGCCTCAGACTATATCCAGGTAGGAATGTCTGGTTCCTTCCCCTGGGCTGGGCATCTCACAAGGGGATGATACATTTTATGAGTCTTGCAGCGAGACTGGATGGCCCATTAGCAGAGATAGCCCCCCTAGAGGGACTTAACAGGGATGAGTCATAGAAAAGATAAAGAATTCTGCCCCACCTATTTTAGCAGCTTATGAAGATGGTAATAGAATACATACTTTTGGTTACATCTTGCCTTGTAACCTAAGACAGTAGTGTACAGAGGGGTCTTCCCTGTCGAGCCACATCAGGAATTTGGCTGCAAAGACTGATGCAAATTAAAAGGTGTTAGAAGTGATAACATTGGTACTTGTAAACAATCTATGTTTGTTCATGGAGGTTATGCATCTGCTGCAAAACCACTGGGTTTGGTAGGAACATTTTAGCCGTTTCAGTGGCCGCAGCTCTGCTCTGGGAGCAGCCTTGATGGTGCTGAGTCCTTCCAGCTTTTCCAGTGCTCTGTCTACCAGGTAGGGTACATGTAGATCACAGAACCAAATTTTATTTAGATGCAACCTTTACGTACGTATATACGAAGTGTTCGTTGTTCATTGAAGTTGAGAGCTATAAGTGAGTGTATAAATTCAGTGCATAAGAAGGAACTGGTTTTGCTACTTGTAGCAGTGTGTTACGAGGAAATATCAGGTGTTTCAACAAGCTCATTTATGGGACACGTGATCCTGCACAACTGATATGTGTGGGGAGTTCAGTGTTTAATCTCTGTGACCATTTCAAAGCTAGTACTTGAACTATAAACAAGGAAGAATCCTTTTTTAAGTGAAATTACCTTTAGTCGATGAGTATTTATCAACTTGTTGTAAGTGCTTATTACCACTGTAAAGCCCTTAATAAGTAGTTTGTTGAAACACCACCACTTGCCACACAACTTCTATCATTGATGAGCCTTCTGGTTTATGCCAGTTACGTTCTTTGAGGCTTGAAGTGAAATTTGTGTTAAACAAATGAACACATTTACCAGTTTGTTCCCCAGAAGTTCCTATTCCTGGTTTTGACTGGAGAAAACATGAGTACAGAACCTGAAACACTGATAAGTGTTTGTCCTGTGAGATTAACAGCAAAACCAATAAAACATGCAGAGGAATCTAAGATGGAAATTCCCTGTTGGAGTTGTATCAAAGGCAGGATTTCACTTAGCTTTACTGTGGTGGAATAATGTACAGAATCTGCAGCGCAGAAAGTCTGCCAGAGCAGACTACTTGAGTACATATTAAAAATATCATGCTGTTATCAGTGAAGTCACCTTTGATTATAAATTAAAAGAACTTTTCAGAGCTGAAAAAAAAATCTCTAGTTAATCAAATTCTGTAGTTAAAACTGATTTGAGAACTCCATCCTCCTCAATTTATAATGTGAGCACATACTACTGGGTAGTGGGATAATGGACCTGTCCTAAGTATCAGCTTAAGATGGTATTGTAGAGTGCTCCCAGAATGTACTCTCAGGTACTGTAAAAAGGAAAACTCATTTGTGGCTTTTCTTTACGAATGATTAAGCTGAAATACTCTGTTTTTTATTTCTGAGTTAAATTACACCATTCCTGTCCAGTTCAGCTATTCCAAATTAACACTGTCAATTGAAAGATGAGCTTGGAGAAGAAATTAAGGGCATTTTAATGTGCAGTAAGGTTTCTTTAGATGCATCTGTATTTCAGTCTGCTTTTGTCCTTCAAGTCACAGAATCACAGAATAACCTCAGTTGGAAGTGACTCATAAGGATCATCAAATCCAGCTCCTGTCCCCATACAGGACAGCCCCAAAACTCACACCACGTGCCCAAGAGTGTTGTCCAAACACTTCTTGAAGTCTGTCAGGCTTGGTGCTGTGACCGTTTCCCTGGGGATCCTGTTCCAGTGCCCAACCACCCTCTGGGTGAAGAACCTTTTTGTAATATCCAGCCTTAATCTCCTTGGCGCAGTTTCATGCTAATCCCTTAGGTCCTCTCACTGGTCACCAGAGAGACTGGCCAGCACAGCACCAGTCATGCTGTTGGTTGCTGATTTCACATGGGGGAACTTAGCTCAGACTCTGAGAGAGGGGAAATCAACACCTTCTCCACAAACAACTCGGGTGCCTAATGATGTGTGACAGACATGTTGCTGTGGTGTGGACAGGAGTGTGGCACACACAGAGCTGCACATCTGCAGCCCCTGCCTGCTGCTCACTGGCAGCCCCTGCCCAGGAGACTGGCAGCCAGGGAAGAAAAGATTTAGGAAGAACTGGCTTTACTAAAATTAAAGTCTTCCAAGCATCTCTTGTTACTTTAAGGTACTTTCCTCTGGAGAGCCACTGCCGAGTGCTGATCCATCAGAAGAACTCCAAAGCCACAGCCAAGGTCTTGGTGCCAGACACTGACTCAGACTGTGGGGTCCAGTCTTCCTCAGGCTCAAAATTCCCTAGTTTGTCCTGGAAAATTCAGTTTGTCCATTGCAGGAGAGAGTGGTCATGGATGTGTGTCAGCTCCCCTGTGCTCAGGAGTGCAGCATTGTCTGCGTGCCTCATGCACTCTGTGTAGCTGTGGCAGGTTCACTGCAGTAACCTGAGACAATTACTTTGATTTTGGTGCAGATACAGCAATGCAGCCCCATATTTTCTAGGGATTTAGTACAGTGTTGCCTTCCTGATCCCACAGTGGTGGAATGGTCAGAAGAAGACCAGCACTGCTTAGTGTTAACTAATTTTCCCTTCTCCATTGCTTTCTTTGTCGTAGGCAGTTTGTTTTAGAGCAGTGTGCTTTACTGCACACAAGTCCTACAGAGGTAAATTCAGTACTTCCTACCTGCTCTTCCCAAGCCCCTGCCTCACATCCCAGATCTCAGGAAAGCTTTTGGGTCTAATTTGGCCCACGCTACTCACCCCAGTAGCTTGCTTTCAAAACTGCAATGAAAAAGTAAGTTAGAAAATATTTTAACCTCTTGCCACCCTCCCAAGCATCAGGTGAGACTATAGGATTGGAATTGTAAAACTGAGGAAGGGAAACATTTTTCATTGTTGCTATGGAGACTGGAGTTTATGCAGCAGTGACTTGTTCTGTTTTCTCTCTCCTTTATCTTAGGCCAAAAAAAAGAAAAAAAAAGAAAAAAAAAAGAGAAAAGGAACATGAAAATATCACAGACAAAACCTCTGGGACATGAGATTACAATTTGAATGACCTCTCAGCAGTATTGCAAAGAAAAACAAAGATGACAGGAATAAAGAGAAAAAAGTCTTTGTGTGTCAAGACAGTCTCTTTCTGCAGAAAATGAACTAGGAGGAAGTTAGAAAAGGAACTAGGACCACAGTGAACATAAGAGCAACCACTGGTTGCAGATTCTTTGGAGGATCCAGTGTTCCCTACCCAGAGCCACTGCTCCAGCCCTGCAGTTCATGGAGCCTGGTCATGGTCAGATGCTAAGAGAGCAACATAATACTTTTAACAGTAAGACCTACCCACATTTTATTCGTAATACGCATCTTTCAACAACAGGAACTTGGAATCTGGGACTTCAGCTCCTCCTAAATGGCTGTGGTTTTCTCTTGCTAGTCCATCACCTGAAGGAAAATCTGCTGTAGCAACTGTATGGCAGCGTAGTAAGGAACAGACATGTACCTGTTCCTTCTGAGCACATCATTAGTAAGGGTATGATGACAGTACATGAAGCCTGTACCATGTTCTATTGCAGATCAAAGCATGAAGTGTGTCGGATCACGTTGCTGCAGTGAATAAATTATTTCCAGTATTTGAAAGCAGCTCTGAAGTTCCAAAAAATGATGCATCCTAAGCATAATAGATTGCCCTTAAAAGACCCCCAACATATCCATACAAAAAAGTGGGACTCTGCCAGACTAAAGGCATTTTGATGTTGCAGGATTTAAGCCCTGGAGTGGAGACAAAATACATCCCCAGCACTGTGATCAGACAGGCTTCAGAGCATTGTGGAGAAATACCCCTTTTGAGCATTGAAATCCTGTACTGAAGGAGCAAAGAGGGTGGCCATATGGGCCCATCCCTGACCTCTCAGATCCATCAGCAGCCTCTTCTGGTTGTCATGACTGGGGACATAACTGAATCCATGTGCTTTTCCACAGTGATGCATGTGTCAGTCCCGAAACAGCAGCCCAACAAGTGGAAATGCTGCAGGACAAGTAAATCAGGTGGAATTTTCTCTTCTTTTTCACTGTTCAGCTATGCAAAGCTGCAGCTGGCTCCCAGAGCAAGAAGTGTTTCTCCTGGCTGTTCCTAAACATCTGTATTGCCTCTAATTAAGAGCAGCCAGGCAGAGGGTGGACAGATGTCTGTGCTGACTGACAGTTATTGAAAGACTGGATAATGGCTTTCAGTGTTAAGAAAACTCCCAGAAATGAGATGGCACGGGACGTGTTGCAGGAATTTACTAGTTTGATCCCTTATGTTGAACTGTTGCAGGAATTTTAGGAGATATCAAACCAAAAGCTCACCAAAATCTATATAGTAGGTCAAAACAAGCAAGGAATATTGACCTGAATGCCAAGGGGGTGATGCCTTGAGAGGCTACCTATAACAGAGGCTACAGTGTTAAAGGAATGAAGTAGGTATTTATTAAAAAGGCCTTCAAAGGATACACCTTGAGCAGTACAAGAGCCTGGCCAAGGCTACACCCAAGATGGATTACACATTTTCACACTTTTGTACGTTTTGGTCCATTTACATATTTGGGTTAATTGTCCAATCACAGCTTCAAGTTATGAAGTCCCATCCTCCTAGATTGCTCTCCTTAATTTGTTGTTGTTTGTACTTTTTAGGCCTAAAGCTGCAACAGTGTCCTTGGTTCTTGGGCTGGAAAAGGATGGTTTTGTCTAACTAAACTATGAAGAGAACTTGTTAACACTTCATATGAAGTTCCGAGTTATATACTAATGCAGTACAGAATCTGGAAAATATGAAAGCTAAAACTTAAGGCATCAGGGGTACTTGGAGCTAGAGGCAACTCTGTAAAAGCTATTCCAATGTTATTGACATCCTACAATGTGTATAGTTATTTTGAAACCAATTTTCAGCAAGTTTACAGGCCAAAATATGATTCTGCTAATCTCAAAAGCTGGATAAATTTAAAAGTTGATCTAAAAATCAGCCTCAAAGGGAGAGTAATTTAGCTCCTGAGAAAACATCAAGAGAACTGGAAAGGGGATCTGGGGGATTGCTTTAATTCAAGAATGTCTTCAAATGCTAAGTTAAGAAACTGATTCTAGCTTGAAGACAGTTCTTGCCTGGTTGGACTTGATGATATTGGAGGTCTTTTCCAACCTTAATGGTTCTGTGATTCTGTTCTTTATTTTGCTCAGTTTAAGTCATTTCTTTATTACCATAAGAACTACTTGATGAGTTAAAATTTGGAGCTATTTCTTTTCAAGTTCAGAAATAAATACAAAAACTGATGGCAAGGGCTCTTAACACCAGTATAAAGAGTTCCTATAAGTAACTAAGACTTGAGAAATTTGAAAACGCCTGGGCTATACTCCACAAAACAATGAAAAAGGCTTAGAAAATGAATAATGTTATTAATTACTCCTGAACAAAATATGTGGAATGAGATACCTGTGAAGCTCTTCATATCACATAAACCTTATGTATGATTTATAATCACTTCTGGGTCTCATCTTTATCACAAAACCCCTTCTATTTTAAGTAACTGATCACTGTAATTAGTGATGGAATAATCATAAGAGCACAAGTTTGTTCCCTGCACAAAGGTAGCTGGGGAAAAGCAATAAACATGAAATATCAATGCTACTACCTGTGGGATTAAATTGCTGTTTTCCAATAGATGCGATCCTTAACAGCTTGTTGCTGTAGCATGGTTGCTTCAGAAATGTGAGGCACGATATACAGCCATGATTAAGTTAAACCACACTCTGTCTTTCATTTGGCTACCCTCTAAATCAGGTAAACACTGGGTGTCACATCCTCTGGTGTGCAAAGGAGTATTTATGGTGGTGGGAGCCAGGGAATGTCCTCCTATGGAAAGGGGGGACCATTCCCCATGGTTCCCACTCCTGCCTCCTCCCCAGGCACTGTGACCAGCTCCAGGGTACACAGGGCTGCCACCTCCATCCTCTGCATGGTGAGGATGGGCTCTTCTGACACAGCTCAGCAAACCTCTGAGGCAAATCCTGACATAATGCTGCCCATTGCTCTCAGCAGGCTGAGTTTTGGACTGCAAAGTCCACGCTTCTTCCCTCTGTAACACACTAGCAAAGCATCTCTGGACTGAGGTGGTGTGCCCACAGCAAACCTTTACCTTCCCTTGGGGGGAAACAAAATGGAAGAAAAATTGAATCAAACCAAATCTGGTCCCAGCTGTGCTTTTTCTTACTGGGTTTTTTCCAGTCCTGAGGAGGCATTTCTTGACCAGAACTGTTTGCTTTTCAGCTGAGAAAATGGAAAGCCTGGCTTGGGAAAAAGCCCAAGCTTTTTTTTACCTCTCTTTTTTTTTCATCTATTTTTTTTTTTTTAATCTCTTCCCCTTTGCAGGTAAGAAAATCTGCTCGAGGTTTGCAAACCTGGCTGAGATTATTGAAATGGATGCATTTTTACTGAAACATCAGAAGCTTTGGGGAGCTCAGGACCCATTGCACTGGCCTCTGCAATAGAGGTCTTCTCTGTGCAAATGTGCAGGGCCTTCTGTCATCACTCCAAGGGATCTGTGTGGATTTTCTGAATTATTTTCTACATACCACAGAGGGGATTAGGAGGGAGCCTTTGTACTGTCTGTTGTGGACTGCAAGTAAGCTTTTCTAGAAATTACTCAGATGCTTTGGTGTGGACAGGCTGCTTATATGCTTTTTTTTAGCCTCAGGTCACTTCATAGCACCTGGAACACCAACATTTTAAAGAGCATGGCCTTAAAATTCCATGGTCTTTAAATTAAAAAATTAACTTTTACATAAACATTTGCAATAAGCCCCAAAATAGGCTGCTTGTTGTATTATTTCCTTTTTTTTTTTAGAAATTATTCTCACTTCCTGTGCCAAGTACCAAGTATGCAGCAACATCTGCTGCATAAAAAACACATCTGGTCAGCAGGGGGAGAGGGGGCAGCCACAGAGGTCACTTTTGGAGGGCGTGGTGAGGGGTGGGGACGAGCAGATGTAAGAGGCTGTTGAGTGTGTGTGAAGCAGCTCTTGGTCCAGCTGCTCTCTGAGCCTGGTGCTGCATCTACCACTGCCCTGCCCTGTGCCATCCCTGGTCAGCTTCATTCAGCATGGAGAAGAAGCTTCCCAAGTCCCAGGAATGTTGCTGGTTGCCAAACTCAGTCTCTGCCATAAATATGAAGGGCTTTTTCTACTCTTTCTGACATTCTGCCCAGATTGCATGCTGTGAAAATTCAGAGCTGTCATGGAGACTCGACATGCTGGTGAACACCTTGTCTGAGCAAGATATTTAGTGTATTTTCTTCCCAACAGGTGGGACAGGCAGTTCCTCCTAGACTTTGGACCACAGGCTTTCCCAGGCCTTTGGTATGCACTGTGCTTCCAGGGTGCTTGGGAGCAGGGTATGAAACAATTTATAGTACTTGGCATATCTCTATGAAATATTTATAGAACCACTATATTCTAGTGAATTTTATTGCTGGCTCATGCAATTCAGATGATAAAGATGCCCTTTCTAATCCACAGAAAATAAATCCATCAGCACTGGAGGAATAAGATTTACAACTGGCAGCGTCACTGAGTAACTGGAATCCAGAACAAGGACAAGCAGCACTCCTCCAGTAAGCCCCAGATACAGGGGAGAAGGTGGCAAGGTTCACCTGTGTCTGTGGAGCCAGGCTCCTGCTGCTTGTGTTAGAGGAGGAGATTTGTCAGCATCTCGGCCTGAGAACCAGCCTGATTTCCAGTCAGAGCAGCACAGGTTGTGATTAAGGAGCAGCGTTGCTCATTGCTCACCCTCACACAGCTGCCGTAGAAAAAACCCGAAGCTGCCGACAAATTCCCAGTCTCAGGTCCTCTGCTGGGAGATAGAAATTGCACTGATCCATAATGTCTGTCTGGAGGCAAGAACAGTATTTCATGTGGTTAAGGGGAACCTTCCCATTCCCTGAGCACATGCATAAATGCTGGTGCAGAATGAAACCCACCAAGAATGAGTTTTCATCAAAAGCAGAAGTGAGTTATGCAATTGTGTTCAATATAGTGGTGATTTTCTTTCTGCACTGCAGGACAGACTCCAAGGTATGCAAGACAGAAAACCCTGAAATAAAGTCTTCCTTTTCCATGGAGATTTAATTCTAGCTCTTCCTTTGTCCTCCCTTATTTTCCTTCTTGAAAGTAAGTTCCTGGCCCTGGCAGCCCCATCCCACAAGAAAAGGAGGTGGTGGCAGGTCAACCTCCTTCCTGCTGCTCTGCCCTGCCATGCCCAGCTCCCAGGACACAGCTCTGGGGCACAGCTGACTTTGGCAGAGATACTGGAGTAAGAGAGACAGGAGCCAAGAGTGGCAAGCATTAGTTTAATTTGTTTTATATTTTCTGCTTTTTTTTTTTCCCTGTGTTTTTTTATTTCAGGAAATAAAAAGTGGAGTAAGGGATTAGATAAAGAAGTACTGAATGAAGAGGGCTTGGATCAGCGGCGATGAAGGAAAAAAGGGCTGGAAAGATAAAACACATACTTTGCCACAGGACTTCCACACCCACTTTGAGGACAGCAGGCTGGTAGATCCAGCAGAGACCACAGATACTCCAGGCCACTGGGTTATCAGGGAGCAAAGCTGTATTTTTGCAGGAAAGCCACTTTCTGTGTTGCTGTTGACCTGCTTTGGAGTGTAAGTTCAGCCTTGGTGAAACCAAACACTCGATGGCTGAACTGGTTTTCTGCATGTCAAACTTGCAGTCTGGGAAACATCACCATTTCTGCCTCTCCATACTCATCTGAGTTTTCTCAGCTGTTAGCAGGATGAACTCCTAAGTGATATTTCCAGTAAGAAGGCTGTTTAGAAACAGATGTGCAACAATTTCAGGAGCATCCTTATTTTAATGTAGCCTTATACGAATTTGTCTTCAAATTCTTTGGATGGATAATTCCTTGTCGCACATGATGATTCATCATGAAAATAATAATCACTTTACTGGCTGCATAGTGTTTAATCTTGCATCAAATAAAGAAGTGATTGAAACTTGCTCTTATCACGCCAGAACAAGTTTGTTCAGAAGAAGAAAATAATTATGTTATTTTTGTACAAATTGGTATAATGAGCTGTCTCTGTGCTATTATCTCTGAGCATTAACGGGGTCTATTATGCAGGATAATACTCTGAATAATTATTACTTATCTGCATGTACATACACTGAATAATAAAATAATTAGACCTTTTAAAACAGAGGATAGAAAAGATTCCATTTACTGTAATTCTGACTTTCTGATTATAAGGTTGGAATAAAAAATGTGATATTTCATCAGTGTGTCAAGCCACTAAATGCTGGATTTGTAGAAATCAGTGCAGGCTTTTGCGTCAGTCAGTCTAGACTGAGCAGAGATTTACATAAGGATGTGAAGGATCTGGGCGGTTGAAATTCAGGGATGGCTGAAGCTGCTGAGCACAGCAAGCTCTCTGTAAGAGCAGTGCTCCTGCTGCATGCAGCTGTGCCTTGGTCCAGGCTTGCAGTCCCATGGGAGCCTGCACATCTGGAGAGCAGGAGGAGCTGGGCTCCTGCAGCTGTGGAGGCTCATCTCTTCTCTGGGTGGAGGCTGCTCCTTTCCCTCCCAGCTGGCCAAATTCCTCATGAGGTGGAGTGAGCACAATCTGCCTGACAGCTCAGGCTGGCGTCTCGTGCAGAGCTGACCCAGCCATTGCATCTCAGAAAAGTTTGGGCTCTTGGGCAGTGTGAACACACTGGATTCTCCTGAATTAATGCACTTCTTTGGAATATTACATAGGGAAATGTCACGAGATCAGACTGCCAGAGCCTCCCATCTGTCTGATGGGGCAGCTTCTGCTTCACATGTGTGCTGGGAAGACAAAAGTGATTATGTTAAAAATGGTGGTGTCTTACTGTACTAAAAGATAAAATGCTCCAGCCTTGGTATTTATTTTCTTTTTTTTGGCATATCTGAAAGACATATGTCCTTCCGAAATGGAATGATAGAATCATAGGATAGTTTAGGTTGGAAAAGACCTTAAAGACCACGTCTGTAAGTACCACATCTGTACATCCTTGAAGTACCCATGGGGATGGTGACTCCACCACTTCCCTAGTGAGGCTGTTCCAGTGCTTAACACTTTCCATGAAGAAATTTTTCATAATTTCTCATCTAAAAAAACCTCCCTTGGCAGAACCTGAGGCCACCTCCTCTCATCCTGTTGCTTACTTGAGAAAACAGATTGACCTCTGTCTCACTACAACCTCCTCTGAAGTAGTTGTGGAGAGCAGCAAGGTGTCCCCAAGGACATCCCTGCTCTCCCCAGGAGAGGGGCGGGGAGCCTGGATGCAAGCCCTGATGGCTGCCAGCACGGAGCAGGATCTTTAGGGTGGTGTAAGGCAGGCCTCTCCTGCCCCAAAAGGCTCTTCAGAGCCAGGAGACATACACCGAGGGATTAGCTTTTAATGGGATTGCAAAAGCAGACAGATCCCAGGGATCATCAAAACCTTATTGTACTGGTCCAAATGAAATGGAATCAATGGGAGATGGCTACTGCAGAGACCAGTGTTAAAATGTTATGGTGGAGAGATGAGTGGTGCTTTGAGCTTCACATTTTTGGATGTTGCTCATTGTTTTCCAAAGTTGCATTTCTGTCTATCATGCACCCATTTCTCCTGCCTTCACTCACAGTCCATGAGCAGGCTGGCCTTGCCAGGCTGGTTGTGTGCTCGTTCTTGGCCTGGGATTGAATTTGCTTCATTTGCCATCTCAAGAGTGTGACCTTCTGACTTGCACAGTGGTCCTGAGGAATGGCAGTGGGTGTTAACCATTTCTTGATGGCGAACTATTTAAGGGGAATTTGCTTGGCTGCTTGTTTTTTCAGGACACCTCAGGAATAATTGAACTGTGTCAGATAATGAAGAGAAACCAATTCATCTCCTACTCTCTTGCAAATCCCAGACACTGGGTTAATCACAAAAATGATTAGGAATTCGAAACAGACTGGTGGAACATTTTAATTCTGTTTGGTGAGAGCTGTAAACATAATTGATTTACATTTCTCTGCAATAAGTTAATTTGAGAGAGTGCTCCCTTTGTGAATAATATCAGATTCAAGGCTGTATGGCTTACAAATCTCAGTGGCTCCACTGGAGAAAATGCAGATCACTCCTTGCTGCAAAGGATGAAAAGGATAAAGACTAATGACTGGTAAATGTTGGCTTCCTGTAAACAGAAAATTACCAAATCTGATTGATAAATGCAATACATTAGCACAGTTACACAAGAAGCAACATGCTCTCCATTATCCCTGATAAGTTAATGGATCAGTGCTGAAATTCAAAAAAAGAAATTAAAGAGAATCTTTGGGTGCAAAGTCTCCACTATCCAGAGTAGTTTTGCATTAAAAAAAATTGTTTCCTGGAAATACTACAGTTAACTGAAAGTATGATGTATGAAACATTTTCCCATCACAATGTAGATTGGCTGAAGATGAAGATCCCTACGGGAGGACATCCCTTGAGATTGAATCTTTTGCTGTAATTGTGGTGAGTCAGACAGAGGGAGGGAGTGGGCTGAACATGGAAATGCAGCAGACCCAGATTCAAACTCCTGCTGATGCTGCAAATGTTAATCTTAACTGGGCTGTCTAAAGACTATCGAATGTGTATTTTTCTTTCTTTTTTTTTTTTTTTTTTTTTTTTTTTTTTTTTTTTTTTTTTTTTACCTTTTCCATTTCCAGAAAAATCTTCGTCATGTCTGCATGGAACCAGATCTTATGTGATTTTTTTTTTGTCTGAGTGAAAGAGAATTCTTATATCCTGGTATATCCTGGAGAGCTCTGTGGTCCTCCCAAATAGGCAGGAGAAACACAGACACCGTGAAAAATTCCTTGCATATAACTGTTACCTCCTGTTTCTACAGCAAAGTGAAAAAATTCAGAAACTAGAAAGGCTCAGTATTCAGTTTAATCAAAAAGTCATTTAAAATTCCATAACTAGTAAAAAAACCCGAACCCCAAGCCCCTCAACAGATGGGGACAAAAGCTCCCTTACCAGCATGATGAAGGCAATGGGGTGAAACAAGCAAGAGAGAAGGCCTTAGTCACAGTGAAACGAAGTTTAGTTAAATAATGCCTTAAAGTAATATAATATATATATATATATATATATATATTTAAAATAAATGCCTTATTTCAGTAAATATTAGTAACTACCAATATGGAAAAAGTTTCCTTCTGACACAGCCTAATCACAGAGGCAAAATAATTCCCCTTCTTAATGTTATAAATGCAGGTCAAGGTTTGCTGTGTGTTTTTGCAAGCATGGCTTGCATTAATCACACGGATGTTGCAAATGCCTCTGCCCTTGCCAACACTCATTTTCACAGCTCCTTGTTTTTGGCACAGCTTCCCCAGAAGCTGGGCTGGATCACTGAACCTTGCTCACCTGTGCAGATGAACTCCTTCAGTGCAGGATGCTTGGGCTCCCAAGCCTGTCTTGTTAGGGAAGAAACTTTGTTGTCACCTCTTGGTAAAACATATGAGGAAGGCTCTTTTTAGCAGCAAAATTTGAAAATATTTGTAGTGTTTGATACCAGCTTCTTGTAGGTAGCGTTGCAAAAGCAGCTCACCTGCATATACATTTTATAAACCCTAGTAATCTTAACCCTTTCAGAGTTCAAATTTACATCCCAATCCCTTTGCCAGCAACAAACTAAAAAAATAAGTTTTTATGAGATTATCATGGAGGTGCAATTAACTATCACTGTAAACCTGAGTCTTTCTGGTCTCCGAAAAGAAAGAAAATAATTTTCAAATGGATCTAAAAATTCTGCTGCAACACTAGAAAAACCAGGCTGGATATTTTCTGCCCCATCCAGTGAATTTTAGGGATGCCACTGTGGATGCTACTGTGCTGTTAGGATGTGAAGGACAGAAGGTGCTGGGATAGGTGCTTCAAGAGTGGGCAAGCGTCTTACCTCTTTCTCCTCTGCCGAAGCTCCGGTGAGAAGGATGCTAAGATTTCCAAATGTCAGTCTTTCCAGACATGGAAAATACTATTTACTTCTTAGCTCAGGGATCCTGGCCAAGACACCCAGAAACACCCAAATGTGGGCTGTCATGAGAAATGAATGAATATTAGAAGTCTGCTGGGAATTCTGTTAACATTAATGAAGTGCTAACATTTTGTTAATTTACAAAAGGAGCAGAAGAGAACCTTGCGCTGTGAAATTGTCACAAATACCCAAATATATACCAAAGTCAATAGTGTCTGACTGTTAATCACAGAGTTAAATGGGGTGTCACAGAGTCAAATGGGGTGCCACAGAGTTAAATGGGGTGCAGGTGTTAGTGGCAAGGACTTCTCCAATATTGTTGGAGAAGAGACAGACACAGACCCCATCCTTTCCCACTTCTTAGCAATTTCCTATAATTTTTTTTGAAACCTGAGTTTCTCAGAGAGATGAGAATGATTGTCTCAAACTATTATAGATTGATAGGATCCAGTCTGGCTAAAATTAGCTAGAGGAGGTTCTCCATAGGTGCAGGCATGAGTGGGTTATATTTCATCCAGTTTTTCTTGCTGTGAGTTTAATGGCACATGATCTTTATGAAACATTCACCAGTCTTTAAAAGCATGGTGTTTTCCCTATTTCAATCTAATTTTGCAAATTTGCTTTACTCATTAAATATATGACAATGGCACATATGTTCTGAATAGCCCCCTGGTAACCTCTGTTTAGGATGAGGAACACAGATTTGACCTAATTTCCTTTGTGAAACCTTGTTATGCTCTTGAAAAACATGATCCTGATTTTGTAATGATTGGCTCACTTTGAAACAGTTTTATAGCCCTTTGCTTTGTTTTACAGCCCCAAGCTCCCCTTGTTTTTTCACATATGAGCAAGTTTTTGTTGCACCTGATGGCCCTCAGAGCACACTGCACAGGGAGATGCTGGCTTAAGGATGCTCGTTTGCATCCTTGTCTGCACCAAGGTGCTGCAGAAGTGTCCTGGTTCATGGATGGGCTCACTAAACCTCACACTGCATTCCCTGGGAATAAGCAGATTCATCTTCTGCGGAGATGGGTCCAGCACAACTCATTCATCAGTGCTTTCTGATGGGACAATATTTCATTGACAGAAAAGAAAAACATTTTTAAATGGTCCTTCACAGGATGAGCTGTTGCCCCAGGCTATTCATCATAGTGATTCATTGCAATTTCATTTCTTTTGGGAAGTGTTCTCCCTGCTGCTCTAGGCCACCATGTACCCGTATCTGTCAGCTTGGGTGGACTGACTTGCTCCATGGGGAACCTGGTGTCGATAGGATACTAAGATGTAGAAAAATGTGGAATTATTGATTGCCTCCCCAGATTTCACATTAATTGCTCAGACAGATGAATGTATGTGTTGTGTTTTGTTAATCAGTTTCTTATAAATGTTCCAGTTTTTCATGGCTGAAACCATTGTGTTGACTCAAGCTTGGTTCAACAGCAGCTCTGAAGGATGCTGGCTATCATAGCACTAAGAATTTCAACTTATGCCTCAGAAATGCTGGAAATCTGTTGGTTATGTAGGTGTCATATTTGTGGTTACTACAGTTCTTCAATATCCATCAGTATATGTTCTCTCTAAACCAACTGTAAATCCCACAAAGAATTTGGAAAAAAAGCTGAAATACCTGTCCTGTCATCCTCTCCTCTATTCCTTCATCATTAAATTACCCTGTGTAAACTCAGCCTTGAAGATTAGCTTGCACAGAGAAGTGCTGAGGGACAGCCATGTCCTGGGACTGAAGGCATGCTGGAGAAGAAGCTCCTGGCAGTGCCAGCGTGAGCACCCAGAGCTTGGAGGGAGCCTTGGAGAGACAGAAGAAGCCCCATCTCCAAGCTCACCACGTCACTGCTTCTGTGGCTCAGCCAGCTCATGGTGGGGGTCCCACAAAACACAGAGTTCCATGGATTAACATGGCTCGAGTATGTGTGGGAATGCCCAAGCACTTCCCCTGCAAGGGGAGAACTTCACACTGTCTTTATTGTCACAGCTAGTGATCGTAGCAGTCCCAAGAGGGCTGTGCAACTCAGGTTCCAGGCACAGGTCTCTCTCCTGGTGCTCTGGCAGGAAGCAGGATCAGAGTGACTCACACATGGTGTCGTCAGAGTCCTTGTGACACTGCTGGTGTGCTTCTCTTTTTCTCCTTGACCTGACATACCAAGGAAGCAGGCTTGCCACACTGCATTTTGTAGCTGGGGATATAGGTGGGTGAAAGGGGGAAGTCTACTGAGCATTCAGGCTGATGCAGAGGCAGTGAGGTGAGAGATACTGTGGTATACCTGAGTCTGGAGAAAATGGGTACAGTTACTCCAAAATCAATACCATGAAATAAAGCTGAAAGATAAATGTACACAGTGGAACTTGCTCATAGCAAAGTCTGATATTGAGGGACCTCATCTGCCACCGAGGAATTCCTTCTTTATATCTAGTGTAAACCATCTCTCTTTCAGTTTGAAGCCATTCCCTCTTGTCCCATCACTACATGCCCTTGTAAAAGTCCCTCTCCAGCTTTCTTACAAGACCTCTTTAAGGACTGGAAGACTCCCTAAAGCCTTCTCTTCTCCAGGCTGAACAGCTCCAGCTCTCTGAGTCTCCTTCACAGGAGAGGTGCTCCAGCCCCATGATCAACTTGGTGGCCTCCCCTGGACTCCTTCCAACAGGTCCATGTCTTTCTCATTCGGGCAGCCCCAGATCTGGATGCAGTACTCCAGGTGGGCTCTCAGAAGAGCAGAGTAGAGGGGCAGTTTTGTGAAAAAGACAAGTGCCGAAGCAGAACACAGGCTAAATGCTGCTGGTTTGCAGAGGAGAATCGTGCAGGTTGTGAACTGGGGGTGTTTGTAGCTTTGTGGAAATAACTTCATCCTTTCCCAGCATCAAAGACTATTATGTAGGGTTTAACAATGAGGGAAAAAGGAAATTTAAAAGAGCTAAAGGACAGATCCACCCACTGTTTTAAAAGGTACACAAAACTCTTTACAGTGTGCATTACTCAGTCAGGTTTGACATTTCTGATGTAGTGTTCTGATGAGCAGGACTGGGCTGAAATGGATGAGTCAGGTTTGCTTTGGACTATGGTGGAACCAGGGTTTGGCACAGTTTTCTCCATCTCTTTTAATTTGTTCCTGAATTTTGCACTCTAAGTGTTTTCTGTTCTGTTATAGAACAGTTTATAAGCATTCTGCTGAAGAATCTGATGTTTATTACAAAAGTTCTGTAAGTTCTGTGTTTCTTTTTCACAAAAAAAAAGCATGAAGCTAACTAAACTTCCACAAAGTGCCTTCAAAGATGGTAATTCAATGAATATCAGAGTTTCATCAGCCTTAAAACTACAATCTTTCATATTTTCAAGCTTCCCAAGCAAGGTACTTCATCCACTGAACTTCTCAAATATGCAAATTCAACTTTCTAGCATTTTGTATTTTAAGTAATTTAACAAGATAAATTTCACTTTGACTTATAGAAAGAATATTCCTAGGCATGTTTGGATCTGTAATTTTGGCTATCAAATCCCAGAACAAAAGGGAAAAATATTCTTCTGTTTCCTGCAGAGGACTATTTACATATCTATCCATGCTATATATTCTAGCGCTTTCACAGCTGCATAACTTCCAAGGGGAAAAGGGAGAGCTCAAATTACCAACTTTAAGATCACAGAGGTCATTGATATTCTCCTATGAAATGTGCAGTGGAACCACAGGTCCTGTGTGTGCTTTGATAAGACTCAGTTTGTACTACAGTTACCTATTGTACCAATTTTCTGTCTTTAAATTTGACTGCTGTTCAGGTAGAAAGAGAGTTTGCATTATTTTCAACATGAAAGTTATAAAACTCCCTGTAATTCTTCATATGAAATTGACTCTTACAATCCTTTGAAAAACAGTGCTTGACCAAGCACATATTGTTTTTACATATTTTACTTATGTGTCAAAAGGAAAATGTCCCTTGCCACTTAAAGAAAAGCTTGTCATTTTTCTCCCTACAAGATGATCAAATACTTCACCATTTCTGTGATCACAACAAATGTACATTGTAAAGGGGCAAGTATCTGGAAAAAAACAAGAGTTAATGTGAGCCAACAGCCCACCTCCCACCTCCGCAGCAAAGGTAATTCTCTGGGGGACTTGAAGACTCTGCCTTTAGAGTTTGAAAATACCTGGTATATTATCAGAGAAGTATTTTTGGTACATTTCTTCTATGACATGCTGGGAAAGTCAATTAGTCCTACTGGTTGATGAGTGCAGTGCCAGCTCATGTGTTTAATTCACGCTGGGTTTAGAGAAGCTGTCGCTACAGCAGTTAAAAGATTAATCTGCCTTAAACTTAAATGTAGTAGAAATATCACCCTGAGAGTACAGACAAGCCAAAGCAAGGTCGGGAAGAGATGCCAGCTGAGGCCAGGATTGCATCCTCAGAGAATTTCTTGGACCCACAGGCTGAGAGGCTCCCACAGCTGCTGCAGTGGCCACACGGTGGGGCACGAGCCCCTTCCCCCATGGCTGCAGCACCCACAGTGATGCCCAGGGATGGAGCTGTCCCAGTCCTGGACAGGGTGGTGGATGAGCCCTGGGCTTCCAGAGAGGCTCCATAGCTCCTGGTCCCCAGAGAGCCCTGACACCCAAAGTCTGTTCAGTCTCGTATGCCTCATTTTCTGCACTTTTTTTCTTGCCTTTAAAAATAAATTGTTGTAGACCAGCTATGATTCATGAGCAGATATTTATAAATTCATGTGGGTAAATATTTGGTTCTCTTCAGCTCTGTGGAAAACAGTTAGATGATGAACAGATTGTGACTAAGTACAATTAATAGTGCCAGAGTGTGCCTTCTCAGGGGAATAAATACAACAATTAGTGTCTTATTTTATCAGTTGTATAGGTTTGTTTCTAATTATAATGGCACTCACAGAGCAGGCTAATACAATACATCAGAATAGAAAACACCAGCTCCTCTCAAATCCCAGGACTTGGGAAGAAAACTTGGGAAGAAAAAAAAATACTACGAAGCAGAAACTTTTTCTGGACTGGTGCAAGCTCAGAGGCCATCTTTGCTTTTTAGAAAATTGAGGATAGTTGATGGAGGAAACTTTGATCTCCAAGCCTGAGCTCCAACCCAGACACTGATAACCATGAGCTCAAGTGACTGGGCTGTGCTGGGAGTCAGGGGGTGCACAACAGAGCACTGCATCCCATGGATGCAGCTGCAGGGCTTTCCCACTGCAGCTGGCTGTGCCTTTTCCTGCTGTGCCCCAGAATGGAGATCAGCTTCCTCTAGGCTGTCTGTCAGGACAGGTGCTGGGAGTCAGGGACAACAGGTTAGGATGCAGGAAAGCAAAGCTGCTGCCTTGGCTGCTGCGGCTGCTCAGTGTCCTCAGGTGCCCCCTGTGACACCCAGGTAGACAATGCCATACAGCTGCAATTGGCTCCCATTTGGCTATGCACCATATCTAATTTTAAATTGCAATGTCACACTTCATATGGCATAACTGCTGTTGACTGAAGCTGCTCAGCTTTGCTGAACCCCAGCAGATAATTTTTGGGGTGAGAGAAGGAATATCCTTGCCACGTACAGTTAGTCAAATCCCATGGGAAAAGTTGTGTCAATTTTCAGAAGGGCAAACCAGTTGTCAGGAATGACCATATAGTTTTCATTACAATTTCTGCCCTCCTTCTGCCTGTAAAAACCTGGTGACCTTTTAGATGAAATGGCCAGCTAAGATTCTGATGGCTAACACCAGACTGTTACAATGGAGGGCTCTGGAGGGCTCTGGATAACCTCAAAGGCAGGTTCCCACTTGCTACATCAATTGGTATAGAGAGGGGCTTTGGTGGATAATTGGTCACATGTTGGTCACTAATCCCATATTAGCTCTTGATGTCAATAAATTTCCTTGTATTATTGGAAATAAAGGCTGTCTTGGTTCCTTTTTTATGGAGACAGAAAACGTGACAATTTCTGAGTTCTCCCTGGCTCTCTGGCACTGTCAGCAGCACACATTGCATTACTCAGTCTCAAATCGATCCCTGCTTTAATTGCTCTTGCACTTTCCTGTGCATTGTTATAGCACTCAAGAATTACTTCAAAGGTGCTATTGTTTTTCTAAAACGTATCTTATTGTTAAAAAGATCTGAGGTGTTCTATGCAAATGCTGCCATTCATCTTTTACTTTTAGCTGGATTGTTTTGAGCAGGGTTAGCTAGAACTTCAATAACTTAGCTACTGGTCACATGTAGATAAAGCCAAAATTTAAGGGGACAGCAGGTGATTTCATCTGAAGAGCATAGCAACAAACAGACCACCAGCAGCAAAGGCAGTGTCCCTGCCACTCGTCCTGCCAGCTCCAGTTGCCTTGGGATGCTGTTGTGAGGGAGGGATGTGCCATTGGCAAAGGAATACAGGTCATGTCCCCTGTCTGTACCCACTCAACAGACTAACATCTGGAATACAGAAAGGGATCTAAAACCCCTCCCACCCTTGCTTTTGCCCTGAAACCAGCCTCTTGTGGGATATGGGGCAAAAATGAGGCAGAATTACATGGGCCTGCTGCCCTCCATTTGCCTCTCTCTCACACATGGGGGTGATTCATTTCTTCTCAAAGACTGGAAGTTGAAGGAGCACAGACTCAGAAAAAATATCAGGTGTGGTCTGAGGCAAGAGCAGAAAACTCAGTTTAAACAAAGAAAGAAAGTTCCAGAACTTCCACCAGAAGTAGAAAAAACATATTTAATAAGCATAATAATACATTTATGTGTATTTATGTGTATTTTCTATATACTGAAATGATTCTATGTGCAGCACCCAGTAATGACTTGAGCTATTTTTGGACATAACAAAAACCCACCTCGAATTGTATTAAAGTCTATTGTACCAAAAGTGATATTCAGACTGAAAGCTGTTGCTCAACCAGAAAGGACCTTCTGTAACTTAAATTAGTCCCAATATGCTTGAAAAAGCATATAAAAATACTCAGCTTAGATTATTTTCTTAAAGGCACACAAAACTTCAGCTGATTTAGTTTAAGAAATGCAAAATTTTTTCTAAGGCTAATTTTCATGGAGGCAATCTTCTGTAGCTCTCTTCCCTCTTCCAAATAAGCTTTTACATATCTTCAGATTGGCTATTTGCATCTGTATTTTCTGAAGTCATTATTCATGTCTTCCTTATGAAGACTTACAGAAGTTTTAAAGCAGTGCATTGCTGGAACATAAACTGATAGAAGGCTTTAAACTTGAGGTGAAATCTTAATAAATGGTAAAGTTCTTTTATTTGCTACAATAAAAACATTTTCTGCTGCTTTCTTGAGGTTGTATGCATACTACCAGTGCTCTCGTTTTAAACTTTTTTGTCTGTATCACCTTGGAAGAGAACTGCTTCAGCTCTTGTTTACCAGAATTTTCTTTTCATCTCCTTAAATTGTCTGCCCTCTCATTTATTCTAGAGCTGATTAGATTTATAATGACTATAACTAGTGCACAGACTAAGATCGGACTTTATGTTTGCAGAAAACACAAACCAATCCAGAAGAATGTCACAGGCTGGTGTTCTTACCTCCTCTTGCTGTTCCCCAGAACAAAACACAAGCAATCCTTCTCTTCACATTAAGCAAAGCCATTCGTCAGTAGACTGCAAGCAGATTCTTTATTAAACTTCATCCACAAAAGGGAACAAGCCCCCCCAGTTTTCATTCTGTCTGGCCTCCTCAAAGATCAATGTGGTAGTTGCAGGTGGTGTTTTGCCATTTCCATCGGCTCAGGTAGTAGTAGAGCTGATTCACACTACTAGAGACATAGAAACAAACAAAAAAAAATAAAGATGAATTCTAGATTGTTTCCTGAGCCTTTGTTTGCGGCCATAACCCTACACCAAGCACACTGAATGCTTTGCCCATATATGACAGCAATTCCCATCAGTACCTGGTGAACAGGTCTTTCTTCTGCCAGAGGTGATTTTGTGCTGTTGACCCAATGTAGCTAGGCATGAAATTTTTAATTGCAGAAGTATTCTGCCTTCCCAGGGACTATAAGAATAAGCACTATAAACCCATTAGCTTTTGCTGAACTGCTCTCTTCTATTGTCAAATGGCCTTGGGCAGCCAAGATCCATTCTACTCCCCCAGGAACCACTATTATGCCAACATAAATTCATTTGACTTCAGTGAAGTTCCTGCCCTTACACAGCAGAGAGAGATCAGACTGGACCAATTGTCTTTAGCAATGTTTTTCTCTGTTGCTGGATAGATAGCATGTCCAAACTTTAATTTAATAAAATGAGTGTATCTAGCATAAACCACATGGACTAAGGTTTGTTGACAAAATGGATAGGTTATTTTCAAGGACACTGATTCACGGTCTTCCAGAGAAAAATAGCATTTAACAGATCTATTGTTGTTGAATAAGCAGTAGAGAAACTGGGAAGATTGATTTACCTAATGTTGTTTTTATATTTTATAGGTATTTTGCTGGGTATGGAGATAGATTAGGCAAAAAGCAAACCTTTTATCATTTTTTTTAGAATCACAGAATCATGTAGGTTGGATGGGATGCCATGCTCTCTAAGACCCTGGTTCTAGCAAGATCAAGAGTGAGGATGTTCAGTATGTCCTCGGGTGCTTCCAAGGATTAAGATTCCACAGCTTCTGCACGCCTGTTCCTGCTCTTGGCCACTGTTGTGTTGAAACCTTTTGTCTTGAATGAAGTTGGCCTTTCCCTTTCTTCAGTTTGAGCTTGTTTCCTTTTTCACTGTGTAGGTCTGAGAGCAGCATGAATTCATCTTCTGTATGATTTCCCTTTAAACAGCTGAAGAAAGCAGCAAAATCTCTATTTAGAATTTCCTTTTAAAGCAGACTCAAATCTCTCAGTGTTTGTGTGTGTGTCCCAGGACCCTGATTTTGGGTGGCCATAACTCTCAGGCACATGGTGTGATTCCTGCTGTGTCCTGTGCAGGGCCAGGAGTTGGATTCAATGCATGGGGCTCTTCCAACTCAGCATGTTCTGTGATTCTGTGGCTTTCTCCAATATGTCAATGCCTTCTACTATGGATCACCAAACTGCTTACTTGTTTCATTGAATTTTCTCTCTTTTAGTTTTATTGCCCCCCACCCCAGCCCACATTTCCGAAAATTATGAATTCAAAAAAGGTGCTGCATTTCTAAAGCTCTTCCAGCCACTAGCTGCAGATAGCCACTATTCTGCTGCAACTGAGATGATGCTTCTGGAACTTTAGGAGCTCTGAATCTAAGTGAATTGGGTTTGTGTGGCAAGGCTCTTGTAGTGAGGGGGCTACAGGGCTGGCTTCTGTGAGAACTTCCCAGAAGCTTCCCCCGTGTCCAACAGAGCCAATCCCTGGAAGCTTCAGGATGGACTTGCTGCTGACCAAAGCCAAGCCCATCAGCGATGGTAGTAATGCCTAGTGTTGACATATTTCAGAAAGAAAAAAGTTACTGCACAGATGCAATTGTGGTCAGAGAAGAGCGGAGTGATAGCATGTGAGAGGAACAGCCCTGTTGACACCAAGGTCAGTGGAGAAGGAAGCCGAGGAGGTGCTCCAGGTGCTGGAGCTGAGATTTCCCTGCATCCTGCAGTAAAGACCACAGTGAGGCAACTGCACCCCTGCAGCCCATGGAGACCCATGTTGGAGCAGATATCCAGGTATCCAATGCTGGAGCAGACTCTTTGCCAGGACCTGCAGACCTATGGAGGCAGGAGCCTGCAGACCCATGGACAGAAAAGCCATGGTAGGACACTCTTCTCCCTCCTTGTGGGACGCAGGGAGGTTGCCCCAGTTCATGAGCCCAAAGGAGAATTTTTTTGTCTTGCTACTCAGTGGTGCATCCTGTCCAGTGTGCTTGGCCAGGCTCTCAGGGGATGGGACTTGGATTATTAATGTAATTTCTCTTTAAAGGATCCTCTTAGGAGTATCTTCAGCATTACACAGATCTCTGAGGCTGTGCAAGCCCACACAGCTACTTGGGTTTTGGCATTACAAGCCAGGGCAGACTAGGAGAGGCTGGGATGTCGTGGGGCACCCCGGCTTTAGCCCACATCACATCACTATGGCTTTGGCTTATAAGCCTGGCTGTGAGCAAAAGCACTTCTGGTAATTAGGATTAGGAAGGCAAAATGAGGTCTTCTCACAGCAGCGAGCTTCCCAAAGTAGCTGCTGCATGGATGTTATTCTGTTCCTTGCCTATTATTAATATTCATCTTGTTTTTCAGATCTAATATTGATTAAATCTTCATAGGTAAACAAATGAGATGACTTCCTTACAGTAAAAGCCTCAGAAAGGCAGGGCATTGGCATCCATATGCTGTTTTCCTCTGTTTGAATATGATCTCTGAGCACTGGCAACATTATTTGAATCTAATAACCCAGCAATTTTAGAGTCGTGATAGTCTAACAGTTCCATCTATCTAGAAGACAGGCATTTTGAAGGACTCCATTTGGTGGGCTGGCAAAGCTGCATCTGTACAGAATAAGAAGAACATAGATATGACATATTACAGTATCTCTTTTTCCCTGCTAAGGCAATTTCAGTCCATGCATATGAAAGTTATATACGTGATCAAAGACCAAGGCACTAGATGAATAGAAATTATTTCAACCATAACACTGCCCCTATCAGGGAACTAGCACATTTACGCAGGTATTTTTCATCTCTCATCATTTTGTCTTTTTTTTTTCCAGCAAAGTACCAAACCCTGTAGGCTTTGCTTGCACAAGCATTCTGCAATGAGAAACTAAAGAAAGACAAGCCGATGCAAAATGAGAGCTGTAATATTCACAACAGGAAAGAACCAAAGAATATGTTCAGCTTTCCTCAATATTAGTTCAACTACAGCAGGTGTGGTTTAGTCCCATAGTCCTGATTCCTTCTTCTTTACCTCTTTCTTACTCAGACAGCTTTATTGTTTTTGTGAACTGGAATCTTGAACTCCATCTGCTCTACTCAGCAGTAGAGACAGATAGTAATAAAAGTGAGAGGGTGAAATGCCTGCCATGGGGGAGTGCTGCTTGTGTCAGCTTGATCAAAAGCAAACTCCTCCTCTAAAACATATTTTAATTACTTATTAAATGACTTTAAAGGGCTTTTGTGAAACAAAAACTGACAGAGGAGTATCAGCTTTTAGAAGCACTTAGAAACCCACGCACTGCACAAATGCTTTCAACACATATACATACATATCTCTATATATCTCTATATATCTATATATATATCAATAGAGCTTTGAATATCACCATCTTTCCCACTCTAGGATCTTCACTATTATAAAATCCAGATTTTGTCCACAAGACATTCAGGTATTATGGAGAGAACCTCAACAAAAAGATTTGGGCAGATGCACAAGTTGACCCTTCTATTTCATTGTCCTTCAGTTGAGTCCTTGCATTCTTTCTGAGACAGAGCACCAAGGTTCCAGTGGAGCACTGTGCTGGGAGGGATTCAGGCTGCAAGCCAGGGAGCATGGATGGCTTTTCCACAAAGTGCAGTTGCACAGCAGAGCTGATGGCAGAAGAGTTTGCAGAAAGAGTGTTGTGCTCAGGTAACTAAAAGTTTCATCATGATGTGTCCAAATGGCTTTAAGTTACATTGGCATCCTTAGTTGGTGTTCTCTGTGTGATTTGCTGCACACCTGGAATGGTAGAGCTGTGTTGGGGTACTTCCTATAGAATTGATCTAAATACTTGTTCCAAAGCATCTTCTAGGGATATTTCAGAAAGCAGAGCAGAAAGCCTGGCTCAAAGTGTTCTGAGCAGGCTACTACATCAGCCCCTCCTACGTGAGCATTATCAAGGAGATATGGCTAAATAATCCTCCATGTTTCAGTTTACAAAGAAAATAAAAATAAATAGGAAAGAGGCTGCAAACAATCCTTTCTGACAGAAGAGGATGATTGTTTAAGTTTGTTTTGATTGAGCACTCTATTAACCAAAAATGGAAATTCAGATAGGTTAAACTGCAAATTCAGCTGGTATTTCTCATGTTGTGTCACCTCGAAAGAAAGAACTAAAAGTAGGAAAAGGTAGGCAAAATCAAAGTGTTTTGAATTATGTTAAAAAGAAAAAAAAGGAAGCTGTTTATGCTTAAGGAAGCAATCACTAGAAAAGAAAAATCTTCTTTGGCTAATGTCTCAGCTGGGATTCTTGTAAGTGGCATTATCCCTCTACAACCTTGCTGTTATCTGTTTTAGAACTTTTTGATTAACAAAAAAATGCATCTTTCATATAGGAAGACACCATCTCTATGCTGGTAGTATATTTTGCCATGGACTGTATAACACTCCCCTATAGTTAATAATAAAAATTGGTGCAGATTATGAGGTCAACAATGCATTTCCTTTTACTATAAAAGGTAATGGTTTCACCTGGCAGAAACCTCTTACAGGGAGCACTCTGTGGTGGGACACACAGCCTTTGGCACTGTTTGGAACAAATTTAAGTTGTACCATAAGATAAAACACTGGTTTGGCCAGGACTTTTATATCAGGTATGCTGCAGCTCACAAAGGGGCAAACAGTAATGTTGAAGTGAGAGCAGTGTTTTGGAAAAATGTTTTCTTCACAAGTCAGTAAAAATTTCAATTTCAGACCTATTAAAATTTTAAATGTGTTTCTGAATTCATATCAAATTGTACATTAAAATATGAGCAGAAGTGCTATAAAAGTCAGAATATTTATTTCATCATTGAAAATAAGGCCAGTTGATTTTTTTTTTCTTCCTAAGATATCTAAACTAATTTTGAAAATTCCACTTTAAAATTGAAAAAAAATCAGTTTGAGGTTGAACAAACTGTTTCTTCAATCTAGGCATGCATTATAGCGATAGGGAGGAGGCTGCCTCTTACAAGACATCAAAATAAATTATTCATGCAGCCTAAATATGATGTATCTATTATTTAATATCACCTTGTTGTTTCAGTTTCACATTACTCACGCAGCAAAAATGCAGAAAACCCAAATTCTTTGAAGGATGATATAGGTTCATCACATCTGATCTCATAATAAATGTAATTGTCTAATAAATTGGTGTGCCATAGAGCTGTAAAGGAAGGTATGAGTAATTAGAAGTGCTGTATGATAAAACAGGAGAGTTCTTCCCTGCAGTCTGAAGAAGCAGCACTTTAGACTTGGTGAAGCTGTGATCTGTTCTCGCTGATATTCCTGCTGTCAGTCCAAGACAGCTCTGTTGACAGGTGGCATTGATTTTTCTAAAATGCCAGCAGGCTGACTCCTGACTGCTTTGGCTTTGTTCTCACAAAATACAACCCACAGAACAGGTCAGGAGAAGGCATTCCAGAACTGAGGAATGTGATGTGTGCTGAGGGAGTTTTGCTCTAGGGAAAATTCCTCAGAACTTGCAGAAGAGGCAGTGCTTGCAGGGAGAAACTCAAAAAGATAATAAACTGTTTCTATTCTGATTTCTATAGAGAGTCAAAAGAAAGAGAAATTTTAAGTAATGGTCTGCTGAGATTTGCTCTCCTCTGACTTACAAATTGGAGAGAACAACCTGTATCCTTCTCAGAACCTGGTTCCCAGTGGAAATACACGCTAATAGAAGAGTAATGGGTTGCTGTGTTCCCTGCCAATCTCTGTCTTTAATCCATAGATTTTTTTATTATCTCACTCTCTTCTCTTTCCACCGTTGCATTCAATCCACTGCAAGTACTTTCATGCCAGGAAGCCAGGCACACATGGAACAGAAATGCTTTGACTACATATTTTATGAGGGTCCTTAATCACATGCGTGGAAAATGTTTATTTTATAAGTGCAGAATTGTCCCCTGGGGATGTTTTGCTGCACAAATGAGCCTAATGAGCATTAGAAGAGCAGTTTTGTTCTGGAAAGTGGTAGGTTTATTGTTCCTTAATTTTTTAATTACAACCCCTGACCTGAATGACTAGCATGAAACTGTAAACAGATCAGGATTACAAGCAACATGCCTTTTTAATCAGTGCCACTGAGGGGGATATAGCAATGTGTATCCCCCATGCTGCTCAGGGGTGATGCAGGGTGAGCTCTCGCTCTGCTGAGTGTCAGCACTGACCTTTCTGCTGCTCCCCTGGGAGTCCCTGTCTCCTCTGCTCTTTGCCAAGGCTCACAGGCGTCTCCCTGACACAAATTCTGTGTAATACGGGCACCACAATGGGGCACATGTAAATGAATGGACTTTGCCTCCCCGAGGAAGGGAGCATCACACAGACACGCAGCACACAGCTCACGGGTTTCTCATCAGGTGAGATCTGTGGTCAGTTGTCAGCACAGATTTGCAGAGATAGGAAAAGATAAAACAGCAAAATATGTTCTCATGGTTGTACTTAACGAGGAAATCTCATCTCATCTGACTGTGGTGGGTTGTGGCCATTGCCAAAGGTAGTGACTGGTTCCTCCTTATCTGTTTTCCTTCCTGTTATTCCCTCTAACTGATCACAGGAATAGTATCTAATGTCACCATAAAAGACTATGTAATTATTTCATCCTGCTCTTTAAGGTTACTTGATTAGTAAGCCTATAGCATACTTTAGTTTTTTCTGGGTGATGCAAAAAACTGATCAGCACACAAAATATTTGCATTTTTCTCCTCAGACCTGTTAGTAATTTCTGAGCAGACAGATGGGTTGCACCCACAGGTACCTCCTAATAGGGGTGACTCCCCCGAAGCATCCCCAAATCTCCTGGCAAGCATCAGTGTTGGCAGATTGATTCCTTTGTCCAGGCACCACTGTCCTTTTCAATCAAGATCTCAGAGCAAATGTCAGGCTGCTTTTCACAATAATCTTTTGAAAAAACCCCAACAGCTTTATATTGCTGCTCCTGCTCATGCTGAGAGCATGTCAGCAATGGCCATGCCCTCATATATGGATCTATTATCTGGGTATATGTACCTATACTTGTTTCCTGTATATCTGTTTTCATCAGTCAAAAAATAAAAATGAAGGAAGAAGATTTTTTTAAGTTAGTTTTGGCTTTCATGTAGAATTTATTTTACTAGAAATATAGCATTTTAACCTGAAGCATTAAAAAATGGGAACCCAAATAATCTCTGATTACATATGCATGTAAATATCTATGTGTATCCCTATTTTGCACATAGATACATACAAAGGGCTAGAATAATCCATTTGGAACTGTTGTTCTTTGGTATTTTTTATGCTAGGGATGTGGAAATGCTGGGACAAAAGTGAAGAAGTAAGTGTGTTCAGATGGGGGCCAGAGGCTTGGCTTTCAAAGCAATTGAAGCTCTTCTGTCAGTAAAAGCACAGCAGCAGTCAGAGCCCATGACAGAACACAAGTATACATGTCCTGCAAAAACAGTCATTATCCAGAGAACATCAGAGTTCTGCAGTGTAAATCCATAAAAAAGAGTTCTGAAAATGGAAATAGGGATCCAAATATACTTCTGATTTTTGTTGGTGTCTTGAGAGTCCTTTTTATTGTGTATTTCTGAAAACAGCCCATTTCATCCTAGTAGGAGAGTGTGTTACCTGGTGCTGACTTTGCTCAGTGCTGTTTGCAGAATAGATGCCTTTTTGTTTGGCACTCACTGTGTATACAGAACACAGAGAATGGTTTGAATTGTGCCAGCTGTTAGCAACACCACAGTAATGTATCTGTTGCTTGTCCTAGCAGAACAAATCCCTAACCCTCAGTGGTTCAAGGTGCTCCTATTTTGTCTTCCACTTCTGTTCCATTTTCTTTCATAATCAAAGCATCACTACATTAGATGTCATAGGTGAAAAAAAAAGTCTGAATTTTTCAGGAAAAAAAGTTTAGTTTTCAAACTAAATTTACTTTACAGAAGACTGTAGAAGGGTGGTTGCTGGCTCACTAAATCTATATACACATCCCCTTCACAAAAGGGAAGTGCATGATGTGTCCATAAAAATTTTTGTAGTGATTATCTCCTTAACTAATCTAGAGTAAGGAAAGCACATGTTTTCCCTGAGGAAAAAAAAAAAAAAAACAACAAAAAACAAAGAAAACTAGTTCTCACAACTATGAATGAGAAAGCTCCTTTCTTTGGTCAGAGGCCATAGCTTGTAACAGCTCAATCACCTTTTACTGTGCAGTTCTCTGGCATGTGGGTCCTGCTGGGCCCCAATATGCAGGAAGGTGGTAACTCTTAATATCAGAGGCATTACAGTTGAAATACTATAGGCTATACACATTAAGAAGAAAGAGCAGATAATTTCTGAAGAACATTTGTTCCCTCAGCTGTAATTTTTGTGTGTTTTCATTTTCATTTCTTATATGTAAAAATCCTCATAAAAAGTATTAAGAGATCCATGTCATAAGTGCCTGTTATCTTGCTTATACTTAAATGATAGTAGGAACTTTCAGTATTTCTAAGACCTTCCCTGCTGTGAAGCAGTTAATTTTGACATTTTGTCAAAGATATGTCAAATGCTTTGATGACTTTTTATTTAGGCATTACTTCCCTACGTAGTACCAAAGTGTGAATCTCAGGGTGAGACACATTTAACACAGCAGGAATTCTTGCTGGAATACTGGCTGGAAAAATTGTTTACATTGTCTAGAGAAAAAAACACTCTGGGAAAAAAGTGAGGAACTTTAAGCAGGATTGCTTGATACCTTCTGACATTCATGGTTCTGTTGCTCCTGAGAATTCAAGGAACAGGGTAAGCGAAGTATCTTAAACACATTTTTATGTGTATTGGTGTTGCACCGCCTGTTTTTTGGCCACAGAGGTGGCTTCTGTGAGAAGCTGTTAGAAGCTTCCACAATATCTGGCACAGCCAATCCCTGGTGGCTCTGAAGCAGGTCACACTGCTGGCCAAGGCTGGGCTGATTAGAAATGGTGGTAATGCTTCTGTGGTAACACATTTAAGAAGAAATCAAAACAAAGGTTATGGCGCCGTTTTAATTCCAGCCAGCAAAGAGGAGGTGAGAACATGTGAGAAGAAAAACATGCAGACCCCAAGGTCAGTGGAGGAGGAGGGGAAGGAGGTGCTCCAGGTGCCAGAGCTGGGACTCCTCTGCAGCCCATGGCGCTGACCATGGTGAGGCAGCTGTGTCCCTGCAGCCATGGAGAGCCATGGGGGATGCAGAGATCCACCCACAGCCCGTGGAGGAGGAGCCCACACCAGAGTGGGTGAGTGCCTGAGAGGAGGCTGTGACCCTGTGGGAGACCTGTGCAGAAAGGGACTCTGCTCCCAGGCTGGAGCAGCCTGTCCTTGGAGGACAGCACCCCGTGGAGGAGAGACCCACACCGCAGCAGTCTGGGGAGGACTGTTCCCCATGGGATGGGCTCCCACTGCAGCAGGGCACAGGGAGCTGCTGCTCGTGAGATGGAGCCGTGTTGGAGAGGTTCACAGAGAACTGTCTCCTGTGGGAGGGACCCCACAGAGCAGCAGGGGAACGACTCCTCTCCCTTAACAGCAGGAGAAGCCGCGGGTGATGAACTGACCATAACCCCCATTCCCTGTCTCCTTGTGCTGCTGGGGCAGGAGGTAGAGCTGGAAGGAGGGAGGGATGGGGGGAAGGTGTTTTTAAGGGCTTATTTTACTTCTTATTATCCTGCTCTGATTTTGTTCATCAATTCACTTTGTAATAAATTCACTTTGTATCTCTAAGTTGAGCCTGTTTTGCCCTTGATGGTATTTAATGAGGGATCCCTCTCCTGGTCCTTATCTCAACTGATGAACCATTGATTAAATTTTCTCTCCTCTGTCCAGCTGCAGCAGGGGATTGAGCAAGTGGCTTTTATGGGTGCCTGGCATTCAGCAAGGGTAAAACCACGACATTATGTCATCTGTAAATTTCTTCTTACAGTGCTGAAATCACAGTCATATTACAATTCTCTCTCCTTCACCATTTCATTTTAACATTTTCTCCATCATCCTGTGACTTAAATGTGTGGCAAATGCACACTCAGTCTGTAAATCTGTTCCATTGTAGTGTGTTTTTAGAAGACCCATTACGAAAATGCCTTTCAAATTATAATGGATTGAAACAGACTTGGCTTCTCCCAGCTAGTGAGATCGGTAGATCTCTACCTGGCTATTTAAAGTGGTTTTGTGTTTCAGAGGTTAGCATGGCCAGTTTCTTTGGTGGCTTCTTTGTGGGCCTCTTCCAGAAAAAAGTAGCTGTGGTTTAGAGGAGGGTTTTTTCAAGCAGCTCATGTCTGCCACATGCTGTGTGTTTAGTAGACAGAAAAGGAGCTCTATAAATAACACTTCTTCACAACTACTAGGGCGGTATACCTAATATATGTGCCAGTTATTGTGCTTCCAAGGTTGCCTGAGGTTCATTCAAATTCAAATTCAGTGTTCACTCAGTATTCGGTTATGTTTCACTGAAAAATATTTGTATCAGCAGTGAGAAAAATAATAACAAACCCCGAAACTTCTGGCTACTAGGTGTGTGCTACTTCAGTGTTCTCACTGAAACACTTAAAGGTTATTCAGAACAATATTTGCAGTTGCACTTATCAAAGGATGGACAGCCACTTCAGGACTGATGCAGCCATGAAACTATCTGCTATCCTGCAGGCATCCCTTCAGAAAGGAGCTCCAGAGCAAGATTTGAAAGCCAAGAGTTCTGTACAGCGAGTCTTCTTTTGACTTTAGTCTGAACTACCAGATAGCATATCAGAAAGGGGACAAGTGGCCAAGGAGAGAGTTGGAGGAAAAACAGTAAAGAACATAATAAAAGCTGTGCTAATGCCTTCTCTCTCTTTCTTAATATGGGCTGGGAGCTACATTAGGAAAAAAAGAAGAATGACAGAATTGCAGAATCACAGAAATGCTGAGTTGGAAGGGACTCCCAAGGATAATCGAGTCCAACTCCTGGTCTAATAAACCTTACTGTGACTCCAACAGATCCCTTAGGTGTATGAATAGGGAGCAGCCCACAAAACAGTGTGGCTAGGATGCACCTTCCCAATTACACTGAAATTCAGGAAATTTTAACATATGCCAACAGACTGAAACCCTTTAGTGATGATACACCGTAAAGATTGGCATAGAATCAGATCCATTTCTGGATTTATGGACATCTGTTGAAGCAGATATACAGACACTGTTGTTACAACAATTTTGTTCGCTGTTACTATTTCCATGTGAAAATGGAAACATTTATCCTATTTCATCTTTGAGTGAATCTGAGCGAGTCATAAGCTTCAGTCCTGGTACACTAAAGACTTTATCAGAAGGAGCAGATCTCTAAACAGCATTCAAGGACACGAATTGGGATTAATAAGATGCTTTTCTGCTTAAAAACTTACTTAACCTTCTTTTCATGTTGTGCTTCTCTGATAAGCTACTGCATTCCTTCAATGACACCTTTCTGTCTGTACCTCTTTTTCAGAGCTCCCCCATATTTTATTTCTAGCCATTGTATTTAAGCCGTTTGGAGCAGTTGGATGCCAGGCACAGCAACGTGCTCTGCTCTTGAATGGCAAGGCAGGGGACTGAATGATCAAACACAGCTCCGAACAAACACAACCTTTTTCAGCTTGTTTGGGCATTTTGGCTCTAAGATGTGTACTTAATAAAAAGCTGCACAGGACAGAGTTTATATATTTTCCATTATTAATGTCCACTAGAGGAATGCTGCCTAAAGAAGGCTTATTGGACAAACAATTTCCCGCTGATATGCACAGCATTTGGAGGTCTCGCAAGTGGCAGAGGAAAATGCAAGTAAAGTCTTGGCTTTAAGCTCTTATTTTTTTGTTTGTTCATACTGAAGCAACATGTGGTGGGATAAGTTCCTTTGTTCCCAAACAATAGTTTTAAGGCATCAAAGTTTTTTTTTTTCTATTATTTTAATTTTATTTGAGGGTTGTTGGTTTGGTGGGTTTTTTCCTTTTCTTGTATGTTTTTGCTGTTTTGAGAGGCACAGATCTCCTTGACTTGAAAACCTAGGAAGCCAAAGAGATTATTGGCTGGAAAAAAATAACCTGAAGTAGTGAAAAGTATGTGTTAATACACCAGTTTCACAAACACCAATGGCAGTGGACTGCCCAGGGCCGTGCAGAGTAGGCTGAGGCAGGGACAGCTCTTGGTGTTAGGTTCCAGGCAAGTCCTCACAAGGCACGTGCTGGTTATTGTCAGTTTGATGGTCCACATTGCCTTCTGGGGCTTCCTCCCAAACATCAGGGAGAACTTCAGGATAAAATCTTGCAAATCCTGCTGTCAAAGAGGATTATCAAGGCGTGTCTCTCACTACCTCTTCTTCTGTGTTTATTCATGCACAAAACACAGATTTTCTTCAAAACTTGCTGTTTCTGCTCCAAGGAGGCAAGAAGAGCTGTGAAACAAAGTTGTGTGTGTGCTTCCCAGAAAAAACTCTGAAACTAGAAAGGAGGCTCACCCTACAGTGCACGAAAGCTGTTTCAATGCATGGTGATACATCCATTTCCTCTTCCACAGGACATGGAGTCTGTCTCTACAGACAATGCAATGTCTCTGGGGTATGGGTTAGCAAGAGAATTTGCAATTCAAGCTAAAATCTCTAAATCGTGCTACTTAAAGATAGAATGCATTGTTGCTTCATTAAGTTATTAAAAGTTATAAGCTATTATTTAGTTTCTAAATAATTCTGAAACTTCCACAAACCAGAAAGGTCACATTTCTTGCAGTTCCCATTAATTTCTTTTCAAAGTGTTCACATTCTGCAGGTCTGAAATCCATGTCATTTTCAATTAGATAGTTCAGGAGTCTAAGTTCAGGTGTTCATTTCAATCTCATACTGAACAAAAGACAAATCTATCCCTCAAAATCCCTGGTTGGTAGTCAGATGATGCTTCTTCCTCTAAAGTAATTTTCTTTTACACAGTGTTAGAAAAGGTCCTTCTCTTCTGACCAAAGTTCTATAAAAAGGGCAAGTTCAAATGTAAAGCACTCCTTTCTCTATGTCAAAGTCAATGAGACAAGAGAAAACATCATTCATCACTGTTCTGGGTGAAAGAAGTTTGTCTTTACTAGTTTGAGCTTGAGCATCTTGAAACCTCTGGAAGAAATTCCCATTTATATATTGTACTTTCTGCACATGTGAATAAGCATTCAAGCTACTAAATGTAATTCAGAAAATATTGTTAGCAAGTCCACAGGAGCTGTTATTCAGCACGATCTTGTACAGGCAGTGTGCATATAAGGTTTCATCTAAGTTTCTGGGCCTCAGGACCCTTTAGAAGCACTAATCTCTTCATCAGTATTTCCAACAACATTATCTGCCCAATACATTAACATGGCTTTCTCATCTCAGTCTTGTCTATTCAAGCTTTGGCAGCAACAAACTGCTAATAAACAAAATATACTATAAGTACATTCTTATAAATTCCTAATAAAGTGACCAACTTGTGCTCTCTGTATTGCACACGAAATTACAGATGCAACTGGATTAATTCTGGTCTGGTGTTACCATCTGCTGCATTGAAAACTTTAATTTTCATAGGCAGTCCAGATTTTCTTATTCAATAAACACTGAGTATTTTTAAGACCTGGCATTTGAGTAACACAGTCTTCTCATCAGGCACTCATGGGAAGACATAGAAGGTTCAAAGTTTTCAGGAGGCTTTATATCTGACCCAGAGATGATCTCAGATTGTTATTTTAAGACAAGATGCTGAAACTTTCCACACATATGGTGCAATTTGGTAATTTTTGTTTCTTACATGAATCAGACATATTTATCCATTAATTCATGCAAATTCTCCAGATATCAAGTCACTGGATGGGAGCAAAGTATTTTAATAATTATAGCTATGTGACACTTTTTGTTGATGCAATGGTTGGTCAAAAGCTATAAAAAAGTGCAAAATCATCAATATAAACCCCATGATTTTCAAACATAACTGAAGTTTCAACTAAAACAATATTGATTACCTGTAGCAAAAGAAAATACCTTTTTTGTCAATTAATCTATGTGAGTAGCAGAGGCTAGGGGAGAGAAGCATTGCCCACAGTAGAAGGTAATTAAGTAAAGGAACACTAAAGCAAATTAGATATGCAGGGGATCATCCAAAAATGCTGATCAATGTCACTCTGGAACATTTCTCTACTGTCTTTGAAAGGTCATGATCATCAGGGAAGGGTTCTGATGACAAGGAGAGGGCAAATGTTGGGCACATCCATTTTCAAGTAGGGCCTAAAAGGGATTTAGAGGCCAGTCAGCTTGACCTCAGGCCCTTGAGAGGTGAGTCCAGGGATAGGACAGACAAGAAGATAATTTGGACATCAAATATTGATTTACCGAGGACGTATCACCCCTGACCAATCTAATTGCCTTATTGGCTCTGGATGAGGGCTGAGTAGCGGATGCTGTTTATCTCAACCTCTAGAACATTTTGGACACAGTTTTCCATGATATGACCAAGGCCAAGCTGGTGAAAAAAGGCCTGGATAAGTGGATGAATAATTAGGCAGAAAATTGGTAGGACTGCCAGTCTCAAAGGGTTCAGCAGACAGATTAGTGACTAGTGGCATCCTTCAGGGAGAGATACCTGGGCTGCAATGGTTTAGAGTATTTACTGGTGATTTGGATGAGAGGACAGGGAGTACTCTCAGCAACTCAGTGGGCAAGCTGTCCCCAGGGAAGCTTTGTGCCTGGCAGCAGGGAAGCCAACTACACACTGGGCTGTCTTGGCAAAAGCATGGTCAGCTGGTGCAGGAAAGTGGATCTTCCTCTCTCTTCCACCCAGTGAGATGACATTTGGAGCACTGGGTGCAGTTTTGGGCTACCCAATAAGAGAAAGACATTGCCACACAGGAGAGAGTCAAGTGGAGGACACCAGGACAGGGGAAGGGCTGCAGTACATGAAGGGTAAGGAGAAGTGGGGAAGCTCCCAGCCTTTGTAAGAGCTGTCAGTGATGGGAGCTCACTGCCCTCTTCAGGTGCCCTCTTGGAAAATACATGGAAGAGGGACCAGGCTCTTCCCAGAGGTGTGTGTGACAGAGCAAGGAGCAGCAGATTCAAGCTGCAGCAAGGGTAGTTCTAGTTAGGAAAGTATTTTTCCAGTAGGAAAAAAAAAAAAAATTGCTACGAGAGTGGTCACACACTGGAACAGGTGCCCAGAGACACATCTGAGCAGGCACATACTTGGAGGTACCTTGCCTGGACACTGGCCTGAACAATCTGATCTAACTTTAAATTTGGCAGAAGGGCAGAAGGTTTTTGGACAGAAGGTTGAACTGGGTAATCTGCAGACATTCCTCTCAAAGGACAGGATTCTGGATTTTACATGCAGCAGTTCCTCAGGTATCCTTCAGGTGTCAAGACAGGCAACATTGAGTGGCAGAGTCATCAAAAGAAGGCTCTTGGCCAGGCTTGAAGAGGAGGACACAGTAGTGATCATGCGGATGATTATGTTTAGATTTATTGTAAATACTGTATGTAAATATTGTCAGTGTGGTATCTAGATCAAAACTCTATCACATATGATGATAGATTATAGTACAATCAGGCAATGATCCCTCCTGTTGAGTCAACAAGCTTCAGTGAGATCTCCTTGCTTTCTAAACTTCTTGGAGAAGTCTAGGTGTGGCTGGGTCCACTTAGCCTCAGATTTAGTCTACAGCCTCTGCCAAAAAGCGATAATGTAAGGTTATAATGTAAGCAGGTTTGGCTAGAAGCATACAGGTTTACAATCTTCAGCCTTGCAGAATTCACCATTGCAAAGCACCCATGTAGCTACTTTAGGATTTTATCTCCATATTTGATTGGATCTTTGCACTTCTACTTAGCCATTCAAAAGTGCATGTTCTCTGTCTTCAATCTGGATGTATCCTGCAACTTCCTGAGAATAGTTTGCCCAGTTGGCCCAGTGCCCTGCAGTAATTTATGTAATTGTGCATGCTGGTGTGCACCGGGGTCAATCATGGACATTTCAACTCCCCCATCTCTGGAATGTGTTAATTATGTGAGCATTCAGGCAGCCCATCCTGCAATACCCACTAGTGTTCTTACCTTAGGATAAAAACATTGTCCATAGGAGACTGTGGCAAGGGAGAGGGTGTGTGTGTTTATGTGTGTGGGGGGGTGTGTGTGAGATGCACCTGACTCAGTAGAGCTCAGGGTCTGTGCTGTAACCAGATGGTGCCACATGCTTCAGAGGCTGGAGGGAAGCAGTGACAAAGGCAGGGCTTGAGCAGAGATTTCTTCTTCCCTGAAGAAGGATGGAAAATCAAATTGGAGTTGGTGAGCCAAGCATCAGAGCTCAGGAGAGGGACGGAGAGGCCTGGCATAGGCAGAGTGGGTGAGTGGGTAGGGGAGCAGGAGGCAGGGAGGGCAGCCTGGCAACTGGCCTGGATCTCAGCAGCTGCTGTAGGAGAGCTGGGCACAGCTCTCCAGGAGAGCCCTGTGGACAGTCGGAGCAGCTCACACCTAGTGCATAATGCATGCACCCCACCCCAAATGACTTGTCACAGTTACACAGCAGCAGGGATTTTAGTTCTTTTGGGCTATCTAATACTGCACTTTGAAAGCCAAAGAAAAAGTTTGGGTTTCTTTTCAAAATCATTTCATAAGGCCAAAAGACTGAGAACACGTGGTGCTGAAAATTTATTATGGACATTTCCATGGCCTGTTGGGTGAATCTATGTGAGTTACTTGTCCTTTACTTCCTCTCATACTCTGTGTGTTTATATTCTGCATTCCTTCCACCAGGTATTTGTCCAATTGCTGTGATGTTTCCAGGTTAGCCTTACTGAGAAAGAAAAGTTCTTCTCTTCCTCACCATTACCATCACTGCAAGGATTTACGACCCCTTTGGACCTGGGAATCTGCAGACCTGGTGTCTGGTCCTCAGCCTGTTGCTTCTGACTGGGGTTATTATGTCTTGTGTAAAGCCCATGCAGGCTCTGTCAGAGATTCCTGCCTGCAGTGCTGACCTGAACCGAATAGAGAAAATAAAGGTGAAGGCAGGAGTATGTCAGGTGGAAGCATTTCTCTGTGTATGAGGGGACATTACTGGGGCTGGGGACAAGTCACCCTGTGTAAAAAGTGATGTGGAGATGTGCAGCGGTGCTTACCTGTGCCTGTGCAGAACAACAGCTCCTGTAAGAGCCCAGACAGAGTGACCTCCTGTAAGAGTAGTGGCATGAGGCAGGAACAGCCCCTGGCATGCTTCTGTGGAACTTAGATAAAATCAAGTAATAGGACTGTTTGGGAGACATGGGAAAAGAGTGGGGGAAGTGTGCTACTTGTTTGGGATGTTAGATAGCATGGTAAAACAGCAGGGACAATAAGAATTGCTAGAAGACACAAAGGGATAAAGTTTCTGGCAGATGTTTCTTCCTCTGCTTGCCATGGAGTTAGTTTATTATTAATACTTTGGGCCTTTCTGTTAAATTAAACATCAACTAGAGCCCAAGGCACACAGCCTCTAAGTGTGCACGCAAAGCAGAGTCAGAGGGCAGAGCTGCTGCTGAGGGTAGGGCCACAGAGGGCAGAGATGCTCTAAGGAATAATGCAGCCTCATCCCTCTGAAAACAGCATCCAGGCTGATGGGAATGGATGTCAGCATGGTAGATGTTCTTAACACGTAAGATAACTAAAACTGAGGAATCTGTGGACAATTTTTTAGGGAAATTGCCGGCATTCCAGAACATGCTGTTGTTAAAAGATGCTCTCAAAACCCTTATAAGTGTGCTGAAACAAAAACACTCTTCTGCAAAGGAATTGTATTTTTAGAAAACAAGTCCTTCACTAAAAAGGAATTGTAATTTCTACAAGGAACTGTCATTTTTACAAGGCTTCGTATTGTGGATGTCTGAAAGTCTAGATACTATTTCTGAAGTATGTCTGAAAAGCTGTCTAATAGGATTTGAAACAGTTGGATCCATTGACTGACCTTCGTTGAAAGGCAACGCAGGAATATCAGGTGCCTGAAACAGATACAGGATTTTCCTGCTGAAAACACATATTTGCATGTAAAAAGCAGCACAAATATTTATGAAGCATAAGCATCTTTGATTACTCAGAAAATAAGAAGTATCAATATCTAGACAGATCATACACATGTTCTTGAAAGTATTAAAAGCACAGGGGAAATACAGAAAAGCCTCAAGGCTTTGTGTCTGCATGGCTGTGTAGGGAAACAGAAGCCATGTAAAAATAACAGAAGGATCTGTGCAGAGGATCCAAATCCTAAAGAAAAGAGTAAAAGTATACTCTTCTGCTTTATTTAACTTTCAGACAGCAACTCAGGGGCTCACAGAGATACATCCATAATTCACAACTCATGAGGATAGTTCAGGAAAATTTTTGTCTGCTCCTTGAGCAGGAAATGCGATGATGCCAGTATGGGCTTACAAATTAGTTGATCAGAGCCACTTCCTGATTTCCAGTCTGTTTCACATGGACATGGCTTCTACAAACTTTCTAAAGAATATTGGCTCTTTTGAGAGACACTGTTCTGTGATTTGTATTCTACTCAAAGCAATTCTTAAATGAATAGATTAAAGCAGCAGTACAGGATGGCTGCTCAGAAAAAGCCCTTGAACATATCTTTCTATTTACTTTTGCTATTGTTAGACGATAACGTTTATTTTTTTCCAATATCTGTACATGTTATTTTTACTATGTTTGCATGAAACAACTTTAGTGTTAGCTGCAATCAGTATTTTACTATGGTCTGGGCTGCCTGAATGATCAGCGGGGAAGGAAGAGGAATTCATCCCATCCAAAGTGGGATGAATTGGTTTGTGAAAATACCAGTCTCCCCAGGCCAGAAGAGAGACCAGCCTTTCTCTGGGTGACAAATGGGAGCTAAGGCTGCTGGCTGGCAGAAGCAACAATGCCAGTGCCTGTGAAGGTTGGATCACCCCACACAGCTGTTCTCAGCACCAGCCCCTGCCCTCAGGGAGCAGCCTCACCTCCTGGTGGGACAAGTGCCATAGGGTCACTTCCAGATCCTCTTCCACTGTGCCTGTGAGGGATTAAGGTGCCTACTGAAGACAGATATTTTGACAGAAGTCCGAGGAACCAGTGATTTGGACAGCCTGCTGTGCAGAACTCCCATGCTGAGCTTCCCAATGTGATAGCCTTGGCTGCTCAATGAAAGGAAGAGTTTAGCTTCTTTTAAGTCCTAGTTTTTAAGTAATCCACTCCCTGACAGCATTAGGTACCAGGCTAGACTTGTATCTTTCAAGGAATAGTCTCACTGCTCACCGTGCCGAGACCATCAAACAAAATGCTTCTCAATTTCAAGTTGATATAAAGGATAGGTCATGGCATTTAGGGTTATACACTATTATTTTGATGTCATTCTCAGTGTTACTGGCTGTTGGATTCAATTAATCTTTTTTTAGGATGATTTCTTGCTCACCAGCCACTTTTGAAAGATCATGGATTCTCCAGCATGCAGACAAACACAGCTTGCTCTATTAGTTTTGTCAAAACCGATCTCTCCTAGGAAGGCACAAGAAACAATATATTTTCTAGCTATTCTTCTCCATGCTCACAAACATTTTCCTTCAGCTTGGTGAACTGGGTCCAAGCTTTGAGCTTGTCATTAGCACAGGCACATCTACAAAGAACCACCCCCAATATATGTCTGAAGTATCCACTTTTGCAAATGCATAGTGCAGGCAATTCCTAATTCTCATTTAACTGCATAACAGTTTCTTCTTATAACCAAGATTACACAGGTGCAAAACTCACAAAATACTCTAAGGAAGCAAGTTGGCTTCTTTCATACTCTATGCCCCAACTAACTAGAGCTGGTTAAAGGGTTCTGCCCTTAATTCAGTCACCTAAGTCAAATTGGAAACCTCTTACATAAATAGACCTTGCAGGGTTTTCATTTCCCACATTTGTATTTCTTTGAAATGGAACATTGCTTGATTATACCAGAGATATGTATCCATGGGCTAAAACAAGTCCAGTATTGCACAGGGGCTAAACCAAAGAAGTAATAGCTCACCAGTTTATGAAAAGCCTATACTCTGAGGTCTGTGCTGAGGTAGCACATGCCAATATCTGTAGGGACATGAGGTAGCACATATCTGGCACTGGTAGGAAAGCACACTCGAAAGATTATTCAGACTTCAACCAATATCTACACAAAGGCATGAAGCTGCTGCCTTTTGCAGAATCTTCTAGGCCTCCTCTGTTTCCATACAGTGAGAGCAGAACCAACCCTGCTGCAATGTTGATAACAGCTTCCTGAGATCCATCTGGTCTCACTTGTGACAGATGATGCCATGAAAGTAGGCAAGCCCTGCCATCCTTTCACGCCTGGCAGAGCTACACTGCTGCAGGTGGGCATTTTCTCCATGTCCCTCTTGGGGAAAGCCAGGTGTTATCCTTGAGAGATGCCTCAGTGGGGATGTACTGCTCAGCTGGGGACAGTGGACAGCATCCTGATGGCAAAAGTGAAGTCAGACAGAGCTCTTAATGGCATCAGCCCAAAAAATTTCAATATTTTTTGTTGTCATTCCTCTAAGTTCTGGTCTGAAATTACAATAATAGTTACATGATTTATCTCTTTTTTATTTGTCCAGGTAGGCTTCTAAAGAGCATTCTGAAGCAGGTCTTTCACTTTCCTGAATTGACTCTAATGCTTACGGCTATTCATTAGCTAGACGTAATAAGCATCATATCTGCCACATGATGCCAAACACTAAAGCCTAGAGTTTACTTCCCCACGTATTTTGTACCTACTATAAAAGAAATATTTGTGTCCCTTGAAGCCCATTCTATCATTGAAAATCCACTTGTTTTGTTAACTCTTCTGTCAAAGGAAAGTTTGATCACAAAATGTCCAAGCACATCTTTGTGAATGGGTTTGACAAAACATGAAAATGAATGTTAAAAGAAAAAAAAACCAAAAACAAACCATGAGCCAAATTTTCTGCAGATATAAGTCCATATTGCACTTTCCCATTCATTATTGACGTCTTTATTTTCTCCTGTGTTTTCTAAACTACTCTGCCAACGCAGGACTGTGTTTAGAGATTTTATGGCCCATGTGACTGGGCAAATATGTCCAGTTTTCTCCCATGTGGATCTTTTATGCTTTTTAGTGAACTTTCCCTCATCTTTGTGTTTTCTTCTCTGTTGTTGTCTGTGTTTGGGAGGATCTCCTTTTGAATACATGCAGAGTTGCTTTCTTCTTTCCCATGGAGATTGTCCTGGATTAGGAACTTTTCATATTCATGAAGAACATGCAACATCAGGATTTCCTGTGCAGATATTGGTGGCTTCCATGGCAATTAGAACTGTCCACTGCTTTTGTGGCAGCTGTAGCTGCACATTGCCTCATGTTCATGTTTTGGTCTTGGTTTCCAGGAAATGGGATTGATTATTTCTTCAGCTATTATGCAGAGAAGGCCTTAAGCTGCCATTTCTAAATGCTGAAGTGACTTAAATAATATGTATCATGAACAGGTTATTAAGACTTAAGCTTGCCCCAGTCACTGTAAACAATATCCACGAATGTGAATGAAATTACAAACATAATGATTACTCAGCAATAGAGAACTAAAAAACAGTTACTGCCTTGGTTAGGTTTGGGGTTTTTTCTTGTATCTCAGTATGTGTGTTAACTGCTGCACCCACAAATAGCTTCATTCTAATGTGAGAATTCACTCTTCAGGATTCTTGTGCCCACTTCTTGATTAAATGTCTTCATAATAATAATAATTTTTTCCAACTCTGAAGATATTTTGACTATTTCAAATATTTTTAAGATAGACAACTTATTTTCAAAGAGCATCTTCAACAGGGAGTCAGTAGATTTTTAACATCCTTGGTTTTTTTGGCATTCGATATTTTATTTTGAATCTCAATAGTGCAGTATTACATTTTTTTTCAAATGTAAGTACATTAAAAATAATTAATTTTGATACCTTAAAACAACTTCTAAAGCCCACTTCTGATTGTTGCATTTTATTTCTAAACTGTCCAAATCTACATGGTCCCAAATTCTCTTTTGCCTAAAATCTTCAGGGGAAAAAAACAAGAAACAGAAGGAAAGGGAAGGGAAAGGGAAAGGGAAAGGGAAAGGGAAAGGGAAAGGAAAGGAAAGGGAAAGGAAAGGAAAGGAAAGGAAAGGAAAGGAAAGGAAAGGAAAGGAAAGGAAAGGAAAAGGAAAGGAAAGGAAAGGAAAGGAAAGGAAAGGAAAGGAAAGGAAAGGAAAGGAAAGGAAAGGAAAGGAAAGGAAAGGAAAGGAAAGGAAAGGAAAGGAAAGGAAAGGAAAGGAAGAAAATAGCACTGTAAAAAGTGCAGAAACTTACAGGTTAATGATGCAATGCTAGACAAATGCTGTAGAGAAAAAAAAGTCTAAATGAGCATACTTAATATTTTTCTGGCCATAATTTATTTTAGCTGGACCAACATGAAAAATCAATCTTGGCACAAATAGCCAAGGTCAAAGGTTCCCCAATTTAAAGGCAGACCTTGCGTGACTGAAAATTGTATTCAGCTTTTGTCTATGCAATGCTACCTCTGCTGTCCTTAAACAAAACAAAAACTAGGTAAATTAACAGAATTTTGAGACACTAATTCTCTCTCTGGGAGGACTTTTTTATCTCTTAATGAAGTAGTTCATAGTTTCTCACTAGCAAAATCCCTTAAGACTTCATATGAGACATACACATCCAATACTCATAACTCTCAGAGTGTGCATGATACATGCAGACTAGAAAATTTGCTTTGCTTTTTTATCATTTGCAGTCAAAGGGCAATTTTTTCTCTTAAAAAAAAGAAAAGGAGGTAAAGGAGAATGGAAAGAAAAAATAAAAGGAGAGGAAAGAAATACAGTTTTTTTGCGAACTTTTCCACTTTTTCTGTCTTTACAAAATTGAAGTTTTACAGCTATTCCCATTCTCCAGTGGCATTCATTGGGACAGATTTTAATATGTGTTATGATAAAAAAAAATCAAAGAGGGATTGGGCCATATTCAGAGGAAAACCAAAGATCTACTGTGGACACATAGACAAATCCAAAAATCAAACATCTTAAATATAGTTTCACATTAAAAGACCTTAGTTTTTTCAATATATTAATTGCATTTGATTTCCTTACTTTTACCATAAAGTTTATGCCTGAGGTTCACATTCAACCCTTAGTATCCTATTTGTTAATCAAGTGTGAACGACCTGAGGTTTCATGGGTCTCCTTTTTCTGATCTAACAGTGAAACATGTTCTTTGTCTGAGATAACAGCTGCTAAAATACAGATAATTCCATGTTGTGAGAGATTGTTCAGACAGGTTTCCACCATGATCCAACTCTTCCCTTGTAAAAAAATAAAATTCTAGAATTAAAGTGATTATGAGAGTCAAAATCCTCTGCAATCAGAGTGGTGTGTAGATAACACAATAAAACATTTACTTGGCTTCTTTCTCTGGCAGCCTGCAAGTGTTCCTCAAGACCCATCGTTTGGGCAAACATTGGAGTTGTTTTGTTTGGCTTTTTGTTTTTTTGTTTTTTTTTTTTTTTTTTTTTTTTTTTTTTTTTTTTTTTTTTTTTGGCAGATCCCCCTCTAGATGACTGTTGGCCAGGCTGCTTAGAGCAAGCAGGAGTGATCCCACTGAAGGGCCATGGGCCATGGAGGTGACTAAGGGACTGGTGCATCTCTTCTGTGAGGAGAGGCTCACAGAGCTGGGACTGCTCAGCCTGCAGAAGAGATGGCTCAGAGGGATCTTATCAGTGATTACAAATGTCTGATAAGAGGGTGCAAGGAAGATGAATCTGTGGTGCTCAGTGATAGGCCAAGAAGGGAACAAACTGAAATTCCATTTACATCTAAACTCCCTCCTTTTTCCCTGTAATAAGGTTGGGTGAAGATCTTCCTTGGAGGAGAAAACCTGCTAGATATAGGGCTGAGAAATCTTCTACAGCCAGCAATGCTTTGACTCAAACTTCTTGGGATGACATTGATAAGGTTTGCAATGATCTGGACAACAAGAAAATCCAACAAATCTCAAACTTCATTTCCTGTAGGTACACAGCATGTTGTCCAAACTTTGCCAAACCTGGAGGGGAAGGCTTAGGAGGAGTAGCTGAGGTCAATGAATTTGTTCAGCCTGGAAGGGACTGAGGGAAAACCTCATGGCAGTTACAGCTTCCTCACGAGGGGAAGCAGAGGGGCAGTCACTGATCTCTTCTCTGTGGTGACCAGTGATACAATCTGAGGAAGTGGCATGAGGCTGAGTTAGGGTAGGTTTAGGTTGGATATCAGGGAAAGGTTCTTCACCAAAGGGACAGGGTTCATCTGGAACAGGCTCCCCAGGGAAGTAGTCACAGCACCAAGTTGGAGAGAATTCAAGAAGCATCCGGACAGTACTCTCAGGCACTTGGTGTGACTCTTGAACCTGTGCAGGGCCAGGAGTTGGACTCCATGATCCTGTAAATCCAACTCAGCATATTTTATTATTCTCTGATACCATGATTCTATGGAATAAGAACACAAACAGCACCTATGATAATAGAGTGACGGTTTAGTTAACCCAGAGTTGAACATTGGCCAAAAATTATGTGCAGAGAACAGTAAAACAGCATAACAATTTTGCAGTACTTCTACTGTATACTGAAATATTTCTGCTTTTCCAGAATACCAATTTGAACAGTTCAGTAACTTCCTGTTTTGTATTTAAGAGAAGTCCCCAGATTTCTCTTCAACTAACTTTTCTGGTTGCCATTTCAGTGCCAGCCAATATTTAGCCCTCCTGTGGCTGGGGGTCCCACAAGGTAACTAAGCATGGTGGATGAAACCACCCACCTCTGGGAACCAGAGCACGCTTAGCAGTATTATGAGAGTTGGTAACCCAGTGATTGCTGAGCTGAGGTTCTTTCTTAGCTGCAGGAAATCAATATGAATGTCAATGCACTCTTTCTCATGATGTATTATGGTTTTGTCTTATGTTACCTCTGTCTTGTTTGTTTCGATTCTCTATTCTTCATTACACCAGTCCTCTTTTGAATTTGTTGGGGTTTGTGTTCCACTTTTTCTTTTGACTCCTCCCTCTATTTTTACAATAAAGATAATGTATTTAAATAATAGCAGCTATGGAATTATAATCTTCAGTTCACATGACCAAAATTTAATTAAAAATCAGACAGAGGATGACTCATCAAAACATTTGGCCTTTTTTGCTTTCATTATTTAATGGATTTATTCTGAAAAAGACCTCAAGTCTTGTAGCCTCTCATTGAATGGGAACTTTACTGTAGCAACAAGTACTAGACTGAGTTGTATTAGCAAGAATTTCTTTACAAATTAGAGGAAATAAGGATGAAAATACGAGGAAATGAAGACAAATAGTGATCATGTAGTTACTTGTCATTGTTACCACAGAATTTTTTTGCATCTAAACCATATTAAGCTTTGTCTTGCAGATACATCTGGCTGCCTTCAGCTGATATTCATCCAGGCTCTCATGCAGTGTGTACCAGTGATTTGGGCCTGCTTCTCAAGTAGCCAGCCTGACATAATACTGCACGGCAGTCTTTCACTTTGTGTCTGTTTGAATGCATCTCCTAAAACCCATATTGACTGAATTGGAATAAGAATTATCCTCATGTAGACAACAAAAACAATGGCCAACAATTGTATATTCTCATTACAGAATTTAATACGCACAATACTATCAAGAAATAACTAGCTATTGAAATCCCTTATTCATCTAGACAGAAAATGCCAGAACTAACCCCACAGATATGTACCTGCTGCTCTGATATGCCGGTCAGAGGAATTAGAACTGATGAGTTTGCTGCAGATTTCCATTAATACAATGAAAAAGTGATTCCAACCCTACCAACTGCAGTAGGAGGAAGACTCCTGTGAGACCTGAAGGGCTTATAGCAATCTGAACACATTGCTTCGATGTTTGGGTTTGAGTTCTTTGTGGCAATTACATACACATACTAAGACTCATGTTTTGAGATGTCTTTACAGAGGTGGAAACTATGATGATTTTGAACTAACTATCCCAATGAGATTTGGTCAGACAGATGAAATAATTCAGAAAGGCTGGGTTAGAGCTTGATGACAGCCCCTCGCAGTTTGGAGGGCCCAGTCTAGGAGGGGGTAGGTGCAAAGCACCTCCAAACCCAAGAGCACTGGGATCTGCAGCAGCAAGGAGATTACATTCCATGAAATCATACCATCTTGGTCAGTGGCATCTATTGTGCCTGATTTTTGTCCCTGAATGTGAGGCTAGGCTCACCAAGTCCTGTGTACAATTATACAGACCAAAATAAACCCCTTAGAGTTGTGCAGGACCCCATCTTGACCCCTATGGAGAAACCACTGTTCCCCAAAAAGAGCTGCTGCCCTGTTGCTGTATCACTGGCTATCCACCTGGGCTGCATTTCTCTCTAAAGTGCCCTCACTAAATCAACCCTGCTCCCACCTGAGACCCTTCCATTCTCACTTTTCTCTCTGCCGAGACAAAGAGGCTGAGCTAACTGTCCTTGAGAGATTGTTGAGGTTAAAATCAAAGTAGCCACTTTCATGAACTAAAATGATGAATGTGAATCTCATTTGTCACCTTAGTTTTCTGTTGTTTTATTTCTGTTTATGTGTGTATGGTTGAGAAGCTCAATTTCTATTCAAGAGACGTGTTTTTCCCTCATCTTTGAAAAAGAAAGCCACTGATCAAGTTGCCAGCTTAGACTTACTAGACAGAAGCTGTAACAGATTGTGAAAGTAGCAGGCCCGTGTGAGTAAAACCTGCAGAAACACGGCAAACTTTGCAAGTGCAGCCTGGAAGGAAAACACATACCCTCTGCTTTGGAAGTGGGGGGGACATCAAAACCTCAGCAGTTCCAGTGGGTGTAATGACACACCCCAGGGGATTATCCGTGTGACTTGACACCTAGAGGAAATGCTGGATAATTGCCACCCACAATTTTGAAACGATGGATGACTAACAAACTCAGCTGCCACTCAAGGAGACAGTTTAGTGGGAAGGATGATTCATATGAGAACATTATCACTTTTTATTTTTCTTCTTTTTTTGTTTTTTGGCCTACCAATGAAGGTAGTGAAAAAACAGGCAAAATAGTCAGCAGTGGCTGAGAGAACCATGAGTTATAAAAGGTCATCCCAGTCTCTTGGTGGCTGCTGGTTGTTTGTACTCTTACTGGAAAGCACAGAGGCTTTTTGAGTCCTCAGGTGAGAGTAATAAGAGGGCAGTGCAAACATAGTGACTGATGTGACTCCTTGGTGGCTGGTGTTTTTCTTGGTTTTGTAAAGACCCATATGATTTTAAGACAGCCGTGTGCTTCCCACCATGTAACTTTATCCCACATGGTGGAGCACGCCCAAGTCACGACTCCTTGTGTCTAGCCAGCGTGGTGTTGTTTTGAAGAAGCTGCTTTTGTGGTAAATATGCAACAACCTACGCCGACCACTCTAGCTAAAACTGGAGTAATTGAGTTATCCTGGTTTTGAAAAGCTTTCAAACTGCCTGCAAGAGGCCTCAGCAAAGGACCACCAATGTGGCTTGTCGATACAAGCAGCCCCTGCCTAATCTTTTCCAGCAGTACTGTCAATTCACATCAGCAACCCAAAGGAACCCCATCGTGCTCTTGATTTAAAAACTTTGAAGTTTCATGCCTGTCAAATGAAGTGTTTTATTCAATTTTGGCTTTGCCAGCATTTCTAAATATTGGGGTCAAAAACTGGAAACCGATATCCATGTTGAGACGGTGAAGTAAATTACAATCTCCACTCCTGAGACAAGTTTAAAAATCAGTCCATTTTTAAGAGGTAGGAAAATTTCCCCTAACTTTAACAATCTGTAAGTGCAGTGTCTAATCTCAGCTAATTATCTGGGTGGGAGGAGTTGGCTCTCAACATGCCCATTTCTGCCTTGACTATAAAGAGAGCTTGCATGACAAATTACATCAACCTCCTGTCCTGTAGCAGAGAAAAATCCCACACCTTCCTTGTAGGCATGGGGAGGCTTGGGGGATACATTTTAAAATGTTGACTGCTGCATTCACCTGCTGCTAGGCACTAATGGGAAATAATGTACTTTAAGCCATTTTCAATGATGTATCACATTGAAACAACAGTATTCCCTCTGGTTTGTGATCACAGCCATAGGATTAGCTGTGTCTTTGACCCCTTCTGTTGTACCATTTTCAAGTAAGAACCTTCCCTCTTAGCAATGCAGTTTCAAAAATGGCTCCTGTGCTAGAACATGCAGACAAGTCTTATACTCATAAAAGATTTTTTTCAGCAGCCACAGGCCATAAAAAAATCCTCAAAGTTGTGTAATATAAGGAGTATATCCCAAAGGCTCTAAGAGTCAACAAAAAATATTAAAATGGGAAAGGGCCTGCATGACTTTTTGTTTTACTGGACTCATCTCCTTACAATTTATGCAGGTCCTACTTCTTCCAATTATTGTCAGTCATGGTGATGCCTAAAGATTTTTTCTTTTATAGATGTATTTCATATACTCATAGTTTTGTAGACAGTTAGTACATAGTTATATAGCTTCTAGTACTTTTCCTGTCCTTTCTCTTACATTCTAGAAAAATAATCTAACCCTTTATAACACATGCTTGAAATGCTGTTTAGTCTAATTTTCAAGAATGGAGTTTTGACCATGACATTTTGTTTTCCTCCAGAACTTAAGAGACATAACAAAAAATAGGGCAAGGAAGTCCCTGGATCGACTCCAAGGGGCTGGCCCAAGGGTGGGTTACTGGGGCAACTGATCTCCTATTGAATGTACCTGCTAGATATACTAACTAATTAACCTTCTAAAAATTGTAGTAATTCTGTATCATATGTGTACAGAGCTATACTGTGCAGCTGAAAGCTTTAATTAAAGTGTTGCTTTTTAGATTATCACTCTTAATACTTAATCTGGAAAGTTTTGTGCTGTGTATTCCAGGCGACAATGGGACACAGAGTTCTGCCCATTTTCTTGCAGATTTGCTGCCCACCATCTGCTGGTCTCTAGGACAGGGGTTGTCTCAGTGTTAGGTTTATGGTTGAACTTCATAATCTTAAGGGTCCTTTCCAAACTAAATGATTCTATGATCCTCTCCTCATGCTTTGATCTATACATCAGCAGGACTGTATGTTAAGAATAATATTTTAGAGCCTGTGAGATCAGCTAAATATCGAACTTCCGAGTATTTGTAAAACTACTTGAGAGTGACTCAATTTTAAAATGCCTTTAGTACACAACAGATGAAGAGGAAAAAACCTCATCATATCATACAACAACTACAGATACCTCCTACAGTTTTTATTACACTTTTCCTAGTCCCTGATCCCAAACTCCTTTATTTACTACTCTTCCTTCAAGTGAAATATGCAATCATCACAGAATTAAAAGAGAGGATGTGATTGGAATGGAAATCTGAGAGTTTAATTTCTTCTGAATTTCAGTTGTCACTGGTGGACAGCCAGATGCCCACAATCTGTTACTGAATACAAACAATCTATTCATTTGCCTCTCCCAAAATTATTTACATCACACTCAGAAACAAGAAATCAACTTTTCAAACAGAAAAGTGGGTGTCCTAAATAGATGTTTTAATTTTAATTTTGACTACAACTACTGAAGAGCTACAAGAAATTAGTCAGCACTATCAAATATAAAGTATCTGATTCTATATTTTTAGTAAAGCAGAGAAGATTTCTCATTAAGGCCAATTTGCATAAATTGCTTGCTGGGCAGATTGATCTTCATTATTGAGTATGGAAATAAAGATTCTCTGCAGTTAAGGTTTAATAAAGCCATTAAATTAATGGTTAAATCCACATTCTCAGATTGTATCCATGTAAAGAATGGATAAAGAAATGTTCAATTTTTGAAACATGAATATTTAAATGTTGCATTTATTCAAAGCTTGAAATTAAGATTTGGCAACCCTAGTTTGAAACTAGACATAATCAAAATATTATTAATATTTCTTATACCCAGAGTATTTAAGCTTATTTCCATGAGTTTTAAACCATAACATTTAATCACTGAATGCTTTTTATTTTATTCTATTTTTTCTCATTATACACCTGCAAGAATAATTCAAATACATTTCTAAATTTGTAGTTAGCCCTTTCTATTTCCAGTGCAACATATGCAAATCCTACCTAACTGTTTGGCAGGTCAATATGTTTGGTACATTCTTGATGATATAATGTGGCAATTGCACAACAAGGAGTCAAGGTAGCATGCCTGCCAGGATTAGGAGAGATGAGGGAGGAATGAGAGGGTTACTAAAGACTGTCCTCAGCTTGGGGTTTGTTTCAGTCTATTTTAAATCTTTCAGTCTTTAAGTACAGTGAAGAAAAAAGGCAGCACAGCTTAGGTAGGAAAGGCTCTTTTAACTGTACTGCATCTAAGCTTGAAAGATCCTTGGCATTCAGAGAGTGTAGTGCTCTTGAACCCAACAGCAATTCAAGGATAATTTGAATGTTTATCTTGTCGAAGTTTTATTCCATTAATGCAAGTCATATACATTTTTTAGTGTATCACAGAAAATATTTCAGTATCTGAGAAGTTTCTGGTGCCATTTTTTTTTCAGTGCTTGAAATAGAATTATCAGCTGAACAGACCATTTACAGGTCATTTCCACAGCACTGTTGTCATTCTTAATACAAAGCAGAAAGAACTCTATTGTTTTCAGCATCTACAGACTGGTAAGAGTAATGGATTGAGATTAGTGATTTGGCTCAAAAGCAGAGCACTTTCATTAGTAAGGGGTTATTAGCCAGCCTGCATTTGCCTATTAAAATCAAACCATCCTTACTATCCTCTGTTGTCACACCCCCAGTGGATCTTCTGCTTTAACCCAGGTGCACTCAGTGCCAGTTGCTGACACCATTAACCTGCTGCTGCCTGTGCCATCCCCTGACAGTGGCAGCACGGGAAAAGCAGCACTGTGTCTTAATCCTTATAAATTGTGGCTTGTGGAAGTTCAGGCATTTGGGCACTCTTCAGCAAGCATCTGGAAAAGTTCTGGTGTTTCACAATAGCAGAACCCCTTGGGTACACAACAAGCCTTTCCAGATGCTCTAGAGAGGAGAGGTTCTAGATTGTTTTCTCAAGTGAGCACAGATGTCTACCCTTCCCCTTGCCCCTGGGTCCTGGTGATGCTGGAACACGTAGAAACATGCATATAAACCAAGGACATACGGTTGCCTGGTGCAGGCTGCAGGAAGTTGTTTGGCTTCTCTTGAAGTCAAATTAAAGTGAAAAGGAAGATGCAGGATCTACCCATGGTAGCAGTAACTCTACTTCAGCTCCTTTGAGATGTATCCAATGATATTAGCTAATACTAACCTGCTGGGTTGAATCTCTCCCAGAGCTGCAGTCGAGAAATACATATTTGCTGCAGCAGAAACAGAACAAAACAATTACAAGAAATAAGTTTTAAAAATTTGAAGCAGGGAAAGCACAGAGAGCACAAAAACTTCGGGTTTTTTCAACCTGCAGTGCCACTCTAAAGTATGGAGAACCCACAGGGAGCTGACCTTCACCCCATCTGGGAAAAGGCCAAGGACCCAATAGTGGTTGGGTGGCTTTGAGAAAAGCAGCACTTGACGCTGCCCGTGATGGGGTGGTGCAAGGACTCTCTCTGATGAAGCCCCCTTCCCATTTGAGACCCAGGTAGTCCTCAAGGGTGGTCAAGGGCAAGGTCTTTTCCTGTCCCAGGGCATGGAGGGCTCTGACATGGGCAGCTTGAACTGAAAACCACTCCCCTTGCACATGGGAAATCAAATCATGGAAGTGCTTTCTGTATGAAAATCAGATGGAGCTCTGGGAGAAGGTAATCATACATCATGTACTGCTTGCATTTGTGGTCTGAAGATAATAGAGTTGTTTTTTCTTGTTGTACTGTTCAGAACAGCTTCTTAGAGAGTATTTCTGTGCTCTGGGAATCAGCTGGTTGATGCATTGTGATAGCATGGCATGGGTGGAAATAGGCATACAGCACCAGCTGTGCTAGGATGGAGGAGTCACATGGCACCATTTGTGCCATCATGTGCTATTTTTCTGAATGCACTCTGCATGGAGCAGAAACATAGTTGTCCAGCAAAAGACACTATCAGACAGAAGTCTCAGATATAATTTGTTAGGGTTTAAGAATCTATCCATTAACTTCAGAATCTGACCATACAATGCCCCCTGTGATTTTAGATGTTTCCTAAATTGCTTTCAGGCACTTTTTCTGCTAGTTATTATATTTCCCAGACTGAATTATATTACACCGATCACTGATTACTTGGGGTTTTTTTCTTCCTCAGGGAAAATCATTCTTTGAACAGTTCCAACATGTAAAAATGAAGGTGAAGTGAAATGGTACATCTTTTACTCTCTGTATAATTTAAAAACAACAACTATGGATCGTGTTAAAATAAATTAGTGGGTGACTTCCAGAAATCTTTTCAAGTGAAGAACAATGCAGGTCAGAGTGACTTTTTCATTTCATTCAGGGCTTATGTCTTTGCTTCAATGTAGGTAAAGTTTGTGAACTTCCGACTCCTACAAGTTTCAATCAAAATTCTCAGTTCTGATTTGGTTTGACAAGTTTTCTTTTGACACGCAAAAGATAGGAAAGTATGGGGATTGCAAACTTTCATTTAGTATTTTAATTGCTGAGTCTATATTTGGCAGCGTCTCCCCCTTAATGGAACCTAATGGTACTGTAATTGCTTGGTGGTGTCAGGGAGAATCGATTCCTGATTATGTTCAGGAATAGCACTTTCATGTCTCCTCTGAATTGAAACACAGAGACACTCTTGCCAATGAACAAGTATGCCACAAAACACCTCTTAATCAGCCTTGATGATAAACAGTGGCACTAATGCCTTGATAATAACTTTTGTCTTTTTTGCAGAAAATATTTTCTTTATATTTTAGCACATTTGATTAAACTGCTCTCTGGAGCCTGAGAAGCAATCTTATGTTTCTATAAGAGTAATTAGCCTGCATACAACATTAAAAATTATGTGTGTTTGAGAAATTCTTATCTTTATTACAGCATACATAAATTGTGTCTTACTATGGTTTGCTTTCAAGCAGAGTAATTGCCTATGAAACCAGCTGCTCTAAATTATATCTGTCCTTTCCAGAGGAATTGCCCCTCAGGAGATGCACTGATTTGCACCACAGCTGAGGAGGGCAGTGAATGTTAAAGCTCAGACCTACCAAGGGAAGACCAAGGGAAGATCAAGAAAACTCTACAGTGTTGTTTACATGCAGAGTCATGCATTTGGTGGCTTGCCTGGGGGCATCATGCCCAATCAAACATCCTCAAATTCAGGCAGAAAAGGGTTCAAGCCTCTGAAAGCAGCCTGAAATCTGAACTATGAAGCACTAGTGGTGCCCTTGGTGTAGCACCGACATTTTGTAAACTAGTCTCACTGATTGCCAGGACATGCAGGTTCACACGGGGTCTCTAAGATGGCAAAGTCTCACTGGCATCCTTCCTCCCAGGTACCAGGTCCTTCCCTAAAGAAATGCAGTGTGTGGTGTTGCTCCAGAGCTCTGAACTGAATTGAGATGAGCTGCATTCCTGACCTGGGAGCTGACTCACACTGCTGTGCCTGGCCTCCAGGAAAGCCAGCCCCCCCAGAGGTCAGCCAGACAAGGCTGAGGTGCAAGTGGAAGGGGCAAAGCTACAAGTGAAGACATCAGTCTGCTGTGCAAACACTTGACTGGGAGGATGCAAAGGATGCAAAGCCACATTGAAGCTGGCCCTTGCAGTTCAGAACAGCGGCTACTGGCGGAGTTCCTGTGACTGAAGAAGCCCGTGCAAGTGTTTCAACAGGCTGCAACACAAAGCCTGCACAGCTTTAAATGCCTTAAAAAAATGTAGGGCTGACATATTTGTCAAAAAGTGGTAGATGGAAAGGAGAACTGCTAGTGCCCCTTGGGCTGCTGTTAGCAAATTGCCCTCACAGAAAAATCAGGTATCCAGGGGCAGCTGGTGGCAACCTGGAAACCTTCTCGGAATTACATACCTGGGCTTGACACTTCTTTACAGTTATTGTTCTTCTTTTTAAAAAAGTATTAATTAACACCTGAAATTAGAGGTGAAGAAGGGAAAAAAGTAGGCAGAAATCCAGTTTTCCCTTTCTAGTTTGTCTCTTTACAAGCCAAAAATCAGACATCTGAAAACAAGGTTAGTTCCTCATATGTGTGAACTAGTCCTTGGAAGCAGCTGAGATCCTGGAAGTAATTTTGAAAGGCATTTCACATGTGCAGTTCCAACATGCTTTCTCTTGATGACATGTCTTCAAAAAAGGGAGATAAAAGATGGAAAAGGACACAAAGTCCTGTGTGAAATGCTTTGTATCTCACACTCCTAAATTGATCTAGAGATGCATTTGGGTTTTTTTTGATAAGACTAGTAACTGAGATCAAGTGTCTCCTGTGTTCAATGAAACAGAGCTGATCATATCCTCCAAGCTGAAGTTATCACTTCTCATGAAGCCAAAGACACATTCCAGTGTGATGGTCTGGGGGTCTTTTAACCCTCCCTGTTGGAATCCTTTGACTCCTGATGAAATATCTTCATTGTCTTATCTTTTCAAAATGCAGCTTTTTGCTCTGTCATAAGATGCTCTCTGCAAATCATCTGAATTCCATGTTTCTTTGGTAGTTAGCTGGTGTTTGATCAGACACTGAGAAATAAAAAGGTGAGCTGTGTTTTAAAGTGAAAAGATAAGGTTAAAGTGCAATTGAAGGTGAACACTGGAGACACTTCTCAACTTCCCATGGTGGGGCCTGCTTCAGTGCTAGTAGACATTTTCAACCTACACTGACTGAGAATCTGCTCCCTAAGCTGTGGCTGAAAGGATGGGTGGAAATACACGGGAGCTATTTTTTCCCCTGGGTTGAAAATCACTAAGACTATCATTCCTATGGTCTCTGAAAAGATCTAGAAGATGGACATGGCTTTGTGGAATTCATTGGCTATCTGACATGAAAATGCTCTGATCCCCTGCCCCTGCCACTGTTTGATATCCTTCTTTCTGTGCCTCAGGATATTTAGTCCTGATGCAGTCCAGGTATCAGAATTGCAACACCATGTCCACCATCTGACCTGTTAGGTTTGACTTTGCTCAAAACGAAGGAAGATCTTCATATAAATGAGATAAATGGGATTAGTCCTGTGGAGTGAATTGCAGTCAAACTTTGATCAAAGTTGAGAAATGGATGCCTCTAGATTCATAGGATTCTGGGAGTTAGTTTCATGTGACAGGAGAGTTTATTAAATTTCAGGGGCTAAATTTAGTCTTGGCCCAAATGGAAGTAATTGCAATTACTTCAAAGAGTCAAGGGAGAAGTGTTCATTTAAAATTAGGTTTTTAGCTGGCAGAAGAGAATTAGAATGGATCAGTACTGCTTCTTATACCATGTAGTATTCAGTGCATTTTCATTTATCACTATTACAAACAGTCAGGTATTCCAGATGAGAGGAAAAAGGTAAACTGAAGATAAATTATGTTCTTTAATTCACTTATGCATTATATGTACATCTACAGAGGCATTTGTGCATGCTTATTCTGCTCATTAATTACAAGTATTAATATAAAACATGGTAATAAACTTTGCATTTATTCTGATCCTATCATCCACATTCAGATGGAGAAGGAACTCCTCTGTAAAGTTCCCCAGGAATTGATGAATTGAAAGAACTCCAGTCCACCCACCTGGAGTCAAATCTGGGAGATGCAATTACTCTGCAGATGATGATTGAGAGTGAGAGCCATGGCCTTTTATATTTCTTTTTATGATGTGCAATGAGAACACCAAGACTAAGACAGGTAAGGTCTTCCTGAGTGGGTTTCTCCTTCTTAGGGCAGAGCGAAGTCTTCCACTATCTCAGCAGACTTCTTGTACTTGGGGTTTTTTTGAGGTGGAGGAAAATTCATTGTTACACCCTTGGATCACAGCGTTTCCATTGAGGAAACAGTCCTTCCCTCTTTGTATAGTGCCTCTGACTACCTGGAAGAACTGCCTCCTGTAACAGCCAGCTGGGACTGCTGGAGGTTTTTATTCACAGAATACAGATCCGTCTCACAGTAGTCCCACAGTGGAACTGTACCTGCAGCAGCTACTCCTGAAGAAAAGGAAACTGTATTCTACTTGACTCCCACTCTATCCTACTCTAATGTTGCTCTACACTTCAGATATTGTCTTCATTCTGAACAAATTCCTAAACACATGCCAGACCTGCTTCTCTTTGGTTATGCTTTTGTTTTCTCTCTCTCTCTCTTTTTTTTTTTTTTTTTTTTTTTTTTTTTTTTTTTGTTTCCAAAATTTTATCTGTGTATGTGAATCTAAGTATGAGAAGACTAATAAAGTACTTTCTCATTATTCTTATGTATACTTTATTTCTCACCACTGGGAAAAAAGTGAATATTTGCAAACATGTCTGCAGGTGATCTGAGTCTGACTGGTTCATAGCCAGGAGGCAAGGGTTACCAGAATCCTTTTTACAGACCTTGTACATCTTCAGAGAGTGCATTGTAAAGCACCTGAGTTGCCAAGACAAGAAAAGCCTCCATTCCTGATTTTTTAAGTCTCAGATAGATATGGAATGCTTGAGAAAGAAATGAGATGTTGTATATGCTGCAAAGCTTCTCCTCTTTCTACAGAAATGGTAATGCTTGAATAACTGCACCATTGCCTTCAATGGCTTTGAGTTAGAAAGAGCTGTCAGTGTGCAGGCAGCACCCTGTGTGGATGCACTGTTGTCATTTACAAGACAGGCATTATAAGATTCAGCAAATACTTTTTTGCTCTTCTACATCTAAAGCATCAGATCTTTCCCTGGCATGAGTAAACTCAGAAAAGTAATGTGACTCCTCTCTGTGGGCTAGGTTAATGCTGATAATTTAACAAGTTAAAGCACTTTTTTGCAATTACTTTTGCGATTTACTTTGTTGAGTAAAGATTCTAAGTCTGGACCTATGTTTTAATCAGTAAAGAAGTTCAAAAGCACACACATATTTTACACCAACTTGAGCATGATTAATATTTATTTAGGATTTGTTTATGTAGCTGGAAATTGCCAAGGATACCAAACCAATTCCGTAGTGAATATTTGTTAAAAGGAGACCAACAAGGCTTGCTCCGCTAACAGTAGTTGTCTTTAAAATTTGCACCATTTAAAGATAGTTTCTGTCTAAAAAAGAATATTAATTAACATATCCTTTGCAATGACTGTTGCTAAATGTTAGCTTTTATGAAAGTTCCTTGATGTTTCTCTTGGGAACATATCAAAAAGAGCAAATCTGGTATAAAAGAAAACACTGTGTCAGTTACTTTCTTAAATCTCTGATGTTGATTATAAATGGCAGCTGAACAATTCATGGACAAGTCATCAAATATGCATTTATGAAACTTCATACTTAAGCCTGTGCCTAATTTTAAGTATATATGAAAGCCCCTTTGATCACAAACCAGCAACTCTTTCTCCTTGACTGTACAAAATGCCTACAGGTACGTTGTTGGATTTTCTCTGTATAGATAATTTAGTGTGATTCCTGGTATAAGAAGTTGTACTGGAAGTCCCAAAGTAGAGCTAGATGGAAATCTGAAATTAATCATTATTAATTTCATAATGATGCCATAATTTGGAATATTTCCCTTCCTAAAAGCAATTAAGATAAGAAATGTACTGCAGTGAAAGGAAGGGCTGAACAAACAGTAGTGAAGACTAAACCAAATCCTTCCTTTGAAAGGACAAAAAAAAATTAATTCTAACTTTGATTTATATCTTACACTACAAAATCATAGAATCTGAAGGCATAAAATGGTCTGTTATTTTAAACAAAACACTTAACTTTTTAGAATGTTCAACTTCTTTATGTTCTTGGACAGAATATTTGAAAAATTCAACCTGTTTATGCAAAAAATTATTAGCTTTCTGCAAAACATTTTCTTTTCCAGAAGAAAATCTAGATTTTTAGTCAGTCAGTTTAAAGTTCTGTTCCAAAAAATATAGTCTAGGAGGAAAAAAAAGTCTTCATTAAAAAATCCTATTCACTAAAAATTTACCATATTTTTTAGCAAGCTGGTACATTGTTTTTATTTTCTTTTCTGTGATAAGATAAAATTACTATTTTATCTAAGTTAGATACCTCAGGCTTTTTTATTTCAAGCCAAGATTTCTGGCAGAAAGATAGTCAGGAGGAGACAGCAGACAAGCCATAATGTTTGTATATTTGCCTTGTGGATGACATTATTACTATTGATATGTGCCATATTATTATTTTTATTATTAATAATGTTAATAATAAAAATAGCTATAACAACAGCAATGAAATGTATCTGGACATTTGGCCAATTCAATCTACTCCTTATAAAGTGTTTTTTAAATAATAATGAGATTAGCAAAAGCAGCCTTTAGAAGACCACCTGTTTCTTTCAAACCTTATCCAGACCTCTTGAGTCATCAAAATGGATCTGGAAATATTATCAGAATGTACTCCCTGGCATTAATTGCAATCAAACCTGAATGTAACATCACCATTAATTAGGAACTTTCTTATGATAACATAGCATTTCTGGGTTTGAGAATGCTGTGTGAGATAGAAAAAAGTATTTTGCAGTTAATATCTTGAACATCTATGATGTCCATATGTTAGTAAATGACTTGGGAAAAAGGGTTTTTTATCAATACCCATTTTCTTGGATGACATCTGATTTTTAAAACTGGATCAATGCGGCTAATTTTATTAAAATAATGTAAAAATGCAATGTTTTCATTAAAAAAATAAGGAAAAAAGGCTTAGGAAATTCCATTTGGCTCATCGGTTTCATATTTGATTTTTAAATGAATCTTCGCTCCTTAATTTTTCCAATTTTTTCTGAAGAGTAAGATGGAAAGTCTAAATGCAGAAGAAATAGCTGTTTTACAGTTTTCAGATTTTTCTTCTGCTTGAAGGAAAAAAATTACCACCAAGCAGAAATCTTTTTTTAAAATAAACCATGTTTGTCCAAATAAGCAAGTAATTACACCCAAGCATCTCAAAAAGCAGTGTCAAAATATTCATTACAGCAGACAAACAGTGAAACACAGACTCCTACAAGGAAAAATATTCACAAAGGTCTTGCTGTATTTGTTTGCCAGAATGAGAAATACACACTGTACTTTAGTTTAATTGCTCTCAGAACATGCATTTTCAGCTGCAATGTATATTTGATTTAAGAATTAATAAGTGTATGTGAGATTAGGAAAAAATTAAAGTCTTTCATCAATAACAATGGAAGTTAACGAATCAAGCCTAGCTTTGGTGCGTGTAAAGGCCCTGTTATGATTAGTGAAATAACCTGTCATAAACATATATTTTCAGTGCATTTAGCTTTTCATTCCTCAAAGCTATCTCATTTTTTCAGGCACTCTGCACAGGCTGAGGAGAAGCTACCTCTTTTACAAGGTCTTAATAATTAAACAAAGAAAAACCCCAATGCTTTTAGCATTCGGCGCAGAAATAGACTATGAACAAGCAAAACCCTGATAGCCATTTGATGAAATAATGTTCTCCCTTGTTCTGGATCCCCAGTCACATAATGAACTGCAGTGGAGGTAGTCTGGTCCCCTTGCTGAGTCACTGCCTTTCCTTCCCTGCAGTTGAGACATTCACCTCTGAATTCTGTCTTAAATCACAAAGCAGGAGTGAGAAGAGCTGCTTTGTGAGGCTGTGATGCTGGATGGGGTTTGGGAATCATCAAGACCCTGCAATGCCCGATGTCAGGACAGCAGCGTAGGCTTCCCCTGCCTGAGTGCTGCGAGGTTTGCAATCTCCCTTCAACTACTCACTAAGAGAGCCTTTTGCTGGGGGGACTAATGATCCCATGAACTTCTTTTTAGTGATTAGATTGTTCATCTGCCGACAGGCTGGTGGGAATCTTGCCACGCGTTTATTACAGGGGCTCAGTGTAAGTGTAATGGCAAAAATGTTCATTACCAGTGGAGATCAGCCAGCGCAGCACCTCTGCTGCGCTCCAGGACCTGTGCCATCCCAGCTGCCAGCCAGCTAGGCTGGCACCATTCCCAGAAGAGACTGCTGGGGAAACTCCCAGCAGAAAGTGAGTCAAGGACAGAGGGATTTTCTGACATGTGAGAATTGGGTTTGAGAGAAAGACTGACAATCTTTTGAGCAGTTTCGTGACATAGTTATTTGCTACAATTTAACTGTTACGTCACAGCATTCAGCTGAAACTAATGCTCGTAAATCTTGAAACAAATTAAATAGAAAAAAGGCTTTTCTTAGAAGGTCTTTGCTAAAGTTTGAATTCTTTACCGTGTTAGAATTGTGTAGGAAGTTTAACTTTCAGTAAGTGAAAAAAAATCACACATTTTCAGCATTGAAGCGTTAAAAACAGAATCTGGAAAGATGTATAATACCGGCACTATCAAGGGAGTTGATCTCCAGGTGATATTTCCTTCTTGCTCTCATTTATTGCCTCATTGCCTATGCCACTAGTAAATTTTGCCCATTGTACAACATCCTAATATCCATAATATTATGGTCTGACACATAGCAGTAGAGTAACACAAGAGAGAAGAGAGCTCACAAGCCTTATGCCTGGTTCTTAACCTTTTGCTTTTCTCTTACTGGAAAAGTACTTTAAAAAACCATGACACATGCCACTTCTTCCTCTGTGGTTCAGTTCTTTCCTCCCTAGCATTTCCAGCACGTATGATCTGTAACAACATTTTTTCTTCTTTGGACTTTCTTTGGTATCTAAAAGGTCTCTCTGACCATCTCCTCTCTGTGGTCAAGACGAACTTCACAATGATTTATGAGAAAGAAAGACAGAGGGACACAAAGAGCTAGGCTCTGAAAGTACAAGCAGACAAGAGGTCTTGCTTGAAGCCACATCTCAGGAGCACTTCAACCCTTCTTTGGCACAAGAAACACAGACAAGTGCTCTACCTTTAGAAATTACTTGCCCAGGTATACCAACTTGTTATGACAACTATCTAGTCCCCTGAATCCTGAAAAATTATGGGGAAACTCCTGGCAGAAAGTGAGTCAAGTTAGTGGGAGACCACCCTTGCTTCTTCCTCTCTGAACATGATGGTGTCATCATGGCTTTTCCTCCTACTCAATCTGAATTGTGCTCAGCTGCAGCAGAAAGTGGACAGAGGGAAATGGCTGTCAGCCTTGATGCTCAAAGCCATGCCAGCTGCCCACCATCTTCCCACTCCACTCTGATTTATCACTTACTCTCCTTGTAAGTCCAAATCTTCTATTTCTTTTACCATAGTTTCTACTTGTCTGCGAGTTTGAGTCTGTACTTTTGAAAAGAATAAATCCATGAATGGCTTTATTCCAGCTGTCACAGCTTTTATTGTGAAATATAAATAAAAAGTTCCAGAAGAGTACTTTTTTCCTGCTTTATAATGTTAGACAAAGATGGAGTGAAACAGATCTCACCCACTGGAAGGCAGTGCCCACACACTCATAATGATTCATTAAATCATCCATCACACTCCTCTGAGAGAGTCTATGGCCTTTCAGCCACTCAAGTGCATATCCACCTCTCACCTGCTTGGTTGAGAGCTAAATGTCTCCTTCATAGATTCATGGAATACTTTGGGCTGGAAAGGATGCTGGAGGTCACCTGAGCAACTCCAATTTGCAGCCCAAAGAGAGCTTTTGCAGGGCTGACAGCAGAGGATCATAAATTCTTCCGAAGTAAAGCAGACTGTCAACCCCACTGGAGATCATTTTGACCACAGAAGCAAGTTGCAGTCCTGACATTAAAGGAACACAAAGACAATACTAAAGAAAATACATCAAGAAGGAATGACAACAGGAAGCCAAATTGCTGTATACTAATCAAAGCAGTGATTTGAGTGCCAAGCAGAAATACAGACTTCTTCCCCTGGCCTTTGAAGCTCATAAAGTTGTTGTTCATGCAGCTGAAACTCGAATGTAATAAACCCATGATCCTCTGAGTTACCCCACCTCCAGGTTTGTCTGCTGCCAAATGCATCATCAACATTATCATCACTGTTTGCAACTGTCACCTGCTCCTGCCATCTGAGGGCCTTCTCCACAGAGAAGGCCCTCAGAGGTTACTGCCTTCATCAAGAGCTGAGTACCTCATTCAGGCCCAGGATGAGACATTTATTTGGTCTTCACAGAGAGTTCTGAAAGGGCTAAAGCTGGTAGATTAAATATCATCTGTTTCAACTTGGTGAAGATCCTACTAGAGGATACAACTCTCAAGTGTCCCATGGACAGTGGGACACTGCTTTGTTAGAGCCAGTGCAGCTGAAAAGATGGTTGCAAAAACCTCTAATCCCAGATCAAGGGGACAAAAAGTCCTTAAAGCCAGATACTTACTACAGAGCAAAACAAATATTTATTCAGTTTGAGTGACCTGGGTTTGCTCCAGCAATAAAGTGAGCTGCAGACACTTCACATCTTTAAACAGCTTGAACATTAATTGTACGTTGTAATTGTCTGTTTCAGCAGACACAGCCATCATGCTGACATCTCTTAAATTTTCTTTTACAAGGTCACAATTAAACTCCCTGTCTTCCTGAGCTGGGCAGCATTTAGGAGTCTTGCAAGGACAGATGCCATGGTTTAACTCCCACCAGCAGGATCATTAGAGAATTGGAAGGGTAAAAGCTGGAAAACTTGAAAGTTGAGATAAAGAGTTTAATACGGAAAGCAAAACCCACTCAAACAAAGAAAAACAAGGAATTCACTATTTTCCATGGGCAGACAAGAGTACAGCCATCTCCAGGAGAGCAGGGCCCCATCACACATAGTGGTTACTTGGGAAGACAAATGTCATCACTCCAAAAGTGCCCTACTTGTTCTTTTTGCCCTCCTGCCCCATGTTTATATATATTGCATGATGTCACATGGTCTGGAATATCCCTTTGGTCAGTTGGGGTCACCTGTCCTGTCTGTGACTCCTCTCAACCTCCCATGGAGCCCCATTCCCCTCACCAGCATGGCAGTATGAAAAGCAGAAAAGGCTTTGGCTCTGTGCAAGTCCAGCACAACAAGAACAAAACTGTTCCTGCACTATCTTCACTCTGTTCAGGACAAATCCAAACCACAGCCCAATTCCAGCCACTGTGAAGAAAGTTAACTCTACTCCAGCCAAAACCAGGACAACAGGGAAAAACATAAGATTAATGGATTTCCTTATCCACATCCATGCTGTTCCTCCATGCCAACTAATTTGAATGCAAGTTCATGCAGAAGATAATGTCGCTGACAGAATTACAAAGAAACTTCCTGCTTTGTTCAAACTGCCACTTGAGTGCCAAGCAGAAATACAGACTTCTTCTCCCGGCCTTTGAATGTCATAAAGATGTCGTTTATGCAGCTGAAACTCACAGAGACTGTCAGTGTTTCAGCAGTGAAGTTATTTAGGAGAACAAAACAGTGTTTCCACTCAAGTTGTGTGGATTTCATATATCCATAACGTACGGTAGATACTCCCACTCAGTGCTGTGGGCTCCTGCAGCAGCAGAGTCTGTGGGACAGATTCCTGCTGCTAAGCCATGCCCCCAGCAATCCCACTGCAACTGATGGAGGATGTGTAACAACTCACCCTCTGGTTGCTCTGTTGGTGCTCATGCTTACCTTTGCTTCAGGATTATCCACTTTGGATCCACGGGCTCTTCTCATGCTCACTGAACAGACACTCTGTCCCCCTGTTTCTTTTATTTAGAGAATGCAAGTGGCTTTTAAGCAGTATGTTGAGATTACAAACTCACAGCTGGGAGCAGACTTGGCTTTTGCAGGGAGAAGCTGGCAAGTGAGTGGCTGCATGAGCTAAGAGGAATAAAAGAATGGTGAATAGGGGAAACAATTTGTCAAAATCTTGTTTTCCAAAGCTGCTTACTGAAACAATTCAGCTTGTCTGGATTTTCTTCTCTTCCCCCAAATCACTTGCTGATTTTAAACTCAGTTCCTTTCACCTATCAAGGCAAAGTTGTGCAGGATCACAGAATATCCTGAGTTGGAAGGTACCCACAAGGATCATAAAAGTCTAACTCCTGACTGGACTCTATGGCAGGTGGGGGAGAGCTCCCAGGAGAACCCCAGCAACTCTTGATACCTTAATGCCTCTTGCTGCCTCTGGCTCATGGTCCCACTGGAGTGAAGATCAGGAGAAGACCTAAGAGAAGAAGGAAAGGAAATGCACAGATTAATTTAAATTCAGAATCTGACCTGACACCAATTAAAATCCAAGCTCAGAGGTTAAGCAGAAATTTTTCAATCTTCTTTTAAGTATCTCATCAAAACAGCACAGGATGGAATGCTGAAAAAAAAGAGAAAACTACCTGCAGGCTTTTAATAGAATGAAGTATTTACAACAGCACATCACTGGTGAGTGCTGACACAAAAAAAGCTCTTGAAAATGTCTGTCAGGGAGAATAATTTAGAAATCTGGAATCACAGGAAGTGTCACACAATCTGAACATTGTTGGGCTGGAAAGTACTGTTCATAGCTGAGAAAGCGAGGTGCATTTGTACTGAACATGTTGACAGCTTTGTGGGTGGATGCTCTTAAAGGTCTTTATGCCTTTGTAGAAGATGTCCAAAACCTCAGCAGGCAAGGAAGTTTCCAAACACTTATGACTAAATTTACTGGAGAAACCAGGTTCTGCTGCAGGGGAAGAGGGGAGAGGGAGGAAGGAACTGAGGACAACCAAGGATGCTGTTTGCCTGGTGAGGACCTTCCTTCCAGGGAAAGTACTAGCATCCAGGGAAGAAAGGCAGCTACATGGGACATGACTGGGGTGCTGTGGTCACAGATGGAGGTGGCTGGTGTGTGTGAATTTGCCTGAGGATGGTGGGCTTATGGCCAGGTGAAAAGCTCATGGGTGGGCATTCCTGTGTGAGGCTAAATCAGCGCAGGTTTTGTCAGAAGCCATTAGTGGCTCTTTTAGTAAGTGCCTAAGAAATTATCATAGATCAATTTTTCACATTTTATCCAGGCAGGGGAAAAAAGACAGAAAATAAAACTTTATTTCCTATTTAGAAAACAAATTTTGTATGGAATTGACTTTTGGAGTAAGGCATAAACTATTTGCTATTTTACCTGCTCAACTTTATGTAACCCCAGATACAAAAACATGCTGAAGCATGCTAAAAACATGATATGTGCCCTTCTTCTGTAAGAAAATTATAATTATCAGCTCATATGTACCCTGATTGATGCAGACTAACAGTGGTAAAAATAGTATTGATTTTAGCAAGCAGATAGATTTTCCAGAGTCTTCCTGGCTTTTGAAGTAAGCATTGAATCAGAGTAGAAATGCCTGATAAAACCTGTCTCTTATCCATGCAGCCAGTTATCCCAACCGTCCCAGCTGCATGGGGTACTGGCTCTGGGATCAGTGTTGCAGGATGTTCCTACACCAGCCAGAAAGGCTACCCAGACCCCTCCACACTCAACAGATGTTGTGGTTACAGCACAACTTTAGCAAAAAGAAGCTTTTTTCATGTGAAACACCTCATACCTGAAGAGGTAGCATTTCCTGACTATCCCAAGAAGTTCCACTACTCTCTGTTCGTTATGAGCACTCCTTATGGACCTCATTTGGAGAAGCTTAAGGCTCCCTATTTGCTTGGAGAAACCATCTCCATGAAGAGTTGTCCCATGCTTTTAGAAGCAGAGCTGTAGCTTCAGTGCTCACCCAGACCCTCATCACTACCCTGGATTTTCTTGAGTGATGTATCAATGTTCAAGTATTTGAGGAATAATTTATATGTTTGAAGTCCAAGGAAAGACTGATTTTGATGGCTTTTGTTCACGTCAGTTCTTTACTCTTCTGCCGGTTCTGTTGTTACTCTTCTACAAGATTTCTATTAGAATTAAAAATATTTTTAAAATATTCATAAACCCATTCTGGCAATTATGTTGCTTTCACAATGTATCAATATCGCTGTGTGAGAACAGAGGAACATTTACTTTCATTGTGATTGACTTTCTACTTTATGAAATCCAGTGAACTTAGTTCCACTTATTTTATGTGTAAACAAGCAAATTATTCAAAAGTAATTAAGAAAAAAATTGTTCTGTTTATTTAACACCATTCAAAGCTACCTTTATATGTGTTTTCATAACTAAATTTAAATGTGATTGTGTTGCTAAAATATTAATCTGCTCCACAGCTATGAACAGGATAAATAGTTTTCAGTATATTTAATTTGAGCTACTGAGCACCTTTTCTCTTATACTGGGGACAAACAGTTCCACTGGCACAGAAGTGTCATGGGAGCAGAAGGGTTTGGAGTCTGACACTGAGCCTCCAGGTATCTGCAGTGAAGTACTTCAGCAGAAACTTCAGCAGAAACTTCTTCATCACTTTGAAGATGTGCAGTGACTGACACCACTGTTCTGGCACACAGGCTGGCCTAACCTGAGTAAGCAATGCTCAAGGAGCAGTCTGCATTCTCACTCCATGACTAGGACTTCTGGAAACACAGCTGCCCCCTCAGCTGAGCTGCTCCATCATTCCTTCAATGACACACGTCTCTCTCCACCCTGGGAAGGCTGCATGGGGTTGCAGATGGTGCTGGAACACTGTCACTGGCTGAGGGGTTTACCTTACACCCTCCCAGCTGTAGGGCATGCTCAGCCAGACTTGAGCATTGGAACAAGTGGAAAAGTCCCACTCAGTGTAAGCCACAGGCAGAATGGGAAGTCAGCAGTAAAGACAACATAACCACTGAAGAGAAGCCAAAGTTCTTGCTGCGTGGATGGTAGGCTGTGACCTCATCTCAGAGCTGTCAGGGGAATGACACATAAACCATCTCGCTGGGTGATGAACAGGAGGCCCATTATTTAAGGGAAAGCCATCATTCCATCCACCCATGTGCAAAACAATACTGCTGGCTGAAAATGTGCCAAGTTTAGGAGCTTATACAACTCTTCTACGGCAGAGGGAGAAATCCCTGGGAAGGAGAAGGCTTAGGTGAAAGGTTTGATTATGCCTACTAATGAAATAACCAACTTTCTCATTGAAGTAATTACACAAAACAGGTCATAAACTGTGGAAGATGCCTCCTTAGATGCTGAGTCAAAGATTCAACTCTTCCAGCACCTGCAGGCTCAGTAAGCAGCAAAGTCATCATGACTGTGCTTCCAGGACACCATCCTGATGGCCTGACAGGACAGTGCTCCTGGCTCGTGACATTGGTGCCCAAAGCTCAGTCCCCATGGCTGGAGCTGGCTCAGAGAAGAGAACAGTCAACCCTGAGCCACCCTGACACACTGCACAGACCCCTCAGTGTAGTGGTAGCCCCAGTAACATCTCTGCCCAGTGCCAGGTGCTCCCAAGCAATGTCTGAGGTCAGAGTGCTGGTATCTTCTGCATCCCACACATGTGCACGTGCTTGTTTAAGATATGGGACCTCATCCTCTGCCTTTGAGGCAGGTGCAGCTTTCTGTGTGATGCAGCACCTGGACCAGCAGACCTTTTCATCAGGGATACCGATAAAATTCACAATCTAATCATAAATAAGCAAATGCTATTTTTTGATCTTAATTCCAGTCCACGACTTCTCCAAGATCCTGGGCTGAAGGAAGCAGAGTCCCAAACTCAGTGTGTAAAAATACTAAGTGTGCCTCAGCTTTTGCCTCTATTTCTGTAACAACTTTAGCCAGCATTTTGCATGTGAAATTTGCTGTCTACTGGATAGGGATTCTGAGATGACAAAGCCTGGGACATTCTGAGTAAAACCTAATGGAAAATGCAGCATGATTTTCAGAAAAAAATAATCTCATTTTGACTAAAGAAATTTCCTGGAGACTGCTACTCTCCTAGGAGGTCACTGCAGAGGTGAGCTACCCTCGCTGATAAAAACTCCATTTAGTCTCACTTTTGCTCCGAGCTGTCATTGCCTACATCTTTGTTGACTGTTTTGAAACACTGAGAAAAAGCTTTCCTTAGCCATGCTACAGAAACTGCAAATGAGACCCTTTTCAGTCTTGTGACTTTTTCCTTATTTCTATGCTATTTATTATCATGTTTCTTAAACAGGGGATGCTGAAACTAATACAGCTGCAATGCTTATTTTCCTTAAACTGTTTTGCAGAAGCATGCATGGACACCATAATTTTCCTGGGACAGCTACAGGGAGATCACTATCTATTCCTTAACATTTTGATTTATCTTAAGAGATACATTTTCATGCCTTTTCAATTCAAGAAGCAATTCTTGCTTCTTCATTTGAATTTCCTTATACTCAAAAGAGCTATCTGTACATAGAGAGTGTTTCCCTTCTGCTTTTTCATTCCATTATAAATAATAAATGGCATTCACTTGAACTGACTGATTTTATAATTATTTTTTTTCTTCATGATTTTCTTAAAAACACTCTCACTTGAAGGAAAATATTTACCTTATGCATGTCAGTGTTTATAATATGTCAAATGAAGGGATAATAATTTGGGGCTCCCTTATCAGGAGCTCTGTCACATAAAAGAACAGGTCAACAGCTGGATTTTCCATTTCTACTGCTAGAAAAACATAATGATTTTTAACCAATCTCGGAGCACCTTAAGCTTCCATTCATAGGTTTATGATTTTTCTTTACCCCAGCACAGAAAATCAAAGTAGATAGTAGATAAAAAGTAAAGTAGATAAAAAAGTAGATAAAAGCCAAAAACCTTGAGAAAGCCTGCTCACTAAAGAGCCCCCTCTCCCCTGCAGAAACTGCTCTCTTCCATTGCCAGCCCAGCTCAGGGTCTCTGAGGGCTGCTCTTGCTTCAGAATTGTATTTTGTTAGTTCCACCAGGAGAAAATATCCTGAAATGATTAAAAAATGGTGCTACGCTGTATTGAAGGAAACAGGGGGGACAAGAAGCAGAGGAATTTGGTTAGCAGCATTGCAGAATTTGTATGGCAATAGAGGAAAATGAATTCTGACTTACAGTTCAAATCATTACAATTTTTCTTACGAAAACCTCATGCTGCAAAGTATAAAAAAGTGTACTAAATTCTAGAAAAATCATATAGCATTAAGAAAGAGAATTTTCAATTTCATCTTCTATTTAGTTCAGTCAATTTTACAACATGACAAATAGGATCTGTTTCTTAATATTGCTTAATATTCCAGCTTGTGCTTTATAAACAAACTTTCTGCTTAATTTAAATAAGTGCAGACATTGCAGCATTTGATTATGCATTTGATTTCTTTTATTACCTGAGGAAGCCATACTAATTTCTGTTCTTGCAGAAATTCCAATGTTTTTCTTAATTATGTGTTACAAATAACTTTAAGGGGCATAACAGAAAAGGAAAATTCAAAATTTTCATTTGAATAAAAGTTGCATGTTTGTTTCTTCTTTCTAATATCTTGCTATAATAAGATTTGATCTGGCAAAATACATAATAAATTTTATCAGGAAAGGCCTCACGTTTAAAATCAAGATTTTGCTAGATTATTTTTCTGGACTCATATGAAAATAATCCCCAAATATTATTGTAATGCTTCTATACTAAGCATGATTATTGCAGGAAAATATTTTTCATATTAAGAAATTATGATTCTCCAAAGTTTTCTGCCTTATATTCCAAGTTTCAACCTGTAGTTCTCACTTTATGACAGAAAAAGTTCTGTTCATATATTCTAGGCAAAAAAAAAAGGCACACTATTCTCTATTTCTTCAAAATTCATTTTACTAGAGGTAGAAATACTGTGTGTAAGAGAATACAATTGAATAGAAGACAGAGTGGTTAGACAGATAAGTAACAGCTAGAGAATAATTTTGTGTGTTTGTATCAACTTTTTTCCTTTTGGCATCCATGGTTACAGGTATTTCTTTTCTTTCACTGGGGATGATGCTCCAGAACTGTGAGGAAATTGTTCTTCCTTGATAGTTTGCATGGTTATTTGATTAATTTGCCTTCCTGGAGCACTGGTGCCGGCACAGTGCTGTGGTGGTGGTCCCAGGCAGGGCTCAGCATGAACTCTGCTCAGCTTCCTTGTCCAGTGCTCACCCATTAGGAGACTTCAGTGACTGGGACTCTTTTGGGCACTTTGCAGCTCTCTCCATGACAGGAGTTGGGGACAGATAGGTCTGTGGACAGTGCACGAGGTGAATTCGCTGGGCTGTGATGCACTGCCCGTGCACAGCAGATGTGATCAGTGCATCAAGATCTCCATCTAATTGGATCTGGTTTTTCAGAACGTCAGTTCTTCTATTGATCTTGGTAGTCTTCATTGTCATAACATTTTAACATCACCTTTTAAAGCTTTTTAGCCATGAAATTTCCTTTACAAATAATCTTAGCAGAGACCATTCATTCTGCCACTGCTGGGGAAGGCAGCAGAGTCCTCCTCTGATTACATTTTCTTAATGGAAATGCAGAGACCATAATTTTGAGGAAGATGTGATCTGACTCACTGTGGGGTTTTGTGATGAACCTGTACAGGCTATCATTTGGGAATGCTGTTCATTGATTTTTTTTTCAATAGGACACAAAACCTCAAGTTTTTTTCTCACAGATTTTACTAAAAGATAAGGAGTCACTTCAAGCATATAGAAGAACAGGTTTGTTGGTTTGTTTTGGAATCTTTCATGTAAGATATCTCTGAGAAGCTCTGGTAGCCCCACCCAACCTTCTTTTCCTTTTGGAAGCTGGATGCCACAAGTGACACAGCAGGTGGGAATGATGCTGGCAGGGTGGGAAAGCTCCCTCCACTCCACACAGCTGCCATCAGTGACAGGTGACTGTGCTCTGTACCACATCTAATGGGAGAGACCAAGTGGCTGTGGTGGTAGTCCCCTTAGTGACATCCAAGGCACATCGAGAGCAACAACACACTGAACTATGTGGTCTTCAGGCTTTTATCTACCCAGTCATGAGTAGTTGTTTCACGGGGCTCAATACTTTGCAGAACCAAGTCCTAGAGAATGAAGACTTCATAGAAGAAAAAAGTTACAATTCCAGGAACCCCTTTTATGTATCCTCCAAGCTGAGCCTAGCCAGGGTGCAGAAATGAGATCTACAGTTATTATCTCTTGGTTTCATCCTTGTTTCTGATGCCCAGAATGCCGGCTATCACCATCAAGGAAACAAAAACAAATTAAACAAATTCCTCTGGAACTCACAAGTTTTAAGCAATGACAGACATCTAAAACAACTGCTGAGAACTTTGAATTTCCCAGTAGATGTCAATGAGAAGAAGCACTGAGAGAAAAATCATAGATGTTCAAGTCCATTGTAAGATGCAATATAGAAAATTCACATTCCAGTTCAAACTTCACATTATAATAGCCACCAAAAAATACTTCTTTTTTGAACAGGATTTGCTGTATGTTCGTAGAACAGTGTTGACATAAAAGTTTGCACAATAAGATGTCCAAAATAATTTATCACTTTGGGAAATTCAGAATTAAGTATTTATGCCCTTAAAGAAGGGTGCACCTAGAAGAAATCTAAATCAAATTCATACTTTTAAAACTCTTTTACTCTGTTTCTTTTTCTTTTCATGTGTTTATGTGCAAATTCATTTCATTTTTCACAGTGAATTGGGACCATATGTTAGCTATAAGATACCTCACATCAAAAAGGTCTGACAGTCATTCAGGAAATCATGGCAGCATTAATTTTATAATAAACTCAGTACATTGTACAGCTTAGCAAACAGGCAACAGATCTTTAGGAGCACAACAATTGCAGGGATTCTAATTAATTAATTAATATAAAAATGAATAGAAGAATCCTTTATGAATATATCTTTTCTCTTCAGTCACTTCCTGTTTTGCCAGCACTTTTCTTCTGCAAAATGTATTTGTTTTGACAGCACCATTAAGCAACCTTGTGAAATTAATTCCAGCACTCAAAACAAATAACATGCTTGTCCAAAGGTATGCTGTAGCCTTCCAGTGGGCTTAAGTCATGTTTGATTTCATTAAGAGTCATAGATATATCCATCAGTTTGATACTTTAGGTATCTGATGTTGTGTAGATTTTTAATCTCAGAAATATTTGACTGAAACATCTAACAGTTTTGCACGTGTGTGTGCACATGCACATGCACAAGGAAAGACATAAATCACATGCTTCAAGTCTCTCTATTTCGTAGAAGTGAGCAGAATGCCTCCTGAGTCACAAGCAGTAGGACCAGAAGAAACGGCCTCAAGTTGTGTCACACCTGGTTTAGATTGGATATTAGGAAAAATGTCTTGTCAAGCCCTGGAACAGGCTGATCAGGAGAGTTGAGTCATCATCTGTGGAGGTATTTAAAAGATATATAGATATGACATTTAGGGACATGGCTTAATGGTTAACAATTAGATTTAATGATCTTAGAGGTCTTTTCCAACCTAAACTATTCAGTGATCCTATGATACACCCTACATTAAGTAATGCAGCAGTGCTTGTTCTCTTGAAACGTGTAAGAAAAATGCAAAAACAGCCAGAGAAAAACCAAAAGAATTTGAATAGAGGATGCTGCAAATCATCCAGGTATGTGTGTGATCAGGGCAGACTGACTTGCACAGGGGCTCTGGTAATATGCACCCAGATGTTGAACATAAAGATAAATGGATGACATCATACTGTTGGATCATTGCAATTTTAAGATTGGTCAAACTTTAATGCCTTTAAGGTGCTTACTGATAAAATTATGAAATTTTAAGTTTAGTCACTTTTTTCTTTCATGACAACTATTAATGGATATGTCCAGTTCCTTTCCCTCCACAGAACTAGTACTTTTATACATTTGAGGATCTGTCTTCTGGAACTGTTGATGTAACAGTTTCTAAAGTGTAGCTTTATCTTTTCATCTGCAGCAGGTCAGATATGTCTTTTAGAAGAAATCAATGGCCCTAATTCACATCCATGAGAAATGTGATGGGCAGGAGATACACTGAATCAGTGCAGAGCCAGGAGCAATGCCAAAATGTAAAACTCACCTTTTATGTTCTTCCTCAGCCTCGAAATCCACCTTTACACCTCCCTGTGGCCTCCAGCAGTTGTTTCCACACCAGTATTGGAGGGACCCTGGATGAGGACTTTAGGAGAGCTGAACTTAAATATACCTGTCATGGTTACAGAGGAGCAAAAGTGAAACAGTCATTCCAGCCAACCAACAGGAAGAATTACACAGAGAAAAACATTCTGTAGGTTGTAACACACTGGTTATGGAGACAGGTTTCTGTGCACAATGTCAAAACTATCCGTAATTTTTGAAAGAAGGGATTATGCAGTGCTCTCTGCCTATTGACTCAAACATTTACTTCAAATGCACAGCAGAAGAATGTGTAACACTTAAAACAGAAACATGAGGATTACCTCTGAATTTTAATAAACAGTAGGTGCAGACAGAAATTTGATGTTGAGCAAAGCTGTCCACAGATCATCGCAGCTTGAGAGGATCAACCTCTCTGTCTCCTGGGATGAAAGAGAGGTGGTACCCTCCTTGTCTTGTTTTGCTTTAGATTCTCTAACATCTCCCTTCTAGATTCCTGTATGTCTTGCCTATCTTATATAGGAAGAAGAATGCTTAACATTCAGGCTAATCACCAAAAACCCCCTCATGATTCTCTAATTTGAAACTTTGATCTCATTGATTTTGCTGGTGCCATGTCTCCAGGCATGTGGCGTGTTCATACTGAAAACTTGTTCTGCAGGAAATAAACCTTCATTCAAATTTCATGTGATTTTACACAGATAATCCTAAATGATTACTCCTGACCAAAACTATAGGTAACATCCTGTGATCTCCTGATCTCTTGTTAATTCAGCTCTGGTCATTCTTATTCATATGTGTTGTATTTGGGAATAGACTGATCAATGTCATCATTTCACTTGATGGATTGCCGCTTTGTGGAAAGCAATTTTTTATCAAAAGGCAATAAATTATATTCTTGATTCCCTATAATAATTAAAAGTTGAAAGGAGCCGATAACAGGGATTGCAGTAATTAAATCACAGTCATAAACAAATGCGACATTAAACCAAATAATTTCCGCACCAGCTGTGTTGTAATTACAAGTTTATCTACAAAACCAAATTTGCTTGTCTTTGAGTAAAAGCAGACTAGGTTGTTTTTTTTTTTTTTCTTAGCATAGCAAATTTGTGTCAGAGATGTGTCTTTTTGGGAAATAATGGAGACTCCCAACATAGATTTTTGAGGATTTCCTAAAGATTGCCTTCCCTCTTCTCCCCCCTAAATCTTGCCCAATCCATCACAAGTTCTGTATCATCTGACACAGGGAAACCTGGGAAAACACAGAGCAGCTCCCTGCCCTCTCTATTACCCCCTGGCTACACCTAGCACGTTTCTGCAGGGCAGAGGCAGACACACACTCCTTTGGGTAATGGCCTGGACAGCAGTGACAATACAGAGTCACACAGCAGAGGTGACCTTACAGCCCTGCTCACATGCCCAGACTGGCAGTGTCTGTTTTAAGCTACATCTCCTGTGCAGAAACACGGGGAGAGCAGTCGTGCAGACTACACCACTCAGCTCATGGTGAATGTGGCAGCTCAAGCTCCATTTTCACTCCTGCTTTGCACTGCCCCAGGATGAACAAATTTCAGTCTCTTCAGTGGGGATAACACAGAGCTGAGGTTCCTTAGGCACCCTGGGGGCCGTGAGATCTCTCTCAGTGCTGAATTCAGTGCTTGCTGCACAGGGAGGAGCTGCTCCCCAGCCCCTCCAAGCTCCAGGGCCATGGCTGAAATTCAGCCACCTCTGTGCCAGGCTAGGCTGGGTCAGCAGGAGCTCCATCACCTGCCAGCCCACTCAGACCTGCTCACGGAAGCCAAGCCCAGGCACAGAAATTAATTTCCTATATTGAGAAATAAGCACGAACTCAAGAACTCATCAATGTGTAGAAAGTTCAGGAGCCTCAAGCCTCTTTAAGAAGTTCACAGAATCATAGGATGGTTAGGGTTGGAAGGAACCACAGTGAGTCATCTGGCCCAACTTCCCTGCTCAGGATGGGGTCATCCTAGAACATATTGCCTACAACAGAATTGTGACCAGATGGTAATAAGTTCACTAACAGCAATCTTTTTTTTTTTTTTCTTATTTGTGTCATGTTTAATTGAAACACTGTCGTAAGCAGAATATGTGTAACATCGCTGAATGTTTTGTAATAGATGAAAAAATGATGTAGCTTGAATTTTAATTTTCTCTTTCAGGACAAGAAATAGGAAAATGCAATTCTTTATTCAAGTCCTAAGCCAAAATTTTTAATCTTTAATTTGAGGAGGAACTCCTCAAATGGGGGAGTCTGTTCCATAACTATGATTTCTGAATGTTGCAACACATCTGTACTACTGTTTTTTAGTTCACATCTCATCTTTAATTTTCTAAAACAATATAAAGATATTCAAATACAGAAAATAACATGAGTGCATGGCAACACTTTAGACAAGCTTCTGTGTTTACCAATAAAAGTACCTGGTTAAGCCTGTTTACTGTTCTCATTTAACTTGCAGCATAAATAGCTGACTCACTGCTGAAATTATTACTAGAAAACCCAGTGAAGCCTCCAGGAAACTCCACTACAGCAATGTCACAGGTCCAGAAAGGCAATGGCTTCTATAACATGAGGTGCACTGACCCCAGCCAGTAGTTAAGCTTAAGCTGATCACTCACTTCTTCAGTGGGATAAGGGAGAATCAGAAAAGTAAGGCAAGAAAAACTCTTAGATCAAGATGAGGACAACTTAAAGTGAGGGAAAGAGAAAAAGAACAGTCAAGGGATGCAAAGGCAACCACTCACCACCTCCCACAAGCAGACAGCCCCCCTGGTCTCTGAGCAATAACTTCTTTGGAAAGACAAACCTCCGGTTTTGCTGCTGCCCATGATGTTATAGGGTATCCAATATCCCTTACATGGTCTGGAATATCATTTTGGCCACCTGAGATCCACTGTTCTGGCTGTGTCTTTTCCCAGCTGCCTGTCCACCCTCAGCCCACTTACTGGGTGGGCAGAGTCAGAAACAGAAAGCCTCTTTGCAAGCACTGCTTATCAATAGCCAGGACACTGGTGTGATACCAGCACTTCTTTGGGCACAGATCTGACCCACAGCACCAGAGGGGCTGCTGTGAAGGTTAATCCATCCCAGCCAGACCTAGCACAAATTGCATACAGTCACCTTACTGGTTTCCCTCACTAGCTTGCTCTGTGCACATATTGGCTCAGTCTCAGCCCTGTAGGAAATCCTGCAATGACTTGTTCCACTCCCATCCAAAACACTGAAACAGATGCCTGGGGCAGCCTGAGAAGCATGGTATAAAAGGTATAAAATCTTCCCTCTTCCTAGCTGGGTTGGGCATGCTAGGCTGGCTATGTCAGCCACCATGGGTACAAGTAGATTTTGGTTATATCTGGTAGAAAAGTTGGATGGGAGAAATATTTTGATTAATAAAGAAGGGAGCATGTTTGTGGTATGGTGTGGCTGTGGTTCTGATGGCTGAGGGTAGGTGTTTGAATTGTGAGGGCACACCTTGGTGTAGAAGCCCTTTTAAATTCTGAGCCTTTAGGTAGAACACACAGCCCTGTTTGTTCCTCATTTCCCAACCAAGACATTTCTCTCTAGAACTAAAGAAACTAGCCAGTCTTGAATCAAACCTTGTTTACCTATAACTGTCCAGCCCCTTCTTCAAGCAGGCTTAGACACAGGCTGCCAGGAGGAGAGCAGGACTCTAGGAAGGACAGCTATCCTTTTGGCTAGACATAAAACAGTGCTGTGTTTGGGTGGCTTCAGCTGTGTCCATGCTGCTGTGGCTGACAGACTTGTCTCTCTGCACCTCCCTTTAACACTTTGTCCCTGGGTATATCAGAGGTCTCTGTGCCCAGCATGGATCTCTTCTGAAACATCTCTTTCTGTAGCATTTGCACTTACCTCTGTCCTCTCTGGAAACTCCAGCTTGAACAATGCTTCTGGCCATCTGGGGATTACAGTTCTCGCTTTGGGCATCTAAATCCATGAAAGAAGGCAGCCCAGCCTGGAGAGGGAGAGACTGGAACAAACATCTTTTGTGTAATGATAAAGTTAAAAATGAGAAAGAGTCGGAGTATCTTGACAGATGCAATTGCTCACAAAATGGATTTTTCTTCCTATTTATTTTTCTGTCTCTAATTCTTAGCAGAGGCTATTGCTGTTCGATAGTCAGAAGGCCACTGACTCATTAAATGGAGCCACTGCTCAATTGGAATTCTCTGGACTATGCAGTGTTACTTCTTGTCCATGCAAGATCATTGATGATTTTCCCCACCTCTGTGCAGCAGAAGGCAAACCCAAAGACAGGCAATACTCCAAACCAGCATACTCCATCCTCCTGTAATGTTTGTGCCCCTGCAAATTCTTGGTGTACTGGATAATTGATCAGACAGCTGACAGTTGGTAAATGGTTTGAAAACTGAGAGCTCACAGGTTGTTTTCGGATCATCACCCTGCATCCATGCTGCAATGCCTTCATGTAGAAGATGCACACACAGATAAAAGAAATTTGGTGTTTAGTTTTCTGGGTAATAATTCCTGTGAGTCTGCCTGGGCTGTTCTGCAGTCCTGTGGTCACCTTTCCCCAAAGTACCAGCTGCAGTGCCACGCAGGGTTCAGCTGGAGCCCGTTCTGTGCATCTCTCATAGTTGACATGAGAATGTGTACACATAAGGAGGATATCAAGTGAGCCTCCCCTTGAAGCAGAGTGACTCTGTCAGTGAGTAGAAATTGCTCTCCCTCCCTCCCAGAGGAACCAACAACATCTCTGAGCCAGGGGAATGCAAAGGATTTATGGTTTGAGCTGCTCCTTCCAACTCAGACACAATGCTACTGAAACAAGGCCAAAAGGTTACATCCAGATGAAATCAGACTGGCTGACAAAGATCAGCTCAGCTGATCTTGAGTTCAATTAATCTATTCTGGAGCACAGTTTCTTTGTCACAGGGATGTCCTTTCTGGTCTGTTTGAAATTGGGGATAAACTGAAAGCAGAAGAGGATAATACAAAGCTGCTCTGCAGCATATACCTTTGTGTTTCAGAAACATTCATGGAGAGAAGAACAGGCTTTTCTGCCTTTCCACATCATTCCTTAAAAACAGTTTTGTTACCGTTTCTTTCATTCCCAAGAAGACAGCACAGGCTGATGTTCATTCTTTGTGAAGGGATATGGTCATGGATATTTAATAGATGAAGCACAGACTGAGTTACCAAAGATCACTATGCACACACTTTCTATTTTTTTTTTTCAACTAACTTATATTAGTCGGTACAAAAGTCAATGCTACCATCCTTTTTATCACCATCCTTTATATCACCTCATTGCACTTGAGGTGATAGTATAGAGGCTGGATGGTCTTGATCCATGTCAGCCCAAATGAAGAGATTTGCTTTAGCTTCTTCCTTGAGACACTGAGGAGCTGCTGTGTCCTTGCCAAAGCATGATGGACCTGAGTTCTTCCCACTTAGACACTGACTAGTAACCATGTTCACATGACCAATCCTATCAAATTCAGCAGGAATATTCCCTTGAGCAATTACCCACCACACCAGTACCATTGTTGAAACATAAGCGAATAACTGAACATAACTGAATATTCTTTTTTCAAGCCTCTTCCGCTTTCTGAATGCAAAATAATTAAAATTATTTGGTGCATTAAAAATATTCACTGTACAGAGGAGTTGTTAGTGCTTTCAGAAAATTAGTTTCATATAATTTTGTAAACATGATGAAAATAATTTAACATTAATTTCATTTAACATTAGTATCTCCAATGTAATTTCAATCTTAAAGCAATAATCATTTTATTGTATGGATTACATGTGCAAGATATTGATTGCTTTGCATATAATACCTGAAATCACTTAGGTTTCCCATAGGGAATTTTACTGAATGCATTAGCAATTGTGGATTTAAGACACTGAAAGCAAACGATTTCTGTAATCTTTAGTGGAGTTTCATATATTTTTGAGCTGTACAAGTGGTTTGTTTTATTTCAGTTCAAGTACTCCTCACTTTCACCACCAACAACCCCAAGTCTGGCTTCTGCCTCAATGAGCCAGTAGGAAGCAATGATGGTGGATGATGAAACCAAGGATCTCTCTGGATTCACAGTATATCACAGATCCTCACATACCCCTTTTCTCATTCAAATAGGCATGACTGTCTCTTGATGGATTTAATCTACAAATAAGTGCAGAATAGAGCAAGAAACATGTCAAATCACACCAGGCCTGGAGCATCCCCTATGGCACTGACTGGGAATGGGTGGCATTAGTTGCCTCAGGCAGAGCTGCTGCCTGCTGTGCTCAGCCCTGCAGAGCCTGCCCTCCCTTCCATGGGCCATGTGGCCATGCCACAGCTCCGCAGTGTTATGGGACAGGAGGCTGCTTGTGGAGAGAGCAAACAGCTTGGGCACAGGCCTGTCCCATGGAAAATAGGGATGCAGTTCCTGGACATGCTCTCTCCTTCTCAGAAGAACAAAACAAAATCTGTCCAAAGGTAAAGGATCCTCATTTGCGAGTTCCATCCTCCATTTCCCACTCCCTGTCTAGGCTCATCACAGCCTGAATCGGTAATGTTGTGAAGGTTAATGGAGGTTGTGTAACGTACCCACAGTATCTCCTAAAATTGCAAAAAACTAGGAGGAATTGCAAGTCTAATCCCTTGTTACTATATCTTCTGCTGCTGAAGGATGATAGGAAGGAGCCATTTTAATTTTTCTGAAGTATTACTCCTTTCTTTGGCTGTCCATAAATCACATTACTTCTGTTCCCTGACATGTCTTGCATATAGTGGAATTACTTTCAACTGCCTTAGATAAGTTTTTCTAAATCTGATTATTGCAGAACAAAGACCATCAGAAAAGGGTCATCTTCTAACCCCCAATCTGTCTCTGACGTTGGGAAGATGCTTTACCCTTGTTACAGTCAGTCATTGCTCTTACTTTCACTTAGCATGAAAGGCAATTCTTAAAAACATTAATTTTGATCCCTCAAAATTAAAATGTGCAACCTGCCATGTTTCTTACAGCGGAGATAACATTAAAGTACGAAAATTGCCCTGTGATCTTTGGATCATTTTATCCTGGTAGCTGTTTCTCCTAAAAGGTTCACAATGCTTGGAAAAGGAAACCAAAAGAGAGCTAATTGTATGCCAAGAAAGCTTCATAATTACTTGTTTCAGCCAATAAAATAATTGATCCAATTTGGCAAGAGTTTCATACTCTAAATTTTCACCCAGAATGGATGATTAAGTGCTGTGCTTTCCCCTGAACACGATGAATTCCAGCTACAGCCAGGAAATTGGGCTGCCTTAGCTAGTTAGTACCTATAGGAAATAGCTCTTGCTGCTCAAAAGTGCTGTATATTTTTGCACTGATGACAGCACTGCTGTGAGAAATAGAAGTCAAGGACACTGGAGAAATTATCCCAGCTGTGCTACTAGCTGAGAGCTTCTCAGCCCTCTGTGGGATTTGCAGAACACGTAAGGGTGTTTAGAGGCTTCAGTTGCACTGGGAAGTCTGCACAGGTGCCTGTGCTGGTTGCTGCTTTCTCCTGGAGTAGGAGAAAGGAGATCAATGAGCTTGCAAAGATGCTTACCCCATGTACTGACCATGACAGGGAGCCCTCTCCTTCCCAGGACATGCTGGGAGTATGAGCAGCCCTTGGCCAGTCACAGCCAGCTAAGAAGGACAGTGGGAGAAAGTGGAAGGTGTCCAGAAACAATCTCTTGTAAAAGGAGACCAGAGGCGGCCATCTCCCATGCAACCCCAAGCAAGCCTGCAGTATTGGGGCCAGGGTTTTACCTGGAACAGAGCCTTAACTCTCTATCTGGAGATGGACAGGGCCAGTCAGAGGTGCTGGAGCTGCCAGGCTGATTTGCTGCAGACCAAGCAGAGCTCTGGCAATGCTGCATGAGACTTTCCAGCAGCTTCTGCTCCAAAACACCTCACCTCTGCTGTGACTGACTGTGCAAAAATCAAACTAAAAAAGGCACATCTCTCCTGTAGCAGCTTGATTTAGCACTGAACAGCTCTGCAGAGTATTAAGCTAATTTAAGTCTGGCTTTATAATATTTTCAAAATACCTTTGTGCATAGTTTCAAGGAGCTTACAAATTCAGTGTTATGACACACAAAAACTCAGACAAGGCTTGCCAGGCTGGTGGTAATACAGTTTCTGAATCTCCCATTAACAAAATTAAAGTCAAGACCATATTTCTCTCAGGTGAAGTAGCAGAGTGAGTGGCTAGTATGGCTGTGGGTGTCCATTAGCTCTGCTTGTACTATTTCAAAGGGACCAGTAATATTCCCTTTCCTTTAGGTTCACCAGTGCTTGTGTTGCAAAATGACTTCATTATCTCTGGTAAATTATTTCTTCTCAGTAATGAAGCTAGAGACAGGGAAAGAGAAAAGATGAGAAGAACAGGAAGCAAAGCAATGCCACTGTGTGCTGCAATTAGAGAGAGAAGAGACTCAGATGTCTGCTGAGGGCACTGGAATTACAGCCACTGCCACCAGCGAACCACTGGGACACCATCAATGGATCCTGCTCGTAAAGTTGCTTTGGAGTCTACCTTGTTTCTTCTTCTGCCTCCAAATAATAACAGGCCAGAAGCTGGTGAAAATCTAGCAGAGATGTCCTTGGCAATCTAATGACAAAGGTATACCTGACAGGCCCAACATAAGGGCAAGGGCTTGTATTTTTGGTGGTGTACCATAGCTAATATAGACAGGGAGTAATACCACTTGGGTTCAGACTGCTCAATTTGGAAAATCCTTCCTTCCTTCCTTCCTTCCTTCCTTCCTTCCTTCCTTCCTTCCTTCCTTCCTTCCTTCCTTCCTTCCTTCCTTCCTTCCTTCCTTCCTTCCTTCCTTCCTTCCTTCCTTCCTTCCTTCCTTCCTTCCTTCCTTCCTTCCTTCCTTCCTTCCTTCCTTCCTTCCTTCCTTCCTTCCTTCCTTCCTTCCTTCCTTCCTTCCTTCCTTCCTTCCTTCCTTCCTTCCTTCCTTCCTTCCTTCCTTCCTTCCTTCCTTCCTTCCTTCCTTCTGTCACACATTCAGCTCAGAGATAAAGCAATGCCACACCTGTTGAGTTAATCCTCTGCCTTTGCTCCTAACTGCTGCTCTGAAAGGGTGGACATAAATCTTCCTCTCCAACCAATCACGCTGAACAATAAGTATCAGGGTTTGGAAGCAGGATGGAGGTTTCTCAAAGCAAGGTGAAATATGGTCTTCCCATTATGGCTGCAGCAATTCCATCTGGGTTTGAAGGTAATGAAAGCGCTGCACTCATTTAATCGGATACTGATTGATGGCTGTAATATACTGTGTCAACAATTTCTACATGGGAATAAGGGCTCACTGAAATAAATCAGACTCCAGCAGACACAGTTAGAAGAAGTAAAAATTATGTCAATATTCTAGATGTTTGATTCTGGTGTTGTGCCAGAATTGTCCATCATTCATTTTCAGAACTGCTAAATATTTTGTTTCTCAAATCCAGTACCATGCATTTGCAAGAGGTAGTTACATCTCACTTTTCCTCCCATGATGTAATTGTACTTACTTAAAACCCCTTAAGATGGCTTTGTTTTCCATGTTCACTAGAAAGCACAAGAGATTAAACATAAACTCTTTTCTTTTAGGAGTAAAATTTCAGTGTGTTTCAGTTGCATTCAAGTAATGTGAGTTTAGCTCAAGTCTTTTTTCATTTATACTTTCTGTTGTCTACCAACCAAGTTTGTGTAACTAAGTCACCCTTCTGTTTCATCACTTGTCTACATGAGGAACTTTTTACATGAAGCTGCACATGTGGACACATCTAACATACTGCAGTTCAGCTCTTTTGCTCTTAAGGATTACTGCAACATAGATTGCTATAAATAGCAATATCCTGAGGGTTTGGAATGCAAATTTAGTGAGAAATGAAGCAAATAGTAATACCAATCTAGCTCTGCACTTGTGTTGTGGAACAAATAATTTTATAAAAAGTTTACACTTTTCAGATTCTTTATGAAATGACTGAAAATAGATTTATTGAAATAATTATAAGTGCCTAATCATAGAATAATAGAGTAGTTTGGGTTATAAGGAACCTGTAAAGGTCATCTAGTTCCAGTCTCCTGCAATGAGAAATAACCACTCAAAATGAGTTCAATAAGGAGTAGGTAGCTACTTCAAAATAGAGTTCTTTTCAACAATGCTTTTAAGGACATAAACTTTTATAAATAAACATAAGTAATTGTATTTCATAAATAAGTTCTTCCAGCTCTGTGAGCTTATGATTATTTTCTAAAAAATCAATTGAGATATTACCTGTGAAACTTAAGCTTTACTTTGTAATATTTGGATGTGCTCATCTTGTATTTAAGCTAAGGCAGCTGAAGTTTGGGGCACACAAAAGTCCTCTCCCCGAGTTTGGTGAATCAAAGTAGATGAGAATCTCAGTGGAAGAACTAAGCAGCTCATTTGGTCTTAACTTCATTCAAAAACCTTCTTAACAAAACCACAAATTCCTGCATTTCAGAATATCTCAACTGTTTGTGAGCTACAATATAGTGGTATTGTGAGAACTTTAGTTCTTGCATTAGTCACAAAATTGTTTTGGTTTCATTATTATTCTGCAGCTGAAGAGAAGATATAACAGGAAAATAGCAACCAGTTGTCAACAGCATATTCAGCTGATTTTTTTCTGTGTAAAAATGTAAGGAATGTAAAATACAGGGGTATGAATCTTGTATCCAATTATTTATGAGATAAACTAGTCTCTAGGAAGCACAGAAACAGCCCTGAATGTCAGCAATTTCACTTGTCATGACTATTTCTATCTGAAAATGATCCCTAAGGTTTTCTGCAGTGTTACCTCTGGGGGTGGATGTAATTGAAGTGCCATTGGAACTGCCTTATCCTAGGAAGAATCACAAAATCATAGATTATGCTGAGTTGGAAGGAACCCATCAGGATCATCAAGACCAACTCCTGGTCCTGCACAGGACACCCCAAGAGTCACACCATGTGTCTGACAGTGTTGTCCAAACACCTCTTGAGCTGTCAGGTTTGGGGCTGTCACCACTTCCCTGGGGAGCTGTTCTAGTGCTCAACCACCCTCTGAGTGAAAAACATTTTCCTACCCCATTTGCAGCTGGGCTCTGTGATGAATCCAGCTTTGGGAATGTATCCAGCACTGAGTTGGTTCTGGGCTCTTGCTCAGCCCCTCTCCTGCCTCCTCCCCATGTGAGTTCCCACCTGAGCACACTAGAGGTGAGAACAATTTTCCCCTACAAATTTCAGGGATCAAAGATGTCAGAAATCATTGTCCCAAACTGAAGAGATATAACAAATATTATCAGCTTCAAAAATCCATTAGCATTGTCTTGACTGAGTAATTTTCACATATTGTAGTATTAGACATCATTGTCCAACTTTGTTAGAGAGATCAGATAATTGTAAAAAGGCTGTAGGAAATTTCTCTTTGCAAAGGTAAGTGAACAAGAAAGTGTCATTGAGAGCAATTAATTGGAAGCTATCACTGTTACAGTCTTCATATCTGAAGTAATGAAAAAGCTTTCCTAATGCAGAATGAGATGAATTAATTCCTCTCAATATTATGCTGACCATATCAAGTATCTTTCAAATGCAAATGAAATCCAGATCTGACATATTCAGAATATTAAATAAACTGTGAAGAAAATCAATGTGCTATTTAAATGTTCAATGTGACAAATGTCCTTTGAGCCATGTATCTTGCAGCATTCATTTGGCTGGTTTTGAAATTTCCTCAAGATCTGATCTTCTTTCTTTTGTTTCCTGGGAAGTTCTCAACAAGGAAGACTTCCTTGTAATCCTCTTCTGACAGCACACTACCTGCAGCTACTATAAGTTTTACAACCTCAATATGAATTGAGGTAGATTGCAGGGAAAATGGACATGCACAAATGGTACCAAAGTGCTTATATGAACACCTTAATTAATGGGATTCTCCTCTTGAAGATGACTGGCTGTTCTATCCAAATGTATTCAGGTATTTTTCAGCAAAAATCCATCAACACAAATGTCTATGTCTGTGACATTGGAGGTCTCTACCACTCTAAATGTCACCCGTGTGCCTTTAGCTTTGTGCAGTGGTTGGATGGCTTTGCGGTGGGATTGGTGCTCTGTGGAAAGCAGCAAGCCCCAGGTCAGGGCAAGACAGAGCTGTGTCCCTGCAGATCAGCAGGCTGTGTTAGCTGCACAGGTCAGCTACAGGAGCTCTGATGCAGCAGCAACACTGCAGGATCTTTGGGATACAGGCTGGGGTTTCTGGTGAGTTTTGTTTGCTGTTTGTTTCAGTGGCTTTTAGAAATCTTTGCATTAAGTTAGGAATAGTCGTGTTTTCCCCATTTTTCCCCAGACATCTCCCTGTGGGCAAAAAAAGTCTGTCTGGTTTGTTGACATAAATACAAGATAGAATCGGGCTTGCACTATGTCCTGACTGATCTAATTCCCAGGGGTTCTGCAAATCAGTAGAAGCATAAGGCCATGGTAAAGAATGATCTTCAACTGAAAAAAAAAAGTAAACAGAAAAAACTTTGTTTTGCAACAAAAAAATGGGTTTTGACTGTGAGTGGATTATATGCACTATTGATTTATATCCATATGAGACACCAATGAAAGAAATTTCTGTTGGTAGATGAGGCCCTCAAATATCAATATTTGTTTGGCTGCCAGAGAAAAGCAAAGAATAGCAGCCAAAGGGGATGCATTTCTTGAATTACAGCACTTTTCATTAGCTAATCCCCAGGAGGATTCCTCTGGATGTGGAGAAATGCTAGCTGTGATCACAAGAGAGCAGGGAATCAGAGAGAATAAGCCTTTATGAGCCCAAAAGAATGTCAACACCTGGACAGCCAAACAAATGCCATGCCTCTGTTCCTTTTCAGATCCACAGGGCTGTTTCCAAATCAGAGAGGAAATAATGTATGATGGTACTAAAACCTTTCCCTTGAACCATAATTAATTCATCTCTGCAATGTATTATTTATAGAAACTCAACACTGTTTTGGTCATCTACTGTCTGTGACTGCCTTGTTCATTTCTCTTTCAGTGGAGTTGTATGTGATTCATTGCAGGCTCTCTATTATGTGCTGGGGAGGAAAATGGTGACTCCCGTGGAAGTGTTTACAGATGACACAAGCTCTGTGGTCTTTGCACTGTTGCTATGGGCAAAGTATTTCAGAGTGAAATGGAACATGATGCTGAACAGGTCGAACCTGACACAATGCTAAAATGTTAGGAGGCTGTGATTATTGATAATCCAGTTATTGGCAGTATTCCCTCATCCCCAAGTATTATTTATCACATGTGAGGCTTAAGGAGAAATCTGAAAGAGGAAAATGCAGTCTTTCTAAATACTACAGAGGGATCTTTGAGTCATAGGGAGGGGGTGATATGAGGCAATGATCCGGGCAGAGAAGCAAGCAGATAATTGTCATTGCTCAGGGTGAAAGAGAGGAAATGCAGATGGGAAAGAATATTGAGGCGGACTTAAAGACACCACTTTGAGGAGTCCAGAGAAGCTAGAGAAGGGTCTGGAGCACAAGCCTTATGTGAAATGGCTGAGAGAGCTGGGGTTTTTCAGTTGAGAGAAAGGGAGGTTTAAGGGAGACCTTACCACTCTCTACAACTCCCTGAAAGGAGGCTGGAGCCAGGTGGGGGCTCAGTCCCCTCTCCCAGGTAACTATCGACAAGATGAGAGAATAAGCTTATTATATTCTTAAGCTGCACTAGGAGAGGTTTAGGCTGGACATTGGAATGGGCTACCCAGGGTGGGGGTGGAGTCACCTGGAGGTGTTTAAGGAAAGCCTGGATGTGGCACAGTGATCTCACAGATCTTTTCCGACCTAATTGATTCTGTAATTCTATGAAACAAGCAGCCCTTGTTTAATCAAATCAATTTATATGTCAGAAGGCTACCTGATTGGGACAGAGAATCTCTGTCTTCACATTTCCCACATTTTTCTGCTTTGGGCTGTATCACAAATTTAGTGATTAGTAACTCAGTGCTTGTTCAAATACAAGTTGCAACTTTTTTCTGGTGTAGGTAGTTTTATATCTGCATATTTAAATGAAATTAATGACTTGGAATACGAATAAGAATAAGAAAATGTGGTTATTTCCCACTCACCTACTGGGTTATTTTGCTGGCTCATTTATAGAGAATAATCCTAATATGCTTTGGGACCAATCCTACTTTGTTTAATATAATGCTCTTCTGTTCAATGTATTCATGTTTCCAAGAGTCAACATAGCAATTTTGTGCCTGTGCTTTTCTGTTTGTGGCATTAAACAATCATTATAATGTCTCAAAGGATAAGTATTAGAATTTTTAAATTGAAAATTCAGAGCATACGCTATTATAGAAAAGGAAATAAATTTCTGAAAAACAAGATATGCACCTTACTGCCTTTTCAAATGCACAGTTATCCTTAACCAAAGTAGGAACTAATTGCAGTGGATGATAGTAGTTTAGAGCATGATAACAGCTATTTTCAGCCAAATAGAAATGAAATATTGGGTACTTGAATCACCTTCCTGGTCAAGAAACATAGACATGCTTATTTAAATACAAATTACTCCTCCTATCATATACTGATGCAAAGCCATGGCTGATATCACTTGGACATCCAGCATCTGAATCTTCTGGATGCCTTTTCTTTCTTGGGTAGGAAGGATGTACAGGATAATGAGTAGTCTAAACAGCTGCAAATTCTGTGTTTTGAAATTGTAGGAAGATGTAATTTTAAAATGTGAGTACTCCATTCCACACTGCTGATTGGGCTTTGTTGTCCTGGCTATTCCTTATTCCAAGTGCTTGGTTTCACCAAAAATGAGAGAGGGATAATTTGTTGTTGTTTATATTCTAAGCACACCCTCAGTTCTCAGAAATGTCCGTTACACAGCACAGGAAAGGAATGATAAGAAAGTCCCTGCTGCATTCAAGGCACCAAGCACTCCAGGAGGAGCTAAGATTTCCTGGCCTCATCAAACCATAGGAATGTTATTAAGCAAAGAGGCAAGGAACGACGTTTTTGTCACCTTACTTCAGATGCATGTGCTGAGAATCGTATTTCACACACACCTAATGGCTTACAATCACATTTTCAAAGCAATCCCATCCTTATTCTAATAAAATGTGTAGCAATTCTTTCAGTTATTGTGTGCACAGGAGATTTTTTTACTTCAGAAGGATAATGACCACATTATGCATTTTCAGCACAGGTACTTCACAGGTTAGAATGAATTGAATGATACATCTATAAAATAGAAATCACCTACTTAGTACAGCACATCTTGTTTTTTCTCCTGATTAGCTTTTGTCTGTGTTTGTGTACCACTATGTTGTTTTTACAGTTAATGGACTTTAACAAAACAAATTTCCTGCATCTTCTGAATGAAATCCAGATTGATTTGCTAGAGAATGTGCAAAGAAGAAGAGGAGATCTATTCGAATTATTTGCCTCATTATTAATGAAGAAAGCAACCTCTAGAATGACTTTTGCTTCATGAGTGCATGTGGATGTATGCCTTAATACACAAACTGGAGGATTTGCCTGAAGGACCTAACTAGGAGACGACAGCTTCTTAACATTCAACTGTGGCATCTGCAGTGCATTTCTGAACAACCACCAAACAACCAAACAACTAAAAAAATAGCAAGGAAAATTTTCCAAATAACGTGGTTTGCTCCTGCTCAGGCAGATAGCATCAGATCATGTTGGGAAACAACATCTTTGAACAGTATACAAGAGTCAATCCACCTTGTTTTAAAGACATTTGAAATGATTCATTTTGCTGGGAAGGTTTTATTGGCATATTACGTTGTGACATTTTAGTTCACTGTATGTCTCTTTTTTCAGCTGCCAGTGATTTCAGAACAGCACAGTAAAAACAACACTGAGTAAGACTACATTAAGTCTATTCATTCTAAATCACTATTTTTATTTGTTTTGTAAGTTTCCTGAGAGATCAAGTAGTGGGATGAAACTTGTCATGTTTCATTATTTGGTTTTTTTTAACTATCAGCTAAACATTTTCTGCTTTTTCTTTTCATGACTAAATAGGTGGGGTTTTTAAAATCCATTAATTCAGCTGATTTTTAATAACTTACATTGCAAAACCAAACAAAACCCAACAATCTCACAGGATTTAAAGCTGGAATTTAGTTTGTCAGTACATTGTAAGGAAGATGGAGAGATTATGCAAAAAAATTGTGTGACTGAGGCGCTCCCAGCCCGTAGTCCAACAGTCAGCACCAATAAGTAGAGCTTCAATCTCAACAAGGAACCGCAGCTTTTCTGTGGCAAGGAGTTGAGGCTGAATGAGGCCTTCCACTTCCAGCAAAAGGTGTTTAACACTTGACTTTCTCATTCACCTTCCCATCTTCCAGTTCCTTCCTTTTGCCATCATGTCCAGCTGTATCCAGGTTGACCAAAAGCCTTGCTCATTTCTCTCATTTGCACCATAATTTCTAATTATATTCTGTTTGTTTCTGGAAATGTCCAAATGCATAAAATCATTTCCATGTGTATGTCTGCCAGGAAGGCATATTTTCTTTGTTTGTTTATAGCCTGCTAAGAGTTATTCCTGGCAAGGTCTGCTGCAAAAAGAGAGGTGCACTGTGATCTTCCTTTCACAACACAACACAGCAGAAGCCCCTGTCCAAAAGGGCAAACAGTACTGTAGCAGTTATCAACTTGTATTCTCAAGTTGAATCATCCGCCAAAATTCATGGAAGTCGCAAGGATGAGATCCCACCTTACTCCAAACAATGAGATGGGAAGTAATGAACTTGCACTTCATCATGAGAGATGAACTTTCTCTGTAGGACTAGATCTCTGAGGAATTGTGTAAATCACTGTAGGAATTAGCTTAACCTGGGACAGTCCTGGCTGAATGGCATGCAGAATCCACCTTAGAGCCAAACCAGAGCATGAAACACCTAAAAGGCTCTGAGTTTTCATACATAAAAATTGATTAATTAAACTTGTTAACTTCAGTGGAAATAAGGAGTAACTCTACTTGCATTTTCAAGTTTGCCTCATCCTCTTTGTCCTCTTGCTTTTTCCCCTGAGGCTTAAGCGAGTTTCATTTGTATTCCTGGACAATCTTTGACATTATGCATCACTCTCCAGTGATCACAGATCAATAGATGTTCCCTGGTCCAAGTCCCCACATTTGCACGTCCGTGCCATTATAACAGTACCATTTCTGTGCATTTTTTGGTGCCAGCTCTTGCTCAAAAACAATTCATACATCTTCATCTGGGCCAGCCGAATTCTGCACCTGCACATGGGCTCTAGCTAACATCAATATCAATTTCCATCCCTCATTAAAGATACTGAATGACACAGGAATGCTGCACCAGTATCCCATTCAATGTTTTCCTGAGAGATTGCTTTGTTATTAGAAAGCTATTTCCCTTCTTTCTTTTGCAGTAACAGCTGCCAGCCATCCATTTGGAATGATTGTTTTAAGGGTTTTCTATCCCATCTTACTTGGTAACATAGTCCTGTTTCCTGGCTAGGTGATCCCCAAAGCACTCCCTGGATGAGGGCAACAGCTTTCACCTGGTACATCTACCTTTCTTTCTGTGAGCCAACCTTTTCCCCACTGGACACATGTAATTGCTGCAACAGAAGCCAATTTTCATAAGTCACAGTGGTGTCTAGCTCCCCCTTCAGAAGCTGAGCTTCTTTGCTATATTATTCCAGGAGCTAATCTTACATTTTGCCTGTTCACATTTTCAATCCAACGTCAGTCCAAATGATTTCAAGAGCAGTGAGTCATATTTCATACCAAATCACATTAAATTATCATATCGTGACTCAGAGATGAAAGGGAGTAATTTGCATTTTAGTGGGGTACTGATTTTTCAGACAGCAATTGAATTGAAAAAGGTCTGTTGCTAACTTTCCTTCAACTTTGGTTAAATGATTAGCATATGTAAAGAATTCAGGCACTAGAATGGATCAGGTATTTCCATATATATTAATATAGATGTAAACATACTCCCTTGATGTAGTCCATGTTGTTGTCCTACAACAATTGTGTTTACAGTGGTTTAGAACAAAAACCTGCCATACTATGTGATGTTGTTTTACCATGCTCCATTTTTGACATGGCATCTTCAATGCCATACAGCAACCGTACGACTGAAGTAATCACAAATATTGCCCCAAAAACCACAGCCATTTCAAATCCATCTTTCATATAATAAATATCATTCATTTCCTGATAAATATATGCTTTTCCTGGATAGAGCAGAGTTTTGGGAATAAAGAGCTTATCACCAGGTTTTACTGCTTATCACCAGTAACTCGGCTGAGCTATTTGCAGAGCTTACAAACATGGTGTAGCAAAGGCAAAAGCCTGAGCATTTTCATCTCAAGCATCCATTCCTGGCTTCTGTGCTTTGTAATGTTAAGCTATTGCCATATTTCAAAACCTGTGTGTTGCATTTAATCACCAAGCTGACTCAGGGTCCTTTCTGCTTGGGGCAGCAATCAAGCCTCTTTTTTCAAGAGAAAAAACAACCTGTGAATTTCAAGACAAAAATGACATATTAAGGCATCCTAAATATCATTAATCATTCAGAAGGTAGGAAAAGCCAGACATTGAAAATGTGACAGTAGATTTTCTCCTCTCCCTGTGCATGTTCTATGTCATTAACTGTGTGATCACATACTTTTCTTAATACAGCACAGTAATTTAATTGAGCTCCCCAGATTACTGCGTGTGTGTGGATATGGTACCAATTACTATTTACTGCGTGCTCCATCTCTCCTGGAAGCATGTGTATTACCCCGGAAATCTGGTCATTTTCTGCAGACCTTCCTGAGCAGGTCTTGTGTGTGCATTTTGGTTGTGCTTAACAGAAGTCCCTACACTTGAAGAAACCTGACAGCAGAAAGAGAAACAAGGGCAAGGGATGGGGAGGAGAAGGAAATAATCCCCATCTTCTCTTTGGCTGTATATTCTAGGCACAGCTGAAGTAGCCCCTAATGGACACACTTCACACTCTGTGAAGCTTTTTGTCCATCCTGTAGTGTCACAGAACTATCACAAGGGCAGGGTGACAGGGAACTCGCAGAAGACAAATGTACTGACAGATTCAAAGTGTATCTGTACTTCACGTCTATCACTACATGAAAGCAGGCAGGGAAATACTTATTTGTGCAGCTCACTAATGACACATTGGGTGACTAGAGAACAGCCAGTCTGAAAACCTGCTTTGGACAGCCCCTCACCTCTGTGTGATCCTGGTTTACAGAGAAAGAGACATGGTTTAGTTTTAAAGCCCCAAACTAGAGAGCATTGTTCAGCCACACTTTGCTGACAGCACTGTGTAAAACTGCTCTGTGCATCCTGCCTGTGCAAAGGTGCCAGGAGTCAGGGTGAGGGATCCATGAGGGAGAACAGGTTGCAAGGGAATTTTGTCATGAATAAGAATTAACTCTTTACTGCTCTGATGGCTGCATTGCTTCTTTGCCAATGTGTTTAATTCCATTTAAATGTTGTTTCAAGTAATCAAGACTAAATTGTGGAAAGAATGCTCTTATGATCTCAGAGTTGGGGAAAGAACCTGTTCATCTTCTCATCAGCAATGTCTTGGCCTGTTAGTTTGTTATTTCCTACCAGAAAATAAGTGGTCAATCTCTAAACCCCTCTGGGGAGCAAATTCTGGCATTTAGAGTTCAGCAGGGCACAGAAGAGCCTTATGAAAGAACCGCGGGCAAGCAAAGAGAAATCCAACATAATAAACCAAGCCAACTGCTTTCCTATCACTCCCTGCAGGTCTGGCCATGGTTTCTCACAGGCTCCATCTCAAATTCCTCTCCTGCCATGTCCTTTCCCATCTCCATTTCTTCTTCCTGAGCTCAGAACAGATCCTCACTGTGCAAGTCCCTCGAGTTTGCTCCCTTACCTCTTTCTGGTTTAGACAGGCTTCCCATGCTGTGGTGCATTGAATTCTCTTCAGCATCAATAATTAATGAGAACATTATTTCTACTTTAGATTCTTACTGTGTCACTACTGGATTCAAATGGGATTTATGAAAGATCTGTAATAGATGTTGATTTGCTAGCAATGATGAAAACTGTGGAAACATTAGAAGTGATTGAGAAAGCAGTGTAATTATATGAAAGTCCATGCACACAAACCTTTTGGTTTGTATCATAATAATGGTTAACAGTTAATGGTGTGTCAGCATTTTCAATAGTAATTTTATCTTTATAATTGTAAGCAACCACCAGAATCTTCTATGATGGAAACAGCAGAGAAAAAGTGGATAACTTTCTTTATAAAGGATTTCTGTTCTTAGGAGTGCTGTATTAAATATACTCTGCTCAATACAAATAGTATTGACCGTGAAAACAGCAATAAAGCTACAGCATATGTAATTGATAATAGATGGTTCTAATTTTATTGTGTTGGCTATTCTCACTTATATTCAGAAGCTTCTAACACTTTATCCTGCTCTCCTGAATGTCCGTTTGCAGGATTACAAGATAAAATGACTGTATTTCTTACTTTGTTACCCTTTTTCAAAACACTGTATTTGTATTGTAATTCATAAATGTTTGATTATAAACTGCACTCTACCTGTTAGTCTGACCCTCTTGACTAGGGCTTCATGCACCTCCTCTTTGGCAGCCTTTGTTTTCCTGCTTTGAAAGGTTGATTTTATACGTTTTGTTTCTTTGAAAACCGTTGAAGAATGCAGCAATTGTCTGAATCAAGACATTTTCCCTAAGACTCAGAAAACTAGATAGCCACATCCCTTTTGCTGAATATATGTCTCTACTGCAGCAGACAGGACACAGAAGCTACTTCAGGCAAAAAGATCTTGATTTGATGCATGCTTGATTTGATTGAAACCTCTCTTACTCCTCCACCTGACATTACTACATAGCAAAAGCAGCTCATTCCAGCAGATCTCCTTTCTGGTCTGTACTTACTGGTACAGTGTCTCTGTGAATCTCCATTCAAAGAAATCCTAGCATCATTTTGCTGGGAATAATTTCCTTTCCTCTTTATATAAGTTCTTTTACTGTGTTCGTCACTGCAATATTTTTGGGGTACTTTCAAAGAACCTGCATAACTTCTGTAATGTCCTTGCTTTCACCTCCCCTCCTCAGGGAGAGGTGTGCACACTGGAACCCTTTGTCTGGAATGCTTGTGAGATTTAATGTTGCAAAAATGAACATGAATGTTTGTGTGTCTATAAATTTCTTTTAAACCCCAAGGTCTTTTGTGAACATTGCACAAGGAGCTGGAGGTTGTGATTAAATGAAGGTGAGATTGGGAAAGGATGGATTCCAAGGAATCCAAGGAAGAGTATCAAGTTTTAGCTCAAATATTAAAATGGCATTTTAAATGTTCATGCTCCTAAATTATATGGGTGTTCTCAAGACACATTCTCTGGCATCATGTCAGAACCCAGGACATCCCTCAGATGTTCCTGGATGTTCCAGGTCCTAGCCAGGAGCGTTGGAGACCCTGGCATGCAGCCAGAACCCCTGTGGCTTTGAACCTGAGCCATGGAACAATTTACCAACCTTACACAAGGCTTTACATTGCTTTTCTTTTCTGTTATTAATCAGAAGCAAACTATCAGACTCTCCTCTCTGAGAGGCAATCAGAGGGACACAGAGGGCAAGGCTTCATGGGGTGACAGGGACAGCTCTGGCCCCTGCTGCCCAGCTTCCAGCTACAAGAGCTGCTTCCCCAGATGGCACTCTCTGTCTCCCTGAAGTGGGAAAAGAAGGTGAACTCTGGCGAGCCAAAATCAGAAACAGTGCAGCACTAGGACATCAATCAGCAAAGATATTTATCCATCCTATAGCACTTTTTGTGCTGCAAGTGGTCCAGCTCAAATCTAAAGGTTTTTAGCAACGATTTGGAGAGGCTTGGGGATTAAGAGGATCTTAATTATGTATGCTGCTTTCTGCACTTCTTCAATTGTAATTATTGGAATTCTGTCTGTATTGTGAGTTGTAGAAAAGGAAAAAATACTCCTAGAGACCATTGGTTGCAGAGGTCCTTCTGGCTAATGGGAACTGGCTCTGCCAAGGAAGCCTGTCATGTAATTCTTCCCACAAGCCAATTAAACTAATTCTTTTCACTCACTGTAATTATTACTCTTCCTAAGATCAACAAGTCTGTTGACTAGAATCTTCCAGCCTAATTTTATCAATTACCATCATATTATTATTAAGAAAAAGTTTCATAAATTAAATAAATGAATTCTTAATGCATTAAGACATTTTAGCTTCAAAGTCAAGCATCTCTGCTTCTGGATTAGAAGTCTCAAATTTTTAAGGCTGTTTTGTCACCTTGAGAACAAGAGATGGAGGCTTCCTAGGATTTTCAAAAAGAACTGAGTAACTGAACTCTTTTGCAAATCTCCAGTTTTCTGCTAGTTTTCCTCCCTTTCTGCTGTTCCTGAAACCAAAATGAAATTTCAAATTTGGCTGTAATGCTATGTACCACCCTGGCAAACAGAGCAGTTTCTCAGCTGGTGAGCACAAAGGTTTATCTTCATCCCAGAGCGGCATGAGATGTTGAAGCATTTTAAACCTGTTAGATGTGGAACTAAATGCCCTCCTTTTGAGATGCAAAAGCAAGTTTAGAAGTTATGACACTGACAGACATGTACGTTGATCAAGTATGCAAAGTAAAAGTTTTAACAAGACTACACAGGGTACAAAAGCTTATTATTGACTGAGATGCTTCTCAGTCATTATCCATCTCCTGAAGGTCTGTGTATTCATTGAACACTTGCCTAACATCTAAATGGGTTAATAGTTTTTTTGCACTTTAAAGCTGAGCCAGTAAAATAGTGACATTAATATGTACTTTTGAATGACATCAATGTTTGCTATTGCAAATGCTGAAAAATTGCCAGAATGGGATGTAGTTAGTTCTTACAAAACAACAACAACAACAACAACAACAACAACAACAAAACACTGAGAGGGAAAAAGAAGCTAAATGGCCTCAGATCATTGTCTCATTTTTTATCAGATGTTGGTACAGAAAAAGCAGCTGATCCCTTACCTTAAGTTTAATGAGTGCCAGGAGTATGTCATTCTTCAGTGACCTGCTGGGTTGTGCTAAGATTACTGGCTTTTTTTTCTAAGCAGACACGCTTCAGATGTCTGCAATTTAAATACATTTGTGCATGACCTGGGTGAGGATGTGCAGGCAGTGCCCATTTTTGAGCATGGAGCAATTTCCTGAGGTTGAATTCTCTGTGAGTGCCAGTAAGCCCCTGCTTCCTGATGTGTAATGTGCAGCAAACACATGGGTAAATCCTTGCGTGGTTCACAAGGAGGTAATGTAGCCTGGCAGCATCAGATGGGAATTTGGTTCCTGCTGCACCTTAGGTGAGATGGGAGGAGAAAGTAGGAACTGGCTGTATGGATAAGTCCAAATGGGTTCATCCTCCCTAACACCACTTGACCAAAGGATAGGAATTCAGTCTGAGCCAGGAATCTGGGTACTGCTGCCAAAACAGAGGAGAATGGGTACCAATCCTATAGTGACAGCAGCAGAACTGAACTGATCGATCTCCCTAGGGAGGTATTGCTCTTTCTTCTCCTTAGAGAGAAAGACCAGGCAGCTCTATCAGAGTACACAATTCAAGTTCAGAAAAATGCAGTTGTAGGAGATGGATCCCATCTTTCCCATCTTTCTTGGTAGCAACAGCTGCTGGGAAGGCAGTGGTCTTTGTTTGTCCTATGTAGGTAGATCCAGCAGCACAAAGTGGCTCTGGGATCCATGTGGCATAGGAGGATGGCTCTCTGCAGCAGCATCACTATCCCTACCAAGATCAACAGAGTTGGTTTCTTTCTTTGAAATTAAAACCAGAATCCAATTCTAGCCACAAACTCTGTAATAGGTTTTCATCAAGAGCTAAGTCTGAAAATTACTGAAGATGTATGAGAGTGTGTGACCTGTGCTTATTAGGATCACAGGGCAAAACACTGCTACTGCTAGAGAATCTTCAATTACAGTCCTTATTCCATGCTAACTGCAAAATGAAACCACTGGGAGTCTTGCAAGGAATTACAAAATTTCCAAATTAGTCTTTCAGACTTGCAAGCTTTGACTTGTTAAATGAGACAACTTTATGGACCCATAGACCTACAAAATTCAGTGTGTCACTAGGACATGACAGCAAGATTATTGATCTCCTCTCACTTTCATTTTCTAAGGTGCAACACAACAATTTAATCAATGAAAGTTTTAAAGTTTATTGGTTAAGAGGATGGTAAATCTTTTTTCGCCCCCCCAACAATGTTCTACCCTACATTTGTCTTTGCTCACATTCAACCCACCATAAACCATATTTGAAATAAATTACTACATGGCAGATTTATAGCTTTATTTGACTTATGTTACCGCAGTGGGAAGTCATTGATTTTTCATCATTTGGGACCTGGATTTCTTATTTTCTTTTCAACAGCAAATAATTGTCTTTAGAATATTTATTTTCAAAAAGAATTATAGAACATGTGAAAGCTACTTAAAGAGCTTTCTTTTACTTATATTTGCTTTCCTTCTCCCTTTTCACTTCATAAGGTAGTTTCAATAATGCTTGGTGCATTTGTACATTTGTATGAAATTAATTTGTATCTATTCTTTGGTACCACAGATACCAGAAGACCTCTGTGTGTTATCAACTTGCATTGCATCAGATGTATCTTATTTGAGATACTTTAAAATGAAAGGGTGAAATACATGCTACTCATTTTACCTATAGATTCAATGAAGATTAATAAGTTTCCAATGTAAGTGCAATGTATTTAAATACATAATTCATGGGCACTACTGCAGAAGCTTCTGCCAAGTCCTTCTAATTGATTTTTATTATTTATTAAAAAGAATTGAAAATTTTTTGTTCTGGCAGGAATTTGTCAATTTCTCATTCAGAAGTCACATCACTTCAGGCTATGCCCAAATTAAATGGGCTGAAATTGAAGAAATGAAAATTTAGTGATGACTGAATATCAAGGTATCAGAAAGACCTATAGCAAGATTACTTTGAGCAGTCTGGTTTTGTAGAAGGTGTCCCTGCACATGGAAGGTGTGTTGGAACTAGATGATCCTTAAGGTCCCTTCCAAATCCAAGCCATTCTAGGACTTTCTCTTCCCAACGAACAGTGCAAGACTTGAGAGAATGTTTTAAAAGGCTCGGCTGCTTTGAGGGTAACACCATTTCCAGGTCCTGATTGCACCACTCAGCTGGGTTCTGAGGCCTCACTACGCTCACATAAAGCAAGGAAGTCTGGAAGATATTTAGTAACTTAAAATTGAGGCCATAATGAAAAGTACTTTAGCTTGCATTCTCCAAATCACTGTGCAACCCTTCCAGAATAAACAGCAGAATATGGATCACACCAGAGACCTGGTAATTGGTGGGGTGAAGATGTCTGTGCTCCCTGCCTGGGAAGGGTCCCAGTCTGATGGCTCATGACATGACTGGATTCCAGAGCTTTTTTTCCCCAAAGTGAACATCTGCTTCTGAAAAATGTCCCGTGGTGACAACAGGAACAGCATGACTTACCACTCCTCCTGACACACACCTTTTCTTTCATCAGGGGGAAGAACCCACTTCATTGAGCTTTTCATCTATTATTTTCCCAGAATCATGCCTGAGGTCAGCTGTACACTTGACCTGTGTTTATGCAATACAGTCTTTACTACTGTCCCTATCCTTGCTTGAGGACAAAGCAAGACCAATAAAGTGCCCATCTTGTGATAGGCATTTCACAGCCACTACTGCTTGTTCTGCAGTTCTTCATGTAAATGGCTTCAGGAAAAGTGGATTGTTTGTGCTCTTGTTTGAACTTCTCTCATTCTCCCATAAGAAACAGCTGAGCAAATCTAAAAAACGTGTAAGAAACACATAAGCTGAGCAAAAAATTTCCAATTTGAAAACTGTGAAGACCAACTTGAGAAAGATAATGAGGACCTCAAAATGTTCAGCTGTAGGTTTTTTTTTATTATTTTTTTTTATTAAAGCTGTAGCTGCCTGGCTGACAGAGAGCAGACAGCAATAAGGCAGATGCTGCCCTGCCTCCCATATGTCCACTGCACAAAATTAAATCCCAGCTCCAGTCACTTAGCGCTGAATGGTGAGAAATCCTGTCCATTGGAGTCCCAGCAGACCAACTTGTTTGCCCAGCAGCTCTCTCCTGGGTGTGCTGCACCTGCTGGCAGGCAGCCTGCTGCAGCAGCCATGCAATGGCACCGTTTGTACCCAAAAACGAGGTGTGAGAAACAGCCCTGGGAAAGCAGGGGAGGAGCAAAGCATCTCTCCTTAAATCCCGTGAAATTCTTGGGCTTATGTGCTTTGGCTTGGTTCAGGGAAGACTGTTTCTCTTCTTCTATTTGAACAAAAATCATTGAATGGAACACAAAAAGAGAAGTTGGGGAGCCTCAGGACATGTTTGATGGCTGTACACATTCATAATAGAGCAACAGAGTAGTTGCTTAAGGGAGTGTTTTATACCCACCCCCCGACATGCTGCAAAACACGGCACAAAAGCCTCCAAAGAGACATCAGCTAATAATAAAATTGCTAACTATAATCACACAGCAAGAGGAATGGAATTATATCCTTTCACAATATTAAATTCTTTTTTCGAAGGCTTCTTCCTGCAGGGAGTAGCATTTGCACAGACATTTGGAAGAAAGTGCCTGTATTTGCTGCTGAAGTAGGCAGGGACAATGCTGCCTGCAAACATCAGGATCTTCAGAAAAGCAGGAGAATAGAAGCTGGGAAGGTTCAAACAGGTTAAAGTCAAGTCCCTCTGATGACATTTTCACAAGACTACTCTCCGGATGGAGTGACTTGAACTTCTGCTGCTATTATTAAAATGTGGGAATATTTCTTCTCTTTCACTTCAAGTGATGCCCATCAGTGGACGTATAAATGCTGTAAATATTGTGTCGATGAAACGCTTTTTGACAGACTTTTAATTATAATAATTAAAATCAGTTTACAAAGTCAGATGAAAAGAAGGCTGAGTTAGCTTGGCCTGTGGCTTTGCCTGCCTAGAGGTTCCTGGTGACAGAGATGGTAATAGTTTTTGACTGTGAAAAAGTCTTAGCTCTACAGCAGCCCGAACCATAACCTGATGGAGTGTTTTGTGTCAGCAGAAAATTCCAACATATTATATTTTCATAGCCATGATAGTATAAATGACCTCAAGCTTTGAATAAAATACAGTAGCTGGTCTATCTGTTTAAATGATTAAGCAAAGAGCCAGGAACAAATCTCTCCTGTCATTTCTGTGTCTGCTTGCTGTGCCAAGTACACAAAGAAAGCATGAAGACATCAGTATGAGGTGCATTTTCAGTCAGGGAGCTTTTAGGGAAATTACAGGGTTCTGCAGAATTTCATTCCCCATTAGGACTGACTTGTGTTAAAGTGGAAAAGGAAAGATCTCTTATACCTTTTCCCCTCTGAGAATCTGCATGCTATGTTTAGGCAGAATGTTATATCTAATTGAGAATAATTATTCTATGAAACCAAGGCTGACATTTCTTTTTTTTTTTTTTCGGTGGCAAAGCAGTTTTAATCTACCATTAATATGTACAAAGTAGAGCATTGTTGTGACATTTTGTGAATAGTTTAAAACACTGAGAGTATGTCCCTTGTTATGACCCACAGAAAAACAATAAACAAAGGAACAGATTTTACTTGAATAAACCTTCATCTCTAAACCCAAAGTAGGATGATTTTCTTTGCCAAAATATGGCACTGCAGTGGTTAGACTCTGCTTTGGTAGAGGCCTATTCCTTTGCCAGATAATGTTGCACTGAACAGATACTCTGTGGGTGCATTTCAGATACCTAGTCATAAGCACTGCAGAATTTCTGTGAATTAAAAGAAAAAGTATTTTAACATTTTGTATTTTCTTGTCTATGCACTTCAAGCAGGTCAGTGTACATTGATCTTTATAAGCCAGAGAAGACTGCAAAAGCTTACAGGATTTTCTCAATGCCTGGAGAGGCTCACCAGCCATTGCAAGGTGCCTCAGCAGAGACTGCAGCACTTAGACAGGGAAAATCTGCACAGCTACTCCCTAAAAAAGAGCTTATAAAGCTAAACTTCTATGTCTACCCTGGTCAACATCCACTGTTTGATGAATTAGGACTTTATTAATTTCTCATTTGACAATAATTTGGTAATTAAAACAAATATAACCAAAGAAAATATGGAGGGAGGGAAAGAATGATCTTTTGCTCTATTACTTGCAAGTCATGTGCACTGATCTTACTAATATGACCACAGAAAACATTCTAGCAATAGTGCCCTGTTCTTTTATTTATTTTTTTTAGTGTCTGTGTCTTCATATGGTAGAATTCTTCCCCCCTTTCTGGTTCCTCCCCAAACACAGTAAAAAACACTGCAAAAAGCTCTGCCAAAGTACTCTGTAATTTACTGCTTCTAAACTCTTTATTACCTTCTAAACTCTTACAGCCAGTTGTAGTGAGATGTTCCTGCGCCAGGAACTCACAGCCTAACTCCCTTCTAAGGCTCTCACTCAGCTGGTCCTGTGCTGAGGATTTGTAGATTTGCTTTTTCAGTGCAACTTCCAAAGTTGAGCTTGAAGCAACACTCTGATATGGCCAAAGGATGCTTTGCTCCTCCTGCCAGAGCCTACCCAACACAGGGAGAAAAAATCCAGATGAAAGCCATCATAGCTGAAAGCTCTCTCTCCCTGACTGTTAGCATAGAGTTTATATGCACAATTGAGGTACTGATGGAATTAGCAAAGGTCACAAAGCTGACATTGCCTTGTGCCACTTACAGTGGGCCAGTCTCATCTATAAATACCAGCCAAATATTCTTATCAGCCAAAAAAATCCCTTACTTTCTATTCTGTCCCTGTAAGCAGGACGGAGGTGGGGTAGATGCTGTACTGCTTACTGAGTTACTGAGTGCCAGCTGACCCAGGGCCCACAGCTCAGGAGCAGTTTGGCTATGCCATAGCATTAGCACTGGGACATGATGCTGTTACTCAGGCTGAATGTTAGCATCCTGCTCTCAGCAGTGCAGCTCAGTGATGCACTCAGAGCATCAATGTGCCCTGTGAATTCAGCATGTGGAGGCTGCTCTGAGGGCAACTTCCACATCTACTGAGAAAAATCAGAGTACTTGGAGATGAAAAGCTTCAGCTCAGAGAGCAGGATGTTGTTGTGCTCTATGTACAGACCTCACTAGTATTCCCACACTATTCAGTCTCCTCAGATTTCAAGTAAAAATAAACTCTTTTCAGGGCCTATTTTTCATCTCACACACCAGCCCTGAACTTCAGCACCTGCTCAAAGGCTGTGCTTTGGCCCCTCACCCTGGCAAGCCCCTTCCAGGGGGGGAGGGCACAGCTGGTGAGAGCTCACAGACACAGCACACCCGCGCTCAGCAGTGGAGGAGCCAGGTCAGGCGTCTGCTGTGAGCAGAAACACAGTGCACAGAATGAACCCCCTCCTGGAAATGCACCTCCTCCTGCTCGCCAGCCATGGCAAAGGATTTAGCTCTCAAATGAGAAGCCTCCTGAGGAAGGAGAAATCTGCATTTCTCCTGCAGGAAATGTTTTTTAAGGATCAAGGAGCATTTTTCCAGCTCCTAAAGACCAGAGAACCTCTCCTTCAAGTTTTCAGTGAAATTCTCTTTCAAAAAATAAGGCCCAAGCGTGGACTGTTTCTCAAAGGCAAAATGGCTCAAAAAAAGCTTCTGCAACAGGAAGAATTTTCACTCTGCATGACAGCTTGACTAATCTTGGCAGGTGCATCTATCAGCTTTTAGCTGCAAACCCAATGGTCCCACAGACAGGTAGGAAAAGGGCTTTTATCAATGCCTCTGGCTTTGAAGCCAGGTTTCAGACCAGCAGTTGCTGACAAACATTTTGCTTGATGGAGAAAGGTATCATTATTTTTGTATTTCTGACCACAAAAAAAAAATCCTGGGAGCTTTTTTCCTGATCTTTGTAAAGTCTTCATGAAGCACTGGGGTGTCCCCTAGCTCCAGTAGGCTGTCTCTCCTGCATGCTAAAAACCTTTTGCAAGCAAAACACCCCAGTTAAATCAATGAAAGTGTTGCCTGAATGAGGATCTGGCCTGGTTGGTGTTAAGCTGAGTGGAAAGACTTTTAGATGATTGATTTCCCAAACCTCTCAGCTTTGGAGTATCCTGTTCCTGAATATCCTCTGCTCAGCCAGAAGGCAATTATGTGCAATCTCATCAGTGGTGAATGGGAGGAAATATCTCCCTCATGGTGCAACATGTGATAATGATGCTCACTCAGGGTATGCGCCTTGTCCACTGCTGTTGCTCCAGATGGAGGTTTATGGTTTTGTGAGGTGTTCCTCAGCAGGGCCATTGTCCAGCAAATACCTTCTGTTCATATATGAGGTCTCTTTGTGTCATCCTTCAAACTGGTTCATCCTGAATTCCATTTTACTCCAGGATCTCTTGATATTTAGCATTTTGCTTTGATTGTTGACAGTCACCTTACCCTGCAGAGCTGGAGGACAACTTGAAGATATTCCCTGGCAAACAGAAGTGCCAGAAAAATATCAGTTTCCCTCCTCTGCAAAAATTGCCTTGGAAGTATGGTGGAGAATGAACTGGAAGGTGCAAGGAATCACAACTAGCACCTGTAGTGCTGCTGCAAATGCAGTTCTTTGTTTCTGTCTGTGCATCAAAGGCTGCCTCAGTTTGAGCAGTTCCCCAAAAACTCTTTGTAGCGCTGGCCACTTGAATCCGTGTGCAGGTTTTTTTTTGTTTTGTTTTGTTTTGTTTTGTTTTTTGTTTTTGGTTTTTTTTTGGTTTTTTTTGTTTTGTTTTGTTTTTTGTTTTTTGTGTGTGAGAAAACATGTACAGACAAAGCTTTCAGAGGGGCAGAGGATCACACAGAAGCTGTTTCACAGCTGGCCCAGGCCACTGTGGTTGATGCAGGTTGGATGCACATTTCCAGCTCTCTCCACAGGGGGTCTTAGTGCCAGAACTGCAGACGACGCCCTGGTTTACTTCCCACCAGTGTTCTGAAGGTCTCTGTCAGGGGTGTTTTCTGCTCCTGCTTGCTGCTCCACAGCAGAAAAGGAGATTTCATTGATGCTCTGGAGCGGTCTGTCCAGATCAGCCTATGCATTGCAGAGCTGCTGAGAGACTCTGAGCTCTTCCTGACCCTTCCCAAGACAATGGATTTTCCCATTCCTACTGGTACATTATTTCCCACTACCACGAAGAACCTGGCTACTCTCCAAAAATATGAGGGAGGGTTTTTTAACTCAGCTGGCTGCTGGAGAAGATCCATTTCCCAGGAGATTATTCTGCTGCGAGCAAGGATCACAAGGTCCTTGTCCATCACTGGGTCAGAAGGAGCCATTCCAAGGTCTCACATATGACGCTGAACACAGCAGATGGTCCAAGGGGTATGGCAGCAGCAAGTGGTGGCTGAAAGACCAGGAGAGGTAAGAGGAGAGTAGAGGCAAAGTGTGGGCTGAAGAGGGTATTTTCTGGGACACAAGAGGGAGCAATGACTTTTCAGGAAAGTTTTTCCAGCACCATTGGTTTATTTAGGAAGCCCACACTGCCTGACCTTTGGCTTTGTAAAAGTCACGGGAGCTTTTTCCTCTTCCTGCAAGGTTTTCTGCACTGTAACTGGGGTAGAAAAGCTGAATGTTCCTCAGCACATAGGGCTGGCACATCAGAATAACTTCTGTCTCCACAGAGTCAAATATATACTGCTGACAATAATAAGCTTCCTTCAAAAAATGGAATTAGTGAATTGGTTTTGAGAGCAGTGAAAACAAAGAAGAAATTCTTGGCTTTATAAAACTCCCCTCTACCTTCACTGTGAAGGATCTGTGTTTTTTACTTGGATGAGAAGAAAACTTTGCCATTGCTTATACCTTTTCCTTCAGCATAGTAGTCCTGCTTCAAAAGGGTGCAAACAAGAGTAAGAGCAGAAACACCAACTGCCTCTATCTGCTTCGTGTAACTGACCAGGCTTAGAAATATCCTCCTTACCAAGTCCCTGTTCTTTGGAAGTTATATACCATAATTCCAAGGCAACAACTTCTCTCCCTCATGACATTAACAAAGTCTGCATTAATAATTCAGTGTGGCTCAAGACGTTTTAATAATTAAGCATGAAGGGCTAGGGAAAAAAGCTAATGCTATTGGTACTTTTCCCAACACTCAGGATTGCCAAATGGAAGAGTTCTGTGGAGGGAAGATGATTCCTCTTTTCCTTGGTCAGCAGAAGTTGTCAGAGAAGCTGTACATGGGGCTGGTAACCAGCCCACTTCTGCCAAGTGATCCATGCTGCTTCACCCTGCACAGCATTCAGAGAAAGAAATCAGTCTCCCTGCTTCTAGTCCCACCCCCTCAAGATGAGTGGAAGCTCAGCACACTCAGATGAGTGTAGATCAGCCTGTCCCTACCAGACATGCAGTCTGAGCTGGGCTTATATGCTTGTGGTTGTGATTTACTGGGCTGAAGACAGAGCCTGCAGCACGGGTTTTATATGAACATCCATTCCCCAACAGCCTTCTGCAGTCTTGGTGGTGTTAATAGCTTCCTTGTGTCCTCCTGCAGTTTCTTAGGCCTGCACTTCTCACCCTGTCTCCTCTGTTCCTGTGCGTTGCTCTGGAAGTAAAGGAGAGACACCCCGGCTCAGCCCCATGTTTCCATAGGCAGAGAGGATTTCTTGCTTGACAAGTTGGCTCCTGTTGTCCAGAGTGTGTTTTACTTTACCAGCAAGCTATACATTTGGCAGACACACTAGAGCTGAGATGCCTGTGAGTAGCTTTCAATAAACCCTAGTTTTGCAACATTAACACTATTTCAATTGCTAATACACTGGCATGGTTTCCAAAGCATTGTCATGAGAAGAAGAAAAGCCAGATAGTTGATATTTACACTAGAGCTGGGCACTATATGCCATATTCTTATCATTGTGGTCCATTTTCCACATAGGACACTAAATGGAGTATGTGCTCATTCCTTATTTCCTTTTTATACCTAGACTTGAGCCCCATGGTTTGAGGTGCCTTTGCTACTACTTTACAAATCTCACACATCACAGCTCGTGTAACCCACTCTTTGCTCTATCATGCCCATCTCTGGGAAGAGTCTGGCTCCCTCTGTGTCTCTTCCAAGTGGGCAGTGAAGAGAGCAGTGAGCTCCCACCATCAATAGCTCCTTTAATGGCTGGGAGCTTCCCCACCTCTCCTTACCCTTCATGTGACATAGTCCCCACCAATCCTGGTGCTCTCCACTGTACTTGCTCCAGTGTGGCAATGTCTTTCTCATTCTGGGGAGTTCTGAACTGGACCCAGTGTGGTCCCCAAGTGTGGTCTCACTGGGAAAGAACAGAGATGAAGGATTGCTGTCCTGGCTGTTGAGAGGCTTATTTTAGTAAAATGAATGATCCTCTTACCAAATCCAGTCACATCATCCCTACTGACCCTGCAGTGCATACTGTATTAGTCTTAGCCTTGCTGCCCTCAGTGCATTCTTGTCTTAGCACCCCCTAAACCTAGAAAATAAATTAAAGAGAAGAAGGACTATTCACCATTGAAACTATTGACACTGCTACAAGGTGCCAGCTTAGTCCAGCAACAGGCTTGATAAGCACCCAGACCCAGCAGGGTCCCAGAGGCAAAAGTCCCTGGAAATACAGAGTCTCCTCATGCTCCCAGTGGGAAAGCATTGGAGCCCAGAGCCCAGGGCCTCACAGCCTCTCTGGACTTACTGCAAGCCCTAAAATCACTAGCCAACATCTCAGCCCTGCTCTAGCCTAAGGGCTAAGTGACTACACAGATTTCAGCTGTCCCTGGTGCAAAACCCATCACTGAGATTATTGACCTGAGGTTATGATATATTTCCTCTAAACTGCCACATTGCAAACTATGACCAATCTGACTGTCTAAAATAATAAATGACAATTTAACTCCATTTGTTACTGGCACTGTCACAGCTACTTCAGTGCAAAGTTGTGATTATGTTGCGATGTAATGAAGCATGTTCCAGCTTGCTGACAGCGTTATGGTCTCTGGTAATCATCCTATGTTTCTTATCTCTGTGAGTCATAGGATAAACAGAGCAAGTGGTAAGTGAGGATTTTTGTTTAAGAAAATGTAAGGTTTCCTTTTTTCAGACCAGCCCTGCTGAGCTATGAAGGATGTACAAACCTTCAGCAGAAATAGCTCTAAATCAATTCTGTGAGCAGTTGCTTGGTCGCTTTTATCTGCTTGTTTTATCCTTTGGTAATCAATTACCTATTTTAGCTTTGATCCGACAGTAAGATTCAGAAATCACTTTCCCCCACATAAAACTACTACTTTGAATTGAAGATTATTTAAAAATGGGAAAGGATCTAAAGTAAACCAAGCTCCTCAATACTGAAGAAAGAGTCCTCTTTCACCCAGCTCATTGTATTTAACCTGAAGTATGTAATTTAAACAAATTCTGAGCATGATACAAAGCAACTGCATACAAAGCAGTATGAATTAAGTTAATTCTATTCTGTGATTTGAAGTTGTCTTAACCAATCATGCTAAAGTCACAGAAAAGCTGAGGTACCTGAAATTCAGTGAGAAGTTTCTGTCTGCAGTACATCTGTGTTTGCCAGGTCTGTCTTTGTTGAGCTCAGTTTTGTTCCACCAAGGGTAAGTTGCTGTTCCAAGTCTGGAAACTTAAAAAGTCTGCCATTAAAAATATACAGCCAGTTGTGGGAGAATTTATTTGACTAGAAATGAACATTTAAAGTTCATTTTGAGGTCTCTTATTATCTTATTATTACAAAACTTTCTAAAAGGACTTCAAATGGTATTTCTACTGATGGTTTCATCAATGTTTAGATCCTATTACAAACACTTCAAAATTTCAATAAGAAAACCCAGCTTAATGACACTGTGCCCTTCATTTATTACTTTTCTGATACATGTGCTGTTTGTGTGAACAAACTTCTTTCACCCAAATTACCAGGGGGGATGTTTCATAACATTTATAGTTTCTGTCATCAGGAGAAAAGATACATAGCAGAAACATCAGTTCTGTCTAAAACACACTGCCTCTGAAATGATCCTTCTCTCTGCCAGCACTGCACAAATCTTCATGGAGAGGGATGCACTATTCCTTCATCAATTAAGTGCCAATAACACTACAAGATACTGTTTGCTTCCTTTTCTCTTATTTGGAAAACTACATTAACTATGCAAGAGAACTAGAAAGAGAGAGGAGCCTGCTTTAACCACAACTGTTTGTCTCACTTTAGTGTCCCTGGGAATTTCAAAGGCTTTATTTGGCATTTTGAGATAGGGAAATAGTAAAGGAAGGTTGCAACCAGAATTTTAATTTATAGGAAATTTCATTAGTTTGAAGTTTGTTTTCACTCTAAAGCAGAACAAAATGGCACATGAAAATATTTGAGGAAAAAGCTGGATAAGAAGTAAGGTAAAATATTTTCCTTCAGTTTGTCTTCTTTTCCCATTCTTTCCAATATAAGATTCAACATGTTTAGAAATTACAGTCATTTCAAAACACTAAACATTCCCAAACAAAAGTAAATTGAGTTAAGCCATATCATTAATAGAATTAAATTCTTCATTACATGAATATTCAGACTCGCCTTAAGCATATTTTCAAATGAGAGAATATTACACCAGGGAAAATGATCCACTTTTGCTTTATGAAGCAGAACAATAGGATGTTCTGTTGCAGGAAAGCTGTGTGCTAAAGGTCAGTGAAAGAGGCTAGAAATCTTCTCAGCCTTTTTGTTGTCTTTGACTGCTGACTCCTTTTTCCCCCCAGATCTTGTGTACCTGACTGAAAATCAACCAGGTGCTGGGTACTGGTAGCCTGGTACACCATGACCAACAGCCAGTGGGGAGAAATTATGGACTGTGGCCAGGCAGAAGGGATAAATGGGGAAAATATTCAGGAATTTCACAGAATCATGAAGTACCAAGTTGGAAGGGAACTCAAGAATCACCTTGTCCAACCATTCTTGGCAAGAGCACAGTCTAGACAAGATGGCCCAACACCCTCTTCAGTTGGATATTAAAACTGCCTAATGTTGGGGAATCCACCACTTCTCTGAGGAGATTATTCCAGCGTCTGGTTGTTCTCATAGTGAAAAATTTTCCTGTTGTCTCCAACTGGAATTTTCCCAGGAGTATTTTGTACCCATTACCCCTTGTATTTTCCATGTGACTCCATATAAAAAGGGAGTTTCCAACTTCTTTGTAGCCACCCTTTAAATACTGGAACATGGTGACAAAGTCTCCACTAAGCCCTGTTTTCTCCAGGCTGAACACAACCATCTCTCTCAGCCATTCTCAAAGAACAGGTTTCCTGGTCCTTTGGTAATCTTTGTTACCCTTCTGCGGATGCTCTCCAGCTTGTTCACATCTTTTTTGCATAACAAGGACCAAACCTGAACACAGGTTCCAGGTGCTGAGTGGAGTGGGATAATGATTTCTTTATTTCTTCTGGTGATGTCCTTGTTGATGCAACCCACAGTCCCGTTCCCATTGGCTTTCTTTGCTGCTCAAAGAGACATCAGGGAAAGAAGGATATGGTGATTTCAAAGAAATCCAGTGCATTTACTAGAGGCTAAAAAACGTTCTTTTGCATTTTCCTGTAAAACCTGTTATTGTGTTAGATATAAACTAGGGTATTGTGCCTCTAAAGTTACAGATTTTGGCTGTGAGTTCTGTCTTGTTTGAAACACAATCTGATCAATTCCATAATGTCCTTACAGAAAAAGATTATCAAGGACAAAAAAAAGAGAATTGCAAAGGTCCTGAGCATTTGCTCTTTTCACTGATAAGTTCTGATAAGAGTAGTGAATGTCTTCTGATAAGAGTTCTGATAAGAGTAGTGAATGTTCACTGCCTCTCAAACTATGCTTGGAAGATGGGATTTTTTTCATTTTTTTCATAATGAATATGACATTAAATTTATATCACCTCAGTATGGCCATTTTATAAGCATCACATGCTGAAGTGAAACAGGACCTTGAGGAAAATAAAATGGAGATTGCCTAGGGATTGTAGCTTGGAGAAAGAGACCAACCATCATTTCATCTGTTTCAAAATCTTTAGACACAGGCCCAATATTAACACTGAAAGGGAGTTTTGCATATCAGGAGCAGAGATGCAAGCAGCACAAATAGGCACAAAGTGCACAAGGTACAGGAAATTCGATATTAAGCCAGACAAAGGTGTTTTTGCAAGGCCATGTATCTTTCTGCCAATACTGCTTATCTGTCCTCTTCAAGGGGTTTATACTCCATCAGTGTTCCCAGAATAAGTCACCAAAGTCTAAGTAGCCAATTCTTCAGCCAATTTGAGCTACTGTAGTCCTTTGAAGTCTATAAGGAAACACCAGTTTATAATTGCCATGGGCCTGGCCCAAGGTTTCTAAATAAGAATAGACATTAATTACATATGGAAACAGCCATCAATTCCAGATTGCACTGAGAGACAATGGTTATAATCTAATTGTAGTTTTCCACTTTTCATGACCGTCCATGACGCCAGCAGATTATTTAATTACAGATTCTTTTCTCAGCCCAGGATACTTTGTAATTACTATCTGGAAAACGAGATGAAATGAAATAAGAAATAAGGTGTTAGACATTAGGTCAAGATGAATAGGCCCACCTAAGAAAGTACTAAAATACTACTGAATATTTATCAAAAAATCTGATGAAATCACAGAGGTATCAAGGCAATGAAAAAGCCACAGTTTTTCCAAAGTAAGAAGACTGCTTGAATGGTCTTCCATTTATTTTCAGTCTACCCCTACAGCTCACTTCCTCATTAAAGACCTGAGGGTGTACAGCCAATTTTTAACATGAGTTTTAGTGTTCAGCCTGCTTTTAGTCTATAATTTTGCTAAGGCATCTCTGGCTGCTCCGTAACAGACCTATCTGAAGCCTTAACTAGAAAGAAGAGGGTTTTTCACATCAAGAAGCAATAGCCACAGGTTTTTTTTTTTGTTCTTTAATACCTCTCATTATTGTTCCAACAATGATGTGATGGTCATCCTACTTAAACTGTAGCACTGTGTAATTTTGAAGAACAAACCTTTCTCTTTTCTCCAGAGAGAGGTTAATGCCAGTTTCCCACCATCCTTGCAAGTACATCCCTGTCTTTTATAAAGCGTAGCCAAGAACTTAAAAAGCTGCCAGCTGAGTAAAAGCATCACTGCACACTGAAGCTAAAGGTTACATTAAAGAAAACATCCCTTCATTCAGTATTTACTAGGAAGAAAATAAGGCCTTTTTAAAGAACCCTTTTATTCTTTTCCCACATACTGAAAGATTTCTTGCCATTTACAGGCTTCAGAGAACAGGCATTTCTGCTTTTGAGACTTCTAGCAGATATTTAACAAGTTCAGTGAAACTAAAGACCTTGCTCCATCCTTGACATGCTGGGCAGGTGGGACATTTCCTAGCACTGCAGAAAGCTTCCTCCTAAAGATCAAAATGAGCAAAGTGAAAGGGGTGGTAAGTGCTGAAGAATCCATCCACCTCCAGAAAAACTGTCAGAATAAAGTATTTTTTCATCTCGGCTGGGGGGGTCTTTACAAATCCCAAACTGCTTTGACAATGTATTGTTGTTCCTTACTATACTCTGTCCATGTGTTTTATCCAAAGTGGAGTGGAGTCCATATGGAAGCAACAGGTTAGTCTTGCATTTCAAGGTATTTCTAAATTATCTCTTTTTTCTTTTTTTTTTTTTTTTTTTTTTTTTTTTTTTTTTTTTTTTTTTTTTAAAGTATCAGCATTGTATGTCTGATTGATTTAAAGAATACAATAAAATGAATAAAATGTTCCTGGTAGAGGAATGTGGTAGGTTGATACTGGCTAGCTGTCTGATGGCCACCTAGCTGCTATCACCTCTCCTTAACTGGACATGAGCAGAAAATAGGATAATCAAATTTATGGTTTAGGATGGAGACAGGGGGATCACTTATCAGTTACCACAATAGCTGCTCCATCCCCTGGGAGAAGTCTGAGTCTCTGTGGTCTGCAGTCTTTCAGAACACACCTGCTCCCCCATGGCCCTCTCCACAGGCTGCAGGGAGTTCTGCTCTGGTGCCTAAAACACCCACATAGCTCCTGCTTCTTTCACTGCTGTGTCTGCAGGGATGTTTTTCATTTTTTTTTCTTCACCCCTCTCTCTGAGATCTGGTGTTTCGCCCTTTCTTAAATATGTTTTTCCAGAGGTGCCACTAGCCTTGATGCCCCATGCAGGTATGCCCTGAGATCAGTCCATTGGAGGCCCCTGAAACAGTCTGTGTCCAACTTAGGGCAGTCACCTTGCTACCAAAGACCTGCTGGCTACATCAAACACTAGGAGAAAGAGCAGGCACTTTCCCAGCAGCTGCTGGACCCAGGCATCACATTTTGCTCATCTCTAGAAGCTGGGGAAAAGCCTCAACAGCAACTCATGGAGCAGCCAGAAGCACTGCCCCAGGCCACCAAACTGATGCCTCCTCATGTCTTCAGCAAGTCTGACATGTATTTACTGTGCTAATGTATTTACTCTTCCATAATGCCAGTTTGTCATAAATTTGGACAATTACCAATAAAAGCACTAGAGATGTTGCTGGCTGGTTTGAAATAGCAGCAAAATATTGCTGCATTGATCTCACTTCACGGTGGTAAGGAAGACAGAGAGATCATGATTTTCACGTAATTCTGTGTTCCTTTCAGCCCAGCCCCCCTGGGCATTCAGGAATTCCCAACAGGCACTCAAGAATAAATAGCTTCATAGGAATCATAGGCATGCACCTGCAAACAATAGAAAATCACCCATTTCCAGCAAGTGGCTGATGCTGCTGATTACTTCAGCGTGCACTCCAGGGATGGAAGAGAAAAAGCTAGCAACATTATGGAATACAGAATTATAGAATCATAGGATACTCTGAGTTGGAAGGGATCCACAATGATCAAGTCCAATTCTTGGCCCTTCACAGTACAGCACCAAGAGTCACACCATGTGCCTGAGAGCATTGTCCAAACTCTTCTTGACCTCTGTCAGGCTTGCTCCACTTCCCTGGAGATCCTATTCCAGTGCTCAAACACCCTCTGAGTAAAGAAACTTTTCCTAATATCCAGCCCAAATGCTTTCTGGCATAACTTCATGCCATTTCCTCTGGTTTTATCACATGGTCACAAAAGAGGAAAGATCAGGGTCTGCCCCTCCTCTTCCCCTCATGAAGAAGTAATGGCAATGAGCTCAGTGACCTCAAATGACATCAGACACTCCTCATATGGCTTCCCTTCCAGACCCTTCACTATTTTCCTAGCTCTCATTTGGACACTCTCTATTAGTTTAATATCTTTCTTATATTGTATCACCCAAAAGTGCACTACTCAAGGTGAGACCGCACCAGTGCAGAGCAGAACAGGACAATCATCTCCCTCAACAGGATGGCAATGCTATGCTGTCAAATACAGGGCATATATTTTCTTGCTGCCCTGCACGTAGCAGGATTTCCAAACCCTGTGGTGTTCCCAGAAATGTGTTCCCTATCTAAGAGAATTCAGGGGTTCAAAAAGCTATTCCTGGACTAAAGTTTTTCATGGTGGAATGTGGGTAAGGATGTTTGTCTTCTCCTTAAGAAAGTCTACACTCAGGGCAGGGCCATAATGGATCTGACACAGGAAATCTTGTCTAAGCAGACAATTTTTAAAATGCTGAATTGCTATACTTCATATGTTGGAAAGAGGGAAGGAGACAGGAAAAGAAAAGTTGATTCCTTTTAATTTCTCTCTTTTTTTTGTTCCAATCTTGTTTAGAAAAGCACTTTCCTCAGACCCATCAATTCCTGTCTGATTTGACAGACTCCCCCTTCATCACAAGTATTCTAAAATAGCATTGAGCATGTAAAAATTAGAAATCCCATTTTGCAAAACTAAAGCACTGATGGGCTTCCAAATGGTCTTTCCTGCTTCCTTTCTCCATTTTCCCTTGCATACATATGTCTCAGGGGTGTCTTTTGGCACATCAAAATGTCCTGTTTCTACTATTTGATTTGGGCTCTGAGCTTGAATTTTGTATAAGATTGTTGACAGATGCTGCCAGCTTTCTTGATATTCTTCTGTAAAATACCACTGTTCAATCTGAAGCTGATGTCTAGCTAGGAAAATTGCGGTGGCAACTGCAAGGAAGGTGTCCACTGTCTCAGGTGATGAATGCAGCAGCAGCAGCACCACTCGGGGTGCAAGAGTCTCATTTACATCTCAAAAGAAGCCTGCCAACCCGAAGACTACAGGTTTAATTAAAGGCATGTTATCACCCCAAATTCTTCAAGTAACAATTGGCTTTTTTGAGAAAATTGCTGGATTGTGTCTTACCTTTTGTTAAAGGAGAAAATCTTTTTGTTCTTTTAATACCTAAGTAGAGGCCACTCATTGTCATGCTCTGATTCACATAATGCTGGAGGAAATTGCCGAAGATGGGTTTGTCCTGGTGGTATTGAAAAGGAAGTAGGCTTGTGCTTTGTCTTTTCTCAAAACACGTTCTGCAAGTTAAATAGATGCCAGAAGATAGCTAAAGAATATGTATTCCCATGAAACTACGTGGGTTTCATTGCTCATGTCAGACACCGACCCTCACCCAGTTCTACCCCAGCACACTCACTGAGATCCCATTTAAGCTTCCAGCTCTGTACTTTGTGAAAATATCTTCTAATAGTAACTCTGGATTTTCACTGGGAAAGACACAAACTCATGTCTCATTGCTCTTTGCTTTGGTTTTTAAGTGTGCATACAGCTCCACTCTTGTAGCACATCAAAAGCACTCACAGACATTTTCAAGAGTGGAAGGACTTGCTCAGGTAACTAATATTTCCTTGGGTAAATTCCACAATTTTCTTGTTGTTGAAGTGGTGCAGATTGATGAATGATCAGAGAGATCGTAAGACATTTAGATAGATTATTTAGTTTATTAAGTTATCCAATCTACCAAAAAATCTGAGTGTTGCGAAACCACCAAGTGAGCTCTGACTGACCCCTTGTCATGCTGCAGGCTTAAGCTCTGGGACAGTTAGATCCTTCTCACCTATCTCTTAGAGGAACCTGTGTGACATAAATTGGGGTATTTTCTATGAGTTATTATATGTGAAAACTATCTTTAATTACATTAAAATTAGGGTGGGTTTTTTTTTCCTTTTTGTCTAGATACTCCTCTGGTAGATGTTGAGATACTGCATTAGGATCATTGTGGAAGGCATTGTACTGAAGGAAAGAGTGACCTTGGGAAAGTGGTATTGGCTCTATTGAACCGTGAACTTAGGGTTTAAGAAGCCCAGATGTTAGTCAGCATATGTAGATGCCATAAGGAATTTTTGCTGGAACATCCAGGGCTGGCCTGTGCTCCACACTAGTGGGTGTAATGAAATACACCTGTCAGGAGAAGGTCTTGTTTGTTACAAACAATAAAAGGTCCCATCATGTAGGAGGAAGGAGGACCAGCTCTGTGGATGTGGTCTATGCAGTATGCCATGGGAAAAAGCAGCCAAGGTCTGTCCCGTGCTGCATAAGAGCAGGATCCCCGGTATCCAAAGGGCTGTATTTGCTTGTTACCTGTATTCCTTCTTTTATTTTACTTAATTAAAACAGCTATTTTATTGCAGTGTCGTTTGCTGAGCCTTTTTCAGTAATGCCCAGAAAGAATCCTACACCACTGATCACCATAACCCTGATGCAGAACAGATACATGCAGGTATCCCTGCACAATATCATGCCCCAGTTTATTGAGACTCTCATCCATGTCAGTTATTCTCATCTTAAAATTTTGCAGAAGTGATGTCATGTTTTGAAGACGAGGTCAAAAATGTAGCATTAGAGAGAAGTGCTATCTGCATTTAAGTGAATTTTACAGGAAAAAAAGTCTTTGGGGATGAAAGCTTAAACCACCCTACAACCCCAGGGAAACTGAATCCTGCCTTCCTTTCTGCATCCAGGGTCACAGACAGCCCCAGCTGCAGAGGCAGCTTGCTATCCTGGGACATTGTCCTCCTTTGCATTCTCCTTCCTTTGCATCTCCTCCTTGTGCTTCCCAAAGGACTGCTTCCCATGAGCCACAGGGTAGTCACCTCACCTCACCTGCCCTGCCCTGGGCAGCCTCTTCCCCAAATCTCACTGGCTTCCCTGAGAATGGTCCATTACTGGCGGCATATCAGTAAGGTTCTGTGCCTTCAGACCTGTCAAAGACAAATCATCTTTTCTGAGGGGGTTTTCAAGTAGTCCTTCAGAGTAAGTGTAGAAATTAGATCTGCGAATGGCTTTTCATAGCAAAGCAGGTTTTATATTTCCTACAGTCTGTAACTGCACAGCCTGGTGCTCAACATCCACAATCTTATTCTGGAATAAACAAAAATGCTACCATAACACCCTGGCATCATTTTCAGCACTTTCTCTCTTAGCACAAGATACACTTTCCCATCCAAAAGATTGTACACATTATATCCATTGGTTTTAAAACCATATATTAAAATCTATTAAACCATTCATTACTTGTAATAAAGTACAATAGTAATTTCAAATAGTTATTGCTCAACACAATAGTAGCTGGTATTATGAATAAAGCAAAGAGATTCCTACTTTTTCCCATCATGTAATGATGGGAAAGTTTCCCATCAACTCTCTACATTTTAGGGGACTTTCATGACGTGTATTAGGTATGCCAGTGGCCATTATGTTTGCAAGTGTATTTGAGGGGGAAATAAACTGCACATGAATAGCATACTTAATATAAACTAAAAATAAATACCTCTCTGCAGAGACTGACTTCTCTAAATGAGATCTGTGCAATGAAGGTCTTCCATAGATTAAAAAAACCTTTATTAAGGTTGTTGCCTCTGGGAATATCTCAAAAGCAGTGAGTTGTGACAATAAAAATGATTCTAGAAAATTATTCTAGACAAAGGACAGGATCAAACACGGAACATAAACTCTCCAAGATTCAGTTTTATAGGACCTGGCCTCCATCTTCCTAGAGAAGTCACAACTGTGGCTGAAGTACCTTGTACTCTCCTTGCTCTGCTCAGCAGGCACAGGTTTGTGACAATGAGAAGCCACGTCATTGAAAAGGGAATCATCTCAGCTACCTCACGAAGAATGTCCATGAGAATGTCTGTAAGACTTAGAAGGCATCTCAGAGCAGTACAGAGGCATCTCATGAGCCCCTGAGCTGCTGGGACCCCATATCAGCCTGTCTTCACAAAGGAGGTGCCAGTGATGCCTTAGGATTTTAGCTTTTTTATTTTTCAAATCCTGTACTGCATTAGTGTATGATTCTAAACTCCATGTAGAGTGTTAGTTAACTCTCTTCACATTTTGGTCAGACAAAACCATACCCTAGGCCTGAAATTCAAGGACACCCAACTGCCTCAGGCCCCAAAATGTATACACAAAAGTGAATTGGGGATGAGCAAACTGGGGTTATGTGACTGTAACTGGAGGATTAACCCCTGATATGTAAGTGGACCGAACTTGTATCTGTCTGGAAAACTCATGACCATCATCCATTTTGGGTGTAGCCCCTTGGGGAGGCTTCGTCTGCCCTTAATGTACCTGAAAGCCCTTCCTTAAATACATCTGCTTTTATTCTTTTCCACTTTGTCTAGGCTCTGTTTCAGGTAAATCCGAAAACAGCGTCAGCAGGCACTGTGTTCCACTCCACGTTGAAACCCTTCTGGTGCTTTTTCAGTTCAGCTGTTGCTTAGCCATTGAGAATCAGATTCATTCCCTTGGGGATCTGGATCTCCACATCACTAGTGGAGATGAGAAAGTGCCCAAGCTTGGCTCAGTGGGATGCACACTGATGCTCTCATTGAGGCACCTAAAATGAGGTCATCAGTGAAGTTTCCTTGGGGATCTAGACCCATATATCAACAGCAAAAAAATGAAATATGAACACAGGGCACTTCATCAGCCTAGAGAAAACCAAGCACAGCAACCCAGTAAACAGCTGGTGAAAGACATTGTATTTGCAGAGCTCACAGCTGAATTGTAGCTTCTTACTGGTGCACTCTAAAAACTATTTCCATCTAGCTCTTCATTGCACAAAGCCTCTAAGTGCATCACTAAAGGCGGGTGAGCTACTTACATATTACCACATCAGTGGCTGTCACAGTGAAAGTGTCCATATTATTGAAGATTTCACAACTCTTTAACTGTGGGGGAATAGGTTCAACATTTTGCAGTATGGCAGATTTCTGTCTTTTAAACTGCTTAAACACTTCTTCTTTAAGCTTTTTACATTAGAGTGAACAAAAGAAGCATTGCTGGTTCTCTACCATTTAGCACTTCACTGCACAGTCCTGAAGGCACACTATTTAGGGCACAATCCTTCCTTTCAGAATAGAGAAATAATGCCAAAAAAATCTCACCAGAAATGCTTAAAATGATTCTTTGAAGGAAGCACTTACTCAAGCCCATTTGTCTTGTGAAATTATTTTTTAATTCTCTATCCCAAGTACAGCTGTAATCCTCGTATTTTCAATTCAATTTGTTGTTTAATGGAACTAGTTGATCAAATTGATACATTTAGAGCAAATTTAAATATCTTATTTTCTCTTCACAAAGCTGAAGTAAATGTTCCAGTCAAGGTGACAATTCTGCAGAGGTGAATTGACATAAATTAAAGTAATAATCTGTCTTTTCTTCGTTTCTACATATTAGTTTAACAAATTTTATTGTATGGGTATATTCTAGCATTGAAGTAGTGAAAGTGGTTTCCCTGTCCTAAAATCTAGGCCATTTAAACTAAAAAAACCAAGGCTTTGAAAATTTCAGTTGACAAACTTGTATTCATTTTGCAAAAATTAACTTAATTTGTGTCTTAGTATGAGTTCACAAAATTAAAATGAAAATTCCTTCCCAGAAATCTTGTTTGGCTCATGTTTCTACTTTCTTTGTCAAGCAGATCAGTAGCAGCTTTTCTTTAGAGGAGCTATCTCACTTGGCAACATAATGTTTTGATGGCAAAAGTGCAAAAATTACCTTTCAAAAGGAAAAAACCAAACCAATTTTGCCTCAATTTAGTAATATTGCTTCCAAAATGAGTAAGCAAAGTCCTCAGCTAATGCAGTGTAAGACAAGAATCTACTCTGACCTCCCATATTGTGAAACCACTTTTCATGATATAAGAAAAATCCACTTTAAAAACCCTCTCTGAGATTAACTTGCTGCAATTCTCCAAGCACTACTTCTTCCTCCCCAGTGGACAAATGAACAACAAAAGCTTCTTCATGCCTGTGCTTACTGGATACATCTTCCTTCAGAACAGTTTTTATGGCACAGAGTATAGCAATTACAGAAATACTGAGGGCTCTGTGTATTCTTAAAAAAGGATGTGAAGACATTCAAGTGCAATGGAAAACATCATGAAGATATGTTGCTTCTTGTAAATGACAGCATGCAAGTCAGTCCTGTTAGTGTTCTTCCCCCATCTTCAGCACTCCAAGGATCAAAGTTATCTGCAACAGGGTTAGTCCAAGCCCCTGGGCATAACACTGAGAAAGGGACTGGAGACTTCTAGGATGCTTCACACCCACTCACCAGTAGCTAGACAGCTAAGGCAGCAGTGCTGCACAGTGAGGATGGTAACCTCCATGGCATGGGTGCAGATCTCCTCCTACCCACTATCAGCACTTTCCAAGGTCGAAGCTGTACTGTAGTCCTGGGCACCTCCCTCAGAGCTCCCCTGAGCAGTATCATGAGCCAAAGCTTTCTGTGGACCCTCAGGGGATCGTGAGGAAAGCGGCAAAACTCCTTAGGCCACCAGTGTCACAGACATATTTTATGAAAATCCTTTTGCCAGGATTTTCTTCTCCTGAGAAGCTGAGGAGCCTCGGGAAAGAAATGTAAACGATAACTATCTGCTGCTGTGGAATGCAACAGGTGCTTCTTTGATTGGTCCATGTGAGGTGTTTCTACTTAATAACCAATTGAGGACACAGCTGGGTCAGACTCTCTGGTCAGTCACAAGCCTTCGTTATTCCTTCCTTTCTATTCTTGTCCAGCCTTCTGATGAATCCTTTCTCTCTATTCTTTTAGTGTAGTTTTAACATAGCATTTTAATATAATATATATCATAATATAATAAATCAGCCTTCTGAAACATGGAGTCAAGTTTCTCATCTCTTCCCTCGTCCTGGGACCCCTGCAAATCTCACAACACACCAGTCTCGGAAAGAAGACTTGGTTAAATTCTTATTCTTCATATTTTCAGAAAGACAAACTTCTGTTGGCTCAGCAAATTGATTGCCAGCCATCCAAAGACAAACACAGCCCAAGAAGATGTGTGGTCAGTAACTCTGGGCAACAAGACACCAAGGCCATCTGTCCAAAGAGCAGCTCTGTAGCAATCCAGCATGATCCTGCAAGGTTGTTGGGAATTCTTTTGGGCAGTGAAATTAGAAACAGGGAAAACATTCCAGATTAGAGTGTCTGTCCTGGGCCAGCTGGAAGCAGTTGCTGTGCTGTATGGACACTCATGCTACCCTGTTTTGACCAGGATGGACTCACATCGGAGGAGAAGCAAGTTTCTGTGAGATGCCTTGACTCTAGGTACTTTAATAAAATAAGGTTTATTAGTAATTCCTTAGCTGACATCCACTTCTTTTCCTGACACAGATTTTAGCAGAGCAATTACAGTTTTATCTCCACCACATCCCCAACGTCCCCTCTCTCCAGAGACGGTTCCAGCAGGACTTGTTTTTTAGCTGGTACTTTGACACTCTTTCTTCATATTTTGTCATGGCAATCTTTTCTCCTTCAGCCAGAAACAAGTTTCCAGGCAAATAACATTATCTCACCTAATGCTGAAATTTCTTGAAAGTAGCTCTAAATTGCCCAACTAATGGACGAGCCAGGGAGCCCAGAAGAAAGACCACTTTAGGGAAGAGGTTTTAGTTGTGATGGTTGTTGTGTTTGCTGCACATCCTGAGTCCGCAAGCCATCCATTTTTTTGTTTTGGTTCCTAAAACCTTCCTAGGGCCTGCTTCCCTTACCTCCTGTTGTTTTCTGAAGTACAACCACTGTTGCTGTCACTGCAGGCCTGCATCTCTGAAAGGAGTAAACCAAATGAGATCTGAAGACAATTTCTTCCCACAAAGACACTTGTTCATGTATTGGTGAGTCATTTTAGGGCCCATCCAGGGACCTTTACTGGTGAGGATCTGCTCTCAATCTTGAGAGGGAGATACTCATTCAGAATTAGTTTTTTTATGCTCACAGTAATTACAAGGATGAGTTTGGAAATATTTGCCATATTTTGCTTTAAATAGCATGCCATGGGATCATCTGATGTTAGTCCCTAGAAAACGTATGCCAGTGTTGGTGTCAGGGATTGAAGTGGTACAATGAAAACTGAAGGAAAAATGTAAGTCCATGCTGCACTCATGCTCTCAGGTTAAAACATATTTATCATGAATCTGACAAGTTCTTTTGTTCAAAGAGTACTTCTTGTCCCCTTACCATCTCCCTCTGTTTTTCACAGTGGACAAAGCTTCCTTTTCATTTTGTGAAGCTACAGAAAGGCAGGAATTTTCTGTGCAAGCCCATGGGTCCGTCTCTGTCAGCAGCAGGAGATCCCAAGCTATGGTCTAATGCTGCTAGAACAGAAAGTGTGTTAGGAAAGGGTAAATGATGGCTGTGGTAGGGGGTCTTCCCTGGCAGACACAGGCAGCTACGAATGCTCACTAAACCCAGGAGGGACAGTGGTCCCAGCACCACATCCACTGCCAGGATCCTGCCAATGCTGGGGCCTATGTTTCCAGCTCAGGACATGGGGCCAGACCCATGGGAGCAGGGTGTGGATGTGTGGAGTTACTTTAGGTGCCTGTGAGGACAGTTCTGAGCCTCTGAGTGTGGGCCAGAGGAATACATGATCACAGGACAGTGATTTTGCTTTACTGATATATGTTCAGAGAAGGGTGGGGTTTGTGGCCCAGTTTGGGACATGGCATTGGAAAATGGGGCCAAGATTATTAGCTCTTTAGGGCAAAGACTTTTTTCACTTGTTGGCTGTACTTTTTCTTCCAAATTCTTGAGCTTTTATTTTGCCTTTGTGCTATGTTTCAGTAAGAGTAAAGAACAGTAATACATGGTTCAGTCTAAGGATATACTTTATTCTATTTTATTTGTTTTCTCAGTTGATCATCTATTTAACCAGATGAATCATATGCAGCTTTCCATAAACAAAAGTAATTTTATCTGCTCTGGAGCAATACAATGATCCAACAGTTCCTTCTAATGTATCACAACAGGAAGCTGACTAAAATCATAGCTGACTATTAAACATAGAGGACAGACCTAAACAAATACATAAAGTTGCAAAAGAAGATAATTCACAAGATTCTGTAGATTGGGGAATTATATATTTTTTTGAAATATGGTAACTAACATTACATTCTTAATCTCTAAGAAAGGGTATATGTACCATCCCTCCACTGGAAGGGTTTTATTGTACTTGCCGACGTCATAGTTTTGGATGAGAAATCAGCACTTTGGCTGGAAATCTTGCTAAGAAACTTACCTTTTTTTGTTCTTTTTCTCAATGCACACTGTTGGCAGGCAACAGAAATTCTTAAATGTACTGGATTTCCTAAATTATTCTTTCTGGAACCACTGCATTTTTATAACCAATTATTCCTGGATTCAGCATATCTTAGCAGAGAGCATTTTTATTTAATTGAAACCAGTTTATAATCTCCAACTCTGAAAATCACCAATTCCAGCAGACGTCCTAACACGTTCATTAAAGCTGGAGATCAGCTTAGTGAACACCTTTATTGTAGCTTTCAAAACCCTTTCTGTTACCCCCCATAATCATACTTCAATGTGCATGTGAAAATTATAAACAAAGTGGTGCTGGTCTGATTGAAATGACTGCGACCAGACTTGAGGATGGAATGGGATTCAGCGGAGTGTGTCTGGCACATTCTTTGCAGTTAAATCAGTTGCCAGGCAGTGTGTGAATGACTTGCATGCTCATCAGGACACAGATTGATTAAATTTTTATTTTCAAATAAATAACTTGAAGAATTGTTGTATTCATCCTTGTGATTTTTCTTTTCCTTTTTTTTCCTTTTTTTTTTTTTTTTTGTGGACTGAGCCTGATTACAGGTGGTTCACCAAGTTCTTACTAGCAGGCTTTTTGCATAGTACTCACTGCTTAGTATTTAATGCATTTTAAGTAAAACATCTCAGCAATATATCCCAGTTGTGTGTTTTTCCTCTCCAAATGGATATCTTTTTTAGACACAAACCTAGAGTGGGACCTGGGTTTAATTATGATCCTGGAGGGCGGGGAGGTATCCATGCAAATATTTGTGAAACACCCAGGAGTTTCAACTGCTTGCATGAATATTGTACTAAGTCATTAAAGCACTCCCAAAATAAAAGAATATGTTATCAATAGCAGCTACATGACTTTATCATAAATATTCATAAAGCTATTAGTACATTATTTTTTTTACTGTTCCATTACTGCCAAATGAAACTATACCACAAACCTGCACCTTAGTAATCACACAAATATATCCTGGAGATTTTGAGAGGTATTAAGTAACTGGTAAGAGCAATGCATAAAATGCATTTCTAGGACTGAAATCACTTGGGTTCAGTCCTAAAAATACACCAAGTACACCAAAGAATTCAAACAAAAAAGTTAATGATTTTCATCATGTGTCTGAACACAAATTACTGCCTCTACTTTTAGAAGCATGAGACTGTTGGTTTGCACCAAGGATAAATCATTTATATGGGATGTCCCTGATATGCCTTATCTTATGAGATGCTATTAACACTTTGATTGACAGAGTAAGGATATTTTCCTTCAATTCCACGGAATTCAAATCTTCCTGTTCTCTCTTGGAGCTGAGCATGGTCTTGGACTTCAGTAGTACCAGTAGCTGGTGAGGAAGGGGTGTACTGTCAACACAGACATTTAAACTTAGGCTTAATTATTCAGTACTTAGCTGACCTCCTGGGAGGTTGCTCTCCACTTCTGTGTCCTGATCAGCTGTCTGCTAAAGAATGTAATGCCCCGGGAGAGTGACTGGGTGGCTGTCTGGGTGGCTGTGTGCTTCTCCACACCACCAGGTAGTGCACACTCCAGGCTACTGAAACATATTCCTCCCTGTTGACGGAATGGGAAGCAGCCCCACGCAGTGGCACAGAGTCACTTGAGATAGGCTGGGGTTTTAGTATGGAAGGAGGAGAGGGAGTTGCCCTGGGGCAATACGTTCACAGTGGTGGGCTAGGGTGTGCCCCTTGGAAACCCAAAATCTAGTATTCTCTGTGTGATGACATTTTAAGCATAATTGGAAAAAAAGGCAATAGGCATCACATGCCTACTCACAAACTGATGATATGGATAACAGATGAAAATAGAGTGCTACTTGAAAAAAAATCACAGCAAATAAATGGTGCAGACCTATGAGGACATGAATAAATTGCACCTGCTTAAAAGCCATGCTAATGAGCGTATTACTCCTTTTTTCCACATGGTTGGTTGTTCAGTGAGCATAAATATATTACATGTTTATGTATTTTTTTTATTCTAGAGGTACAAGTATATCTGCTGCACATAGCCAAGGGGACATTGGCAGAAGAGAAACTGGAAAAATTGTAAATCTACAACAAACTAGAAAATACTACTGCTACTGCTTAAATCCTACAAATTATTATTGCAGATATTGACTTATCTTACAGAAAACACTGTTAGCAGATGAGAATTAATTTTACTGTACCTGCATTGCCAAAAATTACAGAAGAGGGGGTATCTCATCCCAGGAAATAATTTTATGCAGCCAGGGATTTAAACCACATTGGCTTTATTAGCAGAGAGGAAACAAAACAAGGAGTCAAATTAATATTTTCTGGAGAAAACAAATTTCATCTTCCTGCTCCTAAGACACAGTAGTGAAGGACAGAGTTTGCAATGCAATGAACTTGCAGAAGGCAAAAAGTGCCAGATCGTAATTAAAAAGTAAATAAGGAAAATTAAGTGATGTACTGAAAATGAAGGCAAAAGTGAAGAGAGGCTTTAATTGAGGGACAAGTAGGAGAAAAGCAATTAAGACACCATTTGGAAGTAAACAGCAGAGATAGCAGAGCATAAATCATCCTCCAAGGAAATGTCTCTCTAGCTCATTAAATACTTCAAAATTATTTATTATGAGAAGTTCCCTGCTCACCTTCCCAGTACTTGGAGTGGGAGGAGCACTCCAAGGTTGGCCAAAGAGAATGGTGACAGGCTGATACCCAAATCCAGTGCTGTGCTTTTCTAGTTGAGAGTACATTCTCAGCCACTCTCATCTTCAGCCCTAAACTCACAGAGACTCTTGCTTTGCTTTCTGATAGATGGTTTGCAAAATCTTACATGCAATGCATTTAGGATGTAAGATGAAAGGCAAAACCGGGTAACTCTGCAGGAGATCCTGGCCTCCTTGGGAGGGTTGTGCTCAGGTTTCAGAGCCATTGTGCCAGTGACACACCTCTCAAACCTCTGTTCTCCTGTCACAGCCTGCCCCGAGCATGTAACTTTGCACGATGGACAGAGGAAACACAACACAAAGCTCAAGCTGAGGATCAGGGCATTCCAAAGGGGGGTTTGGAGCATGGGTCTCCCGTTCCAAGGCTCGCTCCACAGCTGCAGCACAACACCAAGGCTTTGCTCCCACTTCTTTCTCTCCACATCATGCCCAGCCTGGGCAATGCAAGAAAGAGACCACAGTGTGCACTGAGTAAAGATGTGAGAGGGGATCTAAGAACAAAAGACTGCATGGGTGTTTCTGATGCCTGTTTAACAGATGCAATTCTCTCAGCACTCGGAAGAGTTAGAGTTAAGCATTACAACCCAGACCCATCCTCTTGTTCATATCAAGCAATGTGACTCTTTTTGTGCAACTTGTTTGCTTTCACATTAGAATTATTCTTCAATAATTAATCCTGTTTGTCTCTAGTGCTGCTTGCTGCCTATGGGCAGAGCCACTTGGCAGGTGTAGCCAGAAATGTTCATTGTTCTCCACTGATTCCTCTGTACATTTCCTAATTTCATTGACAACTGTAGCTGCTGGTATTTGGCCCGGAAGAGCCTTCAGACAATCCTTTGAGGAGAAAGCTCCCTTCTCCTCACTTTTATTCCAACCTTTATAATATGGCCCACCACACTTCAAGATTCCTGCCAAGTATAAATCAAAAATGCTAAAAAATCTCAAAGGGGAGCTGGGGACAGATTCTCAGGCCAAGTAGCTCCTCAGAGAGAGATAAAAGTTGCCTCAGCAGATGGTTAGAGCTCCTTTGAATGTAAATGTTAATTTATGGAGCAAAGCCACCTAATTCTGAACATTCACTTGAGGTTTACAAGAGTAAAGTGTTTTTATATGACTGTGTATGAAAGGCACGGATAGGGATGCCCTACCCACACAGGTGGATGCTGGAGCACTCCCACAACACTGAATCATAGGTCAGACCCCACAGAGCCCTTCTAGAGAAGTGAATAGAGAGCAGCCCTGAGCTGAGAACCCCTGTTTGTTACTTATGTTTAAAGTTTTACTGTCATTTTGCTTCTCTGTCTCAGTCTGTTTCCCCAGTTAAATACTAGGCACTTGCAACAATAGCTGTCCTAGTGTAAGACTAGCTAATGCCCCAAAACTCCCTTTTTTAGAAAAGGAAATTCTCTTCTACACCCAAGAGGCAGGGTGGGTGGGGTTCTGCTGCATGCTCAGTTTGAAAGCATAAGTGTATAAAAGGACGAACACTAGTAGCTTCTGTACATTAGCTAATTTTTGCATACTAATACATCAGCACCATAAAGTGCCTGGTAGCCTAAATATCATTATGCTACTGCAGGATTTGACAAGTTATATCACATCCCACTTGGGCAGATCTTGGGAGTGGGCATGGCTCGGAGATAAGCATTGTAGCAAGTAAAAGGGACCAGCTGCACTGCAAATCTTTGTCTCCCTGCAAGGCAAGGGACATCATTGGTCCATCAGCTGCATTTTTTCCCTTAACAGCATCTCCAACCTCTGCTGAGCTGCTGCCAACAATGGAGCTTATTTTTTTTTGCTATGTTTCTTTTGTGCTCCATGGCTTGTTTTAAAGTATCTTGAGTATCATAAAGGTGTTTGAGAGTTATGTCCATGTCTTTCAAGAGGTGAAAAGGCAAGGAAGAGGAATACAATAAGTTACAGGTTTTTCAAGGTGTGAGAAATATTTTTAAATTATTTGAAATATTACTCTTCTGTATCAGAAATAGTGCGGCCAGCAAGACTAGGGAAGTGATTCTTCCCCTTCTCTTGGCACTGGCAATGCCACACCTCAGGCACTGTGTTCAGTTCTGGGCCTGTCAAATCGAGAAGGACGTGGAGGACCTCAATTCAAGGAGGACATGGAGCAAGCTCAGAGAAAGGCGATGAACCTGGTGAAGGGTCTGGAGCACAAGCCCTAGGAGGAGTGGCTGAGGAAGCTGGGGTTGTTTAGTCTGGAAAAAAAGGAGGCTCAGGGTGACCAGATCAATCTCTGCAAATGCCTGAAAGGAGGGTGCAGCTGGGTGAGGGTCGCTCTCTTCTCCCAGGCAGCCAGTGACAGGATGAGAGGACATAGCCTTCAGATGCGCAGGAGAGGTTTAGGTTGGGTTACAGGAAGAAGTGATTCACAGAAAGGGTGATTAGGTACTGGAATGGGTTGCCTGAGGAAGTGGTCACGATCCCTGGAGGTGTTTAAGGAAAGCCTGGACGTGGCACTCAGTGTCGTGGTCTGGTTGACAAGGGCATCCCCTTGTTCAGTCACAGGTTGGACTCAGTGATCTCAGAGATCTTTTCCAACCTAACACATTCTGTGATTTTGTGAAATTTTCGGAGATCATGACCTAAGCCTGCCTGCCTGCCTACAGTGTAGAGGCTGTGAATTTGAAATAGAGTTCTATTACTCACTTTATTAGTCTGAAACTATTAAAAAGACCTCTGCTTTTTGCCACATTGATCTACGTGTAAGACAATTGTGACCCACTTTTAGAAGACCAAAAATACATATATGCAAATACATAGTAGATAAGGAAACTCTGCCCTCACACGAATTATGGTTGTCCCCAAATCTGTATCCCACATCCCACAGCTTTCTCATGCAGTTGGGAAATAGACCCTTTAGCTCTTGACAAGAGAGTAAAAAAGTGTGTGGGTAGAGAGCATGAATTGTCCTCCAGAGGTGTTGGGTTATCCCCACTGAGTGCAGAGGAGTTCTGGGAGCTAGTTTAGACTAAATATCTAACTTAAATGTGTGGGATGACCTTTAGTAGGACACTAAAGTTTGCATCAAATATTAGTTATCTATACAAATCATTTGTTCCTCTATTAAACCAACACAATCTAGTCTGTAGCATCTGCTAAATATACCTGGATTCATAATGAAAATGTCAATGATTTCTGGTAAAATCTTACTGCCACAGCAGGCCACAGACATGATTTTGCTTCCGTTTTACCTTTCAAGGAGTCTTTATGCTGCACATGAAAAACCTTTATTTGATACAATATGAGTTACAAGGCTAAATAGTATGAGAATGGAAGCCATTGCAGATAGGAATATTAATTCATATCCCAGCTTTTATTTTAAGATCCTACTTAGCCTGAAAGGGCACAGAGTAAGTTAACCTTAGTATTATGATTTACCACGGTGAACTTATATAAGTTGACTACATCACCTATAGAGCTGTAAATATTAATGCAGTGTTGGGACTAGACAGCAGTTGTGAGTTGTGTTACTTGGCTTGCCTCAATGAATATTAATGAAGTCTGATGAGCAGTGGTTTTGGCTGTGAATGGTGTTATAGGTGTAAAACTGTAAATATTAATGATGTGGAAAAGACAGTCCATTTGGTTGTGACTTGTGCTCTTTCCTATACATAAATATATCTTTCACTCTTCAGTGTTTTGATGGGGTTTTAAGCAACAGCCTCAGCCTCCGCTGCAGCTACAATAAAACCATATTTTGACAAACATGTCCATCCAAAATGCAAGACGTGGTTCCATATCTGAGTTTTGAATACAGCCCTGTTTGCCAAAGGCTGTCTCAGTCCCACCATCAGGGCTGCATTTCAGGGCTTTGAGAGGAGGATGTAGCTGCTGAGCCTTTGGCAGCCCCAGACAAATATCTTGTCGTTTATGCCATAAGCAGTGCAGAAGGCAGCACTTATGTTTAACTTTTCCTGCTACTTCCCATGTAAAGCTTCAGTTTCAGTTGCTTTAACATTTCCCAGAGTTTTCTTGTGTGCCTGGCCCCAGCTCAGGTTTTTCCATTTGTCTATCAGTGCTGTAGGGAAGGGGAGAACATGGGTTGCCAAAGGGAGGGAAGCATCCTTTTCGCCCTCATTCCTCTTTGGAGCCTGGGATGTGCCCTGATGGTGCTCCAGCAGATCTGCTCTGGCACTTCTATGCAATTTCTGCTGTAAATCAGGCCAGGCTCCTACTGTGCAACTTGTGGAAGGATGAGTGCAGTGCTAGAGTGGGCACAGCCTGGAAATCCACATAACCCACCAGTATCCTCTGTGATTATGTAGTGTATGTCCACATTCATGAGATATTTAAACACTTCCCATTGCTGTGCTGTTAGACATACATGTGATGACTTCCAGAAAAAAAATCACCTGGATGAGGAAGCTGGAGATATGAAAAATACTCAAAAAAGGGCTATTATCATGAGCAGTTGACCAGGATGGAATAATACTCCAAGGCAACTTCATTTCCTTTAGCTGAGTTTCTACAGACAGGCACATGGGATTCTGGAAGAGGGCAAAAAATGCTGACTTCCATACCTGTTACATTTGTTGGCTCTGTTAAAGCAGAAAAAATAATACAAGTCCACCAGGAAAAAAAAATTGGGGAAGAGATCTGAATTAGGAGAGAAGGTATTGTAGGGCATTAAAAGGAGTACAGGAGCTGCAAATGCTCACCTTTGTCAGAAATGAGAAATCAGTTCTTTGAGATTTCATTTCCCTTTTAGGACTTCCATTTGGAGCTTAGGTAAACACAGTTATTTCCAGATGTCCAGTAATGAATATTAGATGAAACTACATTTTCTAATAATTGTCCTGGGCTTCTTGACATAGCTCATATCTTTACTTCAGTTCCAGTAAAGCCCACATTTTCTGTAACAATCACAAAACTACACTAAGCATGTCTTTTCCATGCATTTCTTTCTCTTTTTAGTTCATGGCATTTTTTTTTCGGAGTGTTTCTATTAAAAAAGAAATGGCTTTGTAAAATGAGTATAATCCAAATGGAGCTTCTAACTGTAGTCCAAATAATGTAACACTTTGACAGAAAGAATAGGAGCATGAAAAAAATGTAAAAAGCCTTTACTGAACTTTCTTCCTTCTTTCTTCCAGGGACACAAAGCACTGGAATGGTAATAGATCCAGCAGTTTTCTGGAATCTGTTAAGAAAATTAGTTGTTTTGAAGATTTGTCTTTAAAGACAAGTAGGAAATTATGAGTTTCTTGTATCAAGACTGTGGAAATCAGGCTGTAATAGTATCTTAATGTTGCTTGAGAAGTGAGAATTTAGCCAGACTAAGCTTTCTCAAAAAAAGATGTTAAATAATAGGAGGAAAGTTTCTTAGGTTGCTTGATATTGTGTTAACTGGATTTTCTAATCCAGATAAAGCCTGCTGGTTTGTAATTTAGTTTCTGTCTTAGAGTGAAGCATGGAATACATCCTGAAAAACAACCAAAGGTTCATTAGTGTTACAGATATCCCTATGCTTGCTACAGATATTACTGTCTAAAACGTAGCTTCAGCCTATAGGATATAGTTTTATCCTATAGATTAAATAGATTAAATAATATGATTGTGTTGATATGTTAAAAATATCTTTAATGCAGATGTAATTGTCTACCATGTATTAACAATTTGTATTAGTGCCTAGTAATTTGTCACGTTAATCAGAAATATTGCCATCACTCGTGAGCATGTAGGTGTGTGTTTGTATCTATTTGTACGGGAGGGAAAAACTGACAATCAAGGCATTGCTCTTTGGTATAGCCTTGTGATTAGTCTAATACCTAAAAATGATACAAGATACAGTCATCTGTCTTCACATAATGCTACTATTAAGGATCTTGTTCCTAAAACACTGTGTAATTTTCATTTGCTTTTCCATCCAGGTTCAGTTGCTATTCAACCTTTCACCTTATTATGTTTTTCCTCTCCAGATATTAGTAGTCTTGTTCATCTTGTCCCTTTGCTCATTTAGAATTATGTCCACACCAGTAAATTCATTTCCAAAGTGAGGCCTTGCAAACACATTGGCTTCCTCTATTCCCTGCTGCCCAGCAATAGCTTTCAGCAAAAAAAATTCACACAAAGCAGACTCTCCTTCTTCACATTTAGAACTACATTTCACTGGATAAAACCATGGCCAACAGGTATTAGTATTCTTTGTACAGCTTTGCTTTCAAGAGCTGAAAAAATTACTTCTACATTTTATTTAACCATTATTTTTACTGCCTAATATGATTATGAGTAACACAGCTCTACTTATTATGATCATTAATCACTATTTGCAGTAGGCTCATTTCTGTGGAGGCACAATTTTCTGTATAAGAGAAAGAGAGGACAAAAGCAGCTGTATTTTTAAATGTCTACTTGCCAAAGGAAAAGAAGATTTTTCTCTGACTAGCCCACCTAGCTAGTATGTTTAAGAGTTTCCTACTGCTTAATGTAATTAGACTAATTTATTTAGGTTTGAAACCTGACCTAAGGGATGTTCTCGCCATTTTATCTGAATAGCAGAAACTTTAGTATGGTGACTATGAATGGTAAATGACTCATATTTTCATTCCTATGGAAGTATAAGCCTTGCAGGGTTGTAAATATGCAAGTACTTACACAGATAGGCTTGCATGCATAAATGCAGTCAAATGAAAAACAATCTGCTGTTCAGTCTAGTGTTTCCAACTGCTCTCATAAGCACTCTTCAAGCAATTATAATCATTGGCACAGGCTGATTCCATAAATAAAGACTACTGTACTATTTAATCTTTTCTAGCTATCAGGACAGCTCCTATCCTTCACAGTGTGTATGCAGAGACTGCTTAAACAATCAGGTTGGATCTTTCAGATATAGCATGACATATTTTAAAAACATGAAAGAAAAGTACACAGTTTGCTTCAGATAGTTTGGTATCTTCTTGCTTCTTGAGGCATGGAAAACAGGTGCATTCACAGTCACAATTGGGCTATCACTGCTGTAGTATGTTATCAAAAAAACCCTGAAATCTGTCATAGAACCTGAAACTGTTACCCAGGTGCATCAATGGGGATGGTTCCCACAGTTACTGCTCTGTGTTCAGACCACAAAATCTGAACACAAAATCTGAAGAGAACCCACACTGGATTAGACCAAAGATGCATCATCCCAGATTCCTTTCTTCCATACTTACCCAGCAGAGAAGGAGGACAGCCTGATGAGGAAGATCATTTTCCCAGAGTGAGTGTTATCCCTTGCATACCTAGAGTGCTGATCTTTAATTTTCCCAAATACACAAAAATTTGGGTTGACTGGGCCATCTTCACTCTTGTCCTGTAAAAGAAAAAAAGGAAAGGGAAAAGAGGAGAGGAGAGGAGAGGAGAGGAGAGGAGAGGAGAGGAGAGGAGAGGAGAGGAGAGGAGAGGAGAGGAGAGGAGAGGAGAGGAGAGGAGAGGAGAGGAGAGGAGAGGAGAGGAGAGGAGAGGAGAGGAGAGGAGAGGAGAGGAGAGGAGAGGAGAGGAGAGGAGAGGAGAGGAGAGGAGAGGAGAGGAGAGGAGAGGAGAGGAGAGGAGAGGAGCCAGTACCTACCCACCAGTGGAAGTTGCTTAAACTCCGTAAGAATTCAGTATGGAACCTCAGCTCCTGGTGCATCCTCCAAGTCACACATCAGTACCCTTTCTGCATCTGAGACCAATCTGAGGAACATGGGAATCAGCAGCACATGGTGAAAACTGCACAAGTGCTCAAATTATCTGTATTTTCTGCCTCCCATCATTCTCTTGTCTCCTGGTGGCAGGTCTTACAAGAGATGCAAGGCTCCCTCAGAGGGGATTGCACCACAGGTATCCTTTACCAGAAGTGGCATAACCTGATTATCTCTCCAAAAGAGCATAGTGGACAATGTGTTACTTAGACAGACAAGAGAAGAGTTTGAGCAGTTAGAAAAAGCTGAAGGAGCAAAACTGGATGTCCCACCTCCAGCTTGTAGGAGAGTGTCTCTGGAGTGACACCCTCAGATATTTTACACAACAGCAGTTTGTCTTTGCAAAGCAGTAAAATTATCAGGAAATATATACTTCTGTAATTGATGTAGAACAGATCTAAATAACATAGATGGAAAGCATTTTGTGTACTATAAACCCCAATTCTCAAAACACAGGAGCAGATAGCGAAGACACAAAAATAGAGACAATCACTCTTCTGGACATAAGAAACTTAACTCTCAAGGACATCCTTGAGCTCTCAATACATTTTTTGATCCCTTTTGATTGTGAAGCATAGCTGGTTGTTAATAAACCTAAGAAATATTTTTACAGCATCCAGAAAGAGATGTCTGCAAGTTGCCCCTGTGATATATATCTCCTTGTGAGCCTTCCTCCTATAATACCTCCTGTTTGTTGTACTGGCAACAGTAGTACAAAACTAGTCCATATCCATCTCTCTATGGAAAACTGTCATCATCTCCCCTTTGCTTAGCTCTTACAGCCTGAAAAATTGCCATATACTCTGCCTGTCATCCACCTGGAGTATCCCAAAATGTCATCATGAACTCAATGACTTCAAACAAGATGGAAAAGACTCTTATATGTTGGTAATATTTGTATTAATAAGGATGAGTCTGATGTCTAAAGATGGAATATAGAGCTCTTCAAATGTACAAACTGTTTAGTGAGCAGGCAAATACATGCATTTGGTTTCATTAGGCTCTACCCTCTTTTAGTTTTCCACAGCCACATCCTGTGGCCTTGTCTCCAATGCAGAGCAGTAATTTCAACCATGTTGTAAAGACTGGCACTCTGTCTTCCTGAAATTTAAGGAAAATCTTTCAGGAGTCATTACTTTTACCATATTTGGCTGGCATTGTGACTATCACGGTGAGAAATGCTCATAGTGGGCTGAAGGACTGATGCAGAAACACACAGACCTCATGATGATACAAGCCTTGTTTCCTAAGAAGCTGAGCTAAAGCTTACGATGAACTAATAAATTATTACTCATTCCAAATCACATTTCTCATATGATCTATTCTTTCATGAGCAAAAAGGGATATTAGGCCAATAAATCCTTTATTCATTGACAAGATAACAGACCTGTTAACATAAAAGCTATTTTATTTTACATATGAAAAGTAAGTCTTTTAACAAGTTTAATAAGAAAGCATTTATCTTCTTTTTTCTATTGTTTTAGTGATTCAAAAGCTGAGAAATCCTGAATTAATGTGAGAATGAGATAGCTAATAAATTAGTTATCTTGCACATTATTTTACTTTGAAATATAAATGCTGGTGCAAAATTGGCAAAGAAAATTAAATTCTACAGAAAAAAATGTTAGAATGGAAGGAATAATTTAATCAAAGCAGATTGTTTGGTAGTGGTGGAGGTGGAGGAAGGGGGAGAAGAGACCTTCCACACCCCAAATTTAAATTCTCTTTAAATGAAGCTGGGTCAACCCTTGATAAAGCAATTTTATGCTATGTATGGGTGCATTTGGCACATTGTAGAATAGTCACAACAGCATAACACCACTGTCCATTCCCATTTCAATTCAAATATGATTTGGTGACATAAATCCAAAACTGTTTGCTTAATGCCTTTGTGCATCACCTTTATTATGCAGACACTCTCAACACACTTGCAATGAGTTCCCACGTCCTTCATATTTTTAAGCAGCCCCAGGTGTTTTGGACCAGTATGGAAGTTGTCCATTTTTCTTGTTGTGCTTCTTGTCTGTTTATCTTCTCATGGCATAATTTCTCCTTGAGCAACTCCTGATCTTGACTGGGGTATATGGTCTTGAAAAATTGATTTGAGAGTGGTGTTTTCCCCTCTATGCTCTAAAATGTTGAACAGCGACTGCAGTCGGTTGAGACACTTGGATGGCATTGGCAGCTTAGACACTGTGCAGGGCTCATCACTGAGAGGAAGAAACTGCAACATGTCTTAGGAAAAGCAAATGCAGCTTTGAAGATAAGAAAGTTCACTTTCTTCACCAGAACAAACTGTTTGAGTGAAAAAATCCTTGAATATATTTTGTGCTTCTATTTTATCATTTTATAATGCCCTACCACAGCACAGTAAACTGCACAGCCTACCTAACATAGCGAGCTGCTTATGATTCCATGAGTTTTCCTTATTTTCCTCCATTTTTAAGTACTCTATTAAAATAAAACCTTTCCAGTGAAAACATCTACCAGATCCTGCTTGTCTGAGCTATCAGGAAGATGATTTTGTCAGCACTTGACAGAGTGATGTATAAAACCCTCTTTAATGAGAGTGTCACAGGTAAGGTTGTTTACATGACACAGTCTTCTTGATCAAAACTGTGGTTTCTGACAGAACGATGTAATATATGAATGTACTGGAAAACACTTTTTCCTACCAAAACAAAATGGAATATCTGAAGGATACACATTTCACTACTAACAGGATCAAATCCTCACTATTCCTATTTACTCTGATTTCAATATCATTCTTGACTTGCTTCTACTTCTGGAAACCTGGAAATGTTATTGTACATCCCTAAGGGCAAATTGGCCAGGCATTGGAGCATTCAGTGAATATGGGAATTTGTAATTCTCTTATTTTGAAAATGAAAGATGTAGTCACTCTCTCTCTAGTGTTTGAATGCCAGAGGTAACATGACCTTCATTAAGATCTCTTGAGACAGGACTAAAGCTGTATAAATGTATCCATATAATGTTTAGTTATGGTAGAATACCATCACATAGGCAATGTGTATATTACTGGATTTGGGATGCAGTGTTAAGGAACATAACTTAGCCATACACCAACTCTGTCTGACAGCAAAACTTAAGTGCTCATCACCAGGATGTGGGAGAAGACTCACAGAAGATGCAAATAGGTGCCTGTTGTGGATAACTGCTAGTACATCACAGCGTGCATCACAAGGTGACTCAAGACACAAACTCAGGGCTCCTGTGGAAAGGCAGCTCATCCCTACTGTCATAGGACAAATCCCACCCTGGAGTGTTTCTTAAGCAAAAACGCTTCTAAATGCTCAGCAGCAAAATACAGCCAGTCAGAAAAGCATGAGAACAGAGCAGGAAATTTGTATCATGAATCTTGGAGAAACCAGAAAAGTACTTTTGCTCTATGCAATTATAAATATAATAGCTCCTTTTTGGAAAGGAAGGAAAAGAATCATGTATCTGTTATTTTTATATTACCCTACTGCTACATTATGTTATATTCAGACCATCTACAGCTTCAGTGGAATTACTCTATGATAGACTACGATAAATGATTCAAATAATCTGTTTTCCCCTTGTGAGTAGAAATAGTCCCCATAACCATTTCCCTCTCTTGATTGTACTAGAAGCCCCGGAAGAGCAATAGTTCCTTTCCCCGGAGTACATATACCACAGCAGCCCTGATCTCTGGTGGCACATTTTGTGGCCTAAGTCATGAACCTAAAGCGCAAAAACAGTCACTGCCCACCACCTCTCCCTTTGCTCAGGAAATACAGCGCTATCTTTCTTGAGCTCTCTTCAGGTTCACTGTTCATGCATCATCTTCCTGTTTCTCCCAAACAAAAATAGTTTAATTTAAAATGAGTTTCTTTTTTTTTTATTGTTTTTTGACTGCTTCTCTGTTGACGTACTAAAGTGTTGAGCCAAAATCAAGAAGCAGATTCTTACTACCTCAGAAACCCCAGCATCAAACAACAACAGATCCTTCTATATAGACCATTGTAAGTTGAAGCACCTCTCAAAACTTTCCCCAAGTCCAAAACTCTTCAGTCTCATGCAAGTGCTGGTCCTCAGGACTGGCCACACAACTGAAGAAGGGGTTTCATTTATAGATGATTTTTGACATTTTATAGGTGATTTTTGACATTTTGACCCCTTATCAGCATCTTCCTCTCTCAAGAAACCAACAAAACTTCTTTAAGAGCCTTCTCTCAGGACACACAAGACACTCTCTGTACACAGGGCTGCATGTGGCTGCTTCATGAAGGCCTTCACACTCTGGCTCTGTTTGCCACCTCCAGTTCCTCAGGCACAGAACTCACATTCTTTTCCATAGGTCTTGGGAGCATGTGGGAACTATGGCATTTGTGAAGACCCTTGGAGCACAAAAGACCCAGAATTGCTTGTAGTATCAGAGCCTCTGTTCAGGATGCACAGCTACAGAAAAAAAATCACAGACTCATCTCCATTGAAGAGAAGGCACCAGATAAATTTATGAATGTTTTGACATCAAAAGAGATTAAAGTGGTGTTTATGCAGGCGCTCTCCTAATCTCTGCTTTACTTCTATGGAAAGTCACACCTAAATAATGGTTAAAAATACAGTCTAAAAAGAGATAAAGTACAGTACAAAAGAGATAAAGTCCCTCTAATGTAGAAGTACTAATGATGGTAAAATTAGTCTAGCCCTCAGGAAGTATGTCCATTGATGTTTTCAAGAGAAAAGTGTTTTTGTCACCTGTTGTTTGTTTTCCACGTTGTACACTTGACCACGTGTGTTGACTTTGGCTGTATGTTAATAAAAGAATTGTAGATAATTGTAGATAAAAGAATTGTAATCAAACCAATCTGCCGGAGACAAACCTTCACTTTCAAAAGTTAATATAAAAATACAGCGTTTCATTCAAAAAGCAAATGCTGTCATCTTCCATTTTTCTTAAGGAAAATATCAAGGGATAAGTATAAAAAGTGTAGAAAACCACTAATGTTTAATGGAATACTTGAGAACATATGAAAAACAGAATACATAATTTGTCCTGAGGTAATAGACCTCAGATCTTCGAGTAATATTTTTAACTTTGATGCGTCCAAACATATTTAACATGCTTCTTGTTATTTGCTGCTCAAAGCTGGGGATAAGCTACTCAAGAAAGATGTGAACATTTGATAAGCACAAGCTATCTACATTCTAAGATGGGGAGGAAAATGTCCACCACTCCAGCTTTCACTTGGAGCATGTTTATTCAACATCCTGCCTGAGAGTAGACATCTTTATTCTGGCACAAATCTTATATCATTCTAATATTATCAGAAAAGTATTTTCCCTGCTGCAATGAAAGTACCAGTGTATCTATCAGCTCTGCTAAGCATGGTATCACCTTTCTGTCTGTTTTCACTAACCAGAGCTTTATGCAAAGGTCGATGCTGATGCCTTCATCCTTCTTTTCCAAAGCTAAGAATGAATCCCTGAGCAATATGCATTGCCTTTCATGCATTGTGCAGTGAGTGTGCACCACTTATGGTAGAGCCATATATAATCCACTTCCCAAATTAGTTAAAATGAGCAGCATCTTTCCCGTTGTTTTGAAAGACCACAAGAATTCCCTTTAGCTCTTCGGAGGAGTGGTTTAGATCTTTATTTTCAAGGAAAAAAAAACAGTTGATGAGATTATTAACTTGAAGATGGGCAGGATAGGAGTGTTCCACACTTTCTACTTACTAACCCCAGGTGGTCTGACTGTGCATTGGATGTTTGCACTCTGTCTTCAAGCATCTGCTTGTTCCTGGTGTTGGTCAGGAGAAACAGGAACCTGAATTTCATTCCTTGAAGTACTCTAGTACACAGCTAAAATTTAAACACTGTAGTTCTTATTTTTTTAGATATCTAAATACTCTTTAATAATTATAATTATTATAATTATAATCAATTGCATATGAAAGTACAGGAAGACTTCCACAATTTGGAACACATGCAAGGCATGTGATATGTTTCCTCTATTTGGACAAACACTTTGCCAACTGAAATACATTTTACTAAACAGCCATTCCTCCTTCACATTGACGGCCACAGACAGGTAGTGTTGCCTGTGCACAGCACAGCCAATGCCCCCTGCCCTGTGTGCAGCTGTGGATACAGAGAGCCAAGCGAACTTGCAAGTTGGCATGTTATGTGGGAGCCAGCACAGCTGCCAATTTGCCTGTAATTTCTGTCTGAATTCATTATTCTGGATGTCCTGGGTAAATCAGCTGTCTAGGAAACTGTTCAGGGTACACTTTTATAATCAATACAAACTACCAAAACTATCTGTGTACACACAGTACAATGCATCTGTGAGGGCAGTGGCATGGAGACAGAGCATGGGTCTTAATGGCCACTGAGAAAAGCCCTCGTGCATCTCTTGATTAATTAATATATGATAGTTTTGCCTTAAATGGAGAATGGTATGAACCTAGATGAGAACCGTCTCTTATTGCTGCAAGTGAGCAGAAAGACAAGGAACTCAGCAGAGTGCAGGAATTCAGCCCTTTTTTGAGCAGGGCTGGGTGGTATGCAGAAACAGGCTTTATATTTGGGAATGACACAGTGCGCTGCATCACTCCTTGAAGGGATGAAAGGTTTTTTTTCAAGCCAAGTAATGACCCAGTGATGTTTTCTTGTAGTAATTCCTAGAAGACTTGATTTTCTCACCTTCTTAATTTGACCACTTCTTACTTTATACCTCAAACTTACAAAGAATTAATTTCTTAAGACTGTCTGAATTGGACAGCAATTAGCAAGGCTCAGGCAGACCAGTATCTCATTTCAGATGACTACAAGCCCAGCAGAAGTGAGAACTCTCACAAAACCATGGGTGCTTCCAGGTTAGCACACCATTCACTGGTTTTCACTAACAAGAGGAAGAACCTGGGAGCAAAATCATAATGGTGGGTGAGATGTGAATGAATGAAAAGGGGGGTGAGGAAGAGGTCTCTCACAGAGCTCTGATTTTAAGGGTACCACAGGGCACATCAGGCAGTGCCCAAACACCCAATAGGGAGTCCTCTTTCCTTAGACCAACCCAAGGTTTTGTGATGCTCATGCTCTTTCCTCTACCCTTCGCAAAGAGCCCTCAAGTCCTTCATCATGCACATCAAAAGGAATACTAGAAGAAACAGATGCAAATTATCTAAGCATGAATCCCACCATATCAAGGACTTTGCATCAAGCAGTGGGGGCTGTGGGGTGAGAGAAAGCTTCTTTAATTTCCTTGGAGCATGGAGGTGGTCCCCCAAGACTTGCCGTGAGGAGCTGTCTCTTCCTCTTACCTGCCAACAGTGGTGGGGCTCAGCCCTTGTTAAAGCACTTGCGTCAGACATGACAAGGGTTTAAAATTGCTGAGAAGTCAGGGTGGGGTGAGAGTGGGAAAGGATGGCAGCAACAAGCAGGTAAAATATCCTCACATGCAATCTGATGAAAAAGTCTTGAGTTTCCATAGCATCCACCAGCAATTCTGTCACCTTCCTCCTCAGGACACACACTTGAATTCCAGTATGAATAGCCTTTCTTTGGTTAGACAGCTACTTCTGTTAAACTTCTGTGTAATAAATAATCCCTATAAGTTCATTTCACAGTTTTTGTTATCTTTCCAGCTGAAGGATTTGTCAGGAAGTAACCTACTTTACAATGAACTTGTCACAGACACGAGTTTAGAACTTGACAGTTTTTTTAAAATATGGGTATATCATAATATTCAATATTGGAAGACAAGACAGCCAGGCAATAGAAAGGTATTTCATTTCAAGTGATTATCAAAGCAACAAAATTGTCTTGCTATTTTCTCCCTTTCTCTATCTTTTTTTTCTTTTTTACTTGGGCATCTGGACTCCTTACATCTCCTACTGATTTTGTGCTCAAGCAATTTCTTTTTCTTTACTTCACTTTTGTCTCACCATACACAGTGTTACATCAATTTTGTTACACAAAATTGCTGGGTGTTTGTTCCAAAAATGCCAATGTACTTTTACAAGTAGTTGCACGGGGTTTCAAATACATATTAAGGAATTGGAATGAAGTCTCCTAAAAAATTGTGAAGTAAACACAAAGTAGAAAATTTGTAAGTGAGATTTTTGAGGACTTAAAAGACTTATGGAGATATTGTGAACTTGTGTTGAAGATATGTGAAGAAGAAGAGAGATACACAGAGATGCAACAAGTGCAAATGATGAAGATAGTGTTATGCATTTGTAAAAGTTGTCTTGCATAACTACTAAAAACCTGGTAGTTGTAGTAATATTAGAATTAATTTAAATTTTGCCAAAACTGTGCCCTTTTATTTCTGAATTCTGAATCTGTTTTCTGAATTCTGAATCTGTTTTTCAAATGTACTGAGTTACTGAGAAAACTATTAATATTCAATGAAGGTATAGTCATAAAAATTATCCAGTTTCTAAAACAGCATAGAAAAGAGGATGATTCATCAGTGTTTGATCTCAAGTTAAGAAAGTGTTTCAATTAATCAGAACTCATAGCAGCCATGAGCAGCTATTCCTTTTTTGCCATTGCAATGAGCACTGAGATGCTGTGGGGAATTGGCAGAAGGAGCCTCATCATCCCTGCAGGAGAAGGTCTGGAAGTGGGGGTGTGAGGAAGGCTACCCAGGCCTGTGCCCAGCCACCGAGGGCTGCTGTTGCACAGGGATCAAAAGAGAGCGGATGGGACAGTGGTATGTCCATGGCTTTCCCAGATAACCAAGCAGAGCTGTTGTGTGTTCCCATGGCATGAGACCAGGGCTCTTCCACTTCCTGGGCTATCACTCCAACCTGGCCATTGTCCTCCACCACTGCTGGGCACAGCAGGAGCCAGCCAGAGGTCAGTGCAATGGGGACAGGTTCTGGTCTCTCTGGTCTCTCTGGTCTCTCTGATCAGAGAGAAGATACTCAAGTGTTGAAATCAGGCCAAGGACCTGGCCTTGATGATCCATCTACAAAATTTACTAAGGCTGAAGTCAGTCTCAGAGAAAAGATTGTCCTTCCTACAGAAAAGCTTTACAGAAGGTGTGCTGAGCCCAGATTATAAGCCAGGGCTTTGCTTTCACCTGTTGATGAAGTAAGTCTAGATCCTCCCTTACCTTCACAGGTCACTGTGAGGTAGTTTACAAATCAGCTTGGACAACTGAAGCAAAAAGCCTTACACGGTGAGCTCCAGACTCAGAAGATTTTGGTTTGAAACAAATCAACCAATTTATAAACATATTTGTAAACCAGTAAGTACAAAACAAAAAACAAGGTGTCTGCATCAGAACAAAGCAATGTCATCACTTTTCTTCCAAGAGTGACAAACTTAAAACTAAAAACTCAAGCTGCTCCTTGGCTGCTCTGAGCCCTTTGCACTGAGAGGGGAGTTCAAATTGCAGATCTTCCCTGGTCAAACTCAGACCTGTGATGCTCACAGTCTGCCTCAGCTTTGGAAATATTTTGTACCGTATTTCATGGTTATCCCTGGCCATCTTGTTTTTGATGGCAAATGTGAAAATAAACCGTGGTTTTATGGTTAAAAGCAGCAGACACTGTCTCTGTGAGAGGAATACTGTCCTGTATTTGCTATTGAAATGTGCTGTTCTAATGTCGTTCCCTGATGGCTTTTTCAAACAAAATTAGTAAATATTGTATCTCCCATTTTCTTATGAAAACCATTTGGAAAGTTATGGCAAGGCATCTCCAGGTAGCAAGTCCACTTCTTCTCACAGTTGTTTTGAAATAATACACACTTAGAAATGTCTCTAGAGGCCCTTCTCCTCACCAACTCCCCCAGAGCTCCTGCAGATGTAGAGATGGCTTTTTACAGCTTTGTTTCCCGGAGATCTCCAAAGAGATGAAAGTAAGTGCTTTTTCCCCTGCAAGGACATGCTCTCTCTTGAGCCCAAGCAGCTTGACAGGACTGCAATTACTTCCCTTGCAGATGATTGACTCTAGAGATATTAGGTTGAGGGGATAACCTTCTCTGCAACACTCATGTTGTAGGTTTACATTCAGTATTTTAATACCCTGACATTTATTTCCATTTGGTCCCACATCCCAGATTCATGTCTAACTTAGTGTGGACAAAAGTGAGCCTCAGATCAGGGTGAAGGAAGCTCACTCTAGATAAGATGTGATGGTAATAGTGGATGGGTGGGATGGACAGCAGTGATGGGAGTGTAAAAGATGACAGGAACAAGAGGAATCCCATTAACTTTTCACAGCGAGAATTAAAGACCAACATTGCATTTTCAGCTCTTAGCAGATGATTCAGTAACTGTAAGATCAGCCTTGCTTCTGCCTGTGCTTGCCCAGGAAAGGGCATTCCTGTGGCATGAAAATCTCACTGCTCCCCTCCTTGCCTGCCAGTGAGCACATTATAATTGAACCTAGAATATTTTATTTTACAGACAGAAATCAATTCTTTATAGATGCAGAGGGGGAAAGAGAGAGAGAGAGAGATGCTTAATTACCACATATGCCTCATATGCATCTACTTGTATGAGCATATGCTCTGAAAATGTAAACCTTCATTAAAAGAAAAATTGAAGATGACAAATTTGTAATAGAAGATTTAAAATACAAGAAAGGTGAAAGATTAATTCAATAGTCTGTTCACACTTAATTAGAAAATCGGATGCTCTGATGAGTTCTGCTAATTTTTCCAATGCCACTTGGATTCACTGCAAATAAATAATCTTACAGTGGCAAAATAAATCACTGTGTTACAAAGAGTCCTCATCTGCAATTGAAATCATTCTATTTACCCTGGAGACACATACCTATGAAAAATTTAGGAGGTCATCAATCACGGTCTCTCTTTCCAATGTTTATAAAGTTGTATCTTTGGATAAGAACATTTCCAGTCTTGTAATGATCAAAATCAGAGCTGAGGTCTGGTACATGTACAGAGAGGATCACTGTGCTCAGGTAGACTGCATCTCATCCCTAATTTTTGAAGTAACATAAAATAACTCTTCTAGGGCTGTCTCTGTTATTTGAGTGTCTCTGGTAAAGTGATGAAAAGACATCTTAATGTACACAAGAATTAGGCTCTAGGTTTAAATATATAGTATGCAATTGCTTAGCACAAGACCACTGAAGAACAATGACAGATGCATTCACTTCATGTCAAACGCTCTAAATTGTGCACGCTCAAAAAATTCCAAATCTATATTCTGCACAAAATCTTACATGGGCATATGCAATTTGCTATTTTCCCATCCCACATTAGCTCTTTGTTAATGGTGTAAGAATCACTAGGTAACAGTATAGCAGCCAATGGAACTTATCATTTAATGATCAGACTTTTTACTGGAAACCAAAACATCATCATAAAATTCAAATAAACATTTCACAAGGATCATCACACAGGAGGTATCGCATAAAGCCTACTGAAAAACCAATTCTCTGAGGTGTGTTTCACAGGCAATTGCTTCCCAAATAGTTTTCCATTAGTGTTGAGATTCAAGCCACAACAAGTGCCTTTAGTCCAGCTCCTAATCCTTATTAAGGAAATATCTGGGTAAGGACTCTGAAGGCAGCTTTCTGTGTCACTTCCACATGAAATGCTAATCCTTATTTGGGTCATTCGGATCCAATGATTTCTTGATTCATGACCAAAAATCTTTACGCTGGTTGTTGGAAATCACATGGTCTAACTCTAACAGAGGAGTGTGGTCTGTGCCCTGAGCATGGGTAGAGAAGGAATATTCCTCAAAGACACCTTGTACCTGTCTTTGAGCTCACATGTTTATTCACAAGGTTACTCATAGATATAAAGCTGTCTCTTCCTCACACATGATATTAGCAGCTTTATATCTATAAAGGTGAAACAGGAAACAGGGTGTTTTGTTTGTGCACAAAGGGCACTTTTTACTCTAGTACATCACTGGGATAGGGACTGGGCAGCACCAAGGCAGGAGCTTCAGCTTGCTTCCTTATTTGAGCCTTCTGTGTCCTTTTCACATGGAAGAAATGAGCTCAAAATCTTCCTAGGAATCAGCTTTGCTCATTAGCCATGAAATCTGCTCACTTTCTGAAAAGTTCATAGTGCAACGTCTGGCTATTGCAGGTCAAAGAAAGATTAAACAGCCAATTTATTTTAAAATTGAGAAAGAGAAAGTGAGCCTGATCTATTAATCAGTTTTTCACTTCCACCCAAACTATTAGATAAGCCTGAGATAAAGAACTTGAATTCATTAAAGTCTGAAGACTGCAAAGGACCCCTTTTTAATTTTTCTTCTCTTGCTCTCTCAAAAAATGAAATCGCTGTAATTTCATAGGTCAAGTTATGGTTACATCCACTTTGGTAAAATGTTGAATTAGAGAATTGGAACAGATAGCACATTTCAGTTCAAATTTGTACTTTATGAGTGATAGAAATTGACTTCATAGAAAGTTGGGAGTTTTCAGGATTTCTGAGAGACATGAGCTTCAGGAACATTTGCAGGATTGGCAAGCCTGGTTTGATGTATCTGACCGGTGCTCTGTTGTCACTATACTAAACAGAAGCAAAATAATAAAACAAAAGCACAAGAAAACAATTTTTCTTCAAGAGACTTCAAAGTTCACACATCAAAGGGAATACTGCAAAGGTGCAGCGTGAAAATTGGATGGTTTGGGTTTCCAGAGCTGATAAACATTGTGGTTTCTGCCAGCTTGTTGTTAGTCAGAATGAGGAGCATTCTCACCACCCATGCTCGAGCTCTCAACAGCGGTGCCCAATGCAGGTGCTTGGGCTGCATGAAGTCCCTTCTCCAAATCACACTTTCTCAACCCCACTCCCAAGCAGCCCATGATGACGAGAGTGACCCTTAGCTCACTGGGTCACAGTCTTTCTTATCTAAGTGCAATCTTATAGACGAAGCTGTCACAGCTGCCACCGGCAGGGATGTGCTGCCACACCCAGGGACGGCTCAGTACTCTTTCCGGTACAGGCGTTCGCCTTTTCCCGCAGCCAGCCCAGCGGTGCCTGCCTGTTGCCCGGCGGCGGCAGCCCCTGAGCAGGCACACACAGCCCGGAGCTGGGGTGCCCGGCGCCCCAAGCCGGCACCCACCCTGCCAGGCCCTCCTCAGCTTCGCGCATCCCTCACTTTTAGTCCCGGCGGGCTGGGGCTACCTGAGCAGCGGCACGGGGGAGACAGACCCGGGGAAGGAAGCGGCCCGGGCACGGGAGGCTGCCCCTCTGCCTGGCCCTTCCTGCTGCCCCCCGGCCCCTGCCCGCTGCTCTCCCTCCCGGCGGTGCCGCTCGCAGCGGAGAGCAGCTCTCCGTGCCCTGGGAGAGCGGGGCGGGGTGGCAGAGGCGAAAAGCGGCGTCTGCACCCTTACATCCGCACCCGCATCCCGCGTTCCTCATCCAGATCCACACCCTCACCCCGCGTCCTCCGCCGGGACGCGCCTTGGCCGCGGACGGTGCGGGGCGGCCCCGAGGGCGCGGAGCGGGGCGGGAGGGAGCGGCGGGGGCAGCGATGGGAGCCGCCCGCGCTGCCGGCCCCGGGCAGAGCCGAGAGCCGCCGCCGGAGCGGGGGGCGGGGGCTGCTCCCGGGGCGGGGGCTGTCACGGGGCTGGGACGATAAAACCGGGGGTAATTGCATTTAGGCAAATGAGGCTGTCTCAGCCCTCCCCGTCTCCAGGCATATAAAGTGGGGAGCGCTCCCGCGGCCGGCCAATGCGCTCGGAGAGCAGCGCTCCGCTCCCCGCTGCAGACGGTGCGTGCGCTGCCGAGCCCGGCCGGCCGTGCCCGTGTGCGGGGCTCCGCTCGTCCTGTGGTTGTGGGGCGGTGTGCGTGTGTGCTTCTTTGTCCCGGTCTGTATGCGGGTGCCTCGCTGGGGGGATGCCTATTCGTGCTTGTGTGTCCGCACGTGCGCGCCTGGATGTGCCAGCATGTTTTTATGCCTGTCCTTCTGTGTCTGGGTGTGCAAAGGGATGAGCGTGCACCTCTGGACACGTGTGTCTCTGTGTTTGCGTGTGTGGACAGCTACGTACCTACGTGGGTGTGAGTATTTAAGGTGTGCAGCTCTTTGTATGAGTTCGTGAGTGGATGCATGCGTACCTGGATGCGTGTGTGAGGGGGGTGTATCTGTCTGCGGGTGTGTATTTGGGAAGGCGTGAATCCTAGATGTGCACAGACGTGTGCGGGTGCGTTTAAATCTTCCTCTGTGCGTGCGTGTGTGAAGGGGCACCGCTGGCTGAGTGAGTCTGTGTGTCTGTCCGTGTGTTGGGGAGCACACCGAGCTGTGTGCCGGGTGTGGGGTGCACGCCTCTCCGAGGGGTCTGCAGCAGTCGGGGCGGGGGTGCCGGTGTGACTGGGCGATGTGGGGCTGTACGTGCGAGGCGGTGTGTCCGCAGCTGTGCCCCGGGGCCGTGTGTCCGGGCGTGCAGGGCTCCAACCTCTGCCCCCGCAGGACGTCCAGGCGGCGATGAGGCTCCCGCTGGCTTTCGCCGTGCTCCTCCTGGCCTCCTCACAGGCGCTGGGCGAGGAGATGGGAACCACCGACGACCTCAGCTACTGGTCCGACTGGTCCGACGGTGAGCAGGCGAAGGTGAGCCCCGGCGGCCCTGCGGGCTGGGGGAGCGAAGGGCTCGGAGCCAGGGGCTCTGTGCCGGGCGCTGCCCGGCCGGGACCGAATGGGGGGTCCGCACTGAGCGCCGCCCGCTGTCGCCCCGCAGGAGGAGCTGCCGCTGCCCCTGGAGCACTTCCTGCAGAGGATGGCCCGGAGACCCCGGCCCCAGCAGTTCTTCGGCCTCATGGGCAAGCGGGATGCCGGTGAGCGGGAAGGGGGGCTGCTCACGCCTCTCCGCACGCCTCTTCTCCCAGTGCCTGCCCAAACCTTACACGGTTATCGCTCAGGATTAATATGTTACACCTGTTTCTTAGGCTGCCATGAGGGTACTGTGGGTTAAGGCTTTTTTGCTTTGTTGTTTCTTTCAAGCTTTATATGAGATGATTAACTGACTGATTGGAAAAGAGAGGGCTTTAAAGTCTTAAGTGTTACCTGTTACAACACATAAAATCTCAGTAAGGGATGGCATGATAATTCATACATGCCACTGAGTCACCAAAGTGTGGAAACTGGTTGAGTATACAATTATTGTCACATTTTCTACACGTTTACTCAACCAAGAATTGATCTAAGAAATTGGAGCTAAACGAATATAAATTGTGTAGGTTAAGCTGAAACAAGTTTTTAGTCACTTCAAAGAGAAATGCAGTCGTGAACCATCATCCGAATTTCCTTAAGTGGAATATGCGTAGGTTAATTTTTGTACCTGATTTTTGGAAGCATTGCAGTAGCATCATATGTTTATGCCATTCCCTTTTTAACAACTCTTTTTGTCTTTTTTCTCTTTCCTCTTCCAATCAGGATATGGCCAGATCTCTCACAAAAGTAAGTTTAAAAAATACAAACATTTTAAGTAATCATTAGAAGATATTCAAATAGAGAATAGTGTATTTGACAGGATTATTTAGAAGGTGACTGGTTTCAGCTAGGGACTAGCAGCACCACTGGTGGAGAAATGATCTATTAAGGAATTGAAACCTCCCCTTCAGTGCCACTGTGAGCCTGTATCTCATCTGAGCTGCTGCAAGCTTTGAGATTTCAATCCATATTAATGTGCGGATGTTGCAGCTCTCTCTTATTTCCCAAGGGGGGATTTTGTAAGCCTTTCTCATTGGCAAGGCAGGCGTACTGCCAGACTCTGAGAGGAGCAATTAAGATGGCAAAATCTGGAAAATTAGAATAATGAATTCCCAAGTCCCCAAGAATTCTTTCATGGGAGCGTCCAGTCCTCACATGCGAGATGTTGCATCTGTGCCCTTAGCATTGGCTGAGAATCAGACTCCTGCTCACAGTAGGGGCTGACTGATGATGTGCTGCCCTATGAAGAGCCATATCTTGCCCCATTAGTAAGTGTGCCTTGCTCTGCTTCTGTGTAACACCAAGCAGGAGATGCTATCAGCACTGGGGTGTTACCTTGCTCTGCACAGTGATAGGTTTATTTTCTGAAATCACCTCATGGTGTTTAAAGAGAAACTGGAAGATTTTTATTAGGTAAACATGATCTTGTATACTGTGAAACCTCCTCTGTCCACAGAGGCCAGAAACTGTCCCAGTGCTCTATTATCCACAAGATGCTTTCTCTGGGGTTCTGTATTGGAAGACCAAATAAAGAGTCTGATACAAAGCTCATGCCAAATTACCGTCTGACTAAAGTAAAAAAAAATATCGTTTTCTGAAACTGCTTCAGCTTGAATTAATACACGTGAGGTCTGAGTATCTTGCTTTGTGTATGAATTCACCAAGCAAAATTCTTTCCAAAGAGAAACTTCTACGTTTGACTCAAAAGATAGTTTAGATAAAGATCAGTTCATTTTCATTCCTTGTCTGAACCTATTGCTACTACTGTAACCCTGATGTGTACTGTAGGCCTAAACTTGGAGTAATTTATCCTCTACACTTCCAGTATCTTGAGAATTACTAAAGGGACAGGAGGGTAATACCTGAACTTATAAATATTCCAAAATTAGAGCCAGACTGTCTAGCTCAGACGTGGCCAGACGTTGAGTCCCATTGGCTTCCTCTCCAGTAAGGGCCCCACCTGACCTGTGAGGGAGGATTTTCTTCCACATTACAGAAATAAAACAATAACAGGGAGAAGAGATGCACCACACAGATGCAGGCTATACCAAGACACTGCCTTCTTGTGCATTTGCTCAGATCAGTAGGAGTTGTACCGGGAGAGAAGTAAGATTTGTACTGTTAGTGGCCATTGGTTTTCCATTATACTTAAAAAAAAAAAAACCCAAAACCAAAGGTCTATCTAACCTAATGTAAAGATGTCCACTAACTGGCCTGTGCCTTGGTCTATCCTGTTCAGTCTGATTAGTCAGACTGCTGTCCATTTTCTGTTTTCTGAGAGTGATGTGAACAACTGGTCTGTGATAGAAACAGTTTCAGACCCTGTCTTCTTTCCTTGCAAGAACCTGTTATTTTAAAAGCCTGCCTAGTTAAAATGTATTAAAACACCCCTAAATATATTTTTTCAGGGCATAAAACAGACTCCTTTGTTGGACTTATGGGCAAAAGATCTTTAAATTCTGGTATGTATTTGACTAAATCTGATACTTGGTGATACAGAGCCTCTTCATTCCGTTGCCTCTTTGTTCTCACCCAGCGGATGGAAGAAGCAGCTTTCATGTAGTTTAGATCTAGAGCTCTCTGAAAAAGAACCAGGGTTTTCTTTGTCACCCAAGATATTTCAGAGTTCACTTCAGTCCTTGAAGTGACCAGGCTGGTCTGAGCTGCAGGTAACTCAGGTAGAATTCCCCAGAGCACTTTTGTTACTGTCCTGCCCTTGCATGTTCTGCTGGTCCCCAAAGTGCCATTAAAACAAAAAACCCTGAATTTTAATGAGGTATCAAGAAAAATTTGGAGGCTGAAAATGCAAAGGTCACGTAACTTGTGGTCTAAATCCAGATCTCATCAGGTAAAAGGGTATCTTCTCTGGAGACCTTTATTCCTAGTACGTGGAGTGGAAGGTGAAAGAACAGAACTTTACCATTAACACCACCTCATTCTGCAGATCAGGCTGTTAAACATTCACAGCCTCTTTCAGCTTTTGACTTCACCTAAAGCATTTCAAATTCTGAGTGGGTACGGTGAATTTATTTTCCCACAGTGTCCATACGGGGCAGAATTCTCCTCTCCCCTCATGTGCAGAACCCCTGTAGGAAATTGGAGACTCCCCATAGCTCTACCTTCCCTCCCTGTGCTCTAGGGCTGTACTGAGGAAATCCCTCACTGCGAACCAATAAGCATCAGTCGATTCTCCAGGATAAGAATTAAAAAAAAAAAACAAAAAAAAAACCTAATATGAATTTCATGTCTCTGATATAGTTCTGACTGTTTTGTTAAATGGATGATAAAAGTTAAATTACTAGCTGACACCTTTACATTATGTGGATACATGCTGTGATCTATATTCTGCAATTATAGTTGTCAGTAACTTTTATTTTCAATTAACCCCCCTTCAAGACTAGTAATATTGCTCTCTGCATTATTTTGCAAATTGCTACGTATCATGAATAATTTTGTACAATTTTCTGCAGTGGCAATAGCTATTAAATGCATAATACCTGTAAATATATCTGCTATCACAAAAGTAAATAGCCTGTAAGAAATAAATGTGGTTTGGTTTCCACTGGGATTACATTTACATTAATATGAGAATGTAAAATACAGAAAATGTTTTAAAAAATGCAAAGATGTTATTGCCCTAATTTCAAAATTGCTGGTATAGTCAGGATACTGTTAAGTGGTATTTCTGACAAAAGGGAATAATGATGTTTTACTCTGTTGGGCTGTGTAACACCTGTCTGACAGGTAAAACTAGAATTCCCAGCTTTTCTGCCTCTGCAGGGAGGCTTGAGGGGGAAATGATGATAAGAAGTTTTCTCTGCTCCACTGGAGAAGAAGATAGGTCCTAAGGACTGTGTAACCAAAGCAAGATCAGGAATAGTGTGTATTAGGACTACCCTCCCTTTTGGAAGATATTTAACTGGGCAGGACTTTCACCCTGTGCAGTGGTTTTCTTCTGGAGAAAGCCCTGAGCTCCCTGGTAATGGGCAGGAGCTCATGCTGTCCCTCAGGATGTGAGCACATTGCTGATTTACAGCCTCAGGTGCCACAGCAGGGTCAGGGGATGCTGATGTCTCAGTCTCCAGTTTGGGGACAGCCTTGCTCAAGAAGGGCTCTCTGGATTTTACTTCCATTTTAAATGAGCAAGAAGGAGAGATCTACCACTACTAAACATAAAATATGTCACTTAAGACTATTTTAGCCTGCAGCTTGTCTGCGTGGTAGTCTGAATATGTCTGAGGAGCTTGGCTTCTGCCACGGCGTACAGTAAAATTATTCCTGTGTGCAGGGCTTGTGGACAGGGAGAGTTTCAAAGAGCTGCCAAAGAGCTGACTGCACAGGAATGAAGGTGGAGATGTCTGTGCAGAAACCCTCCACCAGAAATTGACCTGAATGCTTAGATCCCATCAGTTAGATGAATTACTGGGAGGTAAAGGGGCTCCGAGTTAATGGTGCTTCAAGCAGCTCAGCAGACGAGAGGTGGAAAACGCTGCTCAGACCTTCAGCCTTCTGGAGGACAGTGTAGTCTGAGAGGTAAAACCAAACCAAAGCAGCTCAGGGATGGGCCAGGAGCCCTGGTCCCTGCTCCAAACATGCCGCTGGTACCTGGTGGTGCCAGCTGGCTGCAGGTCTCTGACACTTCTTGTGCTTGCTGGTGTTCATCAAGGCTGTACCTCGTGCTTCAATCCGCTTCGTTTTTTGCAGGGTCCTCTGAAGGGAGCATAGCACAGAATTACGAGCGGAGGCGTAAATGAGATGTTCCCGTGCATTATTTATTAAACTTCATTTGTTCTAATGGCCAATGCAGTGTAATATAAACCAACCACTGTATGAAAATAATTATTTATTTAATAACTGAAGGGGTTTGTTTTTTTCGAGTTGTACATTCAATAAAAGTATTATTTTTTCATATTGTGGCAGTGACACACGTTGTGTAGGTGTGTTGTGGTTCTGAAAGAACCAGCAACCCTGGTGATGTCTCACAACAAAGCACATGTTTGATATGACCTGTAGAGTTATGTTTACTAAACAAGCAAGTGTTCTTTTGTTCACTGAAAGCAAGTCTATCAGCTTCACAGCTAGTGCAGAACAAAGCTGATGTTCAGTCTAGTGCCTCAATTTGTTTTCATGGTTTATTATGTACTGTAATTTCTGTATCAAAAATATATTTGTATCATTGCAGCATGTTTTATGTTCTGTGATTATGCATCAATATATTTTAAAAAGGGGAATGGGTAATGTTCTAATGGGAATCCAAGGTCTTCATTTCATAGTCTGGAATTTTATGATAGTAACATTTTAAATAAAAAATACTCTGGGGCTTTTGCAACATACTTCCTTTGGTGATAGTGATGGAGTTACTTTCCACGTTGGTCTGGAATGAGAAATAGCAACAGTAGTCCGAGACTGGAAAGAAACATCAAATTATTTTCTTTTTTGCAGGGAGGCTGTGAACCTCCACATGTGTGTTTGGTGAATGTTTGAGGGATTTGTTACTGGAGATAGGAGTTCCTGGGCTTGCTCCAGGTCACACAAGGTGCCATCCCTTTTAAACCTGATGGAAATTATGAAGCATGTTGACTGAATGGAAAGAGCATGATCTATCCCTCAGCTCCAATAATTCGGTGTGGAATTAATCCAACATTGTAGATTTATTATTTGAAAGCCAAGCTCTTAATAAGTTCTATCCCTCATATTCACAATAAAAGTACCTGTGGGTGTGAATCCATGCAATATAAAAGAAAAAAAAATGCGACTGTAATTATCTTTTTAATTAAAATATCTGATTGCTATATCCAGGAATGGGCTGAAATGCTACATCCATCTCAGCAGATGCCAAGGCATCTGGAGTTCTATCTTCTTTCCCCCTGCTATGAGCTATACTTCTCTGATGTTATGATGCAAGCTTTCATTGCAGATGAATCACCAATAAAAACAATCAGTGTATACAAACTAAATTTAAAACTAAGTAATATGAAAGGATTCACTGCTTGTTGTTTTCCATTTTGGAAATGAACTCCTACACCTCCATTTTCAAGGTTACCTGAGGCATTATCACAACTACCCCCATTAGGAGCAGGTGGGCGCTGGACCTCACTCCTTCTGGGTTAGAAGCAGCACCTAAGCCTGCCCATGCTTCAAAACAGATCCCACTTTCAGCTAGCTAGAAGCCAGATCTAGCAAGGTGGGGGGCTACATGGTGGGAAAACTGAGGTGGCTTGTGGGAGGGGCCACACTGATGTGAGACTCAGTGGTTGCACTGGCACTCTGGCAGCTCTTTGTCTTTCCAGGGCTAAGTTTCAGGCTAATAAACTTCTCTGTGAATTCTCACTGAGCTCAGTGAGGAGGAGAAGCTGACTGCTGGGCTAGCAGCACAGCGAAAAGACTGCGGAAATCATGTTGAATAATGCTTGGTGAAGGATAGAAAGAAGGAAAAACTTTAAAGTGCTGTAACCCTTGCCTGGAGGACCCCGGTGCTCACAAGAGCTCACAGTTTATCTGTGCTGAATTTTGAGACACAGAGAGGAAAGAAAAAAACCCACCATTCCCTCCCTGCAGCCTGCACATCTCAAAACCTCCCTGCAGAAGGAACCACTGCAAAGCCTGCAAATAGACATGGGCTTTAAGTGTTTGAAAGACAGCACAGGTACTAAATAACAGCATCCAGTAAACAGATAGGACTGAATTTTCTAGAAAAACATAGAATGAGTTTGGTTGGAAGGCATCTTTAGAGATCATCTAGCCCAACACCCTGCCATGGACAGGGACACTTTTCACTAGACTAGTTTGCCCAGAATTCCAACCTAATTGACACTGAACACTTCCAGGAGTAGGGTATCCACACTTTGTCTGGGCAACGTGTTGCAGAGTCTCACCACCCTCATTGTAAAGAATTCCTCCCTTAAAACCAATCTAAGACTACCCTCTTTCAATTTAAATATCTGATCATCTTCATGCCCATCCTCGGCTGTTGCTCCAACAGGTCCACATTCCTCCTGTGCTGGGGAACCCGGAGCTGGATGCAGCACTCCAGGTGGGATCTCATCAGAGCAGAGTAGGACAGGATCACCTCCCTCTCCCTGCAGCCTGCTCTGCTTTTGGTGCAGCCCAGGATGTGGGTGTCTCTCTGGGCTGCAAGCTGGGTCATGTTGAGTTGTTCATCTACAAAGAGCCCCGAATTCTTTTCCTTAGGGATGCTCTCAGCCCATTCCCTGCCCAGCTTGTATTTGTTCTTGGGATTGCCCTGACCCAGGTGTGGAACCTTACATTTGGCCCTGCTGAACCTCATGAAATTCACACAGGTTCGCTCCTTGCACGTGTCAAAGTCCTTCTGGGTGGCATCCTTTCCCTCAGGCATGTCAGTGGCATTACCACAATTTACTCTAGAAGGAAAGGCTGAGCCTCTGTCACCAAGATTAGTCTTCTTTTACATGTCAGTCTGTTGAGTGGCTTCAATCTAGCATTTTAAACAACTCTTTTTAATTTCTGATGGGAAAATAATGTCAGATTTGTGCTAATCTGGGTTTTGGACAAGTTTCAATTTAGCAGTGATTTATATATTTGTATAGACATATATTCCAAGCTAGAAATAAAGCAAACACCAAATGGCATAGCCTGAAATGTTTCAACTGACTCTACCAACAATGCATTAAAAACCCCTCCTCACATTTCAGTGCCGGCAGGGATGGCTCAGCCAGGCTGTGCCACATCAGGGCTGTGGGGCTGTGCCTGCACAGCAGTCCCTGGGCAGAGGTGGAGGGGCATGAATTGCACACATTGCAGGCATCCAGTCTAGCTGTCTGTTCCAGCCACAGACTCACTCCCAACATCTCCCCACAACAGTATTTGCCCTCACAGGCATCCTGGGATCCTGGAGGCACAAAGAGGCATTCTGTTTTTACCTGCCTTTAGTCTTAAGCAATATAGTCTATAGACTATTGAGTACTTCAAAGGGAGTTTTAAATCATTTCTGCAGTCTTTAATCTTCCTTTTAGGGCTCCACCAGCTTTTAAACACTTTTATGTGTGGGACAGCATTGCCTGCAGCCCCAGCCATTCCTGCCTTGGACCGCTGGGCAGTGCCCACTCTCCAGCTCCACTGCAGGCTTTGGAGAGGCTTTCACCAAATCCCTCACTGTCTCCCCAACAGCCAGCCACAACTGGGACACTGACTGAGCTCTTTTTGACTCTGACATCCATCATGTTGCATAAGCTAATCAATAACACTGCAGCAAGGGCATCTGACAGCAAAATGCAAGCAAGCTTTAAATAAAGCAAAAGTCTTTCTAGGAAATCAGCACAGAGGGTAAACCCAATGCTGATAATTGTCCCCACTGGGAATGCTACAGGCAGTTTGACCTCACAGCCCACCTCCAACATGCTTGGCACCTTTTTTGCTTATTTTTTCCCCCAGAAATAAATACATCAATCATCTGCATTGTGACATGTGGCTTCTCTTCTTGTAGGCACTGTCTCCCCTACACACAGGTACTCCCCTTCGCCCAGACAGTGATGTTGAAGACAGGTTCTCAGAAACCTACCTTGCCCAAGAGTGACACAGAGGGCCAGCAGCTCTATCCATCATCTCCATCTCTGTGCTGTTGCATGGAGACTGGTTGTCCATGGTGGAGACGCAGCCAAATTTAACCTGACAAGCCAAATCCAGAGCCATTGCTCACAAACCCTGTCCATGAAATGGGGAGCTGCGAGGAGGGTCTGGCCCCCCATACCTCATTTCACCTGGGGAGCTCAGGGTCTGCAGCTCTGGCCTAATTCTGACGCCACAAGCAAATCCGTGCTCTGTTCATACCAGGAGATTGATATTTTTCTAACCAAAAGAAAAGGAAGGATCTGGAAATGTCTGGTCATGGGGATCTTGCAGGAACTCAACCCCTAGCCATCATGAGCTAGAGCAGAAAAGCATCAAGGGTTTTTTTGAAAATTATTAAAGTGAGTCTTTAAAATGCTGTTTGTTCAGAGTACGTCAATAACAGATCCTTCAGAGCTACCAACAACCATTATTTCAATGCAAACTTTGCTCCTTTAACTATGTCTCCTAAATGATGGCTGACTGCTTTACCATAAGAGATACTGAGCAAGTCCCAGTGCAAACTTTGGTAACGAGGGCTCCTTCCCTGGAGCTGTGCTGTGCCAGTACACAGCCACCTGCAGTGCCAGATACAGCCTCATATCCTTGTGTTATCTGCAAAAGAGCTCACCTCCCTTTACAGAAGATAATTGTTACTTAAAGAGCAGCAATTTTTTAATTTTTGGTTTTGGTGTTAGCAAGTGAACAAATATCCTTGAACATACATCTTTCATGGAAGAAAAAAAGACATTATTCTTTTAATACTTTTGATAGAGACTGAAAAAATTGTCAGCTGGAGAGGCTGTGTGAAAATTGTTATGGTATTTTTTTTAAGTTATCACTGTTCCACTCCTGATACATATCTGATTTCTGTCGGAATAAACCATCTCAGAAACTCCTTTTTAAAGAGAGGTATACAGAGCACGTGCAAAAAAATATCACCTCTTGTTTTCTTCATCCATCTCCAAATTAAACAATGTTCCCACTTAGTGCATATGGAAGAAATGAAATGTGAACAGACTGTTGGACAACAAAACACTTTATCTCTCATGGTGCTTCATGCCCTCCCAGAAGCCTGGAGGGAGGAAGCCCAGCAAGGTGAGATGGCTCGGCCAGAAGTAACGACAGTGGCTGAGCTAGAAATGCAACGCAGACCATGTACCTAACCAGCCACTTCAGTGCAAAGAAACTTCACAAATGATAAAGAATAATGTTAAATGCTAAGAAAATATTTGTAGGGGGGAAAAGGTACATTTTCTGTTTTTTTTCCTAACTAAACCATTTCCTATGTTTCTATTTCAGCAGCATAGCTGTAAAAGAGTTAAAGGATACACTTGCACCAACATATCACAGAAGAATTTAGATTGAAAAAGACCCTTAAGATCATTGAGTCAAACAAATGTAGCAATGGAAACACTATCCGAAGGCAAGAGAGAGTGGAACTGTGTGAAGCAGGTAAAGAGCTGCATAAATTCGTGCCTTATATTCTCAGTCAGAGCTGGAGCACCTCAGTGCCAATACATGTTAATACACCTTCAACATTTTATTTTCATGACCTAGGTAGCATTAAAAGCATCCAGCTGAGTAACAGAACATCTTTAATCACAGATATTCAATTTTGGCACATAGAAATGCTTTAATTTTCACTGTTATAACACTCAGACAAAAGTAGCCACATTGTGTTTGTGTCTACCAACATGCTCTGGAAGCAAACCTTGCCCGGAGAAGATCCACAGGAATTACTGAAGGAATATATACATATGGTGCAGTTGTTCTAAGACTGCATTTAAAAAACTTATAATTCAGTGAATTTTGAAACAGTGAATTTTCACAACACCCAGAAGACATCACAGCTGTTTTGTAAGACTTGAGCATTTACAGCTTGGATTCCCACAGTGTTTACTCAGCCCAGCCTGCACTATGTGGGCATGAGCAAGACCCACCCAGTGCACCACAAACCTCACCAAAACTGTACATACAGCACTTCAGAGCAGTTTCTTAAAATACAGCATAATGAATTCTGATGTCTGTAGATGGAAACCTGTTTATCCACAGCACATCTTCCCCACACTTCCTTACCAGCCCAATTCCAGCTTGAGGAAACAATCAAACCTTCCTGTCCTGCCCTCCCAGGCTGCCAAAGGAGTTCCAATTAGTGTCAATTGGGATAAGAGCTCTATTTGCATTTTGAAGCTATTATTAGCAAGTTGTCAGTCAGCCAGTAATTTGTATCACTTTGGTATAATGAGTATTTAAATATTTAAAAGGAGAATGTTCCTTTCTACCACCCCCTTCCTTTTTGTGCTAAAATAATAATGGTTTTAATCAAAAGTAATTTGTATTAATATACATTTTGCCCCAGGTGTTAAAGGCAGTCTTCAAGAGCAGCATTGAGAGATGTTAAGTAATGCAGTTTATTAATATAGACAATTACTTCTATCCTTGATAGCAGCAAAAATGGAGGCAGCTTTGCAACCAGAACAACCTGATCCTCCTCTTGGCCTCTGCAAGACGATTATGATTTAGGAATTGAGGTCAGTTCAATTAATTTTAAGTACCCAGTGTAATAATTTTCTAAAGGACTATTTTGGACTCAATTACTCTATCTTCTCCTTGGTGAAAACCCAGCAATTAAGCACCCTGTACCACACACACACATGCAGGGGGAAAAAAAAAAAAGCAAACCTCTCTCAGAACATGTCTGGAGCAGGCAAAAGGCTAAAGGGCTGTGTGTGTTTCCATGTTTCCATTACACCACCTGTGATCACTGGGGGATGTTTTTCCTGACAGGGCTTGAGTCTAAATGCTCAGGTGAACACAATTCATCATCACAAGAGTTCACAAAACAACTGGATTGACCATTTACATAAACAGGAAATCTTTCCAAATTTATATGATGTACTTCATTTGAATTTTTAAAATAATGCTTTTGAGAAAAAAGTACCTAGGCCCTTCTGATGTGCACCTGTAAAACTTCCTAGTAGCCTTGAGAGGTGGGTTCATGGAGTCCAGCCATGCCAAGGGCAGGGCCTCACACCTGGGTCAGAGCAATCCCAGGCATAAATACAGGCTGGGAGGAGGATGGATTGAGAGCAGCCCTGAGGGGAAGGACTTGGGGTGCTGGTGGACAAGCATGAGCCAGCAGTGTGTGCTCAGAGCCCAGAAAGTTGATGGTTTCCTGGGCTGCACCAAAAGAGGTGTGGCTAGCAGATCAATGGAGGGGATTCTGCCCCTCTGCTCCCCTCTGGTGAAACCCCACTGGACTGCTGCACCCAGCATGGGAAGGACATGGAGTAGTTAGAGCATGTCTGGAGGATGCCATGAAGATGATCAGAGGGCAGGAGTACCTCTCCATGAAGACAGAGAGTGTTGGGGCTGTTCAGCCTGGAAAAAAGAGCTTACAGCACCTTCTAGTAACCCAAGGGATCCTACAAGAGAGAGATGTTTTGCAAGGATATTTAGTGATAGAACAAAGGGAATGGCTTTAAACTGAAAGACAGTAGATTTAGATTAATATAAGGAAGAAATTCTTTACTGTGAGGATGGTGAGACACTGGAACAGGTTGTTCAGAGAAGTTGTGATGTCCCATCTCTGGAAGTGTTCGAGGCCAGGTTGGATGGGACTTTGAGCAATCTGATCTACTGAAAGTCTATCCCTGACAATGGCAGGGAGGTTGGAATTAGATGATGTCTAAGGTTCCTTCAAACCCAATTTTTTCTATGATTCTTTCTTGATGTTCTCTTTGCATGACTATCTGAAATCCTGTGATCCTTATATTAACCATGAAGGAAAAGAGAAAAACAAAAATTCCTAACAACTTCAGAGGTAAAATTAACATTACTTATTCCCTAGTCTGGTATTGTATTCCATCTTCCCTAGAACTGACATTTTATACCTATTCCAACTCACATTACTGATTTTTAATATACCTAGTTTTCAATTACCTCTAAATGGAATATCGAATGCCTTCAATACTAATACAATTCAGCTCCTAGCTGCCACCTTACCTGCAGCACCAGCATGAGAAGCTCTGCACAACATCTTTTGAGCAAGATCAATTTGAAAGCATTTTATTTTATGCGTGGCTTTATCCTTGTCCTAATCAAGTACTTATTAAATTCCACGAGGCTCACGCACAAATCCCAGTGACAATCGCTCGTAGGGAAGATATTAAAAGCAGAGAGAGAGCAGGAAGGAGCGCATCTTCCCCAGGGATAGGAGCTCCTTTGCACGGGCGGCTAACCAGCGGCCGCCATCTGCCGGCTAGAAAAAGAAAATTTTGTAAAAAATTAGAAAATCGTCCCGGAAGCAACTTCCCGATCCGAATTCAAGTCTTGACGGACTCTTTGTGTCATGCTGGGGGAAACGTGGCTGCCTGTTGCCTTCCCGGGACACAGACAAGGGGCGCAGTCAGCTCCGACTCGCTGGCATGGGAGAAGCACAAAGTCGGGCGGGCTCCAGGGTGGTCAGCATCTTTTGTTATTGCTCTTAGGGTGATTGAAAGATCCAAACCTGAGCACAGAGCTGGAAAAAACTGGTTGGCCATCTAGTTTTTTCCTGTTGAAAGAGTTTCCAGGCAACAAAAAGATGGGAAGTGGCACTGCAGAAAGGGGTGGGTGAAATACCACAAACAGGTCTTAGGGGAGCAGCTGTTAATGTACCACCTCCCCCAGCTACTACCCCTACCAACTTGCAGAGAAGCAAAGACCACCTCTCTGCCTCATTCTTCTTTGTTCCTTTGCTAGGAACAAGATTTTTAAATTAAAAAATTAAATTACTCCTTTAAATGAAAATAAATTGAAATTATTCAACTAAAATTAAAAAAAAAAACCAAACAATTACAATTCTGTGCATTACCTGCATCCAGAGACAGGCTTACACAAAACTAAGACTTTCCTAACTGCAGCCTGTCAACCACAATATCTATATAAATACATAAATGAAAAGCAATATGGCCCTAAGTTCCAGAATGAGGAACCGTGACAGGCATGGTGCAGGTGATGCATGTGCTTTGGCTGTTCCATGGAAAGGCACTGAGGAACACACAGTGTAATTGTTACAGAAATAAGCAGCCTGTCCCACAATTCAGCTTCTCTCTCCTTTGGAGACACTGTTCAATAGCCAGCTCAAACACACCTTGTATCAAATCCTCCCTCCACAACTTCTGTTAATGGGAACCAAAAATTAGGTCTCTAACACAAAAAAGAAACCAACAAGTTCACCCCCCCGAAGACTCTAAAATGGGCTGCTTTTACACTTTACTGTGGTTTTAAACAGAGTTTCAAAAATTTTACATAATTTCAAACCATCCCCATCAAAAAACCCTGACCAATGGACTCAGGGTTCCTAAAGTCCTGCCAAGTGCTCTCTGGATCTTACATGCTGGTTTGTACCGGGAACCTTCTCTAGAGAGCCACTGTCAGGAACACTGGGATGCGGCACAGCCAGGGAGGCTCCACACAAGCAACCAAGAGGAGGCTAAAACAGCACACAGGCTTTATTAAAGAGGTGAAGGGTTTGGGGAGCACTGGGCAACCTTAAGCACCTGACAGGTCTCTGACCCTGCAGCGCTCTCTTCAGAACTGTTAACTTCTCATTCCTCAAAAGGAGGAAAGATTGCTGTGAGAACAAAATTGAGTAACTGAATTGATTCAAAATAAAACAAAACTGAACAAATCCACCCCAAATCAACAAACAAAAACCCCACGTTTTTTAGCCACTTTGCAAAAACCCCATAGGTTCTCCCTCAGCCCTCATCAGTCCTGCAAGCCAAGCAAATACTCATCTCTGCTTTCCCTATGTGGACTACCAACTTCAATTCCTCATCCCCACCTGACACAATACTCAAAGCAATACACTCAAGCTGTCAGAACCGTACAGATTAATTTTATCCGAAAGAAACAGAGTGAGAAAAAGAGGCCACCACGGCAGGAAGAAAGCTAGAGTAAAACTAGGCAAGACAGCACTGCACCCTGGTTCTGCATCCTGTTCCCTCCTGTGACAAACTACAAACATGGCTGCAGCTAGCTAATGATCCTGAATAGCTGGATGTTTTTGTCTTAAATTTTCTTTTTTGTTTTGTCTTTTTTTACACAATTTTTATTTTAAAGGGAAAAAAGAGAAAATATAGTATCACAGAAACCAAAATGGCTGTAAAACTCCATAATAGAGAAGGAACGAACAGGTTTTATACTCACAAGACCTTTGACAAGGGAGCAAGCACAGTACTTTTGCTGTGCACATTAGTAAAAAGCTAAAATAACTAAATCAGTCTAGGATATTGCCCTGGTATATAAATCTCCAATGTACTAGGAATTTTTTTTAAAATAGCTGAATTTCCTTGAATGCTGCGATGTTGCAGCAGAAAGTGCATTTGAGCAGTGATCCCAAAATATGTTGAGCCTGTTTTCACTTCAGGCAAATACTGTTTTCTTATGACAGACTGGGAAGTTTACAGTGAGTAGTAAATCTTACCTGTACACATCAGTACCTAACCATGTACTCTACACTCCTCTCTCAACTCAAAATAGTCTTAACTGTTTCAAAGAAATCCAAAAAGACAAGCACGTGGCCCTGAAGTAAAGAAGGCTGCAGGAACATATTACAGAGAGCTCTCAAGGGCTGTGGTGCCACCGAAGGGTTTCAGTAAAGTTTCTGGGATAGAGACTCAAATGCAGGATTACAGTGGAGCAACAAACAGACAACCAGTCATTTTGTGAAGGTTTTAAATCAGAACAGCTTATATTTTATCTTTTAAATAAAAAATGGCTTTGGTTTCCTAGTCAAGAGGGACAATAAAGAAGACTTGTTTTCATAAAGAGCATGATGCTAATCAATTCAATCTGTAGCACACATATGTATTTCTTGACCATCCTTATACTTAAGTTACCTTCACAAAAGTAACCCACATGGATAAGTAGTTATCTTGGGTAAAAAATCAGGTGTTTTTTTCAGTAGAGTATCAGAAGTTCTTGTGATTTCTGAAGCAGTTTTTTCCCCCCACTTTTCCAAGCAAGGCATCTGATCCCATTGTTGTCAGTGATGCTTTGTCCAGCTACAACCTATAGTAAACAGGTTTGGTTCACCCACACAGTTGGCCATTTGTGGTTCAGCAGCAACACAGTTGACCTTTCTTCATCATACAGATGGGAAAACTCTCACAATAAATGAAAAATTTCTTAAAATACTTACTCATGCAATTTCCATCAGGCTGATACACATCACCCAATTCACACTCAAATTTTTCAAGAATAATAAATACATTTATAAAAACTGAAGTCCTTGAGTTAGAAACAAAGACATTAGTTGGCTTCCCTTATCCATTCTGCTCTTTGATAACAGTCACAATATCTTTCAGCTGATGGTATATTTACAGAACAGCCAACTGGCAGCTTCACAGTAACAAATAAGATTGCCATTCATTTAAGTAACACCCAGCACCATCTCGATAAACTCTAGAAAGCATCTCTGCATAGCTATGAATATCTAAATACTTTTTGAAAACTAGACCAAGGTTTTCAGGAGTGTGTAGAAGGACATTCAGAATAGAATAACTTAGATACTATCCAAGTCCCTCAGCCAGGAACACAAATCAACAGATAGCTAGAGTCCAACTCCCCTTTGCTCAGAGCGTCAGCAGCAGCTTGCATCCCTCAGCCTGATTCAAGTCCTCAAAACAGAGCTCACATTAAAATACATAAAATGATTTCAAGGAAAATTAATACAATCAAGGTTACATAAAGAACAGAGCTGTCAATTAAAGTAGTCCCTTGTCCAGAAAGTATTTTCCCATGAATTACAAAATTTTGGTACAGCAGCATAAGTTTTCAATAGTACACTAACAACAGAAAGCTTTCATTTCCAATAGCATTGTCAAAGTACATCTTAAAGACAATTTAAGCTTTAGGTTTGCATAATTTGTTTGGTTTTCTTAAAGCAGAGTGCACACAAACGCTTGCAGCACTTTTATTTGGGGATTATCTGAACAGTCTATTCTTGGGTAGCTGACTTGTAATGTTTCAATGTGCGTGCAGAAGGATCAGTAGCTTTAACCCATCTTGGCATCCAGTAGTGGGGCAGCCAGCTGCTCCGCCCTGAGTAGTGCTTTTCAAAGATCTGGCGGTAGTAATAACTTTCTTTTGTTTTAGGAGGATTGAAAGGATATTTCTCCGCTGCCTTCTCCAGTAAAAGGTCATCAACCTACAGACATAAGCAAAATTCAAGTTAAGCTGCAAATATCTTCAACTTTTTAAGATACACAAGGATTCACCAACCACTAAACATCCACAGTTTTGGAAAAAAAGAAGTCTATTCTAGAGGCACAGGTTTGACAGGTCAAACAAACCTGTGTCACCAGCTCACTTGATCTTTATGAATATGTAAAGGTATTTCCAGTGCTGTTGGTATTTCTCTACATGACATATGAAGCCCATTTCTCTGGGACACAACCACCTTTGTTAGTAAGGTCACAGACACTTCTCTCCACAGCTTCCTTTGCTGTGAAACAAGTGCAAAAACTTAAAGCAGTCATTTTGCCACGTAAGTGGCTTCCTAGGTTGTTTTTGTAGCTTGGGGAAGAGTTGGCTGTTATAATCAACAATAACCATGCTCTTAGCAACAGAAGACCTGGGATGCAGAGGCAAAGACACCTGCAGTTGCTAAGTTGGCTGGGAAAGGAAGGATAAATAGTTGTACCAGTTGAGGCAATTTCAATAAGCAGTTTTGGCTGCCATCATGCTGTTTAATTTTTCATGTCTGTGAAACAGATTTGCTGCTCCTACAGCAATACAGGCTCAGAACAGGCAGCAGAACACTGTTGCCTGACCCAACTGCTTTCTTGCCTGAGGAAACAGAGAAAGAAAATGGGGCAGAAAGAGCTGGTGGTAGGACAGACAAGCTCCCATCCACAGGCTTGACTACATGTATTTCCATGTAATAGAGCTCTGGTGTAAAGAGGGTCTTATTCCTTCCTCTCCATGATTAAACTACCTCTGCACTTCAGAGAGGATTATCCTTTGTACAGAGTCAAAATGCTCTAAGTCTTCCCTGGTTAACAATGCAAGCAGTCTTCAAAAAGCAAAAAGGCTTAGCTAGGGATGGCTTTGAAAAATGAATGACGCAAACAAGAAAGTACATTATAAGGTCGGTATGTTGTTACTCAGCTGCAGAGAAAGTTCATGCAAGTGCCTTCAGCTGAAGCAGCTGCTTTGCCTGTAACCCAGAAACTGTGTTTGTTGATACACAATCTAATTTGCAATCCAGACACTTAAATGATGTTCATTTCCTTATACAGTCCTTTCTGGCAGGGTCTAGCATTTCTAACTAGGATCACAAATTTCTTTAATCAACTCAGACATCTAGAAGAACGTTGATTAAGGTTTATCTTACTCCTGCACAAGTTAACTGCTATATCCACATTTATTCTCTCAACTAAGCATGTGAGCTGCCTCCCACTGGCAACCATATCTAATATACCCAAGTGAGAAAGGAAAAAGTGGTATTCTACCTGTTGATCAATATAGTCCTGAAGAATGGAAAACCAGGATTTCTTTACTGATGCTATACCGTCACTGAAAGCTTCTTTGGGTCTCCAGAGAATCTCTTTGGGAAGTAAATTGGAATCCTCAAAGGCCAATCTTAAAAGGTATTTTTCAATTCCATTCTGTTTGCAGAACAAAAAACAATGTCATGAGTCTTGGGAACTGCGGTGCAAAGATCTGCATTTAAACACTTATGAAACGGCTTCTTTCCAAAAGTTTTGGTCAGAAAAGAGCTCCCAACTATTCAATAAAATATTTAAGAGCATGCTTGACTTTGTGTAGAGGACTTAACCAATGAACTCAGCAATCTGGTCATGCTTAGAACATGTATCAGTGAATTTGTAAACTTACATTTGGATCCAACCCTAGTTTTATGTACCTTTGGGATTCGCAGTTCTGCTGGCAGAGATAAATAGTAAGAAGTAAACCGATGATCCAAAAATGGGACTCTCAGTTCAAGGCTAAGCAGGGGGAATAAATAGAAAATATACTGAATTAATCCAACAAGTCATCTACTTACAAATTCCACAGCAGCTAAGCTTTCCCCGTCTTTCACATAAACACCAGGTTTTCTGCTTTTACTTGGAAGAAATTTCACTTGCGTATTTACAACTACACAAGTTGGTGGTATTTACACTGCACAAGTTGGTGAATTAAATTCACCAGCTTGTGCAGTGAGGTGTATGGTCTACACAGATTAAAGACTATGAAGTTTTATAATGCCATATGCCCTGAATTTACAGACTACAGTCCTATAGAATCTGCAACAACCATTGCAACATGTATGCAAAAGCACATTTTTAAAAACCCTCTTCCTCTCAGAGAGCTACCAAGTTGCTCACTAGGATTTCCATCAGCATTTGTAAACATACCATAGAACCAAGCAAGGACTTCTGCTGTCATTTCTGAAATCCACATTTGTTTGTGTTGTCAAGAAACAACAAAAAGGAGCCCTACAGCATTCACACAAGTTCTTTCCTATACCAGTGGTAGATATGCACATACAAAGCCTTCCTGCTTTTGTATACCACAGCTTCTAAGGACACAGAAGGCAACAAATAAAATGACAGCAACTGCATCTTCAGCAGAAAGAATCCCTCTCGGTGTGTCTGCTCAGGAGATATTATGCTGTCCAGCTTCACAAGTGAAAGGAGAAGTTATACTGCATCCTAGTAATTTCATTGTCTCTTTAGTTTCTACTGTGATAAAAAGCTTCAGCTACTTCAGGTAATACCGACCTTAAAAAAAAAAAAACAAACCAAAAAACAAATTTACCCAATACTGAGTTTTCAGTAATCAAAGACTGAGGGCTCAGTTTCTCCATATACTAACAAGATTTGCACTGCAAGTCTTTCCTTATAGTTATTCTTGTTCCTAACTGATAACGGTAGTTTCATCCTTTCCTCTGCTCTTAGTTCTTCTCCCTTTTCTCCATAAATCTGAACTCCTTAAACTCTGTTCTAATTTGTTAGTACGAGGATTCTCTCTTCCTAACAGCACTGTGCAGCACGTCCAACAAAAAGCAAAAGTAGCCAGTATATGATATTAAACACAGCCTTCCAAGCGTGGTGAAAATTTTCAGCACAAAACAAATTATAAGGCAAATGCACTAGTAAAGAGAAACATAAGAAAACTGTAAAAAGCTGGGCAAGTAATTTTGTGGCAGGATCAATATACAACCAAAGCTTCCCAACAAATTAGTTGTTTGCTTTGCCAAAGATACCATTTTTTCTTACCTACAGACAGCTTTCCAACATTGTTCTCGGTTTAGTTAATGTATTTCTTTTAGTAAAATGCTTCTGTTTAGTATATATATATTTCTACAGCACTCGATTTGGAGATTCTTCAAGGTATCAGTTACATAGACTGTATCCTAATAGCTCTATTACAGACAGTTACCTAATGCACATACATTTTAAGGTATGTTTTAGTTCTGACGATCATCAGATTCAAGATTTCTTTGTCTAAACCTCCAAAGACCCCAAAATCAAATCCAAGTTTGCCTTCCCTCCTTAACTCTGAATATTTGTATTTCTAATTCACTGTTTCTGTAAAGACCAGTACACTCCTAGACAAAAAATATTTCGGTTGGTAACTCAGTGAGCCCTATAGTCACAGATCAGATTAAATTTGGCAGTGTGCTTTACTGTTGCTCAAATTCCTTAAGCCTACAACTTCATGTTGGCATACAAATCCTCAGCAGTCTTTTCCTGCCTAATCTTCTTTTGCTTTTAAATTATGAGTGCTCAACATCCAAGGGAATACATTTTACCCATGTGCTGCAGTAGTTCTGTCTGCACGAAGTACATCAAACAGGTAGAGCTCCTTCAGAAGCCTCTCACTCTCTTCTGCAGCTTCCTCGGGAGATGGTGCCTGAAAACAAACATAGCATGGAGCACACAGGTGGCACACAGCTGCACTGAGGGAACCATTGCTGGCTGTCCTGCATTTAAATTGCAGTGATCACCAAGTCATCTCAAAACCAGCAAAAACTACACACAAGAAATAACAGTCCCAGGAACTGCTGAAGATTAAGAAAGCTATTTTTAGGTGATTAAATCCCTTGGACTCTATGCCACCCCAGAAGAAAAACTCAACAAATATACAGTTATGACAACTCTCAAATATCACACCTTGAGGTACCACAGATGTTCTGTTGAAAGGCAGAAGAAGTAGCTAACTGAAGGGCATTCTGTATAGTGAATATATTTACCTTGTGGAAATATATATATCCTTGTGTCAGCTCATCTGATCCTTCTCCTGAAAAAATGACCACACTGTCTGTTTTCTTCCGAATATACTTGGAGACAAGATACATACCTTAAAAAAAAAGTATAAAGTGATTAAAGTACATCCACATACATGATGCTACATGTAGCTAGTAGTTTAAAATTAACATTTTAGAAACTTGTCTCCTACACTAATTCCTTCTGTAGCAAAAAAATATGTAAAGTAGCATCTCATTGTTACTCAAAGCCACCAACAGCCACACTAAGTTGGTGCTGCAAATACATCTAAACAGTGTATTTACACTTGGCCCTCAAAATATCAAAGATGTGTCTACTTGTGACCCTGGGAACACTGGAGGATTCCCATGGGAATATAGAGAGTTGTTCTAGCTCAATTTGAAATAAAGTGTGTGATTAATTCCAGCACAGTGCTGAAGAAACCTTCTGGCCTTGGGGAAAAGCAAAAGTTGCTGTTTAACTCTCTACCCCTCTGAGCTGAACTGGATGAAGCCCTTTATTCAATTTCTTTTGTAAAGAGTGTTTTATAAAACAGAATTATGCCTTCCACTCAATGCATCTTTCTGAATGGGATGCTTTTACAACAAAAGTATTACAAATCTAAAGAAAATTATCTAATTCATTATTATATTAAGCATCAAATCTCAAAGAAAAAATGACAGAAAAAAGTTTTAGTAAAATGCTTTAATTTTTAAAGAAATGCATTCATTATTTCACATTGCTAAATCCCATCTTCATGGAGGAAATTCCACCCAGAGAGTTCAGTTTCAAAAACTGTGTTGCCTATTTGGCTTCATAACTCTTTTATGATGACACAAGATTAACTGGGTAAAATGCTGTAGCTTGCATTACACAAAAGGTCCCATTGGATTAGGGGTTTTCTCCTCTTATCAGGTTGGGACTGCTTTGTTAGAAGCTGCTGCTGACTCCCTTCATTTCTCAGAATCAAGTGTACATTATAAGAACCTGTGTTACTAAATCTGTGCTACCAAAGGGCGATAATAAATACTTCACATTAGTACCAAAATTATGCAAGGAAAGGGTAACTGTGGTTTGCTGTCATAATATTCAGTACCTCAGAAAACCTGTGAATTTCCCCCTTCCTCCAAGGTACACACTGACTAGAGCAGAAAACTTAGACCTGCAGATCTAACAAACATTTGTTCTTCATGCAACTATTGCTTTTCATCTCAAAGCTTCAAGAACAGTTCTTGACAGTTGCTTTGTGCAATCAGGGACTTGTAAATAACTGCTTTTGCCTCAGTGTGGTATCCCAGATAAGTCTGGGTACCAGAACTTTGGAGTCCCAGTCCTCAGATTCTGTGCCAGCTGGGAGATCTACTAGACAAACATGTAAGTTTGCATAAAATTTTATTTGGGTGATATAAACCAAAGATTGTCATTAAAAATATCTTACCAATAGAAGCTCTTATTGTTGTTATATCGTAGGTTTCCAATGAGAAGATAACCTCCTCTATTGCCTGAATCCCCTCTTCAGTATTAAGTATTACTTCATGATGTTCACTGCCTATATGTGCTGCCACCTGTTTGCAAAAGGTCAAAATAATGCATCACTTTTCAACTAAAACATTTTATAAACCTACATTGTGTTTAAAGCAAACACATTCAGTGAAAGCACCAGCTCTCTTCTGCTACAATGAAAATTATGACATTAGGCCAAGAAAAGACATTACTTAGCAGACCTCTGACTTGCAGTGGTATGTTCACCAGAGAGAACACAGTCTTCTTAATTACAGTGTTCAATCATGCTTGCAACAGACCATCCAGCTGCTTGCCTAAAACGTTAACAGAATCTGTAGAGGCTCTAAATATTCCAGATATCTGCTCTGAGGAGAAAAAGCAGCATCACAAAAGTGATGAAAGCCTGCATAGTACCCCAGATGCCAAGTGGTTTGTACAAAACTGTAATAATTAACTTACAATACTTAACATATGTACAAATGCCTTACTATGGGAACCATAACAGGGAGACCCACCCTAAAACCCAGAGGCAGAACTGAGACAAGTCCAAAGTACTATCCTTTTGACAACAATGCAAGGCGACTCTGTCGTGAAAGTTTTCCAAATGCAAGAGAAAAGCAGCAAGCATTGTACTAAATGATTTACTGCAAACTGATTTACATCATAGCAATAAATGAATTTTCAGTGTTATTATTAATGCCATACCACGAAGTTAGCACATTAATATACAATGTTTAGCATTCAGTAGCTCAGAACAAACTGAAAGCAATGCTAAAGATACCTTTCTGGCCGCAAGTAAGTCAGGACTGTTTTCCATTCCAATTGCAAAGGTTTGTAATGGATAATTGATGTTGATTTCTTTCATCAGTTTCAGAAGAACAGCTGCAACCAAGCTGGAATCTAAGCCCCCTACCAACAAAAAAAATCATCTGATTAGGTGTTTGAATGATGCTTTCCGTCCCCCCTTAAGGAATCTAGATAGTGGAATCCTATGAGTGGCCTTCATTTTTAAGCTGTGTGAATACAAGGTACTTCTTGTACAAGTGCACATTTACCTCTATTAATAAAAGAATCAGGCAACTTTAGTGGAACATCATCAGTAACAGTTATCAGTACTTTCGGTGTCAGAAGCATCAGTAGAACTCCTTATTTAAGATAAACAGAAAGTATACTGAAAACATTATACTACTAGAGAATATGTCCCTCCTCAGCTCTACTAAAATGGGATTTATCGTCTCCACCTCAAAACCACTCCCTATCTTCCTTTTACCTACACATTTGACAGTCAACCTATAGGACTATCGATTTTTTTTGTTTGCTGTAAGTAAAATAACAGAATGCTTAATGTAAGGGTTCCACTCTTCTTCATTCTTTTTTTTTCTCATCTTCTTTCCAGAGGGGAGTGAAAGGATTTTAACAGTTTGGATAACAAGCAGAAAATAAAACCAAGAGATGCACAAGCTGCCTAAATGTACTCTAAGGATCCACCTTCTAATTATCATGAACTATTTCTGCTAATCCTTGTCTAGTTTTACTTGCTGCTCTCTACAGAGTACTGAGCAAAACACAGTACCTGTTTGCCCACATCTGCCTGCAGTTCTGACAAGCATGAGGCAAAGCCCTCTTCTCTTTGTTTCCTATAGTCTGCATTTGTTTTTTCAGCTGAGTGCATTAGCATCAATTCCCACCCTGATCCCCTCTGTGGACATGCTATCTAAAAAAAAAAATTTCCTGTCGAAAATACATACAAATTCTGAGAAAAGGAGAGCACAGGAAACAAAGTGCTCAGGATGCGGAAATCAGGAAAACAAACCCCAGGTTTCCACTGTGACATTGAAGAATTCCCTCTGTGATTAGAAACAAAAGCAATCCTCTGTGATGTTCCAAGCATACACAAAACTGTGAAGCACTGAGATACTCTGGTATTATTTATACCAGCACAGGCATGTAGTTTTGCTTCCTGCATGTGCATCTGAGGAGCTGCTGACTGCCTTCTAATTTTATATTTGAAATTTGGGGTTTAAACAAGCTTTTTTTACTGAAAGTGAGATCTTTCAACTCTATATATCCCCCTATTTCATTTACCTTCTTCCTACTTTTTATGATTGCATAGTAAAGAAATAGTCCAGCAGTATCTCGTTCTCAATTCTCTCTCATTCAGACGCACATTTAATAGGATTCATGACAAATGAGTGTAATTACTGTGGTAATTAAAGTGAAAGCATGAAAAGCATTCCAGAACACTAACCACAAGTACCAAGTGCCATACAAACACAGGAAATAAGGTGTCAGACCCATGGTCACAGAGCCTTACCTCTGCAAAGTACCTCTGTAACACTGAACTATCAAATCACAAAAGTGATTAGCTAAGTGAGTGAACAACTTCCTCTACCACAAGCTATTACCTTATCAGCAAAAGAGTGTAGCAAATAATTTTGGTCCAGATGGTCTCCTGTAATATGGTAAATTAAGGAAGTTTAGGATAGAGACTAAAGCAAAGTTGGCAAGTAAGAATTCTCCTGCTTCTGAAACATGCCAAGGCTTTCTTCTAGGTTTAATCTGTGCAAAGTGAATATAATAATTAAATTTTCTTTTTAGACCAACCTAAGCATAAATCTCATGTATTTAAGAATATTGAGTGATTTTCAACAGGAATACTATATTTATTCATCTTATTTAAAAATGTTAAGTGTCTTAATAAGCCAAGGTCCCAGCCCAGAGTAAACTTTAAAAACATAAGACTTTCAAGACACTTGTAAAGTGGAAAACTTTGTTCCAAACTAATGAGTTCTCTGTTGCCTGTTCTAAAAAGCAAATGAAGATTCAGATCACTCCAGGTACATTGCAGCAGAACAGCCAATATACTTTCCTTTAACTACTAGATGATGGGCAAAAGAGAGAAAATGTACAGAATCACTGTGGTTCTTGCTCCTTACCTGACAGAAGACAACCAATCCTTCTGTGAGCCATCAAACGTTTTCTAACAGCATTTTCAAAGAGAATACGGATGTTGCTTTTCACTGTTTCAAGGTCAAAACCTGCTCAGAAAAAAGAAAATAGAAGGGTAAAAATGTCCAAAAAGTGATACTTAGACTTTGCTGGATGATGCTAATTAGGAAGCAAAGATATTTGTCTGAATCTCTTTTGATAACAAGGACATTCAAGTTCATCTTTGTACAGGACTGCCTACAAAAACAATTCTAATGTCCCTACATTTTAAAGGTTCTTACGGGTTGCTTTTTCTTCTTAAATGGTACTTTTTTAAACCAATCAATGAAAATTTTACATTCAAAGATTATGATTTTTTCCCTTTTAAATCAGAGTAAGTAGCAAAATCTTTGCTGAACTACCTGAAGGCAGAGCTTCCACTGTATCACATACAACATGGAGTGGTTCATCTTTACAGCTATGAAATTTTACTAATTCCACTGATGCAACCTTGCCAGAGGGCTTTAAGTCCAACACTTCATAATGGCCCGGAAGAAACGGCTCCACTTTAGAACATAAGGATGTTGAATGCTTTAAGTTGATAAGTCCTACACATAAAATGGGAAAAAAGAAAAATGTCAGAGATCTTGACTTTAAATGGTTAAGCCATACCTCACTTAACAGCCTCACTACTAGAATTATATACAAATATTTTCACTGGATCCTAAATCTGGTATTAAAAAAAATCCTTCTGAGTCACCATCAGTCCTGGCCAGAGCATGATTCTGCTTCTGGCAGGATGTACACATAGATCTGAGCCATCTCAAGCTGAGGCAGAGAGCAGAGAAAGCAAACCAGCAAGTTTTACTAATTGGCAAGTAGCAATTTATCCCTATGAGCACTAGGAAAAGCACTTTTCTAACTGACTACATTATGGCCAGGTCAAAGTATAATATGTTTAGGAGAATTTGAATGACAATTACTAACTTATTTTGTGTTTAAAATTAAGTATAATCAAGCTAACAAGGGGTTTCCAATAAAACAACATCACTGTAGTGATTGCTTAATTGACATATATTTAGTGATTTCAAAACTCATTGGTTCTAGATGGATCTACTCCACTGCCAAGGTAGAACACTTGTAGCCAAACCTCAATTCCATTCCCCCTGTGAAAGAGGATGCTTTGTACCTACTGGTCACCTGGACACCCCTTGAGGACATCCTCAAAAGGGACACTGAGTTGCTGTTAGATAGAGGCTGGTAACTCACTGTGATTGTTACAGGACACAGTCTCCAAAACATAAACTTCCCTTCTCTCTTCACAAGCAACAGAAATGGTGCAGCCCTTAGTATTACTACACAGTACTACTAGAAGAGACAACCTACATTGGAGTCTGATAATAAAATAGATATACAATATATGGGACAGAAATAATCATGAAAGTCAATTTTAGCCAAAGTGCATTTCAGGCAATACACTCCCTTTTGACATTGTTTGGATTTGTTTATGATGGCGCCAAGACTAGAGACAATTACTTTAAAAGAGAGACCAGTGATGTGCCATCTCAAAGAAAAAAAAAGCATCCTCAAATAAAGTATGTGATTCTGGGAAATTACCCAATCCTGCAGTAAATTTCAGTAGGGTTTCAAAATTGCTGGCTTTTACAGATTAGCAGTTCTTGTGGTATAATTACCTAGTTCACTACGTAACACCAAGACCAAAGTCTAATATAATTTATTGTAGCATAAGTCTAGTCTAAGTCAATAGACTATATTTAACTGTGGCCTAACATAAAACATCTTGAGTTCAATACTGCTACGACTCCAGAACTCAAAAAATTATAGTTAAATAAGCAAGTTATTTTAGAGATATTAAGGACAATTAAACATCTTGGATGTTTTTATTTTAAGGATGTGAAGGTCTTACATTACTAAATATAGCTGATATATCACTGAACTTATTGTTCATTTTCTCTTCACACTAAGAAGAAAAGCCCAACAATGAAGTTTGTCTCCAACAGAAATATTTAAGATTTAGGCACTAAACACAAATGGCTTTACCTTTTGCCTCGGAACAGACACCTAAAAATCCATCATCAGTCAGCACCTTAAACAGTGGTCTGACTCCATAGGTATCTCTTGCTAGAAACACTTTTCTGTTTGCAGTGTCCAGAAGGATGAAAGCAAATACACCATCTAGCATGGATGCTGTTTGTTCTATTCCTCCTCTGTTGTATAGATGAAGGATAACCTCACCATCCACTAACGTTTGATAGTCAAATCCAAACTGCTTCTGCAGCTAAAAAAAAAAATTAAGAAAAACATAAATAAGCATTTGCAAACATTGTTGTTATGAAACAATTACGAAGCAGCCAATCTTCCAAGTAAAATCACAATTTTAAAGTTATATAAATATTTCTGCCAAAGAAGGAAATTATACTTTTGTGTTCAAAGTTGTACTGGGTTTGCATGGCCTGGCTTTGATAGTGGAGGGACAAGGGTGGCTTCTGTGGGATGCTGCCAGAAGATTTCCCCACATCTGGCAGAGCCAAAGTCAGGTGGCTCCAGGACGGACTCGTCGTTGGCCAAAGACGACTCAAATGGGAATGACTCTGTGGTAATGCCTCTGTGGTAACATATTCAAGAATCAAGAAAAGTTATTGTGCAGATGTCATTGCGGCCAGAAAAGAGGGGGATGAGACTATGAGGAGAGGAACAGCCCTGCAGACACCAAGGTCTGCGGAGAAGGAGGAGCAGGAGGTGCCTCAGGTGCCAGAGCTGGATTCCCCTGCAGTCCATGGTGAAGCAGCTGTGTCTCACAGCCCACAGAGGGTCATGGGGACGCAGAAATCCACCCACAACCCAAGGAGGAGCCCCACGCTGGAGCAGGTAGATGCCTGAGAGGAGGCTGTAAACCCTGGGAGACCCAGGATGGAGCAGGCTCCAGGCAGGGATCTGCAGACCTGTGCAGAGAGGAGCCCATGCTTGAGTAGGCCTCCTGGGAGGACTTGTGACCCTGTGAGGGAATTATCCTGGAGTAGACTGTGCCTGAAGGAAAGCACCCTGTGGCAGAGGGACCCACACTGGAGCAGTCTGGTGAGAACTATTCCTGTGGGACAGACTCATGCTGCAGAAGTTTGTGGAGGACTGTCTTCCGTGGGAGGGACCCCACACTGGAGCAGAGGAAGAAATCTCCTTCAGCAGTGACAGGAACATCATGTGATAAACATAACCCCCATTTCCTCTTTCCCTGCTGGGGAGGAGATGATAGAGCTCAGGAAGGAGGAAGGGGTAGAGGGAAGGTTTCTTTTTTTAAGGCTTATTTTACTTCTCATTACCCTGCTCTGATTTTGTTGGTAATAAATTTAGTTTAATCTAATTTCCCTAAGTTCAATCTATTTTACCCATGACCATGTTTGGTGAGTGATCCCCCCAGTCCTTAGCTCATGAAACTTTAGTTGTATTTTCTCTCCCCAGTCCACTTTTTGGAGGGAAGCTTTGGTGCATGCCTGGCATCCAGCCAGGGGCAACCCACAACAGAAATTTTACCCAGGATCATCTCTTAGGCAATGAGACTGACAATGCAGTCTTAAGCAATTCGTGTAAAGGCAAGTTTTCAGGGATACATTTCTGAGGATGTCAAACTGCAAACCCATGACCCTGGTCTTCAGAAGCACTAGCCAGCCACTGTGAAAAACACTGAACTACTCAAAACACACAGACATGTGCAAGATCTCTGCAGAATAAAGTACTTTGGAAATAATCTTTGGTTTACTTATGCAGTCACTGCAATTCTTCAGCTTTTTTTATGCAGAGATTTTCCTTCTGCCTAATCTTCCTCCATTCCTCAAACTATTCCTTTCACTCTGCCTGTGCATATAAAATGGGAGAGGAAGAAATTAGCTGTCAGACTTAAGTCAGATCAAATATTCTTCTCGTTCTTGTGGAGCTACTCTTAATAGTCCTTTCAATACACAGAAAACAGAGGGAAAGAAAGTGCTTCACTAAAACTCTAACAAGCCAAAAAAACTCAAAAAACCAATGCTTTAACATTTTAAGTTCCTTGGTTTTAATTGTTACTTATGGGTAACAATTGGCAGTCTTAGATCAAACTGAGTCAATGTTAAAATAAGTAAGTCATTGCCCTGAAGAAGGCACCAGTTTCACCACTGATCCTTTCTTAGGTAGGTTTCAGCCACATGCTTGAAAGAAAAATCTCCTTATAAAGAAAGAGGGAACATAATGTAACAAACAAATTCCTGTAGATGGCAATGCAAGTGTTGCACAATTAAGGTCCCCTCAGGACTTTGTGTAGCGTGATTGAGAGTAATTCTTACTGTTTTCAACAGCAGAAAAACCACAGTGCAAAACACTGCAAGTAATACAGACTTTTGGTACAGTAGATCTCACATGTACTGCAGGACAAAGTCTCACCCTTCAAACAGCCAGATACTTGAAGACTGGGGAAAAAAAAAGAAATCTCAAATTCCCAATGACATTACTGATGTCACTGTTGCGACTGACAGCAGCCTGACCTGACTTAAAAAATGTGACATTAGAAATGCTACAAAATTAGCATTAGAAGTACTAGAATATCTCAGATTATTCAAACGTTTCTGATGCTACCACACTCAGTATGGGACACATTTTACACATTGATTCAGCATGATTCAAAATCAGACACAGTTTTAAGCTGCTTTTTACATCAAATTCGGATGATCTGAATCATCTTGCCAATAACAGGCAGCATGGACATCTCAGCACAGGAACTGAGGAACAGTGACAATGTTCAGCAGCAGCATCACATCCATCCATCCAGATTTAGCACCTTTAGGAACCATGTAAGAGTTGCTACTTGTTTTGTGCCTAAGAGACTTAGGTGGCTCTCAAAAACCCTACAAAAAAACTGACTTCTGCTGCAGACACCTAAGGACTTCCATGGCATACTGGAAACATCTCCCCAAGGCTTACTGCTTTTTTTTTAAATATGTAAACATGCATACTATGCATCACTATTTCTTAAGTGACATATCCCATCTAGATTGAGAGGCAATAATAAAAATGCAATACCCAACAACTTGGGAGAATGACGACCCAAAACAATTGAAGAGCAAAACAGACTAAAAGCATTTGTATTATGAAGAGGGAGGAAGGGAAGAAAGAGGCTTGAAATTCTTCTCCCCAAGAGATAATGAAGAACGTGTCTTAACTTTCAACTGAACAAACCTGAAGATCTAAGTATTTATGGCCCTTCTTGTTAATTAAAAAGTGATTTTTCACTATTAAAGATTAAATATGTTGCTAAACAAGCTACCAGATTCAGAGCTCATTCAGAGCTCAGAGATAAATTATTTCCTTTTAAATACTAGTTCTTTGCTAACTTTCCCATTTCTTTTCTGATATTCTAGTCAAACACATTTTAAAGATGTTCTGAATATCCACTAGTCTTGAAAAAAATTTTTTTTTTTTTTAATTGCCTTACCCATGTATACAACACTCACCTGTTTGAAATTGTAGATTTCTCCATTGTAACACAGCCACAGGTATGGGAATTTCTTCACCCGGATAGGCTGCATCCCATATAACTGATCAACAACTGCCAGCCGGTGGAAACCAAAACAACAGTTGGTGAAACCATTGACGTTCTCAAAACGAAATGCATCAGGACCTCTGTGTGCTATCTTCATGGCGCTTAGACACTGCACAGAGAGGCATTCATCGCTGCCAAACAGGGCCCAGATACCACACATTGTGAGGCTCTTGTTCTACCTGCACGTGGAGAACCTGTTCAACAGAGACATGAACTGTAAGCAAGAGCTGACACTTTGTCCTGGCTCTGGCTGAGTGGAAGCTCATTCTCCCCTCAGCAGCCCTCAGAGTGATGTGTTTTGTCTTGGCATCACAGCAGTGTTTTGGCTATTGCTGACCAGGGCTCACAGCACCAACGCAAGGCAACATCTCCCCCTCACCAGAAGGCTGGGAACAAGCAAGATCAAGGAAGGCAACGTAGCCAGGACAGCTGACCTAAACCATCCAAAGGGATATTCCATATCTGATGTCCGCCCAGATAAAAGATTTAAGGGAAAGGAGCATAAAGGCAGAGCAACTACCGCGTGCGCTGAAGCCCTGCTTCCCAGGAAGTGGCTGAACATTGCTTGCTGATGGGAATGAGAGAGTAAAATCTTTGGTTTTTTTTCTTTTGCTTGTACATGATCTTCACTTTTCCTTAAAAGTAAACTGCCTTTATCTCAACCCATAAGGTTTTTTATTTCTCATCATATTTTCTTGCTGCTCACTCCATCCTGCTGAAGAGGGGAGTGATAGAGTGCCTTGGTGAGCACCTGACACCCAGCCAAGGTCAACCCACCACACACCTAAAACCCACAGATAACAGACATAGGCTATAAATTACTTAACCATCAAGAGGCCTGATAAAAAGAATAGCAGACTTTACCAACATGAAGTAAAACCTGGCTTGCTCAAAGTACGATAAGCAAATGTTAGCCAGCAAGAAATTAGGTTTAAATTTTACCTCTAGATACAGCAAGACTGTCTATGATTTTTCTTTATAGAACACAAATAGAACAAATCATTACTGGTCATAGAGTATTGAAATGTTGAAGTAACATAACCTGAACAGAAACATCAAACATCCTTTCAGTTTGTCGCCTTTACATTCAAAGGGGGTTTGTAACAAAGAGAGAGGCAAGACCTGTAGTGACAGGACAAGGGGGAACTGTTCCGAACCCAAGGAGCGCAGGTCTAGACTGGAGTTCCCCATGGGCAGCGTGGCAGGCCCAGACAGCAAAGGAGCAGTGCCGTGCTCCCCGGCACGCCGCAGCCCCGGTGTCTCCGCAGACACACACACACACACACAGGCCCTGCAGCTCCCGGAGCTCCGGGGACACCGGGCATGCAAGAGCGTGCCAAGGGGAGCACGGCACCACAACAACACTGCTCCCCCTCCCACATCTGTCCCATCTGGACATGCGATGGCGCTGCGGACCTCAGCCTTAGCACATGGAGCTGGGCTTTACCACCATCTACCACCATCTGCAGCGGCCTCCCGGTAACCGGCGGTCCGACCGCGGGCACCCGGGGCGCGTTCCCTCCGCACGCACACGCTCCCCTCAGGCCCTTCCCCACGGCCGGCCCTTCCTCCGGCGGCTGCCGCGCATCCCCCCGGGCCCGCCGCTCCCTCGCCAGCCGGCGGCAGGAGGCCGAGTACCGCGGCAGCTCCCCCCGTTGGCAGCCCCTCCGGCCGGCGCTGCCCGCCGCAGCCCCGGGCCGCTCCCGCCCCGCTGCCTTACCCGGTGCTGGCCGCCGGCGCACGGAGAGCCGCCGGCCGCGCCGCGCCGGGAGACGGAGGAGGCGGCCCCGGCCGGCCGCGGCCCCGCCCCGCCGGCAGCTGCTGTTGAAACACGCCGCGAAGTTTCATCATGCGCCTCCCCGTCCTGCCCTGCCCTGCCGGGGGAAGGCACAGGCTGGGCCCACAGCCGTGCCCTATCTCCGGCTGCAGCCGGCCCGGGTGCCCCGCGGCGGGCAGGAGCTCGCTGGCCGAGCTGGAGCCGGCTCCGGCAGCTGCCCCGGGCCGCTGTGAGGAAAGCGAGCACCGGCAGGCACCGCTGGGCGCTCTGGGTATCGTGAGCTCAGGCGGGCTCTTTGTAGCTCTCAGAAATCCTGTCCCTGCAGGTGTGCTCCGAGCACAGTGGAGGTGTGGGAATAGGCAATTCCAGGTTTCCAGATGTCCAGGGAAAAGAGCTAAGGCATCGCCCTAAAGCTGCTTTATTTGGTTTGGGAGAAGTCAGTCCATGCGAAACTCACACCTTTGGAAGCATTTGCCGAGGATGTACGATTTTTCTGTGCAGAACTAAGTTCTGAATCATAGACACGACGAGTAAAACAGGATTTTGGTGCTTACTTGAACTTCGTTATTGCCTGTTTTGCCTGTTTGTCTTTGAGAGTGCTAAAGTTAATGAAATTCCACTCTGAATATTCGGATGTGAAGTGTTAAATATAAACCCTAATTCTCCACCAATACTTAAAGAGAGCAATTAGTAATTTGCGTCAGTGTGATTTCATAGCCAGCTTTAGTGGAGTTACTGTAAAACTGCAGTACTGTGCATAAAGTTCTTCAGGTCATGCAGTTTGTCAGCAGTAAGTCTGGTCTGTGTGTAGAATTTTAAAAGGACCTTTAAGAAGCCATAAAAGTTGTATTTTTAGGCTTCAGAAAGCAAATTGTGTTGAAGCATCCTGTGCATGACAAAAAGACTCCAGTGGTGATTAGGAATAGATGTGGGATGTTTCTACTAGTAGCACTTTGGAAAGCTACAAGAAATAGTAGACAAACATTGTACTAGCTTAGGTTGTTTTGGTGGGTTGTTTGTTTGTCAGAAGCTTTTGTAAGCAGCCTTTCTTTACATCTTTACTTCTTTTCTCCATGCAGAAGAGACTGTTTTGATGGGTCTGCTTGGGCTCAAATTTTTGTCTGGGTACTTTCATCCATGGTTCCTAACTAATGAATTCCTGGTTCATAGCTAGATCTCATAAAGTGCTTTATGATAGTCACAAACCATTTGGTACAATAAAAATCTTTTAATGGAGAAAGTGAAGCAGGGAGACTGAGAAGTGACTTGCAGAAAGTGGCTTGGTAAGGCTGGATAGGTACAGCCAGGGTAGGGCAAAAACTCACAAGACCTCATTGCATCCTTACGTTACACTGGGTAATTTATCCTACCCTTTACTATCACTTCTAAAAACCAGAGATAACTGCTGCATTTAGCTGTGTCTTGCATGTTTAATGCCCAATTGTAATGTTTTCCCTACTATTGTCAAGTAGCCATTATAATCTGTCTATATTAAGTCTCATTCTTCAATATCCAGTTTTTTCTTTCTTTCATATCTGCCAACAGCATTAGATGTAATTATACCTCAGTCTCTCACTTGTGTTCTTCTCAAGGTACATCTTCCCTCTCAGTTTTCTCATTCCTGCAGACATCATGTGTAATACTTTCTCCAAAGCATTGTCATCTCCACTCTACTCCTTTAAAGTTGATTTTTCTGTACATTTTTATTGAAAGAAATTTACTTTGCATCTATCTGGGTTGAGAGAACAGGTGTGTATGTAAATATTGGGTGCCATTAGTAGCTAGGAGACTTTCTGCTTTGTGATATGTAGCTGAGAATTACCGCTTGGCCACAGAATAAAGCCATTTAATAATGCTGAAAAACCTTGTAAGAAAGGTCCTGATTAATGAATTAGGAAGTGCTTGTCTTAGTTTTGTTTCTAATCAGCTGAGATGAAAGGCAGAGAGGTTTCTCTGAAGGCAAGAGGTAAATGAGTAAAGAAAAGGTCAAAGTTAACAGTTAACCCAAAGCTAACAGGTAAGTGAATACAATGTAGAACAAAGTGGTGCAGCTTCGTGTCTCACACTGAACTGGTCACTATCAGCTCAGCTCCCAGCTGAGCATTGCTTATAAATGAAGTCTGTGTTCCTTATTTTGTCCCATTAAAGATGAGTAGCTTTGGTGTATCTGTTGAATGTGGTGCCACCAGCATGCTTGGAAGACCGGAAATATCTTAAGTTCTGTGAGATTGATGAAAGTGTTTGGACAGGAGAGAGCACTGAGGGGAAGGGGAGAACTGGAGGCTGTGATTAACAAAGGCAAACGGTGAAGGTCTTTTTGCTTTCACAGCAATGACTAACAAATTAACAACTTGTGTCACAGGGGTTTTTACAGGGCATAGTCCCCTGAAGATAGCCCTTGTGAGAGGGCTTTTTGTGTGAGAGAACACATTTCAGCTGATTTTGTGATAGTGGCTCTCCCAGCTCTCTAGTCCCATCCTTTGCTCTCACTGGAGCTGTGCACGAAAACAAGATCTGAAGTGGAAAACAATGGCAAGACTCCAATATTAGAGGAAGACTCCATTTTCTGCCAGCACCCAACGCACATTCTCTGGAGTTTCTCAGGCAGGAATTCAACACCCTTTGCTGATGGTGGAAGTTGCCATGAGTGGATTCTTGGAGCAGGTCATTAAGATGGGCAGGAATGTAAAACACCAGAAATTCTATTTGTGTGTCTCAGCACAGCCTTACACCAGCCCTTTGCACAGAAATTACTAGAGAAGAGGCATTCTGCACCCTACCAGGCCACCTACTTAGTCACAGACTGTTTAAAATGCTTCATCACCAACAATTTGAAGGATAATAATGAAAATGCTGAAACATTTCTGGTTTTGAAAAACTGAAGATTTTGGCTGTGGGAAGGAGATGTAACTTGTCCACACTCCTAGGACTCCCTTTGCAACCAGTATCCATTTTTAGCTTGGACCAACTACTTGGACCAACTGCTCTCAATCAGGCCTTGAACACATCCCAAATTGTAATAGCAAGACTTGTCTTTTCCTTCTCCTAACTTGTCTACTAGTGGAGGTGTGGGAATAGGCAATTCCAGGTTTCCAGATGCCTCAAACAATCCTTTTTTCAGCATTCAGTGACTGAATGTTTTCCAGGACAGGGACTTAGCTTGAAAGCAGAAGGTTGTTCCTCCTAATGGAGCTGCATAGAGAGGTCCATATGACACGGTGGCACAGCAGCCCGTTATACTGAGAGAGATCAGTGGTGGGCAGGGCTCAGGGAAAGGTGGAAATCAGTTCCTCCTCCCCACTCACACAGGTTGACATAAAAAATGTATCTCATACTTGGCTACCTTTTAAGTGTAGAGGCTTGTTGGATACACCTACATTCACCCAGCAATAGCTGTAGTGGCAGGTGTTCTGCTCACTCATCTGACATCTGAAATGCATGTTTGTATGTCAAGAATATGCACACACAGAGAGCAAAGGCCTTTGCCTATATGGATTTTCCCTCTCCAAGAGATAGTAGCAGTATGTGCTCTTGAAGTCTGAATGCTTGCACTTGAAATCTCAGGCAGAACCATACTTTAATTCCTGAGTAGAGAAAAAAATTAAAACTGTCAAATTCAAAACCTGCTTGAAGATCCATAGCTTGAAGTAAGATAGGCTCCCATTTGTATTGTTTAGTCTGGCTTTTACCCAGAGGGACTATATCACATGCCAACAAGCTTGCAGCTTTTAAATAACTTATCGACCTAACAGAGCTCTTGTTCCTATAATTTTGAATTTATTTATTTTTCCATTTTTTCTCATCTGTTCCTTTCTTTTCAAAGACATTTAAAGGACATACAGTCTACTTGTCTCTCCCCTAGACAAAATCTTTTTTCTCATAGTATAAAAAGTAGTTGTCTCTCCCACTGGGAGTTCCTATTGCTATAGTCTCTCTTATTTAATCCTTTTTCTTTTCTTCCTGCTTAATTATGTTAAGCTTCAAAACAAATAAGACTTGCTCTGACCTCGGACTTAGAGGTCACAGCACTGCTGAGTGTTGAAAGAAAATCTTCTCTAGAGCCCGGGCATTCAGGACTTCAGCAAAATCCTAGGAAGGCATGGCTAGTGCAGCAGCAAGGGAGAACACAAAGTAAGGTGATTTGTTATTGCCTGCACAAAAGACTAAGCATTTTTCACCACTGCTGCATCCTTTTTTTAACATCGCAGCCCTTCCATCATCCCCCGTGTTTCTTAGCACAGACAAGAAAGGGTTGTTGAAAGAGCTGTTGGCCATACAGTGCACATGGCAGGCATGGCATATGGCACACCAATGGCTCTATTGTCCAGGCCAGGACCACAGAGGAATGAAACATTGCTGACTTTAACTCAATAGTGGTCTTGGCTAATGAGAGGGAATCCAGTGTAATTTATTCTCTTCCTGGGGAGGGGGAGCCAGGAACAAACCACAAAACCAAAGCAATATATTTACATACATACATACATACATACATACATATATATAGATATAGATATAGATATATATATATATATATGTATATACATACACACACATATATATATATATGTATAATATGCTTTTTTAACCACTTACAGAATAAGAAAGAAAAAATAGCTGTCTGTTATTGACTCTGCAACATAAACCAGCATAATTCTCCAGAGTTCTTAGAACCACAATGGTAGAACTAATTCAAATTCTGATTCTTTTTCATATAGTAGTAAAGATTAGGTGTCAGCTGAATTAGCATTTAAACTAACTCTTGTAGTCAATACAGCAGGATTAATTGCAAATTACAATCTTTAGTTCACTTTTTCATTGTAATTCAGCCATTGTGAAATTTTGCCCCGTTCAATAGATGTTTCGCTTAATACAAACAAGATTTCTTTTCACCTAGAATACAGCTAATATTCAGCTGTAAGAGAGACAGTTAGCTGTTATAAAACTGTAACACCTAAATTCATATGAAGATATATAATTGAGTTTTAAAATACACTGATATATATTTTTTAAGCTGGAATAAATGGCCATATTTTTAATAAAAAGTTATTTTGCACCCCCCATTGTGTTGCTTTCGTCTTTTAAAGTGTATTTAATGTTGTGATTTGTTTCTGGAAGACAAAAAAAAAAGTTTAGTAAAATGTGCTTAAAAGGCACAGTTATGTTCTCCTAAGTACAGTTAAGAACAACAGAGAATGATAAGTTATTGGACACTGCATGAATTTATGAATTTTTTTTTAAAGAAAGTTAGATGGTCTTTGGTTTATAAAAGATTGAGAAGCTGTTACAAAACCTATGAGTGTAGGAGCTCTTTCTCATCACTAGGTCGAGCTATTACTTCAAAATAAGAAGCCATTGCCTTGCTAGTACTATTGTTACGGGGAAATAGAAGTGTAACACAAATAAAACAAAGGTCTGCAGTGAAATAATTAGACTGGCTGATGTACCCTTTGCAGTGTGGAAAATGAACACCTGCACTACCACACATGCTAAGTAAATTATTTTTGTAAAAGAAAAAAATTTAATAATGAAAGCAATTTCTCCCAATTTTCTTACAGAAGCACACACTAAAATAGAGTTCACTTCTCTAAGTTCACTTCCTAAGACACAGTATGTCTTACTAATTGTATTAAATCACCAGCACTGAAGTCTTCAAAGGTTATATATTTATTATAGCTACTTGTGCTCACTTTTTACTAGGAATTGATTCTGAATTCTGTACAGAAGTAAACTTCTGTTGTTGCCACTGCTGTTGTATAAACAGTAAAATCTGGTCTCTCCTCCCAGTTCTTCCCTACCTAGAAACTAACAACAGACTTCATAAAAATAGCTTTGTCTTTTCATATATAAAGAGATGAAAGAGAAGTCTTCCTGATTCAAAAGCAAAGAAAACCAATTCTAAAGGAGTTCAAATACAGTGTCCATTCAAAAGGATTAAAAGAATTAAATAGTGAATGACTGCAAAGACAAGTTAGTTCTGCATTCTAATTCTTACTGAACAATATCTCATCTCTTACTGTGGATGCTTGCTAAGAATGTGTTTTCTAGTATAAATTCCAACATTTTTATTAAGCTTGTTTTTTCCCAAAGAAAAGAAACCTGAACCAACTAACTAAAATCTTCCATCAATGCTCATAGAAATACAACTATATTTATTTATTTATTTATTTAATTTTTTTATATAATGCTGCTACTTTATAGCAGCATTATTTGAATCTTGTTTTAGTTAATTACAACCCTCAGAATCTCTTTACTTTTGCCAGGTACCAGATGGGCAAATGAAAGTATCTATCTGCAAGAGTTGGCTACTTCTCAATCTGTTCTGAAATTTATCTCTTATTAGAGTTTTTATTATCAGAGAACATCTTATTTTATTTCTGCTGTAGAATTTGACAGATAAAGTATCTGCACTTGTCCTAACTTTTAAGTTGTGTGCATATGTAAAATAAATGGAAAAACACTTATCTATACAGAAATTTATCAGCAACAAGAATAAGGAGACACACACATTTGTCTTAAGTGCTTAAAGGTTTACAAAGCTATTTCTACAAATAAATCAGAGCCAGGAAATAAAGTATGAGAGGCTAATTATTAACACACTCATTGGCATGATGTGTGTCCCTGCCAGGTAGTATTTCTTCGAGAAAAATCTCTGGGCAAGGTAATAACGTTTGCCAAGAGTTATCTCTGAAGAGCAATGTGGACCAGGCTGAAGTTTGAGTCCATCCAGGAGAATCCCAGCAGACTTCCTAACCAGTCAGTCGTTCTGTATGCATGCCCATCATCTTCCACAGCACAGAAAATGAGTGTTTTTTTCTCAGTTTTGTGATTCAAAAATCTCATTCTGATGGGCAACAACACAGCTTTCAATTTACTTTGAACTGAAAAATTGTAAAATATCTCTATCAAAGAATGGTCCCTCACACTGTTTCATCTTTAGAAACACAACTGTAGAGCATTTTGAAGTGGGCTTTGGGGCCGGTCTCTAAGCAGGATAGAAACATTGTGGCAAGTGCTTTTCTTGCAGAGTCTCCAGAATGAGAGCCCATTACATTTTGTCTGGTATTTTCCATGAAAATACAAAGATATTTAATATTTGATAACAAAAATATATTCCCTTTACTTCACACTTTTTAGAAGTCTTCTTTTGAATTTCACATTTTTATCAAGATCTGGTGATTAATTCCTTATTCTGTCACTTGAAATCTACAGCCTGAATTTTTTGGCACACACTGAGCACCAATCTGGAAGTTCACAATGGCTTGTTTTAAGTCAATTATTTGTAGCAAGGAGATCTAGTTAGCAGGAACAGCAGTGTAGAGCTTGTACACTTCTTTAAATGAAGACAGTACTTCTAACTTCGCTGATCAGTAATGTGTATTACTCCACTCATGGCAGTTCCACTATTGTTTGGGCAAGAACACAGTGGGTAAAGTTCCATGTCATAACAGGACGTCAGACTTTCAGCCAGCTGGTGTTCTTACTGGTAGAAGGACGGTGGGGTGATACACTCCTACTTTTTTATTATACTTAGAAACACTTTATCTCCCACAGTAATCTTACCACAGTAAATAATTTAGTTTTACAGCTCCATGTATGGTTCTGACTGTTCCTGGACACCCTACCAAATTGCGTCCTTAGTGCGTCCTGGCCCAATTCCAGTGGGCAAAGGTGTGGTGGTAAATTGAAACTCCATTCACTTTTCTAAAGGCCTTTGTTCTGTTCTAGGAATTAGGGTGGGTATGTGTAATTCTCAAAGTTGGTCTGGTCCAGTGCACCTGCAGCTACAATTTGTGGGTTCATAAGCAGGCACAGAATGGATAATAGGTTTTTAGAGAATAATGGCCTTACTAAATCTGAATGGTCAAGTGTTATGGTTTGAAAGCAAAACCAGTGAGAGACTCCAAGTCAGAAATACAATTTATTAGGAAAAGGGAAAAAAGACAAATACATGCAGTAATACAAAAGAAAAAAAACCACTGACAGAATCAGAATACAACCTGACACCTAATTAGGGTGGTGGTAGTAGTCCAGATGAAATGGTCTTGTTGAAGTGGTGATCCCATAATAAAAAATCTGGTAGCTCTCATCCTCTGGAAAGCAGTGGGTAAGGGTTACCTGTTCTCTCTGAAAACCCAAATTATATCTAGGTGGGGATGCTTAGTTCCTCCCCCCCCTGGGCGGAGCATCTCACAATGGGCTGAAATCGTTCTGATGAGTCATGGGGTGGGTCCTTGATTGCCTATTAAACAGAAATGGCTCCCAGAGGACGTTCTCTCTGAGTCATGCAAGGCATTGATGGGCTCTTTAACAGGAGATGAGGAAAAACAATGCCCCTCCTGGTTTCAGCAGCTCTTGAGGATGGGAATTGAATACATCTTTATATTGCAACCAAGGACATCGAGTTAGTGAGATGTTTTATAAATAATATTAAACAAGTAAGGCATTAAATTTAATCTGGCTGTCTGATCAAATAGGAGTGAAAAGAAAACACGAAGCTTTTAGTCAAAATGGAAATTACTCATATAATATATATTTTCACGGTCTTGCTAATGATCTGTAAAAGCAATGGATTCAATATAAGACTATTTAAAATTAAACAAAATGTTAAGAAAACATAATTCCTTAACAACCATCAGCTTCTAGAAAGCTATTTCCAGAAGGCAGTTTCGCCACAGATATTTATGGATACCAATTGCATATTGTTTTGGTTTGAAAAGACAGGTGTTTGCTAAGGAAGGAAGGAGCCTTTCTTGAAATGGAAAGTGTAAACTTCCTCCCTCTGAATTATTATAATTTTTGAAATTAAGAGGTTCTTAGGTAGAGACATGGGAATAGGAATACCAGTTCTTTACTAGGAAAATTTAAAAATACAAATGCAATAGTACAAACAAAACCACTGACAGAGTCAGAATACGACCTGACACCCAGTCAGGGAGGCAGTAGCAGTCCAGTTGAATGGTGGCTGCAGTCCTCCTGCAGTGACAGCTGTGGTTCTGTTGAAGCAGTGATATTGTAGAAGGGTGTAGTTTTCTTCTGAAGGTTGAGTGGTGGTGTAGATGGGCCTAAACCTTCTCCAGGAATTCAGTGGAGAAGAAATCTGCTCTTCTTGGAATTTAGTGGGGAAAGGCTGTTCCTCTGGGAATCCAGTGGAAAAGGCTGTTTCTGTTGTTCTAAATCTCAGATTATATCTAGGCAGGAATGCTTGGTTCTTCTCTCTGGGTGGAGTATCTTGTAATGGGATGATGTAATTTTTATCAGTCATGCAGTGACACTCAATGAGCCATTAACAGAAGATATCTCCCCCGAAGGAGGATTGGTGGTGGAACAGAAAAGTAAACTGCCCAATTAACAGAGGATAACTGCCCTGCTTTTAACAGATGGTAATTGAATATACATCCAGCTAAACTTGAGATACATATTTAAATGGTATGTCTGTAGTCAGTGACTCGCCAAATTGCAGAGCCTCACAGCAGCTGTTGCATTTTGCCTTTTGCCTTAATTTTGTGTGAGCTTTCCTTTTCTGTGTTTCCAGACTCCCCTGTGCAGAAATGGGGGGAGTTGAGAGCAGTAGCTGATCTTTGAGGGGGCTTTCATGGAAGGTCCGTACTCCAGAGTGCCCTCCAGAGGATATAAGCACTGAAACGCCCTGACAATAATCTCACAGAGACCTCCCTAGGGATGAGCAGAGGGATAAAGGGCCTGCTACTCTGCTTTTGCCCTGCTCAAAAAAGTCTTTATATTGAATATGGCTGGCCCTCCTAGGTAGGGGAAGGTCTCATTCTTTGTGTTTACTGATGTGAAGACCAAAGGGATTGATTCCTTTTAAAATTAAAATACTAGAAATTTAATTTTCCTTTCATTTGTTCCGAGCTACATGTGCCAGAAGGTAAGTGGTGTGAATCTCCTTGCCGTATTACTGTGATATGACTGTGTCCCTCAACACTGCTGGGCTTTCTCAGCAGCTGAGGAGAATCTCCCATAGCAGTGGTACATTTGTATAGAAAGGGACTGTGGTCACGCACAGCTGCAAGTCGTGGAAGGAAGACAGAGCACCAGGCTGCTCCCCCTTCTGCCTCAGAACAAGAGAACAGCTTTTCCCTTGACCATCCACCCAGAGGCAGTGTGTTGAGCAAAGCAGTGCTGCAGAGAAGCTGTGGAAGTGTTTGCTACCATTACACATGCAAGGTAGTCCCTTGGAGGGGCCTGTTTCCTTACCCTGAACTGTAAGAGGTTGCTGCTAGAGAGCTGTAAGAGAGACTGCTCATTTTTCCCGAGGGGAAAAAAAAAATAAACCAAAATAACCTGCTTATGTACATGGTAGGTAAATAAAATATCTCCATAAAATATTAAAGAGCCATTACAACATGGCCAAACCAGTCACAATTTTTAAAACAAACTTTTTGTACCACTATTAATAGGCAAGATGTGGCTTTTGTTAAATTACAGCACATTCTACCTTCTCTCTGAAATTTCCGTTTCAAACTAGCCTAACAGAGTGAAACAGCTCAATGAACATGTCAGTATGAAAAAAGTGTAGCACTTCATGCATAAATTTATAGGTGTGTAATGTACATGGGCCACAGTCCTTGACAGAACAACTCCTGTGATGCAAGACCAGGGTTTAAAGTTCACCGGGCAAAATGGAAGTCTTGTATTCAACTCAGACGTGCTGCATTATCTGTAATATAAAACAGTTTGAAAACTTTACTTAATCTATTTTGGGAATTTAAAGCATGCAGGGCTTTAAAGGGCAGGGGTGAAATAAAGGGAAACAAGAAGATGGACACATACTCTTTTCTTGTTGTTGTTGTTTTACAGCCTTTGCAATTGCCATTGTCTTTGTTATTGTTTTTATTGTTGATTTTCTTAATGCCAATCAAATTTCTGCCTACAAGAAGCCTGCCTTTTCTTCTGTTGAAACTAGTTCAAGAAGATACTATTCACCAAGTTGCTTGTAACTTTAAATTAAAGGAGGCAGCAGAGTGGGATGGAGCAGGAATGAGAAACTATAACCCCTTCCTAAAATGGTACATTCAGCATCTCCTAAATGACTCAAGGCCACACTTCAAGTGCTGGGTCCAGCTGTGGGTCCCTTGCTTCGGGAAAGACATTGAGGTACTGGAGCATGTCCAGAAAAGAGTAACAGAGCTGCTGAACAGTCTGGAGAGTTAGCCATATGAGGAGCAGCAGAGAGAGCTGGGGGTGTTTAGCCTGGAGAAAAAAAAGGGTCAGGGGAGACCTTATCACCCCCTACAGCTGCCAGAAAGGAGGTTGAAGCCAGGAGGGCCGTGCTCTTCTCAAGCTGCACATGGGGAGGTTCAGATGGGATGTCATGAAGAACTTCTTCATGGAAGGGGTTGTTAAACATTGGAACGGCCTGCCCAGGGAGGTATGGAGTCACTGTGCCAGGAGGCGTTCAAGAAATGCCGGGATGTGGCACTTAGTGCCATGCTCTATTTGACAAGGGGGTGTTTGGTCATAGGTCAGACTCAGTGATCTTGGAGGTTTTGTCCTGCCTAAATGGTTCTGTGATTCTGTGTGACCCATCATCCAGAGAAAAATAAGTAAAAATAGACATGAAAATGGAGATGAAAGGGCACACCCCTAAGGTGATAATTATTTTGGGGAGAGGGGAGACAGAAGGAAAATACACACATCTACAGCCATGAAGAGGGAAACCTATGGTTTGAACTGAACCCATGGACGGGCTGGAGAAAGGACGGAGCAAGAGAGCAGGAAAACCAAGAACACTGTGTGCAGTGACCTCCATTTAGAGAAACACTATTGGCCCTCAGCACGGACCAGTCCTTCTCTGTACGTACCTGCACCCAGTAATTAAAAAACAAAACACACAAACACAACCCCCTCAAACAAACCTATTAACTGCAGAGCTACATTATCTACCCAGTGCTTGCAAAATGCAATTTTTTCAGTTACACTGTAATGAAAAACACCTCCCAAATCTAAAATTCCTCTTATTTAATATGTTTTTTTTCCTAAGAAAATCACCGACAGATAAACGTCAAGAGCTGTTGGAAAGGTAGGCAGCGTTAGCACAGGGAGATAAGAAGCGATTGCAGAGGGCTCGGTATCCTAGCAACATCCCTTGCAGTTGCCTAATGGTATTTTGGAAGAGCAGCGGCTCCAGACCGGCTGAAGTGAGGGAAATGAGGGGCTGGAGCGCAGCGGAGCTCCGCAGCCCGGCCTGAGCGCCCGGCACTGCCGCTTCCAGGCAGGACCAGGCTGGCGAGAGCGAGGTAACGCGGAGGAAGGGCGGGTGGACAGCGCTGCCCGGGGCATTTCCCCGCTGGCCGTGCCCGCGGAGGCACCGCCGGAGCGCCGCGCCGCTCACCGACTGCTGGGAGCTCCGGGGAGCCGCCGCTTTGCGCTCCTCAGTCCCCGCCGCGCCCTCCCCTTCCTCCCGGGACATTTTCTCCGCGCACCCCTCGCAGTCCGGGCCGAGCCACCGCGCGCGGCGGACAGGCCGGCCACCGCTCTCGCGCTGCGGCTCCGGCCCGGGGCGCCCGCCCTCGCCCACCGCCGCACGCCGGGAGGCGCGGGCGCTGCTGCGGGCGCTGCTCGCGGCCGGGCCCGGCGCCGTGGCTGCCGGGGAGGAAGGGGCGGATTCCCGCGACCGCGCCGGGGGGATGGCGAGGCCGGGCGCGCGCTGCCACGCGGCGGAGCGTCCGCCGCGGCGGGAACGGGGTTAAAGCCGCGCGTGCCGGGCGAGCCCCGCCCCCGGGCCGCCCGCCGGCCAATGAGCGGGCGGCGGGGCAGCGTCGCTCCCGCTCCCGCGCCCGCCCCGGGGTGGCGCGCGGCGCGGCGCGGGGCGGCCGCGCGATGGGGCCGGTGGCGGCGCGGGGCGGCGGGGCCGGCGGGGGCCGGGGCCTGCCCTGCGCGCGGCCAGCGGGGGCCCGCGCGCTGTCGCGCGGCTGAGCGCGCTCCGGGGCCCCGCCGGCCCGAGAGGTGAGGGGGACCGGGCCGGGCCGGGGCGGCGGGGCCGGGCCTCGGGGGGCAGCGTCCCGCCCGCGGGGGAAGGCGCCGAGGGTAACCCCCTCTCCGCGGGGACGGGGCGGGAGGAGGCGGCCGGGGCGCTGCGTGTCACCCCGGCGGCGAGAAGGGCTCCCGCGGCTGCAGGGACAGCAGGTGCCCGGCTGCGCGCCTGGGAAGGAGAGGCGCCGGAGCAGGGGCATCCTTGGAATGGCGCGAGTCCCCCGGAGCCCAGCGGAGGGAGCACGGTGCCCGGGGAGCCGGGAGCCGCTGCTCCCGCCCCCGCAGCGGGGACTTCCTGGGCGGACGCTCGTAGCGAGGGCTGCGCTGCGAGAGGCTGGGGAGCCGTGCTCCGGCCACGGGCACTTGTTGCCGAAGGACGGCGTCAGCTTTCGGAATGAGGAAGGAGGAGCCAAATCTTCCTTCCAGCTCCCCGGTACTGTGGGCTGTTACACGTCTCGTTTCAGTGTGGTTGTTGGCCTCCTATGCCGAAGTAGCTTACTCTGATGGTTTGTATTTTCTGGTAGAACAAGCAGGAATTAATTTGAAAGAAATGCTTATAACATTAGATATTTGAAGTGGAGAGATACGATCTGTGCTTAGTCGATAGGAAACTGCAGAGGCTCACGGAAATCCTAGATGCAGACAACATTAGCGAATGCACAAATTGTGCATTTAGCTGCATTTCAGAAGCATTAGAATATACAGAGCAACTAGTAATATATGACTTAAGGAACAGAAGGCGTGATTTCTCAGCGAACTATGTTTTTTTCTACATTTTGGTCGAATTATTTTGATGTGTTGCTTGTCTGGTAAGGACGTGGTGGTAGAGACCAATTCCATTGCTAATTATGTAGCTCTCAAAGGACATTTACATTGTTTCATCATGGGGCCTCAGAACTTCCCCCTTGATTCCTAAGTAAGGGATACAAGAAAAAATCAGCCCTGTATGTGGGTTTAACTTAATCGAATCTTAAGGTGATTATGGAATGATAGTGGGATAAACATGTTTAAAATTAGAGTTATGTTCTGCATTCTGTTAATTTCAAAATCCCAGATATGATGGTTGTGGATTTTTTGGGGGGATGTTTCGTTGTTTGTTCGTTTTTGGTGTTGGAGTATTTCCTCTTGTTTGTTTGGTATTTTGCTTAATGTGTTTCTGTACATGGTCCAAGTTTGTCTGAATTTGTTTAAAAGTATTAATTTTGAAAGTGGTTGGGTTTTTTCTTTTGGTGGTGGGGCCAGGCTCTTGCCATGTATTCATATTGCATGGTTTTCCCCTAAATTTCCACTGACTTGTGGAAGTGACCTTAAAGCCCTTATTGGTCCAGCACAGTGAGAGCAGTAATTTAGGTGAGCATGTTCAAAGGCTCACCGGCAGGATGCACAGAGACACAGTCTCATCAGAGGAGTCAGCCCCTGGTGCTGTCACTGGGGAGCCACCAGCGCCATTGCCCAGGTGTGCCGTGCAGCAAGAGCAGTGCCCAGGAGGGCTGTCTGGAACAGCTCACAAGATCGAGGGGGCTAACTGCCTAGAAAATATGGGTCACATGGGATGCAAGAGAAAAGCGTCTTGTGACTGCACAAAATTATGGGGTGCTCCTGGGAGGGACTAAAGGAAGGTGGTTTGAGGAGGAACAAGTATGGGAAAATAAAAGGGCCTGGTCAGCCTGTTTGACTGTGTCCTAGGCCAGATTGCCACAGTCTGTCCTCTTTTCTCATTAAGGTGCTTTTCTGGCTGTTCTGCTGGGCGAGAGGACTCTGTGCCCTGTTCTTGTGTGCATACTGAGCTCTAAGTGCCAGTGACTGGAGATGCACAGTAAGTTGTAGGGATCTCTGTGTCTGCTGTGCCAGCAGCTGGAGAGACTGGAGTGAGCGAGGCCCTAAATGCCCAGCAGCTGTGAGCCACAGAGCCTTGTGTGTCTGCAGGGCCCGTAAGTGGGCAGGCTGGAGTGCGTGGGTACATCTTGGCAGGGATGCCAGCGTGTGGTTGCTTGTGAGTATCACACAGGGCTAGCCAGTGATAGGATTAAGAGGCTTGGGAGCCAGGCTTTGAGACAGCTGTAAGTGTGGGACAGGTACCAGTGAGATCAGAGGGTCATCAGTTTGACAAGGAGCAGGGCTCTGGGGGTCTGAGGATTCAGGCTTGGTTGCTGAATAGGTTGAGGATCTGAGACCTGTTACAGAGGGATCTACGTTGTGTGTACATTCCCCAGGAGCAGGCCTTTGTCCTGGGCAGATATGGGGAGGAGCAGCATAAGGCCAGGCCATGTTTGTGTCTGCATGAACACTTGTTTTTATCTGTGCTGATCTCTGTGGCCAGCCATGTGTATAAGCATCTTTGCATGCACAGCTCTGGGAATATGTCCTCAGCCTGGCTGGATCTGGGCACATGGAGTTGCAGCAGCCTTGTTGTCAGTGGGCTGCCAGGTTCAGCAGCCCCTAACACAGGAAAAATAGTTTTTCTGTAAGCATGAAGATGTAGAAATTGTTGACACATGAAACTTAAATTTAGAACCAAATCTTCAATGACTGTTACATTGTGATAGAATTTGAAAATATTTGTTGTTTTGATTGATGTGAATAGGGCTACCTACATGAATATCTAAATATCTGTATTTATTTAACCTTCCATGATAGAGCAGTGGAGCATAAATTAAATTAAAACCTAGCCTTTTATTGTAGGTGTTTTTTAACTCAAGAAGTAAAAATAGACATTTCCTTCTCTAAATGTCATAGACGCATAGTATCACAAAATGGTTTGAGTTGGAAGGAAGAAGGAACCTATAAAAATCATCCAACCCCTTTTAAAGTCAACCCACTGCCATGAGCAGGGACACCTCTCCTTAGATCAGGTGGCTCAAAGCCTCATCCAGCCTGGCCTTAATTGTTTCACATGTCTTCCCCCTGAATAAATCCGTGCGTAGAAGAGAATATCAGCAAGGAGTAGGGATGTTTATCATCTGACAACTGACCTTCCTTTTAGGCATTTTCTGGTCCTACCAGTGTAATGCTGTAGTGTTCAGTTATTTTTGCTGTCAAGTTGAAAGACTCAATTTATGTGAAATATCAAGATATCATGAAAAATGAAAATTTCTGTCCTGTTTACTGTTGGAGTTCATAAACATGTGGATATACACCCCACACATGTTTATAGTGACCAAGTCTGTTGGTATAGAATTGATAGAATGATAAGCAGATTATTTTAGATTGAAAACTGTAACTAGAGGCATTTTGTATCAAATATGAAATACAGCTCCTACCTGCCCTGAGAAATCCCCTTTGTGTGTGAAGTACTGCCAAATCAGCTTCTGATTTCCAATGTGATGGGTGCACTTTTTTCATTTTTCAGCACTTCCAGTGCATTTAATTTTTTTCTATAAAATTCAGTTATACATAATTTCATACTTAAATGAGCAGCAATTATTTTCAAGTTATTTTCATTTTTTTTCTCTCCTAGCAAGAGTAATTTTAACAGCTGTTGGAGCAGATAACTGAAATTTTATGGCAGAAAGACACCTAATATTGGAAAGTAGAACAGTGGAAACCTTTTCTTCCAAAAGGTGGTGTCGCTACCCTGTGGGCACGCATGGGTTTGTATATTTCCCCACTTTGAATATACCAAAAGAAGGCATTGTTTTATTTTGGCCATCTCCCTGTGTATATTGCAAATCTTGCAAACCTCCTGGTGATAAATGGGGAAAGCAAAAACAAAAAAATAATCTTAGTAGAGCAGATCCTTTGCATTGTCACAGGCTGCTTTAATGCATGGGGTTCGTTTCTTGTTTGTTTGGTTGGTGTCGGGTTTTTTTGTTTTGCTTTGGTTTTTTTGTTGTGGTTTTTTGGGTTTTCTTTGGGTTCCTGATCAAAGTATTCATGTTTTCTTTTCAATTTAGTGTAAAAGACATTAGAAATAAAGCTGTCAACCAAGTGATTTTTTTAAGGCCTGGGTCACAAATGATTAGACAGTAAGTTTTTTACTTTGTGACATGATGTCTAAAGGCAAACACTTGTCTCCACCAAGATGTAGTACTGAATTTAAGGAAGACAATGTGCAATTAAAAATTGCATAATGTGCTCATTCATATTAAAGAACTACAGCTCCTTATCAACCGCAGTTACAATAATTTTTTATATATATGTATACACTCTCTACATTTCTTGATTTTTATTTTGTGCTTTGAGCTGTGTTTCAATTTTATTTCCTTCTTCTAGCAGTGTGGAAAGAAAAGCATTACCACGTGTGAGAGCTGCTTCACTCTCAAATGTTCTTGATCTGCATGTGTACAGTAAATCTGATGGATTTCTGAAAGTGCCAGCCTAACAACTTGCACACGTGTGTTCCATCCTTTGCTCTCCCTTCAGGAGAGCAGAAGAACAGACAGAAAGCTGGAATTTGGAGCGTGTGTTGCTGCACAGAGGTTGATGCAGCTTGCTTGGGGACAGACTGTTTCCAGTACACTGCCCAGGCAGTGAGAGGAGGGGGTGCAGGCCAAATGAGTTGTTTTGGTGGCTGCAGCTCTTATCTGATCTATGGTTTTCATTGATGCTCTGTGCAGTCCATAATTTTCTTTTTTGGGCTCCCTCATGAACTAAATTGGGTTCTGCTCACTGTCATTAATAATGATCCTAATGGAGGGAACATCATCGACTTGTTTGTAAGGCTCTGGCTTGAATTCAGTGAGTATTTAATAGTCAATGTTTTTGTAGTTTAGTCATGAGTTATTAGAAAATAGCTCAACTCTTTCCAAAGATAGAAAACCCTCAACAACTTGAAATTGGTTTTCAAGTGTTTAATATATTAAAATTTACACTTATTTTTGATGCATAGAACTCCCTTTATGCAGGCATAGCTGCTGATTTGGTTTAATAAAAATGGTCAGTGAAGTCCTGTAGTTTTTGAGTAGCAAGGGTGTGGTTGATATGAAGGGGTATTTTTATTACTGGAATACAAAGTTTTTGAAGTGTAGACAAGGCTTCAAGGCTGATGTACTTGCTTCTTCCCTTCCTTTGAAAGATTAGTGTTTCTATATGAAAATTCAAATGTTGCCTTGCTCTTTTTTTCTGAAAGTCAATCCTTAGTAATTCCTAAAAGTGTAAGGACAACTGCCCTACTTTGGGAGTAGATTTGCTTTTATAACTCTTCAAAATCTGCTTGTGATGGACATATGTTAAGAATTCCTGTAATATACATTTGGCTGGAGTTTTAAGAACATCTTGTGACCATTTTGTGTCTTGACCTGTAGATTGTCATTGATCATCATCTCTTAGCTTCATAATAGACTTAGGTATTGCATTTTAAAGTGCAGTTTTGTAGGCTGAAGAGAATAAAAATGTGTATATATATTACAGTTTTATAAAGCTACTGCACTTCAGTGTATACATTCTTGTTTAAATCTTGTTGAAATGTAATTAATAGGTTTTTTTATGTACAGCCACTGTCAATGGATGTACAATTTTATATTGATATTTGCATTGCTTTTGTACTTAAATTTCTGTGCAAGCCCGAGGCAGCTGAAACTGAGCTAGAACTGAGTACTCTGCTTTCAGAGATTTAGTCCTTGATTTCTTCCTATAGTTTTAGATTTGATTCTATGTTAAGTCTAATGTATTTTTCATTTGGTTTTGACAGTGTCTCACCTTCAGGAGATGGCCTCTTCTAAGTCTTTGATGAACCTTCTAACCTTCACCTTTGGCTCAGCAATAGGATTTTTTGTCTGCTATCTTCTGTTTAGTATTATACTAGAAGAACAGGTTAAGATCCAGCCTCATGTTCTTCACAATGATCCACATGGTCAACACTCAGCAGATACTGACAACAATCAGCTGCAAGGACAAATGAATTTCAATGCAGATGCTGGACAGCATAAAGGTATTTTGTTACACCTGGCTGGTTAGCAAACGTCTTCCCTTTTCCTGCATTGCAAAACATTGCTTCTTCACCGCCAAGAATTGATATGAATCATTTTCATTCAGTTTCCTCATGTTCAGGTTACATCTAACTAACTTTTCTCCTGAGGTCTACCGAATGGTGGTTTTCTTTGTTTACATGTTTAATTCCAGTAGTTTGGTTTTTTTTTTCCTTAGAGTCCAACTGTTAGTCCAACTTCTGTATCCAGACTTGTGGAGCAGTAACTTCTCAAATGAACTATTAACACCAAATGGCAGTTTTGCTAAGCAGATATCTTTGCTAGCATTGTAGATGTGGCTGGATTGCTTTTTAGCCTTAAGAAGTTAATTTTGGACAACTTCTAACTTTTGATCTAGCCTCTAAGATAAAGCTAAAATAAAATTTTTTAAAAATCGCTTTTTGGTACGATTAGTAAAACACAGAACTGGAGCAGTGGGGCAAAAGGAGTCACTGTGGGCATGATTTGCCAAGCTGATACACACCAGTCCAGGCACAGATTGCTGTTTGCAAGTCAAAGCCAGAGAAATTCTCTTGCACTCTGGTTATTTTTATTTTTCCATGGAAGGTAGACCCTTCCAATACTTCAGGAATACTTTTACTCTTTATATATTTCATTAAATAAGTTCATTCTAAATTCCAAATGCAGAGAGTGTTTGAGTAGGGACAGCTTGGATGAGAAAAATTGCACTGCAATTCATTTGCTGAAGATGTTAGTAAGTAACTTGTTATTTAGACATATTTAAACTCCAAACGTTGTAAGATGAGTGTGTGAGTGTTTCACGTGTAATTGTAGAACACTGTTACAGAGAAATCTGATCTATAGTTGCATAAAGTTGTAAGCAGGAATATTTTGGTACCAGTTATGCAGATTTCACTATCCATGAAAAATTCTTTTAAGTGAGCTAAAATCTTTCTGTGTGTACCAAGTGAAAATGTTTCTTTAAGAGCAATGAATGCTTTGAAAAACATTGTTTCACACCTCTGATAACTGTTATTCTGCTGTATTGGTGCAAAGAAAAACATGTTATCAACAATAACAGTAGTTTCATAGTATCCTAAATAACTTAATCTGATAAATTGTTTCTGGTTTACCATTTGCTTTATTCTTAAAACATATATTGCTGGTTTAGAAATATTCATTAGGTTTTGTTAGTTAATGTGAATATATATAAAAAGAGCTTATTAGCTTTCTGACCTTTCTGTGTTGAATTAAGATATATTCATTGTGAATGGCAAAAATACTTTGTTTTAAAAGTTTCATTAGTGTTCCAAGACCATAAAGAGATTGCCTGTGAGCAGTTTTTATGTAGAAATCAAGGTTTGCTAAAGCCACACTTAACTGAACAGGTGCCCATTTTGATATGACTCTTACACTCTCCTTTATCTTGTAAAATTGAAATAGCTTTAAGAATTTTAGTCTTTGAGAGTCTTGTTTGTTTCCTTCTAGAATCTAGCATGGAGTTCACTAACTGGTACATTTGGAAGCAAAAGCCTCTTTTCTGTCTGCATGTCTTTTATATCTAGAAACAGAGTATCTGGGGAGGGGGGAGGTTGCTGTTTGTTTGGCAATTACGTCTAATATGGTTTTATGACTTTCCTCTTTTTTTTAGATGAGGATAAAAATATTGCAGAAGGACTGTATCACAAGGTGAAAATACTGTGTTGGGTCATGACTGGACCTCAAAATCTAGAAAAGAAAGCTAAGCATGTTAAGGCCACTTGGGCCCAACGCTGTAATAAAGTACTTTTTATGAGCTCTGAGGAAAATAAAGACTTCCCAGCTGTGGGCCTAGAAACCAAAGAAGGCAGGGATCAACTGTACTGGAAGACTATTAAAGCTTTTCAATATGTATATGACCATTATTTTGATGATGCTGATTGGTTTATGAAAGCAGATGATGATACATATGTTATATTGGACAATTTGAGATGGCTTCTTTCAAAATACAGTCCTGAACAGCCAATATACTTTGGAAGAAGGTTTAAGCCTTATGTGAAACAGGGCTACATGAGTGGAGGAGCAGGATATGTTCTGAGCAAAGAAGCTCTGAAGAGATTTGTTGCTGCATTTAAAACGAACAAATGCACTCACAGTTCCTCTATTGAAGATCTGGCACTAGGAAAATGCATGGAGATCATCAATGTGGAAGCAGGAGATTCTAGGGATACAAGTGGTAGAGAAACTTTTCATCCATTCGTTCCAGAACATCACTTAATCAGAGGATACCTACCAAAAACATTCTGGTATTGGAATTACAATTACTATCCTGCTGTAGAGGTAAGTCCTGAGGAACCTAGTATCCATTTTGTCAAGTGCAGCTTATGATGTGTGTGAGCATGTGATGTGTGAATTAGTATTAGGTGAAAGAATTCAAAAACAGGATTTGGATTTTTTGCATATTAAAGCAGAGTCTGGTTCTTCAGTAGATTTTTTTCATTGCAAAACAGCAATCTATTTTTATACTTGTATTCAGCAGCTAAAGCATTTCTGTAGCTTAAACCAGCTGTATGATACTGTATTTAGTGTGTCAGGAGGCAGCAGCTTTAGCTGAGGCTGCAATGCATGGGTGGCTGAGCTGTGGACAGTTCCATCTGTAACTGATTCAGAATGAAAATTGCCTGTGTGGTCCTGTCCCATCATACCTGTGCTTGGATAGAGACTACTTCATCTGGTAACAAAGTCAAGCTATATTGATCAAACGTTGTAAGTATTGGAAGAAGGACATTTATATAGCAATTGTTCTCTTTGGTGTCTTAAAGTATTTAATCTTAGTTCCAGTGGGATTTGAAATATTAGCAACTCTGCAATCAAAGCTGATGAAAAAAGAAATCCCAAAACTATCCTTCAGGAAAGTGTTCTCAAACTTGAGCTATAAAATATAAGTTGTGACAAATGTGTTATCAATGATCCTATAGCTCACTGATAGATCCTAATAATGTCAATGAAATCAAGACATTTAAAACAAAATTCTGCAATTACTTGTTAGAGGTTTCTATCAGTAGGAAGTTAGATACTGACAATACTGCCAAACTATAATATATCAACCCAAACAGGTGCAGGTACACACACATTTTGCTTATACATTCTGTCTGGAGGCTGACATAAGCAACAGGCATTTATTGTTTCTTATATAAATGTTACTCATTTAGGCCTGCTTGCTGCTTCTTTGTGCTGTTTAAACACCAGCATCAAAAATTAAGTATGGCAAATCAGAAAAGCTCTGATGTTAATGAGAGCAGCTAGTTTTTTCACTGGCTTGATCACAGGAGCAAGAGACTTTGTCAGCTTCGTTTTGGAAAGATGCCTTGGCAGATATGTCTGGTACATTTTGCTTGCCTAACAATAACTTTTGTAGTATACCTGTGACTGATAATAGTGAATTTCTTACCATTAAATCAAGTATTTCTTTGAATTCTCTCCGGATCTTTAATCCAGGGCATGCTTTGCAATTCTTGCTGATTATTTTGTTTTGTTTTGTGTTTCAGGGTCCTGGGTGCTGCTCTGATCTAGCAGTTTCATTCCACTATGTTGACTCTGTGACTATGTATCATTTGGAGTATTTGATTTATCATCTTCGTCCATATGGGTATTTGTATAGGTACAATCCTGATTCGTCAAAGAATCCAGAAGAGCAGAGCAAAAATGAAGCACTGGAGAATGATCAAAAGCTAAAGCAAAAAACTTCTGAGAGCTGATTGGACTTTGAAAAAACCAAAAAGAAGCCAGTACAATGAGTAAGAGCCTCCTCAAACTTGTGCATGAAGCTTGTGGACTGAAATTACTCCTGGCAATTCTTATTTCAAAAATCAAGTTGGCAGCACTTCTTGTCACCGTGTGTACAGTAGAGTCTGGTGCTGGCTCTGACTGCTTGGGATAGTGTGACCTTGCAGCTCTGCCCACAAAGATTTGGGGCCCTAAAGCTGTGGAATTGGAGGTTGCTCTGCTACAATAATACGTGGGAGAATTTGTATGAAAACCGTAGTGGACAGATTCACAGATGATCATACCCCATTTCTGTTCCTTTTTCTGTTCTCCTCTATTTCCTTTCCATTAAGTCAGTTCTAATATTAGAAATTGGACGCTGCCCAGTCAAACACATCATGATGGCTTTCTGAAGTATTCTCAACATCTTGAAGTTACTTTGTGTACCTAGCCCTAAAAGTAAGGCAGAGACACAGAATTAGATTCTCCAGTCTGCTTTGCCTTAACAACAGAGTGGCAGAATTTCACCCACAAGATTAATCTGAATTGTTTGAGAAACAGAATTCACTGCTATGAACTACTTATAAAGTTTTCAATTCTGTTGTGCAAAACAATATGAAGTTTTTGGGGGAGGAATACTCTTCTGGAGAGAAACAAGAAACAGTTACTGTTGTTTAAATTGCTGAGGTGATGCAGCTGCTTACATATTTGCCTGTGGCCTTTTTTTTTTTTTTCAGTTTTATTAACTTATCCTTTTGGTTGAATGGATATAAAATTCATCTTAGCATTTCTCAGCCTAAGGTAGATGCTTTTGAAAATAGAAGTCTTTTTTCTATTCTTTCATCCCACCTGCCACATAAACCAGGAAGAATAGTATCTTAGTGAAGTTGCATTGTAACAACTTGGTTTCAGCCACTATTATAATTAGTTTGTTTTCATTTTAATTTTCTCTAGAGGTTAAAATTCTCAGATACAGAAATGTCCTATTTTAAAACTGCACCAAAGCCAGTTTATTTGGTTGACGTACTTAATTTCACTTTTCTGAACATTTTTTCTTCCACTTTAAAAATTTTTTTCTGTATCTGCTTCTTGTTACCTTTTTCAGCACAAAGTGTTAAATGATCATTTTTTCACTGTTTTTGAAGCTGAAGTGCATAGTTATTCAGGTAAGCAAGCCTGAATGCAGGAATCTTTCAAAGTGCATTAACTTTGTCCACTACTTCTTAAGTATCTCTGCCTTTTAACTGGAAACACTTTCTTGGTGTGGAACAAAATAGGTGTTTTAATTACTGATTTTTTTTCAGAGATCAAATGTATGTTTTATAGAGTTAATATAAAACTTTCTGGTTTTCTCCTTTTCAAATTGAGTGAAGAGCAGTATGGAGAATGGGACTAAGCATGACATGTGTTTTATTCCACACTTGAACAGAAGTTTCTTCATCTTTTTGTTATTTTTCACCTTCATCATATTGATGAATTTGGACATAACCTAATTACCTCCAGTCTTTGTTTGGAAAAGGGCACATAGTGGTTAGCAGACAGCCTTATTTACTACTGCTGGTCCTTCAGGATGTTCCTGGAAGATGATGTTACCATAAAGTACTGGAATTTTTTTTTTCCAAAGGTAGTTCTAGTACAGATTGGAGTTCTTTCTGTTGTCCAACAGTGAAGTCATTATTTTCTTTCTGACCATTGCTCTGCAGCACGATGGTAATTACTGAAATGGCTCATGGTGTTGAAATGCTGCATACATCTTCTCTGCCTGAATGTAGGCTGAGTTCATCTATCAGGTGTTGGTGAAATAGTTCCTGCAGGGTGAAATCTGTTGGTCTTTATGAGCAGCACTGCTTCTGAAGTACTGATAGGGACACAAGCTTTATTTTATGTTGACTTAAGTAGAAGATTATAACTGCATTGGTTTAAGATAGGAAAAAGTCTCCAGTTTGCTGTAGTCAGAGGGATGCTTGTCCAGAGGACAGTAGATGTTAACATGCTGAAAGGTGCTTCCTTCTGTGAGGTAAATGTTTATCCCACATGCAGCACAAACCAATTGTATTTTGAAATCCATATGGAATTGATAACTCCAATGGCATTGTTCAAACAATTAGTTATAATATTCAGGAATACTTAAGGAAGTTACAAAATGAAATTGAGATCCCAACCTAATCTCTTTGTAAATTCAGCCCATGTAAAAGATCTGTTGAGCTACTGTACAGTTCCTTTATTTCTGCTTTCTTCTTCAGTTCATCCATGGGGATTTAAAGATTTTCTACCACAACAGGCAGAACTAATCCTGCGTATTTTCTGCAGATTTGTGTCGTATGTTTGCCCTGTGCTGTCCTGTGAAGCATTTCCTCTTCATGTTCCTTACTGTCCTGACTATCCTGTCTCTGGCTTTCCAGTTTCATCCAGCAAAAGTCTCAGGTGGACAATAGGAAGCAGGATATTTGAGCTCCACACAGGTTGTTTGCTGGGATAACAAGGTAAACCAGCCACTGCTGAGCTCAGGGTGAAGCCTTTTCTCAGCAGCAGTTCTAGTTCTTACCTGCTGCCCAGCTGAGGCTTGTGGGTTTAGCAGAGCAGGGTGGGAATATCCCCTTCCACAAAATGTGCAGGACCACAGAGAGACTGAAAAAGTAAAGGAGCAGGTTCCTTTCTGAAGGGAATAAAGTTAAGGACATACTACCTTGTGATAAATGGGTGGCCTGTCTGGAGAAATAAGTAGCCTTTTTTTCAAATGTCAGTTCTTTGTTTTAAAGTGTCCTTGTGCATAGGCCTCTGAATCTATTTCTTTTGCCTTTATAACAGCACTGCAAAGAATTATTTTTCTTTCCAGACAAGCTAGAAAAGTATCAGGTTTTACATTCTGTGATTATAACAGAGACCTGTTGTTCTCTGTTGAATTGTATTGCCATAACCATGAGCTGATAGCTCTGAAATAATTGGTTTCTATCTCACTGCCTTCAGAAGCCTCAGTGGACAAGGTTGGAATGTGAGCAGTATAATTTTCACATACAATATTACACTCATATTAGTAGTCTGCTATTTCACTCTCAAGTCTTTGTGCTTTGAGAAAGTATTTGTTGAGTTTGAGAATTTTTTCAGCCCAAGGAGACTGTATTTCAGATGGAGAGACTTCCTGAGGCACAGCAACATGGACTTACTTAGGCCATGCAGATTATTTCTCTGTGGTTTGGTTTCTAAAAGAGCTTTCTTAATTTTATAAAACCTAAAAGCTTTCATTGGTACCATAGTGATTTAAATTACCCATCTAAAATTTTTGAACAATTTTCTTGAAATTACTAGGCAGTGGATATGGGAGTGTCCCCATGTGAGACAGAATAACATTTTAACCTTGTGGTTTAAATGTGATTTCACTTGAGAAAGTGGTTAATATGGTTTCACTTCAGGAAAGATTGATAATGGCAAGAAGTTACTTTCTGATCACTAGTCTTAATCAGAGGAGAGTATTAATTTTTGTTTGCAGAAAAAGACCAGTTTTAATCTTCTTTCACTCCCAATTAATTTTTGCAGTCTGTATTTGTGTTATTTAAGAGGTTACACGCTGGTGATGTTTATACCATCTCATTTTGTGGAAGCTCTTTTCACAGTACTTTTGCCTTTAAGGACACTTTCTTTATTTTCCTTTGCTGGGGTTGTATATTAAAAATCACTTTTTCTTCAGCTGTTACCATTTGATCTGTCACGCTTGCAGAAGTATAAATGTCAGTATTTGAGTAGCTGATAGACCTCTTATAAATGCTTTGTTATCTGAGCAGGGTGTTTTGTCTTTGTATGACAGAAAAGTGTGGGTTATTTCTCTGCTGTACCCGTTACTGATGCTGATAGTGCACGCACAGATAAAAATAGACCCCTCAAAACAGGACCACTGGGAAAGGCAGTTTTTGTCCTTTTTCTGTCAAGAAATCTTCTGTGGAACTCCAAAAGTGTAATTTGCTTTGTTTTACCATATTGTATTTAAAATACTCCACAAATGTTATTAATAGTCTAAAAGAATTAAATATTGCTGCTGGACAGTATGCTCCACTTAAAACCTGTGAATGTTTCACTTTGCAGTTATAGGTAGTTGTGTTCCTAATGGCAGATAAAATTTGGTGATTTGTCTGGAATGGTCACCATAAGGATTTGTTTCTTAAATACCTTCTTTGAAGTGCCTTTGACCAATTTTTAGCATCAAAATTAAGTTGAGAATTGAATAAATAAAATAAATTATCTCATACACAGTTCATGTCTGTCTTCATTTACGCCTTCTGCATGCTAGTGGTGTTGCATAGTAGCACAGTTTAGTCTAATAAAAATGTTCTTACTTTTTCTCTAGGGTGGGTACAGGAAATTCAAACAGCTTTTCTTACTTGTTATGATTCTATATTTATGCCATTAACAAAATAGCAAGCTACCCAGAAAACAAGGATAGTAGATCTTTAAAGTGTAAAATGATTAAGTGCTAGTATCAGATCCACATAAGCAGGCAGCTGTTTCTGCATTTTCTGCATTGTCTTGATTCTTCAGTGTCTCTGTATTATTAGAGATTCCTGAGTGAACTGACTACAACTGATACCTCAGAAATAAAGCAAAACTGTCCAAAATTAACCATCCTGTTAAAAAAAGGGTTTATTCTTTCAGTGAACCTCTTATTTCTGAAAAAAAAAAGACCTGTTAAAATTTAAAAGTTGTGCTTTCTAACATAAATGTTTGTGCAGAACAGCATTCAGCAGTAAAAGTGCTGGCACTTGGACAGCTGGGAGGTGTCTACATCTGGAACTCTGGTTGTTGGATGAGGTTTTGGCAGGAGCACAGTACAGCTGTGTGTCATTACCTTAAGTACTGTAATAGACCCTGCTAATACTATTAACCTGGATTAATTAACTGTTTCATTTCAAAGTGCAGGAAACGGGTGACAACCAGTTTAACTGAGCTCAAAAGCTGGATATTTAAGGGAACAAGAACCAATTGAACAGACCATAAAAGCTCCTGTCAAGTCTCAGGCAAAGGTTATGCTTTTATGTGGTGGTGCTGCTGTAACTTACAAATTGTCAGGATCAGACTACATCCAGCACATTGCAGGGCAATGCAAGTGCTGGAACAAAGCAAAAGCTACAGCTGCTACATTGGAGAAAAACAGTTTCATAAGTGTGGGTTTGCTTTGCTTGCTTTTTGGATTTTTTTTTAATATTAATATATAACAGACTCACCCATTTGATTACCAGAAGTTGCAGGCACAGTGAAATGTCCATAAATGACGGTAAGCTCTTGTAGCCAGCTCACAGAAAGCTTCACTTGCTCAAGGGAATTTTCCTAGAGCTCTTCCCTGTGCACTAGTGCCAACTAAAAAGTAAGTAAACATTTTACACCCAGGAACTGCTAAGTTTGTTCTAAGCTGCAGGCAAGATAAGCCTCTGTATTGCTCACTCCAGTGCTTGCTCCTGAATGTTTAGCAGCCTTTCTTTCTTTCTGACAATGTTTCACCTTAATGAAGCCCTTCCATGGGTTCCTGAAATTTGCTGGTGAAGAGCTTTTTCTGATTTATATGAGGAGTAAGTGAGAAAATCAGAGCTCTGCAGTGAACATTTCCATTGTTACACATGTATAGAAATTTAAGACAGACTTGGGAAAACAGATGGATCGTGGGGTCTCACTTCTAGGTTAGGATGATATTTGGCATTTTTAAAGGGAAAGTGGTTATTTAATTCAGAAATGTAGCCTGAGGTCTTCATTTTTTTCAGCTTTCTAATATACAGTCCTTCAAGACTTCTTGAAATGCCAATAAAATAAACTGTAAAGATGCTTTTGTCACTGCTTAGTAAAAAGAACATTGGAGGGAATCTAATTCTGTGTTTGTTTTTGTTAACACTGGAATTTGGACCCAATGTGGTTTTGAGCTGTGCCCCACACACTCTCCTTTTAACTCTTTTTTTCAGACATCTTCAGCCCCCTGTTCTGTTGTGTATAATGCTCCTCCTTTGTTGTGATACTACAGGACCAGTACAGGCCCTTTTTTTCCTTCCTCCCCCAAAAATGTTCTTCTGTAAGCTTTCTTTTATTTAGGGAGGCTGAAGCCCCAAGTTCTAGAGTCTGCACTGTACTAACCAAAGCATCATCCAGTTCTGTGTTACACTCCTGTGGGGGTAAGAAAGTGTCTGTTCTTTTGCCATAGCTTAGGTGTTCCCTTCTTTGGAGGTGTGAATTGTCCTTTAAACATTCCCATCTTTTCTCCTTCTTTTTGGTTTCCTTTTTCTGTCAATGGTTGCACCACCTGAGCTGCTAAGTGCTGTTTGAGGAGTACATGATACCAACGGGAGCTGAAGGCTGTGTATGATGCCACAGACAGACCTGTCTGCAGTAAACTTACTGACTTACAGCAGGTTTTAAAGTCAGCCTAAAGCAAATCACTTCAAAGCAAGAGTTGGAACCAGGTTTTATCATTTAAAAATTGCTTAAAATACTTCTCAGTTTGGTAGGATGGACAGGTGGACTGGCTGGAGATTCCAGCAGCCAGTTGTGCTAAAGAAGCATGAAAGATCTTTTCCTTGGGAAGAGGGAATTATTTGTAGCAATGTTGTCTGGAAAGGAACACGAGCTTTCCAACTGTCTTCTGAGCGTTGCTGAAGTCACTATCTTATTTTTCACTTTTGCACAGAGGTGAACAGTCTTAGAAATATGACTACATGACAATAGAGTTTCAAATTTGTATCTGAAGAGAGATGGGAGTTTCACGGGAGTGTTTGTTACATCAAAAGTTGATGTGAGCAGCTTATTTATTTCATGTAAACTCTGCTTTACTTGAGTAGGTGTGTAAGTTTGCAGTACTGTTCTTCAGTTGTACAACACCAAACTGTGATGTCTGTGAACCCACCACTTGGGCATCTTGAGGTCAAAAAGGCTGGTTTGCTTCTTTGAATTTCTAACCTGGCTTCCAGCAACTCCTTGGGAAACTCTAATTCCCCTCCTAGGATAAAGTTCTAAGTGACTGTAAGGAGAGGAGCTTTGTCAATAGCTTCAGTCACCTAAAGAACCGTATCAGCCTTCTTGTGCTGCTACTTCCCAGTTGCACCCTGTGCTTTCAGTGTTCCCCAACAGAGCTGGATCCTGCATGGTCTCAGGGAGTTAAGGTTTTGACTCTTCCTCCTCAGTCAAAGAACTGATAGAAAAGACTTAGGAATTGATGTGCATTCTGTGCACTTTTAAGACCTTGGATTTTTGTTGGGTTTTTTCTTTCACTGTCCCACATGAGTTCTTAACTGTGAATCTCTCAAATGTTGTACTATTAAGTGCTGGCTTCCTGCCCCTGGAGATGGAGAGCATAAGATTTAACATAAATGTTAATTTAGGGCCAAGTGAGTACTTGGTGGAAATCAAAACAAATAGATAGGTCTCTAATTTTTTAAATGCATGTTTTAGTCCATCTAATTACTCTAAATGTGGGAGTACTGTTAAATATCTGTTCTCTGACTATTTCTCAAGTGAAGGATGTGGCTGTAAAGTGGAGCCTGTATCCTTCCTAGACTTGTAATCCAGATGACCTCTCTGCAGGGATTAATCCTAAATCAAATGAAAATCACAGCTGAGGGCCTGAAATTTTCCCGGCACAGGAGAGTGCTTCACCAGCATTTGACCATTTACCATTGAAAACAGCAGGTTTCACATATTCCACTGTAGGATCTGTTGAAATCATAGCTGAAATATGGTTAATGTTTCAAGGACAGGTAGGGTAATCATGTCTAAACCAAATTTTCAAACATCATTTAGAAAAGCAAACTGCTGTTCAGAAGCTGGCAATGCTTCCCTGGGGACAATGAAGCCTTTGTTCCTATTCCTGACCAATGTTACTCAGGTTTTTTTTTTCAGAGAATAGGCGGTGTCTGTTTACCCAGATTAAAACATCATTTGTCAGTCTAATCAACAGCATCCTGCTTTTAAACTATTTCCTTGTCGGCCAGCTCGGGCTCTATGCACTTTATCTTTGCCAGCTTCCAAAGCTGCATTTCATATATCTTGGTCAGACTCATTCAAGGAAACATTTCCCATAAAGCAGTGGACATGTCTTCTTTTTGGGTAAGCTTCATGATGTCTAAATGCAGAAATTGTCTTATCAAACATAGAAGTTGTCTTATCAAATGCAGATCTGCAATATGCAGATTGGTACTGTTCCCAGTGGGAGAGGTCTCATGCATCAGCTCTATCTTCTTGCTTTAAAACTAGACAAAAGTAGCATTTGAGTCTCATTAGTAATTGTACAACTACTAGTACTTTCTCCAGGAGCCTAAGTTAGATTCACAGAGCCTTGATTATTTCATATTAACCTATTGTAATTGCACAAAGTTCCCAATTGTGTCAGTCCATGTGTTGGCCAGCACTTCTGGTGCAAGGAGTGTCAGCAATGCCAACTGAGAACCAGAGCCTTACAGGTGTGTGGTGGCTCTCTGGTTTGATCTGGTTTTTGCAGCAGTTTCAGTGTTGCTGAATTATTTTTTGTTTGTTTCATTTTGTGAGTCAGAGTTGTAGATTTAATAGACATATTTTAAAAGCAAAAAGTTTCTAAAAGATCCATAGGTACTGGTGGTGAGCTGCCACCCTGAACTCTCAGTCCTTGTGAGTCTCAAAGAACTGGAGAGGGAGCATGAGTTTCTCTTACATGTAGCATCTAGGAATTTTATTCCTCACACCAGGGCAAAATGAGGAAACTATTACAAATGTTTAACAGTATGAAAAAAAAAAAACCCATGAAAGAATGGTTGGAAAAAATTTGCTGTATCCTTTTAGCCACACATATTTGTGGGCTAGATGTCTGGACCCAGGAGAGACTGAGAAAGCTGTTGCAGCATAAAAATGAACCAAGAACATGAGGAGGTTTCCTATGGCTTTTGCAGTTAAACAAAGGTTAATTACACATGTTCAGCTGGACCAGCTAGTCCTTTGACTTTTAAATATATAATTGTGTATGCAGGAGTATTGCTTCTAAGATGAGCATGAGGTCAGAAAGCGCTAGTATGAAGAATGTGCATGTCCCATGCTAGTTATCAGTCAATAGTGGAGAGACTCCACTAATGACCGAAGAGAGGACAATCCCTTTTGATTTTGATTTTACTCTTTTGTAATGTGTTTGGATGGCTGAACACCAAAATGTTCCAGCAGGAGCACCTCATCAAGGGAACACCTTCACAGTGGGTTTTCTGCACTGCTTCTTGCTTCCTGCTGCCAGTCAGCACATTCTGTATTTAATACCTGCCTGACCTCTCCCGCTGACTGCCCTCAGGGGCTTTGGACTGTTCACGAGGGTCAGGTTTGAGGATGAGACTCACTTCCCTAGGATATTTTCCTGTTTGCAGGAGTGTAGAAGCTTGAGTAATGCAACCTGACCTTGTAGTTGACTCTCCTTTGAGAGGGAATCCTGAATAGAGTGGATGATTTCTGTGGTCTTTTCCTGCCTGAATTTTCCTACAATTCTAAAAATGTCTTGTAGGCTTTGCACATGTTTTCCACCTCCATGCTTTACCTTCAGCTCTTCCATGTCTTTTCTTGTCAGAAAGAACTGACCCTGCTGCTGCTTTGCATTCAGCTCCCTCCTGCAGCCCACAGAGCCCCTGCCTGACCATCAGCAGTGCTGGACCGTACCCATCTCACTCTCTGAGTCTTCATGTTCTCCCTTTCCTTCCAGAGCAACAGTGGTATTGGGAAAGTTCTGCTTATCATTCTGAGTAGCACTACACTAAGCATCTCTTTATAGTCCCATATTAGAGGAGGGTGGTTAAACTAGCACTTAAGCCCAGTGCTTACAAATTGTTTGCAATTCTTAAAAAGCACATGCATAAAGACCAGGAAACAAAAGCAACAAGGCAGGAAACACTTTCTCTTGATGTTCATTCAGCATTATGCTGATATTTAGCATTTCAGTGCTGTTTCACAAATACATCTGCTCAGTATTAGAGCAGGAAGCAAACTAGTTAAAGAAAGCACAGTTAAACACAGCCAGCATCCATAAACTGTATGTTGAGACCCACAGGAGGAAATGTTGAAATAAATGCTTGCTACCCTCTGGTAACCAGCTGGCAAGTAGACTGAGAGGAGGTGGAGATCATGGATTAACAGAATATCCTGAGTTGTCAGGGATCCACAAGGATCAAAGTCCAACTCCTGGTCCTGCACAGGACCAGCCCTAAGAGTCATGCCAAGTGCCCAAGGGCATTGTCCAAACACTTCCTGAACTCTGTCAGGCCTGGTGCTGTGACACTTCCCTCAGGAGCCTGTTCTAGTGCCCAACCACCCTCTGGGTGAAGAACCTTTTCCTAATATTCAACCTAGACCTCCCGTGACACAACTTCAGGCCACTGCCTTGGGTGCTGTCACTGGTCATCACAGAGAAGATTAGTGTCTGCTCCTAATTTGCACCTCATGAAGAAGCTGGAGACCAAGGAGTGGTACTAGCATGTCACAAGTGTGAAAAGTCAACATACACCTGAGGGTAAGAATGACCTGATGTGACTGTTTGAATGAATTTTATATCACAAATAACTTCCAGATCTGATAATAATGCTGCCCTCTCCCATTGTAGCTGTGTGAGGTAGTGCTGGAGTGGGCTCCCATTACAGAACAAGATGCTACAGAAAAAAGTCTAAGATAAATAAACGTAAAAATATTTCCCTGTGCAAAATGTACCAATTAAAAAGAAAAAAAAAGAGAGGAGTTTAGTGAAATGATGTTCTGAATGAAGCATTGTTCTCAGGGCTGTAATGTCAGAAAGCTTTGCAGAGAATGGGTGGGCTGTGCCATGGCTACTTTGAGCTGACTGGAGGGGTGGGTTTCAGCCTGTGCCCCAGGTTATATCCAGGAGGGGTCATGCTGGGTGTATCGAGGAACAACCCAAAAGCAGAGTCTGAAATTTTTACTCCTGTTTCAAACCTCCTGCACCACCTTGGACACCAGCTCATAAGCTCTGGAGCCCTTCACTTTTTTATTTATTGACTGATTGATAGAATTTTTTTCTTGATTTGCCAGAATCAGCAGTATTGCAATAGATATAGATGGAGGGGGTTTCTGCAAGAGGATTCACAATGTGATTATAGGGTGTGTTGCTCTTTGGCTTTCATACTATGGTACAGTGCATACAAGCCCTTTTTACAGCTGTGTTCCTGCTTAGTGTAAATACCTTGGCCCTGCAATGCTCAGAATCTGGTTTGTGGAACATCCTGTTTACACAATGTTCAGGTTAAGCCAGTTTTAAGACAACTTATGAATTTGCCAAGGAGACCAAGGAGCAGCTACAGTGGCCTGTAGAAAATGCAAGTTGTGAGATGAATTAAGAGGTAATTTAAGCAGCTTCTGCTGCTGAGCTGAGTTTTGGAAGTTTTTACTTTGATTTTCCTTCTAAAAACCTGTTGATGTCTCGCTGTTTGTTTTACAGAGGCATTTTGTTGTTTTCCTCCTGGTGGCACTGCAGGATAACACTGTGGTCCTTGGGGCCCTCTACTGCAGCTGCATCATTTAAGATGCTGGGATATCTTCTTCAAGCATAACAAGATCTGTTATGCTTGACTTGAGGACTAGTATAACACCCTTACTCCATGATAACCTATAACTTATTTGGTGGGATCTATGTTGCATGATTTTCTCCTCTTAAAAAGGAAAGAGCTTCAACCAGCTTATGAACTGTAAACAAATCAGACACACCATTGAGAGTGTAAAAAAATCTCAAAAAAGCCTGACATATGACTGCTAAATTCTCAACAACTCTTCTCAAAGGATGGTTTTCACTCAGACACATTCAATTGTATCCTCTAGAATGTCCAGCAACTACTGTGACTTTTGATTGGCTATATTGTATGGTTCATATGGAAAAAGAATGAAAGACTTCAACTTGGAAATATGTTTGTTCCCTTCAGGAAGAACATGGTGCTGCCTCCAGCACTGCCCTCATCAGTATACTTTCCAGTTACAGATACTGTGTATTTTGGCAGCCTTTGCCTCAAGTCACTTATGATCTGTTCAGTTATGTGGTGTGCAGACTAAAAACATCCAGTCATAGTTCTCTGAGGGAGCTTGAAATTAAAATATTAATCTTCAAACCCAGATTTTATAAGTGAATCTCATTATGTGTTAATTAATTTGAAAATACTGCCTCTCTGGTCAGCAGAAATACATCTTACCTATTAATTTACAATGTAGTTAAGACTGAGAGAAACTATCCTTTGAGAAAACATGATGCACTAGGGAGTTGCCCTGAATGAAGTAAGAAGTAGCTGAAACTACCAATTATGTCATGAATGTAATTCAGAAGAATTACTAGCTATTTGCTTTCCATGGAAAAATCTGTCCCCAGCCCCAATCCCCACACCTGTGCCTGTGTGCTCAGCCAGCCCAAGGCACCCCAGGGGCAGCAGGCAGCAACCAGGCCACAAAATCCCTGAAATCCTCCATGCTTTCCAGTGCTGAGCATCTGTCTCCCCTGCAGCGCCTCTTTGCAATCCCTGCTTCTGAAGGCACATCCTGGGGGCCTTTCTAATTTGTTTATCAGTTTTTTACTGCTCTGGTAGGGTTTTTCTAAGTGTCCTGAAAGCTTTAAACTGCTGAGACAGGAGCACCAGTCAAAATTCCAGCAGCATTTGGGATTAGCTGAGTTATTTTAAAGCTAATCCAAAACTCTTTGGGGGTTTTACTCACATGTTGAGTTTTTCTAGCCAGATTTATTCTTGTCAAAGCGCTTATTGACCACTCTTTTTATAATAAGAAATGGTTTCTTTGTGCCCCAGAGTTAACCATGCCAGATGTTGGTGATCCCTTTTGCCAAACCAATAAAATGCAAAAAAATCTCCCTTCTCCCTCCCTGTCCACAAGTAGGGAGGTTAGAGCTGCTAAAAGCAGGGATTGTGGGACAATGGGCTCTCCCTCTTTCGTCTAACAAATTGCTCTAAAATAGGTCTTACATATATAAGAATGCAAAACAGAAAACCTTTATGGATTATGTTTCAGAGCATTTGGCTGAATTTCTACATATTCCTGGTTAGGAAAAAAAGTCACACTTCAGTAGCATTTGGCTAAAAAATTGAGTTTCACTTATCCCTAAAGTTTAGAACTGATTTTGTCTCATGAAAAGATATAATAATTCTCCTGGAAGTAAAGACCCTTACATTTAAGGCAGTCTCAAGCAAATAAATCTAGTAACTAAATATAATTTATAATTCATATTTCGTTGTCTATCTACCAAGTATGGGAGCTGAGATGTCTGCTTACATTTGCCTGTGGAATTTCAAAACTTTGGCTGCAGATTGGCTTCAGCAGCACCTGGAAGTGTTCTACAACTGGGAAGGTAAAATCTCTGCCTAGAAAGACAAAAAATATTCTAAAGAATGATCGTTAAGAAGCTGCAGGAGGAATAACAGTACTGTCTAAGATCTTAGTGCTGAACTCCTAGTTTCTCATGTGTCAGCAAAAAAATTTCTCTACTTGCTGGTCGAACTGCGGTGTCCTAGGCCACACACCTGCCCATGAATGCTTTGCCCTTTCACTGACGGGTGGAGTAGGAGTAATTATTTGTTTTGTTATTAAAAAAGAATCATCAGGTTACCTATGAGAACGTGCTTGTAACTCTGTGCTGTGATGCCCTTGCAAGTTTTGGGAAGGGTGTTCTGCATGTACAAATGGTATCAAAAGAGTTCAGGAAGCAACCAAGGAAGCATGGGAATGTGGCACCAAATCTATACTGTCCATAAAATGTTTCTTTACAAATGTGGATATTGGTCTCAGCCATGATATCAATAGCATATTTTTAAATTCACCTTTTTCTTCTTCTTTATTTTTCTTTTTCTTTCCATTTTTCCTTCCAGGGAATGTCTTTGATGGCAACTTCAAAATGAGGAAACACGTCAAGCAGTTTTCCAAGGATGTTTAAAAGTGCAGTGCAGGAAATGTTGCATATCTTCAGTCAATTTAGGGAAACAGAGAGGAAATTTGAAGATGTAAAAGAAACAGAGGAGTGCAGACAGCAGGATGCTCAATGCAGAGGCAGTGTTATTAATGTTTGACTGAGTCCTAGGGACAGACAGTGAGTGAACTGGGTTAAGATTAATTCTGTTTGATAGTTGTGAACAAGAGAGTGGTAGAGCTTCTCAAAGTGAAAAGCTGAGCAAATTAAACACTATTTTCCTGTTAATTTTCTGAGTATTTATCTGAACTCTTAGAATCAAGGATGTCAGAAAAAGAATTTATCTCATAATGATCAATTCCATAGAAAAGTCTGTTATTCACTTCTCTTAGCTTTTATGGTTTATAGTATTTGGCCTGGTCTAGCAGAAGATTTAAGGATTTTAGGATTAAACTATTCTAGCTTTTAAAATTTGCCCGTGACAAAAATAAAGGGTTTGTTTGCCTGTGAAAACTGTAATTCTCTCAGAAATGATCTTGTATGATTTTACACTAGTCGGGAATAAAACAGTGGATGTTTGGCAAGCAGGGCCCCCTCCTGGTTTATTGCCCCATGACACCCTTGGGAAGGCAGAGCTGGCTGAGGAGACACGGGAGCCAGTGCTGCCAGTCACTGCTGATGCAGCTTTAGAGAAGAGTCCTTTAAAGAGGGACTTATGTGCATTTCCATGGTTTACTAAATATCAGAGCATACATTCAGAGTTTACAGTTTGGAGCTACACAGAAAGACCTGAACATAAAAGGATGTTCATTTCAGGATGATCTGATTTGAACAGCATACAACTTTCAAAAGAACCTTATAGCCTTCACTTTTCCCTCTTTGCTACAAAAGGTTTAGTCAACTCTACATGAAAGTGGAAAATAAAGCAGTGGTCTTTTGTATAACACTGGTTTAACTGCATTAAAACAAGTCCTTGTACGTATGTTAAAGAGTAACTGCTTGTTTTATATCCTTGTTAAGTAACAAATGATTTCACTATTTGTACTTACTAAAGCTCGTCAGCTTTACCAGAAAGGTTTTCAATAAACTATATAGAAGATATTGCAAACCTATAACCTACATCTTCATATTTATTCCCAAATTCATTATCCCCAGTATTTCTTAGACACATGTATCTCTTTGTCTGGAGATCTGGAGCTGAACACACAGCTAATTCCATCCTTGAAGCAACTGCCCAAGCATGCAAGATTAGAACAGTTTTGAAAGATCTTGCAGATTTCTTATTTCTCTTGCAAATCTAGTGGGCTTTGCTGCTGTGAGTTTCCAGGTGCAGCTAAATGTAAAATGTTCCTGGTAGGATTAAGAGGATCTTCAGTACAAGGTAATATCTTTCGGTTTTACTGTTCCATGTCACACAGAAATTAATTGTGTCCTTTGAGGTTTTTTGAATGATCATCATGTTATTATGAGTATATTATCATCATTTTAGTTCTGAGTATAAGAATAGGGTGTTTTCTGGGGCTGCTCTCAGTTTTCTTAATTAAAGGCCATTTTTTTTGAAAAAATTAAAACTTTAAACTCTACTTCAAGCACAGCTTTCCACAGAATAAGGTTTGCATCCTATTTGCTGCAAAACAAGTTCATTTTGCAAAGTAAATCCTGTCATTTATTTACAAATTGTGCAAGTAAATGTTTGAACATATCAAGAGTTGTCCATACTGCCTGTGTAGATTCTATTCTTTTGTTAACAAAGAAATAACAATGCTTGACTCTTTATCAGGTATTACTTCCCAATTTAATCACATTTGTCATTTTCAGTTTTAACAATGCGCTCATATAGGGTTATGGCTAAAAGTAGAAAGGATATCAGTAAACATTAATACATATCTTTCAGTGCTTTTCCCTTTTTTAGATTAGTAGCATATGTTAGAGTAGTAGAGTGAAATATTTTTTTTTAAGCCCAGAGGCCCTGAGAAATTGAAATGCACTGACTAGCCTAAAGGACATGAAGAACCCAGTTTTTAATGTAATTCTAAATGAAAGTCCAACCTTTATAATTGAAACTATTATATTGTTGTAATTCAAGTGTGTTTTAATAATGGAAAAAACCCCTCTCTAATTACCCGTAGCTGCGTTACTTACATTACAAAGAAGAACTCTAATCAATGGAAATCTTTATTTTATGTCTCTAAATGCTGTATTAAGAGTGCTAATTTCAGGAACTACTTACTATTGTTTAAATCTAGAGCATATTTTATTCTTCCATGAGACTAAGAGACCTTGGTCATTAAAAACCAAGTGTAAATACTTTTGACATTTTAATCCAAAAAATAGAATCTCATTATTCCCATGTGCAATAGTATCAAGTTACTGTAAATTTAGAGGGAAAAGGTATCTCCCTATGTGTGTGTATGTTAACATACATTATGCAGGAATCTGATTAATGTGCAGACAGTAGTGGGGAAAGCAATAAAGCACAGAAGTAATAATTTCAAGCTAAGACATTATTTTGGATTCTTCTCAGTCAGTTCTTCCTCAGTACACATGAACTTCCAGCTTCAAGAGCTCCCAACAGAAGTAATTTCTAGAATAAATAAGAAAGTGCATAATTTTCCTGAAAAGTTTTGTAAAACATGCTCTGCAGCTCAATAAAATTTTCCTATACTGAGAGTTAAAATAGAGTATTTAATGCAAGTTATTTGGGATAAGTTATATGGCTTTTTTAAAGGCAGTTCTGCACTACTGATAAGAAACCTCTCTGAAAGCCATGCCTTGCTCACTAAGCATATGTATCAAAGATAACCAGTATAGACTGACTGGATTTCCAAAATGTAAGATCCCTCCCCAAAGGAAAGCATAGATTTGAGAGGGACAGCCTTGTAAGTTGTGAAAAGAATAAAACAAAAATTGGGATAAAGAGTCAGTGGAGAGATGTCACTGAAAGATGGACGCCACAGTCTGTCCTACTCAAGGTAAGTGATCTAGAGAAGTGAGTAAATAGGGAGGTAACAAAGTTGGAGTTGGTGACAATATTGTGTCCCTCTAAAGTAGTTAAACACCAGTAGTAAAGTAGTAAAGAAAAGGAGTGACTGCAAGAAATTGCAGAAGGACCTTGTGATATTGACTGCACAGGCTATGAGTTGAAAAGGAAAACTGAGTTTTGATTCATATAAAAAAAACATAAGCAGGAAAAGAGGTGATTGAGGGAGGACCAGAAGGAGACAACTTACTTATTCATCAATCAACACAGGTTTCTCGACATTCTTTTTCTGTTTCAAATCTATTGTTGGTTCCATTACAACCTCCATACCAGAACTGGCCACAAGAATTGCCATCCTTGTCATAATACCATTTCACCACATAGTTCCAACAATCCCCTGGTTTCATAGGTTCCAAGCACCTTGGATCTGAAAGTGCATCAGTAAAAGTTAGCTTGGATTCTGGGAATAAGTTATGTTATCTTAGAAGTGCCTCCTTCAGTAAGAAAAGCATCCGTTTTGTTTTCTTTCTTTTAGTGCCTGGCCATATTCCACTTCTGTTAATAACTTACCTGAACAGGCCTAAAAAAACAAAGGATTAGTTGGAAGCAAGACTGCCTAAATCCTGATGCAAGAATCAAGCTGCTATTTAAATACCTAAGCATGCAGTTGGTACACAAGGGTATCATCTGAGTCCAAAAATCTGTCTCTGACTGTGTGTGATGTCTGTAGACAGAGCACCCAGAAATACAGAAAGCAATAAAAGTAATAAAATCTAAATTATATTGGAAGAGGGAGTGGGGTTTGCTTTTTTTTTTTTTTTTTTTTTGGTACAGACTTGCTACCCAGAACCTGAAGACAGTATTTATTACTCACTTTTTTGGGTTCTTGCTACTTCTGTTTGCCACGCAGCTGGCTGGTGACCTTCAGTAGCAGTTCCACCAACAAAAGGATTGACAACTGGACTCAGGGGTCTGATTTCAGATATGTTATGAACTGGGGGAAGTATTGATTCTCTGTGAGCAGAGGTGGTCACACTGTGGTCCTGAGCAGATCGCAGAGGCTCAGTGTATGTGGATTGTGATGGACTATGCTGCAAAAGGAGTCAAAATCTTAAAATTCTATCTGAGCATAGATGCTATGACAAAAAAAAAGAAAGATAGAATTATGCAGGAAACTTTTGCTAAGCAATGTGTGAAAAAACACTACTAAAAGCAGATTGGTTTCTGTGATTATTTAGTATGGAGCCATAATTTTCTGACCATGAGAACATAATGAAAAGGGAAAGTAATGCTTCTGATTTAGCCACTAAGCTGAATTCATTCAATTTAAGCTAAATTGCAGTCACTACTTAGTCTGCAATGCAAATAAAACAAAAAATTGGAGGAATTTTTGGGTGAGTCACTGCTGCTTAACATCTAGTACACACTCATTGGGCATGATCTGACATCTTCAATCTGTCCTATTTCTGGTTAATGGCCAGTTGCTAATCATTAGAATTTTAGAATTTACCTTGATAGAAGTGTTAAGCAGTCAACCCTGCTCTTCAAATTGAAGCTATTATCTAAAGATTTGCCTAATATTTTGGTATATTCAAGAAGATTTGTAAGGTCCTTAGTACAGTACAGTACAAACAACTGCCTTAATCAGACATTGATTACCTACTGAGAACAGAAAGGAATTTGATAATATTCAATATCCTCCCATTTACAGGCCACCACTGACAAAGTCAATTTAAGAAAACTCTTCAGAGTAATTGGAACTCAGTCTAGGTGGAATGTAAAGATGTAGACAATTCATCCAGTCCTTTGAATTTTGCATTTCTTCTCTAGGTCTACAAAAAGACTGTGTTTACTATAGTAATTCAACAGTTTGAAGATTTATCCATAACAACAGCCAGCCAGAACCAAGTGTGTGAGCATCTAATCCTATCTGATATATCTAAGAACCTACCTAAGAATCCTTTCTGATTCTTATCACTTGTTTTATAAAATCAGCATCTATCTAGGTTTACATTTATTTTTCTTAACAATACAGAATGTCAAAACCGACCCTCAGTGTCTCACAGACCTGTCTAGATGTATGATAAGCCAAAAACCTAAGTTAATCACACTTACCAAAAGAGCTCTTATTCTTGGAAATTAACCTAGATTTTGAAAGTGAACTATTTAATTATGAATGATATTATATAAACAATACTACAAGGATTAATAGTGGATAATCCATTGGCTCATCCACAGTAAGACAGTAATATTTAATTATCTGTAATCTGCATTCAATTAATATTTGAATACCAGTGCCATGGTCTGCTATATCCATTCCATGCAGCTACAGAGGCTTGTACATAATATATTTCAACCAGTTTATCCACGTGGTTATGAGGGCAAGCAAAGCTCATTTTGTAAAGCTCCAAGTTTTTATTGACTATTTTAGGCAAAGCAATAAAAATGCTAATCCAATGCTCCAACAGTGGCTGAAAAATAATGGAGTCCTAAGAAGGGAGCTAAGGTGATCCCCACCTGCAGAAAATATCATCTATTGCATTAAAGCTCTCCCTGTCCTTGTCCTGTCTATCTGTGCAGCAGCACAGTTTTGGAGGGAAGAACCTCAGTGTAGGTCAGGAGGAATTTAAGGCTGGAGAGCAAAGAGTAACAAATAAGGACTCCTACAAGTACAGCCCAATGTGGAAAGTGAAAGAACACCAAAGGCTTAATAACTTGGAAATATGGCTAGGAACAACCTGTAAAGTGTGTGACCATGACAATAAGCATTTTACTAACTAATCTAATCAGCTTGCATATAAGTAAATGTCTTATCTACTGTGCATCTGCCACAATAGAAATGTGTTTTAACTCACTTTGAAGATGAATAAGACCTACAAAAAAAAGTGAGGACTCTCAGCATTTATTGCAACCAAGAGGCAGCATTGCCCTGTTTCTTTCGTAAACATTTGTTCTCAACAAGTAAGTTCACTCTAATTTGAAAAGCTTTTTTCAAACACTTTGGTCTAGTCAAATGACATGCTATTTGCATATTAAAATGTGACTAAATAGTTAAATAAAGATGGCAAAATATTCAAATTCAAATAAAGACACATTTTTTAAAACATTTGACAGCTGTTACTTGTTTACTCACTGGGTTACTAGTTCTTTCCGTAGGAAGCATATCAATCTCTGAAGTGGTCACTTTAGGTAGCAGGCTATCAGCATCTTTCCTGGCAATTTCAGATTCCAGACTTGGAGAAGGAGATAAAATATTGTAATTTCTTATGTACACTGCAGACTCGTTGTCACAGATTTTCGTGATCAGTTTATTTTCGAGAACTGAAAAGATTAATGAAATAATGACATTTTTAAGGGGCAATGAAAAGAAGTCACAATGATTCAGAACAAGCTTTTAGTGCAGTATTAGCCCTAAACTTTTAATTACTGTGACTTGTGAAAGACCATCTTCTGTAGCTATGTCAAAACAGAAATGATAAGTCATAAAGTAACACCATCTTTGAATTATTTTATTTTAGCACCATGTTGTTCTTTTAAGAGAAAACAGATAAAAATATCAAGTCCCTCTAGGAAGTAAAAGTGATAGCAGAAAAGAGAATAACAGTCAGAAAAATGAGGGTGAAGGAAAGGAAGTGTTTACACATAAGAAAGAAAAAGAAAAACAGGGCAACAGTTTTCTACTCATTTGTAAAACCAAAAAGCACCAGGGACTGGGAATATTTTTATGTTGAATGCTGGAGTCTGAGTCAAAGCCTTAAATTTAATCCCAGTGGGAACCAGACCTTAGCTTGGATTTTTCTTAATGCCTTCAATCCAGACTTAACTTCATTCACAATCTCAGCATAGCAAAATAAATTTATGCTCAGGAAAAGTATAGGCTAGTCTACAGCTAGTGTAGATCAATGTATCTTTTTTTTTTTTTAATGGGTCATTATAGATTTCCTCTGGATTTTCTCCTGATTTCACCCATGGTCACAGATATTTTTCAAGCCACATACATTGAAATATACCATGTCTATCATATCCCATTCTCTTTGTTTGTGGCTTCACCATTTTTTCCCTGAAACTAGGGTGAAAGCACAGGTTTCCTTATAGCTTTCACCAAAAAAAAAAGCAACAAAAAACCAAACCAAAACCAAAACAAAACAAAAAAAACCCCAACAAAACAAAAATAAGAAAGAGTCCTTGCAAGAGAAAGTGGAGGGATTCCAAGACTCACAAGAGAGTTTGAGATGTTATGTCAAAGTGGAAGGAAACCTGCATCTCTCTAGGATGAAACTATGGCCAATCACAAAAGGACTGTGAAGGAAGGCTGATGCAATCTCTCGCATAAGAGGAGTATCCCAAAGAAGACCTGGGCTTAGAAAACTGATGTTCATTGTGTTTTATTGCTTCTGCAAAAGGTAAAAAATTTGGCAAAGGTTTCATTTGGCCAAAGATGATGCAAAACAAGAGAGAGCTTTACCAAAAAGAGAAATAAAAGCTGCCACTCAGCAGGCTGCCTTGCCTGGGCATGGGAGAGGCCAAATATGCTTTCCAGTTTCCTCTTACTGAAATAGTTTCTTTTACCTGAAAGTGTTATGAAGTCGTCTATCTGGTAAACATGTTCTTCATCAGGGTCTGTTGCAATGAGCTGCATTTCTTTCAGGAAGTCATCATAATGAGGATCAGTCCTTTGTACAATCCCAATGACAAATATCTCAATATTTGTAGCATGGGCTTCTCTTACTATAGTGTCCAGCCGTACTTTATCCCGACTGTCCGCCTGTCCATCCGTTATTACAACAGCCACCTTCCTTACAGCCGGCCGCGCTGCCTGGAATAAGCGAATGGCTTCTTGGATAGCAGAAGCTGTGAATGTGCCTTCTCCTAAGTAGGGCATCTTGTCAACAGCTGATTTCAGGTACTCTTTGCTTGTGTATTGCTTCAGAGAAGACACCAGATCCACTCTGTGGCTGAAGTTGATAATGCCAATGCGGGTTGTAGCGTGGTTGGCCGAAATCTTGTCAATGAATGTTTTCACAAAGGTTTTGATAATATTGAAGTTATCTGGTCCAACACTTTCTGAGCTGTCAATGACGAATACTAGTTCCAGTGGTGTTGTTCTACATTTGATACCACAACCTAGAAGAATAACCATTTCAGTCATTTTATGAGAAACCACCTTTAAAAAATGCATTGGACTCACACATCAGATTTAGTCAGTTAAAACTCACTTAATGAATTAATCTCTAGTTACTGATACTGATCACAGAAACAGAGCTGGACCAAATTACTTCAGGTATAGTTCTGGTGACATAGTGAGCATTGTTTTTATATCCATAGTATCCTGACACACAAACATGCAGAGGAAAAATCCATTCAGTCAATACAAATTCACTGTGTTTTATCAGAACTACTTGTTTCTTCCATACTGGAATGCTTACCACATATTTCACTGATAAGTCTGATAACATCTTCTCTCTGAAAAAGAGTATTCATTTGTTGTATGTTCTAGTGTTAAGAATGCTGAAGTATTCATTTATTTACAAAAATGCAGGCAGTGCAATATCTCATAAACAGGCTCATAAAGCCTTGTGTAAAATCACATAATCTTCAAATAATTCTCCCAGATAAACTGCTATTGCTTCAAATAATTTATTTACCTACTTACCGAAAGGCCAGGTTCACCTTTTCTTCCCCCAGATCCCTGGAAATGTGTAGAGTGAGATACTTAACAAAAGCCAAATTTGCTTAGTTTCTACTCTGTAAATTTAAGTAACATGAAAATGTGTTTTACCTTTGGCCCTGGAGGTCCTGGGTCTCCAATCTCCCCTTTGGCACCTTTGCTCCCTGTATCACCTTTATCTCCATAGTCTCCCTAATTTAAAACAACAGTATTAAATACAGTCATAGCTCCAGTTTTGTTGATTGTCAGAGCTGTAGGTAAGGTTCAATGAGCTTTAAAGATAAATTTTCTGGCTCTTTTGTTGTTTTGTTTTGTTTTTTTTTTAAATTAATAATTTCTGTTGGATGTATTATAAGGAGAATATCTGAAAGCAGGTTCTCAGAGAAAGCAAAATGGGCAGTAAAAACATCATTAAGAAATTTCTCTGAAAAATTACCTTAGTTCTGGAGGGGCAGTAAAGACATCTGTATGCAAATTGCAAGAATATATAATGTTTGCTGTTCTTGATTTTCTTGAGCTCTCAAACAACGTTTATACTGGACCTATGCTAATTTATACTTAAGGAGAGATAACTGCCTCAGATCAGCCACTGTGCTGAAACTCACACCAGTTCTGCACAAAAGCCAATCAAAAACCTGAGAGCTTTCAAAGGACAAATGAAGAGGCATGCATGTTAAATCCACCGGAAAAATACAGTGTTTCACATTTAGAAGCAAATTTGCAATTTTTCCCTCAACTGATTAGACCTTTTTGATTTCCAAAAAAACGTGAGTGGGTTCTATATTATGAGACAATTTCCACATAATGCAGGTATGAAACATCGTAAGTAAGATTCCAATTCTAAATTAGACACTTTTTTCAAGAAGAAGATTGCGCAGGACAGATTTTTTACTTTTCTCTGGAAATTACTAACTAGCTTACATTTCACTTGAAATTTTAAAGCTTATGAATTTATCTAGATTACTGTCCATTTTTATGTTATTCCATATTATTGCCCAGCCAATGGAATCACATGGGTAACTCCTGTGCTCTAGCCTTCACTAGTGATTGTTACCAGTTTTTAAGAAACCTTTTGAATTTATCAGTCTGATTCTGATCTTATTCAAACTGGTGTAAATTTGAAAACTGTAAATAGCTCCTCCACAGCATTAAGAAAACCAGTTTTAACTAAGTAACGTCTTGGAAGAGAGTTTTTATTCTATTTCACAAAATCATAATATCCAACAAAGGATATTACTTTCCATTACCTGTCCATGACTTGAATCTAACATCACTGAAGTTAATGTCAGCATTTATAAAAATGGGAAAGCAAATATGATTTGCTGGCTGTGGTGCTGTTGCTACTTTCTTACACTTAAATATACTGAAACCTGATCTTTTTGGTACATATTTGAAATTCCTGCTGAACTAAACCATTCCTTATCATGTGTGTCAAGTCTGCTATATTAATAGAAAACAGAAAAGTGAGTATTTGGAGAGATTTACATTGGGCCACAAAGAAAGATGAAAATGATGATCAGTGAAAATATTCCAGTTATTATTATAATATTGTGGCATTTGGAATGTGAGTGAAAATAGAACAAGGAGGCAGGAATTTGAATCTGTGTGAAAGAGCTTGATATTCACATGAAAGCTCCCAAGCTGTTAGATGTGAATAGCTAAGTGTAGGAAATTCTCACAATTTTTATAACAACCAGGAAGTTATTCAGTAAGGAACGATTCAAGCTTGGGCTTCAATCATTGTAGAAAAAAAAAAAGTCAAGTAAAGCAAAGCCCTTAAATGATGTTAATCATAAAGAAATTCCTTTTTTTTGTCAGAGCCTGGCAAATAAAAGGATATTTTGTACATGAAAAATATGAAAAATAAATGAATACATAATTTTAATACCTTAGAATTATTCTCCTGCTAATAGGTATGACCTCATTCTAGATCCTTCTTTGTAATCTGATCCTTAATGACCATTAGGATTTTCACAGACTTCAAAGCTGACAATGAGTAGTAGGTACTTACCATGCTAGCTCTATAAGGTCTTTGTCTTCTGTTTCTCTTCAAAGACCTGTCACATGAAATAACCAAAAAGGAAGAAAACCCCCTTCTCTTTCCTTACTGCAAACCTAGGATTTACCTTTCGTCCAGGAAGGCCAGTTCCTACGGATCCCTTTGGTCCAGGAAAACCTTTACTTCCTTTTTCTCCCTGAACAAAATATGAAAATTAAGTTTAACTGAAAATTAATGTTAAATCTATGCTGTTTCTATTCACTTTTACACATTTGTATAATACGATGAAGCACACAATTTTCCAGACAAAAGTGGTCTAAGGTTGGAGAAATAAGAAATTGGCTATTATTCATAACATACATGAGAATCCTATAAAGTATATAATAAAGAATTTATTCCTGATTAATCTATTCTGGATTAAATTTTAAATGAAAATTTGTCATTCCACTGAAAGAGATGAAAGACAAAAGTAACTTTTCAGAGGCTCAGATAGTTATTCATCCTGTCTAGAAGAAGTAAAATATGGTACAAACCAAAGTTTCTCTAGAAAGACACATTCATGACCTCTTCAGGGCAGACTCTTTTTTCTGATCTTAAGTAAATGAGAAGACATCTCTACTATTCACAGTGTGGAAAACAGAACACCTTTCTGCTGATAACTCAAAAGACAGTATCTGTCCAGTTACAAAGCTCAAAATTGTTTGTAAGTATTGCTACACATACCCTGCTGCATGTACTTAGACTTAAAAAGCACACCCATGCTAGCAGTGTGGGCCCACAACGTTATAAAACACAGCTGTTATATATACACAGAAAATTCTTCATAGCTTCTGGCCTCCAGAAACTTTCTTGCTTTATTTAATAGGGTAACACAAATATTTTTTACAGATCAACTGCTGTATCCATTTAAAACACAGTTAGAAGTGATTATATTTCCTGGTACATAAATGCTTCACCAAAATTCATATTACATACATAATTCACATAAAGCAGTGCCTGATGAATATACCAAAACCAGTTCCAGAGAACGTCAGTGAGATCAGGAGCAGTTACCACATGTATCAAATCTAACTATGAGGTACAAATACAGGGATAGTCAGTTCTAGTCTTCAGTCAAGGGCTCTCACTAAAGCATCCTTTTTTTAATGCTTGTATTGCTGCTCAAAAATGGGTCTAAAGGGGTCATATTGCTCATAATGGACAGAGAAATACCAAAGTATTTCCAAGTTTATCCAGCCTTCACCTAAGGTGCACCAGCACAGCAGGACTGATCACTGACTATTCCTGCTGTGCTGGATAGGGGTTGATGGATTTCTGCAGGCAAGGAAACAGCTGCACACTGCACACCTAAGCCAACCTTCTCTTCCTTGTACCGAGGGCTCTCGGCTCCCATCAGCTGGGAATTCACCAGTAGTTAGGCAATGAGATGCAGCTCCTCGAAGACACAGTGTACTACAAGTCATGTCCATGGATGGTTTTCTCTCTTCAGATTCCAGATCTGACAGAGATCTGCTGAGATGACAGCTTCTGCTTGCACTGGAGCACCGCTTTCACAGCCTTGCCCTGTAAGAATCTCTTGGTCCACTAGCCCCAACTTGGGGAATTAAATTCTCTGTTTGCCACCAGGGCTACCTATCCCTAACCTGCTAACCAGTAGCCTCTTGCCTCTGTAAGCCAAACTTCCTCTCTCCCCAGTTCCTTACAGCAGCAGCAGCTCAGACAGTATTAGGTAGATTCTAGAAACTGAAAAACAGTGGGTGTACCAAATTCCATAGCTGATCCACTAGGGGAATTTCCTGTAAATAGGAAATACTCCTAAGGTGATGGGATGCACACGGCAATTTATTTTGCACTGTTATAGGAACTCACAGTGGCTATTAATCTAATTTTCTTTAAGTCAGCTTTAGCAGGTTGTGCTTCTCGGGGCCCTCATTTAGGTATTAATGCAAATTTTAAACACAGTGAAACAGTGTGCCAGTTTGTTTCAAGGCTTTCTGTTCAGCACTAGACTCCTTTCCACTCAGGTCATCACACAGCTTCCTGGTTAACTCCTCTGCAGGTCTGCAGAGCACATCCATGTGAACCAAAATCAGGATATGCCATGTATTCCAGTCGTCCTTCACTAGTAATAAACGTCAGACCCAACAAAATGGCAGATTTCTTGCTGCCATTTGTTACTGCCCATTTGACATTGTTGTGATGGTTTTCAGGCAATGAAAACTGAATGGGACCTACTGTTCTAAGTAAACTCATACCCATACAGCTGACATTTCTCACAAGCACACATGTGAGTTTCATCCTTTAAAACATCAACCACAGAACCAAATCCTCCTTCCTCTACTTGTGCAACAAGTATCAATCAACATTAGAAGGGTTTCTCATAGATTCCATAGCAGTACACTTAGTAAAACCCAAGAAGTGTGCTGTATTAATTTAAAAATATTTATGGCTTTGACAGTTTAATTCATGCACATTATAAATTCAAACCTGACCACCAGTATTACCAAAATGAACTGAGGGCAGATCTGAGAATGTCTAGACTGTGGTTTTGGATGGGAAACAAGCATAAAAAAAAATCTGTGAATATAGCTATCAACATAAAGTAACTTGAAAACCAACTCATTTTTGGCATTCCATTCTTACCATATGCAGACCGAGATCTCTCTCTTTATATAAAAAAATACTTGGAGCGATATTGGTGGCTAAAGTGCAGGAGTAGAGTAACTTTAATGTGATGAAGAGTTGCCAGAAAGAATGAAGTTTGATATGTGAAGAAATAGAAGGACAAAACAGACAAACAAACATCAACAAGCATTAGTGTGTAGAGGAAACTGGCACTACCAGAGCAAGACAGTTGCAAAAGTTGCTCAGAAATAAGCTGTTCCTAAGAATTATATAAAAACAATTATAATTTTTAAAAGCAATTGTTAAGGGAAGAAAATAGAAATGGCAAGACCAACTGTACCTACACAAGCCATGGAATACTATATAAACAACAGCAGCTGGGTTTGATCCACCATATCATTACAGTTTGTTTTATTTTCAAACCCAAACACATTTCACAAACAGGACACATTACTTTCCAACATCCCTAAATTTCACAGCCTTGTATTAGAAACCTGCCTTTGTTTGACAGTGTGTCAGTGAACTTTGTTCTTCCACAGGAAAGCTTTCATAATGAAACTGAATTCTCTACACTAGTAAAACATGCTTTAGATATTTATTCATAGAAATGTCAACATGTAGGCACACATCTCTGTGTATCTAAAGACATAGAGAGAGAGAGAGAGACGGGGGAGACAGATAGAGGGGGAGAGAGAGAGAGAGAGAGAGAGAGAGGTGGGAGGAGGGAGAGAGAGAGAAAGACAGAGAGGTGTAAATGTGCACACTGAATATATTTTGGGTAACCCTTATCTTCTCACAGGAACAGAAAATTATTGTATAATCTGCATATTTTTTAATGTATCATCAAATGCACTTGATTGCTGAAATATTTTCATCCAGAATGGCAATTGTGCTTTTATAATTAACCTCGCATACCCGTAGAATTAACAAAGATATATCCAAAGTATTAGATTCTGGAAACATAGCACAAGTTGTTATTAAAGGCAGACAGGAAAGAGTTTTCCTATACCATAAAGTAATACAAAGATGGCAAGAATTTTTCTCATTTTCACATGAATAGAGCAAAGAGCCCGTGGAGATCCAGCAAACAGGAAGAAGAGAAAAGAAAATAAGGAGTTTCTTACGTACTCACATTAAAATATGTATTACCTTTGTGATTACTGATAACAATTTATACAGAGCCAAACTGCAAACAGATCAGAAACAAAGGTCTAGACAGTCATGACTCTTAACCATTTCTTAGACATCTTTGTCTAAGAAATTGTGGAAACAGAATAAATCAGAAACCATAAAAGGTAGTTATATAATAAGGGAAAAAGAAAGAGCATAATAAAGTATATTGTTATGCTATGAAATACCTCAGTGAAAAAAAAAAAAAGAAAAGCCATCTGCAGAATAAAACCAGAAATGATGGAACACAAATATAAAAATGGAGGACATTGAAGATGTAATCAAAGCAAGTTGTGAACAAAGTAAATTCTGAAGGAATCCATGCTTTTCTGGTAAAGCTTGTATGAAATAATTCCACAATGGACCAAAGAAAGATTCTCCTCTGAATCATTTTGCAAACAATACACATTTTCATAAATTTGTTTGTTGGCTTCAGAATGTCACTGTTTTCCAATGAAGACCTGCTTGCCAGTGAATTCTCTGATGTTTTTAGTATCTACAGCCAAAATCACAGTATGAAGAGGCACCTTTTATAACCAAACTAGAACACTGTCCCTTTTACTCAATCACTGGTGGTTGACCACTTAGAGCCGGAGACCTGAGCACAATACTCTTGATCCAGGGAAATATTCAATCATATGCTCAATTTTAAGTGCACTGATTTAAGGATTGGAGAAACTTGGGTTGTTCTCCATTGGAGCCTCCAGTTTCAATAAATTTTTCCATGCATATATGACAAGGCAATTTAACAACTGAATGCTCAGAATATGTTGTCAAGTTTGTGTTTCTCCTTTCAAGGAGAGAACTCGTGGTTGGAACTGTGTGAGTAAAAACCCAATTAAGAGTACGTGGGAGACTGCCTAATTTAATTTACATTCCTACATGTGTTTAACTTACTTTGCCACAGTAGGTCTCTGTTACTGCCTTTTACAAGTGCAGCCCAGATAAAACTATGGATCTAAGTAAATCAATAAGATGTGGCAGAGATAAGCCTTTTGTCTCCAGGTTAAATATATTTTAATGACAAGAACAATAGGAGAGCAATTGGACACAAACAGTACTGAAGATCCAGCAAATAAAGTAAATATTGCATATCTTATGAATACAAAAATTAAGTGTAAAATTAATATTTGCAGGAGTTTACTGATTTGGTGGCAAAGACGGAAAGAAGACAATGAATCTCTTTAAGAAACAGTTTGAGAAGAAACTGAACAGATATCACATTAACCTGGATTACCTTGTCTCCTTGTATGCTGATACCAGGGGGGCCAGGGGGACCAGGCAAGCCTTTACGTCCCATAATACCCTATAACAGTCAGTAAAAAAAAAGCAAAAAAAGAATGATTAGGAGGTAAACTCCTGGTAACACTAAGGAAATAATCCCAAAGTCACTGCAAGCAAAAGAAGTAAAACCAGGTCAAAGATTCTAGGTCTGATTCTTCTTTGGTTTATAGTTTCTCACTGTGAATCTTAGTAATCATCCATGGCAAATTCTCAGGAAAGCAAAGGAACAATTAACTTGAAAATAATAAAAGAATAAAATTTACTTACATACATGTCCTCACTCTTGAAAACAAAATATTGTTTGCCCACAGAGAACACATTTTTCCTTCTCACAGGCTTTGTGGAAAGAGCACATAGTGTCACACTAGGATTTTGACACTCAGTCCAAACTTTCTCTTTTCAAACAGGCTGTGTCAGTATGATTTACCAAAGTACTGGAATTGTTGCAGCTTTCAGAAAGCAAGGTAAAATCAGACCCATCCTGAGAAAGTATTAATGCCCTGTCGTTTATTGCATATCTGGAGTCAGTAATAATTATGTTTCTTCATTCAGATTCTAGTTTATTCAAAATGGCACTGGAGGGTTCTGTTACTCTCTGCTATTATTCAAAATGTTACAAAGGAGTATCTTTAAACTATCAGAAAGCGGAAAAATATACACAATGTTTCTCCTCATTGCATTTGTAAAAATAATTTATGGAGAAAACTGTAATAAAGAAATCCAGGTATGTACTGATTTTCTTTTCTTATCAGTATGTCTTTTTTAATTATAAATCACTTTAGTGAAGGGAGAAAAAATTGCCCAGATGTTGCATGCTGGCAGCTTATAGAATTAACTTTTTGTTTTCATATTTCTTTCTTAATGGTTTTAATGACAAAATCAATTTGATTTAATTTGATTGAGCAAAAATTGCAAACATAAAATTCACATTTAATGCATTTTCCAGCACAAAAGAATATCTTGGAAACAGGATAGATACAAGCAGAAGAAATGCGTCATTTAGCTAATTTACCAGCCTGATAGCTCTGTTCAATCTCCAGATGTAATATCATAAAGTTTAGCTGCAAATGCAATTTTCATCCCATTAGTATTCTTCCTAATCCAGTTGGTGGAAGTGTATGGTTAGTGAGCATGTTTACATGCTTGATTTCTCCTGAAGCTACACCAATGTGAATCAATAACTGATGAAGATTGTTTGGTGTCTGAAAGATCAGGGTCTGGCTGCCAGCATCCCAAAAGAGCACAAAAATCTTCAACATGGCATCATACCAACCTTGGGACCCATATGCCCCCATCCTGGAGGCCCCGGGGGCCCAAGATCACCTTTAATTCCACGGTCTCCCTGAAAATAGACACAGAAATGTCAGTCATCATCTAGCAAATGTCACATCTTCCATCCACTTATGAAGCCGTCAAACTACTGAGTTTAAAAAACAAGCCAAACAAATGCTACATAAATAAGCAGCTGCTTTATAGATAGGTATTAAAGAAAAAAAGAAAAAAAAAGAGCTCAAAATACAGGCACCCACATCATTTAAGCTCTAGGTGAAGAACATTATTTCCCTAGCAAACATCCATGTGCTCAGGATGGACAGGGAGCTTACTAGTGGAACCATCATCATGAAGCTCTTAACTGATACTGTGCTTGTTCTGACACTAGAGAAATTCAGCTTCCAGAACTGTCAAATTTAGGCATTTATGTAAACAAAATGAATTTTAATAGCATCAATATAGATGAATAAAAAAAATTTTAAGAAAAGCTCTAATGTACATACATTTAGCTTGATTTCTGAAGGAAATAAGGCTTGAGTGATATCCTCTGCCTGTGCTTCTGCTTGTCTGCGTTCATTCTATTTTTTTCTTCCAGTATATTTTGAACTCACCAGTTGATTTCAGCCAAATTGATCAGAAATATACAGGCCTTCACCATATTAATTTTCAACAGATTTGGCGATAGTTGGAGGCTAGGTAATGGAGACAACTTTTTGACATTGTCAATTTAGGCTTTTACTGAAGAAACAAGAAAATCCAAAGGGGACTCATCCCTCAACCATCAGGCAGAGAAAAGGCAGCAGCCCCCTGGTGAGGAGAAAATGAGGGTAACAGAGGGCCTGGTGCTGCCCCTCGTGCTGCAGACAAACCCAGCAAAGGAGGTGGAGAGTCAGGGGACATCAGTGATAAAGGGAATGCACAGGGACAGATGAGGCAGTTTTGTTTTCCTCAGACTGTGACTGTACAAGTGAGGGAATAAGTATACATTCAACACCATTACTAGAAAAGTCCCATCCATTCCTTGAAAAGAAAAAAGTAGTCTATAACCAATAAGTTAGAGATGCAGAATATTCTGATTTGTGTTTAGCTTGACATTCCTAAACCTATTCCTCTGCAGCCAAGTGCAAATAAAGAAATGCACTGAGAAGCTGTCGATCATCCAATATATTAAAAACAAAGCAGAAAAAAATATTTCTTGACAAAATTAAAAAGAAATAGTCATACAAACTCTTAATTGTACTTATTTTTGCATTTGGAAAAGCTGTAGAAAGGGCTGTGCCTGCAGAGGGAGCATTCGATCTAGAACAGAAGTGCAAGTATAAATCACAAATCACAGATGTCACTTGAGTTGTGGTAGGTGAAATGAAACAACATATCAAACAGATTAAAAAGAAAAAAATAAACAGAATCTTCTACTGATTTTCTTTACATCCTGGGAAGAATGTGTGCAGTCATTATAGTGACTGCTTTTAGGTGCAATTCCCAAGGTTCAGTCTCTAGTTATGCAAACGTACCAGGGCCCAAACTATGCGTAGGTATGAGAGATTTGGAGAGGTGGGAACTCTGATTATAAAGGCTAAAGCTCAGACTAAGTATATAATACTCTTTTTCCTGATGTAACATTTAGCTTTTGAATTTCTTTCCTGTTTCATCCAAAGCACTAGAGACTGGCCAGTTTGAGTCAGGGCATAGGCATGGTATATGGATGCTCTTAGCTTTAAATTGCTGTGTCAGGGTGATTGGGTAAAAGTAAATGCCATGTTCAGCTGGGAGGAAATTTTTCCCTCAGGCATTTTTATCAGACCTTCCTTGCCAATGCAAACAGCCAAGACATCTTCCTATCTAGTACCTTCTATTATCAAAGGAATATTTATTTGTTCTCAGTGTCCCCACAACACCGATACAATTTAAAGCTGTTTGTAGGCCAACTCTTCATGAGCAGAAGTTGTGCAGAGCAGCCAAAGGTTCCCCTGTCCAAGCCTCCCTCTGAAATCTGCCAGAGATGTCAGAGCTAAGAGATACAGATATTGCATTAAAAGGCACTTTTTTTAGGAGACTCTGGAATACTGTGGCCTGTGAAACAGCCAGTGAACTGCTGTAGTGAAAACTGAATGGGAGGCTACCAAACATAAATGATTCCTTATGGCCCAGTACCCAGTACACCTAAAACCTGCTCTTAGACCAGCCCTGACCAAAAACAGCCTGAGGGTGACCTGTAGTCATCTGCCTCTTCCTCCCATGGGTAACACAGTCTTCCACAGGGTCGTTGCAGGTGAAGGATTGAATTTTTGCCTCACATGCTTAGTTAATACCAGATGTCTCATTGAAAAGCTCTTTTGTAGAGCTTTATAGTAATCTTCACAGTTTCTGTATTTCTTGATTTAAAGAAAAAGACTTCTATTTTGCTTTATGAGTTGTGAAATGGAGCAGTTCTTTTTCCAAAGGTGTCACACTAAACTGTCCTTCAGGGAATTCATTTCAAAAATTATTAATACTGTTCTTTGATGAGGTCTAATTTATTTCATTGGTTGTGCTTGTAGACAAGCTTGACACCATCAGTAAAACAGTGAACTAGAAAAACACAGCTGAAGGAAGAAATAAAGAGCTGAGTCAAGACACAAAGTGCAGGATTCCAGTGTCTATTCTGTACCTTTTATTCTAGAAAAAAAATCATTAAATGGACTAATGGTAAACTGAAACGTAAATCTTGGATTTCCCAAGATATATAACTCATTTACTGTGAAGGATGTGTATTTGATACTGAAACATACAGCAGACACTGCAATACTCTCTTTAGCGAGAGTTAATGGATATAACAGTATTTGTAAGAACAACATTATTTTTAAAAAAAGGTATTACATCTCTATTTTCCACATTTAGTTCAAATACGCAAGCCCCAAGCTGCAAAAGTTGTTTATATTGCAACTGGATCCACCCCAAATGTTCATGCACGAGGGACTTTGCTAAGGATTTCAATAATCTTTCTAATATCCAGTTACTTGCTTTATTTCTAGGGCTGGACTCTTGCTCTTCAATGTCTGTAACTCACCTCCTAGTTGGCAACACTGCTTTTAAATCAATTTTTTATTATATTCTGACATTATGTGCTTCTGTTTTAATGCTACAGAACATAGGGCTCTGCCAAAACTGAATGCATCCCACATGTTTCAGTTTTGTTTTCATGTGAATTTGACCTCTGATACATAAAATTCCTGTCTAGCAGTGTGCACATATGTGAGCCATTTCTGAAAGCAGAGAGAACAGAGCTTTGATTCAGAAGAGTGGAACATTCCTATATAATGATCCTCAAAGGAATTTCAAATTAACTAGTGTGTAAATTTATGAGCCTCTTTTATCAAATAAATGTTCATTTTTTATATGCAGAGATTGTTGCTGCTCTTTTTTTTTTTTTTGGGGGGGGGTGGTTGTATAACATGTAGCCAGTGCATTTACATTTCATTTGAAAAAACAGAAGATTTTCCATTTTATGAACTAAGTTCTAAGGTAATTCTTTCAATTCAAGTGAATTCTTTTTCCTTGTGGCACCTTTGCTACCAAGATGCTATGCAAAAATTAAAAAATCAGACTGTAATACGGGCAAAAAATCAGGGAATGAGAAGAGATGTCTATGTATTAAGTTCCTTTTTTCCCAGTGCACTCTTTACTATGTCTGGTGTGGATACAGAGAAGTAAATCAGACATGTTGTATCTTGTTGGATAATGCTTGCTTTGGTGCACCACTCATACACTGCAAAAGCTACAGCTGCTCACTCTGCATAGAACAACAAACATTTCATTCAACATGACTAACACAGCAATCTAAGGGCATCACCAAAAAGAAGCCTACCTATTTTAAAGTAAAAAATACAAATTAAAATTTTTACTGGATGTTTTTAACTCTTGAATTTTTTATTATCCTGACAGAGTGTTAGATAAGCATTACTCTGAGCATGCAGGTTTGGTGGGCAATATCACACTGTAACACAAATAAAACACATAGATCCATGAAAAATTTTCGTACAAAATTTGGTGTAAGCATGATTTGCCCTAATTTTGCTGTGTTACTTGCAAAGACAGCTACTCTACAGGGTTCTGTTTTTCAGTAACTTGGACCTTAGATTCAAACTACCTAATTCTGACAAGTTTTGTGACAACAGAGATGACTTGATGGAAATAAGATACTTTAAGTTTACATGGCAACCCTGATCTGACCTGGAATTGTCAGGAAATACAAGAATAGTGATAACTATTTATCAGTTTGGTTTGGCCTAAGATAAGGAAAAGAGAATCTATTACTAGATATTCAATTGTACTATTAATAATAATAAATATAATTAAATTATTAGAAATTCACATCCTGGTCTCAGCTATTTCACTTTGGCTTAGTCAAAACTGGGTCACAGTATCACAGGCCTTTTGCCAAATTTATTATTAATTTAAAATTTCCACTAACATAACACAGATCATATCCCCTCACAAAAAGATGCTACCAATAAAACCCCTTTACTAGCACCATTAATAGAATTCACTCCACACATCTTGAGGAATGGTGATTGTTTTTATGCTGTTCATGGCTGGAGAAGGGACCAACAAATACGGATTTGATGTCTTCATAAAGGAATATGAACAACTCTATTCAACTGGCAATGATTAACATTACTTAGAGCCAAGTCCATCAAGTCTGAACGTCAACCTGGCAGTACCACAGCAAGCCCATAACCACTGAACAACATCACCCAGTGCCAGATCCAGACAGCTCTTAAACACCTCTAGAAATGGTGACACCCTCACCTCCCTGGGCAAACTATTCCAGTGCTTGACCACCCTACCAGGGGAAAACTTTTTTCTAATATCTAATCCGAATCTCCCTGTCTCAGCCTAAGGCCATATAACAGCTAAGCTATGATTTAATTAAATATATATGCTATTTTATCACAAGACTTACAGTGATTTAAGAATAACTGTGATAAAAAGACTAGATGCCATGTTCACTGTAGTTATGACATTTTATGAAAATCCCTTTGCTAGGATTTTCTTTTCCTGAGAAGCTGAGAGGGTCTCAGGAACAAATGTCAACAAATTGTTATTTGTTATTGTGGAATGCAGCAGGTGCTTCCTTGATTGGTTGATGTGGGATGTTTCTACTTGGTGACCAATCAAGGAGGCAGCAGCTCTCAGACTCTCTGTGAGTCTCAGAACTTTGTTATTTATTCTTTTTTATTCCTATATCACCTTCTGATGAATCTTTTCTCTCTGTTCTTTTAGTATAGTTTTAGTGTGGTCATTTTAATAAAATATATATCTTAATATAATAAACCAACCTCCTGAAACACAAAGTCAAGATTTCTCCTTCCCTTCACCAAGTCCTGGCTGCCCTGAAGACCTCATCAGTTCACCACTGCAAAAAGTGGGCATATTTACTTTTACTTTACACCTTCTACCCCTTCATCCCCAATGCATTTCATGATTCCATATTGTACTTCCATCATTCATGATCTAGGTTGGAACTTTTCTGATAATTACACAGCTAAAGAGTTTCTTGTCCCAGCAATTACCTTGTTGTACTGGTTATAAGAACAGAATGGACTTGTGACCCCCTTTTGAATCTCTGATATAAAACAGGCACCATGATTTTTCTAAGTATATTTCTGTATAGCTGTATATTTGTGATATTTTTCAGAAACACAGCCACAAACACTGATTTTAAAATTTCCAGTTGTGAGAAATTTCACTGCAATTATTTTAGTGGTTTCCTTTCACTTAAAAAAAAAAAGGAAATTATTTATTTCCATTTTGGATTCAGCTAAAATTTATTTCTATTACTCCCCTCTATTCCCACTGAAGTTGTGATATATGCTTCTGGACTTCAATTGTTCAACCATGGCATCATATTGGGAGACCATCTTTTTTGACAATGTGACTTTCCAATTCCTTTTTCAGAATGCATTTAGGAAGCAAGGAGCAATTCAGATGTAATGGTAGACATCCTGAAGACATATGTTAAATCCTTATCAATATCTGCCTTGATAATTTCATACAAGATTCTAGGATTTTAATGAAATGTTCTTCTGTAGTATCAAGAATCAGTATTATAAGGCTACATTATAGCAAGCCTGATATTTCTATTTGGAAAGATACAGCCTCATACAGAAAAATCTAATTAGTTTAGCCATATGCATTTTTTGTAAATTTATATTGAATAACATAATTGAAATCACTTTTAGTTCTTGCATTACTTGATGTGAAATACCTTTTATTGATAGGCATTAATTCAAAAGAGAAGGATAAATCCAGGTTTCCCAGATCCCAATGCCATTGGGACCATCCTGTGATAATTCGAAAGTCAAGTCATTCTAAGAATGAATGTCCTTCAATTTTTCCTTTATTGTGAATGGTTTTGAGAGATTATTGCAGTTTATTTTAAAAGTAAATTTTCCTGTTCAGAGAACTGAAGTTGAAAGTTCCTTCTGTTTGGGAAAAAACTTGTTTAGGCAATATTTCTTCTGTTTCCTTCTGCAACAGGCTGCCTGTTTCTTATTTCACATATGCAATGAGGAAATCATTAATAACACCACTCTGGGATATTTTAAAGTAGTTTGTTGTATGATTCTGGTCTTAATTCTCTTTCTCCAACCTTTTATAGCATAACAATTACCATGTGACTTTTTAGGTGAGTTACATACTGCTTTCTAGTTTCATAAGACTTTAGCTATTCTGTGCGTTATGGAAAACCTTGGAAGTGTTTCAGTGTTGTACTTCAAATCCCTTTACCAGTATTTTTGTTTGGTTTGGATTTTTTGGTGAGTTTTGCCTCTAAACAAATAAACAAATTATTTTAGATAAAAGTTTATACTCTTGTCTTAGGAATCCAACTTAAAAGACATCTCAATAGTTCCATGTAACCCTAACTCATTTTTTGGCCTCATCCCTCATATTTCTGCCAGAGAAAGGAAGGGAATAATTATTAGGCAATACTGTGGTTGTGTTGGATCCTGACTTCCACCAGCATCTAGAAGCATCCTGGGCTTTGGATGTATGGAAAACCTTCAAATTTGTATCCAGTCTGAGAATAAAGTGAGAACTAGTTTCTGTCACATCAGAAAAGTCTATCACAAGCTTTTCTTCTAACAGAAATGAAAAGCGAGAGATGAGAATGCAGCATTTTCTCATATATTTGTCGTTCTTTTCCAATGCATTTTTTGGAATATGTCTACCTTGTTTACAAGTCAGGTGCATTGGTCTATCATTGGACAAATACCTTTGGTCCAGCATCTCCCACTCCTTTTGGTCCTTCTGGTCCTGTAGGGCCTGCTGGTCCTGGAGGTCCCTGGTACAGCAGAGAAATAAAGCATGTCAGTAGTTGTCTTAAGGTACTTGTGTTTTCCAACAAAGAAAGGAATTTGTTCACATTTCTGATGTGTAGGGAGCAACAGCCATCCCCAGTCCCAGGTGGAAACCTAAAAAGACTCAGATCGGTGGGAAAAAGTCCAGCTCTTGACTTAAGAACACTGTTCTCAGCTCAGAGAAAACAGCGAAAAGCAGACATTGCTCCATGATTCATATGCTCCAAACATTAGACAACTGAAATACCAGAGCTAACCCATCTAAATTTAGGGGTTAGGTAACCCTAACATATTTGTGTATACTTGTTTGGTAGTCTGTTCTCCTCAACTCCCTGCTCAATTCATCTGCCCCTTCAGCTGCCTTTCATACTGCTGGAGGCATTCCCAGGCTCCCTTTCAGCATTCATAGGGCAGATGGTTTTCACCCATCCTGCTACCTACTTAGCCACATAAATCTTGTCCATGTCTGACAGTGCTTTATTAAGTTGGTCTTTCCAGCTCACGGGGCACAGAATGGCAGGGGAAAGATGTTACCACGAGACAGCACAACAGAACCTTTGCACATTACACAACATGAAATGTGTCAGGTACAAGGCATTACACCAGGAATTCTGAGTGAATGCCTCATGTAATAATTCTGATCCCAAAGGACCTTCTCAGCATCAGTTTGAATGATAGGAAATTGGAGCTGAGTAGGAATTTGGAAGCACTCAAATGCCACCTCAGGGAATTTAGGAGTGCTTGGTAGGGTTATAGTTTGAAATAAAGCTGGATTAGACATAAAGAAAATAGTGCTAGTGGAAGTTTGACACGTGGTGGTTGAAGGATGGCAACAGTATTTCCACTTTCTAGTGGAAAAGAGAGAGGCTAGTCAAACATGTCTGTGTGGTTTTGGGTGACTAAAATTTAGGATGATATGTCCTTGTAATGGAATGTGCCAGCTGGAAAACTCAGATATTAATTCCTTCTGAAGCCAACCATCAGAAAAGCAAGAGGTGAAAAATCTTCAAATTAGAGGATTTAACTGCCCAGTATGAAAAACAGCTGAAAATCCAAGGAACTGGAACTGCAGAATTTGGTCAAGCAGATGGTATTAGAACTCTTGATCAGAGAAGAGTAAAGAAAAGGGAGGCAGAAAAATAATTCATAACAGTGATTATATTTAAACACGTATGAGCAGCCATAAAGATTTTTATGGAATTACATGGTATCCCTTTCATGACAATGAAATGAGAACCATTTATATCCAGTTCCAACTGCTTGTACAACTGGTACCGTATCTAGTAGAGGGCTTCAAAATATCCATGATACATCTAAATTAGCTAAAGGATGAATAACTGAACTTAGGCAACTAAATCTAAGCAACTAAATATTGTGCTATCACATAGTAATTTTGTTGGGGTTTTTTTGTTTGTTTGGTTTGGTTTTTTTGAACAAAAATACAGAATTAAAACTCTACTTACAGCTTCACCTTTGTCACCTTTGTCAGCTTTTGGTCCTTCTGGTCCAGGTGGTCCAGGTGGTCCTTGGGGCCCCTAAACACAACAGCAAGTCAGAAATCATGCCACTACCTGGACTATCACAGTGTAAAGAATATTAACAAATATGTAAGGAAGATATTTAAAATATTTTTGGAAACATAGAATAGCAGTTACCAGCTCTTAAAATTCATTAACAAAGTGCAGGAATTGCTATGCTTTTTTATTGTGGTTTCAATTGAATTAATTAAGATTTTAGAAGAATAAGAATTCTTATTAGGAAATTGTTAATTTCTGGATTTGTTGCTGCAGAGAGAAATTTCCAGAGCATTGACTTTGTATTCAGCCCATACAAAGTTAAATTTATTTTCAAAACCAAAACCAAACTTTTTTATCAGTTTAGGGGTAAGTTTGAGCAATAAGAACTGAATTCAGAATTTTGAAACATGATATGCCAGCCTTAAGTTATATGTGCACATACTGCACTTCCAAGTAATCACATTGGTTCTCTCATACATTAAAGCAAAATTTCATTCTATATGGGAAAGTAGGAAAAGAAAAAATACAACAGTTATAAGAAAAAGAGCAGTCTAAAATGCTCTGTTATCAAGAGACAATCACTCCTTCTGTTGACCCTTCCACTGACTCGCACTAAAGGTTTGTGCATCTGCAAAACCTCAATGCTTCCTTTCATGGCCAGACAAGAAGCAAATAGCAAACTTTTCCTCTTTCCTCACTCCAGTGAGAGTTTTCCTGACATTTTATGAGAAAATTAGCTGAGCTTGAAATAGACTGAAATAGACACAGAACCCAGAAAGAAAACGTGTTTCTTTCAAGCACCTCTGAGGGTATGCTGTTGGTCTGTACTGTAGATGCTCACGTGACAGCACCAGCAATGGGAAATCCTCATGGATGTGTGTAGGTCCCACCTGCACCTCCCTCCCGAGCACATTATGGATATTGAGGCTGTACAGAGAGACCTGCACGCCCTTCACTCCGTCCCACAGAACCAAGAAATGTTAATACACTCTACAGAGTGTTATAGAGTGCTGTCAACAACTTCTTGAGTATATCCTCAAGAATAATTACATACAATAATACGAATATTTCCCTGTCTACTCCAGTAAAAGGAAATAATAAGGAAAATGAAAATACAAGGGACAGAAAACTGTTGTTTCATTGTGCGTTGTGCCTGTAAATTTCTGCAATAATATAATACTTCAAGAAATCTAGAAGAGAGTCCAGTTAGAAGCTCAGACCTCAGCACCTGATCTGTCTGAATACAATGTCCATGTCTGGACAACAAACCGGCTTGTATTTTAGTTGGATATACAACTAAAACAAATTTTTGGCCAAAATTTCCTGTCCCATGAATGTCTCTACCATAGACACAAATAATCTATTCTTATTAACCAATTTAGTCCAATCAGAAAAATAGAAGAGACGCTTTGGGTCTCCTAAAGTTATACATCATAGGTTTAGGCTAGCAGGTAGGTTAATGAAGAAAGACAAGGTAATGTTCTGGGTAAGATGAAACCCTGAAATTACTTTAGATGAAATATGGATAGTGATCTAAGCATGCCTTATGTAAAAGTAAATTTTATATAGTAGGTCATTAGTAAATAGAAGTAAATTTTATATAGTAGGTCATTCCTGCATGAATCACATCCATTCTTGAACCCAACAGGACAGTTTCACTGAGAGACTTTAAACAGACCCTGACTACCAGATTCAAACTGTGTGAGCTCTTGAAGATGTCTCCTCATGTCTCCTAATTTTCAAATGATGGAATTTTGATCCACCTCTGTAAAAATTTAGACAACCAGCATGCTCCTAAATCATAAATAGCTTTATAATGGAAAGTCAATTTCACTTCTTCCTGATTCTTAATATCCATTGATCTTAAACTGTGGATAAAATGAGAAATGTTTCAGAAATGTTTCATAATATTTTTATTTAACAAGAAAGGAAAACATAAATCATGGGTTCATATCTGTTTTTACTTCTAATCTCGCTACAGTATAAAACATCCAAACAGATGTTTTAATTTAATCCCAGCAGGCTGCTGTAAATACCAAATACATATTAACACATTCTCTTCTGTGAGAATTGGGATTTTGTCATGTGTCTGGGCTTGCTATTAGTAACATAACCATAAATGCTATAAATCTACTTAGGTCAAGTCAATGGCCAAATCTTATATAAGCAACAGTTCTCCAGTCCAGATTATTTTGTTGGGGCTTTTTAAACAGTCATACAAGAGATGGCCTAGGAGCAATTCTTGACTACTGCTTCCCAGAGTTTTGTGGTGTCTAGAAGAGAAAATCACAGTGACTCACCATAAGGCAGTGCACTGATAAGGAAGCAAATGCCCCTGAAGTCACAGATAGTCTGCTAAATGAATTCATCTGCTTTTCCAGCCTTTCCAGGACAGGTTCTAAGGTGTAGCAGTGTGGTAAAATGGGTGGTGTTTGCTACTACATTCCTGAAAGCATCTTCTGAGAAAGCCACTCAGGCAAGTACAGTCACTCAGTCCACACTCACACCACAGCTAGGTCAGCGAAGAAAGAGGGAAAGGGTCTCTGCACAGAGCTCCAGCAAGGTTTACTGTAGAGTCACACCAAAGAAGTCCAGGGACAAAGGGCAAACAAACAGGGCAGAGTCCTGGGTCACAGCCAATCATTTGGGGGTACAGGGGTAGTACAAAGGGCAGGGCAAAAGGCAATGATCTATGGGGAAAGGGCAGATTAACATAGTACTGCAGAGTATCATGGGAGAAGCCCCTTTCGACTCACCCTAAGGAGTGAGGCATTCTCAAAGGCAGTGGTAAATTCTTCCAGGGCAATATCCTAGTAGTTACCCTAATAGGCTCAAAGACCTCCACACTAAAGCAGTTTTCCAAAGTTATAATATAAAGATAGTTCCTGTCTATTGTCTAGATTTCCACAAAATGAAGTGATGGAATTGAGCAGAACACGGTAAAGTAGAAAGGAATAAAAAGATGTTTCTGAAGAAGGTTCCCAATTTTAGTCTGGAAAGGAGCTCACAAAAATGGTACCTTTCCCTGAAATACTCCCTTATCAGAAGTGGCAGAAGTCTTAAAGAAAGTTACAGCCCAAATCACAAGTGACAGAAGTACAATATGATATAAAGTGTGTTAGAGGGGAAGAGGTGAATTTGAAGAACTGCGTTCCTAATGAAGATTTCCTATGGGAAGTTTGCAGGGTGAGGTACACTGGACTAGTTATTTATACAATTTCGTGTTTCTTCTTTGTAAAGATAATAAGTTTATTTTAAAAACAGACATAACCTGGAATGGTGGAAAAGTTGAAGAATTATTGAATTCCTTTACTTAAAAGTTTCAAGCGGTGTCTATATTTTCATAGGAGTTTTGCATATGTCTCACGCTTATTTACTTTCTCGCTTTTGTCTAAAAACTCCTACCGTTGGTCCCATTATTGAATTTCCAGGTGGTCCAGTATCTCCCGGTGATCCGTTGTGTCCTGGTTCCCCCTATTTAAAAATAAACAAATTCGGAATTATATTACCTATATTCAGTTTTAACTTTAAAAGTTTTAGAGGAAAGAACAAGTTTTCGGTTCTTTTTTACAGAGACAATTTTTGAGCTAGGTAACATGAAACCAGTATTTCCAGAGGAAAGTTTGACTACCTTGATTCTGACCTCTCTTACACTTCTGCTTTTCCACAGCTGTGTAAAAGAGTTTGTTCTACCTTCACAAATAACTTGATGGCTTTAGTTTTCCAATGAAGGTTGAGTGTCATAATTCACTTTGAGAGGCCAGATGCACCTGTGGCTCCTGCCTGCTTTTGTCCACAAGCAGGCTGCATAACCTTGTTTCTGTCAGAGCACAGAGAGAACAGCAAGGAAATTCAAAGAGTATATGTAGAAAGCCTATAGATGCAATGGCACAGCACTTCAAAATTGCAAGTTCCATAGTCTGAAGTCTCAGGGAGAAACTCAAGTTTTCCACAAACATTACACAGCACAACTCTTTGGTAACAGCTCTGTCAGTGGCTTTCCGGGAAAGCAATCAGGCTTAGAATTCACATTCCTTATGTTAACCCTTCATGGAGCAAAATTTGGCTCCTTCTGGTGTTAAAACTTTGGCAATAGATGTTTCATTTTACATTAAGGAACTTACTAAGAAAATCTAAATTTGCAATGAAACATTTTCAATTTCTCAGTAAGAAGAACATGCAGTATTTCAGGAAACATTCACTAGGGAATGTAATTAAATGCTCAATCAAAACCACTGAGCAGCTGTAACCATGACAAAGAAATATTAGAAAAAACAAAGCTTTCTAATGTCACTATCCCCATATTAGTAACAGCATAATGATTGTTAAGGGAAATAAAACTCCAGTCCTCAAATGTGGGTGTTGCTTAAAAGAAATAAACTCCCAATGGATACAACCATGGCTGCCCAGGAGGTAAGACCTCTAGCAATCACTAATCACCATCTCAGATACTTAGAGATGTCCCAAAAAGACCTCAGACTCCCAGAAATAACTCCAAGCTTTGAGAAACTTTCTCTGCAGTAGAAATTTATCATGTCTGTCTTCTCAATTGCAGACACCAGGAGGTTTCAGGAACAAAATTAGTAGTTACTGTTGTATTTTCCACAACTGAAAGATAAAACAGACCTATGTAGCCTGTTGCATAATTGATCAACTGTCTAAAACATAGTAGATATTTGTTTAAATCAAAGAAGTTACGAGGGAACTGAAGAGACAAATTTTTGTATATTTGTTAAAAATAAACTTGCATTTTATAATTATCCAAATACTTGGGGTTTTTCCACCAGCTACTGCCCATATAAGATCTGCTCTAAAATTTAGTAAAGAATTTCAAAAGACTCCTACAGACTTCATTAGATTTGGGATAATGACCCATCTGCTATGAAAGTTGTATGAACTGCACTGAACAGAATAAAATCATAGGGAAAAAGGCAAGGAACTCTACAAAACTATTTTTCAGCATGAATTTATTAATGAACAACCTTGACTCCCTTACTTGTCTGTTTTAAAAATGTCACAGTAACTGGAAAAAACACAAAGAAGGGAGACTGATTTAAGGAAACTTGTCCTCATACAAGTTGTGCCTTTTAGCATGTCACCTGTATTCTCTTCATATAAAGTTTGTCACATTATTATGGTTTGAAACCAACATAGGAGATATGAGCAGCTCACAATCTTCTTTTCTTCTTCTACACGGTTACATTTTTACTCCAGGTATACCCTGAGCATTTTGCATTTTTGTCTTTCTTTCTCCTCCATGCACAAGCAAGTCCAAAACACATAATATCCCTCTGTGATGTCCTATTGCCAGACTGTTTATGTCATATATATTTTTTATACCATACCCTCCGATACTTGTGGGGTGGGACACATATATTTTTAAGGAAGAAGAAAATGGGGATGATATTGCTTCAGAATGATACGGCATGCATCGGTGATTCCCTCACTCTAAAAACTAACACCAAAGGTGAAAAGTATCAACTAAAGCTGAAGTTACCTGACATATTATAACAAGAAAAATTTAAGTAATAAAAGTACTTTATTATTTAAATATCACCGAATTTTCAAATATTTTTAAAACCTTCTAAGTTAGCTTTTTTTTTTTTTTTCCTGAATCCATCTATTTTATGCAGCAGGGTGACTCCCACTTCTTTCAAGTACATTTTTCCCATAGAGAAAATGAGATGGATGTAGCCCTAGCTATCCTGCACATGACATTTCATTTCAAGTAGGACACACAGGTCAGCTGTTCATTTGGCAGTGACGTACAAACACGCATCTCAAAAAAAAAATCAACATATACCACCCTAGAACTATATATAAACATATTCTTGCAGGGGTTTAATGCCATATTTTAAGAAGCAAAAAGCATAGCAAATTTGGAAAAAACCAACTTCAAATGAATTAATTTCACAGGAGGGACTAAACCAAAACAGAAATCTAATAAGTATTTGGGGATTTTTTAAACAAATGGCTTCAGGAGGAAATCATTATGTACCAAGTTCAGCATGCTATTAAAGGTCCTGGCCTCCAACACTGTCTGTTAATCTTTAATACTTTTTAGTCCTTATTTCTGAAATTCAGTATTTTTCTTCCTACAACAAAGAATTTTAAGTTCCTTAAATCAGATTCTTTTGATTTTGACAGAAATGTACACCAGAAATTTCCAGATCTGGTCTCTAGGAAATATGTATCAGATAGTCACCTTTGGTCCAGGAGGTCCCCTAACAGATGCTCCAGGCACACCAGGGGGTCCTTTCTCTCCAGGATCACCCTGTTACAAAATGATGTAATGTAGACTTAAACAGACAGTTCGACTTTCTGAACTAAAAATAGCTACAATATAGATCTACCTACAAAACAAGCAATACTGTAAAAAATACTTAAATCAACATATTGTTCTTATTAAAGCTGGTCTAAGTTTAATATTTTAAATAACCATTGGTTGAACTGTGTATTTGACTTTTTCAGTTTTGATTAATTTTTTTTTTTGTCTGGCTTACAATCCAATGGAATAACAAGAACACTTATATTATTTCAATTTCCTTATAATTCATTCATAGTAACACTGACAAAATATTATAACAGAAAGTTAACGATTCAAAGTAAAAATTGCAGAAATATTCATGGTTAGAATCACTCAGACAACTTTAGTTTAGCTCATCAGTGCTCATGCATAACTGTATGTAATATATCTTTATTCTTTTTCTCCTCGAGACTACTGTGTCATTTAGGATAGATGATGGAAATATTTCTGCTTTCCCTTTGTTCTGTTAAGTCTATAAGCATCAGATGCTTGAGAAATTTTTACACCGCGTAAGTGCTATAGATTTTTTAATAAAATACAAAAAGAAGGGTTACCATGGAAGAACAAGCTTACTTTTGATCCAGTTTGGCCTTTTGGCCCAATAGGACCAATCATTCCTTCGGATCCTTTTTCTCCAGGGTCACCCTGAAGAAAACAAACTTTTTTTCAATCACAGCAAAGATTAATTCACAGCTGCAGCTACAGAAATACCCCAAACCACAACAATAATTATTAACCCATAATTAAAGAGATGTTTAGATGCTCCACTCCAACTGAAATCTTGCTCATTTCTAGAATGTGTCCCAAATGTCCTTAATTATATGAAATGGAGGATAAAAGTTGTCTCTCTACTAATACATCTTTCCAGGCTTTTAATTTCATATTAAGATGTCTAACTATTCTCCTAATTTCTCTTAGCTTCTCTCTCTCTCTATCAATATACTAAGCTAATCTGTCACTTCTGAACTTTAATGAAAATTTTAAGGAAATCTATACTGCCCTATTAACTTTAGGCTCTGTGTTTAGAGATTTTGCTGCACTTGTTCAGGCTACAGAACACATTGCTCTCTTTTGCTTCAATCCTTTTAAATCATCAGCTAAAATAGAGCTGATACTTATGATACAATGAATGAAAAAGTAGCTCAGAATCCAAACTCTTACAAAAGCCTGTAGTATTTCTCTAGCATGCACATCAAGTCATACCTTTTGACCTGGAAGTCCTTTGCCAGGGGGTCCTACTGGGCCTCTCAGACCTTCATCTCCCTTTTCCCCCTAACAGAGATTAAATGATTAATTACTTTTCATGTAGTTAATTTTACTGATAGAGTTATGAGAAAAATGCTTGCATAAATACTTTCCCCAAAAATGTCAGTAAATATCTGTTTTATTTTTTCCTAGAAAGAATAAAGTATTCTGTCTCTTAAAGCCTTGCAACCTCCTACATTCATATTCCTTATTTTCACAAACATTTGTAATAGTGCCATTTGCAACTGCATCAATCTTTTGTAGAAAGGATTCCATGCATATACTTACAAGAGGAAGGGAAATGCTTGCAAACTAAACAGAAAATGTCTTGATGGACCAATTCTGAGAAGTAATTTTAGACAAATCTATAGCCAGTAGCCTATCCTGGATGAAAATATTTGCCAGGAACATTACATTAAATAACTCAAAATAGCCCACACAAAACATTCTATTAAGGAACATTAAATAACTCAAAATAGCCCACACAAAACATTCTATTAAGGAATATTATCTACAAAATACTTATGCATAATGCAAGCCAGATTAGTATATCGGGATACCTGTAGGTAATTTAGAGAGTGAAAGGTAGATTAAAATGAGTTTAAGATCCATTTCTGATTTGAACTGTTGATGCAAGTGATATTACAGAGTCTGTTGTTGATAGGCATCAGTCTGGATCCCACTAAGGTGAGACATTGTCACACCTGCAAATAACTACTGTAATATCACCATGCTACTTACTGCAGGCATCCAGCTGTTCTGTGCACTGCCCTGAGTACCCAGGGGAGTTGCTCAGTACTACTATTTTTACCTTCAATGGCTCACAACAGGGAAGGTGGCAGCACAAAATTAATCATCAGAGTAAAGGCAATATGCAAGAGAAAAAACCAAAAACCCAGCACGACCATCTGTAACTTCAACCCAACATTTACTCTTAATGCTGATGCACTTCTGATACACTCAAATCTTACTTTTTAAGCAGTGGATGATAAAATTTTAAAAATATAATTAAGTAGGAACAGAAATGCTACATATTTTCTCACAGTGGAAGGCTTACTGCTTCAGGCTGGAGCTTGTCTGACTGGTATTTCCACTTTTAGGTGACAAAAATGTGATGTTGCATTCTTAATAGATATTTATTACTATTCAAATATTTTCTGATTTAAAGCCCACAGTCAAAAACACTGATTTGTTTACTCCAAATTATGTTTAGTTTATCAATTCTACATGTCAGCCAGCTGCTACCTTCTTGTAAGAGCTGCACAGTAGCTGTCTGGAGGTACCTGGATTCTCAGCAGCAGTTAAAAATGCAAAGCGCTTTGCTTACTCAGCAGCTCATTCATTTTGGAAAGAATACAATTAAAAGCTTTCATTTAATTTGCTCTAAATTTACTATGTCGGGCACTCTGCTTTGCACCCCTCTAAATTACTGTCCACTGTTTTGAATAGATGCTTCTTTCTCCAAATGTGGTGGAGTTTCTCCTAGATCCTCTGAGTTTCCCCTGCAAACAAACAGCCCTGGGTTCAGCTGTTTGTGCAGGGTCCTGTGCCACAGCTGACAGCTTGCAGCCACAGCTCAGCACCCTGTGAGATGCCCTAAGTCCCAGTGATGCAGCATTACTTCTCAGTGTCAGGAAAGACCTGAACAGGCCACGAGGAACAGGCTAAAGGCATGAGCTATCTGCTGTCCAAGAAGATTGTGACATGTAACAGTAGTCAATTGCCCACAAAAGCCAGGGCTGCTCGCCTGCAGCTCAGATGCTCATTCAGGTGGTAACCACTGTTAGTAGAGTTTGTTGGACACAGCTCACCCAGTCCCTTATCCCTGGCAAAAGTATTGGCATATGCTTTCCTCAAGGGTGAACTCCACTGCAAACCTGCAAATAATCTGTTCTTCCTTCATCACCCTTTTTGTACACCTTTTACGTGGTAAAATATATTTCCTTACCTTTTTCCCTGACAACCCTTTGTCTCCCTTCACCCCCTTGTCTCCTGGGGTTCCTGGTAGACCTGTTTCTCCCTTGAAGAAAAAAATGTTACGTTTGCCTATTTAAAAAAATCATTTATTCTGTAAAATGGATCCAACAGTTTGTGAAAATATTTATTAAAGATAAAAAATATTTTTCCTCAAATAAAGCTTATTTCCAGTAAGTTAAATACTCTATAGAGACCCTAGTTTTTAATACCCATAAAGTAAGCATTCGAAATTTCTCTCCACGTTGCCCACCTACTTCTTAAATCTTCAACTTGTATTAAACAAATTTGTATTTATTCAGTGAATAAAACCATGACTGAATGCTGTTTGTTATTCTGTGCACAATTACAATGTTATATGAATGTAATTTACTTGCTAAGTCAAACATCTGGGACTTAAAGGATGGTCAACCAAAAATGTCCAGTAATTGACTGGACACTAGCCCCTCATCATTAGTACAAAATGACCAAGGCATTACTTGGCATTACTCTTTCTCCGGGCAACAACAGACAGAACAAGAGGACACAGTCTCAAGCTGTGCCAAGGGAGATACAGGCTAGAATTAAGGAGGAAGTTTTTCACAGAAAGAGTGGTCAAATATTGGAATCATCTGCCCAGGGAGGTGGTGGAGTCACCATCCCTGGATGTGTTTAAAAAAAGACTGGATGTGGCACTTGGTGCCATGATCTAGTTGAGGTCTTGGAACGTGGGTTGGACTTGATGATCTTAAAGGTCTCTTTCAACCCAGAAATTCTGTGATTCTGTGATACTTTTAACATTTACCAGAAAGAGTTGAAAAAAAAGCATAGCAGGAAGCAGTCCTGCCAAGCATTTCTTTCATGATTTAAGAAAAAATCATTAAAAACAAGATGTCTGTGCCACCTTACCTGATATTGGAAGCCCCATTGAAGTCATTAAAGATATGGTTAACAGTCTTCAAAATGGCATTTGAAGCCAAACCTTAAAGTTTTTTACATCTCTTCCAACACACAGGCAGTAACACTGACAATGCTGTTGTCACACAGACTGGCTTTTTTTTCCCATCAGAAAAAACAGGGGAAGAGAGTTAGCAACCTTTCTAACAGGCCCAGGAAAGACCTCACTAGTTTAGAAAAGATTAGGGGAAAACTTTGTTCCAGTTATGGTAGTGGCAATGCTTTTATGACCCTCACTGAAATTCCTTCTTATTTTGATTGCAGTTAATTTATACCAAAAAATCTTCTGCTTGGTTTATCATCAATTAGTGGAAGGATTAAAAGACCATGAAAATAACAATCAAAAATAAAAGCTGGCTCACTTTGAGTCCTGATGAGCTAATTCCTGGAAGTCCTGGTTCTCCTTTTTGTCCAGGATTACCTGCTTCACCCTAGCAACAAAAAGTCTTTAGTTTAATAGAGAAACACAGTTTAGCTTCATTGACTACCTGCACAATTTAATTAGCTGCTTACACACAGAGGTGGATGTGATGACATTCTACAATTCTATGATCCTAAGTGGTCAAGATTTCAACTGGGAATTTATGTTCTTGAAAATCCCCTGTAACTTGTATCTATTTTATTTAACCCTGCAGTGGGCAGAAAGTCAATCACTCCAACTTTCTTCCTTATGCTTCAATGCATTTTATTTTTTACTTTACAGGACTATATCAAAAACTCTTTGGTCCCTGAATGAAAAATGAGTCCAAATAAAGAAAAATCAGAGGTTCCATTTAAGAGAAAGTTTTAGCCTCATAATTCTTTCTTCCTGTAGTTCTAAAACAGTTAAAGAGATAGGAATTCCATTTTTTCAATTTTGCTTTATCACCTGAAGAGAACTAGCCTACCATATAACATGCTTCACAGGTACCTATTTTTCTCTACATTAATGTTAAATATTGCTGCTTTAACTGCTGCTTACGTGCCAAAATTGTACCCAGAAGAAAATTACTGGTTTTCTCGTGCTTTTTCTACTATTATAACTATGACTATTGTCTATTATCTTCCTTTCATAAATCAAGGCGATTACTAAGCACACTTCTAATTTACAGTTCATCAGTTCATTCCACTTGGTCTTGTCATATTTCAGCAATTCCTCCTTTCCTCACCTGACAGTGTTCACCTGACGCTGTACCACTAGAGGCTTGGGTTTTGACAGCAGTAATTATTTTCCTCACTTCTGTGTTCTCTTCCTGCTTTCCCTCATTCTGCACTGCAGGGTCAGCTAAGTACATTTTATTTCTTTTTCCTGTCCTAGTCTTTCTGCCTTTGGTTTTGGTTCTTTTCTCACAATGACCATCAAAGGCTGAAGGCCAGGATGAAGGTGTGGTAGGATTAGCCTCAGGTTTCAAAACCATCACTGAACTAAAGCTAAACGGTTTGGTAAAATTATTTACTTGAACACAGCATATATGTGGCACCAAACTCATTGGACACAAAGATGTCTGAAAGATCCTCTTCTTAAAAATATGTGCTCCTTTAGAAACAGAAGTTCATATTATGAAGCCTAAGGGCTGATCCTAAGCAGGCAGAAGCCATATATTCCATTTGGGGAAGATCTTGATAACATGGATGGCTTTCTCTCTAAGATTCAAAAGGAATTATTATCTCAAATAAAGTTACATTTTCTTCTCATCAAACATATTTTTGAAAAGCCTGGAAAAGATACTTACTGTTTCATGACAGTGCTGCTTATAAAAAACAATGTCTGAACCATTACCTTTGGTCCTGGCCAACCATGGCCTGGAGAGCCTCTTGGCCCAGGGTTTCCTGGTGGACCCTGTGCACCCTATAAAGCAAAAGAAGTGAGTTTTAGTGCATTACACTCTTTCACATCTGAAGATCACCACATGCCCATCTTTCAGTTAATAACAATTGTATCTTATCTTTATAAGAAATCTTCCTTCCAAAATTAACAGAACCCAGAAGATCTTTTTGAATGTTTCAGTTTATCCAGCTGCTAAAGGGTGTGTTCAAGTTTCAAAGGGCTTGACATTCAGAATTGGTAGGTACTTAGCCTTGTAAAATTCTTATGTATAATATATAACTGCCAAAGCAATGCTATCTGATTCATCTCCTATGCAAATCATTATGCAGATTAGACCAAATTTACATTTGCATGATTCTAAGACCATTCAAATCAGTCAAAATCAGTTGTATTTACAAGCTTTGCTTAAAAACTAGTTTGATACTTTAAAAAATGAAAAATCACTAAGAGATTTTAATGTCTTTACATTAAAATTAGAGCTCTGATAAAATATAAAATGAAAACTTTATGAAATACTCATTTTACATGTCCAAAATGTAGACTTACCTGCCTTCCTTCATGGCCTTGTCCTGGTAGTCCTGGTGGTCCCTGTGGTCCTACCTGGCCTTGTTCACCCTACAGAAAAGGTATTCCCAAGAACTAAATTACAATAGTCCATGCTACCTGATTACTAAACTAAACACAGAGTAGCAGTCCTCAAGCTGTATTATCTTGAAATATGCTGCTTCTATCTGAAATAAATGTGTTTGGAATACCTGGAACTCTGCCCATGAAAACTGATCTAACAAAAATAATGCCCCTTCTTCCCTACAAATTCTATCCTGTTTATAATATTAAATGATCACACCTGTAATTTTGTTATTAGAAGGATCCATAGCTCATCTTTATATACTGAGATTGATTTTAAAGATTTTCTTGTACAGAAATATAGATAGTTTCTTGCACAACACTCCGAAGAAAAACTCACAAATGTAAACCCAGCAGCTGCAGAGTATATCAAAAACCTAAAAATATCGGTGTTTCTTTGCCTGTTCCAGGCCCATTAGATTAGATGACTCAGGGATTTTTGCATTTTCATATTTATCTAAAAGTAAAAATATTTTAAATAGAATATTTATGAAATTATTTTAGGAGAAAAAAAAAAAGTACATTTCCTCCCTCATACTCCCAGCTGCATAGAATACAGTCATTAGTGCTCCAAGTTAACATTAACAGGATCAGCTACTTGTATTGATGGAGCTGCATGGAACAGTGTAACATAGGTGCTCAGATTCAGGTAAAATATACCTTTGTATAGTTGTGATATTGTAAAAAATAATCTTAATTTAACTATAAATATAAATGATTATAGATACAATTATAAATATACTCTGTGCCTCACCTTGTCACCTTTGACTGGTTCACCTTTTGGTCCAGGAAGACCACGGATACCTTCAGAGCCTTTTTCACCCTAGAAATCGATGACAGTTTTGAAACTTGCATTTAGGAACTTATAAAGAACACTGTCTTAGACAAACTGGTCATCACAATGTGGATAATGAGGAAAAAAGTATTCCTTTATAAACAAACTAGAAAAAGAGTCAATGGAATTACCAAATTGGAGAAAAGAAATTGGTTCCAAATCTGCACTCGTGTTTTTGAACATAGGAGTTCAAAAGCAGAAAATTAAATACTAGGAGGAAGGAAGTTACATTTTGAAAACATGACAATATGCTCACTAGTCGAAGAGATCAGTTCAGAACTGAGTGCAAGGATGTGACTGATGCCTTTTCCATAAAAGGAAGAAAAATACTGGCTTAGTAATTCAAGGCTCTAGAGAATCTTGAATCCACCAAAACAGAGGGATGTCTTTTGATGGGAAACACAGTTATGATTTATTAATTAATTGTTTTATTGTTTGTACATATTTTTTAAGAAGTTGACATGTATTAATCTAGCAAATGCCCTAAATGAGATAACTGTCCACAGAGACTCATACACATCATCTTTCAGTTTCCCAAAATGGTAAGGCAAAAGGAAAGCAGTTGCTGAATATCTTCTTCCAATACAGAACATAAATAGCTCAGTAATTTCTTGGAAGGCAGTTTGTCTCACTAATGCTATCAAAAGAAGTTCTCTTATTAAACACACAAATAAGAGAATCATTAACTTACTACTGGTAGAGGGGACTGTATAAATTTTTTTGTAATTACTTGGATAGAATTTCTGAAATCAGTGGGATATTCTGGGAGCATAGTGATTCAGAAATCCAAGATCCATCATCCAGAATTTTATACCAATGGAACTATCAGTGGCCTTAAATAACTTAGACACTACTGCAAATTTGGTCCACAATGTTAAAGAAAGTAATTTCCATAAAACTACCTTATCTCCTTGAATGCCCTGTCCTGTTGAACCTTTTTCACCTGGTGAACCAGGAGGGCCAGGTGGTCCCTGAAAGAAAAAAAATATATATTCAAACGATACCAGCAGTTCAATTTTATACAGAAATTTTGTGTAATTTGCTAGTACAGGATTTTGCAACACTTACAACACCGGCCAGTGAAAATGCTTCCACAATATCTGTCTGAGCCCGAGCAATTAAAATGAACTGTAGCAACCATTAGTTGGGTAATTTGGAATAGAATAAGTCAATGCTGAATTCATGTGAATTACATAATTAATGTCTAAAGATTGTACTCTTACAACTCAAATGAATCTGCAGATTTATGTATAAAAGAATTAGCATTACAGTGAAACGCATTCCCCATAATTTCACATAATTTCATGATTTTCACAATGAGAATCATCAATTTGAACATATTTTTTGTACCAAATGACAGGTTATATAGGCAACACTAGAGAATGTTAATTTTGATTTAAACAAATACAGAAATAAGTATTTCTCTAACACTTTCTGTCCTCTTGCAAAACTCATCTAACTTTCAATTTTTAAAACTAGTAAGTATTTAAGGATGATCTTGATTAAACAGAAAGTTTCCACATATTTTTGTGAGAAAAAAAGTATTTCACAAATGAAGGTAACTTTCAAAAATACTAGAATTAATCTAACACCCATCTACATTTGTGGCTTCATATGAACAAGAAAACCATACATTTTATACATTTCAGGAAGAAAAAAGCAGCCACTGAGCATTAAATCAAGGTCTTGCCAAAGTTCTGTAATTCAGAAAATAAACATATAATTAAAAACATGTAATTTGAGTTCTTGTTCTTGATGGGACCCCAAATTACACATAAGAGTTGAGGGATGTTTCATCTCTTTTATTTTCATCTTCTTAAAATTTTAATGTAGACAATTTTAAAGATTATCATCAACTTAAACAAGTAGGAGTACATATACATACATATACATATACATATACATATACATATACATATACATATACATATACATATACATATACATACATACATATATACATATAGATAACCATTTTTATTTTCCCAAAACTGACTTGGATGTGGTTTTACTATCCTGCTAGGACAAGCCACATGCAGCTACTGATGTATTGGGCTGGAATAGCTTGTGCTGCTCCAGACTGGGTGCAAGGTAGTAATGGAATCAGTAGCCAATACAACTACTGACAATCATTTACACTCACTAAGACTTATTTTGTTGCATTTAAATTCCCAATGCATGTATCACTGACTTACAGGTAATCCTGGCTCACCAATTCCAGGAGGTCCTCGCAATCCAATTCTACCTTCTCGACCTTCAGCACCCTTGTGAAAAAGAAAATTAGAAAGTTCAGTCCTAATTCAGCTTGGTACTTTTGAAGAGCATAATATTTACATATAGATGATTTAATGGCATCACCACAAAGGCTTGAAATCTAGTGCGCAACTTCTCCTAAAGGAAAAAAAAAATCCATACATAACATTCTAGAAACATTTGAAAGTACCTTTCTAGTAATACTTGAAACACTAGATTGCATTCCAGCACTCAAGACATAGGGGTAACTGCTTAAAATTGCAAAGCCTAAGAAATGACAGGGATGAGGGAGTTAACTCAGACTAAATTTGGCTGCAGTACCAAAGCAGGAATGCTCAGCTGTGAGGGATGGTCACTGTAGCCTCTATCTAGCTACTTGAATTGAAGCCTGCTTCAGTGAAATATGGGATTGCATGGGAACTCCAGGAGCTGTACAGTTTCTGCATCTTCTACTTACAAGGCATCATAATCTTCACAATTTCTCCAGTTTACTGAGGACTGTGTGCCTCAAGGATAAGGGCACAGAGGATTTTTATCTTTCTACAAAGTAGTAAAGAGACAGGGGCTGATATTTCTTCTCCATAAACTATTTCCCTTCTGGAAGGACCAAGTGTTTTTCCTTTTACATGGCAAAATACTGGTTTCTGAGCTCATAAACCCACTCTGTGTTCTGGGGTCTGCCCAGGAACTGCACAGGAAATATGCAGGAATTCAATGAAAGTACAAATTAGAGCACTAAAAGCAAAAAAGTATAAGTGTGTTAGATGGTAGCTTTTGGATCCAAAACATAGGGAAAAGATGGCAGAAAGCTACACCAGAGACTTGGCACCAGAACTAGAGTGAGGTCTAGTTCTGTCCAATTTACATTTCTTGTCTGACTCTGAGATTCAGGTCTCTGATAAAACTCTTGTAAACTACTATGCAGATGCTTTTGTAGTTTTCCACGAGAAGATCTGGCAGGCCAGCATAGGCAGACATGACTTTTCCAAGATTGGATTCCACCTTCTAGTCTTTTGCAATTAAATGAGATGGAGGAATGAAATGCTGCATGAGAGAATCTTGTAAGAACATCTGTTCCCTAATGAATGACAAGGCAAATTTCTCACTTGGCCATATGTCACAGTGACTGAGATGCATTTCTGTACCTTGAAGTGTGGTTTACTCATTAGTGCAAGCATCTGCTGGTGCTTGAAAATTATCTCACATGGTTCACCCCCATTTAAATGGCATTGTTTCTGACTTCTACCAATAGGATCATCATAAAATTCAAGAGTTGCTGGAAAAGCAGGTCTTTTATCTCTATCCTATGTGAATACAAAAAACCTGTCAATCAGTTTTACATTTAGGTGATAAGAGTTTGATAAAACTGTAGGTGAGAAATTTCATTCAAAAAAAAATGACTACCCATAGCTATCATTTAACAAACATATTTCTGAGAGTTACCTTGGGTCCTGGCTCTCCAATGCCAGAGGGTCCTGCAGGACCATAGGGACCTGGAGGGCCTTGCTCTCCCTAAAGAGAAAAAATGGAAAGAAACTATCAATATGACTAGAAGTTTAATCAAATTCTGACAGAGTGTCTTTCCAAAGCCTCATTTAGGGCTAGAGAGATACATTTTTAAAGTAAAAAAACAAACAAACAAAACAAAACAATCAAAACCTGTCTTGAAGAAATATGTTTAGATTAGAAGCAGGGCCAATATCCTGGCCATACAAGATATAATAATTTTATAAATCCACTCTTTCATATGCATGATAAAAGATTATAATTTTTTTTTTGTCCTATCTTTGGTCCTGACTTCATCCAATATTTTGGTGCTTCCACAGACTTTTCTTGATAGAAAGAAGGGTATTTGGAAATGAAGCAGTGCTTAAGCTTCCAACATTGCACTCAGGGTTCTTGCCATTATAACAAATGCACACACAGCATGACTGTCGTTTCTACTGCTATCTTTGACTGCAGCTCCTTCTTCTCATTCTCTCTTCTGTACACTGTGTTTCTAACAAAGCCAACACAGCCACATAGCTACTATTTTTTTTTACCAAAATGTGTTTGTTTTGTGGGAAGGTGTTAATTTTTTCGGATTGAAACTTTTATTTACTTATGAATGTTATATGCTCAGTTCTGCAACCTTTCAATGAGAATTTTGCACTTGAGAAGTCAACAGAAGAATTGTGAGGAAATGTAAAAAATTACATTTCCTCACAAAATCAATCAGTTTTTAATCAGCCAAAGAATTAAGCTAGAATGCAGAAATGGAAAGATACAGCAGAGGTAAATAAACAGACTATTCTTGAAGCTCAATTTCTGATAACTATGCACTTGTAGTGCTACTGCTGCAGCTTTAGATCTAGAATAACATGGAACTTGATGCCCAGATTTAAATTTATTCCTCTACAGAACAGTATAATAATTTGGAAATAGCTAGAAAATTTAAAACTTATTCAAAATGCCAGATTTGCTGGCACAAAAGGCACAAACAAAACTGCTATCACTCAGTGGAATAGCATATATCCACATAGGACACTGATAGGGTATTAACAACATTGATACTGTGCTAATGTGGATTCTGTGCATGCAACTATTGCAAAAATACAGAACATAGCTAAAAAGTTGACCGTCTTCCTAGGTTGAACTTATTGTTTGGGTTTCCTAATAATGTTTTCATGACACCTTTGGACCAGAGTCACAATTCAGTTCATCTGTATACAGATAATCATAAATAATGCAATTTTTACTGATATAAAGCCAATTGAAAATTTAGCAGTTTTCCTCATACCTGTGTTTTTCCTGATGTGTTCATTTGAAACTGATCAAACAACAACAACAAAAATTCCTCAAACAACCCATCTTCTATGCTTCCTATAGCCTGGTGCCTATAAAGTTTTGCCTTTCAGCCCATATGCTTCCTTGCTTCAGCACCAACTCTGGCTTCAGTACCATTCTACTTGACAAGCCACATTAACGGGTTCAGCCCTGTGCAGCTTCAGGGCCTGAAGACAGTTTAGGATGGACAGGGATGGCTATACCCACTGCAAGAGGTGCCAGAGAGAGAAAGGAACAGGCACAAGCTGCTGTAAGGCAAGGCAGTATGCTAAGTATTAGCCCTGGGCACGGCAAATGCCACTCAGCACATTGCCTCCACCTGATAAACAAAACCTCTGAAATGGTGTAGGAATTTATTGCATGCTGAAAAATGGTATTTGATAAATTCAGGCTCATCTCTTAGCTGAAACAATACACCAACCCCCTTTATTGTGCTTGGAAAGTGCCCTCCAATTTTTTTTCCTATCACCCAAAAGGACATTGCATTTCCTGTCTATGTTGACAGTCCCTGACAGAATTTCCCAAGGACAGTAACTCTGAGGCATGTGGGATTTTTGCAGGCAACCCCAACAAGGGAAGAGATGAGAATCTTGACTCCATATTTCAGAAGGATGATTTATTGATTTATGATATCATATTATATTATATTAAAAATGCTATACTAAAACTATACTAAAAGAATAGAGAAAAGAATTAATCAGAAGGCTACAAAGGAATAGAATGGAATAATAACAAAAGCTCCTGACTGCTCAGAGCCTCGACACAGCTGGATCAATGATTGGCTATTAAGTAAAAGCAATCCACATAAGACCAATCAAAGAGGCACCTGTTGGTAAACCATCTCCAGACCACACTCCACCGCCATCAGACAGTTATTGTTCACATTTCTTTCCTGAGGCCTCTCAGCTTCTCAGGAGAAAATCCTAGTGACAGGATTTTCGTAAAATATCACAGTGACAGAGGGATGCTCCCTATCACAAATAATTCACTTTTTTGCAAGTTCACTCACATGATAGAGCCATGCCTTGAATGCAGATGGGAGTCCTGCTGAAGTTAATACTTTTCCAAAGGCTGTATTTTTTAACCATGACAAAAACGTTACACAGTTTTCCTCCCAATAACTGGTGTCATGTGTCTTGCAAGAGCTGTTGCTGTAGGTATGGTACTGGTAGGTGCTGGGGTAGGGAGAGGAAGAAGCCTTGTGATAAAAGTCATGTAGGGTGATATGAAAATATTGTTCTGTGAAACACTTTTTTATGGATAGAAGAGGATGCCTGAATATTAATGGAGAAAGAAACTCGACCTTCTAGCACACAACATGCAAAACTTGGAAACTCAAATGATTCAGTCTGTTTTAAAGACTGAATGTTTCAAACTTCAAATGGCTATTAACAAATCCGGGTTTTATCTTCTGTGGTCTTGGTGAAACCAGTAATGTGGAATTTATGAAAATCATGAAGTTCTGGCAATAATACCATGTTATTTCTGCATGTAAAAAGAAAACTCTGCTCTTCCAAAAAGCTTTTTGGTAATAATTGTCTTCATTTAATGCCTTGCTCACATTTTTTCCCCCCCTTATTGTGATTTTCCTTTTCAGAGGGCATGTAGTATCATCTTGAGCAATGGGAAGGAAAATTACACTTGATCTGAGATTAGTATTTCTACATATTGAAATTGTACCATTTTAAGCCTGGAACATACCTAATAGTCTAACCTAAAAAACTCATCATCATCTGAACCCCTTCCCCCCGCTTCAAGGTGTTCATTATGTTAGGATGAGTTCCACTTAGTGCCAATATAAATAATTTCTTTCCTTTTCAGAAAGCCCATACATACTGTAAGGAACACAAACACACTGTTTTTCAGTCTACAATGTGATAATGGTTAAGCTACAGTAAAAAAAAAAAATTCTTTCAAATTGTATGATTTTATCTTTAAAGTAAACGTTGGCAACAACAATTCAAATAGATTTAGATATTTTAACAGATGTTATTGACATTTTGTATTTCTTAATTGTGATATCTAGGAACTAAACTTGTTCATAGGAAAATTGGACTTTTTCCCAGTCTTCTGGGAAAATTGTAACTTGCCACATAAGTGAGGAAAGAATTCATATGTCATCAGAGAAGAAGCAGATCCCTTACCAGCTTGTTCTGGGAAACGTATTCAGGAAAATATGCAATGATGGATTTTTTACAGAACTGTCCCAGGATGATTTTATGGGAAAAAGTGCTTTGAATATCCACATTCAAACTTAACCTTTTCCTTAGAAGTTTGAATATATGTCTGTTCATAAAACTTCAGCCTTTAATTGAAAACCTTACTACACAAATCAAATTTTCCTGAGAGGTTCCTTACTACAGCAGTGGATTTTAAGAACATCATTCTCAGCCCTTCCATGAATATACGGTGATTTCTAGAAACATGCACTTTGTATCTAGTAGCTGGTTCAAGATTTTAAATAAACCCAAGGTCAATTCTGAAACAATAACCGTAAGTACTCCCTGCTCATCACTTTTTTATGAGTAGAACACAGGTCATAAATGGATTTCATGCCTCAATTTTATAATCTGTAACCATATAATTTGGTTTGTAATTTATTCACTGAAATTTGTGAATAGTCACTATTATTGCCCTCACTAAAAAAAACCCAAAAAGTCTTCAAAAATTACATTGAATTTACTCTTATGGATCCTTACTGGTGCTATAGCACAGAATACATTGTTGTTGGCTTGGGTTTTTTGAAATAAATATTAGTTAAGCATCTGAAAATAAATTTAAAACAAACAAACAAAAAATGTCGACTAGTCTGAGTAAATCAATAGATGTATGCATGACTAAAATAATTTTTTCCTCCAACTCTGAGAATACTAGGGGACCCCAATTTAGCTTTGCAAAAATGCTATATTCATTACTAGAACTCTGTTTTCCATAAAAATCATGATGATTCTGTTTCCTTCCTGGAGAGGAAATCAAGATGAATTAAGTTATTTGTCTTAGAATGTTGGATTTTTCTGGGGTTGTATTGCTATTGAAGGGCAAAGCTGTATTTTAATGAGAACACAACAATATGTTGGTAAATCCAGCAAAAGACATGAAGTAACCAGTTCAGATGTTTTTTAATTGTATTAACCAACTGAGTTAAGAGATATGTAGAACGTAAGTAGGAAAATTACAGAAATCAGACTACTGGGAAAGTCAGACAACAGATGGGATTTTCACTGGATAATGTTTATGGTCATTACTGCTTGTGATGGACTCTGTTACATTAACAGAGCAGAACCAATTGTAGCATGGCTTTTCTCTTTGCTAAATTTCTGTTTCTTCTATTTTAGTATTTTACTAAGTGAGATAGTGCCTTCTGTGTTTTGGAAATTGTTGAATCATCCAGTGGGCCACTCTTGAATTCTTAGTGAGACAAGGAACACAAAATCTGAGTTCCTTGCTCATATAAGCTGCTCATATGACAAGAGTTGAGTATCTCCACCTTACATCCAGAGTTATAAATTGGTGTTCTGCAAATTCAATTAATTATCTCTATGTGATTTTTTTTCCTATTGGTTTTCTTTGTAATTCTCTTTAAGTTCTATAGCTGAATGAGGTACACTTTGATCCAAATTTTTATTTTATGTGACAATATAGATAATATGTGATGGCTGACAAAGTTGTAAAGTGAAGCAAATGTCTAAGAAAATAAAAAGCACAGGTGTGAATAGTATTTCTTTTGGTATTTCAAGTTAGTAAAACAGAAAAAAAAGCATAGAATTTTGCTTTTAAAATAGTTTTCTTTGATAAATTTGACATCTTTGTATGAAACTTGTCAATGGGCAATAGAAAGTCAGTAAACCCAGAAAAAAGCAGAATAATCTTTGTTCTTTGCTCAGGATTTGCTCCGGGAACAGGAACAAGTTGTCTAGTTCAGAACACAGGAGATACATAGTGAAAATTGCCAGTTCCCAATTCCTAACTCTGTTTGAGTGAAGTGCCCTGTAATCCTCAAATGTTTTTCTCTTAAAGCCATTAAATACTGTGTTGTAAGTTTACTGTTAACATGTGAACTGTGAAAAGTTTAGTATTGGTTAAATAGCAATCTATTTAATCAGATAAATTAGTATTAATAATTATATTAATCATCATTATCATCATGATGCTTTTATGGTTTTTTAAATAAAAATGGAGCTCAAATGTCTCATTTTAAATGCCTCGGCCTCTTTATGGAGAATGTTTATATATGGTAATAAGATTATTTAGGTGGTTTTGAGATGTTAGAACTTTGCAGAATTGCAAATAAGAGAAAAAATATAAACAATTTGCATAATGGCAAAACCTGGTTCTGGTTAATGCCACACTGAGCTGCCTTCTGGGCAGGATACAGGTTGTTCAACATATTCACACATGGTTTGAAAAGAAGGTGGAAGTAAAGTGATGAAATTTGCTTGTATATTAAAGAAGTTATTAAAGGTAAGGATGGATTATGAAGTGCATTAGAAAATCTAAGGTTGAGGATGTGATTCAGCTCCATATGACCACTCCTATACTTTCATGTCTATATGGGAACAGCTTAGCTGAGTTCCTGTCAGTGGAAAGCTGTTCAGCGCAGGCAGTGTGACCTAGAGAGCTTCAACTCGCTACTCACAACACAATAAAGCAATATCATTAGAACAAAAGTATTCTGCAGTCAGTGAAACTTCACATTGACAAATTAACCAGCAGCTTGAGAATAAGAAAATGCATATGAATAAAAGAAGAAAAGAATGAAAAGTTCCTTTAAGTAATTTCTTGGTTAGTGTTTCTGGACACCACACTACCTTGCTTCAGACAAGTTGAATTGAATTAGTTGAAGCTGCAATGCTACCAAGCCTCTTCTGCTGGCGGCTTCCAGAGCCAGTGGCACCCAGACAGCACCCAGATGACACTGTCCCCATCTGTGTCTGCCACCTGGCAGTGCAAAGCAAGAGGACTCATCAGCACCCATTATCCTCATTACAGAGGTGTGGGATGCACTGAGCCAGCCAGCTACATGGGTGGACTGTACACTCCACAACTGAGAACCAGACTATCTGTAGGCTGAGCTTGATCTGGAGTTTGTATTTTGAGGATTTGAATCTATTCTTTCAAACCTCAACATGGCCCAGTAACAAAGAATAAAAGTTCAGCAGCAGTGTTCTGTATTATGTCACACCAGTACCAATGCCACCAAGAGGAAGTCACCAGTTCAATTCAAAAAGCATAAAGTATTAGAATTGAAAGGCCAAGGAACTGCTCTAAGAATAGACTCATTTATTTTATCCAAGGCTATTATAAATACCTGCCACTATTCAGAGATATTGTATTATGTGTCATGAAAACTAATTTTAAAAGAGCATTTTAATAATTCCTCTGTGAGGACAAAAATATTGGAAAGACTGCTATATGTCTGAAGCAAAAAAGGCCTTGACCTTTACTAGCTGAATGGCTGTTTATTAATCTGAAAACAACCACTGATTATCTGTACTGATCATTAAAAGATTTTTCACTCATCTCAAGCTCCAAAATGCCAAAGGTTAGCTTTGGAATTAGGTATGGACAAGAGAAAACCCTTAAACATACACATGATTTCTCTATACTCTTTAAGTATAATTATTTAAGTGTATTAGCTAAACTTGTCTGGCAGTATTTTTATTATTATAGATGTTTGAGCATAGAAAAATCTTGGCTACAGACTTTAAACAGCAGGCTGGGGAGTCAAAAGCTGGTAAGAGAGGGATGTTTCTCATTCTTACTGAAAATCTACAGCTAAAGCCTAACAACAGACCCTAAATATGGAATCCATGTTGATGGATTCTAGGGACAGATGTATGTATTTTACAACCATGAAAATATGTGAAGTGACTGACATGAGGACATACAAGATTCAACAAATATGTTTTTTTATAGAATAGAAATATCTGGTTCTACTGTCTTGAACTCATCAGTGTGAAATGACAGATGACAGATAAAAAAAAATTACTGTCATTTGCTGTGCTGAAGTTAGAAAGAGACGTGATTTTTTCCACCACATGCATGAATAGTTTCTTTCAAACTTCATCCTATTTCTTTTTCCACTTCTGAAGTACTCTGCAGCAGCTTTCCCCATCAAACATTTTTTTGAGAAGGTGAAGAAATGAGAAGTATGAAAAAGCATTTGTCCGGAGGAGGAAAATCATGATGGATGTCAATATTCCAAACTTTTTATAATAAACGTTTCCCGTATCTAAATTTATTTCCATGAATTTTCTAATTAAATTGTTGCCTAAGAAACAAAACATGAGTGTTTATATAGTGCATCTTTTACAAAGCAGCTTTGTATTAATTAATTTGTCTTGTAGAGCTTAGATTGTTAGCCAGGCGATCAATGATCCTGTCATAGAAAGTCTTTGTATCAAACTGATAAAGGGAAGATCTTTCTGTACCCAACTTTGATGTTAATAACTCTCCCACGGGCAAGACAACCATATTCACATAAAGCAATTTCCCAAAGTTTTGCAAACCAGAAAACTTCCTGAATTATTTATACACTTTATTCAACTGATTCTGCTTGACAAGGTGTACCCATTAACTCTAAATTATCCATTTTAAATATCACTAAGGCATTAATTGTCTTAAAATCTCATACCTCGACCAACTTCCAAATTGCCCTGAGTTTTTACAGCACACGACCAATTAAAAATTATTATAAATAAACAGTCTGAAGGTTTTAACTTTCATCTAGAAATATTTAATATCTTCAAACACAGGCATTGCAGGCAAAAACATTCTAGAAAGAAAGCTTCCCAAGTGATGGCAAAAGTCAAGACATATTCAGGTGATTTAAATTCTGACATAAGTGCTGTGGCTCTAGGGAGATCCTTGGTTGCATCCTACTGCGGATGTTCTTGGAGAAATGTTCTTACAAAATGTTCTTGGAGACCCAGATAAGAAAGCGGGTGCATGTGCCAACAGTACCAAGCCTTCATCACATGATGGTGCACCACCCATGTGGGGACATTATTGCTGTGCAAATAACACCACCAGTAAAAAAACTACTGACAAAAAAGGATGGTAGACGATAAAGGTTCTATAGAATTTCTGCATCCTCTCTTCCTATATAAATAACATATTCAACAACACATACACAACTACATCTTACCTTGTTTCCTTGAATGCCTTTTGGGCCTTGCTGACCTGGATCTCCCCTGATACCCTGTGAAAAAGTCAAAGCAAACAATGAGCTGCCTTTGAAGACATGTATAAGTGTTAGAGTTTTATTTCCTCTGATTGGGGTACATTATAATATAGCACAATTCTAAGCTCTAAAGGACAAGAGTTTTCTGCATCATACCCTGTGAAGTACCCAACACATTGAATATTGTTAATATTTAAAAACCAGTGCCAGCAGAAAAACATGGCTGTTTTCCATGGCATTAACAGGTTGTAAGCAGAAGAAACTTATAGAATATAATCTTTCCTTTTTATTTGGTAGCTTTTAGTTCCCTTACCTGAGGTCCCCGAGGTCCCGTAGGGCCCACAGAGCCCTGCAAACCCTGAGGAAAAATTAGATTAAATTATCAGATTAAAAGGAAATTTTAATCTGCTTTCAAATGTCAAGCACTTGACATGGATATGTACATGTAATGGCTCAAATCTCTGTTCAAGGACTTTCTAGAGACTTTATCCTCTCACCAGAGTACTGCTGCTCTCATACTGTGTTCAGTAATTGCCTGTTACATTCCCTCCTCAATATTTGGTTAAAACACTTTTCATATACAACAAGCATAATGAATGTCTAATTACCATCTTAGTTATTTGATTAAGAAGTTTTTATTTGATACAGTTTTTAAAATTTAATTGCTAGAAGCATATTAGATACAGAATTCTTCATAAAAATGCTGCAATGTCTATACCAGAATAACTTCAGTTAACTTTGTCTCACTAACTCAAACTGCTGATGAATCAGATTCACTTGCCTGGCAGAATCACACTAATCGTTCACAAAATCCATTGAAAATGCATCCAAAAAGTTTTAAATGCCATTTTAATACAGTTTAAATGATTTTTTATTCCACTAGGTGTGATTTCTCCATTTAATGAGTTCTTACCAGTAACCATCACTGCAGATTATTCAAAAATCATTCTGCTTCACTGGTTTTTGTTTAATCACCAAAATGCATATTCTACAGAATTTCACTTCCACTTGAGTCAATACTCAGTTATAATTTATTTTTAAAATAAAAATAGTTTTGAGCAAATTTACTGGTTTTTAATTTCTCTTTTCATTAGTAACATCTCTATGGGCAGAGGCACTGGCAGACTTAGATTTTTCATTATTGTATAATGCCTTTTTTTCTTTGCAATAAATACTTCTGGAATGAATATTCATTAATTCCTAGTTGAAATTAATCATAAAATAGCAGATTCCAGGAAATTAAAAACTTTTCAGGGTGGTCTTTGATAAAGGTAAACATAATATGCATGTTAGAACTGAAGAAATGTGCTTTAATAGAAGGATAAGTGCAATCTAATTGGTAGTTCTTTGCTATTTGAACTATAAATCAGTGGTTTGCATGACTCATACAAATCTGCTTGTGTGAACTCAAGATATATGATTATCTCACTTAGCAGTCTGTTATCCTTCCATCTTTCAGAATGTAAATAAACCAGGTAAAAATCTGTATTCACTTGCAACACTACTCCAGGTTAAAAAGAAAGGAGAACTGGATAGAAGTGTGAATTCATATCAGCACTGATGGGCTTGTAGACCCGAAAGTTGTTCATGTCAGGTAAGAACCTGCTTTTATTGCAATATAACTATACACTCAAATTGAAATTAAACTTTTAAGGAAATAAACTGGGTGCTCTCTGCAAGATGCTCAGTCCTGTATAAGCAAGGCTTGGCAGTGGTCAGGGCAGCTTCTGTTTTAGGTAAGGATCTGTATTTCTTAGGCAAAATGGAAAAAAAGCACGAGGTGAACAGTTGGTCCAGTTCTTACAAATCATTCGTCTACTAAGAATGTATCTCTACCACCAGGGAATTATAAGGTATTCCAAATTTACAATAGTCTTTTCAAGCTGTGTTTATGAATATATTCCATGATTTTCTGGTGTCTTCATCAACAAGAAACAGTTCAAATAAAAATTTTACTTACTATTTCTCCTTTTGGTCCTGGGGCTCCACATTCTCCTCTTTCACCCTTTATAAGAAATCAAAGGGTTCACAGCTAAACAAGATGATTTGATTACACTACGTGCATTAAAGACTCTGCGAGCATTAGTACAAGAGGTTTAGTTGACTCTGAGGACCTGGAAGTGGCATCATTATATATAGTCTGTAGAAGCCAAGATGTGCTCTACTCAAGATAGGTTGTTCCTGAAAATGCCTGCAAAACATCCAGCTTGTATCAGAAGATAATACATTTAATATCTAATCAGTTTTGAGGCAGTTTTCCACCTCACTGCACTGTCTCCAGAGATCCTTTCCATGCTCTCATTTCATTACTGTGATTTTCATTACTGAGATTTCCCTGAGTAACAACTGTGAGATTGCACATATGGAATGAAGAAAGAATTAAGTCTTTAACTGATGATTTAACATATCTATAGACACATGAAAAGTAGACCTGTGAGTCTACTGCTCCCATTTTCATGAAATCTTATCACAAAATTGACTGAAGCATTTTACTAATGAATACTAAGATTCATAGAGGCACTGCTTTTATTAACAATGTGGATATATAAGTGTCAAACAAAGAAAAGCCAAAATGGAATTATCTCTGTTTCATTTTTGACTATGATGGTCCACTTTGCAATTCATGTCTAGACTCCTCCAAGTTACTGAAATGCATAGTTTTTTTTATCTTCTTGGAGAGACTATATTGAAAATTTTCTTGATCAAACATTAGCCCTTGCAAATTATAAATAGGTTAAAAGCAAACTTCCTTGTGGTAACTTTTTCCAAAAGCTGATGGTTGTCACATTGTATTTGCAGTAAGCATTTTCTCTTTCTTTCCACTTAACCTCTTATTCAATCCACAACTTCTTTTTCCTTCCAAAAACCGTTTTTCTGGTCATTGACACTTTTTTTAATCTTACAGTCTCTGATTTTACGGGTTTTTTGTTTTATTTCCAGCATTCCAGTCTGTAAGCATTTACACAAATTTTGAATTTACTTCTGGGGATTACATCAGGAGCTTTCACGACAAAAAGACAAGACAAGCTCTTTTTTTCCATTCTTTCACATACACTGTCAGCAAGTGACAATTTATTCTCAGACTACTTCTATTCTATAAAAAACTTACCTTGTCTCCCTTGTCTCCAGGAGCTCCCTATTCAAAAATTGAAAAAAGGAAAAAATCATAAAAGAGAAAGCAAAGGCCTAACATACTGCTAATTGAAGTAGAAAAAGCCTCAATCCCCCCATAGTAAAGAACTATGTTTCAGAAGATTAACTATTCACTACAATAAAATAGCTCTCTGAAATAGTTTAACATATAATTCTCTGCAAATCTAGATGTGTATATTTATTCATATATTAGCTGTAAATATGCCACTCAGTTTGCCATCTCCTAGCAGATACATGCTGCCATTTAAATGGGACTTTTCAACGGAGTTATTCTTATACAGGGAGTAGTGTTAATCTTTCTCCGGTGAATCAACAAGAAGTCTGAGAATTATCTGGTGCTAGAAGCCAACAAAGAACAATGCAGTGTTTTTATCAGGTCTGTCTTTGGGATAAGTCTAATGCAAGTCAATTCAAAATCACACAGCTTCAAAAGTTCCTTCTCCCAGTAGCATCTCATCTCTGCATTTAAGCACGGGGTTAGACTGTTTCTTTCAGTATACATGCTTCTGTAAACCAGGCCTAAGTGAGGTGCTTTACATAGTTAAATAAAGTAGACACATAAAAATGAAAATAACATTTTTAGTTCAGAAAATGTGAAAAGAGAAAATATGAGTTAGCACTGTAGGAGTCATATACCTCTTTCCCTTTCTCTCCATGATCTCCTTTTTGAGCATCACCCTATTGGAAACAAAGGAATACAACTGAAATATGTATTTCACTAAAACTAAGAACACTGTTGAACAAGCAAAACTGTTTTTTCCTATGTAGTAACATTCACACTTCTTCCTTCCACAATCAAAGATACACATTTCCTGATCATTAACACAGAAAACTGAAGTCTTGTCATTAGATGACTGAAATCTTAGTTATTAGAGTGAACCACTCTGATCAAGGGATCTGTGTACTGTTAGAAAGCTCTCAGGAACCTAAAGAGCCTCCAGCTATATTCAGAGACCTCTGCTGTCAGAGAAAAATTGGAATGATAGGCAGTGTTATCTTGATAGCAGTTTAGTTTTAAATTTTTATCTCACACTTCTAAAGCAAACTAATTATAAACTAGCAAACCTCAACATTTTGAACTTATTTTAACATACTTTTCCTTTGCTATATTCACAACTGTGCTTTGAATAACTGGATAGAAATTTGTTTTATTTCTTTTAAATTCACATTACCTGGCTTCCTTTTGGTCCTGGGTCACCTTTGTCCCCTTTGCTGCCATCACTGCCCTGAAACACAGCAGGAAAATGTTACTATAATTGTGAGGATAAAATTCTCCAGCTTGTCTAAGACTATATTTTAGTCCAAAATCATCCTGGAATAAGTTTTGGTAGAAACCCCCACTGATTCAAGTATGGTACATGTGACACAATATTCATTTAGCTAAGCCCACTCTGGTATTATAAGGTATCTACAAATATTTTTTAAACAATATTCAATGACAAATAAATTTTCTACAGAGCATCTGAAAAACCTAATCAGGAAGGCATTACAGAAAACACACACAGTTCTTCCTTCCCATTTCTCAATTAACCACCACTATCTCATCTTCTCTGCTTAGAAAAAAAACTGTACAGAACAGTTTAGGGTCAATATTCAGCAGCCCTAAGGAAAAAATTACTGCACCATTTTTTGTTACTGGAGGATCATGATGATTGGGACTAGAAAGTCTGGTGTATACACATCTGTATAACAGGATACATCTAAAAATTTTGGATAAAATAACTTTAAAATTCTTGGATCTAAAATTTTAAATAGCAAACAGAGGTTCTGGTGCATATTATACACAAGGATTGAATGACAGGCCCTGGTGTCATAACCTGCAAATGGTATGGTTGACCCATTAGAGAATAGGGAGAAAGACAAAAACCTCTGAAAGTACCTTGCTTGTCTCTGGGGGAACTATTAAAGACAGAAAAATGGTCACAGAGGTCACCCACTTTCTGAACTCACACGTTTCTGTTCCTTACTAGAGCCAAGAAATATGTGCTGAAGTGTCACAAGAGAAAAGAGAGTGTTGGAGGCAGAGTTTTAGACCTTTCCTCATACATCCATTACCCTCAGACTTTTGAACCTTTACCCCTTACAAAAATAGATGTTGGTGCTGGGCGAAAACCTTTGTCTAATGGACCTTTCCTTCCCCATTGCAAGATTCAAAAAGTACTTTTTTATTGGGCTCCGAAATCACCTATTTATTCACAGTGTTTTATTAACCAATAATAAAAATACTTTTTCAAGATAGTATCTGACTATGGATAGATTTTTTTTCTGACCTTTTTTAACAGTGGCCTTTCACTAACAACAACATGACATGCTAAAAATTAATCTTTTTGCAGTACATGCACAGCTAATGTCTTGTTCACATAGTAACCAATTAAAGCACAGTGCAGTTTTGATCTTTATTAAATTTCAAATTCTTGAGCCTATTCAAATAAATTCATACTTACCTTTTCACCTTTGTCTCCTTTTACTCCCTTTTCACACTCACAGTGTGTCTTCTGCGCACACTACAAGGTTAATGGAAAGATAAAGGAGAATGTTTTTCAAATGTTATTTCAAAATTTTAAAGCAAAAAATTTTGATTTTGCCTAGTCACAGATATAATAACATAACAGTGGAATAATAGGAAATAAATTATATTCTATTTATTTCTCATATAATCAACATTAAACTTCCATATAGAGCAATGAAATCCATTATTTGATTTGTTTATAACAAAAATAAATCTCTTACTGTAGTGACTGCAGTCACTTAAAAATTAGAAATGCTTAAGATAGCATATACATAGTAAACAGTACTGTGAAACCTTACATAAATTTTGAACATTTTAACATTGCTATTGTTTTCTAACAAGACCACAAATGAATTTGCATATCTTGCATTAGACCTATTCCACTCTTGTAGGAAGAGTTCTTTATGTCTTACTGTTGATCTACTCACCAATGAGCTAACATGATAGATTTCTCAGGAGAAAGGACAGAAGAAATGCAGGAAAGTTAAAACAAAAGTAATCATGGTCAGAAAATTTAACCAGAGATGGAAGGTTGATTAATCCTCAAGTATTGTTTTGTTGTAGAAGAAGCAGGACTTTGGGAAGTCTAGTGGCAATAAGAGTAATCCAACACAAAGCTCAAAAACCATACCTGCTTCTGTAGCAAGGCTTCCTGAAAATAAAAAAAAAATATTACTTTAATATAGATATGATTTAATTTAACAGAGTACTAACTTTTCATCTCTAGTTTATAGACTTCCCAAGGTGAATGGTAGAGATAGTGAATACCTTCATCCTTCATTCCTTCCTCAAAGGGGAAAAAAACCAGTCTAACTACTGGTTAGACTTCTCCATTGGAGAACCAGTGGAACTACTGATAGAGAAAGGAGTTCTTGGTAGGAAGAGAGGGTTATTCCAAGTGACACACAGTGATTAGACAAGACATAAGAATTAATGAGATAGCTAAACAGACAGTATTAAGGCACAGTGCTAACAACAGGGACTGTGAAAAGATTTCCTAATCAGAGACTTTCTTTTAGAAGGCCCTACAAACAAAATTTGTAGGAGGAGGAGTCAGTGATTATGCATGAGATCAAGCTACCTTCTAAAGTATTTTCATATGCTCAGAAACACACTCTGTGTGCTGGGATATGTGATCAGAACAGCTGAGCTACTATTATCCAAGCACATAACTCCTTGGAGGGTGGCTGGCAGAAGGAAGCTCCATCTGCCCTGACCCCTGCTGCTGCAGAGAAGGCACCACAAAACCCTCTGCACTGTCTTCAGGGCTTACCTAAACAAAATTAAATGAAATGTGCCAAGGATAGACAAATGAAAAGATTAACATCAGCATAACTTACCAGTTCAAATGCTACATCAACTACCAGATTCTGATCATCCAGGCACAGGACACGTTTAGAGGACGAATCACCAGATATCATGCGCAATTTTTCTTCTTGGACTGCTTTCTTAGAAAGGCCAATGGTAACAAAATGTATCCCAAGACTTCTAGCTGTTGTGGCTATACCCTGGACGTTAGGGCTGTTTGGATGATCCACACCATCAGTCATCAAAAAAGCCACTTTCACACTTCTCTTACGACTTTCAGTTTTAAACAGATGAGTGGCATTTGAAACTGCATAATAGGAATAAGTGCCTTGGCCAATAAAGCCCAGAGAATTGATTTTCTCCTTAAAATTCTGGACATTTTTCCAGGCTGTAAAGGGATGATCAATGATGACTGTACTGCTGAACTGCATACTTGCTAGTTTGACACTATACTTGTGGGACTTAACTGGCTTCATCTGGAAAATGCTGTCAGTTAGGTTTTGAACAAAATTCTTCTGTATTTCAAACAACTGATTTTTGGCACTTTCTGAACTGTCTATGATAAAGACTATATCAATGAGACACATATCACCTGTAAGGGAACAAGAAAGTTAAATCTATGAATGATGGGAACACCTGCACAACAGATTTCAGATAATTCTCAGGAAAAAAATAATTTTCCCAAAGATTCCTCTGTCTTCCCAGTAAAAATTCCATGGATAAATTCCACTGTAAAAATCCAAGAAATTCCAATGAAAACTGCCAAGTTAGAGTCTTGATGGGATTGCTCTACTATTTTAGTTGATTTTGTATAGAAAATCTACCACATGCAATTTCAAACAAAAAATCAGGTTTCTTATAATTTCTCTTAAGAGATATGCATGCCCATGAAAATCATTGGTCAAACTGGAATCCATGTCCAAATAGTCAAAAAAGTATTTTCCAGCCCTCATAATCAAAATAAATCACATTTTACATAATCACATGGAAGTTATCAATTACTAAATAATTATGCTAAAATGCATGGATACATGAAACACAGTCAATCAGAAATTTTAAGACAATGGTTTTACCTTCATCTTCTGGCATAGGAGAGTAAATATTCTTTCCTCTTCTTCTGTTTTGCCCATGAACTATCTGGTTTGTTATCACAGCCAGAATTATACAGCAGAAGAAAAAACATTTTTTCCTCATAGTGACTTTCATCCCAAATAGACAACTTTTCCTTCCTGTTAAAAGTAAAAAGCCACCTGTGAATACCTCATTAATAGAAGCAAATAAATAAATACAGATACTTTAAATGCATATCTGTGGGAACGATACTTCTAGAGAAAATATATAAGAAACACTTATAAAAAGTCATTGTGTAGCTAGTTTAAGCACAGTAACCTGCAATACTTCAACCGTAGCCCACATGGATAGTAGAACCTGTTTATTACAATGTAATATGGGTAGAGCACTGCCTTTTCTTTCTTAACAAAGAGCCTGAAGCATGAGTATGAACAACTTATTCTTCTAAGAAACAGTGGCTTAATAATGAAATTCAATACATGAATATATTATTAATATTACACGGATGTTACAGAATATGTGCAGTATTTTTCATTAGGATTATATTCTATTATAATGACAATATAATGATAAAATTAAAATTAGACTATTTAAATGAGTGATTCAACATATTTTTAGAGAATATTGAACTAAATTAAATACAGAATTAAAACTGATTTACACAAAAAAGCATGTGATTTACAAAAATTAATTTTAAATATCATTAATAATGAAGACAATATGTTAAATGAAAAAAATCCTTCCTAAATCTTCCTTTCAATTCCATCAAGCAGTTACATATATAGAAACCATAAGTGCAGTCCTCTAAAACTAGAGAGGAAATAACAAAGTCTCTTACCTTTGAAGGCATCCAGAAATCAAACTGTGGATTAAAAAATTTTTCAGTGTAGAAAATATGTCCTGTAGGTCATACTGGAAAATACCATTTGTTAACCAAAATAAAGCAATCTACAAATAAATAGCCTATCCACTTGTAAATTATCTTTTATTGCTGCTGTTTAGTTGGCCAAAGTTTAAATGAAGACAGTTGGGCACTTGGCCAGTGCTGAGCCAGAGACAGCCATTTCATTAAAGGGACAATGTCAGTCTGGGAGCACAAGTGTTTTCCCACTTAAAGTAACTGTACTTCTAAATTTAAAAACCCCACTCTTAGACAACCTACATCTTTACCTTTCACTCTGCCAGTCACATGTCTTCAGCTTGTCTGTGTTAATGTTGCAGCACTGGCTAGATCAGAAATGTACATCACTTTGCAGGCTAGAACTGAAGTCTCACCTGATGGTTTGAGAGTCTGCCAGGACTGCAGGACTCAAAGGTGGTAATTGAAGTAGCAATTACAATAATAAAAGATAACTTAAAAAAAATTTAAAAAAAGGGAAAAATTCTTCTTGAGCTGGTTTCCTCAGAAATTCTTCCTGCTTTTTAAATCCTCTGAGGGATCAGACACAGACATGGTATCTAAAAGGTGGTCATACAGGCAGCTTTCAGAATGTTGTAGGGAAATTATATTTGCTCTATCTACTGGCAGGCTTCAGAGTAAAATTGTGATATCAAAGTGTTAAGTAAAAAAATGGGGTGAGAGAAAGCATGCCAATGGTAAGTCTCAAGGAATCATAACATGCCCCAAGGGAATTAAGTGCAAATGCCCAGCAGAAAGTAGCAGACGTCCTCTAGACAGGCACCGCCTTCCAGGCAAGACATCCCTCAGGACCTTGGTCACAGGGCAGAATCACAGAATACCCTGAGTTGTTAGGGACCCACAAGAATGTAGTCCAACTCCTAGCCCTGCACAGGCCAACATCAAAAATCACACCATGTGCCGAAGGAGTTGTCTAAAATTTCTTGAACTCTTACAGGCTTGGGGTGTGACCACTTTCCTGGGGAGCCTGTCCCAGTGTCTGTTCCTGGCTGCCAGGACACACGACCAACTCATGCTCACCCTTCCATCCACCAGGACCTATAGAGCCCTTTCCAGCCTCTTGTTCCCCAGTCTGTCCTTACATGCAAGGTTATCTTGTCTCAGGTGCTGAATTTGGCACTTTATACATGTTAAACTTTATACAAATGATGATTGCTGAGCCCTTTGTCAAGGTCTCTCTGCAGGGTCTCTCTGATGGAGTCAACAGATCCTACCAATTTAGTATCATCAGCAAATTTACTTAGTATACCTTATAGACCTGTGTCCCAATCATTTATAAATGTTGAAGTGCACAGGGCCAAAGATAGAGCCTGCAGAGCCCTACTAGTGACAGGTCACCAGTTTGATGTCACCCCATTCACTATAACTCTGTGCCTGACCCCTGAGTCAGTTGCTCACACATCACATGATGCGTTTATCCAGTTGTGTGATTGGCATTTTGTCCAAAAGCATCCTGTGACAGTATAAAAAACTTCACTGAAATCCAAAAATATTGTATCAACTGGCTTCCTTTGATCAGCTAGGTGGGTTACCTTGTCATAAAAGGAAATTACCTTAGACAAGCAGGATATTTCCCTCATGAAGGCATGCTGGCTGTGACCAATGACGACTGTATTGTCCTTCAGGAGTTTTTCTTATCCATAATTTTACCAGGCACTGATGTGAGGCTGACAGACTTGTAGTTACCAGAGTCGTTGTCTAGATTTTCTTGAAAATTTGGCCAACATTTGCCAGCTTCCAGAAACTGAAACTTCTCCAGATTCCCAAGACCATTGAAAAATCATTGAGTGAGGTCTCACAAGGACATCATCCCTTTGAGTACCATGGAATGAATCCCACCAGGCCCTATACACTTATTAGAATCCGGCTGCAGCAGTAAATACCACACTAGTTCAGGGTTGGCTGGGATATATTGACTAGGAGCTTGTAAGTAAGCCAAGTACATTAAGCTTTTACATAAGCAGAGAACATTTCCTGCTGATTTTTAAAAATGTGGGTGAAAGGGAAAGAATAGGGAGGAAAAGAATAAGGCACAGCTGACCAATGAACATAAAGAAAGCATCTGTCTTCATTAAGGTAAATAGAAACATCCTTCATGTAGCCTGGGTGCATGGTCTCTCTATTGATAGACTAAACACTTCCTTAAGCACTCACTTTCTGCTTCTCCAAGGCCATATCCCTTTATAGAGACCTTCAGCTAGAAATACACCTTTGCCAATACACCATTATCTATTCATGTGTGCTGTGAGCCTTTATGATACCATATGTAACTTTAACTAAATTAAAGGGCGAGACAAATATGAAGGAACTCAAAGAGATCTTAGCTCTCATCAAAGATGGAGATAACACTAATCTGTTTCTGTTGCTGGTTTTGGCAGGGGTAGAGCTGATTTTCTCTGCAGTAGCTGGTATGGGGCTGTTTTGGATTCACGCTGGAAACAGTGCTGAAAATTCAGGGATATTTCAGCTGTTGCTGAGTAGAACTTACACAGGGTCAAGGCCTTTTCTCCTCATCCCACCCCAGCAGGGAGTGGGCTGTGATACACAAGGAGTTGGCAGTGGACACAGCCAGGACAGCTGACCTCAGCTGACCCAAGGGATATCCCAGACCATACGCTATTTCAATCAGGATATAAAGCTGGAGGAAGCTTGTTTAGCAGGGCCATGGCTCAGTGACTGGCTGGGCGTGTGCCAGCTGGTGGTGAGAAATTGTTTTCATTTGCACCCCTTTTGTGGTTTTGTTTCTCTTTGCTATTTTCCTTTACATTATGATACTATTATTGTTACTGGTTAAAAAAATTAAGAGGTTAATTAGTTGGAAAAAAATAATAAACTGTTCTTCTCTCAACCCCTGTATTTTCCTATTTTTACCCTTCCAGTTGTGTTCCTCCCATCCTGATGAGGGTGGTGAGTAAGCAAGAGGCTGTACAGTGCTTAGCTGCTGGCTGGGGTCAAGCCATAACAGGTTGCATGTGTGAGATGTACTTTTGCCCTATAACTGTACACAGTCCCATTCCTACACAGATTTGTCAGTCTGTTCATGCTCTGCTAACATAGAATGTACTAAAGGAACATGCTGTCAACAGAAAAAAATTCTACCTGTCACCACTGCTCACCCTCTTCACCCAGTTCAAATGAGGAAGGATTTGCTGGCCCAGCAGCTGCAGCCTCATCCTAAAGGGCTTCCTTCCTAGAAACCTCTACATCATCTCCTGTCAAATATGTGTCCTCTTTTTTGAGGCTAATTGTCTTAGGCTATTAAGCAAATGTTGTCTCCATGACACACAGGGAAAACAAAGAATTTCAATGGAATACAGTATTTTACACTAAATATCTGTTAGTGCTACAAATGATAATTATTGTTAGCACCCAGTATCTGTTGTATTAGAGACACTGGTGATGATCAAACATTTCATTAGCAACAAATTAGTCACACAGATCACTCATACTGTTTACATGCTTATTCTTACTCTTATGCATGCTTAGATCAAGACTGCAAGCAGCCTATCACATCAACAGCTATGGAAAAAAAAAGCTTTTTCCAGCAGTTGGCAAGTTTTATCTGCATTATGTGTTAAAACAGAATTGAATGAATAGATTTCCAGATGTGTTCAAAGATTTCTCACTTTTTTGGGGGACCTGCAAACATGACTTTCATCTGGCAGAGATAAGAAAATGTTAACACTTATGATTTTTAGACATAGGAATGTGACTAGTCAAATAGACATGTACCCTGGTAGTTCTGATGCACATGCTATATTTGGACAGTAATGGGGTCAAGTTTGGTTGCATTTCTCTGTCTAGAATATCCATAAATCTGTCACATGTTGGTCTGTAACTGGTCTCTGGGATCAGCCTAAGCTCCTCTTCACCCCTTACTGTGTTTTGGAAGTACAGTAAGAATCTTGACAGTTCCACAACAGGATTGTTGATTTACAATTCAGAGCTTTTTATTATTTTTTTTCACTAGTGTTTATAGTATATATTTTCATAGCTTTGCATTTACGTAGAATTCAAATTTGATGGAAGTAATGCCTCCAGATTTACAGCACTGTTTTAACATTAATACTTCCTGCAAAGCTTGTCAGTACAGCAGTGTTCCAATGGCTGCCCTGAACCACATGCTCTGAACCAGATGCTCAGCATATTCAGCTGCCAGGACTAGTGAATCCGTCTAAATGCACTCATTACATGACCATACTAAACTCTAATCTGCAATACAAAATTTTATCTGTACAACTCATTTTGTGTTGCTAGTGAATTTTAACTTAAAAAGTCTTCAGTACCTGCATACATGCTAAGTCATCTCTTCTACTGGAAAAAAACCAATGTATAGCTTTTGTTCCCGGTACATACTTGCCCTCCTTGAATACTTCCTGCTATTCTCATTACTGAAACTCAAAAAATGGTAAAGAAGAAATAAAAAGACAGAGTTGACAAAGATAAGAGAGAGTTTCTGTATGAAGACAGACAAAGCAAATTATGATTCTGTTACTTGAAAAGCTTCAACGGAATGCCAATGTGATACAATCTATACAAGTATGAAAGAAGATGAATATTCTAGAGTACATAAATGTAAAATGCCAGAAGACTTATCCTATGGGTCAGTTGGTTTGATGATATCAATCAAAACTCACTGCCTTAAATTTATATTTTTTGCCCTGGTGTGCTCTTCACTCAAAAAGAATGACAATAGTTACTACAAAGAATAGTAGATATTTTGTTCACTGGCTAGGAGACATCACTAGTAGGTGCAAATTGAAATAATTTTTTTTTAAAATCACTGTTCCTAGTACTAGCTATATATTGACTCAGTTGTTATTCATACACTGTGCAAGCAAAGTTGTGATTACTTGCCTTCTTAAAACCACATTGCAGTAAGTGTGTCAAAAGGATCACTTAGTTGCTGAATGTTTAAGCTATGAAGATATTTATGCTATTTAAATCCTGCCCTCTGGTGTATCTACATGATAATGCATAATGATAGCAATGATAATACTTCCTACTGAGTGCCTCATTCAGCATTTAATCATTTATACACACCTAGTAAAGGAGGCTACTGTCTGGGCAAAACATTTGTGCCCTTGTAATAGAAGGTGGAAGCTAAAGACCAAGATACTAAAAGACTGAGAAACAAGACTTTGAGAAGGGAGGATATGTCCCTTCTGGTTTTACTCCTTAGTAAAACAGTTTTTACTCCTTAGTTCCTTACCAGTAAAACTGTTTTTACTCCTGAGTTCCTTACCAGTAAAACTGGTTTCACTCTTTAGTTCCTACCTGATCCTGAGAGTCTAAATACCCATTTCACACATTCCTCTCTTTTAGATACCCAGTACATCGCATGGATCTTCTGAGTACTGCAAAGACAATGAAAGCTAAAAGTGAATGTATTGGCGAAGCAGCATCAACTGCTGAAGTAAGCACAGTTCTAGGCTGGCAGAGAAGTGAAATTACAGTCTTGTTGTGTCACTTATGTAGCACTGGCCTGAGAAGTGTTTTCCATTAGTAATAAGGTAAATTATTACTTATATTTGTAAGAAAACAGAGCATGGATCAAAATGGTAACTGTTTACAACAGATTCAAATTACTTCATGACAGTCCCGTTTCTGAAATTCCAGTTTCCATTTGGACCAGGCTCTCTTTGTTTTCCCTAAAAAAAAGACCAACAAATACCCCCCACAGCCCAAAAAAGAAAAAATCCCAAAAAGCCCAAACCAAACCAAAAACCACAAAAACCACAACACCAAAAAACACCCAAAATTCCAATTCAGAATTATTTGTGTAAATGTTTTGCTTCACTAACGTCTTAAAGCAAAGATGGCCAAATGTGTAGCCATTGCAGCATGCATTGTGTAGCCATTTTGTGGCTACAAAAATTGTCAGTTTGAATAAGGGCTTTGGTCAGGCTCAGCAACATGGAATATTGTTAAAAACCAGCATATTTCATTTTCAAATTCTTTAAACAACCCTCTGTAAATCCTCTATGTTTCTGCTTATCAAAACAAATGATAGAGCTCAAGCTGAGCTCTCTCTCTAACAGCCTACAGTGATCGAAACTGAAGAGTTACCTTTTATTTCATGAGTTTTCCTAGAAGACTACAAGATCTGAAACACAAAAAGCCTTGTCCTCTGTCACATATATCCCCTGCTCTATCGTTCTAAAATCAGGACTTTTTCACAGGTTACCTTTGGACTTTGAACACTCAAATTTTGCGATCCCTTTGGTCCAGGTATTCTTTCAGGAGCCTGGATACTCTAAAAAGATTAGGGAGGACATTAATTTCTAAACTTCCACAGATCAGTTTTTCAATGAATAAAATGAAGTGGTTATCTTCAAAAGAAAACAAATGTACCTGTGAAATTCTTGCTGCACTTATTTCAATTCCCCTTGCTCACATTTCTATGCATCCCACTGAATAACAAGTACAGCAACCACCAGTAACATTAACAGAATAAGTAAGCTGAGAGTTTTTTCACTCTTATCCAAGCCTGCGCAGTTGACAAAGGCCATTCTGCCACCAAGAAAAGAGTCACCTCCCTTACATAAAAGGTTTTGTTTTAAATGACTCAATTAATGAATGAGCAAGGTGAAAGACCTGGTGGGCCAACTGGACCCACTGGATCCTCTGAACCTTTTTCACCCCGAAAATATATGGCATTTGAATACAGTAACTTGCATTATGCTTTTAACATGAAATTGTATAAAATCAAGTGATAATCCCAACATACACAAAGAAAAAAAAATATGATCTGTGCAAACAAAAGAATTTTCAGTAGAATACTAAAGCCTGGAGGAAACAGTCTTGCAACTTGTGCCTATGACTTCAGCAATCATGCTGCTGAATCTATGTAATTTGGAATCTTTATAAAGAGACATACATTTTACATAGACTGAGAGATTTGAACTCCAGCTTCCAACTCTCTATGTAATGAATACTTTCTTCTCTTACCAAAAGTCAGATAAAGCAATTCTACCAGGTACGCATCATGGCATGGAGAAGTACAACACTGTATGTGTAACAGTCTGCTAGGCTCCATCAAGCTCCTGCAACTTTAAGTAATCATAACCCAACCTAGTAATGTTAAAAATAGCAGTGACAGAATATATACTTTTTCTGTAAAGGGAAAAGCAGCAGTAGACTTAGATAACTAAATTAATAATTTACAAGCCTTTAAACCCAGTGTTAACATGGCATTGCAATACACAGAACTCCAGCAGTACTTAGGTGTTTCTGTATTCCTGAAATGATTTTGGCCAGACATGACACAAACACAACAAATCTCAAACATAAACTAAACAAAAAGCCAGCCTTCCAGGAATAAATATGAAAAAGCACAGTAAAGCTGTAGGAAAAAAAAAGTTTCCAGTTATTATCTAAAAAAATATTATCTAACCTTGGTATATCTCGATCTCTTATGAATTTTAATTAATCTTTAAAGAAGAAGATATGTTCAAAATGGAGCTTTCACTGTACAAAGTCTCCACAGGATTAAAAATTCTTAAATAACTCAGAGATTTGTACATAGAGCAAACTCGGAATACTCTGCAGTCAGAGCAAAGAAAAAAAAAGTATACATCATGAAGAGAAATTGCTGAAAATAGTTTGAGATAAGACAGCATGAAAGCAATTGTTACATATAAATTCACATTAGAAACAAGCAGATCTTACAAGGAATATAACAGGGACTGATCATAAGTGCAGGGAACATTTGAGAGGCCAGAAAATGTAGGATTAAAATGAGACTTGATGAAAGTCAAGCTGAATTAGATCCTTAATGATTTGGGGGTTTAAATGTGTAACTTTATTTAACTATATGAATTACAAGAAAAAAACTAAATATAAAAATCACCTGTAATGCAATGGTGATGAAGAGATTAATAATCACCAAGGTATAACCTCAAAACAAAACAAATATTCTGTATTATTTACAAATAAAAATGCTGCTATTGGACAAAGATGCAAATGTGGGGACAGCTAGATGCAAACAAAAAGGGTAAATCAGGGCATGGAAAACAGAAGCAAAGATCCAAGAGTTTAAAAGGTTCAGAAACCTTAGAGGAATTCACAACCTCACTAATGAAATACTGCTGCAGAATTTATTTGAGATCAACACAGGAAACAGAACTTCTGCGTGTGCTGGAATGGTATAAAACATAAAACATCTATGTTCTAGTAACTGTGACACAGGGGTCCCTTGGGTGGTAACATTCTTTTGCATCCTGAAACACCAAACAGCTCTTAGGTTTCCATTAACTTACTTTGTACCTGTCATTGTACTAACAGCATCTATTGCTTCAAAATACCATCTTTCATTTTTAACCTCTCTGAATCTCTCTTGTGCCAAAGACACAGGAAACAGCTCTTCTGCAGCTTGTGCATTTGCTAGCAGTTCATTCAGACCATCATTAGGACTCAAGAAATGAGCAAGATGTCAGACAGTTAATTCCCTAGAACTTACTTAAATTCCCTGCTGATTCCCTAGAACCTCAAAAACTTACCCTTAGAATCCAAGTTAGATGATGCGATTATTGCAAGTATTACCTACATTTATAAACTGAACTCCCATACTTTCCCATGGAAAAATGTTATGGATACACAAACTGAATTTCATCTTTGTTACAAAAAGAACCACCAGTGATTCTTGAAAATCTTGGTGATTCTTGGAAACAGATGTGAAAAAGTCACTATGTTCTACTTCAACAGCTGCAGAGGAAATGGAATTATGAAAATGAAACAGATGAGCATGAAAATCCAGTCTGCCAATTTTGCCTTTGACATATGATAGACTACTTAATCTGAGTTACTTTTGTATTTTTCCACAGGCTTTGGTCTATTTTATTTATCAAAACAACTGCTGAGCTCCTAAAGATTTCTGTTATTAAGGAAAAAAAACAGCTGGTTTTAAGAAGAAAAGTGCTTTTTTAAATGGAAGAAATATTACAATAAAATCTAAACCAACTAGTTGTTGCAGCACTAAATGACATTTGTGGCTTAAATTAATGACCCCTGTGAAAAATTAACACATAAAATGTAGTTCGTTATACAAATTCTCCACTATGCCAAGAAAAAAAGAAAACAGACATTAACACAAATGATGTTCAAAGCCATTCCACACGTTTTTAAACTAAAGGCACCGAATACATGCAGATTATTGAAAAGATGGATGAACAATGACTTATCATACATTTTCTTTAAAATGCTTAGTTAAGTTACAAAAACATTGGAAAGGCCATTAAAAATTATATGCTGTAATTCAAAAAATAAATTAGGAAAATATTTAATAAGGAAGCCAAAGTATATGCATTTCCTTTCCTTTACAAAAAAGGAAGTAAGAAAAGCAGGTAAAGTAAGGAGCTAATGTCCTGACTCTAACAGTGCTGAAGAAAACTTCAAAAATGTGATGTTTAAATATTTCCAGGCCAAATACCACTGTTTCTATATGAAGGAAGTTATTCTGACAGAATCTGAAATTGCTGAATTAGTAGTTCAGTTTATAACTTTTATTACAGCCAATTTTAAAGAGCACTGAAAATAAAAGGAAAAAAGGTAACAGTTCACATCTCCACGGCTTGCAGAAAAACAGGTTGTAAAATCCTAATCACATAGATGTATTTTTTTTCCCCAGGTAATTTATACGTAAGAAAATTTTATCATTGTGTCATTAAATAATGGGAAAAGTTGCCCAGAGATGGTACGCAGTCCCCAACCTCTGTGCTTTGGCTGTTTGTAGGTCCCCAGAAAGAGGGGGTAGAGTGAGACTGGATATGAGGGAGAAATTCTTTGCTGTGAGGGTGGCGAGGCAGTGGCACAGGCTGCCCAGAGAAGGTGGGATGTCCCATCCTTGGAAGCGTTCAAGGCCAAGCTGGATGGGGCTCTGAGCAATGTGGTACACTGGGAGGTGTCCTTGGCAGGGGCGTTGGAATTGATACCTTAAAATTTCAGCTTTCATATATTTCATATATTTGTAATCCTGCAATTCTTTAGAGTATATATCTCTAAACTCCATAAAGAGTGTGAGCTGTAAGAAACATAAACAAAAGTGAGGGGGGCGGGGGGGAGCAAACTTGGATAATGACTTAATTACCTGAAGCTGTAATTGGAAGATTAACCCCCAATATGCAAAGGGATCAAACTTAGGAAGTATGAAAACCTGTGACCCGTGGTCCATTTTTGGGTGTAGCCCCTGGGGGAGCTTCGTCTGCCCTTAATGTGTACCTGGAGGCCCCTCAATAAATACAACGGCTTTTTATTCTCTCAATTTGGTCTGGCCTTTGTTTTTAGGTAGTCCCAAAAGGGATCAGAATTAGACGCTCTTTGTGGTGACAAAATGCTTCAGGCTGGAAGGGGCCGCAGCGGGCGCTCTGGTCCAACCCCCGTACTCCAGCAGGGCCACCTTGGAACCCATTGCGCCAACTGCGTCTCGAGGGCTCCCGGCTCTCTGTGTCCAGAGGAGGCCCGGCCCGCTCCCGGCTCTCTCCAGCCCGCTCCCGGCCCGGCCCGCTCCCATGTCTCTCCGTCCCGCTCCCGGCCCTGCCCTGCCCGCTCGGCTGGGCGCCGCTGAGGGAGGAGGCGCCCCGCGAGCGGAAGCGCGCGCGCGGGCGGTGCTTCCGCTTCCCCGGCGCGCCGGAAGCGCCGCGGCCGCCGCCGGAAGCCCTGGCGCGCTTCCCGTTCCCCTGCGCGGGCGGCGGGGCCGCTGGCGGCGGCCGGGCTGGAGCCTCCCGCGGGCTGGGTGAGCGCTGCCGCGCCCGGGAACGGATGGAAGGAGGGAAGGAGGGAGGGTGGATGGAGGTCTCCCGACTCCGGTCTGCTCTTGCGGCCGCCTCCGCGTCTCCTGCCGGGAACGGGCTGCGGCCCCTCGGAGGCGGGCGGGCGGGCGGGGTGACCTGCAGGCACACAGAGGCGGCCCAAGCGTAGTAAATAATGCTGCTTTTTCATGCTTCCCGATCTCTCCTGCCTTTTCCACAGCAATAGCAGAGGTGTGTAGGATCTGTGGGGTCTGTTTGCACGTAGGCACGTGTAGTGCTAGTAGCTACCGCAAGTGTTAAGGGCGTTTTGAGTAATGAGCCTGCTTGAGTGTTGCTGGACCAGATACGAACGGAGACTGGGTAGCATTGGGGCAGGTGGTGGGATTGGCAGCTGTACTATAAGATGACAATTTGAATTTCTTTTGAAATCTTCCAACACAGGAAGCCTTTCTAGCCTATGGAGAAGGCTTTAGACAAAACTGGTAGACTCTAATTTTTGTTACTTAATGCTTTTTAATTAGGCAGGGACATTCTCTTGTAGATGTTTGAAGGCGTGGCTCTTTCCGAGCGGCACACCCACGTATCCTGCCACAGCGCATCTCGGGTAATGGCTTCTTGCTTAATGCTGGTGTGGAGTTTGTAAATACAGCAAATCCTGTCGTCATCAGTTTGTAGGTGGCCGTGTTGGTTCTGTCTTGGTACATACACACCAGCAAAAACAACAGGTGCCGTGAGGAGAATGCTTAATGATTTGGCCTGAAATGTGTTATGAGATGCACTCTTGAGCTAAAAATAATTTGGTTTTGTTTGTTTAATGATATTGCAGATAAAGGACTTGGGTTTTGATAACGTTCCTACAAATTATTTTCTCGACAGTATCCATATGCATGGATATCACCTGAATCTCCTTAGCGGACCTTAAATTGTGTGTCAGCTTACCCTAGCCATGAGTGGCTCCAAACCTGATATCCTGTGGGCCCCACACCATGTTGACAGATTTGTTGTGTGCGATTCAGAGCTGAGCCTTTATCACATTGACTCTGCCGTAAGTTCAGAGCTCAAGGCAGGGTCCTTGCGGCTGTCGGAGGAAACTACGGCTACGCTACTGTCAATAAATTCGGATACGCCGTACATGAAATGTGTGGCTTGGTATCCCAAGTATGATCCTGAATGTCTCCTCGCTGTTGGACAGGCCAATGGCCGAGTGGTACTTACCAGCCTCGGGCAAGATCACAACTCAAAATGTAAAGATTTGATCGGCAAAGAGTTTGTTCCCAAACACGCTCGGCAGTGCAATACCCTGGCGTGGAACCCCCTGGACAGCAACTGGCTTGCTGCTGGGCTAGACAAACATCGGGCTGACTTTTCCGTACTGATCTGGGATATCAGCAGCAAATATGCCCCAGAGACTGCAGTTGCTACAGAGAAAGTGAGGCTTTCAGCAGGAGATGCGGACGCAGGCCTGGTAGTTACAAAACCACTGTATGAATTAGGACAGAATGATGCTTGTCTCTCTCTCTGTTGGCTTCCACGGGATCAGAAACTGCTGTTAGCTGGAATGCATCGAAATCTGGCTATCTTTGATCTCAGGAACACAAGCCAAAAGATATTTGTAAACACCAAGGCTGTCCAAGGAGTGACTGTTGATCCCTATTTCCACGATCGTGTTGCTTCCTTCTATGAAGGTCAGGTTGCCATATGGGATTTAAGAAAGTTTGAAAAGCCTGTTTTGACCCTGACAGAGCAACCAAAACCCTTAACAAAAGTTGCATGGTGTCCAACAAGGACTGGACTGTTAGCTACTTTAACAAGGGACAGTAACATCATTAGACTGTATGACATGCAGCATACTCCCACCCCTATTGGAGATGAAACTGAGCCGACAATAATTGAGAGAAGTGTCCAACCATGTGAAAATTACATTGCTTCCTTTGCCTGGCATCCCACAAGTCAGAATCGAATGGTAGTAGTGACTCCCAACAGGACTATGTCCGACTTCACAGTTTTTGAAAGAATTTCTCTTGCGTGGAGCCCAGTGACATCCTTAATGTGGGCTTGTGGACGACATTTGTATGAGTGTACAGAAGAAGGAAAAGCTAGCTCCTTGGAAAAAGACATAGCAACCAAAATGCGCCTCAGAGCTCTGTCGAGGTATGGTCTTGATACTGAACAAGTTTGGAGAAATCACCTCCTAGCTGGAAATGAAGATCCTCAGCTGAAATCGCTTTGGTACACTCTGCATTATATCCTTTATCTTATTGTAGTTTTTGTCCTAAGGAAGTAATATACCTTTATATGTAAACCACTTATATAAAATGCATTAAAATCTTTAAATGCAATGCAACATCCTGTAAATACTTGGTATATGTTAACAGGATGTGACTTAAAGTTTTTAAAAATATTTTTTGTGAATAATTAAACTTCCTATACATGAAAATACTTATGAAGCAGTATACTGAAGATATGGATCAAAAACTTACAGGAAACAAGGGTCCCTTAGTTTACACTGGCATTAAATCAATTGTGAAGTCATCTTTGGGTAAGAATGTTCCAACTTTGCTAAGTATTGTTGTAGTATGTTTGCAGAATGATGCACTCGTGAGTTTGTCTTTGGCAATTGTTCAAAGAGACTATTCAAAACTATAAAAAACAAAGTATTTCTGTTTGTGTTTTAATAATGTAAGTTAACAGTAATTTCCAGAATTTTCAGTGTTCTTGGAAAGTCAGTAATTGTAGAAGCATAGTATCCTCTGAAGTAGATCTTTGAACTGTTTCAAACATTTGAGTTTGGACTATGGCACTAAGAATTCTTGCACCCTGCATAATATTATACTTTTTTGCATAACATTTTATTCCTTGCAGAATATTATATTTTTCAAAGCTCCACATCAGGGTGTGGTTCTAGAAAGGTGACTTTGCTGTTGTCACTGCTATTGTATTAAGTACATTTGTACGACTACGTCTAAATAAGCTGACCTGTTCTGAAGTGGTGATCAACCCTGGGTCATCGCATTCTGCCTCTCATGCTCGTTGAAATCTTTCTTAGTATAATTTATTATTTGAATACTTCTTTCTCTCTTCAATATATGTCTTATTAATAACTATGCTTCTTGGAGCAGAAAATGAGTCTTCAGTGGTGGGAATGCTTCTGACACATTGATGCTGGCTGAGAGCTGGTAGAGCAGGTGCTTGACGGTGTATTATGTATTTTATATTATGTATTTTCAATTTGAACATACTGAGAACTCCTGTTAAATGTAACAAGTGGTAGAAGAAAGAAAAAAGACTGCGAAATATGTGTCAAGCTTAGGTGCATAATTTTTAGTAGATCAAAATAATTTTGTGTATGCTGCTCCTTGCAATGAGTTGTAAGCAACGTTAAAGTACTAAAATGCAATACTCAGCTTTTGTACTCAGCTTTTGTACCCTGCTTTATGATTGAAATCAAAGCCTCATGTTGTGATTGCAATTGTAACTGTCATTTAAGCACAATTTAACTTATTTCCCATTTCTAGGAACAACAGAGAACCTCCGGCACAGCAGGAGTGGATCTGATAGACAGGCAGATATTATTCAGTATCTGAGTGAGGAGAGATCTTTGGCTTTGCAGCTCTGTGGGTGGATAAAGAAGGGAACAGACTTAGATGTGGAGCCTTTCCTAAATTCATTGGAACAGGAGGGAGACTGGGAGCGAGCTGCTGCCGTAGCACTTTTCAACTTGGACATACGGCGAGCAATACAAATTCTGAATAAAGGGGCTTCCTCAGGAAAAGGTGTGTATTGTGGTTTTTATTTTGGTACTATATCACATTAGTAGATTTTTTCTGTTAACAGAATTGTGGAAGATAGTATGGAAGAGATGCCTGTTGTGTTGTAAAATTGTGACAATACACTTGTATTGAGGCTTGACAAATCCTGGTATTTCACTCATCAGACTACTGTATGCCATACTGTCTATTTAAAATAGATCATATGTTTCAGAATTTCCTTCCTGATAAAAGCCTCAGAAAGACTTACATTCAGAACTAGTGGGATTCTTTTTGCTTTAATGGAACTGCTGGGGGAAATAGTTTCTATCTGTGCTTTCCACAGGGAGGAGTCAGAGTGGAGATGTGCTGTTTTCAAATTCAAGAATAAAATTGGACTTTCTGACAAAATGAATATTTTGATTAAATAGTTTTCATGTTTTAGGAAACTCCTTAGCTTGAAACTTTTGTATAAAATTGTCATTCACCAGCTAGGTCTGTTGAACAGTGGCTGGATATACAATCCTGTCTTTTCACTTCTTATGGATATGAATTATGATAATGACAACTTTTTGTGATAGCTATTTCAAAACACAAGTAGTGTGTTGTTGTTTAAAGAGGCTGTCATGCATATAGATGCTAACTTACCTGAACAAAGGCGTTTAAAGCAGAAGCTACTATACATGGTAGTGTATGCACATTAATTTAGGTAGTGTTAATTCTACTGCATTTTATGTTGCATCCTGACAAAACATTGTGTTTTAAATGGATGCTTTTGTTTACACTTTTAACTGGAGGTTTCTTTAAGTCCTTAACTTGAATAATATTGTTTCACTTTTCATAAATCAGGTGATCTGAACCTTAATGTCGTCGCAATGGCTCTGTCAGGCTACACAGATGAGAAGAACTCACTTTGGAGAGAAATGTGCAGTACTCTAAGACTGCAGTTGAACAATCCCTACTTGTGTGCTATGTTTGCTTTCCTGACGAGTGAGTCTGGTTCATATGATGGTGTTTTGGTGAGTAAATTTCTGTGTTAGGTTAAAATTTCTTCATGCAAGGAGAATGTAGATACATGCACTTATGTAGGGGGAGTCCTATATACTCCAAGAATTAATCAAATTTAAACCTATTCTTTTATCCTGGTGCTGGCACATAGCATATCTGTCTGTGGAAGAGACATCTCATATTAGTGGCTGTTATGTTAGTAAATAAGTCATGAATGAACGACCAAAATATAGATTATAGTTAAGACATGTTTTAGAGGAATTTTATTTTTAGCATGGAGTTATTAAACCTATAGAAATACATTATCAAAAGAATGTAAGCCGTGGAAAGAAACAGAAGAGAGATTAATAATGGAATTGCAAACAGCAGACAAGATGCAGGGGAGTTTGCAGGATTTTTATCAAGCTACATTTCCAATGAAGTGTATTTTATTTTCCTTGCTTGCTTGTTAAAATATTTTCACTTTGTAGAAACAGTAAATAGAGTAGTTCCAGGGCTTCTGAAAGTGATACAGAAATGCCATTTAAAGGGCAAACTAAATCTTTAATCATGAGATACTTTGAGCCTTTGAAGGAGTTAACATACATGATTCCTGGTTAGAGAACAGTAGAAATACCTGATTCAGTAGGAATTATTTAGCCTAGGAGAGGACTCCTGTAATGCAGCAGAGTAACTGGCCCAAAACTGTTGACAGTGAAATTGTCATAATTTGATGCTCTTAGGGTAATGAAAAATAAAAATTGTTAGAATCCCAGAGGAGAGAAACCTGAATATCTTTTTTGTTTTCTTTTCTTTCTTTCTTTCTTTCTGTCCTTTGAGAGAGAGTATTGTTTTTCTCTGGATGTTGGGTGGTACTTTTATAGATTTTTTTTATTGATTAACTAGCAACTCACATGTGATAAGGTGCTGTTTGTTTGGGTTTAATTTTAATTTTTCCTTCAGTGAGACCTGTTGAAGTCTGCATGAAAGATTTTGCCAAGCACATCTTGTTTTGGCAATGTCACTCACAATTTCTAATCTGAGAATATCAGAGGGAAAAGTATGGACATAGCTAAGTGAGAATTGATATAGAGAAGTATTTTTGTTCTGCAGTGTCACATCTAGTAAAATGAATAAAATTAATAAAAAGCAGAAAGTAAATACTGATACACTGCTGTACCTCAAGTGTTAATATATTTCTGAGAAATTAATTCTGGATGTTTAGTTTTTGTTTGCTTGGGGTGTTTTGTTTGCTTTGTTAACTTATGTTTGCAATTTAAGGAAGGAATGGAGTGGTTAGGCTAGTTATTATGTAAATACAGTAAACGGAACTTGGTTTGTTTTTCTTCTGCTTGTGACTTGGCGGGACACCTGGCTGGAAGCACTGAGTCCTCTACAGGATTTGCAAAGTTCATTTTTGTAGAGTTTCGTAAACCGTGTAGGATGTGTTGTACCAGACTTTCCGTGTAGATTGTTCCCATACCTGCAGTTTTCCTCTGATACCTGTATCTGAGTACAAACAAGTAAGCTAATATTTAGAGTTAGCCTTCTGCAGATGTCACATTTTCTTTGTACATAATCAATTTCATTGTATTAGTTAGACAGTAGTGCAAGTGTTCTGATTTTTACAATGTGTTGGAAAAATGGAAACATATATCTGATGTTAGTAATTCCCATTTTTCTCTCTGAAGTATGAAAATAATGTAGCTGTACGAGACAGAGTGGCATTTGCTTGCAAGTTCCTCAATGATGCTCAGGTAAGTTTGTGGTCGCACATTTAAACAAACTTTTAAACTGGGCTTTATTCAGTGGCAGAAGAAACTCTGGGGTAGAGGGGTGAACAGTGTAAATAATGAGTCATGAGTGATTTGGTTTTTCTTATCACAGTAGTACATAAGTTATGGTATAATCAGGTTTTTAGTGAGTGTTTTTAGTAGTTTTTTTAGTTATTCCAGCTTAATTTTTTATTTGGTTTTTGGTTGGTTGATTTGAGGGCTTTATTGGTTTTGTGGTTTTGGAGGTTTTTGTGAGTATTTATTACATGGTAGTTCAAATGCAGTTGCATTAACTGTACACCTGTTTTACTGGAGAGTATTTCTATTTCTTTATTTATTCAGTATTTATTTCCATGTGTTAATGTTCTCTCAAATTATGGTTTGGTTTTGCAGCAGAAATGTTCCATTTTAAATTCACCAAAGTACTCTAAGGATACATAACCTCTCTCCTTGCATTTTCTATCAGGAAGCCTAAAGTTTGTTCATAAACACTTGATTTCATGCAGTTTCATACGATATAGTAATTTAACTTTTTCTGCATAACATCCAGCAAGCAATGCATTCTGTTAGCTGCAGATGCTGTTTCTGCATATATTTATATATTTCTTCATATATATTTTTTATAGCTCAACAGGTTTATTGAAAAGCTGACAAATGAAATGAAAGAGGCTGGGAATTTGGAGGGAATACTGTTAACAGGGCTGACAAAAGATGGAGTTGACTTGATGGAAAGTTATGTTGACAGAACTGGAGATGTCCAGACAGCAAGCTATTGCATGCTACAGGTTAGTGTTTTACTCCAAAATAAATTTTATGGAGGAAAACTAAATGTAGTTTCTTTATCAGGGTAGTTGTTGAATCTTGTGAACTAAAAAGTATTTTGTGTATTAAATTGGGACAATTGGTTGTTTGGTTATTTTTGTGGGGTCATATGAAACTCAGTATTAACTGGTAAGTATGTGTCTTCACACTCTCTGGTTGAGGTAGCTTAAGGAGATAGTAGGGGAAAGAGGCGAAAGAAAATCATAGTCCTTTTCCCTAACTGAACTGGGAATAGCCATTTATCTGCTTATTGCTGGTGTGTTTCCTGACATTTTCATTAATTTTTGTTTTGCTTTCAGGATTTTAGTAGAGAACAAAAACGAGGTTTTTTGTTTGTTTGGAGGCTTTGAGTTTGGTTTTTTTTAAATAACAGATTTACCTTGGCCCTTACACAGTAGCAGCTATTGCCAGCAGTGTGTTTAACTGCATATGCAGTCATGACAGTGATACAGAGTATGAAACATGACAGAACTTTCAAATCCTTCATCTCAGAGACAGGAGTTCTTAGGAGGACGTGGCAGCACAAGTATTATCAACCAGAGAGAAACTGAAGAAAATATTTATCAAACTCACATTACAATTTCACAGAAAATTAATCTTTTTTGGGACAAATAAACTGTATTATTTCTTATATCTTGTAGTACACTTTGTAAAGGCTTTTGAAAAAGTGAGTTATATGTATTGTGTGCCTTTAATGTGTGTCTGACATTTTTTCCTGCCTACTTCAGGGTTCTCCCTCAGATGTACTTAAGGATGAAAGGGTTCAGTACTGGATTGAGAACTACAGGAATCTTTTAGATGCCTGGAGGTTTTGGCATAAACGTGCAGAATTTGATATTCATAGGAGTAAGCTGGATCCCAGCTCAAAGCCTTTAGCCCAGGTAAATATAAATCCTACATGAAATATGACCAGTCCAGAAAGGAATGTAGCATGGTACTTCTGTAAAAAAATCCTTGCTAGCCATATCTCGGTTTTCATGAGGATTTATGTGCAAAAGAAAGATTTCAACTTAGTCTGCCCTAAAAAAAGGAGGTGTCACTTTTTTTTTTCAAATAACGGGTCTTTCAGAAACTGTAACCTGTCAACACTTTTCTTTTGGAGAAACTGGAAACTGATTTGATTTTTTCCTCTCACATGTTGAAATATGAAATCAGAGATGTATCACCCTGAATTCAGTGGCAGGGTGAGACTGATACTTAAACCATAGAACTAGTTCAGATTGCTTTTGTTTTAATTGAAAAAAACTTCCAAACTGTTTTGAAGCCCTTGAACCTGAAACTAAAGTGAACAGCAGCAACTTTCATTATCAGGTCTGAACATAAACTGACCTAAAAACTAACGCCCTGCCCAAGTGCTATCTTCTTAACATCTGGTGGCAGTTTCAGCCAGCATGGTTTTACCATGGCACCTTTTACTCTCATGTCTGCTAAGTATGTTCATTGTGAGCTTTAGGGCCTGAGAGTTTCTGAGGAAAGCTGGTTTTGAATGAATTTATCAGTCATAGCTGTTTAAGCAGAGTTGTTCCAAGTGTGAGGGAGTTGAGTTTACTGCTCCTTCCTTATGTTGTTTAAGATAAATAGCCCTAAAGAATTTGAAATATATGCTCCTTGGTATCAAGTCACAACTTGTGACACAAGGGATGTAGATAAATAATATTAGGATAATCCTTATGTTGGAGATTGTAGTGTGAGTCATATGACTATAAGGAGGGCAAGACCAAATTTTTTATAGTAAGTAGAATAAACCTGATTTCTTCTGTTACTGAAGATACTGCTTTTATTATCTTAAATAATATCTTTCAAAATTTTAGCAATTGTGCATGTTTTTATGTGCTTTTGAAGTTAGTGAGCGTCATTAAGGCCTGCTTCTCAGGGCTGTGTGCCTCATCTATAAGCCCTTAAGAGGTTAAGAACTCCTTCACAAGTAGGCTTGGCTTTCCAGAGCACTCTCTAGAATATCTGGTAAATAAATGTTAATTACCTTGAATGGATTCACTCACAGGTGTAGCAAAAGTGGAACCAAACCAAAAAATTAATGGGCATCTGTTCTCTTTAGGTGTTTGTGAGTTGCAATTTCTGTGGAAAATCAATCTCTTACAGCTGTTCAGCTATTCCTCATCAGGGGCGAGGTTTTAGCCAATATGGAGTCAGCGGTTCACCAACCAAGTCCAAAGTTACAAGCTGTCCTGGTTGCCGTAAGCCCCTTCCCCGCTGTGCACTTTGCCTGATAAATATGGGAACACCAGTTTCCAGCTGTCCAGGTAAGACACAGTGGGTTTTAGTTATTCAGCTGCAGTACTAGTTGGAGGCCAAATTAGCAGTTCCTATTGAAAGATCTTCTGTTGCACTTCTTTTTTCTGTTTATACTTATACTGTAAATATTCATACTCATCATTTTGAAAGGAGAAGGACCATAATTGAGAACTTGTTTAGATCCCATCTAATTTTGGGATGAAACCTTTGTTTCACTTCTTAATGGTCAGACAGTGTGCATAGTTACTTGGTTATCAGAGTTTTCCATGAGATTGTCAGTCAAGTTCCTTGGTTAGACAGATGTAAAGATCCGAGTATTGTGAGGATAAATATTGTGAGCTTTACAACTGAAAGAAACAGGGAGTGTGTTTTCTTGAGATCAATTGTAGGCATGCTACACAAATCATTGAATGTAAATGAATTAATTTTTAGCTGCAAGAGGAAGAGAGGTGTGGTGTACTTTCTGTTACTAAGTATGAAAGAAAGCATGGATCATGCTGTGAACGCTATGAGGTGTTAGGACTGGAGTTGTTTGGTTGTAAATGCCTTTGGCTTGGCATTATAATATGTCTACATGAAAAGGATTTTGACCATATTTTTAAGTCAGTCTTGTTACAGAACCATGCACAGCTGAACAGTTGTCATGTTTATTTACCTTTTCTCATTTTTTTGCTGATATTTGTTATGACTTCTATATTGAACTTGTTCCAATTCGTAACTTAGATTTTGTTGATTTTTTTTTCTAAAGCAGAAGATTTTATGTGCAGAACAGGCCCATAATTCACTGGACTATAAATCAATCAATAAATCAGCATTGAAGGAGATTCTGTCTGTAAAACTTGTTTATTAGGCAAGTTTAGCATATCTATAAGATGTGAAGCAACAGTTTAGCAGTCGAATTCTTTTCTGGCATTCTTCCAGCTCTTAATATTTTTACTGACTTCTATTTTAAAATCACACTGCTTTTTCATATAACATTCCTTATTTCAAAATAATTTTAATGGTGGTGCTGGGACTGAAATGTAAATGAAGTGTAATGATTTACAGCCATATTTGTGGGGGTGGGTTTGCCTCTGGACAGGAGGATCCAAGTCAGATGAAAAAGTGGATCTTAGCAAAGACAAGAAGTTAGCCCAGTTCAACAACTGGTTTACTTGGTGTCACAACTGTAGGCACGGTGGACATGCTGGACATATGCTGAGCTGGTTCAGGTAAGTTAATGTTTAAATTTTGTTATTTTACCTGTGTGTTCTGCACTGAGTAGAACATGTCTCCTTCCCTGTATCTGTCATTATAAGGTTTAAATAATAAAACTGAACTGTGATACTGAGTTTTTCTGAGATGCTATACCTCTGCACATAGTTAAATGTATAATTGCAAAATTATTTTATCTGTTTTTTCTTTTTTTGGCTGTTGCTATTTAGGGACCATACTGAGTGCCCAGTTTCTGCCTGCTCTTGTAAGTGTATGCAGCTGGATACCACAGGGAATCTCGTTCCAGCAGAGACTGTCCAGGCATAAACACTGTTAGAAAATGTGTGGCTCTCTAATGGATGTCCATCATAGTCCAAGCAGATATTTTAGACAAAGGTAATTTGTGACTTACTGTGAAAAAATAAATTGCTATCAAAGTAGTAAAATGATGTGTGTATGACTGTGCTTGGTAGAAACAGGTATTCCTGAAGTGAGCCTATAGGTACAGTGCATGGCCCTTATTCAGAGGACTGAAGAAAAGGACTCCTGGAATTGTGGACTCTTTGAATTTGCTAAAATACAAAGACCTTTATTAAAAAAGTTTTCAGGATAATGCTGATTGGTCACAAAGCTGAGTTTATATGCTGTGAAAGCAGACCTTCAAAATAAACACTTTAAAAGAAGGTGGCAGAGTTATGCTGTGGATTCCTCTGTTCATTGTTTGATCACTGTCTTGTATGCAAATGTTCATTTGTTTCCTTGTAAGTTTATTCCAAGTGCCACTGCTAATTGCCTTCTAAACATTTTTATTTTAAAGAAAAATCCTTTTGTTTCTGTTCCCAGGTTTTGTTGATAGTAAAGCAATGTCTTTACAATTCAAGTTCTTACTTAACTAGGCTACATATCTAGCTGATGCAGATTTTAATCCTGAAGAATTTGGGGGTTTTCTCTCCTAGCAATGACTGTATCTTAGAGAAGAGTTCCCTGAGAAGTCATGTGACTGTTTCAGTGCAGAGTGCAGGTAAACTATAGGAGGTTGTATCTGATAAATTTTTAACTTAGTACTGTGAAGATCTGAAATCTCAAGGACTGGAGACTTGTAAATATGTAAGTTTTAAACTATGTGCAGAGTTTTGACTACAAAAATATTTGAAGACTTTGAGATAATTAGCATTTCCCTGTACTTCTGAAATACATTGGGAAGTGTGGAATCAACCTGTATAAATCCTGCTTCTGGTCACTAGTGGACACCCATCTGCTTCCAATTTTGAGTAATTGATCAGAGTACTTCTACATGTGTTACCAGCTGGAATTAAGATTATTTGTTAACTTGAGAGAACATCAATGATACTTTGCTAATACTGTGCTACGAGCTAATTGGTATTGTTGTCCTTGATTTTGTAGGCAACATTCACACAAATTAGGGAAAAAAAAACAAACCTGTTTTAAGGTATGTGATAATAACATCAGTTTACTTGGTGTGTGTTTATTTACAGTTTATGAGTTACTCAACACTTGTGTGCTATGAAATACGAAATGGAATGCTAGCAATAAACTGGTACTGTTTGCCAGGACTGTGAAAATTGGTGTTTCAAAGAGAATATATTGTAATATACCACTAGTTCTATGTGCTCTAGTGTAGTTTCAAGAAGATAAAATGTGGAAATGTACAAGATGTACATGTGCTGTGGATGTACAAGATTACATTCAGGACTTTGGGTTATATTTTCTGGTTAGGTTGTAACACATCTGCTGCATTTATTTGATCTAAAATTGGCAAAGATAATTTTTAAGTTAAAAATCTAAGAGGTACTTGATATTTCTAGGCATGGGAGAGCAGTTCCTTTTTTTTTTTTTAGAATATTTATTTCTCATTCCAGTATTTTTGCACACTTCACATTGCTGTTGAAGAGCTCTTCAAAATGTTCTCCATTTATAAATGTAAACTGGGGCTTACTGTATGATACCCTATTTATATAAATACAGGCAATAAAGGTTTTGGTTTATGTAAATCAGGATTGGTAAGTGTCAAGTGTTTGTTTTTTATTCTTGTGTAGTAACATTTAGTAAATTTCCCTGATAATTTCCATGTTGAGGTGAATGCAACTACCAACATACAGTGTCTCATTTTCTCATCTAAAGAAAATTAATCTATAATGTTTTCACCTCGATTGTAGCTGTGTGTCAAATTCTATCACTAAGTTAAATTACATGCTCACTTTAATACTCATATCTTTGCAGTATTTTGGGTTATGAATGTGTATATTCTGGCACTATGGGTTTTGCTTGTTGCTATTAGTAATCAGGCTTTCAGGTCAGAAGTTACACGATTTGCAAAATTTACAAAGCAGAAGCTCTGTTTTTTTAATTATCAGATTTTTTTTTTCCTTGTTTTGTTTTTAAATTAATAAATCTGTCTTTTTTGGGGTGATTTCTTGTTTTCTAACAAAAATATAGCTACATCCATTTTATTAGCTGCAGTTATTTTTTTGTTGACTGTTGCCTGGTAAATCTCAGCTCAACTCTGCTGAAGGTGTCCTTGCATGCTAAAATGTTGTGATCCCGTGGCTCATGCCGATTACATTCCATTGTTGTAATTTTGTTAGATGTTCCAGCCTTGCAGCCCTTCCTTGGTTAAGCACAAGCACTTCATCATCACACACACAGGCTCCTTGCTCCTGAGCACATGAGTAGTGCACATGTCCATGCCCAGGCCAGGACAACAGAGCAGGCAAGCAGGGTCAGCCAAGAGCCCAGCAAAAAGGTACCAAGTCTCAGAAGTCAGTCATGGAGTGGGAGTAGTCCTGTTCCAAATAGCATGAACTAATAGAAGTCTGCTCCAGTTACAGCATTCACTTCCTATGCCCCTTCTCCTCTGCCAGGTTCCCACCATGCACCAGCCTCCTGTCCTCCCAAAAAGCCACCAGCTCCTCTTCGTGCCTTCCATTACTGGTCCATTACTGGCTTTGGTGATATCCCTCTCTGGTGTTTCTGATTCAGTTGCCCTGGTGCCTCCCCTTTTGTCAGTGTCCCAGGAAGCCCCTACTTCCCATTTCATTATCTAGGAGGACTGGCAGTGTCTCACCTTTCATCATGTGTGTGGTGCCTGGGGCCCTGCTAACCATCAGGCCTAGCTGACATGGTTGCCTTTCCCTTGGTATTTAAAACAGCTGGCAGTTTTCAACATGGCAACGTAGGAAATGATGCTGATAAATGCATATATGACCTGAGCATTACTCTAGTACCAAGAATGTTTTACAGTTCTTGCATTGCTGTGTGATTTGTACAGCCATGAAGCCAGGGTAGGCCATTTATTCACACAGGCTGATAGTCTGTAGAAAAGCAGACAAATAAAAGTGTGTAAGGGAAACCTAGTTGTGTACAGCTTGCCCAGCCACCTGTCACTGCTGCAGGACTGCATGAATGAGAAGAGTCTTAGCTGACAAAGGGAAAAAAGCATTTTGCACTTGGTGTGTTCAAACTTTCTCTCACAAGTCCTGTACCCCAGGCTGGTCTCTGAACTGCTAAAGCCATCTAGTGGCAGGCTGCTCCACTGGGCAGGGGTGGTCTGGGTAACTACATAACATTTTACAGAATATATGTACACACACAAAATACCAATTTTCTAAAGCAGAACAGACAAAATAGTTTTAAATGCTAGGAAACATGCATGCAGTTATTAAGAATGACATTTGATTCTACTGAGCACTTAAACAGAGTGGTGATAGACAGGGCATGGTACTGTGCCACATAGACCTTGTGTTGTTTGCTGTACAAGACTGCTTCCTACTTCAGAAGACTTCCTTCCAGTCAGGGTAACTGTGTATCAGTAAGAGTACCTGTGTTCTAGGTGGGGAGGGAGAAAAAAATAGATCCTCTGTTAACTTGTTCATCCCTCCAGTTTGTAGTGAATTCAAAGTGTAAGTTTTTGAAACAGATTCCTTGACCAGAAAAAGAGATGTCAATAAATAAGCACAAAGCTATCAGTCTTATTAAGGCACTAAATCTAACTCCTAAAGCTGAAACCTGTTTGTACAAAAGTTCAAAGAATATGGCTACAGTTTACTTAAAATACTTTGAAATACTTTATTAATTCCCAGAGGATATTTCCAAAGTTCAATTTTACTTTAAATGTGTCAAGTGATGCAAAAGTTTGTAAATACCCTGGATAGTAACAAAACTGTTGTAAATACCCTGGATAGTAACAAAACTGGGGACTGTTGGAAGTTCCTATGGTTAGTCACCATGACAAGCTGGCTGAATCCTGGTACTGCTGCTTAGACTCCAACCAAGAATGAAGGCTGTGCTGGGACTTCAACTGTGCTTGAAATCCCCAAGCCTAATTCAATGTCTCCCAAGTGTTTAGCATCATGCAAAGGCAAGAACCTTGTGCTCCACTTTGTTAAATTTAACTGTGTCAGGTCAAATAGAACAGGAGTTGCCACATATCACTGAAAATAGCACTCTAGCATTTAATGCTGACACAAATGGCTAAATGCAGTGAAATCCTCTTTACTGGTGAAGATAACATTTCCAAGATGCAAAATACGCCTTCCATACAATAAATTTATATCAAAGCAAATTAAATCAAAAATCTTTATATTGAAACCCTACCAATTTTTTTCCATACAAGTTTTCTGTAACGTATTCTAGAACTTCTACCAGCTAGAAAAGGATGTTTACAAAGTTTCAGTTTCTGACAAGTCTGATCTTGCAAGAGAACACTCTTCTTAGATGTAAAAGGGTTAAATATATACAGTGAGTGAGACATTCACATTTGTTCTCCTTGCTGAATATATACATTTTCAAAGAAAATACTCTTCATAGGCAACACTTAGCACGTTTAACAGTGTCTTTTCAGTATATTTGTTGAAAAGAAATGCAACTGTTACCATGCTGTCAGGCAAGAAACCACACTACTGTTGTCCCCTCTAAAGCTCTAAATATATGCTAATAAAAATTCAAGTGTTCCTCCCAGTACCAAACGGGAAGTATTCAGGGAATTCATGAATAATTTTTAGTGCTTCATTGTAGAGTTCCATATCTGAAAAAGGGCAAAGAAAATGGTTATAATGCATAAGTTCAATTCCCCACAAGTCACTGACAACATTCAAGCACTGCTTATTTTAAAGCAGCACTGCTGAGTGATCCCAGTCTCCCTCAAGCTCCTGATTTCCCAAGGCAGGAACACTCATTGCTTGTTTTCTGGAGGGTTACTTTTAGGCCTGCTAGCTGCACAGCCACACAAGGTCCAGGGCAAAGTGAAAACCACGTGGTCAGGAGTGGGAGAACAATCAGGCCACAGCAATGATCTAGATGGCTCCAGCATTGAGTCACTTCCTACAGTTTAACTGTAAACCACAATATTTGGTACAGAACTTCTCTCATGACACTCTTCTACACCCTGTTCCTTATCTGGCAGCTTGAAGAAAGACTTTGTAAAAAAAGGTAACTAGGCTTTCCCTTCTTATTTACTGAAGATGAGTTCAGAACTCAAAATGGATTTGCCATAATGTATATTCTTACTTACCAAATGAACTTTTATCTTCTCTGAACTGGACGTATGATGCACACATGATGGTTGCCTGATTTGTCACTCTTCCCACCACTTCAATAACTCCTGAAATCTCCTCATCCAGCTAGAAAACACACCAAAGATGAAATTAGTAACACTAAATAGCTGCTGTCTTTACTGCACAGCTAGGAACTCTCCACAGCTGATGGTTTGTTCATGACAGATTCTGTTCCATGTCAAACAACACAGTACTAATGGACAGCCTGGTCATCCTCCCCCCACAAAAAAACATTTGATCCACGTAGAGATGTACAGGTTTTGTAATGGCCAAGTCAATACCACAAAAAATAAATAAGAAGACGCATCCAAGGAGAGATACTGGTTCACAAGTATATAAAACTGAACAGAGTATATAATCACTGAATAGAGACTGATCTAGGACACAGAGAGAACAATTCTGATTTTAATGCACTGCATTCAAACCTGTGTCAATTATAGAACTCTTTGTAAGAGTTAAGGAGGTGTCACACATTCCAGAGAGCAGTTCCAGTGTTCCACATTCAGAAGGCATATCTGGGAATAATTTCTTAAGTAATCTGTCAGTAAGTGTTCAGAATACAAAGATACTGTCACAAACAAGCCTTTGGTGGAACAAAAGAAAAAAAACTAAAAATTACGTCTTGTGCCAAAATAATACAGCTTGAATGTTTTCTTTGTTTTTTAAGATACAAATTTTAACAGTGCAGTACTATTTTGGTAATGCTCTTCCAATATCTAAGTCTTATTTTTTACTTTCTAGCAGTCTTCTGGAATAATTTCCTCCCCATAATTTTGGGGTCCTCTGTTGAAAGAGGGAACTAGATGTGCACAAACAGTGAAATATATTGAAAGGAAAAAAAGTTAGAAAGCGTTTTGATTAGCAAATCTATTAGTTTCCCCACTGACACTGGGTGAACTGGAGAGATGAACCTGGCCTCGTTTTTTGCACACACCAGTTTCTCCCAAGGCAGTGGAATACAGATTGAAGTGCCCAGCACTACAGCTTTGCATTTACAGAGTTCAACCACTTTCACTGTCAGAGAAAATACTATAGAATCATTGGTCAGATGCTAACATCTGAATTTTTAACAACTCAAGGCAGGAAATGTTTTCACAAACTCAAGAAAAAGGTAAGAGACATTTTGTTGCAGTTTGACATCAGCAATTTTCACATTTATAGGACAAAACTCTGCCAGATTAAACTGCATTTTTCATCAACAGGGACAGACTCTTGTGTTGAAAGACTGAGAGAGTACCATATGCAATTATTTCCCATGGAAATGGCAAGGTTTCTCAGCATTTAACAACTCATTCAGAGAAAAAGATGTAAATATACACATGCACTGAGTCAAGCTAGAGCATTTGCCATCACAATTAAAATAATTCTTTAATTACAACATTTCTTGGTGGAAAAAAACATACTTAGAATCAGAAGAGAATGTCAAATTATTATTACTTCAGTGGTAGGTGATAACAAAAGAGGCAGTATTTTTGTTCAGTAATTATATCTTATACCCATTGCATCCATTTCTTGGGATTTTTTTAAAGAAAGAAAGCTTCAAGCTAACAATGGAGTTTACTGAAACACTATGACAAGTGTTCTAACAGGATGCAGCAATGTTAACTCAAAAAACTCTTGAAAATACCATATTCTTTTTGATTATAGAAGCGATAAGAAAATGGGAAGAAAGCCTGAAATTAAGATGAAGCTAATAAACGTAGTGGAATATATTACACTGTGAACAACTAATAGAGTAAGACCAAATAGCCAGACGGGGATGTGTCTGACAAAGAATGAGTTCTCTCTTAACCCCAGGTGAAAACTGATGAAGACCAAGGCAGCTAATGGGTAAGAAGACTGACTACAGGTTAGCTGAAAGATGCAAGAATACAGGTGGAATAACTCAAAACATGGAAGGCATGTACAGGTTTCAGAAGAGACAAAACCCCCGGAATCCACAAGAGGCGGCATCAAGTATTTCCAAAGCATTCCTTAACTTACAGGCTCGCTCAGCTCCACAGTCGTATGCTTTCCGAGTCCATCAGTAAGCACGACAAGCTTCCCGCTAGAATGAATCTACAAAAGAACATTTAAGTCCAGAAAAAACGGCCAGCGCGCTCCAAAGGCACCCGGATGCGCCACAGCTTTGGCCGCCTCAGCCAGTTCTTTCCCGCAAAGCCGCGTCCGCCTCCCGCCCTGCTCCCAGGCCGCCCGGAGCTGCCGGGCTGCCCAGGGACGGCGCCAGCCTCTCCCCTCAGAGCCCCGGGGCAGCCCCATCCCCGCTCCCGGAGCCCGCCGAGCGCCCCGCGGACCTTCTCGACGCGCCCCACGAAGCAGACGGGCTGCCCGATGTGCTGCGCCAGCTGCCCCGTGGCGATGCGCGGCCGCGGCACCTCGTGGATGTCGCCCATGGCCAGCGCCGCTTCCCGCCTTCCGCCGAGGGAGGGACGGCGGCCCCGGGAACGCGGCGGTCGGGGCGGGACTTCCCCTCCGCCCGAGGCGACCCGGAAGCGGAGGCGGAGGCCGGTGAGAGCGGCGGCGGCGGGAGCGGGAGGGTGGGTGATGGAGGGGCGGCTGTCGATGCTGCCGCGGCGGGGAGGGCGGCGGGGCCGAGCTCCGGAGAGGCCGGGGGAGCTGGCCGTCAGTTTCCAGCCCTGTCCTGTCATTTAATCCTTTGAAATCGCCCCATATTTCCCCTCCCCGGCGTTTTCCCTCTCCCTTCAGATACCGGTTCCGCTCAGGTGAAGTTTGGCAGCGTGCCCTGGCAGCCAAGAGGGCAGCAGGCGTCCTGGGGTGCATCAGGCGCAGTGCAAACAGAGGTGGCTGTCCCGCTGTAGTCAGCGCTGGTGTGGCCTCACCTGGAATATTGTGTAGTTCTGGGCTCCGCAGCTGCATCCAGAGGAGGGAATCAAAGCTGGTGAAGGCAGTGGCCTGTGAGAATCAGCTAAGGACTTCGGGTTTGCCTGGTTTGGAGAAAAGGAGGCTGGGGGTTGTTCTCATCACTCAAGGGCTTCCTGAGGAGGGGAAGTGGAGACACGAGATGCTGATCTCTTGTCCCTGGTATCCAGTGGATATCCCAGGGTACGTGGCAATGATTCAAAGCTGCACCAGAAGAGGTTTAGATTGAACATTAGGAAGCATTTCTTTTCTGAGAGGGTAGTCAGACACTGGAACAGGCTCTCTAGAGAGGTGGTCCATGCCCCAAGCCTGTCAGCATTTAAGAGGCATTTGGAAAATGCCCTTAATAACATGCTTTAGCTTCTCATCCTCCCAGGCAGTTGGAACAGATGATCATTGTAGATTCTTTCCAACTGAGCTATTCTATTCTATTTCATTTTATTTCATCACTGAAATTGAGCTGGTGCTCAATCCCCAAGTTTAGAGCAACAGATGGATGTAAGACAGATATAGCATCTGGACATGGCACTTGCATGCATCTTATCTTTTTCCATGTGTTTTCCCAATGGATCCCCGGCATGGAGAGGTTCCTCCCAATTGCTCTTGTGGCAGAGGTGACTCACATATCCCACTCTGCAATTGACGTGCAGTTGCCAGCAGGTGGAGGGAGCTGCCGCTTCCCCTCCGCTGTGCACCGGCGGGGCACCAGCTGCTGGGTGCGAGGGCACATGTGGACAGACTGGTGAGAGGCCAGAGAAGGGTCACAGCAATGGTTATGAGTCTGGACCATCTTAAATGAGGAAAGACTGAGAGAGCTGCAACTGTTTAGCCTAGAGAGGAGAAGGCTCAGAGGGCTCTTATTCATGAATATAAATACCTGAAGGAAGGGTGCCCAGAGGACAGTCGGGCTCTATTCAGTCGTGCCCAGTGAAAGGAACAGAGGCAAAAGGTACAAACTGAAACACAGGAGGTTTCTGAGGGTACATCAGGGAAAACACTTTTGTCACCGTGAGAGTGACCAAGCACTGGTACAGGTTGCCCAGAGAGATTGTGGGGTCTCCATCCCTGGAGGTACTCAAAAGCCACCTGGATATGGTCCTGAACAACCAGCTCTAAGATGGTTCTTCTTAAGTAGGGGGTTGGACAAGGTGGCCTCTGAAGGTCCCTTCCAACTTCAGCCATTCTGTGGCTGTGATTTCCTTTTCTTTTCCAGTACTGGTGTTACAGGAAGTACTTGGGAAAATCTAACTCTGCTCTGGCTTAAAAGGGCAATCACAAAACCACCCGTGTGCCGAGTGTCTCTTGTAACCTTCCTCGGGCCAGTTCAGCTTGCTAACCAGTACCAAGTGGTTTTGTTAGGTGGCTGGGGTAGTGTTTTTAGATGGCAGTACTTGTGTCAGCTTGCCAAGGAAACAAGCTGCTGCCAGAAGCTGTGCAGAGCCAGCATGTGACCAGGGAGTGCTCTGGACTTAAATCTTATATGAGATTTAGCTGCTTGCCATCCCCTCAGTGTCACTGTGACATTCACCTGTTCAGTATTTCATTTGCAAGAGAATATCCTCATCTCCATAGCATATCTTCAGAGATTTGAAAGGAGAGATCTCATCACTGTAGCTGTTGGAGCAAGGTGCTCCTGTTGCAGCAGGCTGCTGCACAGTGGTCCTTCTAGGGCTGCAGCGTTTGAAGGGTCTGCGTCTAGAAAAACGTGTTGTACAAGTTCTTACAAATGAGCGTCTGTGTCACACTTAGCAGCTGTTGAAGGTTTGCATTCAAAAGAAAATTGTTTGAAGGGAAAACAGTAGGCTTCAGCCTGTTGAGTATTGTGTTTCATTAACACCTAGCTTTCTCTTTTTGCATTTCTTGTCTTCAGGGTTTTGAATGTTTACACCAGTTTAAGTGCTGTTATTTCACTCCTGGCTTTGTTTTTGTCACCTGTGCTTTCATTGTCAGACTTGGTTGTGGCTGATTTTTTATGATTCAGCCTCTTACAGTGTTTTTATATTATGGTAATTTGGGTTGTACAGTTCTCGTATTTCTGCTTTCCTTAAATTTTATAGAAACATTAAAAAGAAATGCTAACATTTTATGTAGTACAGAAAATAATCTTTGTTAATGTTTCATTATACATATATCCCTTTAAAAAAAATTGGATTTCTTGTGATACTTTCTGTTCTTCTGTTTTCAAGAAATGCAAACTAAAGAACCATGACTAATGTTAATGCCAGAGAAAAGAAATTATATGGCTTTTTTTTTCCTTCTTCATGTAGTAACTTACATTAGGCCAAAAGCATTTTAACTGTTCTTTTGGTGTCACAGAGAAATATTTTCAACACACATATTCTTGAGTCTTGAATTGGTTGTTTTCATGATAAGAAGAATTGTACAGTGCTGTAAACATCTTGCTCTTTTTCTGATTGCTGCTTTATTGGTGAATCACAGCAGATGGTAGTATGGAAGTGAGAATTGCTCTGATGCTCTGTTTTCTTTTTCCATAGATTGTCTATCTTAAGCTGCTAGATGTGAAATTATTCTGGTTCTTTCTTTACGGTCAGGTTCGTGGTTTTTTTCTGTCCTCATTTCATCATTTATGTAATTACTGGCAGTGCCACTGCCAATCTGTATTACTGGGCATTGTCTCTTCATCTTAGTCTGCATCTTTGGTGTTTTTTAACATTACATTATGATTCTCCTCTGGTATTGCGAACATTCAGAAAAGGCTGAAAAGTAATAGTAAATACACTGAGATCTTTGTTGTATAGAAAAATTTTATTTGATTTAACATATTGGTTTGGCTCAAAGGTCACCTATAGTTCTTGTTAAAGGAGACTGACAAAATGCAGGAGGAATAAATTAACCCCTTTGTGCAGCTCTGTAACTCATCTTTGTCCAGTGCCACGTATGTTCTCAGAGCCTCACAGAAAGACAAAATATTTTTTGCAGCCTCACAGAATTGCTGTAGCTCAGAGCTTATTATTTACTAATGACTGAAGCTGTGCCAAAAGCATTATTCTTAACTATCAGCGATTGTGCTCACTTTTTTTTTGTGAGAGAGAAACATGAGGAGGAAGGGAATTGCATATTCCTACCAAGGGAGATTTTTATCTTTAGGCAGTGAATTCAATTTCAGGTCTCCTATAGAAATAAAATTAATCCCATCTGGAAGGGAAAAGTGTTGTGCTATATAGGAGAAATGACTGCAGGAATGTGGTACTGTCTCTGAATGGTGGGAGTATTTTCTGTGATTTTGTGCTGACAGTTTTTTAAACAAAACCCTGCAACTAAGTGCTTTTTTTCTCAAGTCTATGTGACCATGCATCCAGGTTTCCAAACTTCCAATTTAATTTTTACTCTGAAATGAAACTTGTATGAAACTGGTTGTTCTGAGCTTTCATTACCTGAAACCTCATCTTATCTAAAAGTAGTAAAACTGCAGCCTGATTCTGCAAGTGCTTAAACTGTGTCCTTATCTTCAAGAGCACGAGTGTTTCCATTCAGCTCTGTGTTTCTTTGTTGGATAGGGGCTTTGTTCTGTTTTTAACATGTGATTCAAGAAATTTAGTGGTTGCATTTCCCGTTGCTGGGGAGATTTATGTTTACTTTTGAAGTAGCACAGTTGATAAGATTCTTAAAAGAGCATCACAAATGCATTGCCTGTCTACAGTCTTTCCCTTACCCATGCTGTACTGTATGTAGCTCTGTTTTTTGTTTCTGTGCCAGCTCTAATTTTTGTTATTGTGCCCCCCCGTTTTTTTAATCATTCTTTGTTTTTTAGTTTATACTTAATGGTGTATACCGAAATGCTGAAAGTAACAGTTGGTGAACTCTTCCTTCCACATACCTTTCAACGAGAAGATCTACAAGCACAACTTTTGTTTCTAAGAGGCTCCTAGAGAAGGAAACACTAAATATGTTAGTCTTCTTAATATGTGTTTTTTATACTGCCTCCCCACATTCACAGCCACAAAATACAGGAGGTACTGTTTTCTTAGTGCTGGGCTGGTGGTTTTAACTGCATAAGGATTTGAGGCCTGAGCTTAGGACGTACTTTTGTTAATTTTGTTTGGTTTTTCTGCTTCAGGCAAACCTATATGTGGGTTTTGATTGTAATTTGGTTTGGTTTTGGTTTTTCATTGTCGGTTAGCGAAATACTGCTGGCAGTGGAATTAAGCTACTTCAGAAACAGAAAATTCCAAAATAAAGATCAACACTTACATATGTTGATAAGATGAATTCTGTGGGTTTTAGAAAAAAATGGGATAGTGTCAATGAAAGTAAAAAATGTAGTATGTGAAAGTGCTTGTAACCTTAATTTGGCTAGATCAAATTGTCCCGATCGCTAATTTACTTTGAATTTAAATGCCTATTATCTTTGAAGCAGTGACGTTTAGGTATGTTAAGTATGGAGGATTTAAAAGACTAAAAGTGCATGGTTCCCTACACAAGTCTTTTGTGCCATGTATATACTGATTAAGATGCTTTTCTTTGTGCTGGAAAGAAGGGAAGGGGGACATTAAGTGATAGAGCTGAAAACTGTACAATAATGCAGATCTCAAAAGAGAAAAAAATGTGATTGGAGCAACTGCAGCTCTGGCACCTCAAGTGACTGGCTGGAATCTGAGCCTTTACCAAAGCTATCTGTAAGATTTTGCACATCAAGTTGATTTTGCTTCTTGTTGTTGCACACTTAGGATGAAGGTAAAATTGCATTTTAAACTGTTCCACAACTGCCTCTCCTTCATACATCATTGGAGCAGAAACCTGACTCTCGAGCATTACAGCACAGGTTTTTACCACTTGAGCTATGGGACTGACAGCCCTAATTGGTAGCAGGAGAAGACTTATTCCCTGAGGGCTGAAAAAGGAATATGCTGCTGGCGCCATGTGTTGAGCCTGGGTGTGGGGGGAGGTAAGGAATAAATGAGATAATTAGGAGTTTCTACTGTGTAAGCTCCATGGAACTGGAAATATCAGTATTTCTCCTGCTAAGGTAGGAAAACAAGCAAAAAAGAATAAAGTGCTGTAAAATAACATTTTTTTAAAAATAACTGTGTTCCTGGGATTGGATCACAGAATAGTTTGTTCTGGTTTTGTGCTCATTAATGTAGTTTATTTGGTGGCCAGAAGTTGCACTGTGCAAGCATAAGCAAGCAAGCCAGGGTGTGGGGTATTCAGTCTTCAAGTCTCAGGTATCAGGCCACACTTTGAATAGTTGCTGCTTTTGCCATGATCTATTTATACACTGTTCCAAGCCAGTGCTTGCACTTCACACAGGACTTTCTGGAGTGTACAATTGCTTGTAACAGCAGAATTTTAGAATTTTAAACAGCAGTTTATATGAATAGTCAGTACTGAGTTACCACAGGTTTCCGGTCTGGGCAAAAAAAGTCTTGTTTATGGTATCATGAATATTTGGGTGGGGAATGAAGAATTCCAGCAAGTAGTTAATCCAGGATTCTTTTTTTTTTTTTTTTAGTAGCACTTTTCACTCTTTCCCACATTCTAAAGATTCTTCTTTGTTAAATGTAGTGTGAAATATTGTTACTGAAACTTGACTCTGTATTCCTCTTTAATTCTTTACATTGGAGTCCTTTCCTCTGTTGGAGGTGTATACTAGATGTTGCTATTCTGTCAGTCCCTTCTCTGTAACATGTTGATATCTGCAAAATAAACCAGGATTCTTCTCCTCAAAATCTGCTTCAAGGTTGAAATTACATTATTCCACTTTTCCCAATTTTATATGGGTATTTTAGTAGAGAAGATCTTTGCATGCCTTTATTTAAGCCTTCCTCTTTGTGTTCAGCACATAATGTGTTTCAGCCAGACCACAGGCTGCTCCATGAGTTGGTGTTGTCCAGGGGTCCAAGTTCAGCCTTTGAGGGACCCTCATGGGTCCCTTCATGGGTTTTTAGTATGACTTTGTCCTATTTAAGCTGCTCATAATTGCTTCTATGTAATCTTCCAGTCCTGAGAGAGGGGATATTGAGCATTTTCTTCTGCAGTGCATGGTTTTATCCCAATTGTTTCCTTGTTTTGTTCTAGCAGTGGAGTTCTTAGCTGCCTTGGAAGATTCTTTTAATTAATTATTGTTGAAAAAACTTTGCTACAAATTATTTTGCTGCTTTTTCTTTTAAGGAAATCATTGGTAACTGTTAATCAAACATACTCAACTGTTAGGCTGTCTTTAAGATTACTAACTGGGAAACTGAAAATAGTTATTGCCCTCTTTGAAGAGAAAGCTTGTCTAATCACAATACAAAGTAGCAGAAAAATATGAAAACATGGTAAATAAATGCTGCAAGGAGTCTCCATCTTTAATTTTCATTGAGAAAAGTTGCAGTTTTGTTAGTTTGCTGTTTTTTGGGTTTTTTCATGATTCCTCTCCATTCATAGCTTTGTATAAAAGCCTTTTGTGCTTCACTCTACTCTTGCCTCTTGAAGTAAGTTGCTGCATCAACAAGGTAATCTGTCTGACACAAAAATGCCTGAAATTTCAAAATGTGTAATAAAGATTAGGTTTGTGGCCTTACTGCATACATATATATGTAGTGTATGATCTGAAGTGCATGATCACTTGTAACAGCAGAATTTTAGGCAGTTTATATGAATAGTCAGTACTGAGTTGCCACAGGTCCCCAGGAGGACAAAAAAAGTCTTGTTTGTGGCATCTGTTGGTGAACTATCTGTGGTGTCTGTTATGTGAATTTATTGTAAGTTCTGTTACCATATGTTTATTTAACATATTTTATCTTCATTTTAGATAGCACCTTAGAAGACAAAAAGAACCCAAAGAGACTATGTTCAGCTTCTTCCGAAAAAGTCAAGATTCAAAGAAGGTCACAGTACCAGAGAGAGAAGCAGATGGATTTGTTATTGTGGGTAAGTGGTGCTTCTGTATAAAGTGATTCTTTCATCTTTGACATTTTAATCTTGAAGTTTCTTTGAGATGCTTAAATGAAATGTTAAGAGAAGCCATGATAAAAATTGTTCAGTATTCTTACTTTTCCTGACCAAGTTAATTTTCCTAGTCTGCTCATTTGGACTAAATAGCTAAAGTTGTATTTACATAGGTCTGAACTCATATTCAGGGGCACTGAAAATGTAGTTTCTTGTTTTCCTTTCATGCAGAGTGGGGAGAAGTTACATCCTTACAAAACAGTAAACGTTAAAGTTTAGGCTTCTAGCTTTATGATTAGAGTTGTGGGAAGGGAATATCTTACTGCAGTTGTTAAAGGACTGGCTTTTATTCAGGTTCCTTCCTTTTCATTTTACCCCCAGACTTTTTTATATTAGAGGCCAAGAAGTGCTTATGGATTCTGGTCATGGTGAATGTAGATGCTCTGTCTTGGAACCTGACTCTTTAGTTTGATAAGAATTAAGCAGTTTAGGGTTTTCAAAGACTTCTTGTTATTCAAAAACTAATCTGTGAATTGGCTAAATTTGGAACGTTGATCAAGCTCTTACTGTTTTGCAGGTCAGCTTAAGTGTGCAGAAGAAAAAAATATTGCTGTTATGCTGAAACTGTTTCTTTTTTTTTTTCTCTTTTGGCAATTTGTCTTCCTCTGTGTGGCTGTCATCATCAATATTCAGCTTCTGCTGCTCTGATTTACTGACTTATTCTTATCAGGAATCTTACAGTGTTTCTCTAAGTGTTACTTCTTCTTGAGCATTTTCAAGTCAGAGAAGCCTCTAGATTATTGAAGTCTAACAGTATGAGAGACTATTGGAACCCTTTCTGAGAACTTAGATTTCTCCATTAAAACAAATCTGTTTCACATCTGTGACTGTGTTGTCATGCTTAATGGCTACCTTCCACTAGATTTTGTTCACCTGCAGCAGTTCTGATGGCTACATCAAGTCACTCCAGCATTTGCATTGTGGAAAGGTCAAAGGAGACACATCATCATCCCCAAAAAGTCTGGAGACCATTTAGCATTTCAGTTTCTGTAATAGGCAGAATTCTACACCCAAATGTTGCTATGTCCCACAGTTGCTGGTCCTGATTCTGCATTCAATTTAGCTTCATTCCTTTTTTTTTGAAATGCTGTCAGTGACTGTTTAAACTTTGTTTACATAAATTCACATAAAATTAATCTGTTAAATATGAACTTAAGAATAATCAATTTTATTTGAGTCCTCTTTTTTTTATTTTTTATCTTTTGTTCAGAAAGAAGTTAATTTAGCTGTCTGCAATGAAATGGACTGCACTGGCAGAAGAGCTGCCATCAACCTTATCAGTGAAGCTTATCGCTGTCTTGCAAGACAAATGTACTTGCAGAATTATGGGCCAGAACTTAAGTAGAAATTTATCTGGAAGGGGTGTTCTTGTCTAGGAATAGTGTCAGTGGAAAAAAAAAAAAACAAACCACAAAACTTAGCCATTCTGTTAGTTACTGTTTTGTTACTCAGATGGAATGTTCTGAAGCTTTTCGAAACTGGTGTAAAATATTCTGGAAATCCAACAGTAAATATCTTTAACACATCTCCGTAGCAGATTTCTAGGACCATTAGTGTGAGTACTAATGTAGGCAGTGATGCTCTCAGAGGGAGTGAGAATTTAATTTCTGACATTTTAAGTTGGTTCTTAAACCCAGTCTTTCATTCAGAGTGTGTAAGAACAAAAAGCCTAGTTCACCAATTTACTGTGGACATGGGAGGAATCTTTCTGTGTTGTCTGATATTTGAAAAAGTGAGAAGAAAATTCAGTGCTTTACTGAGAAAGCTCCATCACAGCTATTGCCCTGTCAAATCCTGAGAATTATTTTTTCTTTTCTTTTGGTAACTTCTCCAAGTCCTGTTATAAATTGCTATATTTGAAATCTACCTTTTCCTTGTAAAATATCAATGCATTTGAGAATTCAATGTCTGAGTAGAAAGGTGACTCATAAAAACAGCAGAATCAACAAAACCAACTTTGCAGCCTAGCAGCTGAAAGAAATAGTCTATTTTACCTTTTGGGGTAAATATTGCACGTGTGGGAGTCAAGCAAAAATAATTTGTAATTCTCTCTCTACAAAATAAATATAAAATATAATTTCCTACCAGAGAATAAAACATTTTTATGTCTAACTACCAGTTCACTTATTTTCTGGATACTGATCATCTCATCTCTTCATGAAGCTGTAAAAATGGTGCTTGTTCTATGACAAGCAGAACTGTTACTCTGAAAAGGGATAAGAGGCTTATGAAATAGGCATAACACATGCAGTTGGTTTTGATGAGTTAATCAAATGCAGAAATATGGAAAAATGTTTCAGAGGCTTTCCTGATCATCACAAATTGTTTTTAATGTTAACATTATGAAAGACAGAATTAAGAAAACAAGTAATTTTCAGTTAGCTTGGGAATATTGGAGAGTAGTAGTTCTTTAGGAATTCCTCCCATTTTGCGGCTTTTGTAATATAAAATAAATTCCAACCTACCATTCATTGCTAGCCTTAGAGAAAAATACAGCTTTAATGCTAGCATTTTGGTTTGGCACACAACTAAAAATCTCCCATCCGTCTCAAAGATCCAAATGTCTTGTAGTCCTAATCTCAGTCTAAGATCAGGGATTGAAAAACTGAAACAGCAATGTTGCTTCCCATGTGTGTTTGGCAAGACAGTCAGAAACTCTGCAAAATCCCCATGGTGCTGATGGTGCAACTGGGGTGGGTGGTTTTTGCTTGAAGCAACTGAAAGATCACAGAATCAGAGAATGGTTTGGGTTGGAAGGCACTTTTAAAGATCATTTAGTCCGACCTGCCTCCATGGACCTGAACATCTTTCAGTAAACCTTGTTCAAAGCTCTGTGCAGTCTGACTTTGAACACAACTTTTCTGGGCAACCTATTCCAGTGTCTCATCACCCTCATCATTAAAAATCATATAAATAACTAAAATCAATTAGAATATTGTTCCGTACATCTTCTTTCAAAAGGACTGAGAGAACTTAGTTTTATTTTCAGGTTTGGTTTGAGAGCCCAATGTGCAGAGTCTTGTTTACTTTTCCACAGAAAATTGCAGCGAGCCAGAGGGAGGGAGCAGCAAATGCTGGTGGCTGCAGCAGGCAGGTGAGCCTGGGGCCGAGCCAGGGTGCCAAGGGTGCAGGGGCTCAGCTAGAGACCTCACTGAGGAGCAGGGCAGTGCCACACTCCCTGAACCAGGACACCACAGCTCTGGGGACAGTGGCTGGGGCCAGCTGAGACCTTGGTGCCGACACTTCTGCAGGGATCGGGCACATCTGAGGCCAGGCCAGGAAGTCAGGTCGGAGCATTTCACCCAGGTTCCCTGGCATCCCTGCAGACTGCTTCTGGCAAGGACCGAGGAATGAGGCTTCTCCCACCGGTCTCTGCCTGGCCCTGATGGATGTGCTCAGGCTGCATCGTGTCTGTGCTGGCCACGGGCACTGAGAGCCAAAGCCCTGGCACTGGGAAGGGGCTGCTGAGCCTAGTGCTGTGCTCAGGGCTAGACAGCCAGGAGCGTTGTGTTGTCTCTCACTGTGTCTGCAGGCAGCACAGTTCTCTGAGGAACTCTTGATCTGATCCTTTGACCATGCCTGAGTTCAAGGCTTTGTTTACTTTTGACTTGTGATTTAATGGGAAATCTGTTCCATGGATTTAAGAGTTGGGTTTTGTTTGGTTTTCTCTCAGGGGTCTTTTTATGTTGGGTATTGGAATGGAGTAAATGGTTGGGAGATGGAGCTCAGTTACAGGTGCTGACAAATCTGATTTTTAAACATATTTAACTTCTGTTTTCTTCCCTGAGCCTAGGACAGATTTCGCTTTCGTTTTTTAAGATGTAAATTAACATGGATTTTCAATACTGGCCAAAGGCTATCATTTCAGAGCTCTGCTCTCAGCTTCAGGAGCAGACCTCTTAACAAGTAGTAGGGAGTATTGGTACTTACAGGGAGCACTAAAGTGTCACCTGAAGATCATTTTCTGAGATTCAGCAATTTTGTTATAAAGTTTTTCAACGAGGAAGTACCTAAGGAAAAGTGAACAGGCACAGCATTCTCATCAGAGTAGAGTGACTGTCACAGACACAGGGAGGCTGTGGCCCTGATAAGAAAGTTTGGCAGGAATTTTGTACTAAATGTACACTTCTGCACTGTGAACCTCCATTCTTCCTACTGGGCTTTCCTAGAGCCATCTACAATTCATGAGCAATTTAACACTTACTTGTTAATATTTATCCCTCTTGGAGTAAGCATGATTTTTTTTGCCTATCAGATTTCCTGTCAATAGAAAATAGTCACAGACATAAAAAATTATGGGTTTTGAAATCTCTTCCAAATAAATAGAGGGATCTGTGATATTTAAATGAGTCTTGGATTTGTTCAATTAATCAGTGTCCCTTCTGTTTCAATGTTGATGTCTGAAGAGAAGAAACTCTACAGAGCAGATGTGTTCAGGCTTGCACCAGCATCTAAAATGTCACAGAAAAGGAGGTGGGAACTACTGTTTTTCATCCTGTGAGATGAAATACAGTATAAGGCAATTATTTCTTCCTTATTAAAAATACAGAAAAGAGCTGGTACTAATAGCAGCTGACAGGCAGAAAATTTGGGAACTTTTTGTGAGAAGTGGGATATTGTTGATTTCATTACTACAACCTGCCATGACAAAGTCAGGAACATAATGGGCTCCAAAAAGAATACACAGGGAGTTTGATAAATTATGGTGGATGATAACAGGTATTCTTATATTAAAATTTTGGTGGTCTGGTATGACTTACTCATTTAAGTTAATCTCAGCAAGGCATTTGAACTTATTTCAAATGAAGGTTCACTTGAACCTTCCTCTGATGTATTCAGTATCTATATTGTTGTGTTAAATCAGTATTATAATTCCTTCTTACGGGATCATCCTCATCTGTAGGCAGGAGTATCCTCACTCTTCTGTGAAACTGCGAAAAGTATGATTAACATCCAGATGAAAGCTTCCCTTTGTCAACTGCAGTTATATTGCAGAAGAACATCCTTAACAAATGGGAAATCTTCTGTGCTGAAGATACCAAAAAGTAAAATAATCAGCCCAAGTCAGCTTTTAGTTCTGGAAATCAGAGTGTTTTTCTGAAGAACGATTTTATGTGTACTTGTTCCTCTCCGAATTGCAGTTTCTGTTTTGCCAGGAATTTACTCTGCATGCAGGTAGATTTTTGGGGTACTTTTGATAAAGTATTTGAATTAAGGGACACCCCCAGTGTTGCCCAACATGGAAAAAGGCCTTACAATAGGATCCTTACAGCTTCCATATTGATCTTAGTAGTACAGATCTCTACATATATTTTTTAAGAACCACTTAAATGTTTGCCTCTGAGATAAGTGTATCTATGTATAAATTTTCTGGAGTGAATCTGTTATGAAATGGAAATTTAATATATTGATACTCCTGAAACAAAGGAGTACCCCCATACTAGTTCATTACTGCAAATCAAATATTTTTTCTGCTTTCTTCCCTCTGCATACACACCTCAAAGATTAAATGCATCAAGAGATTTGTAAAATCTTAGTGCTATTGCTGCTGTTTGTTTTCTAGGAGTTAGTAGTAATGTGTAGTAAGTCCCTGTAAATATCTACTTTGCTTTTTCATTAATATTTAAGGAGCTTTTGAGTGCTGCTAGTAAGGAAGGTTGGGCTGCAGTGTTTTAAAATATACTATTACATTAAAGAAATGTACAAGGCATTGTGCCAGTTGGAAAAAAGCAGTGTCTCAATGTCCTTTCATTTTCTGTATCAATGGACTTACATTACCTATTTTTTATATAGCAGGAAGCACTTGTGTGGTTATTTCCAACCTTACAGTTTACGAATAACCAAGCTACTGTTTTTTTATGGGTTTTGAAGTTAAAATATTTAATACTAACTTTATAGTAATCTGAGATTTGGGGATATCTGTTAATACTTTTATCTAAAGAATACTTTATACGTGTCAGCCTGCGCCACTGTAAGTGAACCCTTTTGGTGCACACTAAGAATTTACAGTATTTAAAGTGATCTCTTTCCTGAAGTGCTGCTTTATGGTCTTAATACTTAAAAACCACGGTAGTTCATCTGGGCATTGAATTTTGCAGCCAGAGTTGATTGAAAAGGGAGGAGGAGGAATTCAGAAGAAACAGTTCTCTCCTGTTACCGATCCTTAGTTGCATAAGGAGGTAATGTCTCCACTTCATTCAGTGATGAAGTCAAACTAATCCTCTTTGGGACTAATTTTGCACAAAAACAACCTGCGCTTTTCAGTGGTGCCGCTAGATGGGGATTTCCCTCGGATTCAGGGCTCGGAGGGCTTTGCTCTCCCCCTTTCACACACTAAAGTGCAGTAGTTGTAATTATCAGTGCGCCATTTGATTAGACTGTAGGTTTTCAAGAGATTTATAAAAAGCTTTTTAAAGCCTAATATCAAATCTATAATGACATTCCAACCTAATAAAAACAATGAAGCTTGAAGTGTTGACAGCATGTATCTAGATGTTGGCTTGTAATTCGTTCCAAACAGATCTGTTGAGGCCCATGTGGGACCTAAATAACACAAAGAAGTAAATTTGCATATTTTACAGCAGGGGGAAAAAACAGAATGCAAAAACATGAATAATTAGGAGCACAAGCTTCATGCTATATTAATACTGTTGAAAAGCATGTGTTGATTGTATTCTGAAAGCCAGTAGTGATTTGGTTGAGTGAACTCAGTCAGCATCTCTTATGCAGATTAAAGGATCTGGGTTAAAGAACAAATGAAATTCATTGTTTTGCTGTATAAGGAGGTATATTTCTTAAAGGAAATGCTTTTTTTTTCCTCTTGGATTCTATACAGTAGAAGGAGTCTTTCTCTTTAATGCATCATCAAAGAATATTTTTGTTGACAAATGACTGTGCATTTCTTCATTTATTTGTACACCTCTAGATTTTTAAAACAGTTCTCTCAGCCACAAATCAGATGTTAGTATATTTAGCACTTCAGTATACATGACCTACTTACTTTTCATTCCACATAATTTCTCTTCCTTTTGCTTTCTAGGGCTTGAGCCCCTGGAACGTACTTATGATGCTTTCATGCTATGAATTTATTATTTTTAAATTTGCAGCAAATGCCCTTCTCAAAATATTAGCATACAGGCCAGTTTTGAATCTGAATATTGTGAATGGTTGTGTTTGCTTCTGTTGATTGTAACATAAAATGTATAGCATACTTTTTATGAAAGAAAAGGTTATTTACTTAAAAATGGTAAATATTATCAGAAATGATTTATTGTTTGCTTTGGCTGAATATTGTCTTGGCCCCTTAACTCACAACTATCTTAAAAAGTTACCTGGTTTTGACCACAGACTCCAGGGAGCAGAAAAAAAAGAAGATGAAGACTTCTTGTTTAACTTGTTTTCATGCTGGCAAGAAAGAATTATGTGCTGCTGTATCAAGCAGCTTTATTTTGGGGCTTTAAGAGACAAAAATGCACAGAACCAAACACTTCCATTCTGTCTATTAAGCACATCTTCTTAATTTGCATAACCAAAGGAAGAAAATGGTAAAATGTAGCCGTCTTTTTAGAAGTTGATGTAATTGTAAGAGGTTAAAGAGGCATCTGGCAAAAGGTTGTTTTGAGGTCACACATGCATCTGGCAGTTTGCTGCCAGTCCTCTAAGAAAATATTGGTTGGAGTTGCATTCCTGTTTTTCATATTAACTGCCTTCAGACTTGATGTATAATAGTCACTTTCTACAATCCAGGTCTCCAAAGTGCTCCTCAGAGGTTTGGTCCTACTGATTTTAGTTTTTGCAAATACTGATGGAAGCAGATTATGCTTAAGTAAGAAAATCCTTTTTTTGCTAGAATTTTTTTCTTAGAAAAGATGAAGACTTTTTTTGGACATGACTGGTCTACAATGATGTGTTTACATAGCTGAGATTGTATTCTTTAACCTTTCTTATAGTAGGGTGATCACTTTTGACACCTGGCTTCTGACAGTTTTACTCCCATTTGTAGAAGTTCACTCTGTAGTAGCAGTGCCATAGTCTGTTGGCCTATATAGCATTCTTAAAGCAATTTGAAGTAGAAATATACAAAAGGAAAATACCTATTGCCTATTATAAAACAGAGTAAAACCAGTAAAATATAGAATAAAAGTATGGATTTTCAAATGCTGGTTGTAAACTTTGTTTCCCAGAACATGCTGATCATTAAATCACTTTTAGAATCAAAAGTTTCTTTGCTTTATGATGCAAAGAAAATAGTTCAGGGTATGAGAACATATTTTTAGGCCAAGTCTGATTTGCCTATATACAGTGGACTCACAGCTACAGCTAACTGAAAAACAGGAGCTGAAAAATGTGTTGCAGGAGCACAAGTTGATGTTCTGGCAAGTGATAAATTCAGGTTGAAGTCCCTCTTTCAGCAATTTACAGCATAGTTAGATGATCACTCCTTGCAAAGAGGGCCCTAGTCATTAGCTCGTGCAATCACTGCCTGTCTGGTTGGAGTCATTCATACTTCTACAGATGTTAATCAGTGTTAATTTTCTGGGAAGGAAATGTTATGTTGAACTGATTTTACACACAGCCCTTGCTATCTCTGGAAAATAAATGGTTTTGTACTTTTTTTCAGTGGAAGAAGAAAAATTACTTTTCCAATGATATACATTCTTATTTATTTTTAATTAAATATTATAAAAAAACTCAAGAAGATTTTGTTCTGTGTTTTACAAGTGCTTCAAAGCAGTCTTGTCATAGGCCTCAATGTGAAATAGTAACATAAGACTTTTCCCTAAAAATGGAAGGTGGCTTGTCACCTTGGCCATAAAGTTGTGGGTTTTTTTAGCTGCTCCTTGGTATACTAGTTGAGTACATTTCAGTCAGGAAGAATAAATTTAAGGATATAGGGGACTTACCCATTCAGTTATTTTGCATTTCAGTGCTATTTCATCTGGTTTTGCCCTAACAAGTCTTTGGAGGTTGCCAAAAATAAAATGTACCTTCTGATGTCTGCTCACAGAGCTGAATGATCTTCAGCTTTTACATAGTGCTTTCCTCCACAAATGAGGATTGTGTGGACAGCAATGAAATTTACTCTCTTCCTTCAGTCAAAAAGAAGCATTTGCACACAACATTGACCATGGCTTGCTGCGGAAATGATGCAGTTATCATTATGTTCTGACATGATCACTTAACTTTGTGCTTTTTATATATTTTAGGAAATCTCCTCTAATTTTAGTAAATTAGTGCTATTTCCATTGCCATGGGGATATTCTACATGACAGTAAAAAATAAGGAAGAATACAACTACCTCCTAGACCTAGTGGGCTGCTTCATTTATGCAGTTTGTTTATCTGTTAGCACACCCCCTGCTGCCAGAAGTTACCCATCTACACTACAGGATATAATCCCGCCCTTAATTCTGTATCTTGTTTCCTCAATTTACACATGGTTATTTGCTATAAAAACTGTCTATAGGGCAAAAATTATAATGGACAGAAAATACTTCAAAAGTTTTAAGTTGATTTAACTCAGAATGTTGGTACAGTGTGTTTCTCTCTCTTTCCTCTGCCCAGCAGTTGACATAAATGTGTGACTTCATTCAGCAGATGAATACAGTTCTCTTCATTTCCTTCTTGTTTTTGCCAGAGTGTCTAGGTGAAGTTAGGGGAACATGGATTAGGTGGATATGGATTTGGTATTTTGTCTATAAGAATACAAGTACAAACTGTAGGGAAATCTCACAGTTGGAAGTGTTGAGTTGTCAATGGTGAGGCTCGTTGTCAGTGGTGAGGCTCATTTGTTTTGCTGCTTTGGTTTGTTGTGGGTTTTTTTGTGGTTTTTGTTTGTTTTTTTTACCCACAGATTAAAGATCATGTTTTTGAGCATGTAACTGCCATGTAAATATACATTTCTTTTCAGTTAAATTGGGCAAGCTTCCTTAAAATGATCCAAAGTCACAGACCCTTCCTGGAACAAAATAGAGCAAACCAGAAAAGATTCTTGCTGTTAGACTGTATAATTTAAATTATCTTTTTGCTGAGATCTATCTGGAGCAGCAGTATACTGCAGTTGTTCAGGATTTAAGCTCATAGTTTTTGTACTCCCAAGTGAATAAGGGAGAGCAACAATTCAAAACCCATGATATTAATTTTTGTCCTTATTTCAATTAGTTTGAAACTTCAGGGTTTTTTGAGAGGAACTGGCTATTTCTTTGCCATTTTATTTTTCAATGGGAACTTGCCTACCTGATTCCTTCTGAATTATTTCATCCATAGGTCTTGCAGAAGGGCAGGACTACAGAAGATTCGCTTTACAAAAACATTAGAAAAGCTAGTGCAGCAGAAAGCATTCAATATTATCTTTAAAAGATTCTCATTAAACACACATACCAATGCACCCTTCATTAGCAGGCGGACTTGTGGAGAAAATTTTTTTGGTTAGAACTGTTTTCTTTTACTAACCCACAAGTTATGTCAACACTCTTATAAAAAGATGCACTAAGAGCTTTCGTTAGGTCTAAATACTGACTCCAGTTGAATATAAACTTCAGTTGGATATACCAGCTTTTATGAAAATGTACTTCTACTTTACAACTGAGCAAACCAAAGGCGAGACCCAGTAAAGAACAAGTAGCAGTCTTCAACTCATGTATTATGCTTTTTAAAAAATAGGAAAGAGTGAACCAAGAAGTAAAATTAAACATGTCTGAAATTTAGTTTACAAAATCTGTTTAGAGTGTATTTCCCTAAAATTACCTACTGGAAAAAGCAGAGACCAGCAATAAGCTTGAATGCTTGGTATGCTCCAGAGTTGAAGTGTCTGAATCAAGGCACCATACCTCGAGCACATCTGTCCACTTGACTCAAGACCAAAAGCTGAAGTTACAGCATGTTCTTCTTGAAATATGTTTGGTGTGTATTTGTGCTTATTCAAGCATTCATCTGAGAAGCAGGAGACCTCAGCTCAAGTTCTGCATAGGCTGAGTGTTGTCAGATGCACATTTCCAGCATCAAGGTCTAAAAGTCCAGTGAGAGGATTCCCAGTGTTTATACTGAGTGCATAGTGGTTCTACTTCAATAATGCACGACATAGGAGCTTCTCTGCTACTGCATGAGTCATTGAACTTCAGTGGCCTCTGAGTAAGAAAATGGGAATATTGATCTCTGCTCCCTGGCCCATATGTGTGTTGGGTTTGTGCTTTTTTTATTTCTTAAAATGAAATGACTAAAGCTTTTGAAAAAATTTTTCAGCACAAAGAGACAGAATGTGTTGCCAACTTCTGGGCATCAGGCTCAGACTTGTTCTGATTTGTTTTACTTCTGTCCTGGGCAACCTTTCCTTTTTGGGTGAACCAGGTCCAGCTTCCAAAGAAAGGGGAGAAAGGTTCCCAAGGCAGTTAAAGTGTAGCTGACAGAGAGAGCTCCCTGTGGCAGCCAGGAGTTTGAATATCATCAGACTACAGGGACCAGATTTCAGATCATTGTTTCTCGAGTAGGCTGGTTTAGAGGGTGAGGATTTTAAAAGCAGTATCTGTTCTCCTTTTCCCTGGAAATTAAAACAAGGGGAATGTGCCCATCATGCCTGAAACATGCAGTGGGAAATGTGAGGGGAGACGAGTTAAGCTGCTTCCCGATCAGATCCAGGACACTGGTGCAGAAGTGACAGCTACTGAATTTATGGTCCTAATGTATTTTGTGGCTTTTAGGACAGCTGCTTTCTTAGATTATTGTTTTAAGTATTCCTTTGTGGGCCTCTTACCACTTCTAATCTTGTTGATAGCAAAATATGCGTACTGTGTGAAGATAATGAGTCGTGCTTTGTTATAATACGCTTTTCATTTAAAGAAGCATTAACATCAGTCAAATTCTGTATGTGCAAGTCCTTGCTATTGCACTAAACTACCTTTTTTAGGAGTATTCGTACAACAAAGGGAGCAAAATAATTGAGCATCATACTTGTGGGTGATATTCAACTTGTGACAACCATGAATGCATTCATTAGCTGTCAAAATTTGATTTTAAAAAGCCCTACTTTGTTGCTGGACAGTGTGCTGCAGGCACAGCTGTTTGGCGGAAGAGGGTGCATTTTGTTTGTGTGCATTCCTTCTGCTGGCTTTGTGATCCACTGGGCAGGGGCTTCCAGCCCTCCTGGGGGGCTGACAGTGCTGGCTGGTAAAAGAAATGGGATCTTGTTCTGTGTAAAATAATAGTATCACAGGATATGCTGAGTTGGAAGAGAGCCACAAACATCAAGTCCAACTCCTTGTCCTGCACAAGAGTTGCACCGTGTGCCTGAGAGCATTGTCCAAACACTTCTTGAGCTCTATAAGCCATGGTGCTGTGACCACTTCCCAGGGGAGCCTGTTCCAGAGCCCAGCCACCCTCTGGGTGAAGAGCCTTTGTCTAATATCCAACCTAAACCACCCCTGGCAAAGTACAGGCCATTCCCTCCGGTTCTGTCACTGGTCACCCAGAGAAGAGGTCAGTATTTGTCCGTTCTTCTCCCCTCTCGAGGAAGTTGTAACTGCAATGAGGTCTCCCCTCAGTCTCCTCTTCTCCAGACTGAACAGACCAAGTGACCTCAGCCACTCCTGATATGGCTTCCCCTCAAGCCCCTTCACCATCTTTGCTGCCCTCCTTTGGGCACTCTCTAACAGCTTGATGTCTTTTATATTGTGTCACCCAAAGCTGCGCACATTATTCGAGGTGAGGCTGCCCCAGCTCAGAGCACAGCAGGACAATCCCCTCCCCTGCCTGGCTGGCTGTGCTGTGCCTGATGTCCCCCTGGACATGGGTGGCTCACCTGGCTGCCAGGGCTCTGCTGACTCAGATTTAACTTTCTGTCAACCAAGACCCCCAGATCCCTTTCTGTGGCGCTGCTCTCCAGCCTCTCATTCCCCAGTCTGTCTGTACCTCCAGGGTTGCCCCATCCCAGGTGCAGAATCTGACACTTTACCTTGTTAAATTTCTCAGTGTTGGTGACTGCCCTGTTCTGTAATTTGTTGAGGTCTCTCTGCAGGGCCTCCCTGCCTTCCAGGGGTCAATGGCTCCTCCCAGTTTTGTATCATCTGCAAACGTGCTTAGTATCCATTCAAGTTTTGTGTCCAAGTCTTCAGTAAAGATGTTGAAGAGCACACGGCCAAGGATGGAACCTGCAGAACCTCACTCGTGACGGGTCACCAGTCTGATGTCACCCCATTCACTGTAACCCTTTGTGCCTGATCCCTGAGCCAGCTGCTCACACATTGCATGATGTGTTTATCCAGCTTAATGCTGGACATTTTCTCCAGAAGGATCCTGTGGAGACAAGTATTAGAAGCTTTTCTGAAATCCAAAAAATTACATCAACTGGCTTCCCTTCCCTGATCAACTAGGTAAAGTAAAACTTTATAGGAAAAAAAGTAAAATTTTATAGTACAATAAAAGCTGTCCAGCACATTCTGATTTCAAGTTTGATTATAAGAAGTCATTAAGAACTTCAGATTAAATGTTCTTAATCTTGTACTTACTTGCATATTGCTTTTTTTTAAACCTGTAGCACTCAGTACTGCTGTGGAAGTTGGTTTAAATTTGTTCAGGGCCATAGTCCAATAGTGTTTGTCTTGTCTTTATCCTTATACTCCTGAGCTAATTTGTCTGTCTTGCAATGTTTGGGTTTTTTTGCTGTCTTCTGTTTTAACACAAAAAGGCAATCCTTTTTTTTTTTTTCCTTTTTTTTTTTTAAGACTCCCCTCCCCCTCAATTTCTCATTATATCTTTTACTGGTTGAGCAGTACAGGCTCATACCTGCTTAATGTCAGCAGGTATCTTTCAGCTGCACATCTTGCATACTGACCTTTGTAACAGATACTCTTGAGCAAGAAATGTTTTCTATTTGATGAATCAGACGTAAATCGAAGGATGTCTGTGTTATTCTTTTGTGTTCTTATTTCAGAAGGTGTTGTATCTTTAAGTGGTCTTGTCTACTACTTCCTTTCTCTCTTTTTTCTTGCCCTTTCCCTTGGGTCCAGTGAAATTTCTGAATCCTCTGGGTTTATATTTCTTTAGGTCTTCAGCACATTCCTGGCAGCATAAGCCATCTGTTTGCTTACATTCTGTAGCTAAAGTCAATGAACTTCTTGTGCAGGGAATGAATTCTGAAGTTAAGACATTTCTGGTGAGAACATGTCTAGGCACTTTTGATCTTGACTCTGGAGATCCGGCTTAACACAGGGTACAAATGAACAAACTCTAAGAGGCTCTTTTTTTAAACCTTCTATTTTCATTCTACTCCTGCTATTTCCATTCTACTACTGATGACTTTCCCCATGTAGACCCTCCGTTACCTTTGCCAACTGGAGAGTGACCAGCCCTTAATCTTGCTATCTGTCTGTGTGACTTTAAGTGATGTAAGTGCTCTGATGTGATACCTGCAGTGTTAAGGACCAGCTGATTGATGTCGTGCTTCAGGAGTCCAGTCTATTCCGCCCTTTTGAGAGGGCTGAACCATGTACTACACTGACATGCTGCAAGCAGCTGGTGATAGCTGATGTACTGTGAGGATATTCTTTGACTTTTGCTTTTGCTTTATGTCTGGTAGGCTTTTTATTACCGTGAAACCACCCAAAAGAACAGAACCGGTGTTGAAAAAAGCTGGCGGTTTCTGAGGTCAGGATTTTAAGTGCATTATTTAAGATAACTAAATAGATAAATGCTACATAAACTGCCTCCAGAAATCATCTGAAGGTCAGAACAAAATGTTACAAAATGTCCTCGTCCTTCTTTCTTCCTTTCAAAACAACAGCTTCCAACTAGAACTCATATTCTGAATTGTAAATTGAATGATGTGTATGAAACCTAGTGATGAAGTACAATATACAGGTAAACAGGATAAGTAATGTGACCTCACTTGCTTTAGAAACATGCTGAAATGCTAGTCAAGCAGAAGCAGAAATACCCTGAAGTGTATTTACTTTGGCCGTTTGTTAAAACCCTGTCTACCTTTAGATATTCCTTACTTCTGACATATTTATTATCAAAAGACAGAAGAGTTTCAGCTTGTACTCTTGATGGAGAAAGAGATATCCAAGAGCTTTCTATATTCTTAGACTCCCCATACTCTAGTAAAAAGTTATTTTAGTTCTTAAATAAAAACATCTTATTTGTACACATTACTACAAGCCTTGAGGGTAACCATGGTGGAGTCTTTCTAAGAGATGCAGTGGAGCAGCTCAGGAACAGTTTGTAGATTCCCATTAAACCTTTGGAATGAGTTTACTTGGGGCTGTATCTGTGGCCTTCCTACTTGTTCAAGGTGGATTAATGTCCAGTTATTTTTGCTGGTAAACCTGAGGTTTGCTTGCTGGTGAGCATAATTCATGCTACAGTCAGCGTGGAAGTGTTTGGATGTTTTGGACGTCCATTTTGTAGACAGATCAAATAAATACAGTTTGAAGGAAGAGCATTGCAGATGGGGAGGCTTTGTTATATTTTACCTTACTGTAAACTGAATGTCTGGTTGCCATTTTTCTCCCTATAAGTCCCATCTGTATTTTAGCATGGGAGGGTCACTTGGCTTTTCCCCTCCTGCTTACACAATGGAGCATACACACTAGACAGAGGTATTGATTCTTACAGAACACTACTAAAAACTTTACTGCATGTACACCACCTGCTTCTGAACAAAGTATTTCTAGCGATCCATATGTACGTTCTTTTCTATTACCACTTAATTGCTTTCTGAACAGTGAACTGAAAGAATAGCTTCAATTAAAATAAGTGTGTGCAGCGGAAATAAATTCGGTGTAATATTAAAGGGGAAAAGATTCGAAGATAAATGTGGAGTTAATAAGTGAAGTGGAGCTCCACAGTTCTTGACTGTCTCCTGTGATATCTTCTAAGGGGAGGATTTTCAAGCAGTCAAATAACAGGAAAATGGTGAGAAAAAGACTGAATAACTGCTTTGGTCTCAAAGCACCTTTTAACTCTTGTATCCTGCTATTCTTCTTCAATGAGAAAATACCAGGACATAGTCAGGTGTGTCAGCATCTTCCATGATGACGTCCTCTTGACAAAGGGGAATTTCAGGATGTTAAACATTGTTGATGTTTATTGTATGATGGAACCATTGGAACTAAATCTGCTGTTAATGGCTTAAAACATAAGAGGAAATGAGAGGGGCACCAAATATGTCTTTGATTTACCTTTGAGCTAACTGATTTCAGGTGGCCAGTCTAGTATGTTTGTCCATGTAAATTAGAGTGCCCTTTTGGCCCCAAAGGTAACAAATTTTAAAATGAAGAGGTAGACACAGAAAAAGCAAATCATACCAAGACATGGTAGAAAGTATTAGCTATCCCTGTTCAAAATTCAACTTCTGTTGTTCATAAGAGGTACATCTCATGGAAACCAATGGCTTTTGGCCAGTTTCCAGACACGTGGGAGAAACTTTAGGTTATAATTATGCTTTACAGCTTCTTTAAATTTAAAAAAAAATAGAAACAACTTCATGTTGACCACAATTTACTTGTGCCTAAGTGTTTTCATGAAAATAAATACTGTACCAATGTGAAAATTTGGTTCTTAAGAAAGTGAGCTTAATCTTCAGGAGTTCTTTTATGTGAATGCATTTCACAGAGATATGTGATTATCTGTTCAAATTCTTGGTTTCAAGATTTGACCACAGCAAAGTTTTCTTTCTCTGTGTAAACTGAAAGCAATGATAGTCTACTCAGGAGTATGTTTACCTGTTACTTTTTTCACTGAATGAAAGCTGAAAGTTGATGACATGTATTTTATGTGCAGCTGTCTGTGCATTTTCAATATAGGAGGAAATACAATCAGTTCAGCATGACTGGATTACTATAAATAGTGCTAGAAAATACCTTCATTTCCTCTCCACATTTATTTTTGTCATATGCCTTACTGACTGTAGCACATAATGTAACCAAAAGTGCAGTGTTATATTTTTATTTTAAAAATGCAACATTAAAACACAGAGTGGTGTCTGTATTTGAGAAACAGAACTGTAAAATAGAGCCCATCTTATGGAAACATTATGGGCCTGTTTTGCTCTTTTTTTTTTAGGGAGGTAAGAAATTTAATTATTGCAGATAATATTGATGAAAGCAAGAATGCAATAAATTTTTGTGCTAAAACCATAAAAAGTTATTTTGAGAACTAAGCAGCATATTTCTGCATTAATAGGAAAAATTAAATATTTTAGTCCTCAGTTTTGTCTTTCTAGTGGAAGCTAATTAGATGAAAATTATTTTACAGTAGTTTTAACTTAATATTCTTTTTTAGTTGAAAAGTGGAAACTTTAAGGAAGGTGGTTATGCTTTCTATGTATCATCATCTGCTGAACTAGTGTGATTTGCTGGCTTCTATCTAGGTATGAAAATTATGCATTTTATTGGTCAGATAAGCACAGGCTGCAATAACACACCATGCATAACATGTCTGAAAGGAAAAGCACCTTCCAAAAGCACTCATTCCATTACGAGCAAACCCCATACAGCCTGCTCTCCCATGGCTTTACTGCTCACCAGCCTTAGCCCTGCTCCTTACCCTCCTTCAGTCCCATCCCTTCTCCCACAAATCTCTCCTTTCACGGTTTGGCAAGCAGTCATTTCCAGGACTAGCTGGCCTGCTGGCCCAACACACGGTGCCCCCCCCAGATGAACCTAATGCAGCACTTGGCTCTGGCTTTGATGGGTAGCAGCTGACTCCAGAGGCTGCTCACAGCCCTCTAACCCTTGGTTGAGCTGATCAGGCTTAGCAGCTCTGGTTTAGGGACTTGGTTGAAGCTTAATTGACACAGGCGAATGATCACAAAAGTTATTAGTGAATAACAAATGGAAACACATAGGCCATCCAACTAAAAAAGCCTTAAAAAACCCCCAAGTTTTAGTTGTGTACTGCTTGGTTTTATAAAGAGTAGTGCAGTCTATAATTGCTTCTGTGTTACTAAGAAAGTAACTTTCAGGAGAGCTGCAAAAAGGTTCCTTTTGTGGAAAACTTCATCACTGATTTTGTGGAAAACATTAGCACTGATTGTTCCCAGGGACTTGATTCTCAGTGTTCTACGTGGCAAGTAGGTTTTCCATCATTTGTGCCTGTGCCAGGGGAAGATGACAAGCCATCTAGGCATATAAAAGCTGGATGTTAAGGGGTGTGCCTTCCTGTTATGAAACTTGCTGCAATCCTGAAATTCAAAGTAGATGAGAATGCATGCAAGACATTGAAAACAATGGAACAAGAGAGTAAGCACTGAAATAAATATGCTGGAATGTAGATTCATCAGGTTGACTTTCTGATGAAATAAAGCTGGGAACTTTGCTGTCCCTAAAATCATGTTATTAGGTGAGTTCAAAGCCTCTCACTAGTGAGCTTACTTATGTGAGTAGAAACAACTATAGTAAACCTGTTTGAGAGCAACCATATGGCAGAAGCTCACCTAAGAGTATGATGAACCAATGATGTTTCATGATGTTTCTTTCCATTAAAGACAAACAAACAAAAAAAACAAACAAAAAACCCCACCTCAAAAAACCAAATCAAACAAAAAAACCACAAACAACCAAACAAAACAAAACAACCCCAACAATACCAAAACGCAGGGAAAAAAAAAAACAAACCAAACCCAGTTTTTTGCTTTTGTAAATGTTTGCACTAGCTAGATACCTGAATGGTTTGATAGCTCAAATGGAGTCCTTTGAAGGAGGAAAGACAAGTATACAAGAGAAATCTTTAAAAAAAACCCCAAACCAAACCAAAAAGCATGGTTTTTAAAAATTCTATAAGCTATGGGCAGGATGCTACTGCATTGTGCCTGAGAACAGAAGTTCCCACTTAGGATTATAGTGAAGGTGATTGAGAATAGATGGATGAAGCGTGATACATAAAAGAAAGCAGTCAAGTCTGCAGAGGTATTGCTTGAAAGCTTCAGAGCCATCTAGTTTTAAAGCCAAGTGAAATCTAAAGAAAGTAGGTCCCTTAGTCCAAGGATATTGTTGGAGAAAATACTGACATAATGCTTTTAAATATACAGATGCATTTTTCCACAGTTAATTTAGAACTGTGTCCCACAGTAAATTCAGGTTGGAGGAGGTTAGAAAATGTACTCCAATGCTAACATGAAAAATGTCTGATCATCAGCAGACTCAGGTGAAGTTAGAACACTTTGTAAGTCTGCAAAAAAACCCTGTTAGTATCCAAAAAGATACTAACATCATGTGTATTTCTACTCCATGTGCAGACTCATCTTTTTTCTCCTTCCTTCCTGTTGAGCAAGATAGCTTTCACTAAGAATTGCAGTCTCCATATGATTAAGTGGTTTTTAGAATGTGTAAGAATTTTGTATACTTGACACATTGAGATAAGGTGGTTAATATTTCCTATAGACAGTACCTTCCAATTTATTTTTGGTAAAATGTAAGTATTTAAGAATTCCCAAGTGGTGAACAAAGCAGTTATCACCCTGAATGTTTACAGCGGCGAGTTTTAGCTTGTACCAACTGACTGGGGGAGAAGACCTTCCTTTCAGTTTCTGTTCATAACAGTGACTTGTGAGAATGAAACAGTGCAGTCGGTAGAACTGGTTTGATATCATCGAAACAGTTCATCCATGTACTTTGTCTATATGGCTGTATTCCTTTCACTGTGTAAACTGTGCTAAATTTGGGGGACCTAGAAAATAATAGAATAGAATAGCTGAGTGAGGGCAGGGCAGATTCCAAACAATTGCCCATTTCCTGAAATCTTTGTACAGAATTTGGAGGCAAAGCAATTCAAGGAAATGCTCAGTATAAAAATGAGGGAGCTGCAATAATTCATGAGATGGATTGTGTTGAGTAGGTCTAGAAGGTTGAGTGTAGGTCTGGCATTGAGAGCTTCTGTTGGCTCTGCTGACTGAAGCTTGATTTTAGTGTCAGTCAAGAAAAGGTTGATTGACTTGTCTTTCCCTGTGGTTTTGCACTTCAGTTGATACTAACATTTGGACAATGGTGAGAGTATGGTGTTTGTCATCTTTCCGGAATGTGAGAAAGTCTCTTAGGCATTCTGGGTCTCTATGCTCTCATGTGTTACTGATCCGGATTGCACATGATAGGTCTCTAATAATTGCAGATAGTCTTTCATACCTTGTTCCATTTCATCCTGTCTGAGTACAAAATGAGGTCTTGTTCTGCTTTCTATTACACAGCAGGTAAGTAGAAGACATCTATGTATATAAATTAAAATAATTGGAGTTTTTAAGTGCTCAGTGAGTTGCAGAGCAAAAGAGCTACACTTGCCTATTTGGCCATATGCTGGCCACACTGATGTCTCAGAACCCACTCTGAGCGGTCATGCTGGTTGTGCCTGCTGGTGCATCTCAGGTGAGGATTTCCTAATAACTGGAAGACAAATGGAGTTGTGTTGGTATCCTAGAGGGTGAAGTTCTAGGTGGAGCTGTTCTAGGTGGAGCAGTTTCCTCTCTGTGTACACAGTCCACCAGAGGGAGATGAACACCAGAGTTGGCAGGAAGAGAGCCATTTGTGCCAGCAGAGGTTTGCCTAGGCCAGCCTTTTTCACCTGAGAGTACAATACCATGTCAACACCTTTGTGTGTCCAAATCAAGACTGGAGTGGTGGGTGGCTTCTTATACTCTTGAGTGGAAATCAAGGCCATCACTGTATTTTGAACTTTTTGCTGCTATACGATTGCCTTAGTAAAACCTTGTAGAAAAGAGAATGGTAGTGATATTCCTATGGGTTTTCTTAAACCTTTCTGCCTGGCTGGCCTTTGGATTTTGCAATTGATTTAGTTTTAGGTATATCCTCAGTGTGTCTGGTCTGTATGTATGAGTCCAGACAGATTCCCAGGTCATTATACCTGAATTTGGTAGGGCTGTCTGGACATGGGACTTCTGCACTTTTTAATATGCAAGAGCGTTGAGCTGTGCCTGAGCTGCTGAGCCGGCTGGGAGGAAAGGTTTGGTTGCCTTGCCGTGAGTGACGCGGTAAATGGAGCTCCATTGTCTGGGCTGGAGCTGCCGCGACTCCTGCCAGCGCAGAAGGGCTGGCAGAGGAGCTTGTTTGTCAGCACGGAGCTATATCGGCACATCCTCAGTCTCAAGGGCAAGAGTGTTACTCATTCCTGTCTGGAAACTGATTGATTTAAAAGACTCTTGAGATGAGGTGGTTCTTTAGGTGCAAGAGCCAAATAGAAGTGAAAAAAAAAATATTTTTGACTAGTGTCTGCTACAGATATTATACTGTAACTTTCTTTACAGTGTCAGTCCAGTAAAATGTAACCCAGAGAGGCTGTATTTCAACTAAGATTATATATCGTAAGTCTTTTGAGCATGTTAATGAAAAGGAAGTCCTATTAAATGCCTTTTTTGGACATTGGTCTTGTTCCAAACCTGTTAGCTTAGTAAGTTTTCTTAAATCTCTTGTCAACTGGTATAATTTTCTCAGAAACTAAGATTTTTAGTCAATCCTTTTAATTGAAATGGTGAGTTTTCCTTAAAGTTTAGGATTTAATTCAAACAATTCTAAGAGTTCATCTTTCTTAAATGGCACATGTCATGACAAACTTTTTTTCTTCAGTTATGTATTCCATCTTTAGAATCTGAAAGCAGAATTGTGTTTTTTGAGTGGTTTTTAAAGTATTTTATTGCATCTAATAATTAAATGATTAGAACAAAGAATTTGAATTTTAGTATTTACCATTTTTTTCTATGCATTAGTAAACAGAAGAAATGGGAAAAAACTACTTAGATGTAGACTCCAGCTCATTATAGATCTCTGCTTTAATGGCAGATCCTGCACATGATCCAGGCACACCTCAGTGTCTTGAACAGTGGAGTATCTGTGTGTCTTTCCCTGTTCTTACTTGTTTACCTGGAATCTTCTGGTTTTATATTAACAATGTCAACAGTTCTGGCCCAATCTTCAGATCTATAGATTGTCCAGAATAGAACAGAAATTAACATCTGATGATGTACAGACTTGCCAATGAAAGAAATTGTTGATTTTTCTTTGAGGATACGTTCAGCATTTCCTTAAAAAAAATAAAAATCACAGGCTTTATAGCTGAATATACTGGGTATGGAAACTGCCTTGGTTGAGAGAACTGGAAAAGACTGGGCTTGTCCTGATGTATGATTCTGATATTGGGGTACAACTATGCTCAGTTTAGACAGATGTGACCATGGTGTTCAAAAGAGGAATATTTTGCCATAGATGCTGTCATGTTCTTTAACATTTATTTTAACCCTGTTAACATTAAGACTAGGTAATTTCTATTTTATCTTGGTCTAAAGGTGTTTCATATTAATAACTAACAGGAAAAAAACCTTATGTTTAATGTGATTATGTTTAACATGGCACAGCAAAATTAGCCAGGTTGGCAGGGCTTGATGAAGACGACTTAAGAGAAGTTTTCCATTGACTGAAAAGTCCTGTAGATATCACCTTTAAAAATAAAATATTAAAGTTGCATACAACATGTTGTAAATAGTTGTCAGGTGTATCTACATTTGATTTTTGCCATGGCATTTCTGGCCAGCTGCTGACTTTAGGAGAACCACTAAAATTGCAGATGTGGAATATTTTGAAAGACTTATTTGGGGTTTGAATTTTTTTTCTCAGTTTGCCCAAGAGATGTGTTCTTTATCAAATAGCACAGATCTGCTGTAGTGTATCTGTAATTGTGAAATCTGGGTTTGCTAAATATCTTGATTCTTTACTATTTATTTGATATCAAGGACCACATTTATTAGTTTGGAAGGTGTGGGGGAATCCAGCCTCTTACCACCATTTGTTTCTCTCTTAGTCTTACATCCCAATTAGTGAGTTTTATCTTTGTGGGTTTCTTTAATTACAAATTTATATAGTAAACCACGTTAGTTTTTATGTCCTGTGATAAGTACATTTAGCTAGCAAAGATCCCCATCCTTGATCTTTCTCTTTCACTTTTGTGTTCAGCTTCTCCTGAATAACACACTAAAAATAAACTAACTTTACTGAGGTCGTTTGTTGACATTTATATTCAATGAGTCATTGTAGTGTGTTGCTATATGATTAAGATCTATTTTGGCTTTTAATCACACATCCATGTGGTATACTGTTGAAAACAAATAGTTGAATGTTGAAAATTCTGGTTTCTGTCATTGCAATTTAATGATGTCCAAATCTCTGTAAAATACTAAACTCAGTATCTGTCTGTTGTCTGAAGACATCAGTAGTCAGCTGTAGTGCATTTTTATTGCAGTAGAAGTTCAACACTTATATTAGCAATAACACAGATAGCTTGAGTGACCCAATGCAGACTCTGTAATAGACTTAACAGGAATATGTATGACAATAAGGGACACTTTAGGTACTTTATGAGAATAGGACATCTAGAATCTAGACTTCAGCTAATTAATTTCAAATGAAGCAAATGAGACACCTGTCATCAGATGTGTGGGTTTTTTAAGTAAGATTTTTGTCCGTGCAATGTCTAACTTTCTGTAAAAGGCTTGTAGGGCTGATAGAGAGGTTATATAAAGAAAATCAGTATTTTCAAAATAGCATGTATGACAATTTATATAAATTTATATATAGCATTTGATATTTTCTATAACATTTGCTGTCTTGCATGCTATTTTGGGATAAGCTGGCAGATAGTTTTTTTCAGTCCATAGTTCCATGGATATCTACCTATATGTGTAGCCTCTGGAACGTGGTAGCCACATGCATTTCATGTGCCAGCATTGCTGGTGTGGCTGTACACAAGTTGGATCTGGGAACTGATCAATTAATCAGGTACACACTGAATGTCTGGCCTGAAGGTGATGATGCAGCCTGGCTGGGATGAGATACAGAGGGGATTTCAGCTTGCACTTAATGTTGGTTAAATTGATTGTGAAACCAGCCCTCAAGGTAAGCCTATAGACCATGTGTGTCCTTACTACATTTTTGTAAACAAACATGCAATGAAGAAAATCCAGTGCTCCTTATAAAATAATTATTAGAGTTGTGTGAGTTTTCACAGTACAAGTTGCTGTTTTTCACCAGTGTGAATCAGAAAATGTGCGTGGGCAGCAATGCAAGGGAGAGTTGTTTTCAGTAGTAGTCCTTTTTCTGTAAACTGATCACTTTTAAAAAACATTTTATAAAGTAATTAGCGACATATTGTAGTATTAGGTGGACAACATACTTAAAATAAATGAAAAATCACTTTAAGTTAGTGTATCATGGCTGTATTGATTCCACTAACATAGTTACTCAGTACTTAGCTCTGTTATGTGGCTTGCTGCTCTTACTGAATTGCTTTGTTTTGGTATCACCCAGCTGTATGTGTCAGATTAAACCAGTGAGGAGGTAGGGATCTCAGAATTTTCAGTAGGTGCAGAATTCTGTCCTGGCATGGGTTAAGGCAAATGTGAGCCCTGGTTTCTTAGTAAGGAACATATTTTAAGCAGCTGCAAAATTCTTGGTAGGAAACCAGAAGTTTTTATTCTGCAAAAAATCATACCAACTGAAATGTTCAGAGTAATTAATTTATGGTTCACTTTGTCAATTTATGGATGCTTAAGTAATGGTGTTTTTCCTGCAGTATCTTTTCTTGTTGGTTTTGTGTTTTGGGGTTATTTGTTTGTTTGTTTTTGTGTTGGTTTTTCCTTGTTTGTTTTGGTGTTTTGCTTTTGTTGGTTTTTTTTGTTAGTTTTTTTTTTGTTTGGTTTTTGGGGGCATTTTGGTTTTTTCTTGGTTCTGTTTTTTGTTTGTCTGGGGTTTTTTTTGTTTTGTTTTGTTCTTTAGTTTTTCTTTTAGTGTTGCAGTCGGGTGTCACCAAACTGGGTAACGACTGGTATATTCTTATTCTTCAGAGCCGTTTTTCTTCCTATGTTGGTTAACTGTAAGGATTTCAAGGAGTTACAGTAAACAGTTTAAAACTGGGACAGTACTGCTTCATAGTAAGGCTTGCAAAATTAGGGAGCTCTATGTAGGAAAACCCAAATTAAAACTACCTGCTTCCTTGCACCATGCTTCAGTGGTGTACAACATATTTCAAGGCAATCAAAAGTAGTGCAGGTATAGGATTTATGTGCATTCCCATGTCTGCAGGCAGGAGGGTCATCCCCATCTCAACTATAAGAGCTGCTGCTCTGTGGTACTAGTGGAGTGATTAAATTGCTTTTTTGATTTTCTGCATATAAAATTTACTGCATGAAATCAGTTTTGGGCACATTTCTTCATCTTAATCATATATTTGTACTTTGCAGCTTTGTTTAGTATTACAAAAATGGAGCAGATTCTTAAATGTCAGTGAAGATGTATGTATTCATACACTTTTTATATGCATGGTAGTATACTTTTGTTTACAGTGACAGTAGGGATGTTTTGAAGAATGTAAAGTAAATATTTTGAGATTCTTTTAAACTGAAAAATACTGTCTCACTTTTCTAGTTAGTTGATTGCAGCTTCCTGCTAAATGACAGATTGTTTCCAAATCTGTTTTTACCAAAAAGTTCTTTTAAATACAACAAAAATAATTTACTCCTTACAACTGAAAAAGTAAATATTTTTTTTCTAGCTATTTGACACATATAGAATGGAAACTTTTAATTGAACAATGTAAAGATTTGGGCTCTGTTCTAGCCTTACATATAAAATGTCAGCATTCACAAAGCTCTGATCAGAGAGCAGGGTAGGTGCATGGCAGACAGCATTTCTCACTTGTCACTGCTCACCAACCTAAAGAAGCCATGCAGATACGGACACTGTAGTTGTAATCTTGTGCAGACATGCCTTAAAAAACCGTATCAGTTTGTCAAGAACAAAATCTCACTTTGAAATACATGTACATTACAAGTCTGTAACCAGTTCCACTTCCAAGCAGTATGCAAGTAGCAAATGAAGGAAACTGCAGAATGAAAAAAAAATCACCTCCACTTTACTGAATAAACAATGTTCTCATAGAGCATTGCTCAAGTAATAAATCTTTGTATTTACCAAACTTTCATGTAGTAGAAATAGATGTCCAGCTGATAAGACTTTGTTTTTTATAGCTCCATTTATGGCCCTATCACTATCCACAGGACTTGGAATGTAATAAATGACTCCCACAAGTAGATCAGCTAAATTACAGTTTAATGCAATATTGTTGGGTATAGTGGAGGAGTGATTATACTGTTTCTGAACACTCCTGGCTAGTCATCAGAGGAAGGAATATTGGATTATTTTCTGTGCATCTAGTTCTGAAGTCCCTGCTGAAGCAAAATTCTTTTTTTTTTAGGTGGGAGGGGGATGACGGTTTGTACAGGGACTAAAGCTTGAAAAGAAACATTCCATTACAGGGAAATACAAGGTAATAAACTGACTTAATTCCTCCTTTAGACATGAGCATGTTGAAGGCCAAAGCAAGACATTTTTCACATTAAGAATGACATAAAAGAAGTTGTACGTAGACTTCAGAAAATTGCAGCTACAGTTACTTATTCTTCTTTTTCATCCCATCCTTTTAGTCTTTGTAATAAAATTTCACCTCTGATTTAAACAATATCATTGCATAGTAGTAATTCCTGTTTGGTAATAACTTTGTTTTGTCAGGTAGCCAACTTTATGATGCAGTTATTATGGAAAGTGTCCCTGTGCCAAAATTTGTCATCTGACAGATTAAGTATTGCACAAATCAAGAAAAATATGAAAGATTTTGGAAGTTTTTTTTTTCTTTTCTAAAAATAAAATTTGTGTGGTTGTTGCTAAGTGGCAAGCTGGTGTACATGTTCCAGAGAGCAGAATTATGGGAATTGTCTTGAAAACTTGGGGGGTTTTTTTGTAATTTTTCTTACTCATAACTAATTATTACTAATTTTCCTGTAAGTCATAGTCACAGTATTTTTTAGTGCAAATAGGCTTAACATTTTGCTTTGAAAAGAGATGAAGAACATCAGTAGGGTCTCCTCTGCTGGCTCTTCCTTAGGGTTGGTGACCAGCAGCAGTGGGGAAGGGGGCTGCTGGTGTCACATACCCTTACTGCAATAGTATGCAAGACTCTAGTTGAGGTTTTGACCAGATGGTGTCAGTTATGGAACCAAGAAGCAACCTCAGGAAATACAGAAGTTAAGGCTTGATTACACTGTGTTAACTGTTTATCCGTACACATCGTATTAACAGCTGTAATTAATGACAACAGCCTTTTTTAAAATAGGAATGTCTAAGATGTGACTGTACTTTGTTTTCTGTGCTTAAAAATTATCTTTGCCTTATGCTATGGATTCTTTGCTCTAATGTCTTTGAACTTGAAGTTCCAGAAATTTAATTGAATTTGCCTTGTGTTTCAAAAGTAGATTAGTCTTTGAATTTTTAGTTCAGATTTCTCTCATTAAACAGTATATGAGGACATACTTACATGTTATATTGAAAGCTTCTGTATTCCTTCTCTGCTTCTCAAAGGAAATGTTGAACAGTTGTTACTCTGAGGTAACTTGATCTCAGTAACTGGTATAGGGTTTGTCTTTTTGGTTTTTTATTCATACATGTTTTGCTTTACATACTTTGTATGCTTGTTTGGTAAAATGCCTTTAGGCAGAACAACTTTTATAGGCACATGTAATATCTCCTACTAAACATGAGCATCATTAGAGAAATTAGACTATTCTGGTAGCTGTTCCATACCATATGTGGGAATGTCAAGAAGGCGCCTTGGATATTTCCCCCTTTACTCTTTCTTAACCACCATGTTATATTTAGCACAATCTACTATTTGGGTTCTCCAGCAGGTTAGGCTCCTTATTTTTGTATGATAAATTGACATAATTGTTATTATCCCAGAGATGGATCCATTGTATTACTGGCCCCAAAACAAAACATGCCCTTACACTGGCAAGTTGAGCTTATTTAAAGTGCCAGCCCAATTTAACTTCTCTTGCACTCACACTAAATGCAGCACTTGTATTTCTGTGTTGCTTCCAAGCCAATTATTCGCATACGTTTAAAAAGCAATCAGATCTGGTCTGTTAGGTCAAGATAATATGAACATAAATGCACATTCTTACAAATAAGCTGCCCTAAAACATAAAGTAGAAAAACAAATGTAGTGTGAAAGGCTAGGGAAAATTCAGGCAAGGCATAATTAGCAAAAGACAGTAGAAATGCTGTTTTGTTAGGACTTGAATAGTAACAGTCAATTAAGTTCTCACAACAGGAGACAGCAAAGCATTTAACAAAGAAGCATCATCTCTCTCTACAGCATAAAGTCTATACAAAGAATCACAAAATTGAGGCAATTAATTGATCAGAAGTCATGAGTTAAAAAAACAGAGGGGACTGACTTAATATTTCTTTGCAAAGAAATCTATCTCTGTATATTGCAATAATTATTAGACTTAATTTTTTAATATAGTATTTGAATGATGGTATTTTATATAAAACAAGCACATATACAAAGCATGGCTGGGGATGTATGTTGTGGTAAATAATATGTAGGATGTAATTGTAGGCTTGACAACCGAGGCATAGCCATCATTACTCAAACTAACTGTAAAAAACTCAGATTACCAGTTCAAAGTTAGCTAGTAAGGATATGATTAATGTTTCTTCCCTTCCTTTTCCTCAGTACCAGAATAATGGAAGTGATCTAAGATGGATAAACAGAGGAACACAGCAGCATTGTGTTAGATGCAAAGAGAAAGTAGTTATAAGCAAATCAAGAGCTCAAACTCTTGTAATAAAGTTGAAACTTATACTGAAAAATTTAGCATTTCTACTTAAGCACCTTGAATAGCCCCCAGAAAGCTTTGGCGATCATGTAAATGCACCAGGCTCCAATTCAGGTGCTTTCATTGAAGTTCTTATATGGCATCATGTAGATGTCTGTAATAAGCTGATTTTCAGTATATAAACAGTAGAAGCCTTCTCCTGCTATAGTATGATCTTGCATACAAAAAGTAATTACTTTTCTTAGGACCAGAATCAAACCCCATGAGAGGATACAAGGATATTTCAAGGGTAACACAATTAAGGGAAGAAATAACATTATCTGGAAATGTTCTGTTATCTGGAATTTCTGGCTTACTTCTCTGAAGCTTTTCCAAACATCACGTGTCAGGGCAGTTCAGAAAGGTACAGTTTTCCATTTAGCTCCTCAGAGCATGCAGGGATCTGCTTAGCAATTTTTTGAATTGGGGTTATTTTGAGAAAGGCTGATGCCAGATAGATATCCAGTAGATTTTTAATAGCTGTGCTAAGTTGGCTAGTGATACCATGGGTTTTGATTATGCTGCTTTTACTCTTGTTTACTTAGTATTTTGAATGCCTGATTACAAAGCATATGTAACCTGGTGTTACTCCCCTGGTTATTTGGAAAAAAACTCTCAATTCCTTCCCTCTTCTCTCTCCCCACCCAAAAAGTTTAAAAAAAGAAAAGAGGGGGGGGGTGGAGGGAAGAAAGGAAAATATTTAGCCTTATTTAAAACAGAAAGAAGAAGGCTAATGTAAATCAATTCCAGAAGCAGTGGATAAGGAGGGAACAGGGAGAGGGGGGACACAACTTGACTCTGCTTTGCCTCTTTTACCAACACAGGAATGTTGCCAACAGGAATATGGACTTGTTGGAAAATAAATAAAGTGATCCTACTCAGAGCACAAAAAAAGTAAGATAAATCTGTCTGAGTAGGTGTTTTTTTCAATGTTTTTTATATTTGCTTCTGGGCCAGTGCAACAGCACCATGTTCATTAAACACAGCAATGCAGTCCAACAGTCATACACGGAGTGTAATGTGCTTAATGTGGTGCTGCTGCAGCCCAGTACGTGCATGCAGATGTTGTCCAACAGTTAATGTTTAACTTCACTGGTTTGCCTTGGGTTTGCGTGTTTCCAAGTGTGTTTTTTCTTCTGCAGTGTTTTAAGACATTTGTCCACTGTAGAAGTACTTTAAATGTAATAAAGAGAAGCAGTGGCAACATCTTGGAAATTGTGAATTCCCCAAAACACTTAGTAATAAAAGGCTGAAAAAGTACTGGTATCTTGAGACACTATAGAGTCAAAGGCAAATGAAATTTAGGGTATGTGACATTTTGTACTAAATCCCAGACTGCAATTTGAAAAAGTAATTTGGATTCTATTGGACATGAATAAAGTGTTTGGATTTTTTTTTAAATTCCCCTGCTCCACTTTGATCAGAGCTCTAATTGTTTGGGTTTTTTTCTTTTTACTCTGCCATGGCAGCTTTAAAATGCCAGAAGCTTCTATTGCAGAGAATTTTAAAGAAGCATTCTACCTGTGGATAGTTTCAGAACCAGAGGAAAAATTTTAAAACAAACCTTCATATATGCCCCTGGAGATACCCCTCACAAATATTTAATATAAAATAGCTGACTTCTGCTGCCAAAGGCACGGTGCTTCTTGATTGGTATGTTTGCATATTAAAACCTAATGCAGTATCAGTACTGCATTCTGTGTCGTAAGTGATGAAATTTTAGAGCTCAGTGAATTGCTGATTTTTAGCTGATCTGCAATAAATGTCCATCAGTGTTCACACACACCTCTCTGAGGCACAGTCTAGGCTCCATTCTTATAACATCCTTCTGTTTAAAAAAACAGGACCGATAATTTATGTTTTATGTGAGAATAATCTCATGGGGCTTTGCCCAAGAGGTTTCCACTTAAGGTGCAGATAGGACTGACAAGTTCATTAACATATCACTGCCACTGCAAGGGGCTGGCTGCTTCTGTCCTGCACCTGACTCAGTCTAGCCATTTGTCTGATTTCTTGGTGATTCGATTCATTTCACTAAGCTGGTGAAAAACAAGTCACCCACCCACACACGTGCTTTGGGGTTTCCTGTCTGCTTAATAATCTGAACTGTCTCACTGAAGAGTCAGATGAACAGCACAGGCAGTCTGAAAGGACCAGCCCCCTTAGTGAAATGTCACTGTGGCGTGGCTGTCTTAAAACTACAGGCTAGGAATGACTGTGTGGTACGTAATTTATAAGAAACTGAATTATGTTACTTCAGGTAGACACTCTGTAAAACCAGCTGGAGATACCATTCAGAGGTCACGTGTGTTGAGTTGCAGTAAAAACACAAAGATTTTCTACTCTTGTTGAACAAATATTTTAGCAAAGATTGCAAGTACTAAAGAGAGTCTAAAAAGGAAGTGGTGTAACTGGAAGATAACAATTCATAGAAGAGATTAATTGAGAGCAAAAGAAGACAGAAGGTATTGAATGAAAGGGTGGCTTTTTTGTCATTCTTACAATAGCCATCCAAGACAAATATTACCATCAAGAGAAGCCTATTTAAGCTGTGTCTCATAGTCCAAAGGAACGTAGTATTCCCAAATGTTGGTTCCCATTGGCCTTAACTTTTGCATAGGACCAAGCAGAATTGTACATTCTTCTGCTGTACCATAAATATAGAAGTATTTTTAAAAAGCATTTAACCCTTTCAAATATGGCCGCCTCATATTTGCATTGCATCATTAAACTGAGGAGACTTAAAACATAAATTGATTACTGAGCAAATGTTTTATCAGTTCAATGGGAGCTTGCAGGCAGTACTTTGCTGATTCTATGTACTAGTTACTTCACTTCTCTGATCTCTAAAACATGTGTGGTAAGACCAGTCCTTGCCAGTTCTGTGAAATGCTACAGATTTAGTGAGAAATATATATGAAAGTGTGCAGAAGCCACTTGGCCACTAATCTAATGCTGGAGAAGGGAGGCCACTGTGCAAACTAGATGGTGAGTGTCTGTGAAATTTGGAAGTGGAAACCTGTCCAGGACGGTGATTCACATAACACAGACAAAGTCTTCACATGCAAGCTGTCTTCCAGAGGCACTGTGCTTTTGCTTTTCTCTGCTTCCCTGGCATGTCAGTGAGATCAGCCTCTTGGTGTTGTCTTCCAGCTCTTTAGCTTGCCACTTGCAGGGCATATTTCTAGACTTAGTCACCTATTCAGAACAAATATGTGTAAATACTGTGAGGAAAAAACCCACCCAACTCTATCACCTTACCATTAAGCAATGTGGAAAATGTTCCATTGCACTAAGAAGAAACTGGTGATCCTTTGTTATGTATATCCACTTATTGATAATATTAGCATTGTACTACTGAAGCTTATCTGTGGCCTCTTGAAATTACCTCTTTCTTTTAGTTGCCCACACTGAAAAGGACTTTTTTGTAAGAGGTTTGTAATGGAAAACCATGTTGTAGCCTTTGAATCTGGTGGTATTATACTCTTTCAAATATCAGTATCAGCACTGCCACTTTCAAATTAATGGAAGTAGATGATTGAGAACAAAGGGCTCATGTGATTGCACTGGTTTTAATCCTGGATTATTCAGTCAGAACTTGACCTTAAAATATAGTAATACCAAGTGGGAGGAAAATGCTTGGAATTTTACTGCTTTTCATTGTAAATGATAATGTATCTAACTTTAAAAAAATGTTTATCTAGATTTAATTCTTAACAAAGGTTATGACAGTATCCAGGGTATTTTATCAAAGTGGGAATTGGATCCAAACACTTCTGTTTGCCTCTTGAAATACTGCTAGGATTGCTTATTTCTGATTCTGATCTTATTTTTGATTTAGACTTTGCAGGTTGTGCCTTACAATTTGTCACAAAATCCCTGTCAATCTTAAATAGTTGAGATTTCAGAGCAGGTATTTTATATCCTTGTGATGCCCAGTACAACCTTTCAGACTCTGCTAAAAGCCTAACAATGACTGCTGTATATGCCAGATGCATTTTGATATTTCTGAAAGTATATTGACTGGGATTCGTTTTTATTTTGCACATCTAAATGTCCATGTTCACTTCCTTGCGAGCAACTATTATGAAGAATATATATTTGAAAATGTTGCTTCAAAAGGGTTTTGAGGTTTCACTTAGATTTTTAACTTTCGTTTACTGGCTCCTTCCTAGCTTTCTTTTGAGCTCTTAAATAATGTCACCTGATTTATCTTACTCACATAGCTGCAGTAGCAAGTCTCCCATCTGAAGACTTTTTCATTAAAAATTTATAATGGTTTTCTCCCCCACACCCTCTTCCCTGATGAATTCATGTGAACCTTTTTCATGCCCATACAAGGTCTAGTCCCTTCCATGGTTGAAGAAAAGGATTCAAAACAGGGGAACAGCCAGCAAATAAGTAGCTTTGCCTCTGTAAAATGACTGGAGGGCATGGAGGAAGCAGTGATCCTAGAACTTTTCCAAGTAGAGAATCATTAAGAGATCTAGTGCAATAAGAAATTATTAAGAAACCTAAAAAAAAAAAGTGAATATAGGCTCAGTATATTCCGTCCTTCCTCTCCCCCTGCTCCTTGTTAATTATTCTAAAAAATGAAGAAAAGAAAGAGTTACTGAGAGTAGGAGCTACACGGCTGTTTCTGAGAGGGCTGGAATTATTGTAGCCCTGACTTCTAGGGATTTTTCTTATGATTTATTGCAAAATCTGGCTGAAAGTTTTTCTTTAGTCAGAACATTATTCTTGTCTGCCCCATTGCCTTGTTCATGACGTCTGTGAAGATGTAATAATATTTGAGACTTCTATTCTTGTGTCATTTGGTTAAAATATGTTGGTTGCTCTTCTTAGACGACCAGCCTGAAAGAGGGACTGTTGTGTGTTAACCTGGTTTGGTTCACTTTTCTCATTCTTAATCTGGCCTGAAAATTGCAGGAAACTGGGGGAAGTTATCTCTTAACTGGGTGACTGTTTAAAGAAGTGCATATAACTCTGCAAACACCTGAATTCCAGAAACATTTTCATGTCAGAGGAGGGGCTGGGGAACACCGGTGCATCAGTTCCATTGATGTGGATTTGATGGGTGCAGTAACAAATTGCAGACTTTTTCTTGCCATGTTATGGGTCTTCCAGGCAGCCTGTGACTACTCTGTTCTCAAGTAGCAAAATTGAAAGCTGGAAGCACGGCAAAAATCAAATGTAGATTCAAGCAGTTAACTTTTTCTCTTAGAAGTATGAATTTTCAATTCTTATGCTATCTTATATGCAATCTTACCAAAGTGAACATAAGCTGGTCAGGTACTAAGGAGTAACCTACAAAATGAAACAAACAGTTATGCTTCAAGAAGCTGGAGAGTTGTGCTGAATACAACTGCCTCGAAGACTTGAAAAAAAGAAACAAAACAATCCCAAAAGCCAAACAGCTTGGAAGCAACACAATAACTTCATGACAGGAACCAGGACTTGTCTAAAGAAAAACAAAACAAAAACAAATAAACAAAACTAACAAAACTACAATCAAAAAAGCCCCAAGCAAATAAATTCTGTACTGTGAAATATAAGGTTTTGAAAGTGAAAGTAGTGCTCCCGTTGAAATCAGTCACTAAAATTTGATGATAAACATTTTCTTGGTCTCATGTTTATAGGTGGTTTTTTTTTTGTTTTGCAGAACCAACTTTAAAAAATTCTGTAAAATAATTTACAAATCTGTTAACCATATCATATAGAGTGTCTTGACTTGTAGAGCCAAATCTATCAAGTTCTTAAAATACTGAGCTATTTTTAAAGATGTACTCAAAAGTTGTTCAGTCTTGTTAGATCATTATTCTGAGTTATTACTTTCAGACTTCATTTAAAAATGCAAGAAATGTGTAAAATTTGCTTGTAATCATTCGAAAAATGTTGCAGTGATATGTACAGCCTTAAACACTCATTAACTTTAAGGCTGTCATTCGTTTGCAACACAAAATCAAATCTTTTCCAACTTCTAAAAGTAGAATGAATAGGTAGACTAAATTTTGGGCTTTTACTCTTTTTATAAGCTAAAATTTATAATATAGCAAAGCCTTGTGTAATGTGTGGTCTGTCCTTAGCCTCGTGTTTCTAATCTGGGTCAAATACAATATGGATAAAGGCGAAAGAAATGAAGTAGTAATAGGAAATCAACAGACAATATTTTAAAGAAAAATCCTTAAGGCAACTCAGATTTTTTTTTTTCCATTCCTGGGAAACGAGTGAATTTAAACAACTTGAAGGAGTTGTTTTTTGCATCAGTCAGTCAACATTTTTTTGCATCAGTCAGTCAACATTAGCTTGAGGAAAACTATGAAATAGTTTTTCATTTTAATAAAATAGAAACTCTTTTTAGCTAGATCCAATTTATTTCTGGCCAGGACATCAAATAACTTTAATGTAGAAAAATAACTCAACCCCAAAAATCAGATTAAACATTCACAATCCCTGAAGTATAAAATTTAACTGAGGTGCAAAGTGTTTCCTGGCCTGACCACCAAGAAAATGTTATTAGGATATTGTAGGAAACCTATGCAATGGTTTGGGTTCTGATATTTTCATTAGAGTGGTTTCAATACAGAAGAAAAAAATTCCATTTCAGCATTTCTGTAAGTATGTTTTGGGTGTCTTATTGGGGTTTTTTGTTATCAACACTTACATTTTGTTGTCGTTACCTAAAAAATGAGTTGACACATACAGAGGTTGTGCATCGTAAGTTGTACTAAACCTGACTTTTATTCAAAATACATATTGCAACTTCATTTGCTGCACCTTCACTGGAATAAGATTGTTTTATTTCATATTTTGTAGAGAAGTATTTATTCTTGGAGAGGATGTGATCAGGAGTTGATTGATACTTTGTCTTTATAAAGGAAATTGCAATTTTTATAATTGTGTTAATGTATATAAAAATACTAATTTTTGTTGTTATTGTTGTTATTTTTATTTCCATTCCTTTTCCTGTCACTGAATATGATTTTTAACCACATCAGTATTGATCAATCAATGAGCACTAACTTGGGTTGTTGGGGTTTTTTTTAAAGTTAAGCATTGCAATTTCTGTTTAATACATCTGCAGACTTGCTGTAGATGGTCATTAAAAGCATCTCCAGGAAGCCGTGTGGTGTGTGCATGCCTGGGGGAGGGGTTGGCTTTAGTTTTGTTTTTTTATTCATAGAGGAACATTGATGTAGAAATCAAAAGCTCTAAGTAAAAAGAAAACACTTGTTTTCAGAATAGTGAAGACTTTTTTTCTTTTTTTTTTCCCCCCAGTCCTTTAAAATTTGGAAGTAATGTGGTTTGTTTTTATTGTGGAAACTCTCAGGAAGAACAATTCAGAGTCGGTGCCATTCTTCCCAGCTGAATGGCGCCTGGTTTGTGAAATGGAGCAGCTGCGGTAGTTTTAGCTTGGCTCACAAAACCATTTGCTTTTTAATCAAGAACTTCAGATTCTGTGATGGTTGTTCATGATGGAGATGGCCAGCTCTGCCCTGAGAGACAGCTGTAGTATAATTGAGACAGACTATGTGAAGCAAATATAAATTCTGGATGGATGTCTTAAAAGCAGCATATTCACTAAACTGTAACTGAATTTTTAAAAGGATGAGAAGCTTTTATACGGGCAAGAATTTACCACACGATGAAACATTTTATGTATAGTGATGTTCTTGCATGTATTGCATAAACCAGGGTTTAAATCCTCAGCATTAGCATTCAAGTTATACAGTACAGTAATCCAAGCTTTGGTGAAGTGTGTCTATAACCGCGTAATGAGAAACGCCACAATTTTCTGAAAACATCATTGCAAATGTAGTTGAGGTCTCTTTCTTAAATTTGTCTGGGATGTGTTGTTTGTCAGAATGCAGGTATGCATGTCACACATTCATACAGATGCTTATTATAAGAAATAAAGATGCTTGCACTTTATTGAATGGAATAGGAGGACATTGGAGGCTCAGAGAGGAGTCATTAATCTTTGGTGGCAGTTACACATTTAGAAAAACTTGTTCAAGCAGGTAAGTATTGTGAAAATAAGTGCTCCATCTTGTATAATGTAAAACCTCAGACTGACAGTTCTTTTTAGAAGGGATTTTTCTAAATAGCAGTTTGACTAAGTCAAAAATATCTTGTTTCGCATCACAAATCAAAAAGTGCTGCCCATATGTTAAAAAAAAGTTTTAACATTTTGTAGTAATTTTATAGTCACAGTTAATAACTATTTTGAACTTAGAGTGGGTAGTTGTATGTTTCATGCTGAACTATGCACTTTTCATTTACATGACAAGTTTGTTATGGATTTATTATACCTATCAGAATGTTTCACTTTCTTCAGACAGGCTATTTCATTTCCTTGCTGCTTTTAAAATAAAGCTTAGCTTCATTTAAAAAAAAAAAACCCTATTCCCAAGCAATATGAAAATAAGGGGCCTTGTGGCAGAATGTGATGTTGCTCCTAGATGTCCTCCTTTGTTTTCAAACACTTTGTCCCATTTTATGTTTCCAGTGTGTGCAGTCTCAAACCTCTTTGATGCTGACTAATTGGGGGGGGTGGGAAGACAATGTAAAAGGGTTAATCCGTTACACTGGTATTAATGAGTCAGCTGGATCCCTGCCATTCTCTCATTTCTGGTTCACTTAGCACCGATTAGCACAAATGACACTTAGTTCTGTGGGAAGCAAGCTATGAGGATTGTAGGTAATGCAGACCTCGGAGGAGAACAGCCTGGTCTCAGGTTAATACAGGTAGATAAATCCATGCCATGTGGGTTGAGATCAGAAATAATCCTGTTTTCCTACTGGACCCCTGAGAACACTGGGAGCAGTGGTAGGGATGTTTTAAGCTCACACGTGATAGATCAAAAGGTGGTCAGGTTGTTTTCTGAACTCCTTTCTCTGCTGTGCTGCTGGGGATTTGAGCTTTGGATATACTCACCTGACACCCAGGCATTAGAAATGAGATGGTGAAAGAAAGTAATTACAGGCACATCTGTGCAACTGAGAGCCCCTTTCTAAAATGCCAGAACTCTCGTGACAAAGTTTTGAAAAGGTTTGATTGACTATTTATACAGTGGTAATGTTTCTTTGGTCTGTCCTGGGCTTCTAATTTGGGATTCTGGGACAGTAATAAAGATACACTAATTCAAAAATATATTGTATTTTCATTACTTTTGATTACAACTGCAACTGTAAATTGATTACAGAAGCAGGTACAGAAAAGGAAATTAGCCCTCAGGATACACTTGTAGTCCAGATACTTTTTACAATGTTTTTATTAATTTAGAAACAATTCCAGCAAGACAAACTCAGAATACTTCTCTTCCCTTTTCTTCTTCCCCAAATCTCTGCAGTTGCTGGGGTGATTTTAGAGGCATGCTCGCATCCCATATCTGAAACTTTGTATTGTAGCAGAGCTTTTCTTCTGATGGCAACCTTTCAGAACAGCTGCCTAGGTTTAGTGTACTCTTTGTGTTGGAGGATGGTGTAGAAATCATGGATTAGGTTGTTTGTAGGAGTGTTTGACTTCAAATGTCTTCATCTGAGAGCAATTCTTCCAATTTACTCACTGCATGGAAAGATGCTTCCCTGCATACTGAGCAGGTGTTTAGCACGGGTGCCTCCTGGCCACCTTTTGGGAAAGTCTGTTAGCAGTCCCCCTGTGGGGAGCCTGATCTCCTAAATTAGAGATCTGTGTTGATGCTATACCCCTTTCACAATAAGTTAGCCCCAAAACATTCTCCACATTTGTACACTACATCTGCATTTTGACAAACAACAGGCACAGTCTTTTAACCTCCAAGTTGCTTAGAAAGTTTGAATCTGGTTGTTTTTCGGGCCTTTGTTCCTATTTAATCCCTTTGGGGCAGAACAGTAACGCAAAGAAGTTTTTTCTAACCACAAAGTTTTAAAGTTAAGTAGTGTGGGGTGTCTCAAAGGCAAAATCCTATATGTTGTCTTCTCCTGTTTCTGATCTTACTCATTTAAGAGTTTTTGGGCCAGTAGTGGTTTTGCAAGTGAGGATAATCTAGATTTTATCAGCTCACCACTACCCAAAAGCAAAAGTGCTACTTTCCTCCACTTCAGTGAATCTTTCTTTGCTTCAGCTCTGGTGTTTGCTGGATTTAGTCAATTGGCTCAATTCCCAGAAGAAGATGGGTTCATAAGCAGAAAGTTCATTTTTTTTGTCAGAGTCAGTGCAAGGGAAAGGCCTTTGAGTGAGGGGAACAGAAATTCCCTTTCTTAATGGTGGTGAGTGATTAGATGAGCTCTCGTGGTCCCACACAACATCACCTTTATTCAGGCAACAATTAAACATGACTGATCATATTGCATGCAAAAATAGTTGCTCTGTTGAGAAAATCACCCTGTCTTAGGCTAGCTCTGTATGCAGCTGGGCTGATCTTTTGTCACCCTGAAGGAAGGCCAGTCCCCTTGTCCTGCTTCAGACTCTACTCTTCTGCTATTTAATTTTCTGCAATTTTGTGAACTTTCTTCTGGGTTAGTGTTATGCTATTCTAGGAAGGTGAATTGGTTCGAAGGGCTTGAGTGATGGAGCAGGTACGGCAAGAGGGAAGACAGAAGTGGGAGGTATGAATGGAAATGCATCCTAGGTTGTTGGTGCTGCTCAGTTGGCTGTGAGTGTCTCATCGCTCAGATATCTGATAGGGAACCAGGTCTGGAACCAGGACTAAGGTGCAAACCAGCAGCAGCAGTTCTTGTGGTTTGGAGGAAGGAGGGGACACCCTAAGGAGCCAGACTGCCCTCAGAATGGATGAGGGGAACGGCAGGAGCAAACAGCTCAGAGTGGAGAGCAAAGACAGGTCACAAATTCTGACAGCATTTTGCAGCCATGTACATTTTCTGCCCTGTTGCAGTGTTTGTGTAAAATCCCAGACACTAAATCCGTTGTCCTCACCTTAAAGGAGGTATGAAGGAGATACAAAGGAAGATATGAAATCAGTTGTCCTCCAGACAGAAGCTGTGTCTTTGAGGAAGAAATGGGTGCCATGTTGTTTATGGCCCTGGATTTTTTTCCTTCTAGTTTTTTCTGCCTATCAGGCTGCATGATGATTGTGGGCAAATTGCAGTGTGATCTGAATATAGGACATGTTCCTGAGTAGAGCACACATAAAGCAGTAACTGTATCATGGAAACTTAATTCTCTCTTGCTTTGTGAAAAATCGTTAATGTACCGCAGCAGCTGCCTATCAGATACAGGAGTACAGGTCTTTGTGACCTAGAATTTCAGCTGCCAGTTTGCAGCCAGTTGAATCAGTATGTGGTAACACAGCCCTTTGTGCATAGGATAGGTTGGTTCATTGGTTTTGTAGGGAGACATCAGGCTTACACTGTTGGTCTGTGAGTACTGAGTTCAAGCAGGGGGTGATAAGGAGCATGGCTAGGAATGGAAAAGAATATCAATATGACTGTTTCAGGCCTCATCTTCTCAAAATTCCTCGTGTTCAGGGTTCAGGTCAGTGCATCTTAAACAGAATTTACAAAAATTGTATTACCTCACCTACTTTTTTAATACCTGTAAGAAATGAAAATACTTGGATGGATTCTTTGCATTGACCAAGCTAGATTTTAGATTTGTCATAAAATTGCTTTATCCATGGTATTTTTTCAAGCCAGTCTTGGACGTAGCTAAAGAGCTGTCATCCAGACTGATACTGTTTGCATCCACAGAGGGCTCCTTCAACAAGGCAGTGCAGCATTGTGTAGTAAGTGCTCACTTGTCTGATTCCCTGGAGCTGATGGAGTGAAAATGAATGCAACTTTCTCATGAGAAGAAAGCTAAAGAGAGAAAGTTGCACTGTTGAACCCTTGAAGAAAAGGAGCAAAACTAGAAATATATATTAATCTTTAGTTTCCTACAGCCTGCTGATAGTAATAAAAATGAGCATTTCCTAATATAATAACTTGGGTTTGGGATTTTTTTCCTATGTTTAAGAACTTCTTCATATTTTTGATATGCGAGGTCTAGCACACCTTTGAAACTTTCCATGTTGATTTGTCTTATGTCTGGAGTGAAGACTACATTTAGATCTGAAATATCTTGCTTTTTCATGGTGGAAAGCAAGACTGGTCCTACGATAGGGTATGCTTCCACAGGGCAGCTTAACTGTCAGAAGAAAGGGTCACTGCTTCTCGCTCCTGGAAGCAGGATTACTTTCCATCACCCATGTGCCAGCTCTGCCAGCTCATTTGATGTCTGTGATTTAGCTCACGAAACTAGCAGAAAACTAACCCAGCAAAATAGGGAGAATGTGTTTATCTTTTTGTTAGCCAGTTTAGTGAGCTCAGGTGGCTCACAAACACTTGGGAGAATTTGGGAGCCACCACAAAGGAAAGAGGTGGAGCACCCATGCTGAGAGGAGAGGCAGGACTTGTCCTTTTGGCAGCACTGAGCTGTTAGCCTGACTCAGCCATGTTGTGAAAGCTCACCCTTAGGTAATAATCTTCACACTACAGGTTGACTGACAGTTCTTCAAATAGTAGCCAGAAGGGAGTTACCAGCTGTACGCAGTTTGTTTTTGTAGGGTGGCCTTGTCTGTTTTCAGTGTGCTGTGTTTTGAAACAGATACTTATTCTATTCTAATCGTGTTATTGCATGAAAAAGTTCTGCAGAAAAATTACATGTGCAGGGCGGACCTGTCTGGGAACTTGGTGTTGAGCAAGTGGATAAGGAGCCACAGAACCTGGAAAACTTTGTACTTCAGTTTCTGGGACAATTTGCCTGTTGCATTTGGAGGGACTCAGAAACCCTTGTACTTCTAGTCTGCTGAGCGTTGCCAGCTTGAAAGCCTGAGGCAGAGTGTGGTCCTTCATCTTTGAACATTGTGAAGTTTTTATCAGAAGATCTGGTAGCCCCTGTTAATGTAGTTTACCAGTTATCACCATGGATCTTAAGTGCCCATAAGCCTGGAGTTCCATTGAAACCTTGGCTGCAGAGTTTGAAATCTACCGTGGCTCTCACCCTTTCAGCTCCCCAGGGCCTCTGCAGAAGTGGGTGGGTGGTTGCCATCTCAGGAAAAAAAGAAATGCTCTTTTATGAAAACTGCCCATCTGCCTTTATGCTCTTGAAGCTGGCATGAATCCTATGTGGGTGTTTTGGTTTTGTTTTTCTTACAAATTGAAATGTTTAATATTCAGCTGGAAAATTCCATTTCAATGCAGAGTTGAGGGAAGGCACTGATTTACAGTGTAGGCATAACTTAACACAAGCATTTGTAGCCCTCAGTTTCACACCATGAACAGCTGATAATAAAACAGCTGCTCTGACCTTTCTTCATTTTCTCCACATATGAAAAGAATATGGTACAAAGTCCTGGCAGATTTTTCTTTAAAATGAATTATTCAAGTACTGCACAATTATGGGTTTTTTTCTCTTTGCTTTGTGGGCAGTATTAATGTCACTTTTTGGTGTACATGCAAACATTCGGGCATTTCACTGAATGATACAGCCAAAAATGTATCAGCTGGACTTTTACATCTGTTGCTCTTGTATCTTTGTAAATGGATATTTTAATGTGGTGAGGCTTTTTTAGACTTTGTAAAGCAAATTCCTCTGTTCAGGAATTTTTATTCATCTCTTTTTCTCCTCCCCAAAATAACTTCTGCCCTGCTCTTTGGATACTTTTAAAGATTTTTTCTAGTTCTTTTTTTTCTGCTGATAATTTTTTTTTTTCCTAACAGATCTGCACTACTATGTTTGTGAAATGCAAAAATGCAGTTGAATAGTTAGAAAGGTTTTTAAGTAATGAAGCCAGACATACTAAAAATCTGTGAAAATTTAATACTATTTATGTTGTTGCCTTTAAAACCAAGGAATCTAGCAGTAATATGTTGAAATGAACATTTCCATTTTGTTTACACACTAGTCAAGAGTAATCCAGAAGTTCTGTGGTATAGTTTCTTCTACAAAGCTGGATTTAAAATAAAGTTCCTAGAAATACTAAACCAGCTTAAAGCCCAAAAATAATCAGAAAATAACACTTTAATCCCAGTTAATCCACATTATTGACCTATGTGCTCTAAATAAATAAATAAAATTAGGTAGTGCTTTAATCATCAGTGTGGAGCTGGTTATTCATGACAGAGGTATGATCCAAAATTCAGCTGCTATGCAGGTTTTTGTCCTTTTTGAGGACATGTTAAATGGATTTATGTTTTAGTTTGTGAGGAGACTTGGTTGATTAGTTTTAGATCCCTTTGTAAGTCTGAGGTCAGAAGATGGTACTAATACAACAGAATTAACAGTGTAAGTCAAAAGTAGTTTTTCAAGGAGTTATGGAAGCAGAGATACTTTGTTATTGAATAATCTGTTGGGATTGCTTTTGGATGTAGGTATACCTTTTAAAAAATACTCAAAGCCTCTCTGTACCCATTATAAAGTTGTGCTTGTCACTACAGAAAATGCAGAGAATTTATGCTTTTTAGAGAAAAAAAAGCCCATGCTGTTCAGAAATAGTCTACAAGCATGTTTCAGAAATGCAAAAACAGCAGTGGAAGTGCCATAAGGTTTTCTGCTCAGAATTGACATTATATAGTCACAGTGACATAAGATTTCCAAGCTGCTGTCTAAAAAATAACTTAAAAAAAAAAAAAAAAAGCAGGGAGGGAGCATTTTTTGAACCACAGTATTTGTAAACCTTCTAATAGAATCTTAGGTATTATGATTTAACTTTCTGCATCAGTTGTATTGTGCCTGTATGGCATGCAGGCATTAAGTGTCTTTCAGGGTATCTATATAACTTTGTGTATGGTCTTTATGTTTTAAATTAATTCTGCTTAACCTTGTTTCAAAATTAGTGGGGTTTCCATGCCTCTGAGAGGATGGAAACGTTTGGGTAGAAATGATTATTACTTTGGAGATTTCTCATAACTGTGATACATAAAAGTTACCTTAAATATGTGTTCTGTCCTATTACCAATTTTCTCCCACAGAGTATTGATTCAGCCTTCTGATACTTTCAGAGTTTCTAGACGACATGACAAAAGGTGTATAGCAAGTAATGTGAATGCTGTAGGCACCTGCTCACTTGAAGGCTGTTTATTGGGATGAGGTTGTGTGTGATCATGAGTTCATCTCAGTGCATCATGGGACAAAGACATAAGTGGCCCTACTATGAGTCGACTGATAGATTTACAAATTTTTAGATGGGATTGTTCCTCTCTTCCTCTTTTTTATAAAAAGAGTATTTCTTGTTTCAAATAGCTGAAATGCTATCAAGAGAATAAAACGCAGTGTTCCCTGGAATAGTTTATCAAGGATCTCCTTGAGGATTTCCTAGTCCATCTACCCTGCTAGAACAGCCCTGAGCATTTCCCTGCATTATTACAGTGGCCTCCCTTGTGTTCCCTCCATTCACAGTGACCAACCACAGGAGTATTTCCCAACTGACCAAGCAGGCCAAGAATAACAGAGCAATGGGTTTTTCCTTCAGCTGGGGCATTACACCTAGTCTCTTTTTACTCCTCAGCTGTAGATGGTTATAGTCTGTAAATTCTAAATATCTCCAAATCTTCTATCTCTGTTCAACCACATTTGACAATGTTTTCCTATGTTATCAAGGACAGAAGATGGGTCATGTAAATCTAATTCCATAGGAAACCAGCTTAAATTTGCATTGTTTGTTTTCTAATATAATTTACATTTATGTAACAAGCTTCATATGCAAATATCAGGCTATCAGCACCTCAGTTTTTGACAGGCAAATAAATTTAATGCATGTTGGACCTACTGAAATGCAAGTTGCACAGTGTAACCAAGACACTGAGCAGGCAGACCATGCAGCAGGTTTTTAAGTGCTAGGAAAATCTCTGTCCTCATCAGTGGGCTTCAGCGTGTGCTGTTTGCTTTCTGGACAGGATTGCCTTTTGGACCACATTATGAATAAAACAGGAGAAGGGAGTCCCAATGTCATAGTTAAGTGGGGATACTAAAATAATGTTAATTTCATAGTGAAAAGTGGAATGTTACAGTATATATATATATATAAACCTTTGAAAAATAACTGAGCCTGTAATCTGGGATAGGTTTTATAGGATGGATTAACTAGTGACAAGGAAATGATGCTGCTAAAACATGTTAAAGGGGAGGTTGCTTGCCAGCACTACTCTGTATGAGCTGCACTATTGTCTTCCTCTGAGTTTGTTGTTATTACTGATGTTTCCCCAAAGCCTTTTACCATTCGTCAGGAACTGAAGAGGTAAAGACTTCTATTGTTTTGAGATTAAACTTTCTATCATCCTCACAAGCAAAAAAAGAAAACGCAGGAAGAATTGTGGAGATTGTGACTGTCATATTCTCTCAAAGGTAAACAAGAGAAAGTTAGGCAAGAGAAATAGAACAAATAAAGGGAATCAATGTTGTCTTTATCTCAGTCCCTTGGAAAAGCAAAAAGGATCTAGTGGGAGATTGTAATCCTGGAAGAAAATTAAGCTTGCAAACTGAGGCTTCTTTTGTGCTTGTTGCATACCAGGCTGTTGATATAGCAGAGTTGGATTATGTGTAGACATCTTCCACTACCAGGAAGCAGATTTGAGAGTGAAGTGGAAAGAGATTATATGAATTAACATTAAACTGTTCTAAATATCTAAAAATGTATGGGACTTTTTGATTTATTCCTAGTCTTAGAACAATGTTCTTGTTCTGTGGAATGATTGAGCTGGTCTAGCTGACCATGACAATCAGGGATCACTGAGTGATTATGTGTAAAATAAAAAGAGAACAAATCAATTTATAAAACTTTTCAAAAAAGTAAATTAAATTGTTTGCTTCCCCAGAAGAGTGTGACTCACTTGGCCTTGGAAGGTTACATTTGCTTTGATATGGAGTGGCTTAACTGACAGCTCAAGCAAATGACAGATTTAGAGGTTCTCTAGGGATGTCAAGAACTGTGACTTAGTGCATGAAGAGACTGGCCTGTGGCATCTCATCTATACCTTCTAGGCAGATTTGCTGATTTTTTTTTTTAGGGCCAATATTAATGATAAATACCAACATGCAATAGATATGCTGGGGGCTTATCCACACAGTATCAGTTGAACGTCAGAAGAGCAGTGAATAGTTTTGAGATTTCCCTAAGGCACTGGCACACACTCACACACAGATAAGCACAAATCTTGGGTCAGAAGACTTAGAAGATGTACATTTATCTTGTTTAGCTTTTTCTTTCAACTTTTTCCTTATAAAATGACTGAACGTGTCATAAGCCCTTACTTGGATCTGTACTGTTGATTGCTTCAGTCCTAAGGTTGTATTGAGTAGCTGGTAAGTCCCATCACTTGCTCATTCTGATAGCACAACTTGATAAGAAAGGTGTGGCAGTATCTAAGGTAATGAAGTCTAGAATAGCATTTCCAAATAGCAAAATGGAAAAACAAGATCCCTGGAAAGATACTCTGTGGTGAGGGAGTTCAGTGTTTTGGTGAACTACTGAGAAAGGCTGGCATGTACATATAAGAGATGAAAAGTACTTGCAGGGATGCATCACACCAGAGAATCAGAGTGAGATTAATTCCTGGCATTTCTTTATGCTTGACATGACAGTCTCATAACCGAAAACCAAAGAAAAATAACATTTCATTAGGGGATTGTGGCTCATGGACTAATTAGTTCTACAGCTTGCTTTGAATGTGATTGTGAACCTGGATGTAACAAGCAGTAGAGGGATAGATAAAACTGAGATGAGAGATGCTGAGGAAGCTCCTTCTTTGGAGCCTCAAAATTCAGCTAAACAACCTGAGGTACATAGTTTCTTTCACTTTGAAGTTAGCCCTGAACTGAACTGGAGATTGGACTGGTGTGATCTCCAGGATTCCTTCCAACCAAAATTTTGCTACGAAACTTTGGCTTTGGATTCATCAGCTTTCTGGAAGAGTTGGGCACCTCTTAAAAGAGAACCTTTTCAATGGGGGTCGGAGGAGTTGGAAGGATTTAGCCTCAGTGAAGTGGTAGGAGATGGAGTTAGAGCTAAACACTAAGGGTCCTTTGTTTCATGATTCAGGAAAACTTTGAAAGAAGTGAAACTTTTAAGTAGTTGGAAATATAGAAAAGCACAGAAATAAAACACTTTTTGCAAACTTAAAAATATGTAGACCTGGGATATGAAAACTACAGGAGCCTCTAATCCTCTTACATTGTTTTTCTATTGCTATCTTCTAAAAAGCTTTTGTTTGGGGAAACAAAATATTTTTCATAGGGAAGTTTTTAATCTATGGTTTCAGTATGATCTTGATAGTGGGAGCAGGTTGAGGACACCCTGACAGAATTGTTTAGGAAAATGGAGACTCTACATTAAGAATGCCTGCAGAAGGATGGGATACCAAAATCGGACTGGGTGGCAATGTGGAGTGCCACTCCCATAATCTCCAATGGCATGTGCTGTAGCTGTATTTGCTATTCTTCTTAATTGGGAAAGGACTGAACCTTGTTGCTTCATGTCTGCAAATGCAAAACCATTCGGGGTAATGTTTACCTTGTTACAGTTTTCCCCCTGCCTTTTACAAGTTTGAGGAAATCAGTTTCAGGATTCTCATTGCAGGGCTTATATAGATTTTTCTCATGGTTCATCAGGAGAATTAGAGAAGATACTGGTTAAGTTCTACCCCCTATCAAAGATTTATTTGTAGGACCTCTTAATACAGTATTGAAACTCAATGTAAGGCTGCCAAACACTTACCAGACCTCTGGCTCAGCATGGACTTAGCCAGACTTCCTTTTCACTCACCCTTATGCAGCATAAACTCTTAAACTCTTGTTTTGCTGGAAGTTGCAGCTGTGGAGAATCTTTCTGCTGATATGTTGGGTTTTTTTAGGGGATATTATTAGCTTGTTGAAATGAAACTGCTGTTGATATGAAAAGCTTTAATATGAAACAAGGATGAGGTGACCTGAAACTAGGATGACTTCATTGTTTTGCCAACTAGATATATATTCTTATAAGGCTATAATGTCTTGGCCATGCCCACATGGATGATAACGAAGATTAATATGTAGTTTTATAGCACTAATACTAAACAGCATGATAGTCCCACTTTTAAGAAAATGGAGGAACCAACTATTCATCAATGTCCCATCTGTGCCATTGAAGAGGACAGCACTGGCCAGTGCCTTATTTGTTTCAGATGGATCACTGAATCATCTGTTGACCACCAATGCAAACTGTTACATTACTTACAGCTTATTGTGTACAATCCATTCAGGGCAGGTGGAATAGATGATCCTTCAAGTTCCTTTCCGACCCAAACCATTCAGTGCTTCTGTGCTCATTAGCAAAGATTTCTACGGGTCTTCTGTCTTCCCTGTCTTCTGTTGGTTGTCTTGATCCCATAAAATCTGCACAATTCTGTGTTTGGGGTACTGCCATTGAGGTTCCCTGGCACCACCTCAGTGCAGTCCCCAGCTCACTCGCTGGGTAGAAACTGGCTGGTAAGTGGAAAATGTGAGACCCTGGAAGTGACTGAGCAGAAACATGTTTCATCCCTGCTGAAAGACCTGGAGAGAGAGAAGAGAGCAGGACTTGAAAAAGTGGTGCTATCAGCCCTTTTTGCATGGAAGCGCCATTGCAGGGACTCCTGAGATGCAGATGTTCAGAGGGAATTACAATGCTTCTTAAATAACTGCTGAGATTGAAAGCACTGTCAGTATTGATGGACTGAAGCCTGAAGTTCTGCTAGTTTATCCTGGAGCAGGGTAACTTAAAATTGCTGTGTCTGACCTTTCTTCCTTATCTCAGGGAGAGAGTAGAAGATTTATGAATAAGAAAGAGGGAAAAGAAGCTGTAGTAAAACTTTGATGCTTCCACAGAGTCAGTCTCTCCTGTTTTCACATCTTAATAATCCTCTCTTAAAACTTCTTGTATTTTTGCTGACAAGTAGAAGCCAGAATATTCTTTGCTCTTGCCATCTCTATGCAGGACATATAAGATTATGACAGGCAACAAAGAGTTAAGCAACTAACTAAAGTATAATGGAAAATAGCTGTCTTCCTTTTGAAGCTGAAGGTGACATTTGAAAATCCATGTATTTGGTAGCTAGATACTGCTTGCTGTGTTGTACGTGCTTCAGTGTCTCACACAGGAGTTTTACACAGGCCAGGACAAATGGCAGTCTACATCATAAAGTACATTTACAATTGGTTTTAATTTATTAAACTGAGGGTGGGCTAGGCTTTTGAATGTTGTCTGTTGATCAAGAGACTACACAGCTTGAGGTTAACAAAATGCTGGAAGAGGAAAGAGTATAAATAGAAACACCACTTCCTTGTTGAGTAGAAGCCAAACTTGTGGGTGAACCTTTCTATATGAGAGTTCGCTGAGGTCCAGATAGGCAGCTGAGTGCAGATTTCTGAAGACACCAAAAACTCTGAGTTCTGAGGGAGGATATACATAGGATATACTGAGGACTGGACTAGGTATTTCTTTCCTGTGGAACACCTGGCTGCACTACTTTGAAAAAGATACCAGTGGAACTTGGAGAATTTTGGTGAAAATCCAGCATCAGCTTAGTGAAAGGAGAAACGTATTTGTGATCTTTCAGTGCAACACTGATTATTTGGGCCTGGAAAAGGCTTAATATAACTTTGAAACAGCCTCCCAAGACGGAGGATTTGAAATACAAGCTTATCTGGACAGTAGGATAAATACGCCTACTACTTTCTTTTCAAACTTTAAATATTTTCCCATTGGTAAGGAAGGGAGTATTTTACAGCAATTGGCATGATTGGTTTTTTCCTGATAAATTTTCCCAGTAATGTCCTGCATATTACAGATTATGCTGCTGATATTTAAACCATATTACATTTCATGAAGTGGCTTCCATTTCTAATTCTTACAGACTTTAAACAGTATACATAATTTTTAGATATATGACTTAGATTTATTTTCTAGAGGAGTTTTATGACTGAAATTTGCACAATGCTTAAACCAAGGACTATATGAACCAGACTCTAAGTGGTTTTTAAAATAAGTAATTTTTTAATTTTATCCCCTGATTAAAATACAGCTTTAAAGTTGCTCTAGTTCAAACAAATTAATTCAAGAAATCTTATGGCCTATATTTTTACAGGAGTTTAGGCTAGGTGATTACCATGGTCCTTCTGCCCTTACCTGTAAACGTATTTGCAGTTCTGATGAATTTCAGTTCTGATGAAAGACTTCATGGAGGCCCTTTCCACTGAAGTCATGTATTTGTGATCTTTCTTCAGAGCCAGATTTCAGTTACTTAGTTTGGAAAAAAATATAGTGGTGTGCCTATTTACATCAAGATTGTGTTAAGAGAACTTGTTTGGGTTTGTTTTGGGGGGTTTTCTCCCAATATTTGGAGGGGAGGGTTGCTTGGTTGTTTGTGGTTTTTCCTCAGTCAAAAGCTATCAACTAAAATGTTTGGAGTGCTCAAAAGGACCCACAGTTCCTGCACCCAAAGGTCTGTGCTTTCATGGAGGTCTGTCTGTTTGGTGTTTGGCATCATCCCCCTTCCTCACATAGTGGTAGGTGGATAAGAACAGGAGATCACAGGGTTGCAGAGGAAAAGAGGAAAACCCAGACCACAGGGAAGCATTTTAAAGGCTTAGCCTGAAGAGGAAAGAAAAACTATGACTTCCCCTTAAGGAAAGAGATTTAACTGGGAAGCCAAGGCAAGCAAAACAAAAAACAAAAAAACAAAAACCAAAAAACCACACCCAAAAAACCACAAACACCCCCCCCCCCCCCCGAACCACAAAAAAACCCGAAAACAACACCCCAAAAAACTAACCATTGTGGGTGGCTAAACATGATGAGTCAGCTATGGCAAGCTAGATAGGGTTGGGAATTCATAGAGCTGGGGAGGTATGTCACAGTTAATTAATAATTTGGGCTAGTAGAAATAAGGATGACTAATTGGTTGAATATTTGAGATAGGAACTAGTGAAAGAAATACACTGAAAATACCAATTTATCTGGAAAAACATTCCATCCTGCTGGATGTCTTAGGCAGTTTGGTGTCTTTGGCAGCTGCCTATCACTGCTTTAACTCCATTAACTCAAATAATAAAAATCTGTACAAAGAGTCATGGCTTATCCTTGCAGGATGGTATGCCTGAAAATTTGGCAAGGTGTTGGAGTTTCCCCATTTTATTTTTTTTTTTAACAAAGAAAAATTCTGCCTTAAAGTGCAGTTTCACAAAGACTCTGAATTGTGAAACAATACAGGTACTCCTATACTGAGCTTGTGAATTTTGGGAGCTGCATGACAAAGTTCTAAGTAAAAAATTTCATTTCTCTCTAAATGAGTTGTACTTATTCTTCCTTTCTTATGATCATTTATGACCTTTTGGTTCTGATTACAAACCAAGACTCTTTTCATCTTAAGAAAACTAATCACAGGGAAAAAGTACATTCTGGATAGCATTAACACATATGCATTGGGTTTTCTTAATGTGTTTTTTCATACAAAAACTTTGGAATGCTTTCTCAGGAATGCTTTGTAAAGACAAGGAGCAGAATGTTGGTTCCTGTGTTCATTGAATCCCCGCTGTAACTTTTTTCAGTATGTTTATGTAAACACCCAACTTCACCCAATATGTCCCATTGGTACCAACTGCCCACACACTTGGTGAGTTGTTGTCCAGCTCACTGAAGTCTCCTACCACCCTCACAAGTCTTCATCACACAGCTAAGCTCCCTGATCTAGGGACAGGGTATCCTGTGGAGTCTTTCCTCCTGCATTGATCATGGAATGTAGGACTAGAAGGGAGCACAAAAAGGTCATTAATCTTCCTTGTCTTGGCATGATTGAAACCATTCACAGCAGATGTTTCTTCAACCCATCTCTGAAGTCCTTTGGAGATTACCACTGTTAAGAGAAACCATTTCATTAGGTTGTTCAAAGTGCTCAAGTAGCCTTACTCCTGGAGAAACTGATCTAGCCTAAATTTGGTACAATTTAAATCTGTTTGGAGTCTCATCCACAGCAAGTGTACCAAAAATATGCCTTACTGCCCTCTTCCTGTATCTGTTAACCATTTTTACACCTCCCTGTGGCAGGGTGCATTTACAAAGCTTAGAATAATTTTTGTTTGCAGGCCTCTACTTCATTACAAATGTAAAATAATTGTTTAGCATTCATGATTTTCATAACTGTTATTTACCTCGTTATCTTATAGGTGCTTTAAAATTGTGCTTTTCAAGGTACTGGGAATGGAATGGAACATTGACTGAATCCCCATCTCCTTCGTTCTCCCACACCACTTTTTTTCATAGCTCTTGTGAATACAAGTTCTTTGGAGTATTTTATGTAGAAAATTACTAGTTTACTAAGAAGAATCTTTCAACTCCAGAAAAGGCCTTGGAAAGTGTAGACATTAATGAAATTAATAGGCATCAAAGACCTGTGACAAAGATAATGACGATGATTCTCTGCATACACTGCTAGGAATAATACTTGGGTATTAGAAGCAGACACAAAAATGAGATATTAGTGCTTGTTTTCATAAAAAACTTTACCAAATATTGCATTGTACTTGAGGGATCTGACCAGTCAGACCTGGGGGGCCGTGGCAGTCTGGAACAAATATGCATGGACCTGAGTGTCATTGGCTTTTCAGCCTAAGTGGGCAGGGGCAGAAGCTGGCTGCTGTTTCCAAAGGTTTCTGCCTGGTGCATTGGCTCTAAATAAACCTCTGAAAAAAATGGAATAGGGGAGCCAGAACCACTGGTTTAGCAAAGAAGTTAAACTACAGTAACTTGAACCCTTATATTTTGAATTGTTGCTGCAGGACTCTTTAAAGATACAGACTTCCAAAATATGCCATTACAGAAAGCAGTATGAATTCAAATAAAAATAAAACCAAAATTATGTAACTAAGTCTTTAATATTTTTCAGTTGTCTGCTCTTACAAACTATTTATTGATTACTACTAACAGCAGAAGGAGATAATCTGCAAAATCTTGACAGCTTCTGGTACACTCTTCCATTGACAAAGAAAACTGGAGAAGATAGGATAGGTAGATGTTTGTTTTGCAACATCTGAGAAACAAATTCTGGTTTAGTTTTGTTTTTTTTTTTACTACCTCTACCTTTTAAATAAAATTGATAATGTACCTTCTGTCTTTAAAATAAATGTGAAAATAATCTGTCTCTAGTTTATTGCTGTGATCTGCCCATCTTTAGATCAGTGCCAGCTGCAGCTTTTGGGATAGACTGAGTTGTGTCTTCTCAGTAAAATCCTGGGCAGAGGTAGCCCCATGTGTGCAATGGGAGGAGATTAGTGCCCAGCCTGCCAAGCAGTCTTTGTCCCCATACAGTCAAAACCAGGCCATTTCTCAGAATGCTTTGTCTCTCTCTCTGCACTCATGCACAGATATCAGCCATGTGGAAATGAGGCTACAAATGAGGATAGAGTAACAGTGCTTCTAGCCTGACATTGGATTGGGATGTGATGGATGTGCACCTGGTATCTCCTTTCCACTACACAGTCACACTGCTATGTACCATTTGCTAATTCTTAGAACCTAATGGTCCTAAAGTATGCAAAAATAGGGGCCCTGCTTTTTTATTTTTTCTTCCCTTTTTCCTCAAGATTTTTTTCCTTTAAATAATTGATACAGATTTGTTCCCTGGTTTTGCAGATCACTTCTCAACATTTTTATCTTTATGTTCAAAATTTCTCAGTTCTCTCATTTTCTCTCATGTTCAAAATTGTAAATATAAATGTGACAACAGAGTCCCCTTTCTCAGGGTATAATTTGATTTTAGGAAGACTGAAGAGGTTTTCTTACTTTATGTAAAATAAAGTGAATGAATGATTTCAATGATTTAAAAGGGTTTTTTTTTTAACTTTGGTAGGTGACACAGCTGATGATCAAAGCAGAGACTCAAAGGATAAAACTTCATTTCCGGAGACTAGACCAATGTACAGTCAACCTTCACAGGTAGGAGACTTTTTCCTTATGCATACATGATGAAACTTCAATAGCAACTCATTTAAGAAGCAGAAGTTGGTTTCAGAAGAATGTCCTACAGAAGATGGTTTCACCACATTCACATCTTCCATTGGCTGAGTCACTCTGAGCCTTCCTTGTCATCTGTCATAAAAGCAGCACTGCTGTTAATTAGATGGCAATAATATGAAGCCCATTGCTGTGGATTTGAAAAGGAAATAGTAGAAGTCTGGGCTGTATGGTATTGCTGCATATCTTATTTTTATACTTGAGTTGTGCAAGCATGAAACTGTAGCAAGAATGTTAATGAATTGCAGAGAAGCATTAGTGTGGTGAGTAGTGATGGCAAATGTCACACATTTACAGAAACCATCTATTTCCACAACTACCATTATGTGTAACATGTAATCATGAGAGTATAACAGACTGTCTTTATTGTGTGTTTCCTTTCTGTTTCTCTGCTGTGTGGCTGTAAATCTGAACTTCTTTTTCTTTGGTTGATTTGATATTTGATATTTGATACATGCTTACAGGCGAGGGCTTTTCAGAATATTTCTGCATATGATGTGTCTTCTCCACATACTCTGAAAATGTTTTTGTATCAAGTATGGGCCTGTTTTCCGCTGCCATATAGTTTTAGCTATTTGCAAAGTGACTGAAGATGTTTGGCTTGTACTTGTGCTTTTGTGATGGTTCATTTATTTTGCTTAACCTATCCTGTCTCCTTTTCCCATATCTCACCTTGGTACTAACAGTGTGTGTCTGTCTGTCTGTTTTCAATGCTATTTCACTGTTTATTATTGCTAAGTCCCTTGGTATAGTAGAGGTTTGTGTGACAATTTTTCCATCTCTAAGAGTGGTCTGTGTCTATGTGTGGCCTGTAGTCTTCTTTTCCAATTTAAAACTTAAAACTGTGTCCTGTACAGAAATCTTTACTTTATTGTAAGTAATGAGTCATTTGCCTTCTGATAATGTTAAAGTATGAATTAATTCCAACCAATTGCGAAGTTTTAGTCTGGCTTTTAGATCCACATCTGAGCCAGGGTGTTTTGCAACTGAAGTCCTGCAGATCTGGGCAGTGCAATTAATTGATGTTGTAGTTATCTACTGGACAAACGTAGTTTCCCTTAATGTGATGTTCTTGCTGAGGATGGTGAACTGCCAGTTACTCGAGCCTCAGCGGTTTGTTCAGTTCTGTGGAATTTCAGGAAAAGAGGAACTTGTATTGATTTTAAGTTTTATGAGTTAGAGAAAAGAAGCAAAGTTTTCAAAATAACATAGCAGATATTACAGTGAAAATGATACTAAGATATATTTTCACCTTTCTATTAAAATACTTACACGTCACAAAAATACTCCTATGAACTGGCTTGTGACAGAATCAGTTAAATTAAGATCCAGCACTATTTAGGCAATTCATTCCTATCTAGATTTCAGTATTTGGACTTCACATTTACTCAAAGGAATTCTCAAGTTCTCAAATTGAGTAGAATAATTGTGAATCATGGAATGGATAATTCTGGCCATTAGGAAAGTAATGTTCCCCCTTACAATGGTGAGTATATTTTTGTAAATCAGTAGGAGAATTTACCAATTTAGAGAAACTGGAAAAGCACTGTATTACATATTCAATATGTCATAGAGACATAGCACATCAATTGAAATAATAACCTTGTTAATATAAAAACACAAATTTTTGGTAAACATAGAACAGTATGCTAAAATATAGTTGTTACTGCAAAGTGGCATTTGATATTTATCATGCACAACTAAACAAAAGAACATTTAGTTCATGAACCGCTTCATCATTTCAGTTGCTGGAAACCTGCTTTTATTTTTAAATATAAACTGTTTCACTACTTATTAGATATGAACTTTGTGGAACATAAAAAGTGCTTTTGGAAATGTGATTTAAAGAAGAATGAAGTAATACTTTGTTCATGGATTTTCAAAGGGGAAATGAGGTTGAGTTTGATTTTTTGAAGAAATTATCTTCTGGTTGTTTTTTGGTAACGGCCATCATCTTTGGAATTTCCCATTTCCTTAGGTACTATTGGATTTGTTTGCTGTTCAATCACTGAATTGTCAAGTTCGTATATTTGTATAATCTTGTATAAATTATTTAAACCAATGCACAAATAAAAGTTTACATCAAGATGGTCTTGCTGCAACTAGGAACGCGTAACAGAACCTCTTGCAACCCCTGCCATACCTCAGTCAGGGTTGTTTTCAGCTGTTTGGATACTGCATGCATGTTAGGGCAATTGCAGTCATTAGAAACTCCTTGGAGTTTCTTTTGTCCTTCAGACAGAAGCTCCTGCTTTGAACAAGCTCTCATATGGAATGTCCTCTCCATCTCCACAAGTATGGACAGGGGGTTGGGAGGGTCATCTCCTGGTGCTGGTCAGTCCTAGGGGGATGTGTTGTTGTCCAGCAGGGGAATGAGTGCTCTGGGCCTAATCAAGCATGTCTGATCCCTCTGAAGTTGCTTCAGGCTCATGAGCTAAAAGTCACACACACATTTAAGTGCTTTTCTGGATTGGGTCCAAAATGGTTAGTGCTCTGCAGGGCCGAGAACTTAGATTAGTCTTATTAGTGACTAAATTGGTAAATTAGTGACCATGAAATACAAAGCTAATTTTAAGTGCAACACAATCATAATAGAAAGAGACACTATGGTTTGGAGGTTTTTTTTTATGCCTGTGATTTTTCCATTATTACAGTACAATTTTCAGATAATTCAATCTTTATCTGCTTTCATTGGGAATTTGAGGTTATAGAAAATAGCAGAATGGAAAGGTTAGTTTTGATAAATGAAGAGTGCTAGAGACCCCAGTAATGTGGTGGGGTTATTTCTGATAATGAGCTATTCAATTGGTAAAGCAAATTAGTACAACCATGTATTTTTGCCCTACTGTGAGAGCAATTATGTAGCGTATCTATTAGGAGACATAAAAATATTTTTGACAGATGGTATGGCTTTGAATTAGGATTTATGAAGATTATTGTATGTCTGGTGTCCAGGACACCTGGGATTATTACATTGATGTAAGAAACAACAACAAAAAAAATTCCATTTGTGGTAATCACTGCAGTGTTTTGTATCTCCCTACTGTCACCTTAAAAAGCAGTTCATGTTTATTTGATCTTGCACTTCTGGATAATCTGACATGCGTTCTTTAGCCAACAGATGTCAGCAGATTTAATGGGGGAAAACTGGACCAGTAAGTGTATTAAAATAAACTACCAAAAATGAAAGCCATCTTTAAATTTTAAATTAGGATTTTTATCTTGCTGTGTCTTTTTTTTTGTTTTTGTTTTTCCTTATAGTCCTACTTCTCCCTCAAACACTTAATAGTGATTGCCTTCTATCTAAGGAGCTTGTTATACGTTTTCTAGGGCAAGAGAGAATCCCCCAAGGGATTGCTTAATCCATAATTATCTAATTTATATGTTGTTGTTATAGCCATTCTAATTATATACCTTGCTGTGAATCTTATCATCTTAGGACTTAGTTTTCTTTATGAATTGTAATAGTTCTGCTATGATTCTTGTGCCCTTTCTTTTCATAATTTGCTGTTAAAAGCTGAGAACACAGCAGATAGAAGTTCCTGAAGTAAATTTTAAATTAGCTGTGATTTTATGCATATAGAAACAGGTATGCACCATTTAAGGCAAGTATCTAAATAAATTAGGAATTTTTTTAATGTCTGAATTGGCATTGACTCATTAAAGTCATCCTTTATACAGCTGCTGTGTATGAAGGATGGATGGATGTAAATAACAGTTTCCTAGACATCTGGTTAGGGGACGTATGAGTGAGAAAGACAGAAATACTATGAGATATAAAATATCAAGGAAGAGATAATGAGAGTTGAGAATCCACAGAGCAGTAGAAAAATAATTTAGGTTTTTTTTACCCTTCTAGTGAAATTAACAGGTATTGCTGAAGTTGATAGACTTTTAGGATATCCTTTAGAGCAGATCAGCTGATATAATTCTAGGGCATGAATAATATTACTGTTATTTTGTTTTCTTTTTTTTTTTTTCAATTAAAATGAATTGCTTCTGTCAGACCTATTATTCGCTGTTTTTTCCTTAAGTTTGTCTGTCTGGATTATTTTTACAAGTTACTGGAAAAGGAGTTATTACTGATAATGTCTCTGTTCACTTACGAACTCTTGGTTTATGGTTCAGGGAGTCCCATATTTAAAATCACAAGAAGGGTGTTCTGGGCTAGATTTGTTGCATCAGTTTAAATTTCCTACATTTACTTTAGAGAAAGCAGTTTATATTTTAAATTTCTTGTGATCACATTAGTTGTGATTAGTTTGCTCTCTTTTGACAAAATCCAGAATCTGTTGAAAATGTTGCTTAGCTTGGTGGCTTTTATTTTTGGGTTTTTTTTGGTTTTTTTTAGAAGCTCTTAAAAGGTAGAATTCTAGTCATGGCCTGGTTAGACTAATTGCTTGTCATATGTCATATTAACTGTAAGATCTTCTTTTTCATACATAAAACCTGTAAAGCATGTTGGTCCATATTTTCTCTCTTCTTAACTGCGTATGTAAGCAATAATCACTTAATGAAATTATCCACTCTTAGAAGGGACTGGAATAAGACTGTCTGCAGCAAGTCATCAAGCATATACTTTTCTCTGAAAAGAGAAGCTGGTATCATCAGAAGAAAGATCTTATGTTTTACTCAACTATCATGCATGATCATAAGCTGTAAAGAAGTGAAGTTTTAACATTATCTTTAAATAAGAATGACTCGTGTGCAACCTTGGCAGCTGCAATGGACATCACCTTTCTTAGCTTCATCCTTTGTGTGTATGGTAAATAGCTGTGACTTCATTGGGGAATCCATGTGCAGCCACAGGTGCAAAGTGCATATGAAGTAGAGCTGGCATATGATAAGAAAGGCACAGTATATGCTTGTGATCTTACTGGGAACGAAGGTAAATAGCCCATTCAGCTAAAAAAAATCAAATATTGCATATTACAGCTATTACATTTTACTATTACATGTTACAACTTTTAGTGTGCAATAACATATTTACTTTGTAAAGATTCATTATATCATAATGTTCTTATTACTATCTGTTAGATAATTTACCAAAATATTTTACAAAAATATTTGTCATTCTGGGAAGATCTCCAGAACTTGTAGACCAGTGAGATTTTGTCTGCCCTTACTGGACAACAGCTGGACAACTCGGGGGGTAGGGAAGGGTTTGTACACACATTATGTATAAATATTTTAGGTATATGTACATATATGAGAAAGTCTGCTTCTCATGTCACAAAGCATTAGTTGCAGTGACCTCACAAACAACATTTTATAAACTGTGATTTGTGCAAGCTATTGACCCAGGGTCAGCCAGTAAGACCCAGGGTGTCCTGCAAGACTATCACCTTGTAGGGTTTTTCTCAATTCTAAGGTGAATAGCTGGACTTGTTTCTGTAACACAATACCTAGCTGGGGTTATTCAGATACTTAGTAATCACAGTAGCATCATTAATACTATGTCCATTGCCTTTTTTTTTAAAGGAAAGCATTCTATTTTTAGATATAGGGAACTTGAGTGGGAATTGAGAGATGTGAATTGACGTGGTTGTCACCAACTTCCTCTCTGAACTTAGAAAACAGTTCATTTAAAAAAAAATGTAATGCAGTGCTGTCTTACACTTTTCTATAGCACTTTGCAAGTGTGAAATACTGTTAAACCCTTTGTGTAACTTCAGCTGAGATTTCAGTACAAGAACTGAGGAAGCCTTACAGTCTTCCAAGGTGGGACATGAATGTTCTGTCTGGCCAGCAAACACACGTGAACACAACAAATGGATTGGAGCAGCCCCCTCTCCCACAGCCCTGCCTGTGGAGTCTGGAGTCAGTGCTGCAGTCAGATTGCACAATTTGTGAGGTTTGAGCAACAGAAGACAAAATGACATCCTGAAGGGAAAGAATGACACACAGGCATGGTATATTTTCATATTTCAGTGCGTAGATAGCAAAGTATATACACACACGTAAAAAGTTCATAAAATAGTATAGTTGGCTTGATTTTCATAAAGTACTATAGTTGGCCTGATTTTCAGACATATACACCAAATGGAGATCAAGGCACATGTATGCAGAAGCACACTATGCATAATTCCCTATTTAGTTTGGGCAGAGACTCACTCTGTGTCTGGTTTAATTGCTTACTTATTCAGTTACATTGATTGGTTATTTGTAGCAAGAGATGCTCAAACTAGGTGCCCAGATGTTCTCATCACATTTTTTAGCCTTTCTCTAATTTTGGGATCTTCTGACTAGCTAATCCCAGATAAAACTACTGATTATCCTGTATCTCTTGCCCAAATACATGTGGTTAGACTAAAAGCCAGTAATGCTGGTTCACTTTGCTGCTGTCAACAAATCGATCAGTTAGTCATTCTGCCTCTCAGAGCAAACCTGCTGGGCTTTCCCAGTATTAAAATTGATCTAAAATGCCATGTAGATCATACATCACTTGATGAATCTGTGTGTGAATATGGTACAGTGATGTTTACAATATTAGCATAAAATGGTGGGTGAAAAACCTCAGCTAGCTAGCTCATTAGCAGTTACTCTAAACAGCAAGTAAGGGAAACAACAATGTTTTCAGCTTAGTTGCACTGCCACTTTCAGAGGGAAAAGAATAATCAAACATAAAACTCACCACAAATGGCAGTGGGCAGTTCATTTTAATGAAAGAAAACATGACGTGAAAATTGTCCCTTTTCAGCCCAGAATGCTAATATTGGTAAGACAGGAATATGTTGCTCTGTACTTTCCATCAGTGTTGTTTGATCCTTTTGCTACAATGTACTTCTGCTGTAATTTTCACCTTCAAAAAAAACCAAATCGGAACTTCCCAGCTCCTGTCCTTCTTGTGAGAGACTGTGCATTGGGAAACACATATTCAAATTTTGTTCCAAAGCACTTTTGAAAAATACAAAATAAAATGTAAGTTATTTGTTTACAATTTTCTTTGCTTCCACAGTACTACAAATTTTAAGAATGTTTCTACTGTTTTAATGTGATTAACAGTACTGCTAGATGAAAGCAGATCTATCTTTAAAAAAAAATGTACCCTTCTTCCTTTTCATTGTGATTCAGTTATTTTCCATTCATAGACAACAAGGAGAGTCAAAGATGCCACCTTTTTTAAAAGAGGTGGACCAGTGTTAGTTTCTTTTTAATTAATTAATTAATTAGCCTTTTGCTGCTTTAAGAGTCATGACACTTTTATTCCTGAATCTGAAAAGCCTGCTCAGTCAGTGCTGAGGACAACTCAGCCTTGTTGCTGTTTGTAGACTGGAGCTTTTACAAACTCTGGCTCCTGGTAACCTGTTTACTGAAGGTGGTGTTGACAAGTGTTCCGGGTACAGACTGTTTATGGAGAAAATTAAAGTCAAATACCCATCCTTCCTTTCTCTTACTGACCCAGATCTCTATGGAGAGAGCAGGTGGAAAGCTGTATGAGAAGATACTTGCTTTTTTAAGTTTGTAAACAGGACATATTGCTAGTCTTGCCACATGCTTGGAATTTAAGCAGCATGATAAAAACCTCAGAACATAGCATTTGGTGCAGCAATTTTTATTCATGCATCTTTGTAATAATCCTTTTAAGATCCATGGGTTTAGTTATTTAACAAAACGCTTGGAAGCACAGCTGAGGGTATTGTTCCCAGGTATTACTGGAGGAAGATTGACCTGAGTTCAGACTAGTAATTTTTTTCTGTTCCCTCTACTTATCTTCTTTTCTGAAAACCAAATCCAAGATAAATTTCTTTTCCTTTCCTCTGATAGAAATTGTTACCCCTCTGTCTTTTTTCTCTTACTGATATTGACAATCTAGGGAGATATTTCATTGATGTTGCTGACTCCCTCAGTTATTCAAGGAGAGATTTCCTTTTCTTAAAAAAAAAACCCAAAACCAACAACAAAACAACCTTCTGATCTATACTTTTCCCAGTTGCTCTAATTTGCTGGGAAATGTATTGGCTTTATTTTTGTGTGCAACTATGTTCGCTAAATATTTTCTTACTGTTTTTCTTTTTGTTTAATTGTCAAAGTTCCTTTTTTTTTTTTTTTTTGGTAGACAGCTCTCTTTTGCATTCAAATCCTTGGATTTTCACACACTTAGTGCAGTAATGAGAGAATGCAGTATTAGCCCTCATTTCAGAGGTTCTGCTCCATGGGCATCTACCATCTCAGAGAAGCTGTCATCTTTTTCCTACCATAGCAGGTTACCCTGTTGGAGCTTCTACAGTAGCAGGGGTTGGGAACAAGAGATAGAGAGACATGAATGCAGAGACCCAGTTAGTCTAAGCTTCTGCTGTTCAAAAGATCAAACTCCCAAAAGTCTTTAGGATATTTTTTTTCCCTGAAGCAGTAGAGAAAATACCACATCTTGTTGTCACTAAGTACATCGATGAAATGTAGCTGCTAAATTAAAACAAATTATTTAAATACTGTTTTTTAATTTAATTTTTTTTGTTTTAATTATGCTGATAAAGTTTTATATTAAATTAATGTCTTGGTATATTCTCAGCCTATGTTTAAAGTCAGTTATCTGAATTTTTCATTACATCATGAATGAAGGTAGCAGCAAAGTAACTGTAAATGCTTTGTGCTTCTGGATGATGCTGAAGTTACAAAACAAATCCATTATCAGCATTTATCAGACTTGCCTGTTCATTTTGCAATATATTGACTTGTCCTTCACTTCTGATTTGTGGTTGGGGAATGCAGTGCTGGATGTTTAGAGCTGTGTGCATTTTCAGTGACAGTTCTTCTGGCTTGCATTTCACTTCTTATAGTAATTTTCATTAACTTTTTAATCTTCCAGCACACATGCTACAGAAAAAAAGGAAAAAAAATCTGGCCTTGTTAGTACCATTTCCTGGCAGTGGCAGAAGCACAATATACTAAATATTGTTCATGTTGCTTATTATGTTGAGGTCTTTGCTATGAATAGCTTGCATAGTACTTTGAAGGAACAGAGGATCTAGATAAACTGTTCCTTGTTGAACCCACACCCCTGTCTTTCTTCTAAGATAATTTTTATTACAATAACTGTGTTGCAGAGGGGACTGCACTGTAAAGGTGGTGCCCTAAAACTCAGGGGCCTCCAGAGAGGAATGGGGAGGCAGCAAGGAAAGGAACCCTGCTATTGAGGGGGCATGAGTATTGATACAGGTCTTCAATTATCAGACCCAACAGTGGTGAAATGGGTTGGGATAGAAGGAAAGATAAGAGCATATTACTTTACTTAATGGTGGGAAATTAAGCCTTATAATTTTTAATAAAACTTTAGAACTTTTTTTTAATAGTTTCCCATTATAGATGCCCACATTTGAGATGCTTTGGTTCTCTGTCATCAAATAATTACTAAATGAAATAAGTAATAGGAGTTAGGAATAAAGAAATAAAAGTAGGAATTAGAAATAAAAATATCATTGTACAATTTTGATTATATTCAATATAGTTACTAAATTTATCACTAACCCCCCCTCAAAATATTTCTTGTGATGTATTGTTATAAGGAATTTAGTAAAACCATAACCTTCATCTTGTACTGGTTTCAGTTTGCAGAATTGGTAATGAAGAAAATCAGGGTTTTTTTCTAGGATGGCAAAACAAGGTAGTTGGTTTAGACACTAGATTTGAAGTCTTTTGTGGTACTTTAGGGTACTTTTCAGGGTAGAATTAAATTCTATAAGTTCTCATAAATAAAACTCACGGTCATCTCCAGTATTTACTAGGATTATTGAGAAAAATAGTTCTGTTTCTGGAAAAAAACATCTTTTTTACAGAAAGTGTAAATTTTTTTTTACATTAATACACTTTAACCGTGGAACATTCAGAGTATCCAGAGTTCAAATGGCAACCTTGCAGTTCTCCCCCTCTACAGAGATTACCAGTTTTATGGCTGTTTTAGAGGGTAAGAATAACATCTAATTACAGCAAGTTTATTCTGCATTTACACCATAGAGTTGTTCTAGTAATTACACTTTTCCAATTGCTTTAATGCCAATAAGGATTCAGAAATGTACATCAGTGTTGATACTAAAGTGTGGTATAGCAAAAATTTCCTTGCTGTTCATTGCAGGCCAGGATACTACGTGAGGAGTTTTGCTGTAATAAAGAAAAATAGAATGTCAGAGCCTCTTTTCATGGTTTCTTTAGAATTTTTTTCTTTAAGATTTCAGTGACGTTAACCTGACCTTGATTCCATTCTAGTTAAGAAACAGCTGAAAAGCATGCTCTAGAGGAGAAAGAAAAATACCTAAAATGTATGTAAAAGATTAGTTTAAATATTCTTAAACTCTTATTTTAAAAATTGGTTCTATTTTACTCTGAATAGCAGTATTGATAAACTTGTACAGGTAGCAGGAGGTCTTTAAGAAAGACAAATTGCTGCTGTATTACAAAGTAAGTTTCATAAGAAGCTTCGAAACTAGAGCCCAAAGCAAATGGGAAAGCTGATTTCCACTGAGAACCATTCTTGCTTTTAAAAGCCTCTCCAAGGACTCAGTGTTAACCCAAACCTTTCAGCCTGTAGGTCTGCCCTCCTGCAACCCCTGAGAGCACCAGTCCTTGGTCACTGTTCAATCCCAGACACTGCAATTCTGCTAAGAAAGCAAGCAAGCAACCAGAAGAAATTTGGATATAGCAACAAGCTACTGCAAGGTCTCCAGCACTTATATCTAATTTTGCTCTCCCAGCTAAGAATAGCTTTTTTTTTTGAGTCTCTGGAGGGGAGGGATCATTAAAATTTTGAGTGAACCTTGAAAGAATAGCAGCTCTCATTATTCACATGTGGTTTTCTGAAACCACAGGGCATCTGTATTGTGCTTGTCCAGGTGGGTTTGTTCCTTCCCTATAGTTCTGTAGGGATGCAGGTCACATACTTACTGGTGTGTTGGGGTGGTTTTGTGTTAATGTTTTGGGTTGGGGGTTTTGTACTTGAAAATTATTATGTTGTGCACTTTACTTACTGCCAGTAAGGTTTTACTATTCCTGCATGGACATCAGAAGGAATTTTGGACATCAGAAAGAATTTATTCACAGAAGGGGCTGTTAAAATTGGAATGGACTGCCCAGAGTGGTGGTGGAGTCACAATCCCTGGAGGTGTTTAAGGAAAGCCTGGCCGTGGCACTCAGTGCCATGGTCTGGTTGACAAGGTGGTGTTTGGCCATAGGTTGGACTCAATGATCCCTGAGGTCTTTTCCAACCTAATTGATTCTGTGATTTTCTTCTCCTAGGTTAAATTTTTGAATGCAAACCTTGTGAGTATTTTTTCTTTCCTCTTCTGTTCATCTTTGCCATTACCATTTTTATTTGAAAAGTGAATTGTTGTCATCAATGGAGATACTCATTCCAGAGTTCCCACAAATTTTCTAAGGACATCTAGTGAGTACCCTAAAGCATCAACCAAAAACACATTGGAGGAACAATCCCATATGACAATTTCCATTTCTAGATACATCAATAACTACTGCATAGTGCTAAATAAATTCTAGATACCTCATGATTCACTATTTCCAGTAATTTTTTGACTCCTTGGTGTATGGTGAAATGTAAATCAGTGATCTTCTCGGTCCATTCAATTAATATTTCTCATAACAGGATTGTGTGTCATAGCATTTGGCAGTGCTTAGTTTAGCTAATGTCCAGATAATATGCTCTGAATGCATTGTACTCTGGCTAAGTAAGTTAGGCAGTTCAGTAGAAACCAGTGTGACTAATGTGCAATATCAAATTCTCTAGGACTTGCAGTTCTATATATGCTTGAAGAATGCATGCATAAAGCATAAGGCATTTCATAACCTTGACCTCAGTTGCATCACAGCATTCTGTGCTGGTGTTTGCACTGGGAGTGACCTCGGCACCCATGGGTGGCTGATGTTCTGCACCACAGTGTCCAGTTCTTCATCACATTACCTGAAAGCCTGCTGGGGAGCCTGGCTTCAGCAAGGCATTTTCACTCATGTGGGCACTCCAGCATATGGATGAAATACATCTTAGCCCAATTAAAGGATATCTTCATGTTTTGGAAGCACAGAAACATGTCTAGTTTGATAGGGTCTTGCACAGGAGGCCAACATCTAAATATCACTACAGGAATGCTCAGAAACAGCTCTGCATAGCAAAGGGCAATGACTGCCTGTGGTGACTGCTCCAGGCAGAACTGAAAAATTGCTTCTTGTTACCTGAATTCTTCAGGACAGGAACTTTTTTCTTCATATAGAGAAGTAATATAAAATGTGATTTCTTATAAACGAAAAAGTGAATGCAAACTTTTTAAGATCATGAAAAATAACTGTTTTCATGGGAGAGACAGTAGTGGATTAAATGTGAAACTGAAATAGAAAATCTAGACTCCTTTTTCATTTACAATGTGGACAGATCTTGTCATATTAGGCCCAAGACCTTCTCATAAGGGATTGAGTAAAGTAAGACCCAAAGACCACTGGAATTAAGATAAGATCATGGCATTTGTTAAACTGACCTGACACTTTCCTTTGTTTCTGACTTACCAGTACTATGTTTATGTCAACCATTTTGGGCTTTCTTTCTGATACTATTTTGACAATTCAAATAGTATCATAACCTATTAAGACTATTAAGAACCTTACTGACAGTATGCAGAGATTGAGTTTGGTAAAATGATGCTTTCACAGTAAAATAATTCTAACATCATTCATCCTTCCTTACTGAAGTCTTGCTTTCAACTATGGAGTGGGACTTGGGAGTTAGCAAAGCTAGTCCTTGTTCCATCACTGTCAGTATATTGTATCTGCTATGTACAGAAAGGGTTTTAATTTCTGGGTCTGCCTATTTAGCACCATTCTAACAACTGTAAGGTTTATGGTGGAAAAAAGATCCAAGGTGCTTTGTTCTTGCTCTGACTTTTTTCCCCCTCTTTGAAGTTAGTTTTGCCACGTGATGGTCTAATTTGCATTGTAAATTGTGTTCACCCAGCTTGGGGGATAATTGAGATATAAACAGGTGTTCATAAAAGTATAATTTGCCAATCAAAATAAACATTAGATTCTCAGGATTTCTGATTATCATCTGAATGATGGGAATAGGGCAGTGAGTGAGGGATCATTTTCCCCTGAAATGTGGGAGGGGAGTGAGACAGAAAGGTCTTTGAAGATCTAGTTTAATTGATTCCTAGATGTAACCCAGTTTTTCAACTGGGGCTTTCTGGCTTCCCTTCAGAATATGGGAATGATGAAAGACAAGCAAATACCAGCACCTCAGTAAATGATCCACAAGTTCTTTCTTTCAAGAGGGAATAGAATAAATTCATGCAGAGTAGAAATTAAGAGAAGTTTTTAAGTTTACAGCAGCAACAAATTTAAGGACTCATCTGAAGTGTTGTGAGGCATTCTTTCAGATGAATATTAACATAAATAACTGTTCTGTCTATTTGGCAGTGTTCTTAGCAAGAGAATATGTCTGTACCAGAAGATGTTTATGACTTCTGTTCTAACACATACCTTGGGCCCTGGCAAGAAGGAAGACTTCTCTCAAAATGTTAGCAATGAGCAGCCACAGAAGCTAATGCCTCTTAAAGGGAGAGCTGTTTGGAGATAACTGTACTGTGCTGATGAGAAAAGTACAAGAGGTTTTAATGTTTTTCCTGAACTTACAGACTTCCAGTACTATTGCCCATGTTTTTTTTTTTTGCTCACAGCTTGGAAAGCTGGAATAAAACTATGCAGGCTATCTTCCTGACTTCACTGCTAGCTTTCCTGTTTTCCCTGTCCTCTAAAGGTACCAGAATCAGTAAGGAAAGCCAAAAGAAATCTTTTCTATCAGCTGTTGCCTCTGCTGTTGCATGTAGCTTTCTGAAGAGCTGTTAACTATGTCTAAAAATGGAGAACTGAGAAAAGAAAAGACAGGGAAAATAAAGACATATCTGTAAACTGTAGCTGTAGGAATTCTGTAGTAACAGCCATACCAGTATAACAGCAGCATGGAGGATGTTGCTTTCCTTGTGTATTGGATCATAACCAGTTAGGTGAGTAACTGTATGTAGCAGTCACTCCTTTTAATAAACTTCTTAACCTTCAGAAATTTTGCATTATCCTGTGACATGATGGTAACAGATCTTGGGAAGTTTATTTTAAGCCTTAGGTTTCAAATAACTGTGAGTATGAACAAAAGCTTCCAAGTGAGGGCCCCTTTCAGTGCAGCACCAGTCATTAACCCTTGTGTCCCAGCAGGCTGTGGCGGAGCACACCCAAACAGTGCCACCCAAAACAGTGCTGGCTGTGACATAGCCTGGCGAGGTTATCTGTGTCACTGCTGACTCGTTGTTGGCAGGTTAACAGAAGGTTTAGCATTGGTTTATCTGTCCTACCAGAGGAAATGTTGGGTTGTGTAAGGAATGACTAGTGCTCAGGTTATGTTCAAGGAAAAGCCAGTCCTTTCTTTGGGAAGAAGATGGAGTATCTTTTCCCTGGCTAAAAGCTCTGGGCAAGAAAACAAAGCAACCACCACCACCCCACCATCCAAACTGTTCTGTCAGACAGCAACACCCTCAGGTTCTCTGGAACAGCAATGATCTGTTATATTCAACTTTAGCACAGGTCAGATCTTGAGCAGCACAACACCCCTAAAAAACATGGATGCGAGCAACCTCCATATGATGCACCCATTTCACTCTAAGGATCAGGTGAATACCATATTAATTTTAATTTCAAGCTTTCAGTGCCCTTCCTTCCCTAATAGCTGTGTAAGCTTTGGAGATTTCTGGCTGCATGTTGAATATGGGAGGTTGAAAGGAAGAAGTCTGGACTTCATCAAAGTCAGAAATTCCTGTCTGTGTTCATGGCTCTGACATGACTTTTTAAGCAGTTTGGAACACGTTACTGAATATCTCTGTATGTGTGCTGGTACAAAGTAGAAATCCTTACAACAAACATCTCGGTCCTAGAGATCACAGAATCGTTGAGTAGTTTGGATTGGAGGGAACCTTAAAGATCACCTCCAACTCCCAACTCCCCTGCCATTACCAGGGATACCTTACACTAGACCAGGTTTCTCAGAGCCTGTTATCAGGAACATCATTATGGGTGCCTAATGAGAGTTATGAGTTTGTACAGAATTTTATTGCTGTAAACAGTGAAAAAAAATTACATTTGATTTCTAGAGGCAGAATAAATAGTATTTTCTTTGTTCTTAAAATGGCAAAAGTGTCAGGATAAACACTTACTAAGATCATATTGGTAGGTCAGGATCAAAGCTTGCAAGTCTGTTGTGTCCAACATTATTCTCTAAATTGTGTTGACTACTTCTGTATGGCAAGTTTTTATATTTCTTTGTTGGTTTTACTTCTTGGGTTTTTGTTGTTTTGGTTTTTTTTTTAAGTTTTAACTGTGTTTTTCTATAAAGAATATATTTGGTACTGCATATATTTTCCTATACAATAGAACTTACCAGCCTGTCATGCAATTCTATTTCACACTTGAAAGCAACATCATTAATCCTTTGAAATAACTGGGATAGGACAGTCCTTAATCACGAAAGTCATGCTTTTCTTGGACAACTTCTGGAAAGGCACAGGGGGAACAAAAGATGGAGCTTCATCAGTTTATGAAAGGAATCGTATGAAGTAATTTGCCCTAAACAAGACTGAACGTAATGACAGAAAGTCCCATGAGCCTTATGGGTTTTATAAATGCAGAGTAATTTTGGGCAGCCTGTCTGAGTTCAAGAAGTGTTTGGACAACACTCTCAGGCACATGGTGTGACTCTTGGGGTGTTCCATGCAGGGTCAGGAGTTGGACTCAATGATCCTAATTTCCCTCCCAACTCAGCATATTTTGTGTTTCTGTGGTCTCAGTAATCATTACAAAGAGTCTTATTTTTGTTTTAGCCTAACCTCTGGTGGACCTGAGCCAAATAATTATATCAACATGTATTAAAAACTGCTATTTTAGATCTACCTAAACTGAACTCTGAAACTGCTTTTATTTATTTGTTTGGGGTTTTTTGTTTCCCTTTGTTAGTAGGTCCTTGTGGTTCTAAGTAAAAAGCCATAGCTGCCTGATTTGTAGTGTGTAAATTTCTGTTCTTCTGTTCTCTTTAGATAAATACAGGGCACCGGTCACAGTTGACTGTATCAAGCACAGAGATGGGAAATCAAAGGAGTCAGACTTTGGAAAGCAGCCCTTTCATGTCAGACCTCCTGAGCGATGTCCCCTTTGCCCTCGCCCCACATGTGTTAGCAGTGCAGGGCACCCGCAGTGACGTTCCTGACCGACTGCTCACCTACGACATCAATGATAATTTATCAAGATTTTGGTATGACTTTACACTTGAAAATTCAGTGCTTTGTGATCCGTAATGTTCTCTTTATCTTTCTGCCTCTGTCAAGGAACAAGTCTTAAATTGAAGATAAAGACTTACTTTAATTGACTTACTATTTTGGGGGCTTGCCGCTGGTGTATCAAAGGGGTTATTATTCACAACTGTGATATATTTCTTAGCTTTAAGTGAACTATAACTTAGTACATTAAATATTGCAGTTATTTCCAAAGAAATCAAGCCTCAGTAGGAGACTGGCTGCTGCTATCTGCTTCCAGTAGGTAGGCTGCAGACACAAACATTTGACTTTAAGAGGAAGTCTATGTCTCAACTGTTTTGTTATTTCAATTAGTTACAAAACACATAGATCCTGTTACACATATTAAGATCACCTCTTGATTTTGTACAGATAGAAACCAATATCAGTGCTAAAGCAATGCTGCTCTGTGCTGCTGGACAGAGAGCTTTTCAGTGAAACCAAGTTTTAAAACTCACAGTTAATTAGAAGCCCTTAAGTAATCATTAAGACTTAATAGAATTGGTTAAACTTACCAATTTCAAAGTGAAAATCAGTTGCTTCCTTCCCTTTTCCAGTAGATGGTATTTTGTCTGTCTCATTTTGTGCCTGCCTGGAGAAGTTGTCCCCGCCTGCCTGTTGGCTGCTGTTTGTTCTCATTACCACATGTGTTCCTGATTTATATACAGATCAGCTTTTCCATTTTAACCTCTTTGCCCCCTGAAGAAGGAAATCTCAGGACACGTACTTTTAATGGTCACACCCTTCTTTTTTTAATTTGTGTGCCAGAGGTACAGATGGCAATGTTTAACAACAGGAAAACATTACATTGTTTCTTATCCAACTAAATTAAACTGCTAAATGCCTAAACACACATTCTCACAGACCACTGTGTCCCCACTCACAAGCTTTGAGCATGCTTTTACCAGCTAAGACCAGAGCTGCTGTTCCACCAGCAACAGCTCTCTGATGCCACATCACGATTTGTGATGAATGTGTGACCTGTGGCACACACTTTTTTCTCTCTTGGGGTACAATATATAGGTTGTGCTACATGTTGGTGGATATTTTCCTGTCTTTTTTATGCTCTTACACTCTTGTGGTAGCTTAAAGTACATATATTTTCAGACTTGGATCCTCTTACAGTATTTGAGGAAAATACTGTAAAATGATGAAGAAGTTACATTGTGAATATGTCTTAGGTTGTTTAATATTCATGGTTTAGATTTTTTTAAATGTGCATATTTTATATTTTTGACAGCTATGTTCTTAAATGTTTTGAAGGTATTGTTTCAAGGGGAGTATCTGTGCTGCACTCAAATAAAAAAGCCAAGTAATAATGAGTTATTTTTTATATGTGAGAGTTATGTGATTTCACCTATATTGTTTACTACAGCTCTGACCATGTTTCCAGTGTCATTTAAAAATGAGTGTCCTTCTAATAAAATATATCACACTCTCATCTGATGGATTCTGTGTGCTGTGTTGGTGACTTGCAGTGGTTTAGGTGGCATCTATGACACTGCTTGGAGAATAGTGTGGCTGGGAGCTGGGGAGTACTCAGGTACTCAGGACTCGTGGAAGGAAGAATTAATGTTATGAAGTTGTTCAGAACTGTTTTGTTTTTTGAGTTTTTTAGTTAACGCAAACCTAAAGCACTAAAATAATTTTAATTATTATTTTATTCCAGCAGTTAAAAAATTGATCATTCTACAAATAGCATGTTTCCATTCAACTGTCCATTTTGAATCTGAAATGTTTCTGCAGCTCAGCAGGTCTAGAAGCAGAACTGTAAAGCAATATTGAAGACCAAACAAACTCACAATACTGGTTCTTTATTTGCTAGCTGACTTGGCATGTAATTTTTTGCAATAATTTTTTGACAATTTATCTAAAATAATTACATCTTGTCAGATTTGAGCTCTGTTGCACTCACAGGTGTCTTTTCAAAAGAAACGGCGCAGAGGAGTAGGGAGGAGATTGTCTTCACCATGATGAGAAATGTGGACAGTAGGTTTAAACATTTGGTCTTCATCCTTAATTGTCTCCTGCAAAGGTAAAATTTACACCCAGCAAAGTACCACTAATGAGCAAGGGTACTGGGAATGTATCTCCTGCCTGCCCTCCCTTTAGTAGAAGCTGGGGCTCCAACCTCTCCCTTGCTTGAGAATGTCCCTAAAATTGGATCGATGCCTTATGGCACATGTTCAAAGGTAAATCGAAGAACAACTGCATCCAATGCGTCCAAAGCAGCCTGTCAGAAGGCTGACTGGGAGATGGTCCCTACAGACGACTCCCTGGTGACAAAGTCAGAAATGGAACCAGACAATGCTGTGTCCAGCAGGTCAGTCAAGGTATTGGTTACAGATCTGGTTTCTGCTGTTTCTCTAAAGGGTGATCCAAACCCTGATATGACAGTCAGCAAGTACACGCTGGTGTGGTCACAGAGGAGAGGGTTTCACCCTAGAGCACCTAAAGAAGAAATGCAATCACCACGGCAATTACAGTATCTCAAAATAACACACAGTTTATTGCATTTTTAGCTGGAGAACCTGTTATGTTCACAAAAGCACTAAAGCAGCCTCCTGGGCAAGATGAGAGGGTTGTTTTGAACAACAGCATAAAACTGGAGCTTGGGAAACTGCCCTCCTGCCCACAACCACCCTTCTGTTATGACATGATAATTCATCTTGCTTTGGGTTTTCTCTGCTCAGCCTAGTGACTAGGGAGAGGAACCAGAAGTGCAACTCCTAGGGGTAACTCCTTCCCTTCCTGAGTAACTGCAACTCTTCTACTGATGACAAAAGCCATTCCAGATTAACCAGATTTCTTTTTGAAGCCAGAGACTGTACAACAACAAAAAAGCAGAATATCCTCCTTAAATTCCAAAGGTAGACTCCTGTTTGGTGCTGTAGAAAGACAAAGGTTTAGTAAGCCAAGCTGAGTTCATTCAGCCTACCCTGCTGTGCTGCAACTTTTCATCAACATTAAGCCTGACTTTCTGTAAGGAGCTCACAAAATTAGAAAGCATGTGTGTTAGGCCAGACTTCTTCCCATCAATATGTCAAATTCCTTAAACTTAGAAAAAAATATTAACTTCTTGTATCCTCCATTGAAACTGTGTTCTTTCTTTACCAGTAGATATTTTTGTACTTTGAGTCTCCTAGTGAACTACTACCTCTTCTTTTCAATGTCCTTCTGAGAGATGAGTTCCCACAGACCCTTTCTTAGCTGTCCTGCCTGAATCACAGCCCTGGAAACTGAATGAAGTGCAGATGGTAAGAATATGATCACGCTGTCATACTGGTGATCAGGACATAAATCAGTGTCACGTCCCATAGTCCTTTCTGTGTACATGTAGTAGACAGCACAATGGTACCTAATGCCTCTGCACATTAACATAAGTAATGGGAGATTATCAGTGGATCACATATGGTTTGAACATTTTGGAACAGATACTTCTTTTTAGTCTGCAGCCTTCCATGCAGTATTCTTTCTAAATTGTGTTTTACTCCAAAAAACAGTCATTGAATATTCAATTAAAATTTACTTTCTGATGCTGTATCAGAGTAGCTCGAAGAGCTTTGTTGTATCACAGCTCAGTGTTTTCTCTCTTCTGCAGAAGCAAAAGTCTGGCTGTATGGTTCATAAAATAAACCAGAAGTTGTAAAGCTTTCAGCAGGTTATGATGAGATGTTGGAGAAGCCTTTTTTTAATTCTGTAGCAAAAGAGAGTATCTAGTGATGGAAGTGGAAGTTATGGTGACCCCAGAAGGATGCAGCAGCTGTAGACCAGAGACAAGAGAGGGCTTAGTTCTGCTAGCCAATTCAATTCACTTTTCCTTGCTGCAAAGATAAAATAAACTCTTGAGATCAAAGATCCAATTTACAAGGCTGTCCTCTCAAGTCAGTTGACACATGTACTTCAATAACAGAACATGAAAGAAACTGCTCACAAGCAAACAAAAAAAAAAAAAAAAAGATGAACCTTGATTATAAACATCCTTCATCCAACTCTTTGTGGCTATCAGCATTATGGTTAGAGTAGCCTCTCACATCCAAATGTTCATGTAAGTGTTCTGGGAGGTCAGCTTTGAGCATCCATCTAAATCTCACTGGAAAAGAAGCAGATGGGCTCAGAAAACAAAGCCCCAGGTGGAACAGCCCATCACAGAGGTGGGAATTACTTATTTAAAGCAACTGATACTAGTAGAACTTTATCAGCACCTTGTGTCAGCATTTTTATGAAGAGTTCTTCTATTTGTCTATTTTCTTTTAGAAAATGAAGCAACATGTGACATATTGTGAGCTGTAATTTCCTTTTCCAGCTGTTTTTAAAAACTACTGTAGCATCTGCTTGGCTTATTCTGCTCTTAAAGACACTTTTAGGTTCCTGCATTTTGTTCCTTTAGATTCCTCTGAGTTTGTCTGTGATATGTTTAGATAGGGTTTATGTAGAATACTTAATATTTGTATTATCAATTTATTCAAACGATCTTTTTGTTATTGTTTTTGTTATGTCTTCTGCAGTTTGCCTAGTTCTCCTTCAGTTGTCTCGCAAATAAAAAGTATCTACACTTCTTCCTCTATTTGTCAGGGTGGAATAGAACATATGCATTAAATTTATCCCAGAAAGGACTGCCAAATTTTATTTCAAGTAATAGTACAGTACTTGCAGGTATTACATATGAATCATAGTATAATTATGGCTAAAAGTGGACACATGGGGTTCATGTTCGCTATCTTTTAATGCAGTTCAATTCATGTTGTAATTTAACTTCTGTTTTGGGGGCAAAGTAGGAAAGTGTTGTAATGTCAATTGATACTGGTTTAATAGAGGAATTTAAAATTTCCTTTTTACCAGATGTAGTTTGCATTATATGCACTACCCAATTATCAAGTTAAAATTACTGCTTCAAAACTAGAAGTTGCCATCCTGTTAATAAATGGCATCAATTAAGAGGCCATTGATTGAGAAATGGAAATGTAGTGTTTTGCTGTAGATCTCTCAAATGCTTGACAGTACAAGTCAGTATTAAAATTCATCTTGAATCTTAATGTCATACATTGAAGACAATTATTTAATCCTAGGACAGCTGTGAAAAATAGAGTGAGTGAACAAAGATGGCTGACATATTTTGGTTTGCTTAGAGGCTAGCTAGCTAAATTATTTCATGTTGCAGTTATTCACATCAGAAATTTTGTGTAACACTGTTGTTGTAGCTATTGATTTGTAAAAATCTGAGAGAAACTGTAGGAATAAAGCCATTTTCCAGGTTTTGTCTAAAACTGTTCACCTTCATAATTAAGACTTCTGAGTCTTCTCAGACACAGAGACTGCACCACCACCTCTGATGGCTGTCTCTTCTTCTGAAGAAAGCTGTACCCTATTTTAGAGACATCAGTATCTGGGAGGTCCTCTACTCCATCCAGCTGGGACTGACAGATGATTTCCATCATGGGGCATATCCTGGTAGACAGACATCTCCATGGTGGTAGTCCTGAAAGAAAAGGATGTTGTACATAGACACTCTGCAGGTAAAAGCAATGCAGACCAGCTTCCAATCCTGTCTCCTACATGACCAGCCACGTGATCACAGATACCTGACACAGCTCCTCTATGCATGAGAAGTGCTCCTGAACTCAAACTCTGTCTTCTTGGAAAACAAATTGCCTGTTTTTAAACTGGGCAAGTTCATCTTCTGGTGATCTGCCAGTCTCAGCAATTTGCCTGTGCCATTTCACCCTGCCTACACCAGAAGGGGAGATTTCAGACATGATGCTAAAGGCTGTCTGCTAGAACAGGAAGTCATTCCAAGACTGTTCTGTTCACCACAGATATCAAAAAGAAGTCAGATAAAATTTGTTCTGCAAAGATCTTCTGTAGCAATTGAAGTCTCTGGCTGTTTATAAGACTACATGCACAGTGTCTCAAAACATTATTTTTTGGTATTAGATTTGGTTTTATAGTCTTAATGGCACAGAGCAAGAAAAATGTTCCCAGTGTGACCCTGGCAACAGCAATTTAGCTGTACAAAGATTATTTTCTCCTATATAGTTAGGAAGAATAAAAATCACCTACTACACCCTTCTTAAACAGATGAGGTAATTCAACTGAAGGATAAAATCTTACTTGAAATTTGCAAATAGGTTATTCTGTTTGTAGATAAATTAACTGAACAAGGCCTTTCTGGCACCTTCTGCCTCATCTTGCTTCAAAGAGCTCTTCTGGCTTGTGCACAAACTCATATTCTGCTCCTCCAAAGAAACGATGACGATAACGCTGAAAAAGTTCTCCTCTGAAACATCATCCATTTCTGATATATCACTGTAGCCTGGAGATCACTTCTGATAATATCACTGTTGTCTGGAGATCGTGACCCAGCAATTTGTTTCTTTAAGGATTTACACTGAAATTGGCATCAAAACAGGTGACGTGTGCAGAGCAATCTCAGCAAACTGGATCAGTGTAGGCACTGCCTGGGCAATACAAGAGGAGACAAGGCATCCCCACTGTGAGATTTAGTGTAGAGCACTGCTGGCACTGGAAATTAGGATATCCTAAGCTTTTGATCACAGAGGAAAAAAAGAAGGTGACAATTTGGCAGTCTAATCTTATCTTTTAAAGTATTGAGGGTCTACTTTGCAATAGCTGACAGAAATGCTTTTGACAGCACAGTAACAAAGCAACGCTTGGCTTGCTCTATTTACCTTTTCCCCGTGTTTGTATCTATTGATTATAAAACTCCTCTGGCCTAGACAAAGCCCCTTCCACAGTGTTTATTATTATTAAGTAATGTTTATTACATTATTAAGCTGATGAAATTTGAGGTAACCAGGGGGAATGATTCTTATCCGAGGATTTCCTCCCTTGAGCCTTTTGTCCCAGATCCATCCAACCTGGCCTTGTAGGTGCCTTTCCTAAGTGCCTGGTGGTGTGCTGGCTCAGGCCAGGCCAGAAAGTCTGAGCGGGGAATTTCTCAGACACAAATCTTCTCTCTTCTCTGCTTCCTCCATGCTGATGTGCCTAATTACAATCCCAGTCATCCTAGTTTCCATCTGCTGGGAGGAGGGACGGGAAAGAGGAGCTCTTTGTCCACAATTAAGATGAGAATAACCCTCTGGCTTGTCCTCTCTTCCTTTGGCTGTCTATGCAGGGAGCCAGCTGCTGCCAGAGACAGCTCCAGCAGCATGCCTGCAACAGGACAAAGTTGTCTATTTCAGCTTTTTTGTCCTTTTTTGTCCTCCTGTGGATTATATCTGCAGAGATCAGAACTGTCACTAGCAGTGGAAGGCTGTATTATAAATGGGAATTAATTTACTTTTAAATAAGTATTTTGATTTGTTCACAGTGTTTAAGACCCGATGATGTGGTCTGGGGAAGATTCAGTGGGCTGTTTCTCTGCTCCAAATACAATGAAAGAGTTGGTCTGTTGCCAGCCATGGAGGAGGGAGGAGGAGGAAATTAGAATATGCAGCATTTAAGGAAAAAGTCAGATAAAAATAAAACTTAGTTCTGTAGATACAGTTTTACTCATGAATTGAACTGCAGTTCAGAGAAGGGAGATGTAGAGGAAGTTAATTTATAATGACCACACACATCCTAAAATGGATTGAGGTGGATTTCAGAACATACTGCTTAGTTGTAGGCCAGCAATCAAGAGTTTTTCAATCTGCTGCTTCCTCCAAATGTGTGAAAAAACAGCCTTGTGGGTTCACAGAACTGCTCAGTTGCCAGTTGGTGCCTACATCTTGCCCTCAGCACAGTGATATTTTATGCACAGACAAAAAAAAAAAGCAGTTCTAGAAGGGAAAAGAGATTTTTATATGAACTTGTATTTCAGCAAAGTTACATCTTACCCCATCATAACTAAGAACACGGTTTGTCCTAAAGATCATACCAAAATTAAGGTAAAGGGCACATATGTGTGCAGAGAATGTGGATGTATGTTACATGTGTGTCTGTATATGTAGGTATGGATAGATATACAAGGTGATTGTTCACAAAGAGTGAATTCCACATGGAGTGAGACTGGTCCTAATTATCTTCAGAAAAAATTTTTGTATGTACTTTAATTCAGTTGTTAGAGGCCTCATATGGCTCTACTGGCTGAAAACCTGTGTTGTTTTGCCATATCTTCTGTTAATAACAGTTACCAGACAGTCCACATGAAAAAATACCAGACTCTTTTTTTTTTTTTTTTAATGCCATGTACAAAATAGTACTTGAAATTTTCCCAGTTTAATTTGTGTGAAGGGGCAAAGAGACTATTTACACAGACAAAGCTGCAGTCTTCAGACCTGAATCTTTGCTCATTCCATGTGAACCATGTGCCTTTAAGAACTGCTCTCTATCCTCCTAATTCCTTATTATAGGAAATTGCAGTTGGCAGCAATCAGGTTAAGTATTTAATTTTTTTTTATTTAATTGAGGGGATTAAATTCACATTTCCATTTAAAATATCTTCCCATCCTAACAACAAAACCTGGTTGTATGTTTTAAAGCTTTTTAAAAATGTCAATACTGACTTAATGTGAAAACACATTACTATCTTTTTCTTGTCATTTAAAGACACACTCATTCTCTAGCAGGTACCAAATAATGTATTATTTTGATTCTTCATTCCCCTTCACTATCCCTTTCCCCACAGCTGACTTTAGGTGTCATATGTGGAGAAAATCCTCATAAGGAAATTGCTGGCAGAAACTGGTCAAGAACAGTGATCCTTCTTGGTAGAGGATCAAGTCCAACTCTTTCTGTACTCTACATTTTCTTTTTAATTTTTTTAGTCTAAATGACTTAGATATTTCCAAGTACAAGGCTTGGGGAAAAGGAATTGTGCTGACCTCTTGTTTGAAGTAAGATTAAAAAAAGGACAGGGAGAAAGTCTATTAGAATGTGGCTGCCTTCCATGCTTTTTAAAAATGTGCTGTTTGTGTGTACAATGCCTGCCAAGGAGTCTGTCTGCATCTTGTGTGTTCCAGTCAACAGTGCACGCCCTTCAATTGCATCTCATCTCCATTTTCGGGCAACTCCATCTCACCTTTTCTCTGCTCTTAGGAAATATCTGAGAATTTCATCAGTACAGTCATCTGTGCGTTTTTCATAGTGGTTTCAACTCTCAGGCTGCTGGGGCAGCTGAACCCCAGTGCTGTTGATAGCCCAGGTGCGGTGGCACTTGGAGCCAGTGGGATGGATTTTGGGGCAAGAGATGCATTCATGTTGTCCTGAGGTTGACCTTCTTTTTTAAATCTAGACCATTAAAGCCATTTCATTCTAATCTAAAAGAGCATGAATATTGCAATGCTAAGCATAGCATGGGAGTTCTGCTGCTTCGTGGGGGAATATTCTCCATGTGGAGTATTTCCAGAAGCTCAGCAGAGTGGCTGTTACCTGGGGTTCCTAAAAGGCAGCCAGTGCAGGAGCTGTGCTTTGTAGGCCAGCACATTCTGCTAATTGCTGGCTTCACTGCCACAGATTGGAGCCTGCAGCCCCTCGCTGGGCTCTCCTGCTGATGCTGCAGGCTGAGGGATCATTGATCTCAGTGGAAGCAAGGAGATCAATTGGGAACCAGGAAGTTTTTTAGATTACTAAGGCAAAATTTTGGTCCCATGACTGTGTCCCATTTCCAAGCTCCTGCTGAATCTGAACTCTGCTTCTCGTGGACACAGACTCCTGCCTCACAATTGCTAGTAATTATGCATCTCATTCAGGGGTCTGAAAGACTTCTTTCCTGAGACACAAACCCAAATTGTATCCTGGGTGCACAACAAGATGAGGCCGTGGCATCTGCTGTTTTTTCCCCTACTTTGCCCTCATTTGGAAGGAGTCTGTGCAGCTAGAGGAGGAGTTCAGCATTTTGTCAAATCCCCACTTGAACCATCAGAGGTCCAGGCCCTAGGACACAGCTTCCTTCCACAGCTCTGGGACACATCCCAGAGCATCCCTTCCCAAAATTCACACTCAGTGGCAGTCTCATGGCTTTCAATGGAGGAGCTCTTCATCCTCAGGGTTAAATCCTCACCTTCCTCCTCTATTTAAACAGAAGGATATGTATTCCACCTTTATGTAACTGGTTATAAAAAAATGAAGGCTTTAAGAAAAACAACCCGAGTAAGATAATTTGAGTACAGTCTGTTTATAGCCAAACACCATTAGAGAACAAATGTTTCCAGGTGTTGCTCAGAGTGAAGGATGAAGTAAGCCTGATGGCATGGGCAAACAAGTTCTACACGCTTGGGTTCACCACAGCAACCCTGTGGCTCCCTCCGTGCCTCAGGCAGCCCAGAGCAATCTCCACATGAGGTGGAAGTGCCGCTCCTGGGCCGGAGGTGCTTGGCAATCGTTCCCTTCCCACTGGGACCAGTGCCTTTGGGCACTTGGACAGCAGCAGAGCAAACTTCAGATCAACCTCCTGCTCACTAGGGGAACTTGTAAGCTGCCTCTGGGTGGACATGGTGTAATGGCAGTTCCTTAACCTGCAGAGCAAGGATGCAGTGGGAGCAGCAAGTAATGGAATTGCTGGCTTTGAAATTCTTGCAGGAGGGTTGCATCTTTGGAGGGTGGGAGGTTTTCAGAAAACTCAGAGCCCTATCCATCCTCTTAAATAGAGGTCAGTTTAAGATGACACTCAGGGTACGACACTTTGTTGTTATTTAGAGTAGTAATGCTTCTAGCCGTGTCCATATTACAGCAAGTAATGCTGCCCAAGGGGAATAGATCTATAGAGTGAAAAACCCAAAGCTGAAGGCTCAACACCCACTCTCACACATATTTCTAGTTTAGACTGCTGTTACTCCTGCCCTACGGGCTGAATGCCCTCTGGATTCCACATCACATATCCTGGTTAAGTGTCACCCAAAGGGAAACCAGCTTTCCTGCCCCGAGATGACTTTGGGATTGAAATGGAAACATGGTAAATTGGAATTTCCTGGAGCCAAAGTCCTGAGCTGAAATGCTAACATGTACTCATCCCTTCTGTCTAAACCTTAGGACTTCACTGGGAGAGCTCAGCAAGCTCAGACTTGAGCTCAGGAGATGCTGAAGTTGTTCTTGTAAAATCATAAACCAGGGATTTATTATGGCAATTACATAATAATTATGTAATTGCTACAAAAGTGGGATTTGTCATAAAATCAGCTATCCTCTTAGCTTCTTGATGCAGATCAGATAACAATAATTTTATTCAAGAATATTCTCTAGTTTCCTACCTTATTTCATTCTCTGGATATAATGAAACACAATAACAAATTATTCTGAATTTGCTCTTTTTTCTCCATATTTTGCCTTTTATACAAATGTAAATGCAAATGTTGTGGAGACATTGTGGAGACATGCATTTTTTGACAATTTTTAAAATTACTATTTGAAATAGAAAGGAAACAAACTCAACATGGAGTGAAACATAAAACAGGTCACTTCTGGGTTTACATTACTTAAAACTGTAAAATAATGGGACATGTCTTTTCCACTTTTAATATTATTTTTTGGCAAAGTAATTTTGAAAACAACAAAACATTTCAAGTTATTTTTAATGACAAACTACTCTTTTCCCTACAAGCTAAAAGTTACCAGAATAGTAAAGCATGTGAAGAGTTTAGATTTTGATGATTATTGACTTTCCAGTGGAAAATATTCTCAGTAAACGGATTAGTTGCTTCTTTAAAAGCAAGGAGGAAGATAAACAATATTTAGTTGGAAAATATCTCAGCTATCCAATAGGCAAAGCAACTATAAAGTTTTAAAACCTCCTCCAGGTTCTTCACCATCACTATCTGAGATAACCTTCTAATTATGACTGCCACCATTTGGGAGCTTTGTGATGAGTAGTTTTTAACTGAAAAAATAATTAGAAAAGTGAATTGTGTTTTGTGTACGATACACATGCTTTTATAACTTTTCCCCCAATAACACCATGAGATGTAACACAGCCTGGTAGTACCTACTAAGGGTTTTGGTCCAAAGAAGAAGCAATTTTCACTATACAGTCTTCAGATGTAACTTTTTGAACTCCTATATTGATATATGCAGCTTTATATGACTCTTGTATTTATATGCCTTCTATATTGAGGGGCTTTATATTTCTCCTGTAAACAGTCACCTCCCCTAATCCATACTGTATGGAGCAATTTGAAAATAACATTATTAACTGGAAGGCAGTCACCCACAGAAAGTATAAGCACTTTTGATTTTAGAAAATAACAATAAGCTGAGCATGCTGCCTGGATCTCACTTGCCTATTTTCCTTTTACAAAAGATATTTGGGCTATGGATAATTTATAAACAAATAGTATTATATTATTGATCCCTAATCTCCATGGTTACTGGAATCCTCCAGTTGCATGTGTAAAGCAGCATGAGCCAGAGAAGGCTGGAAATGTGGGAATCATTACAAAAGACAAAGAGGGTAATTTCTTTTATTTTACACATTGGCATAAGTGGCAAAGCTGTTTTATCTTTACATGAGGAGTTGATGAGAAAAAAGCAACGTTGTACTCAAACACCATAAACCAGGTTCTTGCAAGTGAGAGTGCGCTGAAGTTAATGGCATGCTGGTCAGATTTAGATCCTGATCTTTGTCAATGGTATTGTTATAGACCTTTCTGGAACTTTCCTCTTGTTGTCATACTGGGATCTGTGAGAGTACCACCAGTTCAAGAGTCACTGTCTCATAATGTCACTTTAAATTACTGGTAAGCACTCAGCCTTGTACAGTCAAGTTTTTAAACTTTTTTTTTTCTTCTTGCTGTATGAAAGACCCAGACAACCAACTGGAGTGTTATTGTTGTTATTATTATTATTATTTAAAATATAAAGCATAAAAATACCTACACATAAGTACCCTAAAATTGAGCTTTCCCATGCCACTACCTTTATTTTTCAGTTACAGTAATCTCAGACAGTTCTTGGAGCAACAGTGTGGAAAACTAAAGCATACTTTGGTGAAGTTTACTTTTTTAACAAACTTGTTTTTAATATCCTTCAATGTCACCTTTGAACCAACCAGAAGCAGCTTAATCCTCTTCTAGATACCTTGAGTAACTACTTTAAAATGCAAATAGAAATTAGTGGAGGAAGTTTTTGCCTCTTGATTGAAATAACTTGGAAGAAAAAACCTCTATTAGTCTCCACACACCGATTATTCTTTGACTTTTCCTTATCAGGTTCTTTTCCATTTACTTTTAGTTTCCCTATTTCTGAATTCAATTTCCCCATGCCTCATCTTTGTGGAATATTTATCCTGCCACAAGCTATTCCCCAAGGCTGTGATATCTGCTTTCCAATCTAGCTGCAGAGGTAACTGCTCTGAAGGACATGGTCACCTTTTCCATGGGCTCACCAACTGCTCCTTCTCCTTGCATTCCTGCATATTTTTTTAAACAGTAAGATATTGCCTGTTAGCCTAGTCAATATTTTAATACTCTCTGGCCACTCTCCTCTCTGTCTTTTTATTAAAAGGCACTTTTAAGATTCCTTCCCAAATAAAGCATGTTAATGATTTTTTTATTCTTTTTCCACTGTAAGTTTACTCCCAAATATGGCATTTTTGGCATGTGTCGTATCTCTCAAGGCTCCTAGTGGAGTGGATGTTTACAGCTAGGAGTAGATATTAAAAAACAAAAATGGGATTTACAAAGAATGTTCTTCCACATAATGTATTTCAGAAAAAGTAGCAGAAATGAAAGCATTTAAATACACAAGAGCCATAAAGTTGTTAAACCAAGATGCTTAGGTACTACTGTAGCCACGGAAGGACGATAAGCAATAAAAAGATCCACTTTTGGAACAAAAAGTGTATAAAAGACTATAGAAAACAAGTAATTCAGCATATGGAAGGAGGATTTGTGCCTGTTTCTGGCTACAGGAAGTCTCAAAAGCTGACAACAGGAGTCATTCCAGAATGACACTTCCATAAAAAACAGTGATTCTATCACTGTTTCTGCATAATTGCATTATTCCCTGCTCCAGATGTCTAATTCCCTGAAAAATTCCATCTTCAAAAGGAAAACAGTGGCCAAGACTCAAGCTGAAATGAACCCACTAGTGAGAAGTGAAAACTGGGGTTTGCAAAGTCAGGTCTTCGGAAAATTACCACAAGATGTATATATTAAAAATTATTAAAAATGGCTCCAGAAATCAGAAAGACCAGTTTTGTCTCCACTCCTTCCTAAATAAGAATAATAAATTGCAAAATATGCAAGGCTAGATCACATTAGAGAATTCTCATAAATTATATATTGCACAGTTGGACATTAAACTGTTAATCCAGGAAAGCTTCGGAGTATGGGTTTCCAATTTCCACTTTATGAATTTTTGTCAGCACAGCTTCCTGTGGTCAGATGATGTATCCTGTCAGTGCCAGGCTTTTTTTCCCCCAAATACTTAATTGAATTTTAATGACGTGCAGAATCTCACACACCGGTGCTTTGTTGAAAGGCAGTGCTAGAGACCATTCCCATTTTTTGTTCCTGATTGCACCTCTGTGATTTCTTACTATATTAATTCTTGTAAGCATGTCTAATTTTCTCACCAAAGACTTAACCACGTGAGCCTTAATTAAACACATTAGTAGTCATGGAACAATTAACGTAAGTCTTCCACAGAAAGAATTGGTCTGCAGGGAAGAGGAGTCGAACAGTGAGTGTAATGTGTGCTAGCACTTCATTTACAGAGAAAACCCAAAATCAAATCAATATCAGTTTGCCTAAAGAAGGAACTATCATGCTTCATGGACTGAGACACTAAAGTCTTCTTCTTGCCTATTTTTCTTAATACACGGCCGTTGTCCTGGAGCTTAATCAGAATTCATGAAGCTGCTGAAGTCGAGAAAGATTATTGATCTTATTAAAGATGTAACAGCACCAGACTGAGAAGATGGAGCCTCCAGAGGAAAGAGAGGACGGGAGCCTCTGGGAGAAGCTGAAGCAGCTACACTTCACTCTGTGTTCAGCTCACACTGCCACAAGAAACCAGAGGCATTTTTCTTTGATAGATCAAGAGCTTTAAAGCCAGGGCACAACTGCCCCATGTTGAGCACTTACATCTCTCCACCCACAGCTGCAAAGTATCCCTTCCTGGTCATCATCAACAATGTTTTAATTAACTTTGGAGGCCTAATTCCTTCTTCACTTAATCCCATCTAATGCTACTGGAAACAAAGGAGTGGCATAGGTGTAGCTGGATGGGAATTTAGAAATTGTAGGTTACAGGGATGTTACAGATGGCCTCACTTGACTGACACAGCTGGTACTAACACAGAAAGAAATCATCTAGGTATACTTTTGTATCCTAGGGTTTTTTCTGTACTAACTTTAACTCTAGTGCTAATTAATTGCTATTAATTAGGGGGCATTTTGTTTAGACTGACCCAAAATATTTTTTCATTTTTTTCATGAGGAACAGAAAAACTGCAGAAGTCCCAATTCCGATAAGTTGTTACTTTTAACAGGAAAGCGCTTGTTTTATTCAGAAGTAACTAGAACAAGAGGAATCAAAGTTGGGTTACCCCCTCCTGAACACCTGTATGGTTATGCTGCTTCGCTCACTGAGATGCAAGAAACTGGGTTAAACTGGGAGGGATCCTTCAGCCTCAAGGACCAGGACATTTGGAGCTGAATCTCCCTCAGTCTCTCCTGCTATAACTCTTCCTCTAATATAACTAATCCTCCCTCTATATAAAAATGCATAATAAATATTAGGTCAGTTAGAGCCCATCCCCCAAGTCAAAAACTCCTTACGTCTGGTCCTCGGGTTTTTTTTTTTTCCCACTGCCAAAGGATCAAACGGATGGAAAGAATGATGGCAGAGAAGGAGAGTCACTGGATCTTGCCTCCCTTCCTAATCTGAGGAGAGCAGAGGAGTGCGCAGCTGGACACTTTCAGGGTGATGACTTTGAGCTCCTCCCCCCCTCTCCTGTGCCCTGCCCTTAGAGGTGCTGCTCCACCCTGATGTTTACTCACATGCACAAAATACACCAGTATCAGGAGCAGGGATTGGGGACCTCATCCCAGGAAAGAATATAACATGGTAATTAAAGGACTAATTTAGATGGGAAATTAAAAAGTTCAATTCAAATAATCTCATGAAGAAGAAGGTCTTGGCCATACATCTCCCAAGTTCTGCATTATTCAAGTGCCAAGTATTGCATCAAAGGAGGCACAAATCCTTTTGTTTCCTCCTCCAGCTTTATTTATCTAGGTAAAAAAGCCAGCTGAAACTATTTGGCAAATCTGATGCAGATTAAAGTGGGGGGAAACTAAACCCAGTACTTTTGATAATTACTGTAGTCATCTAAAACATTTACCCAGCTGAACACCACAGTGGTATTCTTACAGCACACCTGTGCAGGCAGGATTGTCAAGCTAAACTGGAATTTGTTTTATCTCTCCACTGCAGGTGAAAATTAAAAGTTAAAACCAGAAAGAAGCAACACAGGTCTTCTGGCTAGCAACCACTCTCCTGATAAAAGATGACATGCAGCTGCTCTTATCAGGGTAAAAGCTGCTGCCAGAGAGGTAAGAAAGAATTTTTAGATTCATTTCCATTGCAAAAGGAATGGAATCAGCTGCGTGAGCTGTGCTGCTTGGAGGAATACTTTCTGACTCCCTACTCTTTCCAGAAATGGCCCTTCCTGTTGTGGTGTGTCCTCTCATTTCAGCCCAGACCATTCTTTGGTTGGTGAGGTGGAACCCCATCCTCCAGCAGGGACAGAGAAGCCCAGGCACTTGCTCTCTGTGCTTGTCCTCCAGGAATGCTGGGCAGTGGTGGAGCCATGAGCTGGACCACAGGGCTTACATTCTGTGCAAAGGGCTCTGCTGTGCTTGAATTTCATGTCAGTGATATATTTCCCAAAATGCATGGAGCAGGTTAATCCTGCAGTTCCACTGTGTTATTCAGGTAGTATCATAAATAATCTTTTCCCTCACAATGTGTAGATTCTGTATTTAGGATCTATCCGACTTATTGGAGAGTTAATTGTGAAAAGGAGACGAAACTTTATCAAGAAAATCATTAGAAAAAGGCCATCTCAATATTAACAAGTATTTATGGAGTATGTCCCATTGCAAAGATGAATTTTACTCTGATTTTCCTACATTGAAAAGCAAACTTTTGCCTCTTGCAACATTCCTCTCAAATCAGCCTTGATAGTTCCTGTGCAGTGAGGTCTAACCTTGTCTTGCAGCTGTGGATCCACGTGTGTCAACCCACACATGTCATGTACGTTTTAAGCAAATAATTGCATGCAAAGTGTTTTATTTCAAGACCGAAACATTGTTCCAGGACAGGTAGTATAGGAGTGAGGCCAGGAGGGTGGACCTTTGAAGGATTTTTTCCAAGGCGAGGAAGGGACCATGATAAAGCTCTCTCTGATCTTGTGATTGTAAAAAGACCAGTGAAGAGAGGGATGACTTTAAGATACAGTGAACACTGTGTTCCCATTGATAATCCATGCTAGCCCACTGTGTGTTGAACAGTATTTGTCTTGCACAAAAAGTGCAAAATAATCTCAATTTATTGTCTGAGAGACAGGAAATACCTGTTCAGAAAAAAAAAATGCAGTGGGACAACTATAGAGTATGTACTAGCAGCAATAAGTATACTCAAAAATAAACCTTCAAAAGGGCAGAATTGCCCTTGTGGGACTTCCTTATCTTTCCAGAGTAAACATACCACTACCACTATAAATAGAGATCTTCTAAGAAATCATATGTAGTTTGAACCATTGAGGATTGATTTGGGAAAACATGCAAAAGCATCTCCTACAAAGTCCATTGACATGTTTTATTGGTGTGAATAGCTGCACATTTTCTCTATGTATGTCACATGCTCAGTAACTCAGAAAGAAAATAAGATATGCAGGTACAAAAATTAACTCATAATTCTGACTCTCATTATCCAATTAATTTCTTGTAGGTGTTTGTTTCTCAAACCAGACATGGACTACACCAGACTTTTGAAGTACCATTATTTTTATTTATAGGACAGCAGTAGATTGAAATCAAGGTTTCTCTTTCCAAAGACAGATATGCTGATATATAACAGAATTTGGCACATCAACTAACTTCTTTGTTTTTCTTAAAAGCCTGCCATGTAGATACAATAAGCAAATCTTTTTCTGTCCTGAATCTGTATGAATTTGTAATAGTGTCCTTACATAATCAATATTTTTCTCCTAAAGAGTCAGGTTTCCTTGTTTGGCAGAATATTTTTAATTAAGGCACACCCATAAACACTGGAATGTTGGAGGATGATGTTTTTTGGAGCTGCTGCTGTGTGCTTGTGAGTATGCTGCACATCCTGAAAGAAAATGATGGTTTCAAGATAAACCTAAATGTCTTAGAACAGCTTTTTCAGTACTTTTAATTTATGCTGCTTTTGAACATGTTAAATTTTAGTTTATATGTAGGCTCAGCCCAGTACTTTTTTACCAAGTGTGTAGGGGAGTGATGCACTACAGGCTGTAATTTAGGGGCAGGTTGGAACTGCTTGAAATATGCGTATCTTCATAATTTATTCCTGAAATGCTATTATTACCTGAACTCTCTGTAGTTTCAGCACTAAATATCCTTTCCTTCCCTCTGCACTGGAGTGGAAAGGCGGTGGGAGGGAAGGAAAGTTATTTTTACTTCTGTGGCTGCCAAGCTGCGTGCCAGAGGCTCCGGGAGCCCACGCGAGCTGGGGGATAGAGCTGGGCTGCCAAGGGCTGTGCTAGCTCTGGGCAAAGCAGGGATTTTCCAAACACTAAGCCATCCTCAGAGAGGTGGCGTTGGACTACGGGCACACTCAAAGCTAATACACAAATAGTAAAACCCTACCTGCCAAATGTAAACATTTAAAAGTGAGAGGTGTGTGTTATTGTGGTGCTCAGATGTCACAGCAATGTCCATTCCATGCATCGAATCCAATGCCTGCATCAAGGACCAAAGTGATCCCACCCATGTATGTATTACTCTTTCTAAACACATTACTATTGCAAAAGCTCAGCCCTTGGGATCTTTGCTCTCATAAACTTTATGGTTACTTTTACATAGTGCCAAAGTCCCTCCTGTACAGCTATTTAAGTTCTTGAGTGTTTCCATGAGACTGATGCCAATTAACATACTTTATTTGCATATAATAAAGTGGGATATTTTTAGTGTTGTTTAGCATAGTTAGTTTTAGCTATGGCAAATAGCAACAAAATAAAGAAATTGAAATGTAATGAACTGTTCGAGGGGAATTTGTTAATGAGAATTCTTCCTTGGAAAGCTTGCTGCTTGAAAGAAGGAAAGCTGATTTATCTGGGAACTTAAAACTTCCACTGGATGATATGTTCCAGATTTTCAGACTATTGGATGGATACGGTGAGCTTCTAAATCCTCCCTACTCCATGTGTTTGATCATGTCACTGCTAAAATTAGGCAGCAAGAAGCTTAATTTATAGTAATGTAAGAATGATAAGCAGATAATGACATTTACACAGCAGTTATGGGCTGTTTATCCGCAGGACTATTGAGGGAACGGGGAAATAAATGCCTGGGAGTTGGCAAAACACTAACAGCAAAAGTGGACTTCCACTTGCATAAAGCACAGGAACAGGACTTCTAATTTTATTTCCAAAATCTCTTTGTGTAAACTCAATTATTTCTATTGACAGGGAGCAACAATTTTGAAAATGTCATCTTGTTTTCATCTACACAGACAGATATTTCCTGAGTGGCAGAAGACAAAAGCTAGCTCTCTGAAAGTTGCTTGAAAAATAATCAGTTCCTACACAAATTCAAGATAATATTTGACTTTTTTTTGTCACTGTACAAGGATCTGAGTCTTATTTACACTTCGGACATGAGACTGGATACAATTTTAAAACTCCTACGTATCTGTCACATTGATTCAAATTACACAAGAAATGTTCACATCTGTCATATTGATTGAAATGATGTAATAGTTTCTCCATGTTTAAAACCTAAAAGTATGTTTAATTTATAAATGCAAACATTTAATTTAAGTAATGCTATCCTGAAATCAGCTTCACACACCTCCGTCTCTTCTTTTCCATGTTATCAGTTCTTTCTTTTTCAAGAGAAGATCCAATTAACAAAACCATGTTCTTTTTCCTTTCATTCACTCTCCCATTTTCTTCTCTCATTCCCAGTCCCTATTCCCGGCAATCCTTATCAGATTTTCATTTTACCCCTCCTTCTTTACCAGTAATCCTGTAATTTGCTGTTTGTAGGGTTTCTTCCCTTGTTTGTTGATTGGTTTTTGTTGCAACTCTTCACAAATATCCCAGTATACATAAAATGATATCTGTCTCCATATTTTACTAAATCCTACATTTGACCTAATTTCCCTCTCATATTTCTGCTGAATTTTCCTCCTGTCTATTAGTTCTAAAATAAAATAATGCATTGCCTGCAACTATGACCCCAGATGGCTTTCTGACAACTTCACCTTTTCCCAAGTTGTCTTTAATTTCAGATGCCTACAACCCACTTGACTCTTTTGAGGTCATTATTAGTGATGTGACCAAATCTCAGGACTCCTTCCACCTCCACAGCCTGTGATGTTATAGCTCATATTGGGACTGAGAAATATTGTCCTCTCTTGACTCACCGTTGAAAAAGATGGAAAGGTTTTTTGGTTTTGTTTTTTTTTTTTTTTTCTTTTCTTGTTTTATTTTTCAAATTATTGCCAATTCCTTAACCTTTCTTTCAGCTGTGGGAGATGTCCATCCTGAATTTCAACAGATACCTCACCAGGCTCTCTTTTTACCTCTTAGTATTCTACTTGTGGGTTTTTCTAGGTGATTTCTTCCAATTTCGTCAACGCAACTGTGATATCTAGAATGCTATTTCTCCACTTTTCATTACCCATACCTGATTTACCCTTGAGCCTAAAACACTGAAGTTAAGATAACCTTCCTGAATTTTGGCTCTGATTTTATCAGCTTCTCTCTGTATCCTTTCCTGGCACTCATTTCCCTTCAGTGCCTTTTTGAATAGAAGTGAGGAGCATCCATTGGGCACTCATCTGTAATCTTATCTCGTATCTTAATGTGTAGTTTGTTGTTCCAGGCTGACAATGCCATTTTCAGTTGCCCTTACATCTTTGTCTCTCAGAAGTTCTTTCATATATGTATTTCAGGCTTTCTTCTAGAAAACTATGCCCAAAATAGACTTTAAAAAAGACTATGAAGCCTTCCTTCAAAGTTATCTTAAATCCCACTACTTTCATGATGCAGTCAGGAAACAAAATTGATACCAGGCTGTGGTATTTTCAGTGGGGAGTGCTTGTTTTAATTTATTTGTAGATTTAAAAAAATACTGTGTGCTACATTTTACAGCCTAAATATCTAGACTATCCTAAATACATACTCTTCCTCTCCTGCTCCCATCTTGTGGGTTTTTTCTTCAGTTTTTCTTATAAATATTGCAAGGGTTTTTTGGGGTTTTTTTTGCTTTAAAAAGTGCTTTTTGGGCATGCACAGTAACCAGTACAATATCCCATGACATGACAAATAATACTAACTTAATTTTTTTTTTTTTTAGCTCCATTCACATGACACTGATAAGATTTCAGAAAGCACTTACTCTGCCCAGACACCTGTAGTAGCACATGCACAGCAATAAGACTCAGTGCTAAATTATGTGATGCCGAAAAAGTAATTAAGTTCGAAGATGTCAGATGGTTTGATACATTAATATTGTCTACTTACTTCATAGCATTGAAATACTGTAAAAATGTAGCTTGAAAACAAATCTTTGTGTGTTTTCAAACAAACACTTCTATCAATATCTTTTCACAATCAGGATTTCACGCCTATTTTTAGGATAGTGATGTAGATAGGGATTCGCATTGCTGCCAGCCAGAACTGTCCCTATCAGGACAGAATAAGGGGATGAAGAAGTATTTATTTTCTGTGTATATACAATGCCAGACATAAGAGGATCACAAGTAACTAACAGATAAGAAAACAGTTGAAATAAAGTTGGTTAGCAAATATTTTAATTTCTGAAAGGTGTGAGAATCTCAGACCATTTCTGATCAGCATATTTTAATTTTATATAAACCAAAAAATTACCAAATACACAAAGGTCAAGCCCACTGGATTGCATAACTTATAAATCACTTCAAGAGAGTTAAGTGTGAAAGCTGATATGAAAGTGTGAGTTGTTAACCACCGTCACAGCTGACTGAGCGTTTTGTTTATTCTCTAACCAGATTCTGCTTCAGGAGCCTGTACCACAACTAATTAACCATAATGCTTTATAATTGTATAAACAGAATATATAACAGATCTTTATGATATATAATTAATTCTGCCCGTAAGGAAAGCTTTTGTAAGTCAAACCATGTGCTGTTGGAGAACTGCCTCTTTACGTTCTCCCTTATAAGTCATGTATATTTCCCTGCCAGCAGAGCTCTGGGAACATTCTAGAAAATAATGTTCGTTAAGGCCTGCCAGGTGTTTTCTTACAGACTGACTACTGGGAGCTCCATCTCTGAAGCTGAGGTGGTTGCAGCTGCCTCTGCTCCTCCCTTTATGCAGACTGCAGTGAGGAAAAGCAGTTTGGTACAGAAAATTTTCTGGTTTTAAAGATCAAACTCGCTGTTGTTAGTTATTTGTTTAATCTTGAGTTTTGTCAGCCTTACTTTTCTGTATTTTTTTGTGTATTAAATTCCAGGCTGAACTCAATCATTGATGCAAGGGCAGAACAAGAACCCAGACAAACAGAAACAATTTGGTTTTTGGATTATGACCCATGAATAAGCACCACTCAATATAGTTAAAAGATGGCCATTCTACCATCTGCTGTTTGATTTGCTTGTCCTTCCTACGGAAGACAAACAAACAACAAACATGCTTGAGTTCAGGAGACCTGGGAGATCAGACAACTGATTTCACTATATGAAGACCTTTTTCTTGAAGTGACAGAAAAGGCAACATCCATCTGTAAGACCTGTTGAATCAAAGGAGTGAATCACCCTCACATCAGCCTGGAGCCTTGTGTGTCCCAGACCACAGCTGGTAGCAGGCTGGAAACAGCAGGCTTAGGAGAGCTGAAAGTACCGTGAAAGACTCCACCAGACTGTTTGCAGAGAAACCCTACCTTTGTAAAATGCTAATCAGAGCCAGCAAATTTCCAAGCATCCCAAGATGAGAAAACTCATCCGCCCAGTACTCTGCTGATGGTCTAGTAGGAGATCCATTTCTAAGGGCCACTGTGCCTTAGGACATCAGCTCACACTTTGGACATCTTAAACGTACATAGTAAAAGAAGTAATATGAAGGTAAGCTGTTTGCTGGAAGAAAAAAGAAAAAGGGAAAGAAGGAGAAGAAACAAAAGAAAGAGTTAGCAAAGAGCAGAAGCCTCCTTGATCTAGCCATCACTTGGCTGAATGGGAGGCACAGGTTCACATTACACTCCTTTGGAATGATAATCACACCCTTCTTTGAGGCTGACACACCACTGGGAGGATTATCTTCGCAGGGCAGCCCAGATCCTTCTCACTGATAAAGCTGCTGTATCTGAAAAGTATTTGGCAGAACTGTCACCATACACACAAACAGAGGAGCTGACTCTCCTAACCTCAGAGGCTTGGTATGGGGAGTTGTCTGCATCAGCTCCTGTGCCCTCCAGATCAACTCTACAGATCACCTATGTAACTTGGAGAAGAAAACACGGCTTCCTTGGGGAGCTTTGAGGTGGTTTTATTAATGGTTTCCAAACCTTTTGAGGTAACATTTTCAAGGTAACAAGCTTTTTTTTCAGCCATTACTTTCCCACCCACATCCACTTCTGAACATACAGCTTTCTTCTGTCTCCTTGTGGGCTAAGAAGTCACAAAAAAAATCTTCTTTTTTGCTTTTCTTTCTAAAATTAAGAGATACTGCTTCTTCTACCCTTGCATGATCGACTGCACTTATTACTCCCTTTTTCTAGACTCCTAATGAGTTATGTCACATATCAGCATTTTTTCAGATACATTTTCTGGTAAACAATCCTGTTTATTGGTAGAGCCAAAGCCATAACTCAGTACTACAGGGGAAGGTCTTCCCCTTGAGACCTTTCATCAAGGGTGCATAATAACTGAGCAATTACATCAAAGACTTTGGTTTCTGCATGATGGCACTGATCCCCACTGTTTATTGGAAAGCTCTATCTCCACCAGCAGTGGTTACATTCTATCTTGAGCATCAGGGAAATAATGCCTGTTTACATCTACTTGGCTGGCATGTAGAAGTTTGAATTCCTTCAAGTAACATGTGTGCTTTTTGTCATTTAGGACTAAAAAGAATCTGAAGAAATTATCCAGTAGATGTGCTTCACTGGAACTGCTCTAATCTCTCAGAGAAAGAACTCTCTTTATGGCCAAATAACGCTTATAGATAGATTTGCCAAACAACGCTTTTCTTTCCAAGGACCCATAAATCTCAGAGTACTTTTGAGAGTAATAAATGTTGCAATAATGTTGTTCTTGATTACAGGCAAGACTATAACAGCTCTGACTGGTAGTGATTCCATAATTATATTTGATTACAGACAGGCTCTGTGCAATGCAAGGGGGTTGTTTGTTGCCTTCTATCAGTCCTGGATTCCACTGGGTTCCACTGGAGACCAAGAGCACGCCATGCCAGCATACACAGCTTACTCAGCTGCCTTCCTCAGAGCTTTGTCACTAAAGCAAAGCATTTAATAGCAGGAGCTGTGATAGTCGGGTGTGCAAAAACTTTTATGGAACTGTAATTAAGTCACTATGTAACTACATCAAGTGAGGGCCACTGCCTAAGAGGATCCTGAATTTCAGGAGCTCTTGAGGACCTGATCTTGCATACTTCATAGTGTGCAGGGGCTAAAGTTACTCATGCCTTTATTACAAGGACAGTAAGGGCCAAAGTGACAAGGAGAAATAAACTGTACCTGTAACATTTTCCACACTTTCTATTAGTTAAGAATTTTAAAGAAGGAAAAGCTCCATTAAGTCAAACAGCCCTCCCTCTGTCAATGAACAATAAAAAAAAAATCATGCCTTACAATTTATTCTCCAGTGCTTTGTTTATTTGGTATTAAATGACTCATGGAATAAGGTTTCCACCTCTCCCCGTGGGAGATTATTCCAGCTGCTGAGGGCCTACTAGCAGTTCCCTTTCTTTCTTTTCTCTTTTAATGATGCTGAAGTTTTGCATTATATTTTAGTTTGGGATGTAAGAGAGATAAAGGTAATTCACATCCCCAAACTTGCTTTAAGATGCAATTAAAGCTGTTGACATGAACTCAGAAATCCAAGGAAACATGCAGTTAAAATAGAAATCCATCATATAATCCATCACTTAAATACTCAACACAACACTTTTAAGCTAACTGCACACTTCCTTGCTTTTACAGGTTTGTTCCTTACTGTTAGGTAAATGCACTTTAATTGTATTTAGCATATTGTATTGTAAATTAGCATTAGGCAAACGCCTAAAGCCTGTTTTATAGCTGTCACACCAACAGACCACATTTACAAATAAATATTTGTTTCTACAGGTGAGTATATTACCTGCTTGGAAATGATAATTATTTCCAGCATTTTGACTCAGTGCTGTGATTCTACTCTGGTTCCACAACCTGTTCTATGCACCGAATGGAACATTCTTACAAAGAACACTTTGCTTATAGAGTAGCATGTTCTAAAATTCTTTAAATGTGTCTCTCTGATGCATTTTATTGTTGTTATTTTTACCAGGCACTGCGAAATCTATTTAAAAAGAGACTATTCTCCTGCTTTAAAAATTCATAGTGTGTTTACCTCCCAGTAGTAGTTGTGGAGTCCACCATGTCACTCAACAGCATCCCATTTGGCTGGTAAAGGAACAGTGATGACAAGTTGCAAATAAAATTGAGTCCTGTTTGTTGTGCCTAGAAAGAAAGGTCGTGGTGAACAAGGCTTTATTTGTCAGAAACAGGGAAGCAGGATAACTAGAGGGGTAGAAGCAACCCAGAAAAGGACTCTCTGAAATGAAGGTTGAAGTTCCCTAACCCTCAGGTTTGCCTTTTAAACCAGTATTGTCAAAATGTACCTTTATTAACACCAGGACTAATCTGACAGCTAGGACACTGGTGTGGTGGGGGCATTCATGCTTAATGCAGTTCAAAAAACACAACACAAAACCAGATACAGACCAAATCAAGAAATGTTAATAGAAAGATGTCAGGGACTCTACTATCAGACACTTATTACTGTTTTAATGGATCATAATGGCTTCAAATCTACCTTGTTAGGAGCATGCTGCTCATTTAAAAAGTTTAATATCATATAAATCAAAGTGCTGTACAATACATTTGTGCTTTCCTAATATCCTTAGCAAGGTAACTGCACACATGAAATGGTGCTTCTCCTTTCTTTTATTATATTGGTGTGAATGGTAATAGCTATAATAATATCATTGTATTCAAATTGCTGCTGGCATTTGCTTACTGTTTCTACCTCTTCCACTAAAGATAGTACTGCTGTGCACAATACACACTACCTAAGTACTCTGATAACAATTTTTTTCCTCACAGATGGTTCTATAATGTAGCACGAAGCTATTTTAAGGAATAATTACTTCTGTTATGTCAACATGAAGTGTTGCATTATTTTGCTATTATTATTGATATCTTTTAGATAAGAGACTGGCAAGAGAAATTATAGTAAAGAACTGCTAGAAGTGTCCATCACATTTAACATGGCAGGTTTTCAGAATACCAGCCATTTTACCTGTATTTCAATCAGCTTCACTTTGGAGAATATCAACAACACATACTTGTCCAAAAGTGTCCTCATACCAAATGCCTAAAAACAAAAAGAGGGAAAATAAACCTGCAAGATCCCTCAGCTCCTCATCTGAAAGAACTTGGGCTCAGCCCAGCTGAGCAAATCAGACTTCTTTCCACATTATGAACTGGGGAAGGGAGATGGAGATGGTGGTTGAGTCAAGCAACCAAACTCAGAATAGTAATGTAGGGCAGGATTGCTGCCTGCAGGAAACTCAGCTTCCCATGGGATATGGTCTGACATGGTTAATTGCCAGTAAAGGAAAGCCTTGAACAGAGTTACCTGTACCAACGAACAGAAAGAAAAACTTCAGACTAAATGCAGAGCTGGAAGGAAGGTGTGGTGATTTTAGCTGTGTGTTGAATGTTTGCCTTTATGTTAAAGCAGATGCCGAAGGAATACATAAGTCAGAAGTCCAAAGTGGTTGGCCTATTTTCCTGAAGAAGAATGTAGTAATAGGTCTGATTCCAGATGAGATAAGGCTTTGTTATAACAAACGTAATGTTAATGGGCAGGTTCTGGTTTAAGTGACTTATTCAGTATCACAAAAAGACTTCTGACAGATAGGAAAAAAAAGGAAAATTATCTATAATGGTATTTAATTTTCTTAAGGGAAAATCTTACAGCTGGCTCTTATTCTGTAGTTTCCTGGCTTGTTCATTATGCAGTCCTCACTCCTAGTAACAATCCTTTGCACTGAATGAAATAATGTTAACAGTAGCATTTGACTAAAAAGAAAGTGCTATATAATACCTTCTGGCTGAAATTCGACTGTAAACTTGATTCTGAAATTTTCTGAAGTTTGTGAATATTCATAAATACTAAGTTTGACCTGGTATAAATACTGTTGGACCGTAGTGCATTTTCCCCATATCCAGGAAAAAAAGACACAAGAAAAAGAAACCAAACACTTGACCACATGCTTGACCCTAAATTGGATGATCAGAAGTGTTAAGGTAAGTCCTCAGTAGTGGGTTTCCTTTTGTTGTTGGAAGATAACTTGAGCATGTAGTGACTTGAAAGTGATCATGAGTTGGAAGTCTCATCCCTGGCTAGTATCAACAAAGCCAGCAGTGGGGATAATGATGTATCAGCAGCCCTGGAGAATTCAAGAGCTCAAATGCAAGGTAATTCCCAAGAGGCTTGAGGATAGAGAGTGCTTGGCTGATCTGAGGAGATCATATCTGTGCCACTGAGCATTTGGGAGCAGTGAGAAGATGGAGTGTGGTTGATGAAGGCAGTGTCTGTTTGTCAAAAATCCTTGTAGTAAAAATAATTCCATATATGTTTTTCCCCATTACTGTCTTATTCTAGCTAGAACTTTGTTTGAAGGCAAAACAGGCCAAAAATGAAACCTGCATCTCCACAGCTTGAGACAGATATTTTCTAGGAAAATGGGCCACTGCTGCTTCAGCAGAGCTGCTCAGCTCCAGATAGCAGTTGCATTTCACATGAGGGCCCTTACTGCAGGTAAGGATGTTCCCATTCCTGCCTAGGGATGCTCCAAGCCCGCAGAGGCAAGCCTGTTTGAGTCTCAGTTTTGTATTTGAGAGCTGCAGTTTGGGTCATTAGGGGTTGCTCTAGTTTTTGGCCCTAGATAATGTTTTCTGGTCATCTCTTTCAGAATATTACTGGGATGTAAGTACTTTTTCTAGTTATTTCTCTCTTCCCAAATGTAATATTCCCAATTGTATATTCATTACAAATAAGAGAAACACAGGGAATGGACGTTAACATACATGAAGATAAATGCACCCTTTCTCATTACTGTTTTGTGTTAGATGCTGTGTGAATACCTCAGAGACACTCACAAAGGACTTGATTACAAGTGGAATGGGGAAAGGGCAGCAAAGAAAACACAGAGGGAGATAAGAGTGACACAAAAATGATGAAACAAGCAGATAGATACACTGGGAGCAGAGTATTGATGGCCTTATGCCCTGGTAAGGGCATGGAAACAAAAGTTATGTCCAGATTTGAAGAGTTTGCCTTCTCTAAAACCTTCAAGTAGGAACAAAATAAGGATTAGGATTGCATAGTGTCCAATGATTGCTTAAAACTTCTCAGTTTCCATGGCTCATGGCACTCGTGTAAATCTGTTTCTGACCTCAAGAGATGAACCCGTTATCAATTGATAATAGTAGGAGAGATGTGAGTAATTTTGTTTCACTCTTGCCTGTCACTGCCCCGCTCCTAGAGTTCACTCCCTTGCTGTTGTGCTCTTGCTGTGATGTATAATTTCCACTGCTCTCAGGATGTCTCTCCCAGAAGCTGTGTTAAGGATGTCCTTTTTCTCCCAGAAGGCTTTAAGAGTCAGAAATACCTGTCACCTCCAGCAGAAACTCCCTTAAGCACATGCCAGCTGGCAAGGTAGTTCCTTAAAGTGGTAAGGAGAAGCGAGAAATGCCTTTAACATGGCTTTTGAAAAGTTGAAAAGGGTATTTAAGGCAAACATGGGTTTTTGAAAGATATGAAGATTCTGATAAAGCTCAGTTTTTACTTCACTTTCCCTATAAGATCTTCTTGATATTATACAGCAGTGGTGTTCCCTGAGGGAACTACTCTGGAACCTAGCTGAAAAACAGTGAAAAATTCAACAGTTGGTATGCCACTTTAAAATACTCTCTTCTAGAAGAATACTCTTTTAATCTTTTCTGAAATCACTTTTTCCTAGGCACATGACACGGTGCTGTTACATGCAGGTTAACTCCAGTTTAGAAGGAATTAGGATGGAAATAACTTTTGGGGAGCAAAGTCTCCCCACTACAGCTGCTGATGTGCCTGGTAACAGTTTGGCTGGAAGCAGTCCCAGTGGATCTTTTCTTCTCTGGTTGCTGTGAAGGCAAGTGAAGTGGTGATTCAGTTTGGACTGTAAGGCTGTGGCATGGTCCTCAGCTTGTTTGGGAGGAAGACTTGCTATGATATTTTACTCTAATATGCCCTGTGGGGTTCGTGTGGCTGTTCTTGTTTTAGGGCTGGTGGGATTTTCTTTGTCAGACATTCACCTTGTCTTTACACATCTATTCTTCCTATCCAAATACCTTGCTTGTTCTATGTGCAAGAACATGGAAATGGTAAAATTTAGCCATTGTAAAATAGTATTTAAACAGACAAATTCAAGAGTTCCACTAGCTCATCCTTATTTTGGTCTGACATAACCCTCAGCATTGGCAATAGCTGGAATGTATCAGCTGTTGTTAGTCAAAGGTGTACTTTCTTTCTCAGCTGACACCAGATGATTTTTGGTCTGCAAGACACTACTGTATCAGCAATGTTATCTGACAAAGGTACAGATGTAGGAAAACGTGCTTACTGTTTAAAACGCTGCTGATATTACTGTTTGGCAGATGGCTACTACAGGTGAATGCTTCCCAGTCATTTTAAGCCCAATGCAGTGAAGCAGAAAAAAAATAAACTAGATGGACTTCATAGCTGTGATTAAGCACAGTGCAAAATCCTTGGGGGGAAAAGTCTCTACAGCCCAGATTTACAAACAAATTTGGCTCACGCCAGCAGAAAACAAAAAGACCGGACTAGTGGAAAAATACACGGTTGCTGATTTTTCTTAAAAATTAATTTATACGAGTGGCTTTGTTGACTGAGCACATTCACGTGGACGTGCGGTGTATTATTCCAACCCTTTCTGTAACATAACCACGGTGACTGCATCACATGGGGCTAGTGCAAACAAAGTCTTGCTAACAGCCCATGAATAGAAGCATTTTCCAAGAATACGGTTTCTCATTGGGACTATCGACTGATTCCTGTGCTACCAAGGGAGAAGGATAGCTATGGACAGCTCTGGAGGTATATAAGTGCAGTAATCTGAAGCGTGCAAAACAAAAATGAGCGTTTGCTGTATAATCAGAAAATGGTACAAGGGATATAGTTAATTCTGTGACACTTAATGATTCCTGATCGGTAGGCAGTATCTAAAATAAGAGAGGGTATCGTGTTAAACATTCTACTTTATGTATATTCCCTGTCCTTTTTGTTCTCCTAATGTTTGAATCTGAGAGGCCATCACTGAGCTGACTTCCTCCACATAGCAAGACTCCCTGCATTTTCCCTTCTCCTCCATTAGCATCCTATTTGCATCAGACCCAAAATAAGCACTGTTTTCTTGATGGACTCAGCTCAACTTATCTTTCTGATCTCACATCCATTTATTTTCTTAGCTATTAAGCTATTCATCCTAACCCTCATTTTGTTTCTCACTGTCTCAGGTTATGAATTCATCTAATGGCAGCTCTTTTTCCTAGAACAAAAGCACTTTCCAAAAATATCGCTGTAAAACTTTTTCTTTTCCTCTTGACATTCCCCAAGAAGCGTTTTTGGATGCATGTTAGGAAAAACAGAGTAATATTCTATATACACTTATAGGAAATGATGAAACCACACTTATTTAGACTTTGAAGAACATCTTGATTTTTTAACGAAAGTAGAAATACTGTCAAGGTTTGATGGACGTGAACAGACTTTGTTGAAATTCTGGCTGTTTCTGAGCGGAGTAAGCGTGTGAAGAGGCCGACAGTCCCCTGGGAATAGGGACAGCGCAAGACTTGGTCCAGAGCACTGCCTCTCTTAGTCAGTGTTAAGTCGGCACCCCGTATAGTCCACTTTGAACTCAGAAGCCCACGCTGGCACCTCAGCCAGCGCACCCCACGGCCGCTCTGCCGCCGTGCCCCGGCCCGGCACCGCCGCGCCCGCGCCCGCCCCTGCCGCGCCGCCACATCCCACTTCCCCCGGCCCGCCTCTGCGCCGCCGCCACACCCCCGCCGCGCCGCCCTCTCCCATTGGCTGAGAGCGACGAGCGACAGGGCCGCCGGCCAATGGCGCCCGCGCTGGTGCCGCGGTGGCGCCCAATGGGCTGGCGCGCCCGCCACCCCTGCCCGTCGCGGCCGGGCGCTGGGGCTGCGCGGTGCCATTCGGAGGGCGGGCGGCGTGGGGAGCGGATGGTGCTGGTAGCGGCTCCCGAGCGCCGGCGAGGGCAGGAGCAAGAGCTGGCTGCGAGCGCCTCCCCCCCTCCCCATCCTTCCCGCTCCGGCTGCGTGTCCCCTCGTCGTGCTCTGCCGCCGACCGCCCTGAGCCGGCAGCGCTGTACGATGTGAGCCGCCGCTGGGCTCGGCAGCGCCCCCGGTGCTCTCGACGCTGGGGCGGGCAGCGATGGCCAGAGCCTGGCGTGGAAGCAGCAGCCGCCGTCGCCGATAGGAAGCGCCGGGGGCAGCTGGGCAGGCGGCGCGGAGACTCCCCGGGGCCGTGCAGCGCCTGTCCCGCCCCGCCCCCTCCCTCCTTCCCTCCCCTCCTCCTCCTCTCCCCGCGGCCGGTGCATGCGGGGCGCTGGGGGCCGAGCTCGGGTCCCCCGCAGCCAGCGGAGCGAGTGACCCGCGGGGGTCTTGCGCATCCCCGCTATGTCCTCGTCCAGCTCCTCGCAAACCCCCCCGTCCCACCACCAGCCCCCGCCGCAGAGGATGAGGCGCGGCGCCGCCGGGTCCCCCACCGCCGGCACGGCCGGGGGCCCCGGTAACGGCGCCGGGGGAGGCTCGGCGGGGACCAGCCGGCTGCTCCAGCCTATCCGAGCGACCGTCCCGTACCAGCTCCTGCGGGGCAACCAGCACAGCCCGACCCGGTCCCCATCCGCCTCGGTGGGCAGCAACACGGTGCCGGGGGGCGGCGGGGGTCGCGGCGGAGGCAGCCCCCCACCGCCGCCCAGTGCGACGCCGCCGCTGGCGGCGGGCGGCGGCGGAGCGGAGCCGGGCAGGGTGAAGGGCAGGCAGCGGCGGTCGCCGGAGAGCGGCGGCAGCAGGAGGAGCAGCTCACCTGAGAGACGGAGCCCCAGTTCCCCGGTGTACAGAGGTAAAGCACCGGGAGAAAGCCGGTCTCGCTTCCCTGCCCCGCGGGGGTGCTGGCCGGGCTGGGGCCGCCCAGGCTCCGGGCACTCCGGGCTCTGCTTTCCGCTGCTGGGCTGCGCCCTGCCTTCCCCCCGGGCCAGCGGGAGTGGGACACCGGGGGACTCCCGGCCCGACGGGAGGAGCCCCGCCGGAGCCTTAGGGAGCGGGTCGGGGGGCGAGGGCGAGCCATAAATCCCCCGCCCCCGGGGCAGGTGTCGTGCCCGGGTTTGCTTTGCCAAGAAGCGGGGGAAAAAGCGCTTCGTCCCGCCGCCCTGCCTCGCGATGGGGGGAGGCGACGCCTGAAATGTCATCCTCCTTCTCGGGCAAGGTGAGAATCCTGCCTAGGAAAAACACCCCCGCGCCGGCCTTGGGAGGAGCGGCGCGGGGGCGAGCCCGGGGGCCGCCGGCGGCTCCCCTCCCCGGGCGGAGAAGCGCTCGGGGGCTCCCGCGGCGGTGCTCTTGCCGCTTCTACCCTTGGCCTCGGGCTCTGGCAGCGGAGGTGTGCAACGGGGAAACGAGCCTTAAATTAACCCGATTCCCCGTCTTCAGCTGTAACTATCTAGTAGGGGTGATAATGAGTTAGATTTATATCTGGGGTGTCACAACCCAGTTCTGAAGTGTGTGTTAAAACCAAGCCTCAAATGCTCTTCCTTTCTGCGGAGCTCGGTTTCTTAAAAGACTTGCATTTTTGTAAGATCATTGGTTAAAAGATGTGATGTTTCCAAGCACGGGCTCCAAAACAAGGAAATTCCCGTATTGAGGTGTTCAAAAACAAGTCTGTCTCCTTCTGATACTTAGTACTGAATCCTTGGGACTGTAAAAAACTCAACCAAACAAAACCCACTACAAACCAATCCCCGTGTATCCAAAACAGGCCTGTAAAGTTTAAAATGTAAAATTGGTTCCCAGCAAGTCCAACTTAACCTGCGTCAGGTTGTCTGCTAAATTACTGAATGTGTTAAAGTGGCAGTGGCCATCTTACCTCCCCCACTCCCTTCTGCCTTCCCCCATCACTTGAGCAGTTGAATGAATTGGACTAAATGCACTTTTTATGTTGTCCTGCTGTAGCTATCAGGTATCGCACATCATCTCTTTCTGGGAGTGCTTTCTGTGGTTCGATACCACTTGCTTTTTCTGTCCCTTCCGTAAGTCTTAACTGTGTGTGATTTCTGTGGCAAATTGTGGTCTGTGTTGGGTGCCAGCGTGTGTTGTAGCAGTGGAATCTTACCTTCTTTCCTCTCTTCAGTTTTTATGTGTAGTAAATCCTTGCTGTCTGTAGTATTTGCAACTTGGGCAGATCTGTCATCAGAAGTGTCCTAGGTTGGGGCAGCATTTTACAAATGAGCAAAATGTCACTGCCAGTTACAAATGGAGTTAATTTGCCCTATGCATCTGCTTATGCAGATGACCTAATTGATTGTGTTATAATCTGACCAGAGATACTTTGTAATGTATTTTTCAAAAAGAGTCTATTTCTGCAGAGGGTTTTGCGTGCTTGAAAATGGAACTGAGCTTCTGTGGTTTCGATTCATTCAAGCTCTATTTAAAATTTTAAACATCACATTTTTTCTGACTGTATGGAGCACTAAATGTCCATTTCCCTTTTGCCTCTTAAACCTTTGGAAAATGCTAATGGGAAACTGGGAAAAACCAAAATATCTGTGTGCATGAGTAGTGATAGTGCTGATGATGAGCAGTAAATTATTTAATTATGGGAGCCCGGAGGAAAACATTGTAGTGGTGCAGTGTATAAAGCCTATGCTTAAGGTGTATTGGAGAGGGAGGGAATAGGGGCAATTACCTGCAAGCCAGAGAAATACTGCAAAGCTGTGAAGTACTTCATTAATGTGTATGATTTTTTTTTTTGTTGGAGGGGAGATTTTAATTTTAGAAAGTGGTTTCAGTCTTCTTCATCTGTGGGCTATTTTAGCCTTAATAAATCAGACTATAAATTAGTACTGAATGACTTTTCTGTCATTAGACTTGTTTGAGCTTGCCTCCTGGTGAACTGCGTCACAGAGCTTGATTTGGTTTAATGAGTGCAGTGTATAAAATCATAAATGGTCCGTCGAGAAATGCACCCTGTAATCTGTATGCACTGCAAAGAATTCGTTCCCCCTCCTCCAGGTCAAGCCAGCTGCTGCTGCAGAAGCTGACATCCTTTAGCAAATCCTGAATGAATGAATGAAAACAACGTGATCGCCCTAATAATGACCACAATTGCACACGTCAACAGCTTTATTTTACTGAAATACAGGCACCATTTTCTAGGGGGCGAGAGTAATAAGATACTCTATTTCTTCAGTCTTGCAAATGAAAAAAGGTTACCAAACCTCCCGTTCATCTTCCCCTCCACCCCCCCCCAAAGCTAGAGGTGTTTTTGCACAATTTGGAATATAGTTCCATGCCGTGGTACAGTATTTTGTCTTTGTTTCTCTGCTTGTTCTCAGCATTTTAGTAAATGACGTGTGAACACTAAAAACATGTTTGTAGTCTGTATGGTGATAATAGTATTTAGAAAATTGATTGCTGAGCTGGAGGACTACTGCAGTAATAATGGAGGACTTGAACAAAAAAATTAATGTTCCATTTTCAGACGTGGACCATTTTGCTGTGGCTTGTTAAACAATGCTACTCCGGCTATTTATAGTTGTTATCAGTATGCAAGTCTTGGGGAAGTGGCTTGATTAAGTTTTTTTGTCAGTTTTTCAAAGCCATTTCCCACTGCTGTAAAATGTGAGCTTAGGCTCTAGGTTTAATCCTGTTGTTTTTCTCACCAGTGCAGGAGATGTGTTTGTCTTTGGCTCTGCAGTCTGACTTGGATTGTTTCACAAATATGCTTGTTCTGGAAACTGCTTATGATTCTGATGGATAGATGTTATTCTCTTAAGACACCTGTCCCTTCCCCACCTCCTTTCAGCCTTTTTCAGTATAGATGCCTTGAACTGGCTATCCTGCTAAGCCATTTTGTGTGCATATTTTAGTGATTTGCTAGAGGTTCCTTTTATGAAGGAGATTTCTGTGCAAACACTCCAGCTTTGAGCCTCTACAGGTCAGAGCAACTACCACTGCAGGCACTGACATCACTACTACATGAATGAAAGCAGCATGGTCTGTTTTTTCTCCCATCATCATGTTTTCTACCCCTTCTTTCTAGTATACTGTGAAGGTTTTTTGTTCTGTAGCAACACCCTGCGTTGTTAGGACTGAAACTTTCAACAGTGTGATGTTTTCTTTTAAGCAAATTTGAGGACTTTTAGTTGTTAGGAAGCCATCACTGCCAGTAGCACTATTTGGTTAGTACTGTTGCTGAATGGGTGAGAAATCGTGAATGTTACGTATATATTTTTAAGGTGCTAAAAAAAGAGGGGAAAAGAGGGGAAAAACCTGATATCATAGGATAAATCTGCAATGTGCAAGTCTGTGCCTTTCTTCTTTCTTGAAATGTGTTTATTTCTTACTAGTAGATGTTTTTTATAGTGTGTGTTCATGTTTTGGAGAGCTGGCAGTGGAAAAAGTGTCTGGTTGAATGTAACAACACGTGGTTTTCTTAGAGGGAATATATCTGTTAGATCTCCGAGTGCAAAAAAGTAATGTCAACAGAATCTGAAGCTGTGTGGTTTATGACAAAGGATATTCTGGTAATAATCCAAAAAAGCCAAACCCTTGGACATGTCAAATAAAACTTGCTGTTTGCCTGTGGACACATCTTTTGAAGAAAAAAGCAGCTTGTTTTCCTCCTTGCCTTACCTGGATAAAATCAGCAGTGTCTGCTGTTATGTAAAGTAGCATGTATAAATGTGAGTGGGTTTCCTGTTTAGTTTCTTTTTTTCATGATACATTAATATTTTGGATACAAGGAGGGTGTAAATTACTTCTGTGATTGAAACTCAACACTGCTCTCACCAAATGCTTTGATTTTAGTTTTAACTCTAGTGCTACTGTAATATTTTGCCTCACATTTCTCTAACTTTCACTTACATATTTTATAGAACAAACTTTTTGCCATTCCGATTCCAAATGTTAAAGACAAGCATTAGTTTTAAGGACATATGAAAAATGCTATAATCATTTTGGCTGTTAAAGGTTCCCAGTGTCTTTTACTTCCCAAAATAACTCCTGAAGGTTTGCCAGAATGAGTGAGAGAAAGGAATTACAAAAGATGCAAAACAACCGAATAACTCAGTTCAGTGTAAGAAGTATATAAATCTGGTTTTAGGCTAGTGGAATTAGGAGTGCAGTAAAACAAATTTGTTGATCCTCTAGACTTGTAAGGGATGTCAATATTAAAAAAAAATCCAAAATTTGTACTTCAAAAGGTAGAAGTATTTTAATATCCTGGATTCAAACCATCCGATATTTTGGCATCATAAGCATTTATACCAGAGATCAAGAAGATCTTGCCTTTATTTCTAGCAAATGTAGGTAAGGAAGTAATTTTTGTGACGCTTCCTATTTCCTGATCCCTGAATAATGCAGTATTCCCATAATTGTATGGCCAAAACAGTTTTGCTCCAGCTTTGTCCCTCTCACTTCCCAAAATAGCTTTCATTGGAATATAATATGATGACATAGAAGACCCTGGCTAAATTTGATCCAGTTGTCCTGAACTCAGAGCCTTTTTAGTTACATGTTTTAACATGACTGTAAATGAGAATGGTGTATTAAATGTCTTTAATAAATAATGCTTTATAAAACAAATTAATTGAGCTTCTTTCAGGTGTTAAACTGCAGGAAGAAAAAATAGGAAGATATTTTCTCTGTTGAACTTGAATAGTGCTGTAGCAAGACATTAGCTTTGGAGACAGAACCTCCCCGTTTCATGAGAAAAAAAACCAACCTAACTTAAAAAGTGTATGATTATACCTGTTTTAAATCAGTGCTTGACCTTTAATTCTTATTCTTTGGACATAAGCAAGTATTCATGTGTTATATTTGGCCAAACTGAAGTTACTTGCCAACATCTGTGCATAGTAAAACGGTGGCGAATACTGAAATTTGGTTTCTGAAATTCATGGTTTCTGTGCTTTGTTGTTTTCTTTCCCATGGTGGTGGGGTGAATGGAGGTTCTTAAAATGTATTTTAAAATGCAGGGAGGGTAGATCAGTGGAGTGTATCTTAGACTAGTACAAAAGAAGGCACTGTTCACCAAGTCTAGACTGCTATATTGCAAAAATTCACAGTGGAAAGCCAGTTATTTTTAAAATGTGTTTTGTGCTACTACTCTATATCATTATGAAAAAAATAATGAAAATAACTCATGCAGTAATTCTGAAGTTTCAGATAAGTCTAGACTTGAAAGCAGTAGTTGTAACAATGCAAAATGTATTGGAAATAGAGTACATGCTCCTCAGTGTTTCAGTATAAGTGAATATCTGCAGTACATTTTAAATGGGGCTTTACCAGTTGATTAATTATCTTCATCTGAAGAAGGTAATATTTTTTTAACCTGCAGGGAAAACTGTTCAAGTCAGTTGACAATTACTTCAGTAGAGAACAGCGTTGCCAGCACTTGACAAAATAGGTAGTTCTTCATGGATTTCACATATGTTCTTGGGAAGTTGTTAAAGTAGAGTTTACCCAAGCATTTCTTAATAAGTATCTTTTATTGATTAAAAAAAGACCCTATATTAAACAACATAACTGGAAAATTGTGCTCAAGTATTTAACTGTCAATGATCATCATCTTGCTTTAGTGTTAGTATTTAAATGGATGTTTAAGTTAGTTTTTCAGTGCTGCCTGCTTTTGTAGTGCTTAAATAATGGCTTAAGGCATTTTCAGGCAAGTAAATTATCATTTACATCTCATCATTAGAATACATCATAGCAACTTGTCAGCCTGAGATTATGACCTTTTCCTTTGTGTCACCATTTTTAAGGTTTGGGTAATTGCAAAATGAAGAGCATCAGAGATCAGGGTGAAGGAAAATGGGTGTTTGTATTTAATAATCAAATTCTGAATAACAATTTTGAATGTATATTCACTTCCCCAAAATTAGATAGTCTTTCACTTATGCTTTTTTTTTTTTCCCATCTGATGTGACTCTGAAGCTCGTCCCTACCATACAACTAGTTTTGAATTGGAGATTAAATGCTGAGGTGTAGGAAGGGATCAGAGACTTCTGCAGCATGGATAGCACACAGAGTATCATGACCCAGTGTGTAATAGCAATCCTTTGGAATGGTGAGTCGGGCTCTCCGGTTCTTACCTTTCTGAAGCTGAGATGGTGTCCATGGAAGCCTTCATCCATGGCTGAAACTGGAAAACATGTGCTCTCAGGAATTCTTCCCTGCTCTCCTAGCTGTGTGAGTCTGGGCTTAGGACCATAGCTGTTCTTTTACATGGCCCCCTTGGATTGTCTGGTGACAACTTTGCCAATGTCTCCTGTTAGTAGGACAGAGGAAGGCGTGTAGCTCCTGGAAGTCTGTCTTGGAAGGAAGCAAGGCAGGGCAGGTGTGTTTGTGTTGAGGAGTGCCCTCAGTCTGCTGTTGCAGGCCCTGTAATACCACCATGCCCCGGGTGTGTTCATTTCACTTCTCCTCCTTTGGTATATGCACTTCCTAGCTGCTGCTGCTGATTCCTGCCAAACTATTCACCCTATTAGATTAGTTTTCTCTGACAGGGAGGAAAAGCACCCAGAAGGTGTGAGTGTCAGCACTCAAGCTATAACAGTTTTCTGCACAAAACAGTTTGTAAATGGGGGATTAACCTAAACAGTTTGTTTTAGATCAGTGAATATGGTTGTGATGGGAGGTTGTAGTTTTTTTTGTAGTAGTAGATATCTTAATTAGCTTTCCATATTAGATATTGTTGCTTTGCAGGTTGTATATATACTTCCTAGTAGGTCATAAAATGTTACGAGCTTGAGTTTTGAAACCTTAATGCAAGGTGCTGTATGGTTAGGCTTCCTTGTTTAGTATTGCATATGATGAATGATGCCACTGATGTTGGTGTTTATAGGACTTGACTTTCACTGTTGCTGGTGTTAAATTGAGGAGTAGCTGTTTGCTATGGATGTTGTTCTCACATGGGTGAATGGCAGCATTGGTTCTTACATGCTGTTTATTTTGCACAACTTGAAACTAGCTTTACCCAAACTACGCATCATTTCCTCTTTAGGAAGAAAGTGTCTCATTTTGCTCACAAGAGCAGTAGGAGTAGTTCTGTCATGGTTTTTGAATAATCTAATATCCTCTCTAGAATATTTTCTTCTCAATCTGCTGAGATACCTAAACAAGAATAGTAATTTAAGTGTCTCATTCCTTGAACAGTGCTAGTCACCTGTTTGAAGAAGGCTACCTTCAGCCTCCTTTCCTATGTCCTTACCACCAGGCATCAAGCAGTGTTGTAAACACGCTCCTGAACTTCGGGAATTAATACTTATTTCTGACAGGTCATTGCAAGATGACTGACATTCATACTTGAATGTGAAACGAATTTCTGTAGCTAAATTAATTTTAGTATTATATAAAGTACAAATCTGTCTTTTAGAAATGTTTTGTGTAACAGTAGTTACTCAGTTTTGAACTGTTTAAATGTATGGCAGTGTGGGTATAATTGTTATATTATGTGCCTTTTAATCTCAGGTGTTGTGATATACAATGCCTATTCTGGAGTTCTCAAAGAAATAATTAGTGAAGGTTGGCTAGCTGGATTACCTGGGTGTCTGTTACATTTTTTAAAAGTCTTCATAGTTAGGAAAAAACCCTCAAACATTTTATAGGTGCTTAGGCTGCAGTACAAAAATAAAAGAATCAAAACTGTAATAATTGTTTGACATTTGTCAGCATTTGGAGACCAAGCTGTCATTTGGAAATAACATGTTCTTACCAGGAAACAAGCTTTTGTTATTCACTGTTCAATTACTAGCTAATTCAATTAATTGTAGTCTGCAGAAGTTACCCTGTGAATACATACCCCACTTCAAATTATGCCATGAAGTCAGAAGTTGGCTATTAGGGAGCAGATTACCTAAGTGGAAATATACAGTCCCAGTTTGTGAACATGTAGCTCTCAGGGATAACAGTGCAGTTGTTTTTCTTAGATGAAGTGCTGTATCCATGCTGGATCAGAAATGTTGCTGGATAAACCTTGAAAATTTTGTGCTGTGTTCCCATAACTCAGGCTACAGAGGGACAGCACAGAGGAGCCAGCTCTACAAGAGCTATGAGTTTCTGTAGGTATTTAACATGATCGGTCCCAGTGCCACTCTTTCTGCATGCCATGGCAGAGCTCCCTAGCCCAGAAGGACTAGAAGATGGTGGTGGCTATAGTAGGTACCTCAGTGGTGCTGTCTGTGCTCTGGAAAGGTTTGGTGAATCCAGTGCTCACACATGGAGTCCAGTTCTGTGCTGCGTGTCAGCTGGACAATCTCTTTGGAATCTGGAGCCCTGGAAAGTGCATTATGAAAACCAAGTGGCTTTGCAGCTTTGACTCTGTGAGCTAGGTGTTACACCTCCATATTCAGCATATATTACTCTAAATCTTTGTTATATGTAATGTCTTAACTTTCTGCTTTTCAAAGCAATGAAGAGTTGAGCTGCTTGCTGAAAGTTAAACCCAGATTTACACTGTGTCCCGGAACAGACTTTGACCAGTGTGACTCTAAAAATACCAGCTAACTGCTGAAGAATGCAGAATGAGACTTAGGTTTACACAGTAGCTGGGAAGCTGCCAGGTTGAAGGAGAAGCTGTCTTCACAGAAGTAAATTTCTGTTCAAGGTCTTAAAATATTCGTTCTTAACTGATAGCTGTGTTTGCTTAATTGTGGCAATTGATAGTGGACTACCACACTTCCTTTCTCTCATACTCTGATTCCTCTGCTATTTCACCTTCAGTGGCTCCTTTGTTATACCTGATAACCTGCCTGGAATAATTATCTTTGCAATGTTTTCTTCTTCTCCCACAAAGAAACCATAAAATACATTTGAAATACTTTCTGTTCTTTTCAGAGGGAGCGAGGAAAAGGCCTAATCTGGAAGAGAAAAACTTCCCATGGGCAAAAATGTGATTAACTCATTCATGTTTAGAAGTAAAGTGTATTTGAGAAATGTCCATACAAGGAACTGACTGCAGACACATACTCAGTGTAGGGTATTGTCCACGTGGAAGATCCAAATAAACTTAGGTGCTGCTGTAGAAAGAGAGGCTCATTCTTTCAAAACAAGTTGTTTAGCAAAGTATGCATTCCATATATTATTTAAAATATTTTGTAAATCTGTTGTATAGATCTACCTTAATTTCTTCTAAAGAATGAACTAGGCTATTCAGATGATTGGAGGTGCATGATTTTTCTTTAGTATAGCCTTTAATATGAAGTTGTAGGATATAGGGAGATCTTTTGACTGCTAGATTTGTAGTAGAAACTTTGACTGGCCACATTGAAAATAGGAATTACCAACTGTAACAACTCAAAATTTCAGAGAAGCAGAAGAAATGGGTGTGCTGACACTGTACATGAAAAGAAATGTTAGATCTAGCCTTTGCTTAGTCATGCAAATATCCATGCAAATACCACAAGAGAAGAAAATCCTCCACAGAGGTTTGTTTACATCTCATGCATCTGGAGTAAAGTTTTGGATTTCAGAAGGAAGTAGTTTGAAAATTTGTCTGAATGGGGTTGCTCTGCCTTGAATAATAGAGGGTCTGTTTTAATGAAAAATGTTAATACTATTGGAGTCTTTCAGACATCAGAAAAGTTCAAGGATGTGATCTGATTGCATGGACACTTACCTCGAGAAGGCTGCTAGGAATAAGCAGAGTGCCTGCAAGAAACAGCAGGAAGAACTGAGGAAAGAATGTCATGTTACCAATCAAAAGGTGAACCTTAGCTGAGAATTGTTAAAACATGAACAGGCTTGGACTTTGTGTGCTTTAAGAGGGATAATAGAAACACGCAGATTGAAGAATGAGGAAAAACTTGTAACCATTTGGTATGAAGAAAAAAAGATCTGCGACTGATCTGCTAGAATGTATGGTTTGACAGTCAGCTCCAAGGAATAGTAGCTACAGTCTCAGAGGAAATAGCACAGATATTTATTCAATGCTTTGCACTCATCAGAAAAAAGTCTAAGGAATCACTTTCCATAAGGACAGTAATTTTTAACCCAGAAAGATAAAAAAACCCAAATTGTAAGGGACATGGATAATTTGGAATTGGGAATTACCAAGACTGTGATAAATACAGATTGCATATTTCAGTAAAGTCAGTTCAGAGATCTCCATTTCAGGATTCTGGAAAAGCCTACTCAGAAATTGACATTTACCTTGAAATTTCTGAGGCAGTCTTGTTAGTAAGAGTGACATCATTAGAGAATAGATATCTCCTGAGTATAGCAGGTATATCAGCAATGCTGGTGTTTTAAAAATGTGAAAAACGTTGTGTCCAGTTCTAAAGTATGGAGAACTATTGGTGGAACTTCAGAAGAAATTGAAAGGGATGGTGGAAACCAGGGAGAAATGTTAAAGTGCAAAATGAGCGTTCCAAGTGGTGTCATGCTAACCTGGTCGTTTTGATAAGAAAACTGATCTAGACAGGAAGTAGATCTTATCTGTTTAGGTAGATTTTGAAGTTAGGGTGATGAAACCATTGATGAATATTGAGAGGTTTAATTAGTACACAGGAAGATTATGCAAGAGGAGTTTAAGAGCCAATGGGAATTGAAGTAATAAGTTAAAAAAATCAGATTTACAAGTAAAAAGTGGAAGTTAAGGTATGTGTGGTTGTACATGATTAGAGCATCTTTTCCTCACAGGAGGAGCAGCTAATTTGAAAAATCTGAAGGGTGGAGTTGGGTGGTGGTGAGATCTCTGAACTGCCAACATCAAGTAACTGAAAAACTTCTGGGCACAGGTCTGGTCTTATATGAAGAGCACTTGGCCACACTGGGGCTGCTGAGGCATTAAATGGTGTACTGCACACGCTTTTCATGCTCCACAGTTCAAGAAAGGTAAAGTCAAACTGGAGCTGACTCAGAGAAGGACTCACAGGTTGGAAGTTTAACTGGTGATTCTAAAAAAAGCTGAATAAAAATACAGTTGCTTTGTCAGAATCCAGGTGTGCAAGGAAGGGAGTGAGCGGGTAGATTGGACTGACAATGAAAATATTTATATATTAAACTTTAAGAAGGCCTGAAACCATCAGGAAGAGAAGAGTTCCTGGGTTATTTTTCCAGTAGGAATTGTGATGACAAATAGCTGCTGGAAGACTGACTGTACTCTGTTTTGAAGTGGTTATGTGTTTTGTCAGTGATAGCTAGGAAGTGAGCTCCAGATTTAGGAAGTTGTTTCTAGTCTTTGTTTCTATGTCTTAACTGATAATGAAAAGATAATTTATTTAATCATCAAAGTTGAGTACTCCCATTTAGGCAATCAATTTTAATCTGGTTTTACATTTCTATTTTCAATTCTTTTTCCAGAAAAATATATTATTGTTGTTTAGTATCATTTGCTCTTGCTAGGAGAATGCTTTCTATCTCTAATAATTGGTGATCATTATGACGGCATTGTATAGCCTCTGTGCATTGATTAGAGTTCTTTGTGTATTTTGATTATGGAAATGGTGAGTTGTGCCTTCTGATTTGTTTTATTCATTATTATGTCCAGCTGCATTTTGATGGAAAGAAGAATTAGATGAAAGGTTTACAAACCCCTCACTTTCTACATCTTGTTGATCTTGTTGAATTTTAAGTATTGTCTTTATAACAACAGCAACAAAAAATCCCCTCAGAGTCATCAAGTTTATTTGAAAAAAAGTGTTCTTCAGTTACTGAATCAACTGCATGTGTTTATATTGACCCTAAGCACCCCAAGCTTTAGTGCTGTTCTTGGTTCTCAGTTTGGTTCTCAATATTGGATACACAGAATGGATGATCCAGCAGATCTAAATTAATGAACTAAAAGGAAGGAAATTCTCTGTATCTGCTGAAGTGTCCAACAGTGTGGATGGTTGTTTCGGTGTGCTTTTTCCCAAGTACTTAGCTGCTGAGCTCCAATCAAATTTGTCTTGACTTTATAGTGCAAACACTTAATAAAGTGTTTTATTTTGTGTATTGTGTAGTATTTAAATTTGAAGTAATAATCTTACAAAGAAAAATGTATTCTAAAAACATGAAATACGTAAATGAAGGTTTGGACTTAGTGCTTTTTACCTACATGTCATCCTGTTAGAAGAGTGCAAGTGTGTAGGTTACATCTGTTGAACAAAGCAGGCTTTTGTGATGTGAAATCCTACAGGTCCTATACATGCCAGCAGTAATCCTTGTTAGGAGAATAGTTTAGCTTTAGCAGGCTGAAACTTTCTGCCTTATGGTTTGTTTACTTTTCTTACGGAGATTAGAGCATTCTTTCTGTGTTTGATCTCTAAGGATAATGATTTTAAACAGGGGAGTTTTGCTGTAGACAAAATCTGACTTCTGAAACATATTCATAGTCACATTTTACCTGTACCTCTGGTTGGGGGGAATAAGGGACATGAGGCATACATGGATAGGCAACCAGAACTTTCAGTCAACTGCAGGTCCAGTGAACTATGCCTACAAATTCATCCATGTGTTCTACTTCCTCTGGTGTCCATACTAGCCCTGCCACTGTGCCATCCCGTGTGGCTAGGTGTCCTTGAGAGTCTTGCATGAAACCTCTGTTATGGAAGGAAGTGCCTTAAGATGACTTAGTCATACCTATAAAAGATAACTCAGTATAGTTATTCCTAAATCCTGTACTGTGGGTCAGTGTGTGTACAGTTTTCCTTTGAAGGAGCAAGCTGGTTTTGTCTTACATTGTTTTCCCAGTATAGGTGATGTCCTGTCTTGATAGACTTCTGTTTCTTGCAGTTCAGTCTGAATTCTCATAAGCCTTGTCAGGTACAAAACCAAATCAGCCCTGACTACCAGACTGTAAAATGATCTGTGTGGAAAACTGGCTCCCCTCTTTATTTTTTTTTTCTCCCTGGAGAATTCTGGATGCAGAAAGGACATGATTCATGGACCTGGATCTCTGGAAAGATCTTCACTCTGAAGAAGTAGCCTGCTTTCTGCTTGTTTGGTTTTGGTTGTTGGAGCCCTGGTTAGATTATGGTGCTGCTCTGTGCTGCCTTTATTTTTCCCTTCAGTTAGGATGATGAGAGGAAATTTGAGTAGATTTTGTCTGTCTCTTTAGGGTAGTAACTTCAGAATGTCAACCCTCTTCATTTTTAGTCATTCTCTCTTGTGATTTTTAAAGATAGAAACTGGGGAATAATTTCTGAAGTTGATACAACTGAACCAAAACCAGTGTGGTGCACATAATGAAAACAAGTTTTAAGGAGCTGAATGTAAAGTACTTTAGAGATGTAGTGGAAGGTAACTTAAAAAGACTGTCTCTTCTTATAGTCTCTTAGAATTATAGTTTTGGTAGCAAAGCATGGTACTGCCTTTTAAATGTTTGAAAATGCTGGTATTTTGTTTTGTTTTAAGCTATTAAAGAGATTAGGTTATTTAATTTGAAATTATGAAGGAAGAGTGCAGTAATTTCATGTTTTTTCTTTTCAATTGCATAAAAGGGTGCTGTGGGTTTTTTTAAGATCCTATTTAAAATCCTATTTTTTGTTATTTTGTATGAGCAGTACATGGCAAACAGCATGCTCTTTGTTGCTCTGCACCTTTCTGAACTGTTAATGCAGTCATGCAGCCATTTAGCAGATTGGGTCAGAAACAAGTCCGTCAGTCACTGGCAACTGGGAAATGTCTTTTGAGCCAATAGATCTCTTTACTTCTCTGGAGTAAAACTTCACGGGGACCCCAAATCCCTTGTTAATCTTTTTCATGAGAGATTTTGGCTCCAATTACAAGAGAAAAGCCTTCTTGAGAAAGAAAATTGAAATATTTTTTTAGAGTGGCCTCTAAATCCCCATTATTCCATCTTTTTCCTGGCGAAGTCATAGAGACAAGTTCCGCAAATTAAACACGCACCAGTTTGACCATCTACCTGCATAACGAGAGCAGGAGAGACCAATCCGATGTGCATTCGGATGTCGGTACCTTGTCACTATATATGTGCTTAAAAAGCAAGCAGAAAAAGCCAAACTAACTTCCCTTGACCAGACTCTTCAGAGACAGAGTCCTCTTGAATCCAGAAGTCTGCTTTTATGGTACTCAGGGAATCACTGTCCAAAGTAAGCAAGAACAAAGGTATCCCTTTTTCATGCTTTTACAAGGTGTAACAGGAGAGGGGACTTTTAATTAGGTGTAGGACAGTCATCAGTAGCTGCTGTGGGAAATGTGACTTAAGTGATGTCAGGCCGTCATTCCCTGTGGGTCACCATTCCTCAATAGTCAGCTTTCCATTTCTAGTTTTTGATTTCCTAGACTGCATTCTCACATAATTCATTATTTAAGAAGCACTCACGCAGGCACTACTGCATCTCGTTGGGTTAGTAGATTGTTGGAAATTTGTTGTCAGATCTGATAGGAATGTCCTAGAAATATCTGATACTATTTTATGATTGTATACGCAGTCTCTGAATGTCCTTTGGGTCAGACTATTTGAACTCTGACTTTGTGGCTCTTGAAAAGAGTCTTAAGCACACTGGGATATCCATCATAGTGAGTCTTCCCAAGAGTATTTTTTGAGAAAATTCTTTTGAAGTTAGTATTTATTTCCTAGATAAAATCTGAAATTCTTCAGGAATGGATGAATCCTAAGCTTGGGACTCATTTCATGAGAAGCTTGTGACCAGAAGGTTGTGCAGGGTGCTAGCAACTAAACTGAAGAGAAATGACATCTCATGAAAATTAATTGGGGAATTTAATACTGATATTTCATGGTCTCAGGTTAATAGTTAAATAACTTACGAGAAAAGAAATTACTGCAAGAATTTTGTCTAACCTTTTGGCAGGACAGTGTCAGAATTAGCTGACATCAAAAGTGAGTGGACAAAACTCCTAGTTTTGGAGAAGAATGAATTTTATTTTTATTTCATGTTTTTCACTCAATTTGAGAAGAGTCTGTGTTTCTGTGATTCTCAGGATAATTTTAGTCCTTTAAAATCAGTTATATCTATGCAAGTATACGAGAGGAAAAGTTCTGGCCAAATTTGAACTGGATTTGCTAACTGTTAAAAGAAACATGGGAAGAAAAGATGTTGACAGATGAGCGCTGGTGGATTGAGCTGAACCAGTTTTTTTACTGCTACCAGTGCTAGCTGTCAGTCTTGCTGTTCTGTTGCAGGTGATTTTCCTCATTGTACATGTGGCACAAAGCTATTTAAGCTAAAAATGGACTGTGAACATGGCTTTCAGATTATGTGCAGGTTAGCTGCCTCTATCCTGGATGGGAAGGCAAGATCTTCATTTTAGAGCTGCAGCAGATGGTTTTATTTGAGCCCCCTGTCCTTTTCAAAAGAGCTGTCGTGTTAGGCTCTTACTGAATTACATTTTGCTGTCAGAGAAATGGAAACCTTTTCAGTCAGTCTAGGTAGTATAACTAGAATTCTCTTTGCTCTCAATGCAGCATGCAGAATCATGATTTCATGCAGGTTATTTTAGTTGATTCCTGCTGAGAGGTAGGATCATGCCGAATTTTGCCAGCTGTAGTATTCAGGTGGACCCTTGTGTCACTTTGTGTAACATTCATTACTAGAATGGTGTAGCAATTTGTCCTAAATTCATGCCATTAAAACTTGTGGCATATTTTTAGTAACACATAGAATCACAGAACTTTCTGAGTTGGGACTCACAAGGATCATAGAGTCCCAGTCTTAAGACAGCAGCCATAGAGGGATCAAACCCACAACCTGGGCATTATTATCATCATGCTCTAATCAACCAAGCTAATCTCAGTGGTCATGAGGTATTTTGCCTTGCTGCAAGCATATGTCTTACCTTTCTTATTTCTAGATAACTTCCTCAGGTAATGTTACACTGCTTAAGTGCTGTGAATTTAAGTTTGCTTATTCTGGAGGCAGGGCTGACTTTCGTTTGAGATGTCTCACTTGTCACTAAAACAGCAGAATCCTTTGACTTACTGCTGTAGTAAAATCCATTCATACCCTTGGGTTTTAGTCTGAAACTTGGATAAAATCAGTCTGTAATTTTAGAGATTTCTTAATATTATTGAAGCCTTTCTGAATGCTGAAGTCTTGGCTATCTTCAGGAGCTGTTGAAGCACTTCAGCCATTTTGATTTTCTCAGAAAACTGGAGCATGAAGTTTCTAACCAGAGAAAGTGATTTGGGCTGGAGAAGGGTATTCATTATAGTAGCATCAACATTCCATTGATAATGAAAATTTGCGAAGCAGTGTTATGTCGTTGCTCCCTAGAGTAGTGGGAATCCAGACATATGATGAGGTGAGAAAAGCAAGATTAAGAAATAAACCCTGAGAGCAGTTCTAATATTTAGAAAACTACTTAAGCTGATCTGATCTGCCACTGTTGGGGTCCAGTACAGTGATGCTCTCCAGAGCGTCCCATCATATCTGAGTACATTACTATACAAGACACTTTGTCAAATGCTAATTTGCAAAAGTTCCTTCAGATATCATGCTTATAGATCCCTTCTCCATTATTTTTTATAATAATGTTCTAATGATACATCCTAAGAGGTGAGGAAGCAGAACTGTTACTGAACAGACCACAGGGCTGCTGCTCTTCTGGCTCACTGGTGGTTTCTACCCATTATGTTGTGCCAACTCTGCTGTAATGGGGAAAACCCTGAGTTTATGACTTTAGGTTTAGGGGTGCACTTTAGTTTTCATTATGTTTAACTCAGTGAATTATTTTGCCAGCTGGATTCACACGTCTGTCTGTGCATGCCATCTCAAAGGAAGGAGTGCAGATGATGGTAGAATAGGGATGGTATGAAATCCATCTCAAAAGAGATGGAAGGAGCACAGACAACAGTGGAATAGGGATGACATTAAATTAGCATTTACTTGAATTGGTTTATGCAGTTGAGAAGTGGTTCATTTGCTTAATTCAGAGAAACAATGATGAATAGTAGGGGCTTTGGAAACCACATCTTGAACTTTTTCTTCTCTCAGCTTTAAGGCTTGACAATGTCTTGCAGTCCATTTCCAAGATGCCCATGGAAAAACAAAACAAATAATTTTTGGTGGTGTAGGTTTCTCTTCAGTTTTAATGGCATTATTTTAGTTGATAATGTTGGGATTTCTGTTGCCTTTCCTCTGGGTGTAGAACAAGTTACAAACCTTAACTAATTGTCTGGTTGTATATATTTTGTCGTGTCTTTTGGGCATGTGTTTTTTGAGTTTAGTCCTTACTTCCTCGTCTTCAAACATTATCTTGTGCATTGTTGCCGACTTGTTTTAAAAGGTGTTTTTTGAGAAACTTTCAAAACTTGGGCTGAGAGAGTAGCATAGTGCCATAGCATGACAGGGAAGGATGAAGAATTCTTGGTAGCTTTTTACCCATTGGGTACGCTTGTGTTTCAGTGCAAATGTAAACACTACTTTAATTTTTGAAGTTTGTCATCTCTGTTTTGGATTTCAGACTTCTTTACTTTTAATAGTTCAAGGATCTTTCTTAAGATGCAGATTTGTCACAATTGGAATCCTATAAGGATAGATCTGTCAGAAAGGGTAGAGATTTGATTTATAGATAAGGCAGTCAGAATAATTATAGTATAAAAGTCAGCATGATACATTATGTCATGTCCAATTCACAGCATTATTTAGAACCCCTTCACCTAAAATGAGTAGCTAATGCAGTGTTTCAGCAGGTCTATACATTTGTCTAAAATGGTCTGGTTTAACATTGTCTTCATATATCATACTGTAATACCTTACTGTAGTACTGCAAGCTATACCTTAATTGTGCTGAATGCTGTATATCACATTGATGATGGACTCTGCCTTTTGAGATCCATCAGTTCTAGGCGATACACAAATAGAAAATACTTGTGAAGGCCATGTTTGGACTCAGAAGTGAGCCAGCAGGTCTGCTCTCATGTTCTGAGCAGTCAGTAAGCATTTGGTGGGTCAGATCAGTTCTTTTAGTAGGGGTGAGCAGAGCAGTCGCTGCCATGTAGGGCTTAGGTTGGCTAATGTGAAGTCTAGAAAATGAGTATATGAAGTAATTTTGCCTAAAGGACAAAGCAGACAAAGATAATCCAGAGAGCATGCCATAAAATTCTGTTCTTTCCCACATCAATCTCGTGAATCACCCTGCACTTTGCTCTCCAGATGAAATGCAAGAAAGTGTTCCATGATCTGGGTGTATTGGAGAGAAAAGTACAGGGAGGAGTCGAGGACTGCAGGCACAATGATGAGTGAAAACAACCAAGGCAGCTGCTCTGACCAGCACTCTGTCAGAGGGAAAGATGGAGTCACATTCTCAGCTTGCTAAGGCCTGCAGTGGGATCTTGTAAATAATATGGAATTGATTTAAATTATGAGATAATATGGAAAAGAGGATAAATCTGATATGCATCCTCTTAACAACCATGATTTTTCTCATGATTTGTGTTTTAGTATTTGGAAAGCTAAGCAAGCTGACTTAACAAGTGCTCTGCTATATTTTCTATTTCTGCATGTCTGGCTTTCCTGAGTTGCATCATCACTGTATTTAAATTTGCTTGGTGTTTTTTGCTGATGAAAATACATAGCATAAGTAGCCCAGTTCTTTGTGGATATGAACACCTTAAGCATTGGGGTTTTTGTAACTGTTACATTTTCCCTTTTCTATTTGTTTTTCTTTTTCTGTCTGATGTATTTGCTTTGATGTGATGGCATTCTTTTCAGCTTGGCATTTAGACAAAGGTTTCTGATGTGTTCTTGCCATTGTGTGTCATAGCTAGCTTTTAACATTTCACGTCAAATTTAGCCTGACTTTTTTGTTGATTTTGTTCTGGTTTTCTACAGTGGACAGGCCAAAATCCCAGCAAATCAGAACTTCTGGTACCATAAGGCGAACTTCTTCTTTGGACACAATAACAGGACCTTACCTCACAGGACAGTGGCCACGTGATCCCCATGTACACTACCCTTCATGTATGAAAGATAAATCTACCCAGGTAAAAGCAGTAAAACAAGACAACAGAGATGTTTCATATGATTGATGTCTACTCAATTTATTTCTGAAGAAATGTGGATTCACTTAATTTTATTAGAAATATGAAATCCTAAAATAAGTGACAGTAGTCTTTTTTTAATCTTTGCCAATGCAGTAACGTGGTATGCAAGGATAATATTTTTATGCTTTTAGGAAACAGTTGTTAAAAATAATTTTCTCAATGTGGGCAGATCTATTGAGGCTAAATAAGCAGATATCAATCTCAGCCTTGTATCTGGTTTATTTTGAAGCTGCCATATGCAAAATTGTGCTGAGTGTTATTTGAGAAAAAGCATCCATATAACAGTGGCTGACAAGCAAAACGATTTTACTAAATCATGGTAATAAATCTGTAAGTCTCAAAAACTGTGTGTTTGTCTGTGTGTGTGGGACTGAGGGAAGGCCACTGAGGTTATTCATGGCCTGATACTTTTGTGATAGCCTTGGATTCTCTTCAGGGCTCTGTCCTTAGTAGGACCCTCTGGCAGGTAGGTTGCTGGGGCATTCTGCTGCTCCAGTGCTCTTTGACTGGAAAGGTGAATGTTCTTTCTTGCCTGTTTCCTCCTTGTGCTGGAGCTTGTTGCCTGCAAAGATGATCACTGTCAAACAGATTAAAAATACATAGTTCTAACCACCCCTCCCCAGTTGTTATCAGAGGAGCTGCATTCTTTTTTCCAGCAGTGCTTTTGAAGTTTGGAATAAGCTATCTGAGTTTGTCTTCCAAACTAAATTGGAAACTAGAAGAAACTAGTTCTCTTTAGTTATAGTTTCAGTCTAACAGGCCATGTAGGTTTGGTTATTAAATCAGTTGTTTATCTCTTGTGCCACGATTCTGATCCATAGTTATCATGGACCTTGACATAGATTCTATGATTCTAGTCTTTTGTGTAATACTGAGTTTCTCAGGACAAGTTAGAATCTATATAGAAGTTTCCTCATCTCTAAAATATGGTGTTATGCGGCACAGGAAGCCCTTTGATGGGGTAAAGATAAGCACCGAATGCTTAGAAAAGAACAATAATGGGTCTGGATGTTTCAGAAATCTTACTTAATGAATTTGAGAAACTGATGATTAAAATGTTCCAAGAAAATTTTTAGAAACTGTAATGAGGACCCTTTGGAGAAGGCTGTCTTCATGTCCTGCTTGTTTTGAAATGAGACAGTCAGTTTTAGCCAAAAAACAGCAGTCATATTTACTGTCACAAAAGATCTGCTTAAAAAGCCCTTAATCCTGGATTTATTTTCAAGATGCCTTCTTTTCACAATACTATGACTTTAAAGTCTTTCTGTTTGGAAAGCTTTGTAGTTACTGTATTTCTCAACCCCTCTCTTAAAATGCATATCCATATCAATTTTTACAAATACCCTTATGAATAGAAAATTTAGAATATTTAAACATTTAGAAACAAACATTTTCACTAGTTACAGAAAAGATAAACAAACTGTTCTATAAATATTTCAGCTCCAAGTATTTGGTAGTAAAATTGCTTTCCTAGTGAGCTCAAGTAAGTGTTCAGGTTATGTGAACGTTTGGCTGTCTCCCTTTGCCTCATTCAGAAACCAAAAGTGAAATTTTACCTTTTCAGCATAATCGAGTGTGAAAGAGAGGAAAAGCACACTGTTGCCATTACAAAATGAAGTATTATTCCAAAGGGGTAGGAGCAGGGAGATCTCAAGGTTTGCATTTGGGGATATCTTCCAGCTGTCTTTTTATTCAAATTGTGCCAGACTCAATCATTTATCAGTGCTTAAATTGAGTCACTACTTGGGACTATGAATGTGTAAAATGGAATAAGCATATTGATATGCAGAGTGATTTCCAGCTGGAGGGCGCTTTTTGTTTGGTTGGGGTTTTTTGTTTGTTTTTTTTTTTTTTTTTTTGGTTGGTTGGTTTTTTTCCCAAATAAAATGCTCACTAGGGAGGCTTGAAGATGATCCTAAAACATTGGCTTATGTTTTGGTGTGTGTCTGGGTTTTTGTTGTTTAAGCTCTGTGTAGTTTGAAGTGTATCTAATTTCAAGAACTGAGGATGAGTTCCAAGTTGTTGATAGGATGCATGCATAGCAAATTAAATTAAATAAAAAGAAGCTAATGAAAATCAATAAACCATTTTTCTGTATGAGCATGTTTTCATTGGAGAATAAGTTATCTCTTGTTTTACTTCTAAATTCGAGAACAATGCTGTCAATATAACTTACATTGTAGGTGGAATAATTATTTCTCTTTCAAAGGTGTATTTTGTTCCTAATTAAATGTTAACCTAAAATCCAAATTTTGTGCAGTATTGTTAAGGTGGTGATTATGGCTGTTCCAAGTTTCTTAGAATTCTTGTTTTTAAAAAAAGAGCTAGTTTCTGGTCTTCATGGTGATCAGATGAACCTTTAATGAGCTTTATTCCAAGTCCTTGTTTCCACTTAAGTTCTTTCAACTTGTATAATACTCATGAATAAAATGTTTCTTCATAAAAATAGAAGGGAGGGAACAGGATTTTGCTTGGTTTAGTTTGTCGCATCTTGGAGAATAGGAACTAGAATTCATATTTCTGTGTCTCTGTCACTTGCCCCAAGTGTTTTGACTGAAAGTACAGAAGAGAAGTGGTTGTTTGCTTTTGGAAGAATGCACTGTTACACTGCATTGTGATGTTTGTACAATTCAGTATTTCTCAGAATTCTGTATGTACGTTCCTGTGTGTATATGTGCATATGCATGCAACTAGCTGATCTTTAAGGAGCAGCACATTTTGGATAACCAGAGGTATGCAATTTTATTTAGTAGTGTTTTAAGTATTTCAGAAATGCAGGTAAACTTCCTATTATAAGAAGTTACTTGTGTTGATACACTTCGTGGTCCCCTTCCTGAAATCTTCCATTGTCCTACTTTGTTCTCCTTTTGTAAAATCTGAACTTTTCATTAAGATAATTTAAAACTCAGTATAATTTTTCCTCACTTTTTCTGTCTCTTTTGGGAGCACTGATGGAACAATTTTGTACACCACTTCCTTATGCTTCATCATTTAAGTATTTCCCCCCTTCATAGTATAAAGAACAACTCAATGTTGAAATGGCTGTGTCTAACCTTGGAATCTTCAGAAACATTTGGATAATTGTCAGAGTTGATAAATATAATTATTTGGCAGTAGCTAAGTAATTTAAAATATATTTATAAAATTAAAAAAGAGATAATAAAAAGAAACATGATGTTGATGTCATAACAAAAGTATTGTCAGTTAAAATTTGTCATAGAGTTTTTCTCAGTCTAAATAATACAAAAAAATGAACAAATGGCCTAGTGGCATTTTATTATCCAGTGATTTCCAATTGATGACTGAGGCATATCCAGCAATATTGGAATCCAGTTTTTCTCATTGGATATGGCAATTAGGTATGGAGCAAATGAAACTGAAGAAAGTTAGCAAAATGCCTTTCAGAGTTTTTATTTCTCTCTAACCTAGAGAATAGTGCAGAGTTTCTAGGCTAAAACAAGTTTTTCTTATGGGTAGGTCAAGGCTTTAATACAGCTAGTTCTCATTAGACACTTTTTTTTTCTTCTGGGTAGATTTTTTTTCTGTAATATTAACAGACATAAACAAAGAGGCTCAATTGCATGAAGCTTTTTTACTGGTGTATTAGTTATAATTGATTTTGTAGGATATTTTAATGATGTATATTGGCAGAAAGAACAGGAAATAAGATGTATTGTAGAGCTGTGAAATTGTCATTCTAACTTAACTTGTCTGATGTTTGAGAGTCATCATCTATAGTCAAATTGACTTCTAACTCCTTAGGCAATTTCTCTTTGTTTCTAGATGAGACTAGTTTCTAGATGGCCTTTGAATGCTTCAGAAATACCTGAAAACACATCAGTTTTTATTTTCTAGTGCTGCCATTGGGTTTCTTTTCAATGTGGAAGTTCTTCAGAAACATATTGCTTCCCCTGTAAAGACATATGTAGATACTCCAGAATGCAGGCTGGATGTAGTAATTGGAGTGAAGAGCTGGCAAAAATATGAGATACTTAAGGTAACACAGTCTTCCTTTAGGTTTTGGTAGGTTGGTATGCTATGCAGTCATTCTGATCTAAGTGGAAAGAATGTAGGTGTATGTCCCTGGCATGGATGGAACAGCCAGGCAGGGTTACCTTGCTTGGAAGAAATGCTGATCCCCACAAGGCTGGGTAAGTTAGAACTGTGGTAATTGTGATTTACATGAAGACTGAAGAGAGCAAACAGATGTAGCATTCTGAACGTGTCCTATCCCATGTGCAGCTGAAATAGACCACAAACCTTAACATCTTAAAAACGTCTTGAAGGTGCAGCATCCATTATCTAGTGTTTTCAAGGAACTCCCCCAAAATCTTGGTTTCTTAGTGTGGCCTTGCAGGACTAATCCTTCTTCATGAAGTTCAGTGCATCACCTCTGTGATGCTCTGAAATGTTACCAGTTTCAGAGATAGTGCCTGACATCTCTTACTGTTGGAGGTACTCTTACCCTCTCTCTGACTTGAAGTGCAACAACTGTAGTTTGTCATTCAGAAATTTTTCTTCTAGTACAATTCTGAATTACATTCTGGCTTTAATATTGTTTTTTTCATATGTTTAACACTTCAAAAGTACACTTCCAGCTTCAAATGAAGGCTTTCATTGATAAGCCTGTTTTGTGGAAGTTGTAAATAAGATGCGAAAACAATTTCCATGAAATGTGACAGATTGTGGGTGCTACACACCCCCATCTTATTTGTGGTCTAAATGACAGCATTTAAGTGAGATATGAGGTGTTCATATATAAGCTAAACTTAGAAAAGCAGAATTTGTTTGAATACAACAACAACAGTCTGGGGTGCTTATGTTTGTTTTTTAAAAGCTTTTGCTTGAATACAAAGATTTGTTGTTACAAACTCAAAATTATTCTTCATATAATGTGGATTGCAGCATATTGCAAGCAGCAATTTCCAGGGTTTGAAGAAGAATGCCTTGGAGTCATATTCTAGTAACTGCTTATGTTATATTATTTTTGTAAAGCTTTTTCTTTTTTAAATTTGCCTCCAAATAGCACATAAATGTAACACTGTCTGACTTCAGTACTGTGCTAGGAGCACCATGCAATGTTTGTGATCTATTACTGCAGGTAAAATGGGGTTCACAAATAGTCTGCCCCTGTATACTGTGTATGTATACTTTGCAGGTTGTGTCTTGACTCCGTTTGTCAGGGGCTGACAGCATCCATGTAGTCCTTGTCTCAAGGGAGATGGTATTTCAGTGGAAGAGAGTGTCAAAGCATTCTTGAACAAGTGCACAATTCAGTATTAAGTGAATACATATTTTCTGTGTCTTTTTTTTTTTTTTTTAATTTCTCAGTAGATCCTCTGCACTATAAGGATTCCCACCTCTCTCTCCTAGCAGTCAGTGGTGGTGTTGATGAAGGTCTTTAGGGGTTGATCTTAGTGGTTTGTCCTTGCTATCTGGATCAATATCTGTGTTTATTAAAAATACAGTCGGGCTCGTGTGTTGTACATATTTGTTTTGGTTTTTAACAGTTTACTTCTCTGTATTGGGAAAGTCACTTGGGCTTTTTAGATTCTTGATATCTTTTCAGTTTATTAAGCTGTAGTTGAAAGGATATGAGCTTATAGGGGTCCCTGGTACATCCTTCTGCGCTACAGGTAAGTATTTAAGCTCCCAAACTGCCTGGTTCTACCTCATCCTGGTGTTCCCCGAATGGTGCAGCAGTGCTGTATTCAGAAGACACTCTTTAGAACATAAATTTTCTCAGAATTCCCTTTTTATTGCTGGTGTTGTGTTGAGGGTATGGTTCCAGCTGTACTTGGGATATAGTAAAATATTCTAAGGGCAATTTAAATTGCAAAGTAAGTGTAACAGATTGTGAAAGCCTATGATTTTGAAAAAGCAAAAATTTTTCCCCATTTTTACTAGTTCAGTAGGAATCTGCAAGCTAATTCAGTGTTTTAAAAAAAAACAAACACATTTAAACCAAACAGAATGTCTTCCACACAAATTTTAGGAAGATGAGTCTGCAAAACCAAGTAATTATTTAGAAGGCGGTTCTGTTAAAAGGCAGAGCAAGCAGATGCACACACACAGGTAGCACATGCGCATGGCATTTGGGTCAGGAGAGCTAAGTACTGTGAGGGACTACCTTGTCTTTCACATAGTTACAAGTAGCTGTTTTAACTTTTCACATTTGATTTTTTAATTTTTTTCATAACGACATTATCTTCTGGTTTCTTCCCCAGACCCAAACAGGAGGGAGTATTTCATAACAGAGTCATGTAATAAGTACACCAAACTCTTTAACTTTTCATATAGGGACTTGTTTTTTCTTTTCTGGGAGCATGCAGGAAAAACTTCAAGACTGACTTTTTCCATTTGGCTTTCCAGTCACCCACACAGCTTGCTGGGCCTTTGGTTATTACTGATGGTGTAAAAATAACAGAGAAAAAGCCCCCCACCAAAACCATGGAAAGTGCAGGGGTGGCAGAAAACACAAGAGGGTTCTGTAGGCCAGTGCACACAAGAGACTGAGCAGATGACATGTTGGCACTGAGGAGTTAGGTGCTGGGCTGTAGGCTGTGTTAATAAAATGGCAGTGGGGTGGTTATGAAGGTGCAGCCCATGCTCTGAAGTTACAGTTCTGAGCTTGATAGTACCATGGCTCTGAAGTTACAGTTCTGAGCTTGACAGTACCATGGCTGGACTGGAGTGGCCTGGCCCTGGGGGCTGCCCCCAGCTCCCCTTGCAGGGCAGCGAGGAGCTGTAGGGGTTGGTTTGATGGTGTTCTCCAGAGTGGTGCCCAGCTTCCTTCTTGAGCCAAACAAGCAGTCTCTGGTATCCATGTGGGTGCTACAAAAGCTTCTAGGTCCTAGATGGGAAGCAAGAGTAAGGAAGGCTGTAGAGGAGCAGAGTTTCCACTTATGAGAACAAGTCCCATAGCCATGTGGATCCCAGATCCTATTTGTCTTGTGGGCTGGGGTTTTGTCTCCCTAGCAGAAGTGTCAGCAGTGGTCCCCTCCCTTAAAAACCCCACGGACAAATTGTTATTTTCAGTGGTACAATTTTATTTCTTTTATACTTACTGTGAAAGAGCCAGCTAATACTAGTAGGAGTTGTTGGGGTAAAAATCCCAGCATAAACAGATTTATATTTGTGTGCCTATAGCACTGAGTTTTATACAGTTCAGATCCCAAACTCTTCCTGAATTTTAGATGTTTCCATTGTTCCAGTGACTCTCTTGTTCAGGAATTCTGGTGGATAACCTCAAGTTTCATTATAGCCTTGTGGCAAATCAGCATAGTGGTTGAGAGTTTGGGCTTTCTGATGCTTCTCAGTCTTTGGGGTTTAATTTTAGCTCCTACATCTAAGGACAGTCACCAGACTTACAGGCTTTGAGATATGGCTGGAAAAGGTCTGCTTGTTACTGTACTGCTCATGTACGTTGGTGCCAGAACTAATAAATAGTGTATAAAACTATAATCAAGGCAGAGTTAGCAAGAGGGGATTGGTTCTGTGGTCCAGTGGTTGAGGAAGACAGGTGGGAGAAGTGAATCCTGGCTTGAGTTTGTTCTACGGTTTTTTTTATGGTGTGGTTTTCTAAGCTGTCCACTAAGTGAAATGTAGACATGGATGCCAAAGCACAGTGGGAGCAGGCAGGTAAGGTTTTTTGTCAGGCATCTGATTCCTTCTTCAGTAATGTGCATAGTTCTCATCCTTTGTAAATGTGAGTTTACAAAGCTTTGTTTTCTATATTGCTTTTTATTTATTGAGATTATTAGTGCTGCATATCAGATTCTGAAATTTATTCACATAACTCTGACACTGCCTAAAGAGTAAGGCAGTAATTTGTGCCAGAAGTTTTTCTCACCTGGAGAACTCAGTACAGCATATTTTCTTTTGTTTCCCTTGTAGACACCCAGCTGTTGGGCTGAAGAGGGAGCAGAAAAGAGATCACATCAGCGCTCGGCATCGTGGGGAAGTGCTGATCAGCTGAAAGAGGTGAGAAGTCTTGCACAGTGGAGCCTTTCAAGTTTTGATAAGCCCAAGACATTTTTTAAACCCTATCTGGAGTCCAGGAAACTGCACCCTTTCCCTCTCCCCTTTTGGTTTTGAAACAGGTTTTACCCCCAGTCTGAGAGTTGTTTGAAGAGTGATTGTTATTTTTTGCTTGTTGGACTTCCTCCCTGCATACTATGAAGTATTGGTTGTGAAAGAGTGGCCAGAGTGAGCATTGAGGAACAGCTTCTTGTTCAGTGTTATGTTAGTTAGCTTTCTGACCCTTAATGCTGCTCTCTTGGAAGAAGCAGTGTCAGGTATGTTCACATATCCTTGCTTAGAAATTTTGTTCAGCTTTTAGGTGGAGATGGAGAGGACACCTCTTCCACAAAAAAGTGTTGATACAGTAATGGTATGAGTACTTGAAATTCTCTTTAATAATAAATATTTTGCTGTAGACTACAATTGCAACTAGAAAGAACCTACAGAAAGTGGATTTGCGTCATGAGAAACTCGATACAGTAAAATGGACTCCAGCTCAGCTGAAATGACAGTACTTAATTTTTGTCCCAGTAACCTCCCTTTTGTCCAGAGTTTGAGTAACCAAATCTGTCCAGAACCTAATAAGGGGCTACATTCAGCCTCATGCACCTGTCAGGAAGCGTGTATCCTCTCTTCAAGTACTGCACTTTTGTTTTATAAAAATTAATCTTGCAGCATGTTCCCATGATGGAACTTTTCCCTCATATTCTGGGCTTTTTTAGCGTGCTCTTTCCTAGCTCCCTGTTGAATAGGGCATTCAAAAATGAGAAGGATTGTATAGGTTATCTAAGGAGGAGAATTTAAAAGGCAATATATATTCTTCTTCTGGACAGCCATTGATAGAATAATTGTCAGAAGGAGTGATGCAAGTTTAATTACTCAAGTTTTAAAATCGCATTTGTAAAATATGGAATAGTCTTGCAATCAATTGGTGGCAGTAGCCTCATTTTTAAAGATGAAATCCTGGGCCAAAAATAGGTTGATCAAAAGAGGATTTTCTTTTCCCATCTCACCCAATATATCTAATGAAACCTTGATGTATTGACACATGGGCCTTCAGTTGCCTGCATGACTTCATCTGCAGCTGTGAGGAAGCATTTGCAATCACAGATTAAGTGACCAGAAATAAGTGCAGAAGGCATTTTGTGTCTGAGAAGTTTTGGCTTAAACCTTACTTACCAGCACAAAGAAATGATAATACAGACAGGAGTAGCATCTGTTTCTCTAGGATAATGTTTCCTTGTTTTTACTGAGAGACTATCCTTCATACTCTGGCAGTTTCCTATCAATTTGTGCAACAAGCAGCTCTTCTTCACCACAGGCCTGTGGCTGTCAGTGATAGTGAACCCTTCAGCATGTAAGCAAGTCTCTGCCATTTGATAACAGTGATCCATTGTGCTGGGTTGCCACCCTCTTGGTGTACTGACCACAAGAGAAAGATAAGAAATGTGTGGCCAATGCGTTTCACAGTTCCTTTTTTTTTGCTAGAATGCCTTAGTAGGCAAAATTGGTTCTGTGGAAGAGAGTTGTTTCTATCCAAACATTGCCATGGTTGTTCACCCCAAAACCTACCCTTGTCTTCTTCAGCATACAGTTCTTCCCTTTCCTCTATTTTCCTTTCTCCAGCTACTCAGGCCAGTTTTCTTACCTCTTCTAGTTCCTTAGGTTCATAACCTATGTCATGCTTCATGCATCATCCAGCCACTATTCATGTACTCTATTTGAGCTCTTACTCTCTTAACTTCCAGCTCCTTGTTAGTTCTGGCTATCCATTGTCTGGCTTCTATTTTATCTCTTTCTTTTCCTTTCCCTCAGTGTCAGCCTGTGTGGTGGGTGTTAAGTGTTTGTTCAGTACCAGCAGTATCGGTGCACTCAGTTTCTCTGTGCCACATTATTCTGCAGTTCCTGGAAGGAGAAATTCCCTGGGGTGGTTCTGTTCAAACTGTAAAGCCCATGAGAGACAGAATTGTTAAAAGTGTAGCTGCCAGTTCCAGATATCTTTCTTGAACATGTGCAAACTGAATTTTTTGCCAAAGCTTCACCCAACGTAAAGATTCTTCCAAGGGACTAGAGGAGCACATTTGCAGCATAAAGGACCTCAGGCAAATGTTTGGCTTTTTCATCCAAAACAGTGGAGACCAGAACCGTGCAGGTAAAAAGCTTAAAGTAATGTGCTTTGGCACATAAAATGGTGAAATCTCTTCTGCCCTCCCTTTCATTTTAAATCACATTCTTAAAACAGCCCTAGCACTTTTACTGTAGTCTCTGATGGGAAGGAGATAGAGTAGAATGTTGCATGGTAGACATTTGACAAAGCTATGGGCAGCTGAAAGCAAGAGCATAAGTAGTGAAAATAAAAATACCACCTTCTCCTGGGTAACTGCATTTCTTATGTGTAGTGTAGGTAACATTGTTCTGCTCAGAATTTTGAATTGTTTTCTACAGTATTTGACAGTAAACAACTAGATAGCTGTTGGCAGTTTCCATGACTTGTTTTAGCAATTTGTATTCATGTTTTCTTGCTTCAGAAATTATTGTAATGATTTCTAGCATTTTTTTAATATATCGGTAGTGTAAACTAGCTAAACCCTTGTGTGATAGTTACTGGTTTTGATAAAATAAGATGGTGCATTTAAGTTCAAAAAATTGTTTTTTCCTTGGTTAATTTGAGTACTATTAAAATTAAATAAATTTCTTTAATACAACTGCTAGATCTTTTTTAAAGATCTATATCATAAAAATAAAAAGCAAATGTATAGGTTTAACATCCCAAGCAAGCAAATGGATTCAGAATTAAGGATTAACTTAAAAAAAGGATTCAGTTTGGGTAGTGAAACTTACTTTGCCCTTAATTAAAATAGCTGTGTGTCAGGATTAAGTCTGTCTAGCACTAAAATAGATCTATATTTGCTTTCTTGATATGAGTCTATTAGAAATTTAGAAGTCCTTAGCTGTCAATATAAACTTTCCTTTAATAATTTCATAATGAAATCTACTTTTAAAGAATTTGTTTATTCTGAAGGGCTCTACTATTTGATTTTAAGAAGTTGTAAGCGTGACTTGTCTAAGATGATGCCACACTGCTTTAGCATTATTTCAATAGATACATGTCTTGACTGGGACATAAAGATTGCTGTCAGTCTTTATAGTGGACACTGATATTTTTTCCCTTTTTGACCTGATTAATTAGTTTGAAATTCTCTTGACGTTGTTCAGGGACAATTTTAGTTATAGCTTACCCTGAACTGGAATTTACCCAGAACTGGGAAAAACCCCTTATTTAAAACTAGTAGTTTTCACTTTGTATAGGTTTTTAGAGACATATTTCTGACAGCTGATTTTTCACTTCCTTTAAGCAGCTCTCTGTGCTCTGTTACACAGACAGCAGCAGCCCCCCACTGGAAGGTCCCTTTTGCTCTAACAGAGTACTTGAAAAGGACTTAGGAACAAAAGAGAATTGAATATGAGAGCTTGCATGCCTAATGTGCTTTCATATAGCAATTGAAAGATTGTATTCAAAGGTTTAGGGGGAATTTCTAATGCTTGTTTTGCTCTTTGACCTACTGGTTAACTCGTTTATTAACAAACATTTAATGATTGAGATGGAGCTCACTCACTAACAAGGAGCTTGTGGCTTGATCAGCAATAGGAAGTTACCATGTTGTGTAGGCTGAGCTGTAGAAATAGAGCCTATTGACTGGTAAATATCAGTGAGCATTTGAGAGGTATGGTGGCATGTGTCAGGTTCCTTCATATTAGTTTGCATTTAGGTCCCTTCAAAAGGGAAAAGTTACCAAGATATTTAGATTATCCCAGTGTTGTAGAACAACTGACCTAATTTGGTTATTTCTCAACTTTGTGCCATTAGTTGTATTAGACTGCATGCATGTCACAAGTGGCATAGACAAAATTAATTCTGTTCATTGTATAGCTTCAAGCTATAGAAATACTTAGCAAGCAAAAAATATATTTATAGGGGGTTTTCCTGACTTGTTTGTTCAATAATCCTGGATGGTCATTTTACCTTTGACAGTAAACCATGAAGACCAAACTGAAACTTTGTGCCCTGAATGACTTTGTGTAGGTTTCTGATGTACTGCTCTTTATGTTTTCTCAGTGTTTTTTGTTGGTGGGGGTTTTTTATAAATGACTTTAAAGTAGGTTAAGAAAAGAGTCTTTCCCCTGCATCAGCAATGTTGCAAAAAAACAGGTGCCATCAAGGCATGTGTTTCAGACTCTTTTCTTACTTCATGAATTATATTTGTTTTGCAAGAATTAGTGTAGCTCATACTGTAGATGGTTGTGCTTATGTTTGGTGCTCTGATGGCGCTTCTCTGCTGCCTGAGAAGAAGGTGTAGATAAACTTGGAGGAAGCTAGCACAGCTGTCTATTCCTGTTAGTAGCAGTGGCTTTATTTCATCTTGAAATGGAAAATAATTGGTAATTAAAAGATTATGTTGTAGAAGAAAAAAAGCTATTGCAATTGCAGGATTAGCAAGTGGTAGAATCACTGTGGACTCCCCATGGTGAAGAGATGGAGCATCATTCAGTTCAGCAGATTTTGTGTACTCATTGATACTGCCAGCTTGCTGGTTGTCTGTGCCAGTGAGCCTCTGTCTCCCAGGTCTGCAGGATAAGTAGGAAAAGGCAGGTTCCTTTTTATATGCCCATTGTTACTTTCTCGTTTTCTTGTCCAAAAGTAACTACAACATCATGGACAGCTGGGGTCCTCCAAGTTCAGGGCTAAGGACATATGATCTAAGAAGGCACATCTGTTTCTTCACTGCATTGCTTGTTTGGCTTAAGAGATTGTATCAGCTCCAGATACACAGTCAAATCAACAATTTTCCATCTTCTGTTTCTCCTCAGTGAGCCATGCACTCTTTTCTTTGTTAGTGTCAAGAACCTGCTACTGACTGCCACAATACACATACTGTTGAGGTGGCTGAGAGAACCTTAAATTCCAGGGATCCATTGATTCCTTTCATAGTATCAGAGCAAGGTTTTTGGCTAGCCTAGAGACATACCAGCCTATCACCACTCTCCCATTTAGAGTTTTCACTATCCAGATTTTACAGTGAGAGGCTATGTTGTCAAAGATCTTCTAGCTTATTTGTGACAGAAATCAGTCAGCCAGATCTCTGAGGTGGTATTGTGTAGGTATTTTCTTTTCATAGTGTGCTCTTGAGGAAAGCTCAGAAACTGTATTTCATTTAAATTGAACAAAATACTGTATTTAACTTTTTGACTTAGGAGGAAGTGCATAGAGTGAAGGAGAGGCAGTAGAAATGAAAGATTTATATACAGCACTCTCCTTGCTTTCTGATTATTCTTACAGCCAGCCATCTCTGTCCACAGCTGTCTTCTGAGCTGGGCATCATTTTTCTCCTCTGTTTTTAGAGGGGAAGATGAGGTTTATTTCCCAGTTCTCCCCATTCTTCAACATTCCAGTGTAAGACACAAGTATTTGTAATGTGTGTATATTTACCAGAGTAGTTACGTGCATGTTTTTCCATCTGTGGAGTTAGATTTCCTAATTGCTGTTACTCCTACAAGGAGAAGGGGAAATTTCTAGACAAACGGATATATTTTTTAAGAGATGAAATACCCCTTCAGACTCCAAAGTGTCTTGCAACATGGCGCTCGAGTTGCACCTTTGATCAAGAGTTTAGTATCCCAGTTCTCTAAATGTAGCTCATCTGTGTAAGTAATGCAGTTGTATTAGGGCTCTGTTTTTCTGAATGTATGCAACACACAGACTCTTTTGGAGCTCTTGAACTGTTTGTTGTTTAAAGATCAAAGTGTTCAGCCATTTCTGAGTAGCAGTTCTCTAAATATGGGTAATGAGCTGTGACAAAACTTGATATGAAGCCTTAAAGATAGATTGTTCTCCTGTGAGTGCTACCAGAAACAGCACAAAGAAGAGTTCACAGCCTGCAGCAGAGCTCCATCCAAACCTCTTCACCAAGCACTGTCATCTCTGACACTGTGAGGAGTGATGTGAAGTGATTCTCTGACACAGAGTTGCTTTGCAAGAATACCAGTGATATATTTAACTACGTGGAAATAACCACAGAGTGCATGTACTTGTAAGTTGTCACTCAGAAAGAGAGGTTAGTTTCCAGCTGATGCATGAATTCCATGTGCATTCATTCTCCTTGCTTGCCCTTTAGGTTTTTAAAAATTGTATCTCTAGCTGAGTTAAAAATGAAATGGGCCCATGCATAGCCTTATATTGCAGTGTGCTGAGCATGAGGAACAGTGGGATTTGAGCCTAAGGGAACAAATTAACCAGTTTTAAGGAAGTGTCTGTACGTGTTGTGTGAATTTGCACACAGTCTAAACTTCTGAGACAATGTTTATAGAGGTAAGAACTCTCTTTCATGTAGAAGTTTCCCAGGAGGAATAAATAAGTAGAGAGGAATCCCAAAATGAAATTCTTTGGTTTCTTGCTAAGGAGCAGGTCAAATGGATAATGGCTTTAGTTGCATTTGACATTTAAAATGTAACTTTTGATTAGACATCTTGGTAGCAGACAGCAGGAAGGATAATTCCGTCTGCCTGAAGGAATCTGTGGTAATACTGCCTGCAGGGAAGTGCTATTAAATGTATTAAATAAGTACTCCAAGATGAACAGTGCATTTTTGAGTGCCAGTTGTTTGTGAAGGTTCTTTACTTTTATGATGAATTATCATGAAAAAACTTTGTTTTGGTTTAAGATCAAGCAAATGAAACTGTAGGCTTTAAAGTCCCCAGTTTAAGCCAGTTACAGATTAGAAGATGCTACAAATTGTCATTCTGCTACTTTTATTTGCATCAGATATCAGAGTGCTTGTGTATAAATGAGGAAATTCAATAAATAAACTAGGCCTGTTGTATATTCAGGTTGGTGAATGGAGCAGATACTTTGGAGTAAATATCTGATAAGCAGAAAGAAGCTTTAATGCTCATACTTCAAGGAAAGGCAATCCTATATGCCTGTAAAATCCTCCAAAAAGAACTAAAATGTCCATGATGCACTTAATAAGTGAAGATTTGAGCAGTTACCCATTTGATAACTCATTCTCACGCCGCCTGAACTTCTCTCCAGCAGATTGCCAAACTGAGGCAGCAGCTGCAGCGCAGTAAGCAGAGCAGTCGTCACAGCAAAGAGAAGGAGCGTCAGTCACCTCTCCATGGCAACCATATAGCAATCAGTCAGACTCAGGTAAGTGGGCAGCTCCTTATATGAACAGCCTCCCACCTTATCAGGGTTGGCTGAATAGCCTGCTGAGCCTTCCCATCTGCCTTGTGTTTGTTCTCTTGTGTGGTACATCAAATGCTTAACAGTCTGATGCTGCTGTGCCTTCACTGGAGTTTATCTGATGGTCATCATATAATAAAGGAGGGGTTGCACCAGGATAGCAACTGAAATATATTCTGATGCTGTAAAAGTTGTGGGCATGGCCAGATAAGGCTGTGCTTCCAGGGATGCATACTTGCTTCCAAGACTAATTTTTTTTTGGTAAACTTTCAAAGCTCCTCTGGAAGATACTTGCTTATCAATTTTGCAACCTGATTCCATCTGCACTACTTAAAAAAAAAATTGAAAATAAAGAAAGTACCAAAGCAGAGTGCAGTGGAGGATACCCAAAGCAGTCATGATCTAGTCACTACAATCTGCCAGCAAAATTGAAACCCAATTTCAGTTCTAAAGCTCAAGAGAGGTTTAGCAAATATCTTCATAAATCTTAAGGCACTCACTTGTAGAAAGCATTTAACTATGGCTTATATGAGAGTGCAGAGATTTGAGTCCTGGTTAAGTTTCACCTATAGTAGATCCTTAACTTGGACTCTCTGTTACTAACAGGCCACTCTTTGAACATGTGAAATGTTGGTTCTATCATGGTATTTCCTGAGTACCTTTTTAACTACCTGGTGTTCTGTAGCAGCTAGTTACAGCTGCTGGTTGAGCTGTGATGGCTGATTCCTTACGTTCCTTCTATGGGGATAAAATCTTGTGGTCAGATTCTAATGCATGAAGACGATAGGAATTTGATGCTCTTCCTGAACCTGTTAGCCTTCATAACAAAGGATCCTACTACATTTGACAAAGAAAAGGGTTTTGCTTTACATCTCAAAGTTGCAAACACCTGTGCCATTATAGTCACATAGCAGACAGCCTTTGACACAGATTGAAACCCACTTAGGACATCTGCTGTGAAGAAACGTTGTTTAGCACTTGGAGCTCACTGTCATTGCTCATGTGACGTTTTGGTTTCTCAGGAAGATGTTCTCTGATAAAGCCATTCTGCAGGCTCTGTGTTCTGGCACTCAGAGAATGCTCGCAGGCAAACGACTTGCACCTTGGGAGCTGCAGGTTGTGCAAGATTCACTTGATAAGAACTCAAAAAATGCTTACATTTTGTCTTAAGCATCCTGTGATTCTCTGAGGAGGAGGAGAACACGTTGATTCTGTTCATGGCTGTCAGTGTGGCTGCTGCCAAGGTGAAGCTTTTAAGGTTGACTGTGCAAGACGTGTGTGCTCTCAGGAATGTTTCCTGTTGGTAACAGAGCTCCACTCAACAGGCTTTTCTAAAAATCATATTTGTACTCACTTAGATACTTGTTTCTTGAAATCAAGATGATTTTTCTTAAGACCTTTAACATAAAGTCCTGAAAAGGTATAAGTTAATGAAATTAAAGGTTCAGAAAGAATGTTTTATTTTGCATTCACTAAAGCCAACCAAAAGAGAGTAAAAGTGCATTAAGTGAATATTTTGGTTGAGTCATTAAGCTTTAGGAATGTTATGAAAGGCCTTTTGGATCCCAGTTAACATCAGGGCCCCATGCACTGCCCATCCCCCTGCAGTGTAAACCTTAGTCTGTGCCTCTGCAAAGTACATACACCTGTCTGCTTACTACCAGGTGAAGTCATAGAGTGCTTTGATTATACAACTTTTCCTTGAGTTAAGCAGAGATGATTTTATTTGCTTTTGATTTCTGCAGGCATTTGTTTTTATTTAAATCCACCAAGTAAAGATGATCTTCTAGATGGCAAAATTAATACACACCTTCATACTTAGTAATGATTTTAGTTTTGGTCTCAGACTTCTGCCTTTATTCTGTTTAACATCTTTAAATCATGTTGCTGTCTACCTTCTAGGCTTGTATTTCCAGATCTGTCCCTATGCCACTGTCAAGCATTTCAGTGCCAAAATCAACTGCTTCACGTGTGCCGTATAATGTAGAAGGAATAAGCCCTGAACTGGAAAAAGTATTCATTAAGGAGAACAGTGGAAAAGAAGAGGTATCTAAGGTAAGCATATAGTAACATGTTTATGGTTGTTATCTCTTTGTAATCTATAAACGCAGGGAAAACCTTCCTCCTGAGGAGCCTTCGTTGTGGCTGAAATTACAAATAATTTTCTTCAAAGAACTGTTTGTTTGAAAACTTTGTTGCAGTGTTTTAGCATGGTGGGTTTTTGTTTTTGAGGTTTTTTTTTTCGTTTTTAAAGGGCTTCTGGCCAAACCTACTTTGTTTAGAATGCCCTTTCTGTAGAGAACTTGCAAGTTTTTGTGAGAAATGCAAGCGTTAGAACATTCAGACACTTCAGGCTGCAGTAATAAGTAATTAGAGATCAGGAGATTGTTGTATTTGCTTCATTTTGCACTCTTTTTCTTGAGCAAGATGTAAGTTTCCAGTGCTATGCTCTCTTTTTTTGGTTTTAATGCTTTTTTTTCCATGAACTGAATGTGGACCATTTTACTGCCATGAAACCTCTGTGATCTGTCATGGGAGATCTCTGTATGGGAAATACTGACAAATGGGGCAGCTTTGCTTTGGAGCACTGGACTTTTCATTGAGGAATTTGATGACACTGAAAATGTGGAATACTTGGTTTCCAGCCACTGTTTCCTGAACAGCCAGTGAAAATTTTCTGCTGTGGAATAAAGTACTCCACATTTTTTTTCTAATCTTCTCCAAGTTGTAGGTGTTTTTCTCATGAATGGTTATTTAATAGCAATTCAGTATACAGGTCAAGCTATAAAATTTCCATCAGAGGTTTAAGATTCTGAAACCTTATATTTGCAGTTCTTCGTATCAGTAGTAAACTGAAAGTTTTTTGGAGTGGTCTTGGCTTCTCTAGACCCCTAGTTGTGTGGACAAAGCAGTCTTAAGAATGTAGTAGTAGTTCTGTGCTAAGTTTTCTTTCCTAAGGCTGTCTTATCCCTTTAGAAGAGGTGTGTATTGTACCAGGGGAATAAGGAAGAAACATCAAACATGCAGCCTGAATGCCCAGCTCAACAAGCCCTGTTGCAGCATCTCCAAAGAGTACAAAAAAGTGTGTATTGTAGTGCCACCATTGATGTTGCTGTGGCTGGGGTTGTAATCTCCTGTAGTTGGAGGATATTTCATTTATCTATCAGACAAATCATCCTTGCAAATGTTGTCCTTGGGTTTTAACAGCTTACTGCTTGGGATGCAGAGCTCTCCTGTGTTACTGAATGTACTGACTCTGATCCAGCAAAACAGTTAAGCACATACTTAAGTGCATTGTTGGATTTGGGCCAGAGGTGCTCGGAGTTTATGCAACCAAGGCAATAGTGAACCCTTCCTCCAAACATTCAGCTGGCGAGAGCTTCAGACACAAAAGAAAGTCATAAATCAGACATTGCCCTTGAAGTCAAGTCTATCTTTGTGGGCAGAGGGTTGTTTCCTGCTATGTAACTGTTAATTTCTGTGAACTCTGGTCTTGTGGGACCTAGAGTGGGACTCCTAGCACTGTCTGTGAGATTAGATCTCAGTTTGCTTATGGAAGATCATAACAAGATCATAATTTACTCAAATCTTACTGCTGGTGAACTTTCTCCTAATATAACAATTTAGCCTGGGGGACTGGGGGCAGCTGGGTTAAAGGTTAGGAATCACTGGACAAAAGATAAACCATAGGAAACCAAACTCTGGTGAGCCTGTTGGTTTTTCTTTCAGTTTTCTGCCATTCTTTCTCGCTGTAACATTTTGTATTGTTAGAAACTATTTTAAAAGCACGGTCAAAGATAGTTTGTTGCTTTGGAATATGTCTTCTGTCTTTACTCACACTGATTTAGTTCTGTTACTTCTCTGAAACATTTTTTTAAAAAAATTGTTTTAACATCTTAATGATAGTTAAAGTTGTAGTTATAAAAGCAAAAATAACCAAACCACTCTTGTGTTGTCCAGTTGTTTTTGTATTTCATAAAGATTGTTGAGGATTAGTAATGTCTTTGTGTCATAACAGTCAATAGGATTTTTAAAAGGTAAACTTTAGAGAGATTGCATTGTGGTCAAATACTCAAAAAATGTCATTCTTTGCAGTTTAGACATAGCTGTATTTTTTCACATAATTCATCTTGCTTACTTAGCTGAAGTTGTTTCCTTTTTGCTCTCATGAAATTAATTTGTCCTTTTTGAGTCACTTCTTAATCACCTCTTTCTCCTCAAATTTATTAATAAACTTCTAATTAGAGTTCTAATGCATTTATTCAAAATTCTTGGATATATTTTCCTTCCTTCTTTTTATAACTTCCTGATTACTCTGACAAGGTCTGATGGTGGGTCTCTGTTCTCACCATAACTTGTGAGACGGAATCAGCTTTTTGTGAAGTTGTTGCAGGCTTTTGTTCTTTGTCCCATTGTAATTCCACAACACCATCATTGGAGACTGAAGTGCAAAAAGATGATGGACTTCTTGTAGGGATTGGGGAACAAGAGGTGTTCCCTCTTCTGGAATACAATAGTGAAAATGATGAAAAGTGCCCTGTTGTAGAACACAGACACATTTGTAGGCCTCCTGTTAGGAAAAACATTCTACCGGAACTATCAAGTATACAGAAGTAATTAGAAATAAATAAATTTTCATGGACTGTCAGACAATGTAAGTTAACTGATTACTGTGTTCCTTGTTTGATTTCTAATGCTTCTGGAAGGAGATGGAAAAGTGGTTTTATGTACCTATCTGGAAACTTAATCCCTTAATAAAATGACTTCTTTTATTTTGCACAGATGCAGAGGATCCTTACTTAACTCCTCATAGCCTTCATCTTAAGCTGTTTTTTTTCCTAAATGTTCCTTCCTAGGGTACATTATGGTTCTTGCACTTGAACCTTATCTAGTGCATTGATGGCTTCACTGATACCAGCAGGAAGAAGCAATTTCCTATGTTGGCCTTTGTGTTCCAGTCTAGAGGAAAGTTTTTAAATCAATAGCATTGAATGCTGTGCTCTGAAGAAGTTGCCTCCCAAATAGATGTACAGCTTGTGAGGAGACTCCCATTGGTAATGCTGTTTCAGACTGGTGGCATTCCTGATTCTTCTAACTGGAGTGTTGTTGAGGTTTTTTCCAGCAAAAAGATTGATCCTGAAAACAAATTGGTGAATGTTAACAGTGTATTGAGAAATGCATGCTTGTTGTCAAATGCAGCTTTTTCATACCTTTGCTGGGAGATGAGAGCAGTATGGAACTGTGTCCAAGAACACATCCAATAGGGATGGACAGGTGTCCTGTGCATTTGGCATAAGGTTAATACATGACGGGACATACCTGGAAAAAACCCCTCAAGAAATAGCATATAGAATGCAGTAATTTCTAGTTGTTTTCCATGCATTGGGCAATATGGGAAGTAATAGCAACTGTACCAAATTAGTTACCCTCTTTCTTGTCTTGTAAGGTTGTGAGAACTTCAGTTTTAGAATAGTTCAAGCATGACTCATAGAAAGCGACTTCAAAAGTGGGGTTTTTTTTATGTTGGTCAGGTTTGATACATAAAGTTTTTTAACAAGCTAAATACTTCTACTTGATATTTTCATGGAGATTTTTCCACTTGTCAGCAATGAGGGAAAGATAAAATACAAGAACACAGTAATCTGAGATATTAACTGGCATTTTTTATGCCAAATGTTATTGCACTTGTAAAGAATGATAAATATTTAGCCTTTTCTGCTTGTGTGTATATTTAGATATGTGTCTAAAAATATGGATTATTTTTGTACCTCAGGCTTTAGTTCAGGGGAGATTGAAATATGTGATGAGGGATATACTTCCTGACTGCCTGAGACTGCATTGTTCCTCCAGGTGTGGAGGAACATCTGTGTTATCCTGAAGTCTTTCATTATGTGATCACTTACTGTTTTTTTCCCCTCCCTGGAATACCTGTTACATAGACCATAGTGTATGCCCAGCTGTTTGGTGTTTTTCCCTTCTCCTCCTTAGATTTGTGTTCTCATGCTCATGCTTACTGTTACACCTTGCTTTGAAGTCAGAAATCAGAATTTTTGCCTGAGATTTTGCTTCTTTATAATAGGAGCATGTCTGAAATTTTGTTCATTTTACAGCACAGTTATGTGAGAAGAAAGATGATATTATTTACACTTTATGGATGGGGAAACACAAATCCATCAGGGTTCTGTAGTGTGGTTGTTCAGGTAACTCAGGATGTTGGATTCCATTTTAGGAGTTCAAAATGCAGCTCCTGTAGTCTCCTTCTGCATCTGTCAATGCAGAGGACAATGCAGACCTCTATAAACTGGGCATCCAGAAGAGATACTGTAAAAGACAGAGGTTGCTTCAGTTGATTCCCTGACATCTCACAGAATTTTTGTGGTAGAGAGAGAAATAAAAATGCTGTTTTGTATAGGAGTTTTGGGGAGTTTTTTGGGGGTTTTTTGTGGTGGTGGTGTTTTTGGTTTTTTGTTGGTTTTTTTTTTTGGTGTGGTCTTTTTTTCCTTGTTAGTTTGGTTATGATAATTATGAGACTGCTTTCTTTTTACAGCTTCATTCTTTTTTTCTCTCTTCTGTCTATGTAACAAATGCTACAGAGCTGCAGGTCTGTTGTGTGCATTGAATGAGTCAGGGCCTGTTGGGGGTGATGGGAATGGAACAGCAAGTCGTGTTGTAACGCATATGCAATGTGAACTGAGCTGTTGGAACAGACCACACAGCTGTGCCCAAACCTTACAGCATTTGATGGAGCAACTGTAATGTACTCTTTAGTGTGTTTCTTTGCTCTTATTTGAAATATGAAATGGTGTTAACTGGAAGACTCCTAAGAAGAAAATTATCTTCCTGCTCTGCTATGTCTGCCTCTTTGTGTAATATGTGGTGGTTTTCTGGATGGACTGTTGCTGAAAAAGGGAGAATGTGATACCCAGCCAATAGGTGTCATGTCCTCGTTGCTAGCAAAAGTGTTGGGTTGAATTTTAGGCTCTGGAACGAGCTGTTACAGTTTTGGAATATATGTGGAAGAGAGGCAATAAAATAAAAATGTTCACTTGAAGTGAGAAGAAAAAAAGACATTAATTTTTTGTAGCTAGAACATTTAAGCTGTTCTTTATGGTTTGGACACAGTTCTCACTGAAGTGAGAATAAAAATTTTTTATATCTTGGAGACATTTTTTTCCTCTTTGCTTCTAAGCAAGGCTCTAATTCCCACTTGGTTTCTTACATTTAAAGCAGCACTGTCTTTATTAAAATTTCCATTGGGAAGGACAAATAAGTAGAGCATGCCAATCTACTGCTGTGAACATGTCTATGCAGTATGTTGCAGAATGGGATGCAGCATCACTCTGGCCAGTGCCAGCTAGGCTGATACATGCAGGTAGATCTTACTAGTTTAGCCTCAAGACAAAGCTTATGAGCCTTGTTAAAAGCCAGCGTGTGTGCATCATCTGTAGAAGGATGGAATGTAGGGGTGTGCTGGAGAATTGCAACTTACTAGCAAAACTTGGATGGTTTCCTTTTATAATTGTAATTCAGTTGGTTGTTATGGCAATAGTATGCCATTGCATTTGACATTTTCTACTTTCCCTTTTATCCCAATATGATCTCTGTCGGGGTACTTGTTTTTGTGTTATAATAGCAGTGACCTTTATTGAAAATTGTAGTGCTACATATAATTAGTGAAGGAGGTTTACTTTTTTAACTACCGTAAAAACCATAAAAACATAACACTGGCACGGGTTGAATTGTGGATGTTAACTTTGCATTGGAATGTGTGCACGTTGCCCCAGTACTCCCTGTAATTAATGTATGTTGTATCCATTGTACACCGCATCATTTTCTTGCTAGAGATCTCTCTGTTCTCTTCTTAAGGCCTTTGCTGATGAGTGCTACAGGCTGCCATTGCTTGTGAGTTTGATCTTTTCTCTGTAATTGCTTGTTTCTCTTGCAGCCTTTGGATATCCCCGACGGTCGAAGGGCGCCGTTGCCCGCTCACTATCGCAGCAGCAGCACCCGAAGCATTGACACTCAGACTCCGTCGGTGCAGGAGCGCAGCAGTAGCTGCAGCAGTCACTCACCGTGTGTCTCTCCCTTTTGCCCTCCTGAATCTCAGGATGGGAGTCCCTGTTCAACAGAAGATTTGCTCTATGACCGTGATAAAGGTGAGAGTAGAATGGCCTGCCTTTACCTATGGGAGGCATGTGATGTCATGGTTTTACAACTACCTTCATTTTACTCATTACATCAGTTTTTGTTTTTGTTTGATGGCTGTGGAGGGATTGAGGATTTATCTGAAAATTGATTTTGTTTGTTTACATATCTTTTTCCCTCTTGTTTGTGAAACTTCACAAACATCTTCCATAAATACGTCAGAGAAGCACAGCAAACAGTTACCTATTTATGAAGATTCTAATGTGAAGAATTCAGACTGTAACATGTTTACCTTTAAGAAAGGTATTAGGAAGGTTTGTGGTAGACTGTATATTTATTGTAGGTGAGTTGCTTGCTGTTGAAAATGATGATGAAGTTTTGGACTGCTTTTAAAAGAGCTCTGCTTCTGAACTCTTATGTTCTACTGGGAGCTATTTGGTGAGGAGCTCAGATACCTGTTTGAACAACATGGTGGAGGGTAATTACTTCTCTGTGTATGCTGCATAACAGCTCAAAAATTCTGAGTAATTTATGCATTTATCAATATCCTGCGTTTTTTTCTGAAGTTTGTAAAATGTTGTTGGGTTTTATTGTGGGAGTACAACTGGACTTTCAGGAATTAAGTTACCGAGTTACTGACTATGGAGTATATGGGTACCAGTGTAAAAAGTACTGTGTTTTTTTTGACAACTGTTTACTAATAAAATTACCCTTGTGCTTCTGGTCAGCTAGCTGAAGCACAGACTCAGTATGGAAGATGTAGGATTTGGGTAAATCATGCAAGCTAAGAGGAATAAGTTTCACAGAGGAAATGGAAACTTCTAAGATTTAGCATATATTTCTTTACTAATGAGCTAAAGATAGCGTTTTGAGCTTGTAAGTAAGGTTAGAGGTCTTTTTGTAAATACTGTCTGTTTATTAAGAGTTAAAGTAATTTGGGACTAGGATTGGGGAAGTCAACTGGAGAAACACTAGCTTTTCTTGATTTCTTAAAAGTGTTTTTTCCCCACATCTTGGATTTAAAAGGAAATCGTAGAAAACAAATCCATCTGCCCAAATCCTGAACTGGGGGTGGGTGTGTGCAAGTTGACCACATTAAAGTAGAAGTCTTAGCTCAACATGAGAGTTGGCAATGCTCCAAAAATAAGTGTTATTAGCTTGCCCCCACCATACTCTTCTTTCTTATACTATGCATGTGAATTTTAATATGTTGTCAAGACTGAATCACTATAGAAACATCTACTAAAGTATTAGCACACAAAAACCCATCTCGACAGGTAAATTGGTTCATATATGTCTTGATAATAAATAAAAGTTAAAAAGCAAGGAAATTAATAATTCTTTTTGCAGTCAGTACTCCGTTATCACAGTAATGGGAATTTTCAGTGGTACATTTATTGACAGTAGCGAGTGAAGACAGTTTGAAATAGTGCATCTAGCCTTTTTAATACTTTTCAAGGCTTTTTATCTCTTGCCTTGGATTTTTTGAACAGCTGACTGGAGTGAAATTTATGAGTAGATTCTTATTTGTGGATTTTGGATTTAAGACTGGCTTTAAATGCTGGGCTTGCCTCAAAAGTCTTTTCCAGGAGAAGTGTGTAGGTGATGATGGTAAACAGCCAGTTTTTTACGTCATCATAATGGCATTTTAAACTTGGTTTAAGTAAGGTACATAATGCTGTGCATGGGAAAGATGAAACCTTGAACTTCTCATCACAACTTAATTTTTTAAGGGCAAGGTAAAAACTAGGGAAACATGTATCAGTTTTCCAAGAGAAAGTGATTTCTTCAGAGGTTGCAGTAGTATAGTCAGAAAGATGCTTTTTGCTCTCCTGTCATCCAGATACTACAGGCGGTTGTTCTGAATTAGAATATTGTTTCAAAATCATTAAATTATGGATAAATGAGGGATATGGCCGGAAATTACAACACAATAGCAAGTTTGAAGGACAGTTTGTTACATTTGTTGTGGCTGTTAATTCCTTTTTACAATAGAAATTTGGGAAGGTTTTCACACCTTCATTTTAAAAGCTTTTGTGGGCTAGAATAAAACCATCATCAGTTTTTTGTGAGGCCTTTTGAGTTTGAAATATGCATTGTGTAACCAAATGTAGATGTTTTGGCAACGTTTTCTTGTTACTTTTCTAAAGGCTTAGTTTTCCTTTTGATGAAAATAATTTGTCTTTATCATTAAAAATTGGAGTTATTGGTGTTGCCAATGGTTGTGGGGCATTTTGCTGAATAGGAAAGGAAGGTTAGTTTAAGAGACTAAGCAGTGAGAGGAGCCAGTACTCTGTACAGGCACAGCACTGCTTTACATTCCTAAAGCATCTTTTACTTTTTGTGCAAAGCTGTGCTTTGGCCTGAGGCCCTCCCATCTGCCCTTTGGACTCTATCAACTGTTGGGTTTACCTTTCTGCAAGAAGCTGTTAAATATTTGAATTTTTCAAAAGCAAGTGAAAGCTAATTTTCAGAAAAGGCTCACAGTATTACTCTGAGCAGAGCAGTGCTACTACACAGTATTGATTAGAGCAGACAAGGAAGGGTTGGGAAAGAATGTTTTCATGGCACACCTGGCTTTATGATTTTGTGTTAAAACTACTGGTTTCACTAGGCCTGTTTTGTGATACTCTGGTCCATGAAACTGTAATTCAGAGCCCTGCATAGCATCCTCAGGAGCTGTGACAGAGGTGAAATTCAAAGGCATCTGAAGGTATAAGCAGATGAAATCTGGAACGGCTTCTTTGTACAAATACAGATTGTGTACCGTGTTTTTCAGGGATTTTGATTTAGGTAGCATTTAGTAGTCCCACTGTTGCTAGCAGGCTCTTCCAAGTAACATGTTCATGAAGATGCTTGTTAAATTCTGGGCATCTGATTCGTAGTTCTTTAAAGGAAAGTTTTTAGTGGAGTCTTTGGATGGTCTTAGTAGTTAGTTTTGAGCCTACCAAAACTAATCCCAAGGCTCACTGGCAGTTTTTTATTGAAGTATAGTCACTCAAAAACTGTTCTACAGATTGTTTTTTAGTTACTCTCTTTTGTTGTTCTAATATGTGCAAGATATTATTTCCTGTTTAAAGGTTAAACAGTATTGTTAGTGTTTTAATTACAGTCTTAAAATGTTTTCTAGAGAACAGAATCTATGTGTTTTAAATATGTGTCCAGAAATTCCACGTGATAAGCCTCCATATTGTCTGCTGTGAGTTTGTGGCAGGGAAACTCCCTTTAAAGACTCCACGATCAGTCACTGTCGATGGGATGGGATGGAGCGGGTAGGGATGGGATGGGATGGGATGGAGCAGCATGGGTGGGCTGGGAGACGCCGGCAGGGCACCCCGTGCTGAAGGGAGCCACCGGCTCAGCTTTGTGGCGTCGGCGGGCTGGGAGCGCGCCCATCAAACCTTGGGAGAGCACACATGGCTTTGCTGTGCTGTCAGGGATTCATGACGGGACAGTTTAGCGCTGCAGAGCTCACAGGATACTCAAGTGGAGACTGGAATTCCACCTCTTGCCACTTAACTCGTGGCCTGTGTCCCAGTCCCTTCTGCTCTTGCCCAAAACCCAGCTTGTACGTGCGAGTCTCCTCACAGCCGCACGTGTTCTCCAGATAGCGCGTGCTGTGCGTTGGGGCAAAGTGAAACTCCAACAACTTCATAAGCTTTAAAAGCAGGGAGGATAAAGAGAAATACTTGTTAAGCAGCAGTCTCACGTAGAAAGTTTCAGCCTGGCAGGGCTAACTAAACCAAAAACTTGATTGAAAGCTGAACTGGCTAGTAGACAAGATTAAATCTTCCACGTACTGACTTAACTTTGAATTCTGTTTGATTCTTCCCTTGGATGTACTGCCATGGTTTTCCGCTATTCAGTGGAATGAACAGTAGTACACTTTATGTCTCTAATTTTTTAAATAGAAACTTGGATGTTCAATTTTAAATATTAGCAGGAGGAAACAAACTGTCTGGGTTCTGTTAATGATTTCTGTGTTTGGAATGAGTGGTGTGGGCCAACAGTGGAAGGATGCCAACAGGACCATCATGCTCCCAACTTGGCAAATATCTGTATCGTCTCTAAGCATTTTCTGCCTTCGTAGTTAACACCAAAAATTCTGTAAATAGAAGTTCTGTATTCACTCTACAGCAGGAAAGAGCTGAATAATCAATATGCTACTGAGGTTCACTTCAACATTATTTTTTGTCTCATATCTTTGATAATAAATCTTCAAAGAGAAGTGTGACATTTGAGTTGATTTGTTTCTTCTTGTAAGAGGAAGCAGAAATGTTTCAAAACATCTAATGATTAGCCTTAGTATTTGAGTCACGGTAATAACATGGTTTGTGTAGTTACTCTTCGCAAGCTGTTAAAGACAAATCTGTCCACTTTGGTGAAGTTAGATCATAGTGCTTGAAGCTTGGATAGCTGAAAAGGCAACACACATGCACAACAGGGAAGTAAACAAAGGCTGTAAACTTGAGTTAAATATAATGTAACCCCGCATTAGTGGAAAGACTTGAAAAGAGCTGAAGCAAGAGCAGCTATTTCTCTCCAGTTAAGGTGCATTTGTAAGTTGGTGGGTCCTCGTTAATTTTGCTATTTCATTTTTTAATTGTAATCCTAAGCAGGGAATAGGGAACCAGTAATACTACCTTGGGAGAGATATTGGACTTTGGAAAGGTAGAAGCCACTGCAGAAAGCTAATTTTCTGTGGATAGCTATTTCTGTACCTACTTTTTCCTTAATACATTTACTATCATGTTGTCAGCATGACTGTTAAAAGTGAACCCTTGCATAATCTTAAGATTTGAACCTTCTGTCATTACCAGACTTGAGCTTCTGTCATTACCAGACTTGAGCGTTCTCTCATACTTCCTGAGAAGTACAAATAAATCTGCCCATTGCCTTTTGTCCTAGATCTTCACACCTCTAATTCTAAGTGTGTCTGGCTAAAATATACACAGCTGGAGTTATGAAGAATACCTGTATTATACAGCCAGTAGTGATGAGAGAATTAAACTGTAGAAGTTTTATTCTAGATTCTAAAGCAACTTCACAACTGTGAAGCAAGTAAGAGAGGACATTGTAATGATAAGGTAGCAGTACCTGTGTTACAAATGTGTTTTGTTTAGTTCTGACTTCTGAGCTGTTCATGAGACTAATGAGGTCAATATTCCAGTGAAGAATTATGTTTTAAAATAAGATACAAGTTGTATACACACATCTTTAATAACACTGTTTATACAGTGAGAAGGTGTTTTATCATTACCACTCATAATTCTTCTGCATGTATTATGCATATTACCTTGTTCATTTATGGTTTTTGAACTATGTAATAAAGATTGTATTTGTTTCCAGGATCACAGCTCTGCTTTGTTCCAATCGCAGTGTTCTGGCTAAAAATATCCTCCTGTTACGTGTTGTTATACAATAGATTGCTGCTGCACCGAAGCTGTTACTCAGAAGAAATGTGCTATACAAGGGTGTTAGAAGTAGCCTGCAATAAAGGAAGCGTTGTGGTAGAAGCAAACCAGCGTAGTGGCTAAATTGTGAAAAAAGGCATCTTGTTTGGAAATCGAATTTAATTAAAAAGCACTCTCAATCTCTAGTAATATAACTGCTTTAAATTTTCAGACAGTGGGAGTAGCTCACCGTTGCCCAAGTATGCCTCATCTCCCAAACCAAACAACAGCTACATGTTCAAACGAGAGCCCCCAGAGGGATGTGAGCGAGTGAAGGTCTTTGAGGAAATGTCGTAAGTAATGCCTTTTATATCAGCTGGTATCTGCAAAGCAGTAAACCTGTTTACTGAGCCTATTCAACTGCAGATGAATAAACTATTCCAGCTGATGGGTTTTTCAGGAGCAAACTATTCTTATAGTTTGTGCAAGAGAGAAGTTCAAGTGTTTACATTGGTGTGAAGAGAAAATGGAGTCTTTTACCTCTTTTTGTGCATTTACAAAAGGCAACAAAAATCCAAGCAGGAAAGATAAGGTACATTAATTTCCTAAGCATTTATATAAATCTCTCAATGTTTTTTTTTAACGTTTTAAATTTTCATGGCTTAAGCAAAAACTCTCCTTGTCATAATTATCCGTTTCAAGCATAGGTTGCATTTTGATGTGTATAAACCATAGACAATGGAATTAAACATATGAAAAGTGTTTGTAGATGGTGTATGCTTATGGCATAGACTCTGCTCAATATTTTTGCTGAGCAAGAAATTGGACATTAAACTCTTGGACACCATGTCTTTTTTCCCTAGACCCAGCAGTATTTGAGCACAGCACATGCTGTTGAGGTTGCATGCTAAGCTCCTGTGGATGAAAGAATTAAGGAGGGGATGTTTCTTGCTCTAGCAGCATTTATTGCCTTCTGGGTGGTAAAGGGAGCAATGTTGGATTGTGGAAAAAGCCTCCAGACAAATTATGGAATATGGGAAATAAGAGGTCTGGTTTGTGGAGGTCCTCAAAGGAATTTAAAATTACTAAATGTGTTGTTGCTGCATTGCTTATCAAAGGAGAATTTGTGCCATTCTAAATTAATCATGGCATTTTTTCATGTGCATATGTAGTGCAGATTTTTCGTGCTGGAAGTTGCATGTTTGCCCAGTAATTGCCAAGTCGTTTTTTGTGATGATACTATTTTTAATGCTGTGGATCAGTTAGCTGACTACCAATATGGAAGATGTTTGCCCCTCTGTCCAATTAATCCCATTCCTTGTCATTCACATTTTAGCAGTGTATAGAACCACAAAGTTCATGATGTGAAGAGCATCTCAGCTGGCCAGATAAATAATCTTTTTTCTCGTCGTAGGTCTCGTCAGCCTGTCTCAGCCCCTCTCTTTTCATGTCCTGACAAAAACAAGGTTAATTTCATCCCAACCGGATCAGCTTTCTGTCCTGTAAAACTTCTGGGCCCCCTCCTTCCCGCTTCAGACCTGACGCTGAAGAACTCTCCAAACTCTGGTCAAAGCACAGGTTTGAGCACCCTGACTGTTGAGCAGCTTTCGTCTCGGGTCTCTTTCTCATCTCTGTCAGATGACACCAGCACAATGGACTCCGCAGAGCTCCCGGGACAGCAGCCGTGCCAGCAGCAGCAGCCGCTTCTGCAGGAGATTCAGACTGAAGAGCATTCCTCTCCTCAGAGCTACGTGTTAATCTAGAGCAAGGTGGAGCAGGCCTCTGCCCCCAGGCAAGGAGTGAGGAGACCCTGGTTCAGATACATCTGCATGAGGTGGCAACCTTTCAGAACACCACGGAATACTTAGCAGCATTCAGAAAAATATCTCAACGTTGTTCTTGGCAGGGACAGAATCCATATTCGGCATTTTTTTGTGAGAAAGCAGTAATGCCTGCAGAATCCATGTTACATTAACCGTTTTAAGTGGAGACTATGCATTTCATAGTACGTTTGACCAGATTAGTACTGTGTCCTGTGTTCTGTTTCAAATTCTACAGTATAAATAAGCTCTCTCTATATATAAAAAAAAAAATGTTGCCTGTCTGAATAGAAAATGTCTTGCTGTGTTGTGTCCTATGGAAAATACTGTACTTCAGGATTATGTTTACAATTGATCCAGGTGTTTATGTTTCTAACTTCTGTAATACACACAATGCAAAAAAAAAAAAAAAAAATGGCCACAGCAGTTGCACAGTGCCCACCCTATGGCCTAGCTTCAGGTACTTCTCTTGAAGTGTAAACTCAGGTAACTTGGAATGTATATCATATTGGAATATAAAATATTTTACAGCTACAAAGCTAAAGAGGGAACATCACTCTTTTGCCTTTCCTTGTTTTATGCATTATATTTCCTCATTACATTCCACTTTCTTGGAATAAGTGCATTCAGATCCAGGTGAATGGTGACCCTGGACATGGGTGAACATGAGGAGAACCAGCAAATCTGTGATGTATATCACTTTGTCATGTGCTTACAAGTAAAACAACTGTTGCATTTACTGTCATTTCAATAGATGTAAAATTGTGGCATTTAAAGGTTTCAGGTGTTGCTCAGTTAATGACTGTTAAACTGTTGCAAATAAAGTGTTCAGTACTAGGCTGTACATGAGAAACATTCCACATTGTGTGTGAGAGGATTTTGAAAGACAAGAATACAAGAATGTTTTTGTTAAAGGACAGAAATTTTTAGGTTTCACGGGGGTGGGGGGGGGGGGGGGTGATTGGGGATTTCCTCTCATGGTTTGTGTTGGCAGTTAAGGATGTGAAATGCTACTGTTACCGTCTAAAAGTCAAATTAATGTTTAGTTTCTCTTTTGGAAATGTTCATTCATTTGCTGGTTGGAAATAGGTTTTCAGATTTTGTTGAGCAGTGTTAGATGAGCGGCGTTTTATTTATGTAGTGAGTAATTGTGTTTGGATGAAAGTCCAGAAGTAGCAAGTGGGTGTTCTAAGAGGGGTGGGGAAAACAATAGTTTTAAGTTCATGTTACTTAAAGCTTCTCCCATAACTTTCAGTTACTTAAGCTGTGTGTGTAAAAGTGTGTTTTCCCCCCTCAAGTGTAAATAAAAGAAAAATCCATGTAAAATAATCCTGGTTTTGCAGGCTGGACACTGTCTCGAAATAGTACATGGCAAGATTGGGTTTGTGGCACTCTTCTGTTGTACTAGAAAAAGAGGAGCATTGCTTTCAGAGATAATTTCCTGTGATACCAAAAGGACCCCAAAGGCAAAATAAACTTGATGTTCTTGCTCCATTGCTTTCAGCTCGGTGGAACTGTGTGTATGCTGTCTACTCCTAAGAGAATAAGGTTCACCATTTCCAGGAATTGAAGAGATTAGTAGCCTGCAGCTACTAGGAGCATTTAAACATGCTCTTGTATGTTTTTTTCTGCTTTTGAAGATGAGATTGGAGGGGGATGAGAGTGAGCCACCAGTAACTACTCACTAGATATGTGCTTTTTTGGAGACAAAGCATTGCTTCCTTTTTATTACTGAGTTTTTGTTAATGCTGTCTTACAAGGTGGAATTCACAGCCTATAAAACATCCACTGTTTTTTTGACTCCCCTTGCAGAGAACATAGAAGGATAGAGGTCTGTCTCTAACCATTTTCATGTGAAAAAGCTTATTGAAACACAGCAGCCATCTTTAACCCTACTAATCTCAGGCCTAGGTGAAAACACTATATATTTTATAGACTGAAGATAAAGGGGAGAAAATACTCGTGATCTAAGTATTGATTCCTTTTAATATTTTTCTTTCTAGACTAACATTGCAGTATGATGACCTTTTTATGCTCTGGCTATGTCCAGATAAGAAATTGTAGTCTCAGTTATTGGTGTTAGGTTACCAGGGGATATGATGAGTGGTTTTTAGATCAGTGCTGAACTCTGTACAATATTTGCAATGCCATTACATGTTCTTTATATTTTTTCCATGAGAAACTAAATATTAATTAAAATGCACATTTGTTCTTAGCAGAATTGAAGGTTTTGAACCAAATGTGTTAAAGCTAATGCTTTGCCATGTAAATTTCCCAGCAGTTGTTTATCTCAATTGTATTCTACATCCAGCTGTAGAAATTTGTCAAATATTGTTTAAAGTTTTGTACATAGTTGTACTGTTATTTCTAGCCACTGTGCTGAACAGTATTCAAGTTATCACACAATATTGCTTTACACAAGGAAATGTGTGGCTTTTGTTTTGTATTTTTTTTTCGGTATAGAAGTTCCTGTGTCTTATTTAAATAAAAATTATAGTTTAAAAAAAAAAAAAGTGGTGGGGACAACACACAAAAGCAGTGGTTCATTTATTTGTTTTGGAAACTGTGCATTAAACACCATAGAAGGAGATTAATTTTTAATATTGTTCCAAATTTACATCTCGAATAATGCCAACCATGTATGACTAGTGTGCTGTGTCTTCTAGATCATGATAATCTTATATCTGTTGATTTTTGCATAATGCTGTACTCAGGAGCAGGGAAAACCCCTTAAAATAGCTGAATGTTTAAATATACTTAAAGTAGCATACTCTATTTCAACATAGCACAGGAAAAAAAATCAGTTTAGAGTTACTTGAAACTGTGTATCTACTGCTCTGTTTGTGGTATGGCTAATTTCAAGTTATCTGTTGAAAATTATGAAAGCCATTACATGTTTCACTATGTGAAACTAAACTAAACTCCTAAAGGATGTGGTATAAATCTACTGACAGTCTTGGTTTCATGTTGTTTTGTATGACTCAAATGATTGTCATTCGACTTGCAGAATAATTCTTTCCAGATGGGGGTGGGGGGGGGGGAAGGAGGAAGAAAGAAGGATAATATTTAAATACATGTAAATCCTCCAAAGTCAGTGTTTACTGAAGAGTACTATGGCAATAACCATCAAGAATGGATTAATGCTTATTGTCGTCAGTCAGTGGAAATTTTAAGTTTTCAGCATCCTAAAGATTACAAAGTTTCTATGTGACTGTGTTAAAAACATTAACTGGAACTTAACTAAACGTCCAGGGCCAGAAGTTGGACTTCAGTGACCCTTGTGGGTCCCTTCCAACATAGGATTTTCTGTGGTTCTGTGATCCCACCCACCTCTGAGAAGGCTTAGTGTCCTTCAGTCAGAAATGGCTTCATTTCAGCCATTTCATCTTCAGCTTGAAGGGGTTCCTAGGAGTAGCCTTGTGACTGTCCTGTCCCCTAAATGGATTTGGCTGCAGCGGTTTCAGGCTGTCTTTCAGTGGGAGGGTGTTTTCTCAGGAAATATTTTGACAAAAGCGTGTAGCTTGCCCTGCAGAGATGTGATGCAGTTTGTGTCCCAGGGAACTTTTAAGCATCCCCATGAACCTAGACCTTGCCTGGTTGGTCACATTTTGGACTTTTTTTCCATACAAGCCACACTTTGTGTGCTGTGTGTAACTCACTGCCTTTGCCTTCCTCAAAGCCGAAACAAGGAGTCTGAAAAGCACTGAGGGTAGAGAGCTAATGAAATAATTTTGCCTTGAGTTCCTGTTTTGTGAATAAAAGATCTTAGCTTGAACATGTATTTTCATGGTAATTTGTGGCTCTGGAAGTGAATGCTTCAGAGACTGGAGGTCTGTGTAAGGAGAGCTCTTGGTTGTGTGTGCTGGGGTAGGGGACAACAGATAGTGAGTGACCTGCTTCTTTTAGGAAACAGGGTCCTGGACAACAGATAGTGAGTGACCTGCTTCTTTTAGGAAACAGGGTCCTGGACAACAGATAGTGAGTGACCTGCTTCTTTTAGGAAACAGGGTCCTGTCTGGGAAGTGATTTCTGGCTTCCTGACAAATTAGCTCTTGGGAGGAGCCAGATACTGGTACAAGTGTAGTGTCTCACAATCTTCACAGTATGTAAGTGTAAGGAGTAACACGAACAAGAGAAATTGTGATGTCAGCCAGCATCTCTAATTTATTCAGTTGTAAGCAAACACCATCAAGGCTTAGCAAAACCAGCTCCTCCTACCCTGGCCTTCCTCCAGGGTAGCGGATTGGGACCTTCAGACATTACTTGAGGTACAAGCCAAGAAATCTGGAGATGACAGATAACTAGTTGAAGTTTCCATCAATTACTGTTGTAAAACAGTCTGCCTTGCTGTGCAAAATACATGAAAACACAGATTTGAGGCAACTCAGCTGGGAGGAAATAGCCAAAGTTCCTACTGTGTATGTCCAGAACCTAAATGCAAGGAAAAAGTGAATTAAAGCTGGGAAAGTACACACATTACATGTACAGTCATCCATATTTGGTACTTGGCTGAAGGAAGTTGTTTGATGAAAGGTTGACATGCAGTTAAAATATACGTGTGTCTTGTTTCTGTTTGCATTAGTGTAAACAGTCCTGGAAAGCTCTAGTTTGGGAGACTGTGAAAGGCTCAGGGAAGAGCTATAGGAATTAAGTACTGGAAAAACCAGAAGGTGGCTGTGCAGGAGCTCAACATGATTAACTTGATGGTTGAAGAATGACTTAATTTTAGTTAGTAAATACCTACACATAGGCAATACTTACTAATGAGCTTTAAGTTTAGCAGACATGGAATATTAAGCAGTAAGAAAGTGAAGGTAGATGAATTCATACTAAAAATGTGTATTTGTTTTAGCACTAAGATTAATTACTGGGCAAACATACAAGGAAAGTTTTTTTTTTTCAAGTATTGATATGTTTAAAATTAGATGATTTTACAAAGGATGTGCTCAAATATGGTTTTTATAAGCCTTACTAACTTGTGATTATTTGGGGCATTGTACATTTCAGTTGATGGTTAAGAGGTGGAATTTTTGAGCTACCCTAAGAATTCTTGCCGCACAAAAGAAGGACATGCTGCAATATTTTCAGCTAGGGTGTTAACACATATTTTAAACTGTCTGGAATAGGGCTTTGAGGGTAACTTTTGGCTTCTGGGAATTTTTGGTGTGTCAAACATAAATGAGATCTCCAGTAAAGTAGAGGTAATTGAGTAGTTTTATTAGTTCTTTTGATTTTGGCACCTCCTCTGTAGTGCTGTAATTATGGAGAAGTGGTAAGAAACTGGAGAGTAGGAGTTGTCTTTTTGGAGGGCAACAGGTCCCAGAAATAATGTGTTACTTGAGTGGGGCTGAGAGGAGGCAGGGAGCTTCCTCAGTAAAGGCCACATTGGAAGTGAGTGAACATGTAAGTTAAACTGCAAATTCAGTTGATGACAAGAAAGTAGAGCAATCAGATGAAGCTGGATAGAGCTCTTTTTAAGAATAGTTGAAATCTTACCTGAGGTTGTAAGAAGTTCTGATGGGAAATTTTTAGGCTGCCTTGATCTGTAGCCTGGAGAGCTCAGAGGCAGAGGAGCTGGAAGCCTGGGAGAAGAGAAGGTTGTGTAATCTCTTCTCCCCATTGAATTATCGACTGAGCTTCGTAACAAAGCACAATTAGGCTAATAACTGCCTGTAGAAAAGTAAGAGGGTGTGTGTGTGTGAGATTTGTGTATGTGCACAGCGAAGTGTGTGTGTAAACTTTTCAGTGCATTGTGCAGCTGTTGGCTGAAAATAGGGTTTGCTCGGGGCAATAGTAATACCCATGGTAATCTATTTCTTGTACCTTTGTTTTTAATTTTTACTTTTCCAAATCAGTAGTAAGTAAGTAGCATCATCTAAATCCCAGACTGCCAGGCTTAAGTCATATTAACTAAAACCGGGTGTCTACCTGCTTTCTTCAGGTGAGATCTGAGTGCTCTTGATTCTTTCTCCTAGGAGAAGAAAGCTGAAAGATACTAGACTTCCTGTTGAAGTTTGTTGCCAGAAGTCTGGGTGATGCAATTACTCCATTCTGAGTTTTATTTGGATAAGTATTTCTAGTTGTGCCCTATCTTTGTGATGCAGAGGTTTCTCAGCAGCTTCCCTTTCCATAAGGTTGGTGCTGTCCTTGGGCTTGTTACATGGGGAAGTAGGAACTCATTCTTATGAAAGATTTAAGAAGGGTGTTGCCTTTGGAAACGAAATACTGTTATTAGGAAATGGGAGGTGGCGGGGAGAAGCGCTTAAATCTGCTTTTGTGATTCCTTTGGATTTTAATTCATTGTACATCCTGCAAATGCTGAGATCCATCCATTTTGATGTTAGTTGCTGAAAATATAGGAAGCTTCAGGTGTAGCTTTCCATTTCCGTGACAGTACAGAGATGGTACCATACTACCTACTTTCAGTGATTGCTTATATTTTGGATGGGGCATGTAGGTGTATTTTAAGGATTGTCCCTTCATTCAGGGGCTCTTGTTCATGAAATGAGTTTGGGTACAATGGTGGATCTGGTTGTCGTTCTAGTGGAGAATTCTAAGGAGATAGTTTAAACATTTTCTGAACTAAGTACCTAAGAAATCTGTTCTAGGGAGAATTTTCTGGTTTTCCTCTTCTGCAGGGGAATACCAAACCTTTGGGGGTAGGAGAATGATGAAGATGGGAGCAGTAGGTCTTGCACTTTGTAAATAATGGGAAAACAAAGGCAGCCTAGGCCCCGATTTGGAGGTCAACCTTGTGTATCTGTATTGGTACATACAGGATGTTCCTTGGGTTAGGAACACAGCAGATGCCTTAATACTCCAGAGGAGTATTAGCCTGGATAAATGTCATTTGTTCTCTAAATCAGGCCATCTGTAAATTGCAATCTGTCCCTTTGGTTGCACCCTGGCTGAAAGGCTGTCAATGCTGCTCTGTATCATGACTTGCCTTTGTATTCAGTAAGTGAGAAAATGGACCTCCAGACTGGACAACAAACTGGTACCTCTGTCAGGCACAGGGGCTTCGTGGCACTGGCTCTGTCCTGTGGGTGCAGGTCTGCCAGAGCAGGAGCTGTTGTCCATCTCTCAGCCTTCACCATCGTGTAAGTTTCTATTTCCCACCATGGTACACACAGGCTCTGCTGGCCCCTCCTGCATGGGAGGCTCATTTCCACCATCTTTGGTGACTGGGAGATGTTGGGGGAAAACCTGTCTGGGGGCAAACCTGGACTCCTGCAGCTTTTGGGAGTTCTGGCAGCACCGTGGTGGTGGTGGTGGTGGTGGTGTACACTGGGGACAGGAACACCATTGCCTGAGTCATGGTAAAACTGCCCCCAAGCTACTTGATGCTGTCATGGGTCAGGTGTTTGGGTTGTTTGGTTGTTTTTTTTTTTTCTGATAGCCCTGGTGCAGAAACTTAAGCACCTTGATGGAGATTTTGAGATGGCTGACGGTGATATATTGGATTAATCTCTGAAGAAAGACACTTCATTTTGGCAGTTGGCCTCCGCAGAAAGAAACTTGGTTTGTATTGGTGCTGCTACACAACAGGACTTACTTTGGGCCTATAAAAGCAATTTCTTGTATCTTGAAACACTTTCCTCTTTTCACTTAGATAACAACCACTAAAGAAAACAACATTATGTACCTTAACCTCAATTAAGCCCTGCATTAAATACTTCACATGTTTATGGGGAACAGAGAGGGAACCTAAACCACTTATAGACAAACTGCATTAAAAACCACCCCAGGACAAACAGTTCAATCTGCTCCTCCGAATTTCAAGCAGGAAAATGACCATTATGGATTTTTAGTATTTTTCAATTGCATTTAAAATTTGCTAATAGGATAGGCTGATAAAATGGATGGGGGCAAGAGAGGGGCTGTAAAGCAGTGTCAGTGCAGCCCTTCCTGAATGCCTCTGTTTGCTTTTTAATCTTATTTCCTTTTATACTTTGTTTCGGTAACATTCCCATGGCTTAAATTGCAAGCAGTGAGATGGACCTGCACACTCTGAGGTCTAGCCAGGCTTTGAAGCACAGCAGTAGTAACTTATGAACATTGCAAAGGCTGGTGAAGCCAAGAGGTCTCCTGCCTCCAAGGAGACCTGGGTCACATCCCTTAAAAATGAAAGTAAAAGCTGCAAAGTGCTCAGTGCTGCAGGGGGGTAGGGAAGGTTAAGAATTAACAAAAGCAAGATTTTGTTCAAGTAAGGTGTCTTGTAATCATTTCCCTACATGAAGAGCAGCAATAGCAGTGAGTATCTTGCATGTGAGCTTGGCTGTGGTTTGGCGACAAGTAGAGGTGACCACAGGTCTTGCCTGAGGGCTATGGTTGTGCTGCTGGCATCTCCCCACTGTGCAGCCTCACACCCCTCTGTGGCCTCTGCTGCTTCAAACTTTTCAGCCAGATCAGTGCCATTGCAGGCTCTTTTCCGGCTGGAGATGACCTGCTAGGACAGTGGTGGCCCATATTTAGATGGGTTTGGGATGCTCACAGCCCCAGGCCCTGGGCAGGCTTCTGTGACTTCCAGAGCCCAGACTGGCTCTTGGGGAAAGAGCTTTGAATTGTTCCTGTGCCTTGGGCTCTTGCAACCACGGCTGCTGACTCCAAATCCAAGGGAAACCTTGCAGAAAAGGCTGGATCAGCCCAAGACCCAGCTGAACCACAGATCAGAAAAGTCCCCCATGGGGCTTGTCTCATGTTTTGTGTTGTCTTCTAAAAATCTTTCTGAAAATGAAACTCTCAGTTGCTACAGTGAGGGCTGCTCTCTGCTGTCAAGCTTTGGTGCTCTGAAGCTCTGGTGCTCAGGTTCAAGGCAGAGACAGTCATGGGAGCACCACACAGACTGCCAAAACAGTCCAGAAAAATAAGCAGCTGTAACAGCAAAGTGGCTTATTATTTCAATTCCTGTATGTTATGTGTCAAGGGTTTATTCTTGAGGATTGTACTTGGAATGATAGGAGTTTGGGCTTTTTCCTTGCTGCATCCTGCTCCTGTTGCATTCAACATGCTTGTTTCCTGCAGCCAGCTGTTATCCACCCACCTAGATGGAGACAGGGTCGGATGATTTAATTGTGTAGCACTTCTAAAGTTGTTTTTTACCTGGCTCCAGCCTATTGATGAAGCAAGTACAAGGCTTCCAACACCTGTCCTTGGGCCTTTCCTACTGCCATTATAGCTGTAGAAGTCCAAAATAAAAGAAGCACCTCGGAAAGTAAGCTTCTGGGATAGATGAAAGACTTTAGTTTAAAGAGAAGACTGGCTGTAACTTCTTTAACAGCTTAGGTAGGTCTGCTCCCTCTTCTGAAATTGCTTCTCTACTTTTTTCCTAATTTTTTTGGGTACTCCCTATCCCAAAAAGGATTCTGACAGCAACCAGTGTAAATAGCTGTCAGGTAGTGTCAGCCAGGCTTCCATTTCCAAGCTACAGCATGCTTCTCTTCATAGAAATTTTGTAATTTTTTGCAAACCCACTAGGGATTAATTACAAGGCTGGGCCCATCAAGCTTTTGCTGTGGTAGAACAGAGTTAAAAGCTGAACACTGCTGTCTGGAAAACAGCAGCCTCCTCGCTTGGTTACGGACTCGCAGAATGATTTGGATTGGCAGGGACCTCTAAAGGTCTTCTAGTTCAACCCCTCTGCCATGGACATTTTTTTTTATGAGATGGGGTTCTTCATAGTCCTATTGAACCAGACCTTGAACATTTCCAGGGCTGGGGCATTTGTCACTCTCCTGGCCAAACAGTACCAATGTCTCACCACAAAATATTTCTTACGTGCAATCTAAACCCTACACTCTTTCAGCTAAAAACCTCCTTCTTGTCCTTAGGCCCCAGTAATGTCTGTCTCAGTCTTTCTTACAAACTGTATATATTGAAGAGAAAGCCCCACAGTAAAGTCTCCCCCCAGAGACTTTGCATCCCAGGCTGAACAACCCCAGCTCTCTCAGCCTTTCTTTACAGGACAGCTGCTCCAGCCCTGCTGACTGGTTTCGTGGCCCTCCTCTGGACCCACTCTGGCAGGGAGAGCTCCTGTGCTGGCAAGCACCTTGTCTGGCTTGAAGGGAGGGCCATACTTTAGCCCTTAGGTTTGTAATTAGTAAGTGAGGGGAAAAGCCAATTTTATGCTTGGGAGAGCACTGTTAATGAATGGCCAGGTACTGGTCTGATTGACTGCAAGGCCAGTCTGCCTTGGTGCTGGAGGCTGGCTGGTTACCCGAGGCCAGACTTGCTGGACCTGCAGGGCCTGTTTGGCCACAGTGTGCTTGTTTACTGTCCCAGGAGAGGCTCTGTGCCTGTGCACTGCAGGTGTGTGCACTGTGCTGGGCCGAGCCCACGCACAGGGAGGATGGCAGCCCCTGCAGCTCCGTGGTGCTTGGTTGGTCAATGAGGTGCTAGATCATCTCAGCATTTCTGCTGCTCAGCGGAGGCAAAGCCTCTGCTGCTTGGCTGTTGGCAAGCCTGGTGGTTGCTCTGCTTCCTGCCTCCCCCATACGGTGGCTTGTTTAAAAATATGATACAAGGAGCAGAAGTTGTAAAAGTAGGCTAACCAGAGGGGGATTTGCAGTAAGTGCTTGGAAGGAAGCTTGAAGAAGTGAGGAGGGACCCAGTACTGGCAGCTGCGCTTGTACCATGTTCATTCTTGCTGCTGCTCTGACATCTGAGCATCTTTGGGAACTGCACTGAGAGAAGACAGGATCTTCCAGTTGACCTTCCTGTGTTCTGGGGCTATTTGACTCCACATACCCTCAACACCAAAACACCCACCATTCACTCCTCGGTGCTGCTCATCCAGTCTTCCCTGGCACTCATAGTGGGATGTGCTTGGAAGGATGCAGATAGCAGTTACAGAGGCCCCAGGAAAAGGCAGCATAATGCCAGCACCTGGGTAGTGTGTCCTTACACCAACCTCCTACTCTGCTGAGCCCTTCCAGGCTCAGATGCTGTCAGGGCTTGTAGGCCATGACATTTCCTGTATTCCCACTCGGAGCAAAGCTGCTTGCTGGTCACATTGTTGCTCAGGTGGTCCCACTTTTTCCTAGCACGTGCAGCCCCTAATGTTTGAAAGGAATTTAAAAGGGTGTTTGGGGAAGGCAGGTGGCTGCTTGTGGCTAAGCGGTCCTGCTTCAAAGTACATTAGTGTCATGCCCATGCAATGCTGGATATGGAAACAGCAGATAGAACAAGGTAAGTCCCATTCTACTCTGTTGAAATAAATCATGGTCATTTCAAAAGGCCAGAAAAGGTACTTTAAAAAGTTACTTGTTAGTTTTCTCTATGAGCTGTCCAATTGCCAAGGCTCACAGTCCAACTCCTCTGAAGCAGCTGCTCTGAGATTTGTAGAAACCTTGAATCATCAGAATCAATTACATCAAATTTAATAACTTCACAATAAGGACAGTTAATCAATTGCCACTGTTTTCATCTGCCATAGGGGTTCTGCAGCTGTTTTCATTTTAAAACAATCCACTACTGAATCAGAATATGCAACTGGAATGAAGCATATTAAATCAAGATGAACATTATGTGTGTAGACAATCAATCTGTAATTTTACCAGGATGATGAACTGCTCTGCTCTCCCAAGCCTGAAAGCACAGCACAGCCCTCTCAGTGGCACTGGCCTGGGAGTGACTCCATAGCCCAGGCTGCTGACAGGCACGTGCCAGACACTTCTTCACTAGCAGGGAAGTGTTGTTTGTAGCTCTGTACTTTGCATTAACAATGTCTATTTGCAGGATTTGTAGCTTTCTGCTCTGTTTTTCAACTTCACTAAATCTTTATGATGATAATGCATCATACACAGGGATTCCAATTGCTTTTCTTTAAGCAAAATCAATTACATTTTAAATATCTCTAGCTTGTTTTTTGTTTTGTTTTGTTTTTTCATCTGAAAGTGTGAAAAAAATTGCATTGCAAATGATTCAAAGCTTAAGTAATGTCAAAAATTATGTATTACAAGAAATCAATGCTTAATATGAACTACTTGGTAGTGCAGTTTGTGTGAGGAGGGAAAAGAAAAAACCCTGCACCTGTGGTTTGCTTTGTGTGAAATGGAAGAGGATTCTGATGCTTTCCTATCTAAAAACAGGATAAGGATTTAGAACATCATTAGCTGAACCTCTGCAATGCTCTTAACTGTCTCAGTCAAGACAGGAGTTTGGTTTTTTGTGCCTTGTTTTGATTGTTTTGGCTTTTTTTTTTCTTTTTTTTTTTTTAATTCCCGGGAGTCTAGAATCTGTGACCTAAAAAACAACAACCTTTTTTTGAGCCTTTAAGAACAGTTAATTGGCTGTTTTGAACTCAATACAGCCTCCTCTCTGCTTTACACCTAACTGCTTCAGCTACTAAAAAATGCTGGAGTGAATTGTCCACAAATGTTTTAGAAACCATCCAGACAAATGTAATCCACAGCAAATTTAGCAACCACAGACTTGCTTGAAGTTGCAAGAATCTGTTTAATGATTTTGTGGTAACCCAGCTGGGCTGAAGAGCAGCCCGGCTCTCCCTCGAGTGCCTGACACTAACATTTTTGGCATTGCAGATAATTAAAGTTTGGGATGGAGAGGATTTCAGGCAAACAGTCTCCGTTACGAGTACAAACTAGCACCCTAAGTATAAGTGCACCCCAGTGTAAACCTTAGGTATTTCCCAGTTAATCCCCTTTGTAGATGTCTTATTTACTGCCAGAACTGCAGCCCAAAGGTGTGAACTCAACCCCCTCTTAATGCTCAAGAAAGTTACAGAGTGCAGAAAAGGCAGCTCACTGAGCAGGGAGCTGCCAGTACCAAAGAGCAGCAAATACGATGGATGGAACCAAGTTTTACCTTTAGAAAGAGTACAGCACTGACAGCAGATTCCAGGTCTTACATGCCTCAGGGCCCCAGCTGGGCTGGGGACTGTGCAAAGAGAAGATCAGACCATCTTTACCCATTAGACGTGAAAATCCACTCCTAAGCATCTGAAGAACTCCTCTGGCAACAACTGAAGTACTTTGACACTGCCAGGTTATGGGATGGGATGGGATAATGAACATGATAGTTTGAACAGGGATGTTTAAAGCTTGCTGAGGGTTGAGCCTGATGAACTCTGGCCAATCCAACCTCACATCCACTGCTAGCATGTGGCTTTTTAGATAGGCACCAAAACCACATTACTGCTGCTCAGTGCACATGTCCAACAAGGTTCTGCTGCACTCAATAAGAAGTTGGCCAATTCAGTGAACTTGTACATTTATATGGTTATTTGCAGGTACTTAGTTACCTATTAGACCATGAAACAGGGATTAACTGAGTGTACAGATAACTGGTCGTGAAATGCTTCACCAACATAAAAGGAAAATCAAGCAAATTAAAAAAGGCTGAATACAATAAATTGTAAAGCGGGTCCTGTACAGTACATAGAGCTTGTGATCTTTACTGGCTAGTGACACATCCTCAGGGTGCACCAGGCGCTGTCCAGGTTGGACATATGGAAGAATTTCTCCACTGAAGGGGTGGGCAGGCATTGGAATGGGCTGCCCAGGAAGGTGGTGGAGTGCCTGGAAGTGTTCAAAAGACAACCAGACATAGCACTGAGTGCTGTGAGCAGGGGAACTGTTTGTTCCAAGGCTGGACTCAGTAGTCTTGGAGGCCATTTCCAACCTTTATAATTCTATGAGCCTTTTTCCCTTTTTTTGTGGGGAAGCAAAGGGACACCATATTGAGTTCAAATTTTCTCACTGTCCTTCCTTTTGGATTACTATTCAGAAACAAAGGGTTCAGCACTGTCTATAAACTGGTCATCTTTTATCTTCAGGTGCTTGTTACGTATCAATTCAACAGCACAGCAGCATTCTAGTGGGAATAAAGTTGTGGTTTTTGTCAAAATCATTTTATTAAAGAGTTAATGTCACAACAAGCTTAAAGTAACACATGCTTCAGAAATAAACTGGATGAAAAAGTCTCAGAACAGAAACAGAAATGGATTGAAGGCATGGCAAAGCATCCGTTCCAAGAAACTTCTGCAAACAAGTGCGAATTCTGTTGGTGCAATGGAGAAAAAACTCAGAAAAAGAAGCTGCCTGGGCATGACTCCTCTTTATGTTTATGTAGTGCAGTTTGTCAAATAAGTTAGATTGGAAAGGGCACAATTTCAATGGCTGCACAGACCCAAATTTACTTCTTCAATATTTAGCTCCAGCACAGGTTTTTCAACTGTGAGTACTAACAAAACAAATTTAGTTGACATCTTAACACAGCAGTAATAGATATATTATATACATGATAGATGTTTGACTCATGCAGCCTCTTCAGTTACATGATTTTTTTAAAATTTACTCAAGAAACATTATAAAAAAATAGGTTTGCAATTTGTATTTCACTCCGGTGTTAGCTCCACATCACCCCAGGCAAAGACAGTGTTTTCAGCAGACAATCTAATTTGGCAAGAAATCTGCCCTAATTCTTAACCTCATTTTTGTAAGTCCACATACAAAATAAATGCGAACTCTTTATACAAAACAAGAGCAAATAACTGTACCTATAGAAAAGGAGATTAATTCCCTTTAGTTTTATTATCATGGCACATACTTTATAGTTTCACAACAGCATACTAATTTTCATTTAGTTTTTTTAAACTCCAAAATAGTGTTGATGAAGGGAAGAATGTGAGTTACCAGAGGCAGCTGACTCATGCATTAAGCAATTCATGTTCTTTATCAGTTTTCCCAACAGCATCAGGATTGGATAATGGGTCAAGGTCAGCAAAGAGACTGAACCAAGCAGTCAAGTCTTTAGGATTCTTTGTAGATTCTGGAAAAAAAAAAAAAGAAAAAAAGAAAGAAAGAAGAAATGCACAGACTTGTCAGCCATTTTAAAACAAAACTGACTGAAAGTTTGACTGAGGTCAAACAAATGCCATGCTATTGTTTAATTTATTACCAAGGGTACTTCTGACAAGAAAATCAGAATGAGTGATTGCATTTTAAAACACTATCTTTGTCAGAATATAGAACTTTAGTAAGAATGAGTGTTTTACATGTCTGCTGTGTATTTTATACGGCTCCTGCCATGGTAAGTACAGGAACACTTTAACTAGAAATAGAAACAATCTCACTCTGTCTAGCTTTGTTTCATGAAAGGTATTTGAGTGTGCCCCTACATGCCTGCAAACAAGCAAAAGGAAAGGAAAGTGAAGGCAAATTTTACTTTCAAGCTCTCTAAGAGGACTAAATTCCTTTGCCTAAATCCAATTCATGTGACTGTTCTGTCTCCCCTGTGTGCAACCAACAAGGTCATTACTCCTCTGGAATGAAGTTTTAATGGGAAGGCACTGGCTGGAGAGAGAAAGAGAGGGGTTATATTTGATAGGTAGTCCCCAGTACAGCTTCTAGTTTAATTCTGATGGATATAGACAAAATGTGAATAGGGAATATATATCTATCCAATGGCAGACTATTGCACCTCTGTGTCCACATTGATATATGTATTTCACAGAGGTCATCTGCCTGCTTTTATTCCAACTGGGCAGATCTTCAGGTTAAAGCAGTAACAACTTTGGCTGCTATGAAGAAGGTACATCTCCACTTGCTTTTTTTTTTGTGGCCCTATGCCCAACATGTATTATACTGATAGTGAAATAAGATTATCTCTCAGAGAGATAATGGCACATGAAAGCTTTCTTTGCAACACAAAGAATTTACAGACAAAATAGGCTCTGCCTGCATGCCTCTCCTCTTGGTACCTCCCACTTTCAGAACCACAGATTTCCAAATAGCTGAAGGCCATTCCTTTTGCTGGTCCTGTGGCTGCAAAATCACACTGATTTCCAAAACAGTTTCCAAAACACCTTACCTTTATTTTTGTTTTTTCTGCTGAGCTGAAAAATCTCAGGGGAAGGAATACATGTAACCCCTTTCTTCTGTATCATCAAATGTGAATGCACAGAATTGGCTACAAGCTGGTGACAGAATTCAACATAATTCTGGCTCACTTATCCAGGAAATTCTAGTCAAAAATCAGCAGGCCATTGTCTCAGTAGATGGCAGAACTATGCACTCTTGGCTCAGTTGCAACAACTGAATTATGTTTTAAACAGATGATTACTGATGTCATGTATGTTTATCAAAAAAATTTGCAATTACGGCTCTTCTGCCTTATCAGCAGCCTGTATTTTAGCCACAATGGTAAATCTTATAGCTTAAAAACATTGTTTAGCTCAGACAAAGTGCATGCAGATGCTATTCTGTGTGAGTCTAAATTAAAATAGGTAAAAGAAACTGTAGCTTCAATTCCTTTGTTATACAGTAAATTACTCTTTTGACATGTGATTAGCACTAAGCCCACCAAAAATATACATACACACACATATCATACACCTAATCAAGGTGAAACAGAGTAATCAGGGAGCACAAGATTGAGCTGTAACTACTACAAAAATAAATTTTGTTACCACAGTGACTGAGAAGACATGAGACCCTATACAAAATGCAAGAGCTAAAAAGGAAAAGCCAAGTAACTGGAAAAAATACATGATCATCACCTTTCACAGGCGTCTTGTCATCACTCACATTCAGGCTGTGTGGTTTCTGTGCTGGCTGTGGTATTGATGGTGGGCTCACACTGCTGGCGGCCCATCCTAAAATTCATTAACATAGCAGCATTAGTATGAGGAGTTACTTTGTTAACTCCAACTGCCCAGTGTCTGGCAGCATCAGACAGAGGAGCAGAGCATTACATTTATGGCCATTTGTATCTGTCCTTGTACACACAAAGTCAGCAGTCAGACCTACATCGGAGCAACACCCTTTTTACAAGAGAGTATCTCTAGATCACTTTCATCATCTCCAGCTTCAGGCAACTATACTCTTTTCAAACCTTTCACCTGGCTAGAAAATATTTTTGTTTTTTATTATTGAATCACAGTTAATACTCATTCACAGAAAAGCCAGTTCAGTAATCAAGTCAAACACAGCTGTAGGAAAAAGAATCACTTATATTTGGGTAGAAATACCACACATAATAAACATTTTTTCCAAGTCCAAAGACTAATTTCATCCATTGTTCCAGACAAAACCTTATTTAGAGACACTAAATTTTTCAGTTAATTTTGAAGTAATTCTGGAAAAAAAAAAGATAATTCATTGCAAAACACTGAAGAATTAAATTCAAGATTAATTACTTCAAGTTAATTTAAAACTACATTTTAATGGACTATTTCTTTTTTCTCTTTATTTGAAAGGAGATTCTCAGGAAGAAGTGAGCAACTATGCAGGAAAAAGTGAAATAATTTTTTGTTCTTCCATGCATATTCTATATCCACAAAAGAGTAATGATAAATACAGTTAATAAGGCCAGATGAACAGGCTGGCAAAATGAACTAGGGGTAGTATACTGCAGAAACATATTAGGAAAAAACCAATATTTTTGTCCCTCGCTTAAGATATTTAAATTCATGTGCTTTATTACATTTAGAGGACTGGAGATAGTATTTCTAATTTAATTAATATATCCTTTAAGTTTGGCCTGGTCAATTATCCATCTAATTTGGCAGTATCACAAACAGGATGCTCATCTATGCACCCAGCTATCATTTCCTTATTCAGTCTCTTTTTTCCTACAAGTGCATGCGTTCACATCCTTTTTTACTCTTTTTGTCCTTTGTCCCCTTACTTTCTGCTCTTTTGGGAGCCGTGTCAGATACTGGCACCCAGCATGCTGACAGGTAATGCAACAACCACATCAGTCACATCAACCCTTTCTCTCTCAGTAGATATTCTCATCACTCTCTGATCTTACCCTGCCCATTAAAGGTCTAAAGCCCAAGCTTTGTTTTAAAAAGAGGCAAGAAGAGTTTTTCTGTAAAATCACATGAATTAGGAAGGAAATTTAAAGCCACAAACATCCTCTGTACCTATCTCTAAGGAAACTAACAAAAAACTTCTTCAAAATCTGGATGCAGAGTGCTGACATGTATTTGCTCTAGAAAAAGGTGATAAAGGCTTGTGAGGCCAGCTTCTGCCCTCTGAAAGTGAGGTCTTGAGAGTTTAATCATTCAAATAAGCAAACCTGAAAGATAATAATGGAAAGCATGGCATTACCCCTGCAGAATGACATACTTTTCCAGGCATTTTCTCTGCTTGTCTTATAAAACAAGAATGGTAGAGGACATAATACAGAACTACAGTAGACTGCAATGCTTTTGTGTGCTTGGAGAGGCATTGTGAGAAAGTGTTTGATATGGCAGTGAATGACAACAGGTAAATTCAGCTGCTTGAACAAAGAGGGTCAAATCCTAATCTGATAGAAATGAATGGGATCTCTGCCAGAAACTGTCTGTGCAAGTCACAGCGACTTCAGAAAAATCACAAACTCGCTTCTGGCAACATCACTGATGTTCCTTTACACTGGTGTGCTTGGCAGGTCAGGGAGCAAAGCACTTCAGACCAGTGAACTCCTTTGGAGCCCTCCCTCTTTTTGAGTCCCTGGACTAAGGCCTGGTAGGCAGCACATCCGTGAGAGATGCTGTGGCCTGGCTGTCATTTAATGAAATGCAGGTAGCTCACTTAGAAAACAAGAACCTCCTAACAACAGCAACAAAAAAATCCAACGAAATACACTCCAGAAAATATGTGATGCTTTCATAATGAAATTACTGATTTATGAAGGTACTGGGAAAGACTGACACAGAATTTGTATGAAATACTTTCATGAATTAAATTTTTAGTGAGATACAGAGAACAACTTTGCCTTTCAAAACCAAACCACAGCCTATCAGTTTGAAAGCAGTTGTTGGCCCTAAGCCTGTTTTGGTTTGCCTGTTCACAGGATGGCTTTGTTATGTGAGCAGACAAAAGGTTATTGCCAAGACAGCAAGGAAACCAAACAGCTTGCTGTTCAGCAAACATCTTCACCAACACTGCAATGATTAAATTTATGGTGAACCGTGCATTTTCTTATGAACTAGAATACACGCACATGTAGGGAAGATAAAGAGGAGCCCTTAATGGTACGAATGAGTAAGTAAATGAGGCCATAAACATCATGAAAAGAGAAAGCCAATGCTCCCTCTGAAAAAGTAGAAAGGCAACTGAACTACAGAGCTGTATCTGGAGGAGAATCTAAAAGATATATTGGGAGCATGCTTTGTTTCTATTATATATACACACACACATTTATATGTATTTTAAACCAGCACCTGGTAGCCCTGTAGCAATTCAGAGTCCCATTGTGCTGGATCCTGCCTATAAATACAGCCAGAGAAAACTCTGAGCTGGGAATTCCTGACTGTAACAGTTTATAACCTGCATAGCATTGTGCCTGTTTTACAGATTAAGATCTGAGGCAGAGAGAAAACAAAGCCCCAAAGATTTATGAGCGTGCTTAACGTAAAATAAGTAAGTAATCCCACTGAAGTTAATAGAAAAGTTAATGTGCTTAAAGTTAAGCATGTGAGTTTTAAGAATCTTTATGGTCTTAAGGCCAAATTCACACAGGAAGTATGCAACATTGAGGCTACAGTGTAGCACCTCACACTGAATAATTATTAAGCAATCCTGCCAGTTAGGGAAATAAATGCAGGGGATGTATCACAAGTCCTCAGTAAAAATACAATTTATATATTCTAATATTTTCAACATGTATGTCTGCATATGCTTATACTCCAGTTAGTATTTAAAAAAAAAGTCTCTCTTCCCATTTTTAATGATAAGGTTTGAAAGAAAAGTTCTGAAGTGAAATGAAATGTGGTTTAAGATAAAAGCTCAGTTTTTACAAGATATAAAATGGACCAAATTTAATCTTCTGTTAAAAATAGGAAACAAAATCTTGGAAATACTTAGAAAGCAAAAACAAGAAACAAAACATTTAGAAAGATTATTTTCAGATATAATCACTCAGCTGACTGACCATGACTTTTCAAGTGCCGGTACATAAATTACCACAATCTTCTGCCAAAACCTTGGAAACCCATTTGAAAAAATCCACATATTTTACGCTTTATTGGTTTTTTTACTGAAAAATATTTTGGAATACCATGTTGACTGGAATGGATTTTCCATTTCTACTATTCCTTGAATGCAACATTACTGAATTCTGATTTTGAAGTCTCTAACACTGCACCCAATGCCAGTGCAAATGAAAGCTAACAGCCACATCAGAAAGGATGCACAACTCTGCTTGCTATTTATACCTAAAAAATACTTTTCCTTTAAAAACACATTTACATTTAAAAATGTAAATTGCACTGAAATGTAAAATATATTTTAAAACATTTAAAGCTGTGGAAAAAAAATCAATCTCATAATATTTCTTTTGCTATTTTTAGAAATTTGCTTAAAAACCATGTACCTTATAAAACTACATCTAAACCTGTGCATCATTACAAATGTCATTCTCCATTTTTCATCTAAGTGCTGAAGCCAATGGACCGAGGTATCTTGCTTTAGGGGTGCTGGTAGCAACTGTATTAATTATAAAGTAAATCTGACTTTCTTATTCCTGCCAAGATGTCACAGGTCATTTTACCTCATGTATGACTCTTCCAGTTGCATGGGTTCCAAGAAACAGTTTCCAGGATAGGATCAGCCGGCTACTGTTTCCTGTATTGCTCTTTCCCAAGTGAGATTTAAATGACTTGGGACAAAGCCCAAAAAGGCAAGGTCCCCTCCAGCTTGCAAAGCCCTACAGAAGATCCAGCCAGACTGCAAGGAGCACAAAGGTAGGTGCTGTTGCCTGTTTATCACCAGCCTGCCTTCCTCCCTCTCTTCCTTCCTCAAGGCCAAAGCAGCAGCAGGAAAGCTCTGCCCTAGTTCCCCTCTTTTCCCCAGAAGTAGCTTGCAAAAGCCAAGAGAATTAACAGCACAGAAGAAAGAGGAGAGAGAGAGTTGCATCAGTAACCAGCCTGCAAGAGAAATCCACCTATATGGTTGATATAATGAGACAACCCATTCTGCCTGACCCGTATCCCTACATCCAATGCATAGGATGCTTGGATAAAAAAAAAAATTAAAAAAAGGCAACTGATTTTCACTACATGGTTTAAAAATAGTATTCCCAGACAAAATACAGTAAATCATTTTTGGTTTCTTGGCCCCTTAACAGAGACAGCACTTGTGATTAAATCAGAAAAACCCACTCAAACATATTTTCTGTTTCAGGAAAAAAAAAAAAGATCTCAAAGTTCTACAGAACATTTCAGAAAAATAAATGAAAACATTCAAGACAGTAATCTTAACTTTAGGTTTTGGGTACTTCATTCAAACCCTGAATGAGAAGGGCTAGAAAAACAAGTAAGTTACTCATGTGTTTTTTTCTCTAGGCCATAGTCTGCTTTAATTTCAGGCACAATTTCTGCAGCCATGGCACAATATAAACTTTCACCACACTTCTACATACCAGAAAACCATACTCTAAAGCCTAATCCCAACATACTGACAGAACAAGATGAGCTCTCACCATGCAAGGATGACTGCAAGTCATTCATGTTTTGGTCTAGCAGCTGTGAGGGTAAGTAGCCCGATGGTGCTGGTACTGCAGATGATGAAGTGTTCTCCCCATCTCTAGCTGAAGAGTTCATGGTGAGATCAGCAGCCTGTCCAAAAACAGCTGTCCACTCTTTGCTGAATTCCCCCTCATCCAGGGAGGAGGCGTTGAGGATCTCATTTAGTAATACCATGTCATCCTTATCACCAAGTTCTGGCTCCAAGGATCTCACAAACTTTTCTTTTGAAGCTGTCTCAGAACAAGAGAGTTAAGATAAATAATTTTTTTTAGACAAAGTAAATAAGGAAATTTAAAAAACATAGGCCATCTAGGCTAGGTATGTTAAGTGAGATGGAATATTTTTGCATGAATATTTATTTTCTTTTTTTGACTCAATTCTCTTGGACATCTGAGTTTATACCTTATGCAACAAACAATTCCTTCATTATCTTAGATAACCTCACTGCTGTTAGCACTCCCTTCTCACTGAAAATAATACTACAAGTGTGCTTAAAATCTATTAAACACACCAAAATCATTACACAGTCTAATATTTAAATAATTGGAAAATACTACTTTTATGTTGCCTCTTAAAACATTATATGAAAGTCTCAAAACACCCCCAGGTTGCTATAAACTAAAAAAAAATAAGACTTGGGGATTTAAGATCTCCCGTATGACCTTCTGATCAATGCTTGAATTATTGGTATGGGGTATTTTGGATAATATGGAATTATTTTTATGGGGTATTTCCCCATAAAAAAGGGTAGTTTATCACACAGAGTTAGATTTCTATGCTGACCAACGCTGTAGTATTTTTTTTCTTCTCATAAACTGCTGAGAAATAATTGGGGCTCACTTTCCTTCTGATTCCCTGTGCTAGTTTTTCCAGCACCAGAACTGCAGCTGAAGAAGCTCTTAGATCACTTGAGCCACTGCTCCTTAAAAACAATTTTTTCCTATTTTAGAAATGTTAAATAGTTATATAAAATACATGAAACTGGTAACGAGGATCATTATCCTTTCCCAAAACATTCGGAGAGTTGAAGAACTATCAAGGACCCCCAAGTGCTATTTTACTTGGAAGTATTTGGAGCTCCGCTGTGGAAGTCTGCAGATGACAAAAATGGTGGTTAACAAGGCTGAGAATGTTACATTCCTGAAATCCAGATCAATTTATCTTAATTATGCTTGTTTCAAACTTGTGGTAAGGCACAGAAGCAACTTCAGTTTTCCAAAGTTTTGGTAAATCAGCTGAACTCTCCAATTTGCATTCAACTTACAAAATGCTTTTAACCCTTCCGGGTTGGGATAAAAGACTGACAGTTGCAAGTGTTTGCAACAGGCCATTTTCCTGAAACTCAACAGCCTTCTCAGAAAAGTCTCCTGGCAACAGCTGTAATAATTTATAATTAAATGGTTGAAGTTGAGTCAGAGGAGGAAAAAAAGCACAAAACTGTGTTTTAAAATAGGCTCATGCGTCAGTGCACACACCTACGTACTAAGAAACAAATAAACCAACACAAATTAAAATTATTTTATTCATTACTGAAGTCAGCTGTGAGATTCAACTGCTTTCTAACTCACATTTTGATATACCTCTGTACTCCCTGACAGGGCCTAAAAATTAGAAATAGAAACATTAGAAACATGTCAATTCTCCTGATGTTCTCCCTAGACAAAAAAACAATTCTCCCTAGACCACAGAAAACAATTTATTCTTAAGAATTTTCAGGCTGTTTTCCCATCTTCAGATAAAGAGCAAAGAATATTAACATTGTCCAAGCACCTCCAATTCCCCCAAGTTATTCAGCAGGTAAGACAGAAGGGTAAATCCTCCCATAGGGGAAACACACCTGCTATTTCAAAGGCCCTTAAGAACTCTGAGCTCTTTGGGGCATCACCACCTCAAAGCCGCTCTCAGGAAGCCCCTTCATGAACTTGCAGGGGGAGATGCAAAGGGAGCAGCATTTGTAGCAGAGCTGCTACGACACAGCACCAACACCACACATAACCACAAGTGCCCTGAACGGAACAAATGCAGCAGCACAGCTCAGAGACAAGCTCTGCTTCATTTGGGGAACCACTGCAGGAGCCCCATCTTGACTTTAGGAGCAAGTACAACACAAAGCTTTACATGTGAAGAGCAGTCAGGTGTTGCTGCAGGGTGTACGGCCACCAGAAATCTGAGGAGTGACACATTTTGTGGCTCAGCAATCTTCCTGATCTTCCTGTGGGGACTGTGCAGCCATGGCAGGGCAGGATAGGGTGTGTTCAGGCTCAGGCTGCTCTGAGTAAGCAGCAGCAGCAGGTTTTACTCTTGTTTGCAATAAAGGTTATCTAGAAACCAGGCTTGCTTACCGAGATATTACTCATGTGGTATCTCTGCTAGATTACTAGAATGATAGGGACTTTCTCACTTTACCCGTAAATCTTCTATTACTTCTTTTCCTGTTTCTGTTTTCACTGCCCATTTTCAGTCAAAATCCTTTTTTCGGTCTGCACATGCTGCCCCAACTTTATAAATGCCCATTAAAAAATCCAACCCTTCCATTAAAATACTGAAAGAACAACGTGACGATATTCTTTCTGTTCTGTTTGAACAAGTCTGTAGCAATGCTCACAATTCCTTATTCCTTTGTAAACTTACATTGTTTTGTTGCTGTTAAACAAAAAGGGAAGAGAAACTAAAAATATTTACAACAGTACATGATTGGCAACACATGATAAAGACTTCCTTCTGAAACACACATAAAAATGTACCTCTACCTATACTGCTCCACTTAAAATAGTACAATATTCATTAGCCTAAAGCTAGCTAATGTGTAAAATTAGGGCAAATGGCTGATATTGTAACAGTGCCATAGCCTGCCTTAGCCAATGCAGACACCCCACAGGAGTTTTTGCATTAATTTCACTGTTTAGGTTAAAAAAAAAATGTTCTAGGTAAAAAAAAAATAGACGTGACACAGCTAAGCTTGTATGGTCAATAATTGTATGTATTATTTGTATATCCACTAGGAAGGCCCAACAAGGAATGGAACTGAGTAAGAAGAAAACCAGAAGAAAAAAAATGCCACTATCAGACACGCATCGATCTTTTTATTAACCACAGAAAAGAGGTCATTTTTATTAACCAGAAAAGAGGTCATTGTTACCTTATCTATTCACAGATTAGGGCTGCTTCTGCAGACAGCTGAAGAACTTTCCTGGTGCCTGCCTTCATGGGTGATTCTCCACATGGGTAATTTCCCCCCCAGTGCAAGACACTGCCCGTGGCAAATCCAAAGTCAAGGTGTTTGCAAATGTCCTTACCTACCATGAAGGCAGTGCTTTAAATACCTCAAATACTCTCAGTCTGACTGACTAAACCACACAAAGGGATTTTTTTCTTCGCTTCATTTGCTTTTTGAGTTGCCACAATTGTTATGGTTATTGAAGTTTTTTTACTCATTCCTCTGAGATATATGAGTGTAAAGCAATTGAAAAATTACAGACAACACACTAACTTCTGATGAAAACTTATAAAATTTTAACCCAGTTTTTCATATGTTATCTGGTAAAACAGCACATCCCCTTGAGCTGTCAGGGATCTCACAGAAGTGTAAGGACAGCACCATGGATTTAATTAACTCTCTGTCTGAAAGAAGTCACCAGTTCTTACACGGTTTTAAGAAGACGACATTATTTGTTTCTGATATGTACACTTTTAACACAAAATCTTGTGGTTACTAGTGTATTGCCAAGAGTTGTAGCACAACAACTGAAAAACCAAAATGAAAAATTTGTGAAATGTTACAGGAGGGGTAAGGTTTACAATGGAACCTACTTCAGTTCGGCAAAGAGGATATAGTCCAGTCTACCTCATCTTGGTATAAACATTTTATCCCCAATAAGGTTTACTTCATATAGTAACATCAGGAATAGTGTCTCTGCTGAGTTTCCTTTAACACTATTTAAATACTGCAGCTGAATAATTTCATTCTACCTTTCAGACTGTGAAATAAATTAAGATCTAAAATTAAAAGTATACTTGGCTACTACGATTGAAAAGCAAATGAAACAGATGAAACAGATATGCACAATCATATCATACCATTTTCTTCAGGTTGCAGGTCTAATAAGTCATCTATAGCACCTAAAAAAAAAACCCAAACAACAAATACAGAAAAATTAAAAGCCGCAAAGGAAGATCTGCAGTACAATGACAATCAGTGTGTAAACATGTAAAGATAGCTTTCAATGTCTTCACCTGAGTTCTGCTCGTGGTTACAATGTCCTTGTAATGTGGAGATGACATCCTTGCCATCATCAGCTGTAATTGAGATCCATAAATACGTCAAATTGCACTTGGCAGTAGACCACGCTTATAAACACCACTACAGGGTCAACATGCAATGGTTGTTGGGATTCATGTTTTAAATGAGTCTGGTCACAATGAATGAAAGATCCAAGGTACAAGCATTTCAAAGTGTGGCAAATTTCTGAATAATAACCTTAGGGAGATCTTCGAGTCCCTACCTGCTACACTACCCTCTCCAGGCTGAGTGCACCCAACTAAGGCAACTGCAACAATCAGTCCTCCAGCAGCAGAGAAATTTATTTTAGAGGCTTGTACTTAGGCCAGGAGAACGCAAAAAAAGTGCTGTAACTTTATCACTCTCTAAACTGCTTTCCTTACAATGTGTTCTTTCTCAAGACACAAACTCTGGGAACAGGAAGAAGAAGTCTTCACCCAAGGTACCCCAAGTCAGGATGTAAGTAACAGCATCTCCTCTGCAGGGAAATAAATGGACTAAGACCAATGGGGAGTAAAATGTTGAGCTGAGAGTTATAGGCTATTAGAGGTGGCAAAACATGGCTTAAATGCTCAGCAAGTTTCTTAGATGACACCTGAAATCAAAACAATTATCTAGATTCTGTTTATCAGTGAAGAGAAAGATGCCTCTCATAGGTGATTAACTCCATTTAAGACGTAGCAAAACATGAGGGATGAGTTACTGCTGAATATGCCTTTTTCTCCCTTATTAACTGTTGAGGAAATCTAGCTCCTAGACAATTAAGTCTGTAGCTCAAAGAGCAAAGGAAGGGTTTAGGGTTTGCCAGAACTGGAAGGCCCGTCTGCTGGAAGCCTCCCACAAGAGGCTGGAAAAGTGAAATAGAATTCTCTTCTATGAAGTAAAAACTGAATCCCAAACTCTTTCAAGAGAATTTCCAATCCCTTCCAAGAGAAACTTCAAGGTGTGTTTAGAAATAAAGGAAACGGAACAGCTTGCTGTTTGTATCATTATCTCCATAAGGCTTTGCTAGGACAGAAATGTGCTCCAAGCATAAGAATCAGCTGATTACACTCTATATAGATATAGGCAGCAGAGGGATAAAAACATATGAACTAATATATATGATGCTTTCATAAAAGCACAATGCACAAAGCTAAAGGGGAAAATCCCAACCCTAAATTGTCTGGCAGAGGGGAAAAGAAAATCAGAAAGAGAAGTTCATGACAGATGGGATATGGATGGCCACAATTCTGTAATGAAAAAGGTACAACTGTTGCCCAAAGCCTGCCTTAGTTGAGTGGTAAACATGACTGAGCCAATCTTAGAGACATCTGTAGCACAGTAAGGGAAAATGCAGAGCAAACAATAAAAAAATGAAGTTATGAAGTAAAAGTAATTGGTGAGGAAAACTAAGAAGCAACACAGCTCCCTCACTAGAAGCACTGTATCTGTATGACTTTAGAATATAGAGGGTAATTCAAGAAAAAAAATCTCAGCAATGGCACAGATCTGCCGGTGTATGAAGATGGAAAAATTTAGAAGACAGTTAGAAATATTTCAAAACACTTCAGTTCCTTTTAGGGGTGATGAAGAAAGAGACAGAACAAGAGATTATATTACGGTGAAATATTTTACAGTCCGTAAGTAACTGAGATTCTAGAAAACATCTGCTAAGAAAACAGAAGTCAGATTTTGTACCTATATATATTAAAATATCGGGTGAAACTTCAAACACTGGGAAAGTTCTAATTATGTGTCTTTATTACAAAAAAACACCCAAAGAACCGTAACTAAACAGAGTGACTCAAATAACTGTAAGTTACTGCAGGCTGGTAGATCACCATTACTCCCAGTCAAAAGATTAATGGAATGCCATTCAGTATGGCATCCAGCAAAAGAACGTGAGCATAATAAATGCTCCTCTAGTAATTTACTGTCAATTTCATGGAAAGCAGACCTAGTTGAAAAAAAACAGGTAATTCAATTCTTTGATAAAACTATGAGCTTTTTTTCAGTAAAGATATTTGTTTAGAAACAACTTGACTTTGCACTGCACAGCCTTCCAGCTGAAAAGTTAGCACTGTGTAACATCTATAACGAACATATTGAATAGATTAGGAATGTGACAACTAACAGACGTCAAAAACACGTTGTTAGGAGAAATAATTGCAAAGCAGAAGTGTTTCTAGTTTAGATCTGCAAGGCTTACTGTTTTATCCATTGCTAGTCAATGGCTTTAGCAGTCATCTGGAAGTAAACACAAAATCACTCTAGAAAAAAAATGTGCAAACAACTAACAGACTATTAGAGGTGGTCAGTCAGTCCACTCATTCGGTTGCGGTAGTCAGAGCTGGGAGAATTCAATATCACCAAACTGTAAGTTACATCTCCAGGACTAAGGAATATAAGCCATGATGTAGAAAGGACAAATGAATCCTGGAAAGCTATGATGAAAAGGAACTGAGTCTTGGTAAATACTGTATTCAGATACGAGCTTCAAACTTGATGTCGCAGCAAAATGGGATGTTCTTCTTGCATATAAAAACAGTAATGTGATTTTTCCTTCTAGAAACATGACAGGTGAGAACATCAGAAATCTCTTGTCCAGCTATGTATTTCATATTAGAAAAGGGATGTTGTAAAGTGGAGTGGAAACAAAAACTTCAAAAATAAAGATGAGATGATGAGTTCAAGACTCAATACCATTAACCCACTGAAATAAAGATTTGACAGTAGTCTTGACTTTCATGTAGTACCTTATAAGTATGTTAATAAAGGATAAAATATAACATATTAAAACTATTCTCCATTAATTTAGTAGAAAAAGTTAGATCATCTTAAAGAACTCCATGGATGAAGATTCCACTTTTTCCAATACTTCACCACCCTCACTGCAAGCACTTGCTTCTTAGTATGTACTCAGAATTTCCCTTTTTATCACTAGTATCTATTCCCTCCTTTCTTTCTCAGTGCACTTCCAATTGGAGCCTGGCTGTGTCACTGGGTAATAACAACACACAAGGTCACTGGCGGCAGCTGAGTATGATCTTGCCTGGCTTTTGGGCAGAAGTTCCACTGAATTCATCAAGTTTTTCACAGACTACAGTTTAATGACTGGAACAAACTAGTGAGCTAAATGGCACACCTCCCTTGTCTCACCTACTAAACTGCAGATCCCTTTCTTGAAGGATACATGCCCCATGTAAGAATCAGACTTTGGAACACAAGCTATTTGACCTGTTTAAGAATGACTGAATGAAATGCAGTGGGATGTAACATGTAATGGATTAACAGATTCTCCTGGCCTTTGGTTTTATGCATTTGTAGGGATTTGCTGGGTGAAGCTGATACAGAAAATAAACCAAACCAAACAAAAAAAACCCCTAAGTGTTACAGCACTTACGGAGTTATGATAACTTGAAATAAAATACCTGAATAGTTCGATTCCTTGGTATGGCTCTCGTCATCTAACGAAATCAACCTTAATTTGAAAGAATAAGAAAAAAATTGAAAAAATAATTCCAAGGCTCTAAAATAACAATACATTTTGCTCTTTTTGGTAAAATCATTACAGATTCATATCATTAACAAATAAACTGTAATAACAGATGGACTCTTGCATTTGCTGGTCTGTTGTTACCTTTTATTGTTTCATTGGCAGGTCTGTTGAAAAAGAAAGTTAGGTTGAGCTGGCAAATCCTATCAGCTTCTATTTTTTAGTCTGACTCAACCTCTACTGAAAAGTATTGTGTACTCTGCATTTGCACATTTGGTCTTTCATAGCTATCATGAAGGAGCTACAACTGTTCCCCAGTGCTCTCCCCCTCCTTCTCCCCAAAAATGGCAACCAACCACTTTGTGCTTCTCTTTTTAACAGCAACTAATTAAAAATCAACAGTCGGGACAGTTTTGCCCCATGTCAGCAGATTTCTAAAATAACAGATCAGCAGTGTTGATGGAAAAAAGCTCTCAATAGGGAAAAAAAAAAAGGTGGAGTTAATGTGCAATTCTTATACAGAGTTGATCTCTCCAATGAAGAACCCACACTTTCCAACTGCTATTACTTTGTGTAAAGCCATTCAAGGAGTAGGGACTGAAGCAGCCACAAGGCGGATGTGGTGAAAAGGACTGAGTGGGCACATTCCTCCTACACTCTAGTGACAGGACAGAAAAAGACACCTCCCCTGCTCTTAGGGGTAGGACTGTGGTAGAGGAAAATTAGATTCAGGCCAAATTCTAGTATAATGAATGTTTACTGTGAAAATGGAAAATTCGTGAGGATTTAAAAAACTTTGTCTTGTGTAATTCTTCTCGAATCTCAGATGTTTGTTTATGGTTTTAGACAGCAAAAAGGTGATATACTTTGTCCCTCACTTTTATGCCAGACAAGGACAAAGATAATCCATAAATAAACACAAGTACAACCATGACATGGCATCTGATGCATTTCCTGGTAGGTGCCAACGCACACATCTTGCATAAATCACACATTTATTCTAGAACTTTATATCCAACACTGAGGAGAGAGCTATTTATTAAACTCTTTTACTGTCACGTGAGATGACACAGATGGAAATAAGTGGAGACAAACATCTACCAAATGGTACTTAGTCAAGTCCTTTCTAATATCAACAGCATCAAATCTGACCAATTTATAAAGTGGAATTGGTCAGTGGTTCTGAGTCTGAACTGGAAAAATGACTGAAAACCTGAACTCCTTAAAAATCCATTATTATAAACAGCCAAGCAAAATCCACCAATCAGTCAAGCTGTTCTCTGCTTTTTGACAACTGATCCTTTGCTGGGTGCTTCATTTAAGCAGGGATAGTCAAAACAACAGGTGGCAGCAGGATTGTATCAACATTGCACATCCCCTGGCAACCGAATCCTGACGGTCAGGTAGGGGAGGGATCACATCTCTTTCTCCTGTTCTCCACTCCCCACAGCAGCCCATTCATAAGTCTCTCTCAGCTCAGAGGTACAGGTAACTCAAAACTTGACAGCATCAGCTCACTCAGATGTACTTTATACTAAGTACCTACTGCTTCATTGGATTACTAACTGATGCTGTATACATTACAAAAACTAATCGCTACTTGGAGCAATCAGTAATCTATATCCTATTTCCAGGTGAAAGGAGATGCTGCTGAAAGGAGAAATACAATGCTCATATATCTTCTCCCATGTATAGTTGTTTACCATTTCTTTTAATAAAGAAAAAATGAAGCAAAAGCTGAAAAAAATTAAAAGAAGACCAGAAAAGATGAAAAACACGTAAGGGTTCTATGGGCCTTTTTAAAGCTCTTGATTTCACCATAAAGTTTATTAGGTTTGATGTACACATTATAACATTTCAGGAATTTTTGTATTGAGGTAACCAGTAGAATTAGACTAGCTGTGTCTGTATCTCTACTTATGTTTGGTGACTTTAGCAACCAGGAAGCAGATTATAGACAAAAATACTTATTATTTTGATATACAGGATATGTGACTTACTGGCTCTGCTGATCTTCCACTGAGTTGGTGCTCTCAATCTGCTGGTCCTCCTTTTCTGCTTTTTCTGTTAGTTTATTCACAGGATCTTGCAAGCTCTAGATCGAAACCATAATATAAATGTAAAGAAGAAAACCAGTTAGAATCAGGGAAGCTAAAGTGTGTCATTTGAGACCAAACCTGATTCTAGAAACAAGAGAAATCAAACAATAATGGTTTTATACTATCTCAAAACAGTATGTGACTCAAGCAGAATTAAAAGTATTAGAAGATACTCATTTAAATTGAGACTGTGAACACACTTTATTTAAGAAGGTGACATGTGGCAACTTCTAAACTCATGTTCTGTTTCTAATATTTCTAAATGAATACTTCTAGTAAATATTTCCAATATTTCTAAGTAAATCTATCTATACCATGTGCAAAGCAGGCCAGATGGCATGTTTCTTTGCTATTTTGGGGATTTGCTTATTTTTTCCTTCTTCTCCTTTTTTTAAGATGAGAAAAATAAATTCTTTACATCTGTTTGTTCCTCACATACAGCTTATTTTCTTATTTATTCTCTTTTTCCTCTCCACAATTGTTTATACAAACTTGGCAACTGCAGTGGTAGTGGGAAGATGCTGCTTGTATCCTGAATCTGAAAACAAGAGTTAAAATCTTGGATGACAGTTGATGAAGGGCAGGTGGGCTATTATGAAACCCTACTGTCCCTTTGCAGTCTGAAAGGCTGTGCTACAAGATATCAAAGTGCAGCTTCAGCATTTTTATTACCAAAATTTGGAGATGAGAACAAGCCAACACAAGCATTTTAGACTGATTCTGAAGTGATAAATATACTACTAGTTGTTACTCTTATGTATCAATTAGAAATTCTGTCTAAAAAGTTAAATAAAGGAACACAGTAATTAGGTAAAGCAGATGTTAGCAATGAAAGTATGTCCATCTCTATCAAATGGTTTTGCTGTGAAGGTGAAAAAAATTTCCTCTTTCTAAAGTCCAACTCAGTTTCTGAAAAATTAAACCATGTTACATGTGAATAGTCTTGACCATTAGTAATTAATTAATGTTGCCCTGATCGTAATAGTAGTGCATCTCACCCTAACTTATCCTCATGCCCCCCCCCCCACCCCACCCCCTTCCCTATCCCCCCCCCAAAAAAGAAAGAAAAGCTAAGGGTAAAACAGAGAAGTCACCTTATATACAAACTTAAAACCCACAAAAATGTAGTGGTTTTGGATCTGGAATTTGAACAAAACATGAATGTGTTTCATGAGAAAAGTAAAATGAAAAACCACTGCCTAATTGCCTGAATAAAAGTTAGGGTGCCCAGCCCATCTGTCACAACAAAAGCATTCCCAGACATGCTGCAGGTCTTGTTTCCACTGCCCTGTTAACCAGGACAGAGGAGTTCCCAGAAGGAGCATTCCAGTTTCTGCTTAGTTCAGTATTTGTCCGTATAAGGAATCCACACTTCAATATATTAGAAACTAAACTTCTAGATTTGTCATGTGCTGCAGTTGCTTCCCCCCCCAACAAGCTAATTCTGCAGAGAACTGCTGATTAATTTGTCATAAGCAGCCTCAGCACTGCAGACATGGTCAAAAGATGAAGGTCACAAAAACATAAATAAAAAAAGCCTTAAAGAAATGAACCTTATTCTGTGGTTGGCACTTTTTTACTTGATGCTGTCGCTACCCAGAATCACATGTAAGTGTACTTCTCAGATGCTGAATTAGACACCGGCCAGTTCAGCTAGATAACCTAGGGATGGATGTCACCCTTTACCTGCATATGTACTGGGCATTGATTAGACTGCACTTCTCGTGCTATTAAAATTGAGGGGAATTATTCCATTGACTCCAAGAAGTCCTGGACTAGAGTTCAACAACAAGTATCGACTATTCTTGCACAAAAGTGCAGTGTAGAGAAAGAAAGCAGCTCTGCATTATGGGGACTGTGCTGCTTTGGGCACTTGAACCACCTGGACATCTTCACAACAGGACACACAGCCCACTGAATCAGGAGGTGATGGTCAAACAGTTGTGGTGCCACCAAGTACAGCACTCAGAGCTTGCTCCAAAAGGGTTGTAATGGTTTTGAACAAAAACCAGATTACTTTGACCACTGCCTAGCTATCCAAGTTAAAGAAAATTATTAGAAGTAAAGCCTGCATATTCATAAAAAAGCCCCCAGGGAAATAAGCATCCTTCTTTAAGGATCTATATTTTAAGAAGCTTCCTTTATCAGTGTTTCAGGAAATCCGTATTTAAAGGACTGTGATCAAACCACGGAAACAGCATATAGCAATGGAGTTCACAAGTACCTTGGGAAGGAAACAGCATGATAATAATGGCAGTTACTATTTCCTGTATCATAAAAAACAAACATAGCTCTGAAATACAGCTTCGGTTTCAACGGTGATTATTATAAAATTGTCCATAATCAGAAACTGTATTTTGATGCAATATATCCACGTAACAACTTTATTCAGACTCAAAATTGGATACCAAATAATGAAATTATTTTCCTCTACTCTGCATTCTGAGGTTCACTACAAACTGAGGTATCTTTTCAAAAAGATTCAGAAAAGCTAGGGAATGAGTATAAAATGAAACTGAATGTTAAGCCACAGTCAACCATTTTCTAAACATGAACCCACAGTAATGTGATCACTACTATCAACAGGCATCGAAATAAAACCATGATATTCTCTTAATTGTTTTAGGTTATATTACAAGAAAGGGAAGAAGCCTCACCATCTAGAAAGCACAGTGATTAAAAAGAGTTATGACAACACAGACTGAGTTCAGACCAAAGAGAGCACATTTCATCTGGACATAGCCCTGACTTGACTGCTCAGAGCACACAGATGTGTAACTTCACAGCAGTCTTCTGGCTGCTCACATGGGCTAGAATGGATTTTGTTGTGACCTACACCACGTTTGTGGCTTGAAGTAGGACCTTTGCATATTCAGAAATCTATCTTCCCAGCTTCTTAGATCTCTCTCTTACTATAAAAATCAGAGTAAGACCTTACACACTAACAGAACAAGTTCACAATCATTCAATCTGCCTGATGTGTCCATCTCTAACACCAAAAGTCACCCAGTGATATTTCACTAGCTCCCAGGACTCAGACTAAGTGTCCAAGCTGACAAGGGATTCCTCCACTGTGGAGTTAACTCTGGTTCCAGCTCAGGCTCTATTTCTGACTGCTACTCACTCACTAAATTCCTTTACCTGCATCTGAGCTGCTTTCAAGTCAAGCCAAGATCATCTGGATTGCACATAAAATCTGCCCTCCACAGTTAACTCAGCAGTGTTGACATTGCACTCAGCTCACCCACAGCTCCTCCCAAGTGCCTAGGACAACTAATGCACTTCTTGACAGAGAAAGAATCAAAGCAACACAGCCAAGGGCAGTTTCAGGAGCCAGGCATACATTCCAAGATGTAACAACATTTATGAAAAAGTGCAACAGCACTGAGGAGACAAAAACTTGAACATATTTCATTTGGGTAGACAACTGAAGAGGAAAAGCAGGTTGTCTCAGAATTTCCTGCCATCAAGAAAAGAAATACCACACCTCCCCAAAACCCTTAGAGATGCAAAATCATAGGCAATCTTGTCTACAAGTAAAGAAACAAAAGAGGATACCAGACTACAGCAGAGGTCAGCAGAAGCAACAGTGTTTTAGTACCTGTTTGGACAGAGTACTCCAAGGGAGTACTCCATGTAAGGAGCTCAGGAAGCAGTGTTCCACTTCATACAGAAATAAATAGATGCACTGAGATTTTGGCCTTTTGACTCCCTTGCCAGGGCAACTATTATTTCTAAGTTAATACAAACTCTTCAGCAAGTTTGGTATTCAAGCATTTAAATTTAAAACATGCAACTAAATATTATTTAAGTAACTAAGGCAAAGAAATGGTAACAGAAATTAGAAAAAGGTATTATTCATGAAAAGTAGCCCCTGAAATAAACTTGAATTCATTTGATATATGTTAATTTCAAGACAATGAAACCTTAACAGCTTTACCAAAACAGCAGCCCATCATCTGTAATAGTAAAGCAATGGATACAGTAACAGATACTTTTACATCACTATACATAGAGTTGTTAGCACATGAATAATCATCTTTCATCAAGCACAAAACTCAAGAGTTACAAAATACAGCTGCAATAGCACAATTACACTGCTCTCTGCACATACCCTGAAGCAAAGAAAACAAATGGGCTGCTTTTCATTAAGGGAGTTTGGCAAACATCTCTAAAGACAATGTTTTCTTTCCAGAAACAATCCCGAGAGGCATTTCAGAGTCTCTTTCCTGAGGTAAACCTGGTACACAAATATATATTTATACTACAAAATACAAATAGCAGTTTTCTAGTACAAAGCACCTCTTAATTTTTCAGTAAAACAATCTAAGTCAAATACTAACTTGTATTAGTTTCTTGTTTTAAAGTAGATCACTAATCCTACATTCACATATGCTTAGTTTAATTCAGTTTAATTTGTATGAACAAGATTTTGTCTTTTATGGGATCATAAAAGACAAAAATTATTTGCAAGCATCAAATTCAAAATTTCCATTTAAGAAAGACCCTTTTTGTGGTATCAGGCAGGGGAAAATAGTCTAAAAAAAGTAACTTCCAATTAAATGTAGAGATGGGCACATTGAAATATTTTATGTATATTTTAATCCAGTATATATTCTGATTTATAATTTAATGCATAAAGTCAACAACAGACATGGCATCTCCAATGCGTACATTTTTAGACCAAAAGTTTCTCCATCAGAAACTATACTACCTTAGATCAGCTATAGCTATCTACCATACTTCATTAAAAAATAATACCTCATAATCTCAATGTAAAATCAGTTTGCAGCTCCTTTTAAATATATGGTTACTCTGGCATAAACATATAATATGACTGGTAGGGATCAGTTCCCTAACCATAATCATCTATTGTTATTCCACACCCAAGTGTAGCAGAGGTGAGATGGGACTCACCACATCCTCCAGAAGTGACAAGCAGAGGTCACTTACCCTAATAATGCAACTGAAGTAGCAGCAGACATCTATTCTCTTAGGCAACACAATCTCACCTGATGCAATCACCAGATTTTGATTTAATCACCTTAGCAATCATTTAATGTAAACAATCAGAAACTAATTGCTGGGGACAAGAGATCGTGTAGAAGAAGACTTTGGTATAGAAAATAACCCCACACTCCAGAGACTGAAAGAAAAAAAACCCTGATACTAAAAGGCAGTAACACAGTCTTACTCTCAAGCAGCTGTTTTCTGAAAGCACAGAATTACATAAAATCCTATAGTTTTAAACTAGCTCCTGATTAGTATCATTTATCAGCATACATATCAGTGGAAAACAGGAAATCACATCTTTTCAGTGCAGGAGGTGAGCAATATAATTGGTTAAGATTTTCATAACAGAGGCTTCATCCTAAACACACCACAATATTCCCAACCATTTTTACAGTTACTTTTTGCTTCATGGGATTGCTTGCTACATGTGTGGGTTCAATATAGATGGTATTTCTTTATCACAGATTTTCAACCTAATTTCAAATTTAAATCATGGTGAAATGTTTCACAGGAGAAGTTCAAAAGGTACAAAGCATCCCCAAATGTCTTTCCTCCTCCATCACAAGAGTACACCAAAGCAGGTGCACTTTCTTTCCAAGTTCCTCTCCAAGATATCCAAATGTTATACATCTTGAAACATCCTATGTGTTGCTCAAAAAACAATAAAACTTTTAGATACAAAAGAGCATGAAGAATAAATATCCAGCAACAATACAGGCTACCTATACAAATTAGACTGAAATTGTTTTGGATTAAAGCAAACATAAAAACATCTTCAGAAACCTTTTAACATCAGGAGGTAAGAAAAAGCCCACCAGCATGGCTGGTCAGAAGGACATTAAACAGAAAACCTGTATTTAAATGAAAAGACAAAACAGGGAAAAAAGTATCAGAAAATATATGTAAAAAAATCAATGTATGCTTTCTGTATGATCTCTTACTGGTTATCACTGGGCAAACATATATATCTATATATTCCTTACCTTTAACATAGTGAATTCATATGGCTGATAACCTTTGAAACTTTCATGGATGGCTGCCATTGTGTGTGAAGTTTTTTCCCAAAAATGAAGCAGTGTTGTCTGTAAGACAGGGTAAAATTTCAGTGCCAATGTTAACACAAATCTGTTTTCAGTGCAAATTTCCCATCTCCCCTCCAACACTAGCTACATATTCTTATGGTTGAATATTGCCATGGTAACCTCTTGACAAGCCACATTAACAGGAAAACATTCTTTCAGAGGTCAACATTTTCCTTGAATACCTGATATGTTGTTAACACATGAGAAAGGAGGTTGCATCTGCTGGCTCCCAGAAGATCCACTTTTTGACAGACATCAGTCTTCAGTTTGTCAAAGTTGAGTTTTGCGTGTCGCACTTGTGCTTGAACCTTCACACAAAGGGACAATTGTTTATGTAGTGATTTTTTTCTCTACTTTTAAGGAAAGAGCAAACTAATACAACCTCTAGGGAAATCAGACAACTGAACAGACTCAATAACAGTTTTATTTTCATCAATCCCACTGAAATTTAAGATAAACTGGCTGATAAACGGTGCTCTTACTATCCTTTTTGTTACTGCTTTTTGTAATATATCCAGGGAAGAATTTTTGTTTTCTTGCCCCTGTTCTGTATGATGGATATTAGTATAAAACATACACTGAGAACAACTGGAAGAGATACTCATATTGGTATCTCTTTCAAGAAAGACAAATTCAAAGCCCAACCAACAAATTTGGAGCTAAAAGTTTCCAACATAATATACCGGTGCACAGTCAGAGACATTTCCATGTACCTATAGCAAGAGACAAATTACACTGACAAAATTTAAAGTCTGTCTGCAATGATACAGCACATCAATATCTTTGGATCGCTATAAAAATTTCATTCATAAAGTTCTCCTTCTGAAATGGGAGTGCCTTTTCTGCTTTCTGCTATCAGAAAAATATCAAGCCCCCTTTTCCTAGGAACTAACAATTTCAGTTTCAAGGGGTTTCATTTTTTCAAATTATTTTTCTATCACCTATTAAGTACATATACCTGTACGTTAAGTACATGTACAACAGCCTGTTCCACAAACTGCACGTGCTTGACAGCAACACTGACATGATTTGGTATCAGGGTAAAAGGTAGATGTACACATTTAGTGTCCAGGATTTTCCATTTTTGTGACAGCTTTGCACACTACCAAAATATTGTATCAATGAAAGGCATTTGTTTAAATTCTGTGAAAAAGATTTGTTATCATTTTCTTCCAATGGAATGGGAAACAATCAAACCACAAAATATAATGAATCTCCTATAACTCTTTCATAGTTGAAATACAATACTTACCCAAAAAATAAAATGTTTCACAATGAAAACAAACTACTGAAGTAAATCATACATTTCTTTCCTTTTCTGGCCTAACTTGAAGAGTAAACCTATTTTGTCCAGAATACCCAAACTCAGTCAAAGATCTGTCAAACTTGTAAGTTCCTGATCTTCAGAAGTGAATTTGGAACTGTGCAGCAAGAACAAATACAGACATCTCTTAATGCCATCTGAAATGTTATAATTACTGTACTTCCGCTCTTATTTCCCCAAACTCAGAGTATACAAGACCTCCAACCAGGCAGAAAACCAGCCGAAGATCTGTATCACAAATTCATCAGGTGACCTACTCAAAAAAATTGTGGGACTCCTGGATTGCTGGACACGTGGCAACTTTGTTTCACTGATCAGATCAGTTCTGCTTAAGCAATACTTCGAATCAGCCTAATCTGTTCATAAAGAAGAAACTACCACAATTCAAAATCTGTCATAAATTCGGAATCTTACAGGTGAGATTTAGATAAAGATGATGCCAAATGAAAAAAGCAAACACTTTTTCTTTTCTTAGTAAAGAGCAGTGCTACTCTACCTCTACAAAACAGCTCTGTGGTTACTGCATTCATTCAACAGAGGAAGTCTTCCAGGGTAACTCCACCAAACCATCAGTGAACAAATCTTGAGTTCTAGTAATAACAAAGCCAACTAAAATGTCTGACTGGACCCAGTGCTCTAAGCATGAGTAAAACATCTTACTGATGACTTGCTCGTTGTCTTCGTGTGTTGGAGAGTTCAAAAAACAGAGGTGTCCCCAGAAGATGGAAGACTTCTTAGGTAGTTAGGAGATGTTTTAGTGAGGTGGAGACAGATTTGATTTTCCTCAGGAATGAGGAAATGGCTCCAACGGCTTCCACTTCTCAGCCGAACATGACAAATGCTAAGCTATGATACAGAAAGCAAGGTGCAGCTACTGCCAAGATACCTACTATAAGGTGCGGAATGTCACGAAACGCCCCACCCAGTCGGAGTTACACTGGCATGAGCTGAGGCTGCTTCTTAGTTTGGGATCCCCAAGGACTGCCACACTTCTAGCTTCTGCCTGATGGAAGCCCAAGCAAGGCATCATGCTATGCATGCCAGGAGTGCCATCCCAGGCACATATGTCTAGTCCAAACAGCATGTGGGTAAAGAGCTTATGGACCTCCAAAACTGAGCAGCAATGGAGGAAGATAGGAGCAGTGGCAAGAGAAGTGTAGAAGCAGTGCTGGATAAAGACATTTGTCCTGTGTTAGGTCCTCAAATCCTTTATTTGCTTTAGCTGCAAGTGGCTGAGAGCACAGTTACAACTTCAGTGTGAAAAGGAGAGTTGTGAAGAAAGTCACGCGCCTGTGCAAAAAGGAACTTATAACTGAAATCCAAATATGGGATTATGTGCATCTTTTGCCACAAAGAATTGCTGCAATGGGTAGGGATCTAAGTAAGAGATGTTGCTGGGCTTTGAAAAAACTAATCTCAGTTACAGCCATGAAAATCCAGAGAAATTCAACTGATGTAAATGGAAATGTGTCACATCTATAACTATATTTTACAATGGTGCTGCTGAGAACAGAGTCCCTTTCCTACTCGGTGTATCACAGCACTGGTGAAAGCACAGTAAGAACAGCTGTGGCTTTGTAGACTTAAAGTCCAAGTAAGCAAAGAATATGAATTCTGGGGATTATAAATACTCTGCCAGAGATGGTGAGCCACAATTTTTTAAAAAAGAAGTACTACTAAATGTAATTATGGATTCCTACTCCAACTCCTTAAGAAAGGAAAAAAAAATCATAAAACAAAAGCACTTGTATAGTTTGAGTTGCAGTCTTCCTGCATCCATTCTTCAGGGACATTTAGCAAAGAACAAGGTCGGCATTTATCTTAACTGAACATGTATCAGTGTCCCTTTTAAAAACGAAAGCATTCATAAAGAGAAAGATGTGGTCCACAACACAATGTGGAATACAAACCCTTATGTTTATCATGCTCATACAAATACTTAATGCTGCCTTACCAAATGCTACATATTTCTCTTACCAACCAGGAAACATGTGATATCATGAAAACTATTAAATTAAGGATGCTTTTAGGTTTTTTGATATATTGAAAGTTTATTGAGCAGAAGTATTTTCCTTTTTTCAGCAGCAGTACAGGACAACTAAGAAAGAACACCACACACTACAGCAGCCTGACCTTTTGCTTTTTATCTGTGCCACTAAATGCATTTTCAATTGAAATTATTATTATTAGACATCTTTTAAGATTACTTGTTGGCTTCAGGAGTTAGGTATTAAACCTTAGTGCTTACAAAGCATAATCTACTTAATATCACACAAGTTATCAGAATGAACCTTTGGTTCTCTACTCAGGGGAAAGCTGATATAATACATACTAATCTTCTCCTTTCTCTGCAATTACTCTCTAAGACATGAGAAACAGAACCTCATTGTGGTCTCTGTACTGCAAATTTTTATTCATATATTTAAATTTATTAATGCTGAACATACATAATTTCTTGAAAATCCTGGTCTGAAAACTGTCAGGATTTTACTGACCCTAGAAGAACTGCCTTGATCCAAACACAACCTGAACATTTTATAATAAATGAGATTCTAAGCATGTGAAACTACAGGTGCTAGATGTGAGATTATATCATACAAGAAAATCTTACAGTACTCTTGACATAAAAAAAGATTATTACTCTTTTTCTAAGCAGCAACTTGGCACAACCTGCCTTTAATTTCCCAATGCAAAGACCTAAGTACAATATTCATAAAGAGCACACAAGAAAACATTAATTTGGAAAGCAGTATCTTACTCAATCAACAGCTTGATAAACTATGTCAGACAAACCTGAAATAATTTCAAAGGACTGAAATGCTACAATCCTAAATCCTGGGGGCTCAAAAGTCAGGTTCTAGAATGCTTGATTGTAAGGGCAAATACTTGCTAATACAGTTTCCTAAACAGTATCCCAAAATGGATCAGGTTGGAAGGGACCACAGCAGATCCTCTGGTTCAACCTCCCTGCTCAAGCAGGGCCATCCCAGAGCATATAGCACAGGATTGTATCCAGGCAGTTCTTGAGCATCTCCAGTGAACAGACTCCACAGCCTCTCTGGGCAACCTCTTCCAGTGCATGGCCAACTGCACTGGAAATTGCTCTTTCTCATGTTCAGGTGGAATTTCCTGTGCATCAATTTCTGCCCAGTCCCTTTTGTCCTGTTGCTTGGCACCCCTGAGAAGAACCTGGTCCATCCTTTTGGCACCCTCTCTTCAGACACTTAAGAGACATTGACTAGGTCCTTTCTCAGTCACCTCTTCCAGCATCTGCTCAGGCCCAGCTCCCTCAGCCTTTCCTCATAAGAGATGCTCTAGTCCCTGAATCATCTTTGTCACTCTCCACTGGACCCAATTCAGGAACTGCATGTCTCTTTTTCACTGAGGAGCGCAGAACTGGACACAGCACTCCAGGTGTGGCCTCATTAGGGCAGAGTAAAGGGATCATCTCTCCCGACCTGTTGTCAATGCTTTTCCTAGTGAACACCAGGATACCATTGGCCTTCTTGGTCACAAGAGTGTTGCTAGCTCATGGACAGCTTGTTATCCACCAGTACCTCCAGGTGTTTCTCCACAGAGCTGCTTTCCAGCAAGTATGCTAAAAATCTTTATTGAAACAGAAAAATTCTAATCTTAAAGCATGCTAAAAAAAAAAATAAATCCTCACACGGAGTTAAAAAACTCTATTCAATATGTTCAGTTACTAAAATACAGATTGGCCATATACTTTCAAGGAGTCTTTATGTTGTCTACAGTACATCTGTGTTACTACTTTCTTTCACTCTCCTACAAAATGCAAAATATATTTTCAGTAGTAGCGTAATTTCAGGGACAATTCAGCTAGTGAAGCATCTCCAAAATTATGTTGGATAAATGTACTCACTTTACATACAGTATATTTTTGTCTCAGCATTTCCAGCATAGAAGGAGAAACAGATGCTTTTAGTCTAACTTGTCACCCAACCTCTCACTTACTTGATCTGAAATGCATGCACAGTGTGTGTATAGACTGGAAGGAGGGGACAAGTAAACTGAGGGGGAAAAACGCCTGAAATATAGCAAAACTTCCTGTTTGGGGCTCTGGGTAAACCCTACTAGCAGATGGAATCAGGACAAATCTTTGCATTAAATAAGTATAGCACCTTCTGGCATACTGATCATTGTAAAGACTACATGAAAATGAAATCAAACTGTAGTTTGAGGACCAAGTATTTACCATAGAGCACAACTTACAGCATTTCTCTATATAGCACGGAATACGTAAGGAACTAGATTCTCAGTTCTCACAAACTGTAGTAATTTCGTAGTTTGAGTGGTGTTTTGATAAGGAGCACCTATTACACCTTCACATGAGTATAAGTAACGACTTACTGGTTTATTTTTTCCCTTCTTTTTAATTCAAGATCGATGATGCACAGTCAGAGAGCAGAAAAGGTAATGTTTTATACAAAATAATGCCTGTAACTCTTCCACAGGCAAGGTACAGACTTCCAATGCCTTGCACAGTATGAAACCTGACTTCCATGTGCTGTGGTATATTCTACATTTTGCAGACTAAATTTTGATTCACCTGTTCCTTTGGGTTGGAATAGTATTCATTGTATTCATTAATCTCTGCTCCATCATTTTTTAAGAATAATACATAAAAACACTGATTAAAGAAGAGTGGGCATACTTCTGTTCGTCTGCTTCAACCCTGGTTATTAAATTCTTTATTTATGGTCTGATGAGAAACACTGGTAGGAATTAATTTTAGGAGATGAAATTTTTAAAGTGAGCCATGTCTAGCTAAAAGGGAAAAACTACTTGGACAGCATAAACAGATCCAAATGATATCTTCAAGTCTGAGGCTGAGCAGATGTACATCACATTTGTTCAAGAAACAAAACTATTCTTGACATTTGAATTAGGATAATTTTAGTGCAGACCAAGTTCCAATAATACATTTCTTAAATTTGCCATTTTGGACTTAATGAGATTGTCTATGCTTGTGCAAAAGCCCTATGCACCTCACTCTATTAGGTTTGATTAAGAAAATTTACAGTCATGTTGCAACTCATATAAAAGACCTAATTACCAATGCATGTCTACCCGTCTCACTCTGGAAACCAACAAAACACCTTCTATGGAAGGGGTCCCTGCCCATGACAGAGGAGTTAGAACTAGATGATCTTTAAGGTCCCTCCCAACCAAACCCCTCTATGATTCTACGAAAAGTACTGTCTGCCTTTCTGCCACAAAAGAACAAGTGGCATGTCAGCTTTGAAAAAGCACTTATGTTTGTGTTTTGAGGAACCTTAAATATATTGGCAAATTCATGTGGAGAGACAGCCAGTAAGTGAAAGCTGAATTAAAGATGTATTAGGTCAGTTGCACTGCAAGAGAAAGATTCTGGAAAGGAAGATGATACAACTTTCTGATGTCCTGAAGGGGTAGAAATCTGCCATTATATACAGACTTGAACAAGGCAAATCTATCCCAAGATAAAAGACAACACAAAATTTTTTAAGCCACCAAAGACCATTTTTCTAATGGCTGAAACATTCATGGTGAGAAACAATTTAAATTATTGCACTAAAGCACAGTGATAGCCAAAATAATCCAATGAAATCAATGCTAATTGAAATAACTGCAAATACCTGCTAGAATATTACCTGCCATAATTACTCAGAGCTTTTAGATTTAATAGTTCATGACAGTCCTGGAACTCAGTGTAAGCAACAGAAGAAGAGTGCTAAAGCAGACAAAAGAAAATGAAGACAAAAAAAGAAAAAAGGCAGAAGAAATGCTATACTGCTGCATAACAGAATACAGACAAATGCATCTTAACATGGATTAGTATAACAGTAGCAGCGTTTCCTCTATTTACTGGGACCAGATCATGTTTCTCTGCCAGAAAACTCAATATGAAACATCAACTGGCTACACATAGAATGACCATAAAGTCAGTATAAGTTGATTTTTTAATTAAATTTTTTTATTTAATGCTGACATTTTTGATTCTAGTCAGAACCATCAAATCTCCATGACTTAAACATGTATTCTGCTCTCCTTATGCTACAATGAAAAAGCCTAGAGAAAAAAAAATAGTAGAAAAGTTACATTATAACCAAAATGATATTCCCTTAAACCCATCAGTTTTCATGTAAACTCTGTCATTCAAAGCTGCTACAATTTACTTAATTTACTTTTTTTTGGTATTTTAATAACATTTTATTAGAAAAATTTAATATCTGTGGATGGCAAAATTTTAAACTCCAAGAAGCACCAAAAAGTGTCATATTTTCTCTAATTTTGTGATTTTCAAATGTCCTATTAGGATATGGTCTATGGCAGTTCTTGAGGAGAGCCATTATGACTCATCAGAATTGTCATCACTATTTTGGCTCAGTTTTTACCAGAATTTGTCCCTGTGCACATACCTATCCCCTTGGTCACTCATACCTAAGCCAGCTTTGGGAAGCTCCACAGGTCTTCTAGAAAAGCCTTGCTGGAGAGATGCTATGTATTTCATCAGAGAGGTTAAAGACAGTACAAATCAGCAAATGAACATCACAAAATACTACTCTTGCACCTACCCAAGGCCTAGCTCAGGCCTTGATATCCACCTTATTACCTGTGTTAGCGGATTAAGATCTAGCTAACACAAACAACTGACACTAGAATTCACTTCATATTACCCTACTTCTCTCTACTGGACTACAAAGAGAACTCTCATTGATCAATTTAGGTGTAGACATCTACAGAGAACATGTCTGAAGTTATGTTTGATAAATCCTAACCTAAACGACATCCAGAAAATTATTTCCTATGATGTTAATAATAACCATAAGTATTTGACCGCGTGCCTTATTTACCCTTTTAATTCATCCAGTGTAAGCTTCCAAGCCACAATTCTTGAAAAACTCCTGATGAGAAGACTGAGGAGTCTCAGCAGCTTATGTATCGTGGTCTAACCAATTTTCACCTTGTCTTTGTTAAATGAGACAGACTGACTTAGAAACACCTCATCTTGAGTAGCTTCCTCTAGTCTCTGTATTACATCTTACACTTTTGATACTCTCCTCTCCAGGTTTTCAATCCAGAGATGTGGACTGAGATCTGTGCTTCCTCAAACTGCACCAAGAGACACCACTGGCTTACAGCTAAGCTACATCTTTACATAAGATCTTCACAAAAACCTCTTGCAAAAAGCTTTCAACTGTAGTTGTAGAGCTGCAATTAGCAGTTTGCTGCTGGGAGAAAAAAATTCAATATACAAAAGAGATGAAATTGTGACTAAATACACAAAAGAACTCTTTAATCTAGCACTTCAAACATAAACTGTTTTGCTGTTTGTATCTCCAGTCACTGAAGATGAGGCCATTGTATTCAGGATACAAATATATCACAGATGAAGTACAACTACCATTCTGTGTTCTCTTCTTTGACCATAGAGCCTCATCCTTTTATTTTCTCCTGCCTATATAACTTTGCCCTAATTTTTAGCTCTGTTATTATCCTCTCATTACTTTGGGTCAGAGGCATGTGTTTTTCTTCCTGTTTAAAATTCATGTCTGGGTCAAGGAGAATGCCATGTTAAGGAGCAATGTGCTTAATGAGCTTTGCTGCAATTTCTACTTTAACAGCAATAGAAAAACCTAAGATAGGAAAATATGCTGTTAGGTACACTGAACTAACAACTATTACTTTTAAATCCCAACAAAGGATCATTTCTAAAAGAGATACAAACATCTACCAAAGCACCAGACCATGGATATACACCAGGATCTCTGTGGATTTTTTTTTTCAGGAGTATATGAAATTTGGTCTTTGTGTCACATTTATGCCACATTTCCCTCTTCAGTTTTTCAGCATTTGATCTGTAAAAATTTTACTGCCTTCAGCCTGTTGGCTCGCACACCATGCAACTCCAGCCTGGCAGTAATGAGTAAACCATGGCCAGAACTGCTTACTTCACAACCACTGAAAGCAGATGTGAGCAATTCTCTGAACCCTGTGAGGATATAAGGTTATGGCTGGCTGGAATATTCTTCCTTTTTTCCCCTCAAAAAACAAAGGTTGGTTGTACCATCTTCTGATATATTCAATGATGGCTATCACAGAAATTGAATATCTCTCCCTTTCTCCTTTATGCAAACACATAGACATTTATCTTACTCCTTTCTCTCTTTTTTTCCTACTGCCTCACTTCCTTCCCAGCCTTGTGTTTATTCCTGCTGTTTTATAATGTACCTTTATCAACTCTCTTGTGTCTCTTTAAGGAGGAGGAAAAATGAGAACATCCTCACACTTTATGCATGTGATTCCATAAATATTATACAGGGACATGACTTTTCACTTGGCATTTTTTTTCAACTGAAAGCCAAGTTGGATCTGCAAACACAGATCAGGCTTAGCAACGGGGAAAAAAAGGCAGGCAACAACAAAATATCTGACCAAATATGTAAATTAGTTTATGTAAAAAAGAACGATAGATGAGGGTTTGTCAGGACACAAAAAAAAAAAAAAAAAAGAGTAAGGAGGAGTATGATGGAAGGCCATCATACCACAGATACAAAACTTGTAAAAGATGAGACTTCAGCCAACACAGGAACCTGAGGGCACTATACTGAATAAGCCATCTAAACACAAAATGAGGTGAGGTGATCTTTACACAACATCTGTGTCTGCAGGGCGGGTCTTTGAGCACAGCCATGCATTGGGGATTTATATTGGTTCAAAAGGCAACTGGACTACAGGAAAACAAACCCTATGTCTACTGGTCACAGTACTAAAAGAAAACACCACTGTGTATTTGCTCTATGCAGCTCCCTAGCTGCTTCCATTGGACACCAGTGAAGAAAGATGATGCACAGACAGTGGATTTTTGTCTGAAGAATAAAGTAACTCTGAGGCATGTTCGCAGGTTAAGGGGAGTTTGAGAGTTTGCTCTGCTGGATTCAGACCAGCACAGCACCCTCTTATGCCAGAAGAACTCTCTGTTCTGTGGTCTAAGGTAGCACAGATACCTCAAATTAGCTTTTCCAACATAACACCTGTGTAACTGCAGATTTTCCACAACAAAAATTCAAAACCATGAGTTACATAATTTTTTAACTGTTAGAGGGGCCAGAGCGCATTGAAGCACTGCCTATGCCAAACAGGCTCAGGTAACAGAAATCACATGGAAATGCTTCACATATTATAATTGTATGACAGAATGTAAGCTTTACATTCACACAGATTCACCAGGAGAAGGGGTGGAGGCAATTTTGAGGTGCTTCAACATTTCTACAATTACAACTGCAGTATGAAAAGAAGATCAGATCTTTCAAAAATTTTTGTACTCCCTTGCAAAAAGCATACATACACATTAAGACTTGAGGTTTGAATTTTGGAAATCAATTGCCAAAACCCACAGGATTTACCTGAAGAGGCCTAGCTTATCTTTCAGCATCCACCACAAACCTCCTCTCTTCTTTTCAGAGGGTGTCTGCCAAGTGAAAAGGTTACTCATGGAATTTAGGTGGGGGCTGGAATACTAAACAGTGTTACTGTCTACATGAAACCTGTGAGAAATGCATATCTAACTAATTTTTTCCCTCTATTTTTCAGAGGGTAGTTTACTAAAAATAAATACTGTTGAAACAGCCCTGCTTTTGGATTAGGCATTTCATCAGAACAACCCCATCAACTATGTGTTCTAAATTTATATGAAAAAAAGTTGCTTTGCAATTCAACCAACAAGATATTCTAATTTTAGATGTCTCAAGAGAATGTGTTTTTTCCTTGACTGTTTTAACCTTTTTTTGACGCAAATTTGGCATATTTTCTTCCCTACTCTCACTATTATAGTAGTGCAAAGACATGGATCCAAACACCTCTTAGCAGCAAGGTTTTGTTATATCCAAATTAAATTTCTCTGAGACATGAAAATTATTTGTGGCAAGCAATACAGTGCTCTGTACTTAATAACAACATTCTGAACAGCTGCCCTAAAGCAACAGACATATACTTCCTCCTCCATTATTAAAAAGTAATTTAGTCCCTTCATAGGAAAAAAAAAACCAAACCCAAACACCACAGGTTGAATGGTACAGCCCAACAGCAACAGAAAACCTCTGAAATTTTTTTCTAAGGAATTACCAGGAATTAAGGTGGTATTTTCCTCCTCCTTCCTGATTTTCACCCCTCTAGCATGGCCAAGTAGAGGCAGACACAGTGTGTCATTTGGGGAGAGCAACGCCTCTACAGAATCCTTTCCACTTATCCAGCAGCTGGCCACAGCCCTGATCAAAATTACATCCACAGACCAGCAAGTTCATCCAGCCAAAAACTAGAGTCTTTAGCTTAAAGACTCACAACAGCTTTCACAAACAGAACACACAGTTCAGACCCAGAATGTGAATCCAATTGCTTAAAATAAAACAATTCCAACAAAATAGGCAAAGAAATATTCACAGAAAATACATCAGGTTAAAAAAAAAATTCTATCAAATACAGCATGCAACTGACTTTCAAATACATGATGTGGACTGCTTCTGGAATCCCAACCACTATTTACTGTAAAATGAAGGAAAGTTTTTTAAAGTTAAGAAGATGAAAGCAATAAGAGTCTTCAGTTTTTCAGAACCACACTCAGAGTCATTATATAAATTATGATCATATTGCAACATAAAAATTCAGGCAAAGCAAAAAACCATTCCTGAGTTGCCCCATTTTAAAACATTCAAGAGCTTTTGAGCTCACAGCCCAAGAAATGGAGATATGCTACTTTTCTGCAGGTTAGCTAAGCTGTTTTAACAGAAATTTTGAATTAAACAGATGCTAGGCGTGTTTACACAAGACTTATTTCAAATTAGGAGTGGTTGACTTGAATTTAAGTTTGGGAAAATACATTTTTAAGCTAGATAGATAGCTGCCATGCTCAAAACACAGTGAGTGATTACACAGAGTTCTGCACTAGGTCAGCTTCATCTAGGCATCACTTTTCAGAAAAGCAGCATCTCTGCACAGCCATACATTTTCCCCAGAAAACAGGTCATACATACTCCTGTCTTTGCCTTTTGAAAAATCTTGCCCTACTCTTCAAATACATAGCCCCATACTCCTCACATGCTGCCAAGCAACTTCTCTATCTCCTGCCTGTGCAGAAATAGATCAACTCCAAATGAATGTGTCCACACTCCATGCAGGCAGAACCTGGCCTCAGCAGCTTTGACCCAAAAAGCTGTAGCTTGTGTTCCCAAGAAAGGTTCATGGGGAAATAAAGGGATACAGCCAGCAGCAGCATCCCAGCTGACACTAATGCTGGCTGCATGAGGCCTCTCCGCCTATTTTATCCAGCATAAAGACAAACCAGTTATGGTCAATATGTTTAACTTCAAACTGTATCAAAGGAGGGAATTTTAATGCAGTGACATATGTGACAGCTGAGAGCTGAGTGCACACAGCCTCTCCTCCCAACTCATTCACACAGGGTCATTACAGGCATAAACTGTATATGAAAGCAGCTCCACCTCTCAGAGCTTGTACCTCCTCGCTACTCTCAGATTACCAGTGAGCAGAGAACTCGTCATGCTCCTGAAACTATTAATATGGATGGCTTCCTCACAGCCATTGTATTCATTTTTAGAGCTCAGATCAATGTGCTAATTATTTTAAAAAGGGAACAAACATGAAATGACAATTTAAATGAAAGGAAGGCAATAAATATGAACTTCTAGCCTTGTTAAAGCATCTTCTTTTCTTCTACTTTAAGAAGCTTCTTAAATACATACTCAGCTTTCTGTTGGTAACAAGTTTCAGTACTGGTCAAACCCAGAATGTGGGATTTACCAGGCTGAAAGGAAAAAAAAGACCAAAAAAAACTTGTTGACACTGACAGGGACCTTGAAGTAAAGACATGCAAAGAAAATATTCATGATCAGCAGACTCTTAAATTGATTACAGAATGGCCTTCATCTAAACAGCATTATTTCAGAGTTTGGGGGTAGACTTTACATTATGAGCCCCAAATGCAGTTCCAGTAGGGAACATACATCTGTCACTCTGCAGACATGAGTCATTACCACCACAGTGTTCTTGACACACCCTCCCAATTTACAAACAGATGCATATTTTCATGCATGGACACACATCCTCTTTAGGGAAGAATATGGTCCTGAAAACTACTGAACTCTCCTCTCCTGAAATGACTCTAAGGGAGCTGATAAAAAGCCAACAGTTCTTTGCATAGATGCAAATAACTATGTATAGTCTGAAAACAAAGAGTCACATTTTATTGGTATGATCCAAGTCTATGAGTTGGCAAAAATTATTTCAAAGATTTGTAGCAAGAAGCAGGGCAACCAAGATAAATTGCAAAAATGAAGAAATAATATGGTCTTTCAGGTTTGAAAAATCACATACAGCTCTAAAGCAGGCATAACCTGGACTGAGTGTTAAAAGAACTGAGAATTGCTGAGCTTATCATAACTCACTTGTGTTAATCACATTAGACAACTTGAGAGCAAAGGATGGCTGCCACACATGGTAGAGGAGGGAATGCTGCCAAGTGGAGAGCAATTAAACAGCCAGCCCCTGCAGGAAACTGAGACAGGTAATTATTGCTTTTGAACACTGAAGACCAGAGGTGATGTAAAGAATATCATAATACAGCATAAAACTAACATGTCTACTATGCCCATGACTGCATTAATCTAGTAATTATACAGTTCAGTTTATCTCAGATAATGCAAATAATTTGAAGGTCTTCTTGACTCCTTCAGGTACAGTGTCCTCATAGGGAAAAAATATAATTTTTTTTTAAATTTCATTGCATCCAAATTAAATTCTTGAAGGCCTGAGCAAGACTGTTACTTCAATCTGGGTCTCCTCTGAGGAGGCAGATGGGAGGAGTGAATATGCTGGAATTAGGTAAAGGGACTTGAAAAGCTCAAATTCAGGTGCAGTAACAATATCCCCACTGAAAGCTCACTGTAAAAGAGTGAGCTGGCCTGTATGATCTCCTTAGCCATTGCAAAGGGCAGTGGGATGAACAGATGCACAAACTGCCAGGGAATGGCACTGACACATACTGCAAATCCTAGCTAGATGTGACACCAACATTTTAAGAAAGATACCTTTAACAAAATCAACATGATTATCAAGTTCCTTTAATATTCAGTCCCCAGATGCTCTCACTGTCCTGAGTGCAAAGCCACTCTGTTTACAGTGCTAATACAGAAGTCTTGTAAGTCAAGGTTTTGTGTTTCATTTTCTATTTAACCTTTCAGCACAGAATATAAAATGGCACCCACAAATAATCACGATTCATTTGTAACACAAAGTCTGTTGTAAATAATCCCATGCATTGTTATTGCTATTCCTGGTTGGCATTTAATATATCAATAAGCATGGCTTGTTTCCATCAAAACAATCTAATTATATTCTGCCAAGACACAAACTCTGAAAGAGTACAGATTTATAAAAAAGACACAAATCTTTTTGTGGTGCTCTTCAGACTTCACAGTGTGCGATTACAGATGAAACAACATTTGAAATCGAAGCAGAGCTCAGGCAGAACACTGAATCAGAGATGGTTGTATATTTGCCTTTTTTTTATTAGAACAGTACCTTTTTGTTGGTTGGGGTTTTTTAAATCCTGTCTAATTTGCTTTCATTATGTGAAGGAGAAAAATCAAACACCGCATCTTTTTAATCATTCAGAGCCTATGCAACATACAACTGAATAGCTAAGGCCTTATGAAATCAAAGCAGATGGACTACATTATGTATGTGCCCAAGCATTTTAGGAAAGTATAAGAAGAATTCCTGGGCAGTGGGGACTATAGAAAAACTTGGTTCTCTTGTGTAAACAATGTTTTCCCCAACAGCTGTATTCCCCTTCCTGTTTATTCTTCACTTCTGCAGAATTCTCTCAGTTCAGTCACATCTGTACTTCATTTATTTTTAAAAAATATTTCTTTAGCTATTCTCATAGCCTTTTCAGATTATTAAGACCGAGGGAATTTTCCAAATCTCATTTCTCTTTTCACAGCCTACTCTAGTCATATTTTTTACACTTCGTTTAGGTTCTGAATTCACAAAATGATCCACATGGGTAACAAGCTTTGCCCATATAAACCAGCTTGTAGGGTTTGAGTTTTCATGAGAGCAATATAAATTGTCTAGGTAATCATCTTTTCTTTCCCATTCTCAGAACAATATTTCTGAAAATAGTGTTCAATTCCTGTATTTTTTTAAAATCCATTATTAAATTTAATATTTACACATTCCTATAATTATTAGACATGAGAAAATTCCTGGAGTTTAATTTTTATCACACCATGTTTGAGAGTCTTTTTAATATTGGGACCAAAACCAATTATTACATAAAAGTTAAGACTATTGATTTAAAGCACTGATTTTTTTTTTTTAGAAGATTTGTTGTACTCTGTTGAAACATTTTTTTCTGTTATTTAGATGAACATAAATTTTTAGGATGTGCCTGATGTGTCTGCCTATCTTTTCTCAACATAAATACAAGTCTGAAAATGTACAAAGAAGCCAAATCTACCTTTTTTGATTTTAGTAAGGTTACATGAAACAAAGTTATTGAAAAACTATATTGTATCTGTAGTCTAGAAGACTAATTAGAAGACTAATTTTATTTTACTTCAATGCCATTTTTCAGAGTCTCACCTCAAACTCTTCTTTTGTAAAAATAACCAAACAGATGATGAACCATTTCTCAAGGGTAAGCATTAATCTCTGGAAGCAACCATATTCTACAAGCAATACCTCTAAAGATGATGTAATCTGTTCCAAGAAGTCTGTTTCTATTTTTAAGTGGCATACTCTCATTATGCTTTTAAAAGGGCACCTCCATCACACATTGCTACTTTGCTTTTAACACAGTAACAGTAATCAGTGATATTTAATATACACGAAATGGCTTCAGAAAATAATTGATTTTGTATCATTCTGTACTCTGAGTCCTACAAATGGTACTTGAAATGGTAATTTAAAGTTGTAAGACTATAAAAGGCTTTTACTGTGAAGAACATTTCTAAAGGTACGTTTTCAAAAGAGGGACATCTTTCCTAACTGCCTAAAAATGCTTGGGCATTTTGTATGTGAGATATCTCGTAATGTTTTGGTTTCTCAGCTTAATGTTACTAAATATGATATTGGAGAAGCTGGAAAGAACATTATAGCAGAAACTCCTCAAAGAAAACAGGCTCAGCATTGGAACTCCATCTGCTTTTACAAGGAGATGCAGTAATCACAAAGCAACAACTACAATTTTGATTGAAGAGCACTTTTTTAATGTGCTTTGTCTTTCATTACCCCAATTTCTTGGTAAATCACTAAATTTAGCATTTCCAACACCATATACTTTCATATTTAAAAACCTGACTTCAAAACCCCTACTCTGACTGCTATTCCCTACCAGAATGAAACCAAACCTACTCTTGATGGCACAGGCATGTCACAAGAAGAGATATGTGTAGGTGTTGCTTATCATCATATCGTAAGAGTGGGCTGTTATCTCTCTCTCTGCTATCACACTGCTACCTAAGATGTGGATCTCAGGGTGCAGTTTGACACCATCTTACTAATTTTAGAGGAGACACAGCTACCTTGCAGAGAGTATTACTGCATCTCCTGAAGTTCACCTATTCTTCTAGAAAGTAGCAGCAGCAATCCAAATCACTGAAGAGAATAGGTGGGGGGCTGTTTTGGTTTTTTTAAAGGAAGATTTTGAACCAAGGCTGACAAAAATCATATCTATTAATGCGAGAGGCTTTACTATCCCAGATTCACTCCTAGCAGGTATTAAGAAAGCCACCATTCTTTTTTCACATTGCAGTGCCACACATATCATATCCAGCATACAGTCTACTGAAGCAACTCATTTTTCTGACACCTCCAAAGCCCAGACACCAACATGTGCTGTCTCGCATGCAGGGGCCTATATTATTGTCACCTCAAGATAAAAGTGCATAAAGTTATTCAGATGAAGTTGGAATTTAATGGGGAAGTATCATCTAAAATCAAACAGAGATGACTACTGTCTAAAACCTTTTTTTAGAATTGTTTTTGTTAGTTTTTGTTAATGTTTAAACCCCAAGGTTGATCAACAGTGACTATCCTAGCTGGCTCTAAACATCCATCAATTATACTGCTACTTGTAACTATGACAACTTAGAGTCTTTTATTTAGACCATTGTGACTGCCATGGCCAAAGATGTTTTTCTTTAACATGCTGGTGTACTTTGCTGTTGGAAAACCAAAAGACTTTCCAGCTTAATATCATCTGCAGATGCAAATAGCATTAGCTATTTTCTCTTGGTTGGCTTTTAACAATTGAACTAGAACATGACCAACAAACAGCACCACAAAACTTCTAATAGGGTCACCCTCAAATGAACTGCTTTATTAGATATAGAAAAATACTTGGAAAATATATTACAGATGTACAGATTTTGTCCTGGCAGGAAGAGAGTTTAATTGATCTTTAAGTTGTTTTCCATCTTTTAATTCTATGATCCTCTGAATCTTTGTTTAGTGTTCCTTGGTCAATATTCTCAACTATCAGCTCCTGAGAGCTCTTATTTTTCTAGTATAGTTAAAATCACTTTTCCAGTAATCATTCATAAGGAACTGCAACAATGCAGATTTGCAATTTGTTTTCCATTAAAAGAACAATTTGAGTAAAAATGCAGAAATATAAAAAACATCAGCATGTAATGTTATTTATAAACCTGTGTTTTCACTTGCTCTTCAGTTTGCTACCTTCTAAATGCCTACAGATTTCCTTTTCACTTTATTTTTACCAGGAACTGAAATTTAGTTCCCAAGGATGGCAACTGCCAAGTCTGTCCTTATGTCAAAGATCAGCTTCATATTTGGTTTTTCTCCTTTCCTAGGCTTTTTGCATTTTCTGAACTCTCCAAGAGTTTTCAAAAGAAACAGAGAATTAAAAAAAAATTAAAACAATACTCCAGCACATTCCCACTGTGCCTTTAGGTTTGCTGGGCTGTTAGCAGCTGATGTTACTGGATAGGGGAGCAGCAGGTGATGCTGTAATGTGGTACAGCACCTTTATCATCACAAAAGCCAGAGTGCCCTCATGCCCAGCAGTGATAACAGGCAAGGGGAGAGCAGGGGAATAGAGTTGTAGGTCCTGAGCCTTCCTGACAGGCTGCAGCAGATGTATCTGAGCCATGCTTGCTGAGACCTTTACAATGAATACATATAGTCAGTGTTTCCCTTATGATCTTTTAATCAATAGATTTATTTATATCTTCATTATTTCCCATCTATCCACAGAAGTTTTAACTTTCAAGAAATAAAAGATATTCAAGGAAAGCTTGCACAGGTCAGCCATTCCCTGTATTGGTACATTTATAATAACAGCAGGTTAAGTTATTATGTCACTTTGAGATCTTCTGGTTGAACTTTTCTTCTTCCCACTTTCCTTTTCTCTTGACAGATTTATCTTTAAAATTATTTTAAGCGCATTCATTTTGTTTCAAGTATATAAACAACTATAACTAGAAAGAACTGGAGATAAAATGCATCCAAACAATTCAGCTTTTAGCTTGCAAGTTCTCAACATCTGCATGCAAACCAAGAGCTGGGTGGCAAGGTGCAGTGCAGCCTGTCTCAGGGAGCCCAGCATAGCCACTGGGTATTTACAAAGATACTTCAGCTATGGTTCAAGCCTCAGAATGAAGGGGAAGCAGAGGGAACGATGGAAGCAAAACACAAATATAGAAATGATTAATCTGCTTTATCAATGTAGCATGATAAACAACCTATCGTGCCACAGATGTAATTTTCTCATAGCTAGCTTTAAGGTCAGCATGACAATTTTTTTCAGCTCTCACTTTTTATTTGTTAGGGATGGCACTGAAATGTACAGGTTTGATGAGAAAGTCTATATTGAACTGTACTTGAGATAGCACAGCCAAAAAATTGAACAGCACACCATCCTGTGACCTGTAGGCTGCATGTGGAAGGCTGTTGCCTGGTCTCAGTTTATCCCTACACACTGTTGCATTCCTGCTCAGAAAATGCATAGAAAAGCTTCACCATTTCAGAGCTGGAAGAAGGACACCAGTACTTGGGCCATTTGGTCTGTATTTTCACAACATCACAGCATAGTTCATGTTATAGTGTACAGTCTCCAGGCAGATAAAAGAGACGAGATTTAAGAACTTTAAAAACCTGATCAGTGTGGAGAATTTGGTAAAAGGATATTTGCTCATTAACATTCTTCTATATATCACAGCACTGTTTAGATGCTCTCAAGGAACACTTCAAACTCTGAACTTGGGATGGAAGACCGCTGTAACTAGAACAGCACTGGACTGTTCATAAAAACTGCTAATAGGAAAAAAAAAAAAAAGTTACATAGCATTTATAGAACTCTGCAGGGAAAAGTAAATACCTATTTCCTTAGTTTGACTCAAGTAGCTACAATTACATAGCTATCTTCAAACAACAATGTAAAAAGGCTGCTCTGCAGTGCTCCGAGACACTCTGAAAGGGGTAGTGTTGCTGGGTCTTGCATACTTAGACTGACGCCTTAAGAACAGCATTAGAAAATTCTTTCAAGTACCTCATTGTTTTGAAAGAGAGCTACAAAAATGTCAGTGTTTTAACTCAGATTTTATCAACTCTGAAAATACTGACTCAACTATTGATCTTTTAGCCTGAGCTATTCTGAGGGAAGGTATGAAAACCCCATCTGGATTGATTTAGCTTTGGTCTCCAAAAACAAGTACCATATCTGTATACATAATGATACATTAAGGATTACATTATAAATGGCTACATACTTGAAAAGCAGTCCTTTAACTAAATGATATAAATACTGCTGATGTGCTAGGTGCATTAAAGATCATTAAACAAGCACTGTTTACTAGAAATAAAAAACCCCAAAAAACGTTTACTTAAGTAATACTTTGGATTTTTACAATCAGAAGTCTGAAGAAAACTTTCTTTCAAGTGCTCTGACAGGATTAGCTTCACTAACTACTTGGTGATGTATCAGTCAATATGCAGCTCCAGCTCAAAATGCTTCTCTCTGGCAATGGTATATTTAGGAACCAAAAATCTTACATGAGTAATTATAAGATCTCTGTCGACACAAAACTAGCATAATTTGTTAAATTGTTACAGATCCAAAATAAGCCCTAAAACCTCAGCATTACACTGCCACACTATGGCACAATTAAGATCTGCAAGCAGAAATAGAAAAAAAGACAATAAAAACTCCTCTATTTAGAACTACAGAATCCACCATTAATTTTTGTAAAGGACTAAAAAGAAACTAAGATCTTGCTCAGCAATAGCTACCTAGGAACATTATGCTTGTGGATTTTATTTCAGTATTTTTCCCCCTGATTAAAAACCAAAAAGTTTACTTGCTGCAAGTATTAAATCTTCAAAGACTAGTTTGATATGCCTGTTGCACAGATGGGAAATGTGGGAAAGTGGATACCAGGGGCATTTCTTTGCTTTGTTGGCTACAAAATGTAGAGCTTTTTGTTCCTTGCATTACAATGCGAACTGAAAGGTTTTCAGTCGACAGCCAGTTGGACAAGAGAAATGTTCAGAAGACTTTCAAGTTTGGCCTTTTTAACTATTTGAGGTCATGCTACAGAATTTTAGAATCTACTTTTATTTTTTTTATCTCAGAATGTAATTTATTTCAGATCTAGAAATATTTAAAAATACTTACTATTTCCAAATTTTTGCTACTAAAATTTTGTAAGAACTTTAAAAAAAAAAATCTGTTTTTTGCTGACCTTGAAGCACAGCAACTCAAGATGTCCAAAATTACACATCTAGGTTTTTATCTACAGCAGCTCACTGCACAAACCATATGTTATTTTAATTACTTTGCCATTTATATAATTTATGCTTTCCAAGGCACTTGTTTTGCCAGAAAGCTATAAATCAGTTTTCTATGACTATTACCAGTATTGCTTTATTCATTCTAACATTCCACTTTTAAGTGTTTTCCTAATAAATCAAACAATATACATAAGCAATCAGCTGAGGCCAAGACCATACCAATTATTTTACCTGCAAGAACTTGCCATTACAAACATTTCCCATAGGGCATAATAAAAATATATGTCTGGTGCCACAAGACTTACAGGAATACCCTGTACTGAAGCATTAAATAAAGATTAGATGACTAACTGGGGTACTATTTGTTCCATCCCTTTCTTAATTGCTATTGTCACCACTTTGGTTTACAAAAAATAGCATAGTTGCATGCCAGTCCTTTCCTGTTAGGATGGTTTAATCAAGCCTTTAAAATCCACAATTATATACCTTTTATCTTCAAACACTTTCAGTTACAGACTGTTCAAGCCATCAATTAACAGGGCTTTCTCTTTAATACATTACCTATCTCTAAGCCACATACATATATACATGTACACTTTAATACACTTTTCTGTCATTAGACCGCTGCTTTCAATTATGACACAATTTCTGTAAATTTTTTTTCTGCCTTTACTCAAAGCATGAGCCACTTGGTTATACCTAAGATCCTAAGTCTTCCTGATAGCCAGCATCTATAAACAGCCAACTGTGAACATTATAGACTTTTAACAAACTTGGCTCTAGGGCCTCACTAGAAAATGTGAAGTCTCATGTGCATTCCTGAACTGTGACAGGATCAGCCTAAATAAATTCTATACTCTCACCTGGTAGCAAAATTGCAGCCTACCGCCCATGACTTGTGATTTTGCAAGTCCTTTGGGAGGGGAGGAGTTTAGCAAACTTGAGTGACACTGAATGAAGGCTATTTATGGAGAATGCCTCCTTAGCAGTTTTAGTGTTTAGCAGTTGCCAAAGAATCACACTGAACTGCATCAGAAACCTAAAAATAAATTCCAGATTTGCAACTCCTCCCCAAAATCTAACAATAGCGAATTTTGGAAATGTTGGTCTCTAACTGCCCTAAAAATTTAGCAGCAGATAAATTAGGTAGAGCCCTTCTGTTACTGTTTTTAGTTGCAAAAATTAATATTCTCTTCCCCCTCTGACAGCAGATGTGTCTTCCTCTATTAGTCATTCAGGTGTCATCACTAAATATTTAAAATTAGATAACCTTCTTCAAAAAGATATATTATTTAAATTATAAAGATGTATGCTGAAGTTGAACATAGTATTAAAAAATGCCTTTCCTTACAGCCCCCAAAGAAGAGGTTAGGACAAATGGCATCCTTACTGCTTCTTAATTATGCCCTCCTTGGAAGAACCAAAACCATGCTTCATTGTCATCCATTAGGCAATCCCTTCTAGGAAACTTCATACCTTCCTGAACTTTTCCATCTGCTTATAAAGATCTGGATCCAGCTCCTGAGACACATCTTTCATCCAGAGTAGAGCTCCTCTGTATTCAGTCCGATACTGCTCCATTCTGTTCACTGTCAGCCACGTGTCTGAGATGGCCCTGTATCTGAAAGTCTCCACTTCTTGATACAATCTACTGAGAGGAGCACGGAGTGCTAATCTGGGGGAAGTTATGAAACAGAGGAAGGAGAGGAACATGTTAAACATGTTGTTCCACAAAGGATTAATACAACTCCTGAGTTTACTAGCACTCAAAAAAAACATACACAGCTAACACTGTTCAATTAAGTTCCAGTGTACGTTCAGATGATTCCACCACATGGTTGGAGGTACACATGAAACAGAGAATTTTGAATGAATATTGTGTTTGCAGCTCTTCTGTTGAAATAGTAACTTTTTAATTACACGTGTGAGTGGAAAAGAAACCTCTTCTACTGTGCCTTTGTATTTTAGTTTGACAACTTGTATGTTATTACCATTCCTCTTCACAAGTTTCATGCAGCAACTATAAAAATATACCCAAGGTAATTTATTACGGGAAAAGTATCACAGATGTATCAGGAATGTCATGCTAAACATCCCAAAAAACACTTCCATTAGCCTTTTAGTCTTCAAATGTAAAAGTAAATAAATAAGTCATCTGTCAGGTAGATATTTATCTGAGTTTTTCTTTGTGGGTTTTTTTTTTTTTTTTTTTAGTAACTGGAACAATTTCTTTGAAGGACATTATCTTTTGGTAGATTTAGACATTTATCTAAATGTTTCTTCTTACAACCACACTTTGGAAAGGCAGTAGGGGACACTGTTGTCCTCCCTATGCCATCACTTCAGCTCCTAATGGGATCTCAACACTAGACAGGATTACTCCTTTTGCTTTGCTTCCTCCCACTGCTTCTGCTTCCCTCTTGGTTTCCAGCAGCACCTCATTGGAATGGGTTCAATCAGCTCCACACCAGCAGAGAGATAGTTTAATGTGCTAGGAAGTCCCTTGGCATAAGAGAATTTCTAATTTTGACTCCAGTACTTCGATATCTTGTCTTGATCTCCAGCTACTGAGCTAGCTACGAGCATGAAACATAAATAAAAGCAGCCCCAACTTCAACAAGAGTTTGAGGATAGCTCAAAAGAAGAAAGAAAAATGTTTTTATTTTTATGTGAATTTATTTGAAAAGATGCCTTAAAAATGTACTGGGCAAGAGCTATAATAATATGTGAATTTAATGTGACTTGTTTTTTTTCCACCATGTTTTTTCTCATTCCACAAATTCTTACCCAGATATCCAAAAGAAAGTTTAGTTTATGCAGATATGCATTGAGATTTCTATTAACAGTTAAGCTTCATAAAGAAACAAATCAGCACTTTTGCTCAAAGGTGCCTTACAACTGCCTTTAAGATCCCAGTCATGACTGTTACTGGAGGTGTTAATGACCAAAGTCTAGCCCAAGATAAACATACAAAATTCTCAGTGCTCTGTATGCGATGCTTCATTTTGAGCCAAACAACTGCACTGTTAAGATAAGACCAGAAAGTATCACAGTAGTTAAAAGCCCTTCAAAATCCTGTAAACATAATGGAATAGAATTTTCCTTTGTGAGTGATGGTGAATTTCATATTTTCACAGTCTTAATGCTGTGAAAAAGACCAACACAATATTACAACGCCATCAGGTAATGTTACTTTTAAACTTCTAGAGCAAACACTGGGTCAGTGACACATTAAGGACTCTGGTTAACAGCAGGTGTTAGTGTGCTTGTGTGTCCATCTGGATTCCTTACCTTTTACTTGCCCCTGCACAATCTACATGAGTTCTGTAGGGATCTAGGATCTCCTCTCAAGGGAACTTTACACTAAAGTTCAAGCAGATGGCATTCAGACTCCTCTCTTCTGGGCTGTTTAGTCAAGGTATGAGATTCGATGGCCCAGTAAAAAGTATTTCCTTACTCACTCCCTCCCTTGCAGGAACCAGACACCTCCACAGTGAGCTTGCTGCAGCACTTCTCTGCAGAGTGAGAACTGCTGCCAAACAGGAGAGGGGTCTGACATCAGCTCCTTTACAACCCTACTGCTGGAGAGGCTATGGAGATGCTCCAGTACAGCCTCAGAACTACTGAGCTGAACAGGCACAGGCAGGGGATCTGAAGATAGACATAACAGGTCTATGGACAAAAAGCAGCATCAGGCAAAATTCAAGAAGTCACTAATATTGCCAATATTACAGCAGATTTTTTCAATAACTTTCCTATCAATTGGTTCCTCAAACATTTCAAACGGCCAAATGAATTATGGCATTGGTGAATCAACTACCATTATCACAAGTACTATGCAAATCAGACAGAAATGTTGACCTACATACCTTTGCTGAGAAGAAAAGCAGAGGGCCTTTCCTGTAGCTTGCATCATTTTTCCTGCTCTTGTTTTATCCTGAGAACCCTGTGATCGAAGAAATTTCCCCAATTCATTTTCTTCCTGAGACAGAACTAACAAAAAATAAATGAGTTGTCAAATATGTTATTTAATTCGTTCCTAACAGCTTTAAAACCGGCCGAACATCAAACAGCTTAAGTCACTTTAGGTACTAGCAGCAAAGCAAAAATAAATAATTTCACAGAATTCCTTCATTTAGTAAACAGAAGACCTGATTCATTTGAGACATTTGCTGATATACTTAACAAGAATCACAAAATACCATCAGCACCAAAAGACAACAGGAAAAATGTGCTATTTCTTTCTTTAAAAAAAAAAAAAAAAAAAAAAAGTTGGGCTGGTTATATTACATCTTGATTGCAGTTAATTTTCAGTGTTGGGTTTTTTGGGTTCTGTCTGGTTTGGTACGTTGTTTTTAGTTCTTTTTTCCCACTTGGACTGCCTCAGCTGATAGCATATTTTTATTGAAGTTAATTCAAAGTTGTACTAACCAAAACTCATTCACTTGCTTTTCTCTTACCTTTCTTCATGCTTGACTACATAAAATTCCACATGACAAATCTAGTACTTCATTTTAAAGAACATGTACTTTCAAATCACTTGGCAAGATTACTTGACAACTTGAACATTCTATAATTCAAACACTGTATTTCAACTACCTGAAACACATCTATCTCAAAGAAATTAGTAATTTTTTAAACAGGAAGATGAAGTGATTTTACCATGAATTGTTGACTGCTTCTAAACTGGGACCATGGACCTCAGAGAACCTTACAAAAACATTTCATGATGCCCTCATCTCCTTGTCTTTTAAAGCAGCTATCTCTTATAGTACCAATATCAATCGGCTATCAAGAGGGAGAATGGCCTAAAACAACGCAAGAAGATCTCCTCAAGTCCTCTTGCCATTTTCCAAAATGGCAACAGTCAACCCCAATGCAGACTCAGCACTCTTTGGTAGAAGATGCACATCTGATACAAATCTTTCCATCAGATTTCACCTGCCAATTCTTTAACTTGATACACTACTATTCTGTATTTCAATTTAACCTCCTGATTCTGAAACATTACCTCTGAATTTCTTTGGATAAAGAACAATGAAAGCCTCAAGAAAATGCAATTGGAAGATTTACTGATTTCATAGCTCGAGTCTCTCTTTCATGTCAGAAATCAAGCAATACAGACTGCAGAGAACGTTTAGAAGACATTTAATACAACTTGCTGTTTGAAACTTTCCAAATTAGGTCCCCCATCTCTCACTAATGACTGTCACTAAATACTGTACAGTTTTTACAATCAAGTCAGCATTATCAAATTCATCATAATAGCATAGATTACTTAATTATAAGACTAGTAATAAGCCAAAAATTCTTCATCAGTAATCTTGATTAAAAAAAAAAAAAAAGCAAACCAAAACACTAAAACAGTTTAGAAAAGAGTTATGATTCCTAGACAAAATACTTCTGAATTTAAACAAGCCAACCAAGTCATGGGGAAAAAAAAATTAAAGAAAGCTTTCTCCAGTCATTATTGCTATCACCGCATTACATCAATACATAAAACTTCAGAACTGGGAAATCTTCAAACAAATAACCAAATCTGCATTCAGGTGTCTGCAAGGAACATTACTTTTGAATAGGATGAAACTAGTAGTTCCCCACTTTCATTTTTACCTTTTCACTTGTTCAATGATTCCATAATGCAGACCTTCTTATCATTTTAACTACTGTGTTTGATCATACTTACAACAAATCCTTTTTTGATACAGTTCAATTGCTTTCAGCAACTCCATACACGTTCTCTGAATAGAATGGAACAGCTGATATTGAAACAAAATACACAAAAAATTGTCAAGTGTATGCAAGAAACACTGAGCAATAAAATACAAGAAAGAACTTAAATTTTTGTAGAAATTATTAGGGAACATTCTTTTCTTCTTGAATAAATATTTCTGGTATTTATCTTATCAATTGTGCTCTTCTTTCAATTACGTTTTTTACTGAAACTAAAGACTGACCAATCATAACTTTACAGAAGGAAAATAAAGCAAAAACAACTTTGGAAACAGGTCTACAACAAACCGTTGGTAGTTCACTAAAGGACTTTTGTTGGGTGTGGTTTTTTTAGGTGCTATCTTTGTATAGATATGAAGATGTACAAATCTGTTTCTAAAAACCTCATGGTAGAACAGAGTTATAAAAATATTTATCAATCAATCAATCAATCATTCTCCTATATGGGAATATGCATACTGAATTTTTCAGACACTGTGAAGTCTAGTGGAACAAACTTGCATAGGTATGGCCAACACAGAAAGTTGTTGATTTAAACTGGAAGTTTTATTGGCATATTGGAAACAAATTTCTAAAGCAGCAGCTTTCAAAGGAAGTAGAGGTGAAAAAAAAAAAGTCAGTCATGACTGTATTTGGAGATTATTTCTCTCTCTGTCCATCTAAAACCTCCAGCCTGCAACTTAAATCTAAACTCTACCACATGAGGCATTGCACAGCTAGAAGTAAAGCAGACCACTGGCACAGTCAGTGCTTTCTTTCAAGGCTGCTTGACTACAAATTTACACAGGTCTTGCCTTTTAAACTGGGAGTATGACTTGCAAGTGAGAATTTGTTCAAAACATGCTTATTCCACTTGTGTGAACACAAGTTTCCCTATTTCCAACCCCACTTGAGCAAACAAAGCATCCTTCCTGATGAGTCTGCAACACAGTAGACATGGTAAAAACTCAGGTGTGTATTTATAAAATATTGTTTCATACTTCCAGTTTGCTTTACATCAATATTCCTGACTTATAACCCATTGTGAAGACTCTCTAAATAGAACCACTGGGTGATAAGTTATTGCTCTTCTTGTGTTTGTTGTGCTACAGCCTCCTGTATGTCAGCTAAAACCTAAAAAAACTGAGAATCCTAAGTCAATATTTTTTTAAGAAACTACAAGAAAGGCAGTAAAGAAAAACATTTACCATCATGTAAGAAAATAACACAAACAAAACTTACACGGACATTAACTGGGTTATTACACTTCCATAGTACACCCTCATTTTTTTGCTTTGTCTCAAAGACATTCTAGGTCTTCATTTTGTAGAATTTTAACCTATTTTTTTTTCCTCAGGGGGGCTGCGGATACTGACAGTAGGACTGTATTTGTCAAACAGCAGGATTCCTTGTCTTGTTTTTATTTTAAAGACTTTCAGAAGCTTCTTTTGACATGTCAGAACCCACTAATCTGCTCAAAATCTTCAGACTAGAATGCACTGTGCACCTTGCTCCTGGGCATATTGCATGTTTTTCTGGTGTATGTGGTATTTTATACTTGTATAAAAAAATGTCATTTGTACGCTCAATAAAATACTTTTAGGAAAAAAATGAAAACAAATCACCTTAAACTGACATAGGCAAAGGATAAGGATAACCTCCTGACTCCCCTGCTAACAAAAGGAGAAAATCTGTCCCTAAAACATGAAAATAAATCTGAGATATGTTAAGTTCCAAATAAAGTTAGAGGGACATAGGGTTTCATGTTACAAAATTCGCCTATATTCCCTGAATTTACATAGATACTTTCATCAGAATCTGGAAGAGACATTACATAAAAAATTATACAAATTATTAAATATATTATACGATATGTTATTATATCCTATGTGCACACGTATTAAAGGCTTGGTGGAAATGAAAACACTTTAAAAATTAACAAATAGAGAACAGACATTATGTAAACATTACAAACCTCTAATTTTGCATCCAGATCTGCATCTGAAGCAACAACATGCTCATCTTCCTTTTTTCCTGTAACTTTTATAAGGGTTTGTTTTGTTTTCCAGTATTTCTGTTGCATTTTATTGACCACAGATTTTTCTTGGCTTTGAGCATATTGATCATAAAATTCTCTTGGATAGTTGCTGGAATATTAACAAACAGAATTTCAAATTTCAATTGGACGCTTTAAAAATAAGTCTAACTCACTCAATTAATATATTTCCATTAAGAATATTGCATTCGCATGCCAACACATATATTCTAACCTGCAGTTCCTCATTATGCATTAATAACAAAGCAACTAAATTACTGTATTTCTCATCCTACTCTGAAAAATAATACACTGATTTCAACTTGAATGTCTTAACCATGCAGCACTGCCTAATAAACAGCTTCAAAGAATTCTTCCCAATGCATTAGGAAATTATTTATAGCCCATGGAATTAACTTTTTATTTTGTATAATTATTAGGAGAGTTTCAAGTGAACTAGCAGAGTTGCTTAAGCAGGTAGTAATTTTCATGCCATTTCAGCACTGTTGGGATTTGACACAGCTCATTTTATGAATGGGATTAGACTACTTCTTGCCCTCCTTTTTTGTAATTGAATAAAAAAAGAATTAGAAGAACACTCATCTCTTTTGAGCATGCTACGTGAAAGACTGATATCTTACATCTCTCTTTATACAACTGACTACATGACAACTGTGGGTGTATAACAGGTAACCTTTTCTTCCAAGGATTAGTTTTCACTGACAAATAATTCTGCATTCTTATAGCAGACCTAATAAAAAGTGCAATATATAAATTCCATATTTCATAATTTTTAAGCCATACCCAGACAGTTTAATAGAAAATACAGCCTTACCATGAAATCTTGGTGTCTTTCAGGAAGTGTTATTCCATTATTAATTTGCGCAAAATTACAAACATTTTCCCCTATGTGCACATATAAAAAGCTGTGATACTCTTTCAGCTTTTTAGAAGTACATGGTTGCTAAACACAGCTATATTGGATACTTCACAAAACTTAAATAGGTTGAGTTTATTTTGAGAAGACACCTTACACCTGGAGTGACAAACTGGGGTTCATTAGTGAGATATTTACCTCTAGTTCTGTTCACAACACACAGACTGCTCAGAGATGCTACCCCAAGAGGTCTTCAGACCCAACATACACATCAAGTCATGTATAGAGACATGTGTCCCTGTCCATGGCAGGGGGGTTAGAACCAGATCATCTGTGAGGTCCCTTCCAACCCAGGTCACTCAATCATCCTATGATATCGTATGTATCTATACCTACATATTTGCTGTGAAGCAATCCATCCATTCTGAAAAAACAAGCCATTGGTACATGTTCCCCAAAAGGGAACACATCTACCCTACACAGTCACTAGCGACACAGATTAATCCAAAAAGGAAATTTTTTTCACATGGTTACATTACTTGCTTTAGTTATTTTCAATCAGCAAGTTAGGTGACAGCATCTTAATTACCAAAGAGATGGTAAGAAATTAAACTGGAAGTGAGCAGAGACATAATTTTAAAAAGCACTTATACAGAGCACTTCATGGCTTCTTCACCAAACTTGAAAAGCAAATATATTTACCCATTTAATTCTACACAAATATCAGTTCCAAGAGTTTAATTTATTAATTAAAATTAAAATAAAGGTCTTTTGGTGCTACCGCAAAAAATAAAAAACATGTACAAAACATACCACATTTTATTTGGAACTCTGTACAAACAAGCCACTACACACACTGACAACAGACAGCCTATCAAGTTGGGTGAATATTATATTGACCTGATACATGCTGCACCTTTAAAATACAAAAATTACTGCCTTTAATGAATAAAAAACCCCTCCTGTATTATGAGAAAACAATATGAGAGTTTAATAAAAATAGCATTACTTTAATAATAATTAAAAATACCCATCAAACTTCTCACAAGGTATGATAAAGGTCTTAGCTGCCTGGCTAATTGTGTGCTTTGACTTCTGCTACAGCCGTGAAAATAACAGAAATCTCATTTCAGTAGTCAAGTGAAGACTCATCTGATGTTAACCAGCTACCAATATAAGGTCACAAAATGACTAGGAAAAGTGCTGGGATTAATACAGATTCCTGAATTATGAGACTGATAAACAAACAATCACTAAATCAATACACAAACACTATTAGCTCTGTAGATAAAAAAAATTATCAAGATGCTTACTATTTATGACCTTCCATGATTCTTGTCTTCTTCAGACACCTAAATAAGAAATTATCAGTTAATACAAGTATCTGTAATTTTCAGATAAAACACTAGAAATCCTATATATTTTCCCTCAGAAAATTACTATGCTGCAGTATCTTGTTTACCATATTACAAAAGAAAACTCTTCAATCTGTGAGCCAAATGCCTTCCTTGCGTACCACAATTCTCACGAAAACCCATAACAAATGGATTTAAGTGCTGCCAATCCTTCTATGTTAGCAAGTTTTTCAAGCAAAAGCAAATTTACCAGGCATAAATTCAGTGACTTTTGATGAGGCATGCCAAAATTGTCCATGCTAGGCATCACCCTCACTGCATTTTTTTTCCTACAAGTTTTAGCCACAACAAAATTCAATTATTTTTTACCTTTTTTTTTTTTTTTGCCTATATCCCACTGACCTATTTTTCTAAAACATGAGTTACATCATGTCTTGTGTGTCAGAGATGTGAAATTTAATGACCAGATGGTTTTTCTATGAGGGACACTGCAGATCCTGAGGATAGAATAAGATTTGTAGGCATTAGAACTTTAGATTTTTTAAGTTACTACCTCCAGCTTGGATACTCAAGTTTCCCACTATACTTTGAGCTGGCCAGATGGCATGCACATAATTTCCCACCAGTACCTGAGCACACTCCTTCCAGGCCAAATTTAACAGCCAAGCCAGACACTCATAAACAACAAGCACCCGGCTTCTCCTCTGCTGCTTTTAGAGAGGACTGGCACATGGTTAACATGGAAATGGAAGCACTGCAGCAGGATGAGACCAAAATGAAGCTAAGTGAGATGGGTGGTGCTGCTGGGGAATGGACTTCAGCAAGTAGAGGCACAGAATGAACACACCAACAGGCTCCACCAAAATATGAAGCTGATTGACTGAGAAAACAGTAATGGAAAAAGGAGCTAGGGAGGTAACAGTACTGAAACTGAACTTTGGCACTAATCCAAAAAAAAAAAAAAGGGGGGCTACAAAGGGGAGCCATCATGTTGGAAACCTATCTAGCACAGTACTGCATACAGATAGTGTGGTTAGCACTGGAGAGGAAAAGGGACTGGAACAGATTGCAGGAACCCGAACAAGGCAATGCAAACAACCTGGATGCCTCCTGCAAGCACAAAGTACACACACTTCCATTTGGAGCTGAATGGAGCCAAATCTCAGATTTCTGAGTCTAACCTCTCTGCTGTCAGTACCTGTGAAACTTGCTGGCAAAGATCCAGGAGATACTGCAAGATTATATCACAGCAAGAATTTTGCCTGAATTGGAATTTTTGTGAAATGGTCTTAAGCACTGCAGGAGAGATCACAAGAAAATTAGTAACTGTCCTCAGACAAGAGTTCAAATGTAAGGGTCAACAAGTAAAAATGGAGGAAGAAAGAATCTTTTCAGATTGTTGTTCATGTTACAGAACCATTGAGTCAGACAAGATACAGAATGGACTGCTTTGCAGTTCCTTCTAGAGCCATAGGCACAGACACTACTAAGTCATTTTCCTAATACCTTTATATTCTTGACTTCACTGTTTTCACACTGGTCCTCCTTAAGTCAACTGTGGGGGTGTGTGAGTGAGATAAGACCACAGGATTTAGCTTGTATACACAAGCTTGTCCATGACTCAGTTATTCAGCAACACACTTGGTTTGACAGGAAGCAAAGAACAGCCTGTCTAGGTGGACTAACATGTACATTACTTGGAACCAGTACAGGGAAAAGGTGTAGGACACTGACCTTATTCACTGTACACATCCACCTGCTCCTTCTGGAAACCACTGTCCCTACAAAAAATAAATAGGGTCATGGTGAAACAGTCATCATTTGCAAGTACAGCTCATACTCTTTCTTCCTAAACAGCTGACCTCACCTTTTGACTCTGAAATCTTCCTAAGTATACTCTTCCAGGTCCTACATAGCACCCTTATGCCCTGAAGATATTCTTTGTGGAAGTCTTTACATTCAAAGTGGACAATATTTTCATGGTATGAAAATGAGGGCATGTATTCTCTGTTCTGCTGTGTGATGGGATGGCATTTGAGGTGTTTGAGACTACATGACCAGCTGGGATGGTGTCCTATAGCCAGTCGGGGTGGAAGGAAACAGAAATGGAGCCTTACCTACACTGCCTGCTGGAAACAGCTCCTGGCATGTGATATCGCCCAAAACAGGCCAGGAGAGAAAAAGGTCCCAGAGAGTTCTAGATAGTATAGATAAAAAGCATGCCAGGGAGATTGCTGTAACTAAGCAGTAGCAACAAGCAGCAGCCTGGGACACAAACTCAATCCCTGTGCCCGTTTTATTTCCATTATGGAGCGGACTCTTGGTCCTAAATGAGAATACGGTTTGCAAAGACAGCTTAGTAAGTACTAGCACTGAAAAAACCAGAAATGTAGTTGCTAAAAAAAAGTGCAGTAAATTATCTCTGCAGTAATTTAACAGGACCCTAAGAGATTATATAAATAAATTACTTCATGTGTTGTTACTGTCTGTTCCAAGTCCAGGGACCAAAAACGGTTAAGATACTGGTTCAGCTCCAACAAAGGACACTATTAAAAGCATAGCTGAAAGCAGTAAGATTTTTTAAAAAGAAATACCAAAATCTAAGTCTAGTCTCAAAAAGTGAGAGATACTAATAAAAGCAGACTGGAAACAGCCCAGGGAAGTACCCAGGAACTAAAAGGAACATTTAACAGCCATGTAAAGAAGAATCCCTACAGTCACAGAATGCTGGCCCTGAGGCTGCAGAGAGAGACCAAGAATGAGCACACAACCTCTCATTACTTCAAGTTTTGAACTCTCTTATGCTTTCGAAGAACAAGACAAATGTCCCAAACAGAAGTAACAAGCCAGCTGGTCCTTGCCAAAATTGACTACAATGGAAGCACATGACACTAACTTCAATCTACCAATACTCCCTCCAAAAACTGCAGTCAGATTTAAAATTAACCCATGTTATCCTACAGTTTTAGATATAAAAATAAGCTTTATGTGCCATGAGGAATCGATGTAAGGGACTTTTTCTACTTGTTTTTCTTCTCAGTGTATTAAAACAAACAAAAAAAAAGATAAAAGTTAAAATAAATAGTATTATACTGACAATGATTAACGAAAGAAAAAAATCACCTCCCTATAGGAAAGCATTTATATTGGGAAGTTTCCATGATATTTGACAGTAAAGAGTTACACAACACTTGTGATCTCCACAACAGACTTCACCTTAACAAACAAAAGGGAGGGATACTCTAGATGAGGGGGTGGGTGTCAGAAGCAAGCATCCCTGCTTTATTCACACCAGAGAAAGCAGTGCCACATTACAGATGACTGTACACAAACCCTCGTTTAACACTGCACAGTGATGGATCTGAGGCTTCCTGAAGAAGTCCACTCATGGCTCCAGTAATTTTGTAAGTGCTTCTCGGTGTTTTGAGAGATACTAATGCTACCTCAGTTTAAGCATTAAACCTGAGCTGGCTCTATTCATAAGTCTGCTTGGAACACAAGGAACCACAGAGCTGAAAGACTCATTGCCATACAGAACCAGCTGGGGTCACATGCCCTGCCAAAACCTTGAAAATCCTTAGCATGTATTTTTGAGGCACCAAGAAGCAGCATCTCCACAAACCATCCTCACTGCAGACTGATGCCAGACAAGACAGGCACAGCCTGGACACCGAAATACATTGGAACTGTTTCTAGACTCCACCTGGCTTCAGGTGTAAGACAGCAGAATTCAGGCAATGCTCTGCCACAGACAACAAGAAATGCTGAAGCCAAGATGGTCCTGCAAACAGCCAACTCTGGCAGAGTTTCTCTGGATGGTAGATTATTTACCCACAAATTATTTCCACAGGAAGCCATAACAGCTGGAACGCACACAGAACTTCATGTTATTTCTGCCATACTCATCATCCTACTAAGAAATTTTATTAGTTGTGACACCGAAACAAAACTTGATGGAGGACACTCATCATTAGCAAGTGGCATTTCTATTCCTATGGAGAATCCTCTGATTCTCTATATTCTCCAAGACCACTTGAATAAACATGTTAATTTTTCTATGCAAATAGGAAAATGCTTTCATGGTGTTTTGTGTGATTTGAATGCTAGGATTACCCTCCAGCTCATGCTCTGTACAACCTTTGTACAAGCTTGCTTCTCTTTTTTAGCTTTAGTACATTTTGTTGCAGCATAAGTTGTCTGGTTTCCCAAGAGCTAAAACAGCTTTACAAATAATCTTTAGATGCTACTTGTGTAAGAAAAAGATGGTATGAGTGTCTTCTCTCCAACAGCTACAAGTCTGTATATCACTGTCACTCACATTACTTCTCTTTTTCAGTGAGCCTAAATGTAAGAAGTGTCACATGGCATTGTAAACTTCAGATCTTAATACTCTCCTAGGTTATGAGGAAATCAGTTTAAAACCCAACCCAACAAACAAAAGCTATACCCCTAAGTCAAGTATCTCTTCTTGTCCGAGCATTGTCACTTAGCTCTTACTGTGTTCTTAGCTCAGACAACAGATCACATAGAAAAATATCAGCATGCAGAGGCATCAAACAGGAATCTCTCCAGCTCTGAAAACTGTATGTAAAACAAACTGTGATCTAATAATAGCTTCCCCAAACAAGGAGATGAAATTCTTGCAAAAACAGTATAAATGCTGATGTGCAGAGCAAATCTAACATCCAAAGATGAGCTAGCAGTTATGTAGGAAGGCAGTAGATTGAACAACACATTCTTTTGAGATACATCCAGAAACAAGGAAAGGGAACTGAACAACAAAATACAGCAACTCTTACGTGAAGGCAATATGTTCATCAAAACACACAGAAGACTCTGCACTTTCACTGACAGAACTGTCCTCTGGGTCTACTGTTCTTTCAAAGCAGAGAATAAATATGTTCTGTGGCTCCTCAAATAGATAGACTGAGGAGCCACAATAGATTCTCCACATCCTAAAACCCTTGCAACTTATAACTTTCAAATATGGCAGAATCATGGATTGCAGCTGACTTACTTACATTAACAGATTTATTAAAATGAATAATTTTCCAAGAAACTTTTAATACAATAACAGTACAGTGGTGCTAAGTAACAACAACAAAAAATTAAGGAATTCTATATATAAAGTTAAGACTGATAGTTTCATTTATGTAAAAGATTTTGAAGGGAAGAAAATGTGCCTAGGTGAGGGAATCAACGCCATCTGTGCCTCCAACAGCTCTTGGCTGACAACCTATCTCCTCCACTCTGCTCCCTGGAAGCTGTGATCAAACTGAACCAAGTAAATGGGTCTGTAAAACAAGATGCAGTCTCACTGCAAGATGAAGACTAAACAAGGTACAGTTTTATCTTCTCTGGTCTAGATACAAACATAGAGGCCAGGAGCTTCAAATGGTGTTTGACTTGGCCTTTCCCAAGTAAAAGAAAATATAACAGCCTGCAGATCCAAACTATCCATGTTGTCAAATCAGGAAAAGAGTGAAAGCTGAAGTCTGGGTCTTTCAGCATCAAGATTACACACAGACTTAGAAACATTCCTACTCTTAAATACAAGAATAGCTACCACTCTAATTCAGCTAAAATAAATCTAGAGTTCAAGCTATATCTATGATAAACAACAAGATTTAATTTTTCCTCTAAAGCTCTTAATTTTCAATATTGATGCTCTAATCCTGCAGAATCATCAACACTTAGCTTTAAATCCAGGAGTCTTTTTGTTCTGTTAGAGTACTCACTGATGCACTTGTTTATTTATTCAAATAGTTTGCAAACTGGTCTGTAAGTGCTGCATTAGCAGTTCCTTCCACCCATTACAACTTTTTGTCTAATCCTTTGTCTCAGACTGATCCACAGCTTTGTTACTTATCCTGGGAAGTGTCTATCTTGGAGACTACCCTCAAGTTCTCAGGAGAAGAAATACAAGATTGCAGCATCAACAGAATTACTCTTTCAATCTATTTCAGGGATTGACACCTAGAAACAATTTCATAGATCCTTAAAAGAAGCACAGGATAAATGGCATCTGTTACACAGTGAATGCTCCTGCTATATTCATACACCTGGGAGGTGCTGAGAGGGGAAAAATCATCCTGTTTGACTGCACTAACTAACTTTAGTGCCTAAATTATCATACAAGCCTCTCAAGACTAAGCCCCTGTGCAGATAGTGAATACAACCTCCAAAGAGCAATGCTGAGCACCTCAAGCAAAGTCCCACCACTGTGCTCTGTGCACACAGAAATTATGCTTTTTGCATTAGGCACCTGAACTACAAAGATAAATCCTGCTGTGAGAGCACTGCTCTATTCCCCCTCTTTTAGAGCTAGCATTTCATGGTGGTCTGTTGAATTACTGTAAAAAAAAAAAAAAAGAAAAAAAAAGTCATCAGCATACTGAGCAACACCATCCTAGGGAAATGGCCACATCCTGTTAAGTTCCCTGGAATCAATTTTCTCTTTCACCACAAACACTTCTAGAACTAATATTTCTGCCACAGTTACTGTCATTTCCTTCTCCTATCTACCATGGCCTATGAGACATCCCAGAAAACTACACATTAATTCAATTTCATTTATTCATTTGTCTTCATCCATCAAAGAATTTAAAAATCCCTGAAGAATTAACCCACTCTACAATGCCCACTACCCCTGCCAAATTTGACGTGCAGAAAATTCCCAAGCATATACTTAAAACAATAGAAGTATCAGAGAAATTGGAGTCTGTTCTCCAAGGAGGTAGTTTGACCCAGTACAACACACCTTTGTTTTTCAAGCTAGTAAATAAACCGTGTGGAGAACAAACCACAGTAATACCAGCAGGTATCTTAAATGACTAAGACTGTGTGATTAGAGACTTGCACTGTAAGAAACCACGTACAAGGCATGAAGAAATCCAAATGTTTTGGGTCTTCTTTCTGTCATTTTGTAGCACTACCTAGGCACCTATCAGCATACAGTACATCCCAATGAGCAGCAGTACTATTGACACCTGTCTTTCACTCAATTTCACACTGACTATTTAATACTCTGTGTAGGGCATGTATGGGTTACATCTATTGCCAGAGAGTACTGTCAAGAGATACTTTCTTCCAAAACAATTGTCATACTTCTAATTTCAGAACACACAATTAATGTGGGAAATTATTCTACTTAAGTTCCTGGTGTAGTCTAAAGAAAGGATGCTATCTGGGGCCATGTTTCTTATGCTGTCATTTAGTCTTTATTTTCTATTCCCAACTCTGATGTATACACTTGGCAGACAAACTACAAATTTACACTTTGTTTATTGCTCTCTTATACCAAGAACTAAAGAGCATCAATCCATCTGAACCACTCACTCTGGTTTTCAGTACTTGAATGGTTACAAGTAATTTTTAGCCAACCTGAAAAAGCAGAAACTTGGCACTGTCAACATGTTTTTTATAACTTATTTTTGCCCCTACAAAGTGCAAGAACCAACTCAACAGTTAGCATTCCTCTCTAAAAGAAATAATTTTGTGTCTATTTGGTACTATATATCTGTCATATTATTCCAAAAACTATCAGGTCAAACTTACAGGCGTAAGTGATCCCCTTTCTACAGCATAAATGCCTTGAAATGATACTTGGAACTGGGTTGGGGGTTTTTTTGGATGTTTTTTAAGCAGAAGAGAATGAAAAATTCCTAAACCCAGTGGATTCTCAAAAACACTGATAAGAATGGCACATGAAGTCACAATATGTACATGTACAGTACAAGTCGTCTCAGAACAAAGTATTTCAAATAAATGCTGGTAGACTGCAAGACTGATGAGCTAACAACAGCACTTTCTAGATAAGCTCATTTGCACACAGAACTTTATCCTTCACACAGAGATATTTAATCCCACAAAAATTTAATTTTAAATTTCTTTTTCAGATTATACTGATTTTTCATCTGCTTATTATGGAATAATGTAGGGACGGTACATAGTATCAGTTTCCCCTCAGATAACATCTTCTACTTCACTAGTAAAGTGTTCCACTTATATTTGTGGAGAAAAGTCAGACAACCAGGTAAGCATTGCAAGTACTATATGCATTTTATAAAAGAATAATTTGAGTATAAGTCACTGAAAGGTAGGTGTAAGCTCACTGCAAATGAGCAAAACTGGGGATATTTACTATGCAGTATTTAATCTTTTTCTAAATGTAGACTTGTTTTGTTTCTTCAAAATGACTATCAAATTGTTTTGCAACACACATTTGCTCTCTTAGTTTAAGAACAATTATTTGTAAACCTTATAGCTGAATATTATTAAACAAAATATCATATGGAACATGCACTGTACATAGATTATAAGAGATAAGATTGTTTTTCTGATGCACTCTACTTGTAGTCAGTGTAGAGTCTTAATATTGGGAAACTTTGCTCTGGTGAAACTATGGGAAAAGTAGTGAAAGAACAAAAAAAATCATGAAACTCTTGCATGTACAGTATGTTACATATGAACATATAAGGCTTTAGAACTTCAAACAAATGGCTCTCTTATTTAGACAACCTTTTTTCTGGCACAGTCAACCTTCTCACATTTCTGCCTCCCTCCTGCCTATTCATCCATTCAGAAGCCAGAAGGCATTGCCATTTATACCCAAGGGGAAACAATGCTGGAGGAGGGAACACGAGAAAATAATTTTCTCCAGATTCCCTTAGAGGTTATTTCACATCTGCAGATAAGAGATTCGATTAACAAAACAGCCTCAGCATGCACAGCAACAACAATACAGGGCGATCTCCTTGCACCGCCCTTTGAGTAAACACCATCAGTGCAGGCCATATATTCTCAGCATACACACAGTCCACTCTACTTTTGTATTAGTGCTCTCAGTAATATCCTGGCACACCAGCTGACTGCTCCTAGAGCAGTGGTGATCCCTATGAAGTTACGTGCAAGATGGACCAAGTACTGTTTCAGTGACTTGGTACAGACAGTGCTCAAGGTTGACGCAAGAAATTGCATAACCGGTCAAAATGCCCCTCAGCTTGCCATGGCTAACAATAGCCACAGGAAAAAGTACTGTGAGACTGCTAGTACTAGCAACACTTAAAAGGTCAAATGTTTCTACTGTTCTTGACTGTTTGGTTCTTTCTCTAACAAACCTCACTCTCTGGGATTTTGTATTTTTAGTGCTTCTGCATCATGTGGCGTAATTTTGTCTCCAGAGTGATTTTATGGTTGAGAAGCAGCAAAACATCTTGAAGAATAAACTACAGAGCAATACGCTTGGAGGTGATTTTGAAAAGTATTAAAAAGTTTTTGAGAGCATTTTTTGTCTACTTGTTTATTTGAGATATTAGCCCATGTTTTTTCTGCCAACTTGTACCAACAGCTTTCAACACTACTTGAAGACTCAAAAAAGCTGTTATTATTAATTTCTTCAAGAAAAGATGATGTGAGAAATCATCAGAACAATTTAACAACTGTGTAAAGTATGGATAACAGAGACAAATTGGCAAGACAGTTGGGTTTGAAACTTTACTAAGCTAGGACAAAATCCCTTAACTCTGTAGTAGGGTTCAACAGGAATTTTACTTTGCACTATGTGATCCCCTTCACACCCCACTAATATAACTTCTAAAAGAAAAATGTTAATGAAACCTCCCCCTTCCATAAACTCATAACTGGTCTTCTTGAATCTGCAAATCTGCAGTTTATATTTGAATCTCAACTCCAACAAACACAATAGAAGAAAGCACCATTATCTAAAATAAATTTAATTTTTTTTCTCAAATGAAAAGGAGCAAATTCCACTGACCATCATCTAGATTCTTGAGTAAAGTGCTGAAACCTTTCTGGAAACAACAATGTTTCATGCATAACATTCTAACAGTGAAGAAACTTTAAAAACTCATTTAGACTGAGGTTTGGCACTATTTAACCACCACATTATCTTCCAGGAGGTATGTCATGTGCAAAATGTGACTGGTTATACCAGTTAAGGCAGTTCACTGCTCAAAAGATCTCCGTGGCTTGACACTAAATCCCTCCTTCAGTGGTACTAACATTAATCTTAAACTATTAAATTACTAAGTTTAAACCAGCAGGCTGCTCAAACAGCAGTTAAAAGAAACTGCTAAAGTCTAAATGAGGTGTTGCTGGTCATAATGCTAAGTACCAGTAAGAACCGTAACTTCTAGATCTGTGCCAGACAGCACTGTCAAGGGGCTCTTCCTATTTGAGAACGTTAGATAGACAAAGTGGAAAGAGTGGCTCATCAAAAAATCAAATAAAAGACCATAACCAAATGCCATCTGCACTGCAGACGCCAAAATCCAGCCCACCATTTTCTCTGTCCAACAGTTTGGAAAAGTGATCATACAGTTTTGTCATTACAAGATTCTTGCTAGAGCAGAACACAAGAACAGATTATTTCCAAAAAGTCTAGTCTGAAAAAAGGGTCACAGCTGCTTTCTGAGACCCAAATTAAATAAAACCTATCCAGAAACCGAAAGAAAGAGGATAACAGAATTAAACATGGGGAGAACAAAAGCAAACAAACAGGTGTTTAATGGAAATAAAAGGTCATCTTGGTTTAAAGCAAGGCTTGTAGGCAGGGAGAAAATATCACAAACAACCATACAGAAGAACAACTCCACTGCAGAGCTTCCACAATACTACCACAATGTAAGTTGGTGGTAGGGGGTTAAAGGATGTAAGCATGAGATTACCAATTTCACTCTGAACTAAGGCAAGACTGAATTACTGCTTTAAGAGGGGTCCTTGAGGCTATCAGCTTTACGCAAAACAGCGTGAAACAGAAGACTTATTTACATATGGCACATAATGATATTGACAAATAACATAGTGCCCTTCACCCCTTTCTGCTACTAAAAACTGACCAGATGTTTCAAGTAATACCCTATTTTTCTATTTTCTTCCAAAATACTATAGCAGCTTTCATGGGTCAGGTGGATGGATGTAAAATAAATCTGATGACTAAGATGAACCTTTCACAAATTATAAGCTTTAAACCGTAAATGTGGGGTTCCTGAATTGCCATTTCACCAGCTGTTACTGCCTCGGGGCTGGTTCGAGATCTGACATTACCTGACCAGAGGATGCCCTGCCACCCCTCTCCACCCGGCTGATCCCAGGAGGGTTCGGAGCGCAGCCGGGCAACCTGCGCCTCAGCCCGGCAGCCAAGCCGGAAACCGCCGCGGAGCACCGGCCGTTTCCCTCCCCGCTTCCAGCGGGCAGAGCGCCAGGGAGGATGTACGGGAGGCACAAACGGATAAATGCAATAATCATGGCGAGACAACCGCACGGCGGGAGGGGGAACGCAAGGCAAAAGGAGAGACAGATGCCATCTTGTGCCTCGGAAATTTCGCTCTGCACGGGTCCGGCCGTGGATACAGCGCTGACGGGCACCAGCTCCGCAGGCCCGGCGGCCGCACCGCCTGCCTCACCCCGAGCGGGCTGCCCGCGGGGGAGGCGGCGCCCACCCCGTGCTGGAACCCGCGGCACCGGCTCTCCCCGCCCGGCCCCAGCACGGAGACCAGCGAGCCCCCCCTTCCCGCACTCACCTTGCGGAGGGAAGGGGAGGGGAGGGAAGGGCCGAGCCGCAGGCGCCGCCGCCCCTCCAGGTGTTCCAGCGCCGCCGGCGTCAGCGCGCCGAGCGGAGCCGCCTGTGCCGGCGCGGGCGCCCCCGCAGCGGGGCGGAGCCGCCGCCCGGCCCGGCCCAGCCCAGCCCGGCCCCCGAGCCGGGAGGGCGCGGCCGCCAGGTCCGCGGAGGTCCGGTTGGCCGCTGCCCGGTCGTGGCCGTGGGGAGACGCGTTTCCTCCCGCTTTCCCTGCAACGCCGTGAGCGAAGCGGAGGGAGAATCGCTCGGGTTGGGGCCCTGATCACCGCCTCGACAAAGCCCTAAGCCCCGTGCCTTCACCCCAGCCTGCTGGGGACCGCAGGTGTCCCGCGAGGACCAGCAAGGAAATACTAAAATGTTTTGGTTGTCATAAACAGTTGCCGTGGAGGTAGTGGAAACTTGGAGGAGAAGGCCCTTTAACGTCGCAGGCAGGTGGCAGTGTCGGGGGTGGGGTTCAGGAGAACGTTGATTTTGAGATGTCGGAATTGGGTCGTTGTGGTTGTGTGAGAGCTTTTTGAGTAAAAGAGGTGAATTTGAAGCTGATTTCAGAGCTTGAAATGGGGAGAAGAGTTCACAGGTGGCATTTGAAAATGAAGTGAAAGGAGAAATGGAAAGCAACAAGATCGTGTGAAAAATGATCCCACTTAAATGGGGCAGCGTTAACTTACCGGTGTGAGAGAGCAGAGATGTAAGCACAACGCAGGGCTTGAAAGCAGGAATGGAGAAGAAAAGGTTGGGTTGATGGGGTTGAAGAAAAGGGTTGAAGAAGAGTGGAGAGGAGGAAGCTGTGGAAAATGAAGAGAGGAGAAGAGTGGTAGTGGGGCATCATTTTTGGAACCTTACAGAGGTCCCAAGCACTCTTGTCAGTGTCTCCATGTTTCTGTGAGGCAGAGCTGAGCTACTTTGCTGGAAGTCACAGATCCAAAAGTGAAGATGTTTTCAGCAACAGGGACTGTGCTGTGAGACAGTAACTGTGAAAAAGACTTGAGATCCTAATGGGTCGAGAGCTAGGTGTGCTATCCCTGAGTTCTGAAGAAATGAACTGAGATAATTTAACACATAATTTAATGTGAGGAATTTCAGGTATTGTTTGGAAGCTTGTTTAGTTTCCTTGTTTGGCATCAGTGTGACCACTAACAGCCGGTCATACCCCCAAGCATGGTGTGCATAGCACTGACAGTGTGTTGACAAACAAGAATGGTTTTATGGCAAGAAATACAGGATTGTTTCCCAGAACTACAGAAACCCTAACAGGATAGGTTTTGTGTTAAAGCGAAGTAACAGCAAGAAAATATTTTCATGTGAGACAAATCTCTTAATGGGGTCTTTTGTCTTGCAGAAAAAGATATGACACAGCTGAAAGCTTGGAATGCAGGAGACCTGGTGTAAAATATATCATTTACTTTTGAATGTTATACTATAAACACTGTTCAGCTGCCTTGTTATTCTAGAGCTCTCTTTAGAGCAAATATAAAAAGCTGCATTTTAGGGTGTGGTTATCTGGTTAATTTTAGTTTCCAGTGAGATTAATCATTCTCTGGACAGGGGTTCCCATGACTGAAAGAGTAACAGGCTGAAGTGTAAATACTTGCATTAGACATATTGCCCCATGAGTCAAACAAATTTGAGGTATTACTGGTTTTGAGAGAAAAAATGTTCATGGAATTCTTACCTTGCCAAAGTGAAGTGGTGCTAATAAGTGACAAAAGGTTTCTCTGCAGTGGATGAGGATCTGGGATCTCTTCAGTCAGGTCTGGCATGTGCAAATCTTCTAGAGGAAGGTGTAAAAAGAAAATCTCACAGGATGTAAGGGATTACTTTAGCCATTGCAGGAGCAGAACCAAGAGAAAAAGATTTTTTTTTTTCTGGTAAGTTTGCAAGTATTTTTCGTAGTTGCTGCACAGTAAGGAAGAGGGGAAATAATCCTGAATAAACCTCGGTTCTGCGAAACAATGTACTTTTGCAATCAAGGAACTATTTTTATGCCAATATTTATGTATGTATGTGAATATACCAAAAATCAGGACATAGGTTAGCTCAATTCTCATGTACTTTAGGACTACATCCTGCAAATTACAGACAGCCTTTGGCTTTGCCCATCTTAATGGCTCAAACCATTAGCTGATATTACTATATAACCTCAAAAATTAGTTTTAAAGCTTTATTCCTCACTGAAGTGAAGACATTTCTTAATCTTGTTTCATGTAGTTTATCACCAGATGTAAATGTTATAAATATAAGCAAGTGCCATCTGGTTGTTCTAGCACCTCTCTTATCTCCCATGGAGTTATTTTTAGGGCAGCAGAAATACAGAAATGTAACTAAAACAGTTACTGTAAGTGATATTTGAAATAAGGTGTACTTTCTCCTTTTCACAAGCTTAGTTCTTTGATAAGGCTGACTGGGTGCATGAAGCACCTTGATGCATGGTGCTTCATACTTTCTGCTACTAACAATTTTTCCCCATTTGAGCATCAAAGTACTCGAAGTTATTTAAATTAACTAAGCAGCTGGTTCCCTGCCCTTAAAAAAGTTCATTTCTGCTGTTCCACAGAACACCCCGTCCTCTCGCAAACTGAGATTGTTTGGGTGACATCATTAAAATTGCCGTAAGATGCAAGTAAAGATAAAGTACAGCCCTCTGAGGTGGAACTACTGATCATGTCACAGTTGAAAACATCACTTTTTATGGTAGAGAAGTGACTTTCCAAGCCCCCAATCACACAAACTCACAGCTTTTGAAAGACTGAGCCAACGATTAGTCTTAGCACTCATCTTGTAAGCTCCTTTTTGCATCTGAGCTTTGTGTTGCACTTTGCTCCAGCTGCATTTAATTTTTAAAAAGACAAATAAAGATCAGAATCCCATGTTGATTCAGCAAGACTCACCATCCAGTTGTGTTTACTGTACCACATGGCTACTATAGCATACTACGGGATATGCTATCCTTGTCACTTAAATGGATACATTCTGAAGTATTCTGTGCTGTCTGTATAAAATAATACTAAAAATGTGTGTGGTGGTTTTGGGCTTATTATATTCCTTAACTAGTAAGATCGAATTTCAAATAAGAAAGTGGAAACCATAAAGAGAGAGTAAACTAGAAACTAGAAATTCAAGGATTTTGGAAGCCCAGTAGTAGTGCCCTGTTTTTCAGTTGAAGCAATATAAATTACATTTCCCCATTTGTATATATTATTTTCTTAAAGTTTCTTAATATGCTGTTATTCCCCCATTTATATATATCTGGGAATTAGTAACTTCAGAAACTTGAATAGCGTTAGGTATCCTAGAAACAGCATTGAAGGTTTCTCATCTTCCCTGGACAGTAACATTATTATTCTTTCTTCTTCTTCTTCTTCTTCGTTGAACTTTCACATATTGAGATGGTTTTTAATCCTCTCATGTCATTTGCCCTCTGTTTCTTTTCCACATAAGGAAGTACAGTCTTTTAATGTTTTGTTTTATGGACACAGTCACTGCCTGCTTGAGTTTCTGCTCAAAATTTAGAATTCAAGATGAGGGAAATGATGCTTCCCTTAAACTTCCTCAAGTCCCTCATATGAATATTTTCAGTCTTTTTGTCCTCTCTTGTCTAACTGCTGTTCTTTCTTTTAATTTTCCTGCCACATTGCTGTTTGTTTTCAAATTTCGTAGCAAAAATCTGTCTAGTTTAAAGGTTTTTGTGTTCTGCTGTTTTACATTTATTTTTATAGTTTCTATAATTTAGCTCTGTAAGGCATGTAGCTTGTATTGTTTGTGTGACTATTCCAGCTTAGTGATCTGCTGAAAACCTTTAGCCTATTGTCAGCTTCAGAGATTTACCTAATTAGTCATTTATTTCTCCTTTCATAAACTGGAAAATGCAGAATCACAGGATAATTTGGGTTGGGATTGGAAGAGATCTCTGGGATAATCTGGTCCAGCTCCCCCTGCTAAAGCTGCCTCCCCTAGAGCATGTTGCTCAGGACTGTGTGCCGATGGATTTTCACTATGTCCAGAGAAGGAGACTCCAGAACCTCTCCATGCAGCCTGTTCTGATCACCCTCAAAGTGAAGTTTTACCTCATATTGTTATGAAACTTCCTGTGTTTCCATTTGTGCCTGTTGCCCCTGATATCTTCTGTGATAGCAGAGGCCCTGAAATGACAGCCAAGTGTAGAATTAGAGGACTCCAGGTTGAAGTGGTGCCAGCATCTCTGACCATCAAGGTAAGGCCAAAACTGCCAAATAGGACTCAGCCTGTAATCGTGGCTTTCATGATGTCCAGTCATCATTACTTTCCTATGGTTCTTAAAGAGTTAAAATTAAAACAGTCCTGGGTGGAAGGGCTTGCCTGGATTTTTCTTCATGCAGGTTTGTCTTCACTTTTAGATACAGTCCAAAGTCCAAATTCAATATTGCTGTCCAAATGCTGGTTCATATACTCTTTTTGGCAATTCCTGATCAGTGAGCTGTGCAATACTGTTCTTTCCTCTTGTCTGGTTTGCACTGAACATTTTTGTACATTCTTCCACTATCTTCCACTATTTGTCTCCTTTATTGTTATTATTCAGCTCCCTGGATACTCTTGCAAACAGCACACAGGGTATTCTTTCCTGTCAAATACTTTTCATTTGAATGACAGGGATGGAGCATGTGGAGTGACTATCTATTTTTCATACCTGACATTTCGAATCAAAAGAACTGTGTTGGTTAATCTGTTGTTTAGATGGAGCTGGTATTTGCAGAATTCACCAGAGAATTAGCAAGGCATTCAAGAGCCAGGTTTATCCTTAATAAGACAAGTAGAGAATAGGGAGAGGAGAATGGGCATGATGGCAATTTGCACTGATTTTCATCTGAGAACAATAATATTTAAAAAAAATCTTCTTCTTAAGTATTTACTTGGAAATAATAATTTGGACACACACAACCTGTAGTCATTGGTTGTAGTCTGAACAGCCATGTACTTGAACTGAGATTATCTTGATCTACTGTGGACTTGAATAAGCAATCCAATCCCTGCAGTAAACGGTGAATTTATTTTATTATAGTCTGCAACAGTATTTTTGAATAATCCCCAAACTTCTTTCCCAAAGAGGCTTACAGTCTGAAAGAAAATGCAAAATGGGAGAGAGACAGCAAGAATCACTGGTTTTGCTTTGTAAATGAGAAGTTGAGACACAGAGAAAATGATTTGTCAGCAAAAACTGATGACAGAACTGGCCAAGGGTTCTTACTGATTTACCACTGCCTTTAGCTATCCCATCTTCCAATGTTTTCAAAGAGTAGAGATTCATAAGATGGGTTTGCTTTTTCCACAGGTTTGGGAATGAGAAAGGAGCAGGGTACTGACAGAAGCCATGTTTAATAAATACAACTTCTTTGAAGGATGATGTATCAATAAAACAGCTCTTCATTGAATAGATTTTCATAGTGGCAATATGAATGCATTTTCTATCAAGTTCATTTCCTTAGAAGACAATAATATAGTAAATACAGGCTGAGGCTCCCAGATGTTACCATGTTCTCTTTGATGCATTCATGAGAGCTGTTCCAATATAAAGACAAACATTTTGAAACAGTTATTAAAATATTCTTGCCCATTAAAAATATGAGTCACCTAATTTTTAAAGCTCTCCTGGAGATGTTTCATATGTTAGGAGTGTAAGTCTACTAAAAAAGAATCTGGCAGCTGTTGTCCTGTGTACTGTAGAGATTGCTAATTCTCAGATGTCTGAGAAGAATTCCACTACATCAGAAAATAAATTTGCAGCACAATAACTATTACAAGCAACTACAGAGTTTGATTTACTTTCAAACCCTCGTGTATCACATAAACACTTTTGTCATAAAATGTATACTTACATTTTATGAATTTACTGAATTTTCTGAATGTATAAATTTTAATACTTAGCAAGCAATACTATGATTTGATACAAATTTGAATATTGATTTTGAGATACTGAAATTCTGAACAATCCATCTACAGATAATTTAAAATACTTGATTTCCCCCCCCCAAAACATGTTAATATTTGGGTTTGTAAAATTTTTTTATATTTGCTTGAAAAGAAACTATAAAGAAGCCATTGTGCTCAATAAACCTTTGTAACATGTGCCAGATTCTTAGTGATAAGATAGTCCTAAAATTGAGCATTGTGATTTAAATAATCTCTGAGATTTCAACAGCTTGAATCAGATGTTCCAGTGCTGTATAATCTCTTTGCCCTTCAAGGCAGCATGAACTGGCTGTCTCAAGATAACTGTTTTAAGATAGAAGATACTTTTCAGTTCCTTATGACACATGAATTTTATGTTATTTTTGCCATTTAATAAAAAAATGGTGGCTTTGCTTGAGAAGCAGAACGTTGGTGGAGTTTCATCTTCTAATATGCAGAGATTGCTTATCTGACAAAAAAGATATCTTTACCAATCTATTTTTTTTTCAGTTGTGCCAACAGGAATCATGAAGGCTACTATTCTGAAAATACGGCTTATTCCAACTTCAGTACACGTGTGCATTTGAAAAACAAGCCACTTAATTTTCTAAGGTGCACTTTTTTAAGTGATGGAAAATATAAATTACTACTGAAAACTTGATTTTTCCAACCCTTTTCATACATTGCTGTTGAAAAAACACCTCACCTCATCATAAATTAAATTACTGATCTGAACAGAGAAAAAAATTATAGAAGTATTATTTTAAATAGAAAAAGTATTCATCAAAATACTGCTGCATCTCTCATTCAGCGATGACTTTTCCCTTCCTCTTTTGTGAACAGCATGAATCATTTGTCCCAGGAGATGAGCTATACCCTCACTGAGATTCAATGTTTTCTGTTTCTGCTGTTGTTTTTTTTCCCATCCTATATATGTATATTCCACAGAACTAAAAAGATGTGTATACTTTCCTGCATGTTGCCATGAGATTGTTTTCAGTCTGGTTCTGTGAGAAGTGTTCTGATATCTACAGAACATTTGACAAAGGTGAAAATGTTGTGGGTAATAAACCAGTTTGCTCACTAGGTTGATGTGTTCAGCTCATGCCTGATGAAAAGAGATGAACATTTACTTGGAATATACACTAAAATTAAAGTCTTGAGGTTCAGCTTCTCTCTAAGGCAGGGTTTAAAAAAGGCTCTCAAACTCCACAGATACTTTTAGTATGAATACCTAAAATATTCTGTGATTTTTGAGAAATCATATTTTGTTTATTGTGAAAGCACAGTAGATAGATTATTTGTCATTTTGAGTTATTGACAACACGGATCATCTTAATACTTTTAGAGATAAAGTCTGCTAAAATTTGCTGTTAAAGCAAGTTTTAAAATTTGCTGTTAAAGCCAGTGATTTGTACCACAGTAGATTTCTGTCCTGAGCTGCTTTAGTGAAAGATCTGTCAGCTTTTCTATTATCACATCCTTTTTTTGGAGAGGATCCTAATTCATTCATTTCAATTCTCACCAGGATGAAATTTGGCTTATAATATGTATTATTGGTAGTTTTCGTTGCATTAGCATTTGGAAATGCCAAATATGTTGTTTTCTCACAGGTCTACTACTTACCTATTGCCTCTACAGCACAAGAATTCATTAGACTGAATTCTGGAAAATAAAATATTCAGGGCTAGACTGTTCCTTTCAGCACAGCCTTGATCCATGAATGATGTACAATCTGTGCAGCTTGACGACATTGTGCCTTTGAGACGCTCTCCTCTGGTGTAACACGTTCTTCCTGTTGGTCCACACATTTTAACTTCCTTTATAAGAGGTGGTTCCTAAGCAGTGTAAAGAAGAGAAAACTCAATGTATTCCCCTTCCCAATGAACCTGTGCAGTGAAAAGTATTGTGTTTGCTACTTCTGCATACTAGAATACAAGATTTAAGTAACTTGTTCATTAGTACAAAGGCAGACCTTTTACACACCTGGCTGCTCTAGTGGAGGCTCTCAATGTTATCTTTCCTTTTTGAAAATGCAATTTAAAAATTTTTGGCTAGCTAGCTATCTTTTTATGTTTGATGATATGTGTTATAGGGATGAATAAGTGCCTACAGTGCAAAATTTCACTGAATGTATTCATTGTGGCTAAGAAAAAAATTATCATTTGAGTCCGTTAAACTACAAATTCAATCTAAAGTCTTGACGACTTCAATGACCGCTGGTTCAAGATCTTGTACTCCTTCTGTTTATGTGGTTTTAGAATTTCAGGTCCATTGAGCTTGGTTCTGTTCTTGAGCTATGTTTTTTTTCATGAGCTTCTTGAAACTGAAATAAATGCAATATAAACAGTATAAAACAAACTGTAATATTCTAACTTTGACCAAGTCAAGATGCATTTATGATGTCTGTAGTATCATCTCCCAGATTTACATGTCTCTTTGAAGCCAGTAAAAACAATGCATAACCAAATATTTAATCTGAGTAAGCTGAAGACATTGAACTATTCAGCCATAGCAAACATGCACTACAAAACATGGCCAATTGAAAAAACAAAAAAAAAAAAAAAAAGAAACAACTGAAAATCTTTTCATTTCCTATGGGTTTTATATCTACCTTTATAAAGCTTTTTTGTGAGCTACAGAAGAATGGGTAAAATCGTAAGTATCTCTTGATAATTGTTGGCAAGATCTATTTGCAGGCCTCCCAAGTGTCTGTTCTTTGTGGAAGAATCCCAGTGAAGGAAGTGCTGTCCATGCTAGAGAGGAGCTTGGTTGAGGACCATTTTTAGGCATGCTGAACATACCCTGGTTCATTGGACAGCCTGGGCTGCTGGCTGGTGTCATGGAGGGAGTGCTGTCTGTTGTCCTGGAGAGGCTGTGATGACTAGGGGATATTTCTGATGGATGGGGAAAGGCAAACATTAAGCCTGTGTTTATAAAGGGCCATCTATAAAGGTGACCAGGGAGGTGCAGCCTGCTCTGCCTGGCCTCAGTCTCTAGGATGATTATGGAGAAAATCCTTCTGGAGGCCATTTCCATGCTCTGAAAGGCAAATAACACAATTAGGAGCAACCAGTATGGATTTGCCAGGGATAAGTAATCCCTGAGTAATTTGATGTTCTCTGTGATTAAATAGCTATCTCTGTTAGTAACTGAGATAGAGCAAGGGATGTTGTATGCTTTTACTTTAAAAGGCTTATGTTAAAGTCTGCCATAGCATCCTTATAAGCCAAATTAGATGTGGATGGATTACAAGGTGACTGGAAAACTGGCTTAATCACTAGGCTGAAAGAGTCACTGGTTTGAAGTTCAGGTAGCCACTAGTGTAGCTCTTCTGCAGTTGATCATGGGCTAACTTGTTTAGTATCTTCATTTATAACCTGGATGATGGGATGAAACACCCTCAGCAAGTTCATGGCTGCCACTAAATTGGAGAAAACAGCTGAAACATTTGAGAGCAAGGCTGCTACATAGAGGTATCTTGAAAAACTGGATAAAGAGGCTGATGTGCTGCCTAATATGTGTGATCTTAAGAGTAGATACACATACCTAGGCTAGGCTTACCTCAAGACAGATATTATACAGGAAAGGTCTATTATCTCTTCTGCAGCGTGACTTAATTATGATGAAGTACTTTAAGTATTGGAACATTATTCCTGTTTAATAGAACTATTAATCAGTGACATGAAAAATGATTGTCATTGTTCAAGTCTCTGAACAACAGTATGCCCTGTCTGGCACTCAAGATACAAAGCAGAGCACCTACCACATAATGCATCCTAAAATGGAAAAGCACAGAATAAGCTTTAGCATATAATTACATATATTTCAGTGTTGTACAAGTGTGTAAACACTGCTACTTGCTCCCTCTTTCATCACATCAATGCAAAATTCTTCTGTTACATTACTACAAATGTGAAGTGAATGGACTTAATTTATATGTTTCTAACTGAAGTCAGATTTTGACTTATGAAGCTAGAATAATCAATCACCAAAATAAGTGAAAAACATTAATTGATCTTTAATCTATCAAGGAAGTGTGACTGTTTTGTGGAGAATCACAGTAAGAGCAGTGAGTCTTTCTTTTATAAAGCTTATACTCAAGTTCAATAGGAATTGATTGAAAGAAGTCCTGATATTTGGTGTGGATGGGAGGCAAGATTACGCACTCTGTTGTAGCAGTTACAACCAGCATACCCTTGTAACATGAATTTTAATGGTTTTTAAATTAGATTCTGTGACTGAGGAAGGGTCTTGTTACCAAGAAGAAATAGAACTGTTTTGTGGTGAGGAAATAATTTTGTATGTCTAATTCTCTCCACCTCTCTGAAAAAAAGAAAAGGCTTATTTAATTGCAACATATAAAAGTGCTTTTGTCCATCTCAGCATAGAAATACGAGTTTAATGTTATCACCATTTTTAACATTTTGTCTTGTATACTTTCCCAGAAAGATACTATTCTCTAGCCCTATTCCTAGAAAGCAGTAATATATCAGTGTGAAAGAATGATTCAATTTTCTGTGTATTGTCTTTTTGAACAAAAATAAGCTTTGAGTATTTTGCATGAACATAGACTTACATTGTAGTAAACCTTTATGTATAATGAGAAACATCTCATCTTAGGTGTTTTCAAGTAAAATTTAATCAATTAGAGCCATTTTTTTTTTTCCCTGGGGTTGGTATTCATTAATGCAGCTCATAATTTCTAAACTCCAGTCTGCTGAAAATAATGAAATTAGATCAATAGAGTTGTGTTTAATGGCTTGTGTTACACAGCTCATCTGCAAGGGCTCTAAACATGCGTTTTCATAAGGTCTGCATTACTCAACTCATTGACCAGAGTGTGATGATGAGCTAATGCTGTTATTTTTAGTTCCTGCAGGTTTTATTCAAGGCCTTTTGGAGATAAAGAGCTGGAAGAAATGACTGCACTGAACAGGGAAGCAGGATGCATTATGAATGATTTTTAAGTTCTGTTTTTCAGGAATGAGAAAGTTAGTTGAGTAGTGTTGCAACTGCGATTTCCTTATTTTAATGACTCCAGTTTATAGCCTCGGGACTATGCCCATTTTCTTGTTTTCATGGACTGTGTCCATTGGCTAAAGGAGCAAAGAAATTGAACTGCTGTGAGACCTGTGTGCTGTCCTGTATCGAGCCACAGCCAGCACGAGGGGAAGATGTAAAGACCTGTATAGGAGCTAGTTGCAGGTCACATATAAATCTCAGTCTAATCCCTGAATTAGAGATCATAACCATGAAGTTTTCTTATTTCTGCCTGTTTGTCACTCATATTGACCATTACAACCCTGATATCACTAGTATATAGATGTGGTAAGGATTACTAGGGGATAGGAAGTGCCTTTGTTGTATCTCATTTCTTTTCTAAGAAAAACAATATCAATATTTTAAGCCTTCCTTGTAAAACTCCTCCCTTTTTTACCTTCCATTCTTCTCTGAATTCCCTGTAATTCTAGAGTAGACTCCTTGAGAGGCTTTGTGTGAGCAGATGCACACCCAATGCAGGGAGGGCTATTTCTGTGGCTTGTATAACAGCCTCCTGATGTTTGCTGATTTCCCCTAGCCCTTTCCTCACACCACCTGCCAATTTGTCTGGTTTTCAGGAGAAGAGGTGCCCATTAAGGTTATAAAATTTAATTATCCTTGTTTCATTTCTGGTTGGATTTTTTGATTCAGAGGAGATTGTGACCAATACAAAGGAAAACTGGTTTCTTAACTCTCTTTGCTTTGCTGGCCACGTGTTTGTAAAGATGTTAGAAATTTACATGAAGAACCTGGTTGAGTGCCTCTTAATGAACCTTACTGGCTCAGATCCAAACTGTTTTAAATAATTAGAAAAGTAAATATGGGGCCCCACAGGATATTTTCAAAGGCACAAAGGACAGTTAGGTAACCAGCTCACAGGACAGATCTAAGGCTTTCTCCAGCTAAGCCACTAAAAAAGCCCTATGCCTATGTAACTTTACACAAGCTGAAAAACTTGGTCCATAGATACTGGCATATTTCTGCAAACTAAATCTTAAAAAAACCTCTAATTAAAAATTTTTAAAAAGGAGTGATAAGAGATCTGGAACGGTAGATTGTGTTGAGATATATGCTTCACAATTACAGATAGGAAATGGCAGCAGATTATAAAAGATCTTTGGTCTGAAATGATGTAGCAGAAATCTGTGAGGAGCTGCTTGAAGAAGCCTATCAGCAAGTGCCTGAATTTCACCAAACCTTCTATGTTCCTTTATGTTGAACATTTTCACCTGATAAGAACCAACAAGTACGAGATGGCAACTTTGATTTTGCTTTTGATTAACAGTGGGAAATGCTAGTAATTGTCAGTTTGTATTGATTAAGCTGATACTCCATGGCATCAACTCGGCAAAACCATTTTCTTTGAATATGTCTAGCAAACAGAATGTAGCTTACTAGAAATGGCCAGTTTTGTGCTGGCCTGTGCTTCTGTGCAATGTCTGTATAATGCACCAAGCTGAGAGGTATTTGTTGCTGTCTGACCGTGCTGTCATTCTGTAGGCATGGCCTTGCTTCCAAGCTAATAAAAGACAAGACAGAGGCAGCATCTTGATACTGTTCTGTTTCCCTTGAACTTAGCTATGCTGCTGCCTTGGTGTTTAGTGTCTTCAGACTGCAGGTGAAAATTAGAATTTGTGCATTTGTCTTCTAATTCATTAGTATGGCTGCCAACATGACAGAAAAATACTCCATCTTCACCAAAATTGCTTATTTGATTTGATTCAACTTCCTTCAATTCTGATCTTATATCATGTACAAATGCAAATCAAGTTACCTATGTCTGTAGTAACCCACATAATAAAAAATGCACAAATGTTTTATTGCCATTGAAATCAACATATTTCACTTCTAGTGTCCAGAAATTTAGATGTGGTGAAACTGCATTGATGTTTAAATAAGACCATTAATTAACTCCTTTATTGCATTCTAATGTACAAATAGGAATTACCTGCATGAAATCCCCTTAGGATTAGTTTTTGAAATTATTTCTTTACAAATTAAACACATTCTATAGCAGATTCTTTCAGTGCAGGAATGGAACTGAAAAGGAAATTTGGACAAAAGCCTGATTTCAGGAAATGTTTATTGTAACATTGTAAGAAAAAAATTTAAATATCAATAAAGTGTATGATGGATGGCCTTGCTTATGTGACCGGAATTGTAAAGCTATTTTTAGTGAGTTGACATTTGCCATGGTATCTATGATTTATTAATAATGTTGTTTAATGCAGGATAACTGCATTCCTTGAGCACTCAGACATCCTGACAATATGTGATCTCTGCTATGTAATCACTGTAATCTCTGCTGTGTAAGTAAAATTGAAAGAAGTATTTGTCTTTAAATAATCTTTGCAGGGAATACAGAAAAAGGACAGCAGAAAAAAAAAGTTATAGTGAGAGGAAGTGCCTTATCTGTGGTCCCATCATGTGTAAGTGAAAAGGATGAAAACAGAAGGCAAATCTTCTGAGCCTTAGACATCTAAGTCTCCATCCAGTGCCTTGCTTGTTAGTCTAATCTGTCTTTCACATACCTTTGGATCTCATCTAACCAACTGAAATTTCACAGATCAGTTTTAAAGGCTATTTGTTATACTTGTGGTTGCCCAGAAAGCCTTCCATATTCACAGAACTGGGGTAATAAGGAGGCACTGATACAAAGCCTCAAAGAAAACCACATTTTTCAGAAGTCATATGCTGACACTGGTTTGCTCATGAGAGTATCAACCTTCATGTTGAGTATAAGCTTACTATGAACTTTGACCATGTCCTGTGTGACACAGGGTTTTGCTCTGCTTGATGGTGGAGCTGTTTGGCTGACCTCAGAAGTATTGTTTGGTATGTATTACTACATTATCTCCGCTTTATTCTAAATGAGTAAGCCATGGAATTTCCCTCATTCTAATAATAAACACAGCAGTAAAAGCCAATGTTAGGCTGGACAAGGCCCAAGTAGATTTTTATCTGGGCAGCTGAAAGGACTTGCCTCAAAATTGACCACAAATTCAGGGACTGATGCATCAGTTTGGTGTTTGCCTAAAGATAAATATGAATTGGAAAGTAAAAATAACAAGGGGAACTGTGAATGTAGTGCTAGGTGGAACTCCTGTGAGAGGGAGAGAGGGAAGCTTATTTTGAGCATATGATCAGGTGGAAATTCAGCCTTGAAATATATGAGCAGGAAAACCTTCATGTCAGCTTCTGAAAAATTTATGCATGCTCTTTGTATGAGCTTTTTTTTAAAAAAAGTATGAACCTTTGGAAATAATCAAAGTAATGTTTTACATTTATTTTTCAAATGGAAACAAGATGGCTTTGGTATCAGCTAACATTTGAGGATTTTTGTGGTTGAAGCAGATTAAAGTGTTTTAAAGTATGAGACCCAAAGGGCACTTTCCCATGAGTATATACCAAAGAAATGATTTGAGGATCTCAGAAGAAATGACTACAAGCCTGTACATCAAATTATGGCACAACTTTAAGCAGATAGGAAAATGAAGAGTCAGGAGTCTTCCACAGACACATTTTTGCACAGTTCATTAGAGATGCTTCCTGAGCATTACACTGTAATGGGGTGGGGGAGTGAGTTTAAAAGATCATCAGAAATAGTGTTGGGTGCTGCACCCATCAGAGTGACTGACAGCATCCCTGGGAATTCAGATTGCTAGAAATTGTAGTGTAGTAGGAGATAAGGAGCCTTTCAAAAGCTGAATTGCACAAGGACTGGGCTTTTTTTTGCCCTTAGCCTACAGCACTTTGTCTTTATAAAATTTTAGATTAAAAGTGATATTATATGCATTTTTAATAAAGGAAACACTATTTTGTTTGCCTGTTGTTACACAGTAGAGTGATCACTGGCATTACAAAATACTCCCTGTGTGATGTGTGTATGGAGCGAGAGCCTGCACATCATTTCAGGAGTTAGAATTTTGTATAAAGGAAATAAGTATGTCTCAGGCCTTGAAAACAGGCATACATAGAAATGTGAGGGAAGCATAATGGTATTATGGTCATAATTTCCCTTGTGGAAAAAAACATCACATGTGAAATGTGATTGCCAACTCAGACAAATTGCTGTTTGGCTTCTGCATACAAACACAGACATATTAATTGAATTTCTCATCAGGAAGTTGTTCCAGTCTCCTTGTTCACCTGGTGATAATCCATCTGATGCAGCAGTTGCTATGGTAGCAGCTGTTTCAACATTTTAACCTATAAAAATATTGCTCAATATAGAATTCTGTGATAACACAGTTAACTTGCGTAACTATTACTCCTGAGAAGGAAATTATGGTCAAAAATCAGAGCAAATAAATTTGCAAGAATTTGCTACCGAGCCGGGAAGAGGCTGGTTGGATAAAGCAAGGCTGACACCTGCTGGCTTCTTTTGCTCAGACACAAATGGATTTTTTGCATTCGAGACACGTCCGGCTTAATTTCAAATAGCCTTAAAATAGCCTCAAAATAGCCTCATTCCTTCTGCATTAGGAGAATTTTGTTTTTCTAGTATCATCAGCTATTTCTTACCTTATCCTTTTCTTTCTGAAGGCTGTGAACAATTTTTATATAGAGCTTGCAGCTCATATTACAGACTGTAAGTGTGTCCTTAGTAAAAACAAGCTTCCAATTCTTACTACCCAGATTGCTTATTCATAAAGTTTGACATTTAAGACAAATTCAGTGGTGCTAATTGGCTAGTTAGGCATGCTGATGGAATTGGTGTTTTGAGAGTGAATAAGGCATTTTATATAACTTCTAAAATACTCTTTGTGATTTTTTTGAGGCAGAGAATGAAAAAATATGTAACAAATAATATCTTCCTGGCAGAGCTAGTGTCTTACTAAGCAGCATGCATATGGCCAGTGCTTAGAAATCCATGAATAAATCCAGCAATAGGACATGCATAAATACTGTATGATGCCTATTCTCCTGACACTACCAAGGGCACAGCAAAATCATGGGGAAACTGCAGGTGCACTGCAGCGCTGGTAATTCCTGAAAGTGTTGCGTCTGTCAGCTCTCAAGGGCAGGCAGAAAGTCTCAGTGTCATGGGAAGGATTTCTTCAATGACAAGTAGTTTGTACGTCTCCTTTGTGGGGGCATAGCATAAACTCCCTCTGTTTAGTTTGGTAGCTAATGTGAGAGAAAGAGAGCAGAGCTTTAACTGCCCTCCCTTCTGCTCCACTTTCCTTTGAAAAGTGTTCTGCTGCTGGCATTATTAACTCTGAAACTCCCTATACAGCTGTGGGCTGCAAGGACTGGCTCTCCTATGCAACTGTGGAAGAGGCACAAAGGTTTCCTTGTGACCACTCATTCTTTTTGTGTCCCCACAAAAGGCCAGTCACAATGTAGTATGCTGTTAATAGCTGAAGCACAAGATGTGGTAATGTTAATGAAGCCTGAGCAGCTGACGCTAAGGTTTGGGGGAAACTGGGGCCTAAATGACTGTGCTTTATCTTTCTTATTGAGTCACTGCCACATGACTCTTTTGGCTTAATCCCTTCACAGCATTTTATGCAGAGGCACTACATTCAGATGTTTAAACACAAATTCATTATATGCCATGTATGCTCTGATGTCCTTGCGTGTGAATATGACTTTGTTATTACTCTGTTCTCAAGTATATTTTTCACCTGCCCATGTGAATACTGAGGTATTTTGGCAAAGTGCTTCATTGTGGAGCTGTACTTCCCACTCCCTGAGCTGACATTATGCTCTTCTCATTAGCATGTATGAAAACGAACTTTTTGGTTTAATAAGGAGCCATTAAGAATCTGTGAAATATCAATGTGGAAGCAAAGAAACTGAGCATCATTGAAACTAGAGATGCAGTGCAGATGCAAAGAGCTCTGGCTTTTCAAAGAGAGGCAAGGAGGGAGGGGGGAGGCGAAGGGTGTGCATGCCATGAATGTCCCTTCTGTTTGTTAGCTCTACAGCAGAGTCAAAGAAGCTCCTATCTGTGACAGGCAGACCTGACAGACATTGTTTTTTCTGTTTTTATTCCTGCCTCATCTTCTATTTGATGTTCTTAGATCCCAGTGTCAGGAGAGTGTGGTACTTCGTAAGTGGTCTCACAAGTCCTGCTCTTCTAGGGCTCAGGAGTCCACTTGGCTACTATGAGTAATTCCTATTTTCCTGTCAAGGGATTCTGAGATGAAAGTAAAAGGTGATTTTTTTTTTTCTTTTGTTAGGATTCAGGCAAGCCAGTGTGAATATTTGAATATATTTCTAGATGCAAAATATGTGGCACTTCATATAGTTCCTAATTTGTGTACTTTTCTGTGGCAGCTGGCAAAGTTGAGGGAATGGTAGTGGTAGTGATTGATACTATAGATACTGTGAAAAAAGGTAAGGAGAAAGTCAGCTCTTTTGGTGCTGTGCAAAATCCCAGTAGGTTAATCATCTGACATTGCAGAACCATATCATTTTAGGAAACCTGGAAACCTTATTATTATTTCCTGGCAAAAAATTTCTGTTTGCTACCTGATACATGCTGTGATCCACTATGTCTGTGTCTCCTGAAATGGAGAGCTACTCTAAAGCATCTGGACAAGAACCACAACAGATTATTGCTTTTACAGAATTGTGTAGCCTGTGAGGCTAATGTGGTGTCACACCACTGAAGTTGTAGTTCTCATTGCAAGGAATCATACACAGCAAGGAATAAATATGGTGGGAAGCATGTCCATAATCAGCCAAAGAAAAGGATGCCCCAGTTCTCACTTTCTAGTGTAAGTAAGTTTCCTAAATCCCTCAGATGCCCTTGAAAACATTATGCCCAAGTCATGCCCACCCCACCCACACCTCAGTGAAAAACGTCTCTTGAGGCCAATTTCCTGAGAAAGTCTGTACGTAACTAAGCAGAAAACTGGGGCATCACTAAAGACAGAGGAGCATATGGAAGTTCTGTAGTTCCAAGTTTCTGCAGCATTTCTTCCACTAAGGGACCCTTGCAAATCAAGCATAGAACAAGCAGAAATACTAACTTGGAAGAAATTCATCCAGCGCTGTATTCTGCATTTGCGCATCCATGTTAGCACATTCTGCCTTCCTTTGGAGAAGGAAAATATTTTGAGGCAAACATCACAGATTATGGTAACTTTCAGTTACTCTGAGGGAAGTAGCCATCAAGTTATTGTCTAGAAAAGTTCCTGACCTCAGAGTGGCTGAGTCTGTGAGGAACTCTGACTTGTCCAAGTGACTGCTCACAACAGGGTCAGCTGGAGCAGGTTGCTAAGGCTGTGTCCAGTTGGGTTTTGAATATCTCCAAGGATAGAGACTTCACAACCTCCCTATTCCAATATTCAACAGTTCTTACCATCAAAAAAAAAAAAAAAGTTTTGCTTGTGTTAAAAGTGCAATCTCTTGTATTTCAGTTTTTGTGCCATTTGCTCTTACCCTGTCACTGGGTACCACAGACAAGAGTCTTGTTTACTCTTTATGTGCAGTGATAACATCCCAGTGAGCTCTCTTGTCCAGGCTAGGCAGCCCCCGTGCTAAAGAACAGCATAAAGAAGGCAGACTGAGAACTCCTGATGTCTGAAATAGTTCTGGAGCTGACAACTTTGAGCAAATCACAGTGAAATTCAGTGTCCTGTCCCTAGAGTAGAAGCACAGAAATCATGACCCAGTAGGAAGAGAGGCAAAAGTAGCTTCAAGATACTTCTGAGCTCCTTTAACCTTGAATTGCCCTGGGGTCTGGTGAATGCTCTAGTGTAATCTGTTCAGTTCAAACTGTGGTTCTTCTTCAGTGTCCTACGGGAATGTGAAATAGGATTGCATGAAATAGAAATGTCATGGCTGGAATATCCGTAATACTGTTTCTTTTGTCCCCACTCCAAGCTGTAACATGCTCCTTTCACCAGACCTTGAGAAAGGATGTTAGGAACAAAGCTTATTGGGTTCTTTCATAGTGCCTCTTCTAAAGAAACCTTACTCAATGTGAAAGGCTTTTAGGGCCCCTTTCGGCCTCCACGTTACTTTTGCCTGGAAAACAGTGATGATGAGGATTTTCTGTTTAATCTCTCTAGGTCTTAGGTATAAGATGCCTGAGACTTGTCCCTAAATCATAATCTCTTTGTGTTGGGGCTGGATTTTGAGTTGGGTTTGGACTTTATTCCATGCTTTTGGCCTAGCAGAAAGGGTGCCATTTTTTCCCTGTGGTTTTCAGTGCTGGAGAGTAATTCAATAAGAGCAAGTCAAACCTACAATACATGACTCTGCAATAGGTCATTTTATTTCTTGGGAGTGGAAAGGTCAGTGGGCCAGCAGATGACTCCTATTTGCTAGGGTGACTTTCAGTTGTGAGAGCACCTTCCAGAAAGGTTACCACAATGACAATGTAAGTCCAGACTCTTGGAAAATTCTCTTTAGGAACTCGTGACAGGGTGATAATGCTTTGCTCCTTGTAATCATATCAAGCTGGAGTTGCATCTCATTGACCTGGTAACTTTGATGCAGGTCATCTTGGCAGCTGCTGAGTTGAAGAGTGGTAAGAGGTAGCTTCCTCTCATTGGGAGATTTTTTTGGTCTTTTTACCAACTGACTATTCCTTAAGTTGACTTATTTTAAACAGAACAGCCCAATATCAAAGGCCTTTAAAGCTTTTATAAAGTGATACACTTTAGTACCTAGAGTTTTCTTGTAAGAGAACTAATTAAAGATCAGTATACAGGTAGTGTAAAAACTGAGCTTTGTCCTTGACCTGATGACATATCTGTTCCCCTTCATTTTTTGACAGTGATGCATCTACGACTCTAAATGTTACACTTCCACACAGCTACTCAATTTTTGTCAATATTCTCATTGTTATTCAAATAATATGTCCTACTCATGTATTCATGCAGCAGTTAAAATGATGATTGCTGGATGATAGCAGCCTTTATTGTCATAACTGAATTTTCTACCTTTATTTAATTCAAAAACTTTTATGCTGCATTAAGGTACAGTACATTGGCTATAAGACAGATGATGAGATTTAAGTGAGCTTATGTCTCTTGAGCTTTTCATCTCTGTGCATATGCATGGGATAAAAATATGGTCTTGAGGCCAACAAAAATTGGAAAGATAATGGAGAGGAAAATAATTTTTGAAACCATTGATTTGAATATTGTAGAAAGAAAATATTATAAACAAAAGTATTAGGGAAATCCAATGTTGTCAAAAAAACAATAAACATTGATAGCAAAAGAGAAATAATAGGTAGTACATCAGTTTGGGAGTTCAGATTGTGATCTTGCAACAAAAAAAATCATTAATTTCTAGTTAAATCAGAAGAAATAACTTCCTTAAGTGACATTGCAGACAGGTGTTGGTTCTCCATCTCTGAATGAATTATCTGGTTTTTCATAAGAAAAGAGAAAAGTCAAGAGTTATTTAGTATCTGTGTGAACAATTTTGGATTTAATTTTTCTTTTTAAGCCAAAAAATCCTGGTCAGAATGGGAGAAAGTGTAAGTACAGGGAGAAATATTTCAGCTCTCCAAATCAGAGATGAAAAGTGCTGTCACATTTCTCCATGATGATTACAAGGTACACTGAAAATTATCAAACTGCAGTTATGTTACCTGTCTGAAAAATTACTAGAATTATCATACAGGAAAATAAAATTATTTTGCATCTTTGGCACAAAAAAATTTCACTAGACTGTAATGATTTGGAAAGTGAGCTTTATTAATGTTATTTCTCCTTTATCAAATCTCATGATTTATCTTTTGTACCTTTAATTCTTGATGTGAAATCAAGTGACCCTTCTTCACTTTGACAAAGTCCTTGTCTCCACTGGACAATAACTAGCCTGAATTTAGTGGCTAGATCACTTCTAATCCAAGCTAATAAAGCAGTTAGAGAAAAAGGTTCTAAAACAAGTCACTTAGTATCCCAGTAATAATGCTTTGTTTTCCTAAAAGCAGACAGGCAAACCATCAACCCCACCAGCCAATATCAGCTTAAACATACCTACATATTTCTAGCTGCCTTTTCCTTTCCTTTATCTCCTTTCTCATGGAGGAAAATGGGTGGGCTGACTGGCAGTCTGAAGGGGTCTGCCTATAGCTAGGGAACATCCTCCTGTCACCCAAGTGTTTACAAAGAGGTGCCTCTTCCTCTCACTGACTGTCTGCCTTGCTCATTGTTGCATGTTGTTGCAATACTCCGTCCCATCACAGTGGAAGTGTCTTGTGTCAAATGCCAAATTAAATGTGTACAAATCAGGGCAGTTTTAACAGTTTATTGCAGTGCATTGTCAATTTGATCAACACAAGTCATGCAGATAAACCAGATGTTTCTAAAAGATCTTTAGATCTTTTAGATCTGAAGAGGCTTTGCCTCCTCTACAGTCTACTGATTTTTTTTCAAGTCATACCCTAAGAATCTATTTTAAATTTCAAGGAGTGAAGATGATTCCTCATTTAATTTGTCCTCTCCCAGTGAGCTGGTGTATAGTAGACAGCTGGCAGACCTGTAAGGAATTGCTTCAGTGCTCTTGTTCTGATTTTTTCAGGCTTTTCTCAGAGATACTAGGACACTCTTCATTTCCAGTTTATTCTTTTGGGGTTTTGTATTGAGCTCGTGACCAAAGCACCAGAGTGACATGCAAAAGAGCACGGAGCAGCATGAGGAACAGCTGGTGTATGTTTATGCTCTCACCCTCTCCTCAGGGGGATGAGTGTGCCCAGCTGAATATTTTCCTTTGGAATTACTTTAAATACTGGGCTAATAAAAGAGAATCAAGGGTAAAAGAAATGATCTTGTTGTTCAGTGCATAAATAGTGAGACTTATTATGTCCCTATTTTCTTGCTTAGCCCAAGCACTGAGCAAGCTTCCAGAACCTGTCTGCTTCACAGACAGGCTTTACTCTTTGTAGAGATTGTGTTATGGATATTCTCTTTCTGCTGCTTTAGGGAGAAAAAGCTGTTGTTTGTTTGGTTTGGTTTTTTGGGTTTTGGTTTGTTGTTTTTGTTTTTTTTTTTTTTTTTTTTTTTTTTTTTTTTTTTTTTTACTATAATAATATGAAGGGAAGCTCAAAAAAATTGAATTTCTCTGTCTCCAGATCCATAGATGTCTGTTTTTCTGAGGAAAGTGAGTGCTCCTAAATACAGAGAAATAGCACTGCTGTTTCAGTGAAGACAATGACAATTAGGCTTATCTATAGTACAACCTCTGTGTCTGGAACACGATGAAAATTTGACAGGTGGCACCAGTGAGAGTTATCCTTTTGGAAATGAATGTTGGAGCCATTATGAATTGTCTGTGGCATCCTGTTTGGAGCAATAGAAACGAACCAGAATGACATTACTTTCATTTTATTTTCAAATGCTTCTCTCTGTCAAAGGATATTTTCTAAGCTAAACCTTGTCTTTAATCAGGGAAAATTTTGTTCTGTTTTCCTTGTATTGTATTGCTATGACAACACAACATGAAATGGCTGATTCTGAGCTGGCTATCATAAAACTGCTTCCCCGTGTCCAGTGACCAGCCTCTGTTAAGGGTTGTGCACTCCCCTGAGTGCAGGGTCTGGTGCCTCCTGTTGTGGACATTTTGACGTCTTTATACTTCCACAGGTACTGGGGCACATCAAGGACCTGTTAGTCTACAGCAGCAGCATGCAACACAGAGCAAATAATGTCCAGGAGCGGTGTCACCCTCACACATGAGGGCTCCTGGCTCACAGGGGCCGGGTGTTGCACTGTCCAGTTTGGGCAGGAGCAACAATCCCCCTGCGACAGCTGAGGCTTCACAGCTCAGCACTTACCTACAGTTTTAGGCAAGACAGTGCAGTCTGATGGAAGCTGTGCTGCTGCAGACATGCTCCTGTTGTTGCCAGTGAAGGGCAGGTTAAGCCTACCTGAGCTGCAGTCGTGCCTTTGTGTTGACTTACCCCCCAAGACTTCTTTTTTTCCAGCGTCCCCTCTTTCCAGAGGAGGCCTGTAGTGCAGCACTGAGCCAGCTCAGCCTGGCCTAATTTTACTTACTCTTCAACAAATATTCTAGTAACCTGATGTTTCTGTTCTAGAAGGATAATGATTCTTTCTGGAGTGAAACTTTACCTGTAGCAGAATAATTACAGTGAATTATCTGGGGGTACGATTCCAAGGCAGCAGTTCCCAGGCACTTGCTTTGAAGAATGTACCTCTGCAAATGAGAGAAGGATGATTTCTGACAATCTGCTGTTGATTACAGAAAATCGTTTAGTTCTAGTTTCATCCTTGAATGTTTGTCTCTCTGCTGCCTTGTTTTGGAAGATGAAGCTTCTCAGAAACTGAACAGTAGGTCTTATTGATATCAACTCTATTTTACCTAACAGCTCATTTACCTCTTTCCTCTCTGCCTGCCTTCCTTTCCTTTCCATGCTGCTGCTGGCAAGCTAATTAGGCTGCTCCCTCAAGAAAAATTCATCCAAGGCCATAATAGCCATATCAGATGGAAGCTAGGATAAAACTCTCCACAGTATAGCCTTATAAGTGCCTCTCAGCTTCCCACAATGATTCCCTGCCTGCTTTTGCTTTGTAGGGAGAATTCTCTCATTGTATGTTCTATGGAAGTATTAGGTAAATTAATTAAAAGAAATTATGATGTGTGTTTCCTGAAATATCCTCCTTGATTTCTTTTTATCCCACTTATTTATACATTTTAGGTGCTGAATCTCAAGCTTTGTCCAAAAAAGCCCGCATTGTATATTTCACTATCATTCCTTTTGTAAATCCTTAACCTTCTGTTAGACTAATATATTAAAATTCTTCAGACATGGAGTAGCAATGTTCATAATCTCCAGTTCATTATCTTAATTAGATCTGTCTTACATTATCCCACAGTTTATTCTTGTTACTTTTAAGGTGATCAGCCTTAGAAGGGAATGTGAGCAGAATTTAGTGAATTCTATTGTGGCAACATTTCTCTGATCTGGCTTTGAATCTTTCAGGTGTAATAATGATAATGCTGCTGGTGCTGTTAATTAAAAATTGCATTTGAATGGTATGAATATTCATTTTGGGGAATGAACACAGAATTAACTAAGGGGGCTAAAATGTCTTTAATGGCCCAAGGATGTGAAGTGAACCTGGCTCCCCATTAAAACACAAATGAATCATTAAAAATGATGGAAATTCAAAATCCTCTCACCCTGCAAACTATTAGTAAAGTATTGCTCAGGTCGAGCCTCTCTTCTAAGATGGCAACAGATATTAATGTTCATCTTTCAGTAACAAATTATACGACATATACTTGACATACAGCTCTGTCCAGGAGCTAATACCTGATGCTAAATCTCTATTAAATAATTTAGAAGGGGTATTGCTTATTTAAAATTCTCAGGTTAAAGTGCTGTATCTATAAGATCCAGGTTACTTTTAATAGCTTTCTGTGGATGATCAAAATTGCTTTCCCAGAAAATGATTGTGACATCGAAGATGCTGTTGGGGAAGACACAGACAAGAAGAAGTGCTGAGACCTTTGATAATGAAGCTTTCTATACCCAAATTCTCTCTCAGGCAAAATTCAGGACTTTAATATTCTGGGCAGGAGTGTTAAAAATGTATCTTCGTCATGTGAATAGCACCACCAAAAATATGAAAGTGGTGTCTGGTTTTGTTTTTTTTTTCTGAATTTATTTGTTGTCATTTTTATGTGAACAAAAGAAACATCAAATAATGAATACCTTTTTTAAAAGCTTATCTGGTACTGCAGGATGTTTAAAAAAAAGAGACTACAAACTAGAGATAAAGCCTCTTTGGTGTAGGAACGTTATGTGAAGTTTAATGGGCATTTGGCAGGGAATATTTTGCTGGCTGTTAGCTAGTTGCCAAGGGGATTCACAGGATGCATGTTCTAGAATAAAATGCTCTGTGAATAAACTGGGGTCAATTAAGGTAATTTGCATGGTGCTTTTGACTGGAGCACAGGGTCTGGGCTTGCTGTGCAGTCAGAGATAAGTGCACTGATGTGCACCCTCTCCTTTCTTGCTCTGCATGCAAGTCCTTCTTATGCAAGACACTTCTCAGCTGAGGTCTGCAACAGATATCTGCTTGGGAAAGCCCAAACCCACTCTTCAGGTACCCCATGCAAGACAGAATTTGGCCTTCCCTTGTGCAAGAGAGAAACAGAAATGTTGTGTCTTAGGGATTCAAGCCATGTCATGAAATAAAAGGAGGGTGGTTTCACAGTGAGAACCCCTTCCTCCTATGCTTCTAAACAAGGATGGATAAAAGCAAAAGGATTCTGCTGGCCCCTGTGTTTTCTTGCTTGTGGTGAAGAAGAGATATGGTAAGCTTTTCTCTGGGGAGGATGTAACAGGGATGTGGAGAGTATGTGATTAAGATTCTTTGTACAGTGGGGATCTCCCTGTTAAGCTGCTCCTCTTCTACCCAGTGGTAGTAGAAGGGAGGTCTGTCCTTGGCCTTGCAGTTGTTTGTGTCAAGAGGGCATCTTTTTGCTAGTCCTATGTGGGCCTTTTGGAACTGAACTGTAACTTGCAAATAAAATCATAGGACTAAATAAAGGAAATACTAAAAAATGAAAAAAAACCCTATTACCAGTATTTAATCTGATTTTTATTAACAGTGTTATTTTCTGTATATTAGGCTGAAGAAGTGTGATTTAAGGTCATTGTGTCTGGATACAGCACACATAAAAGCCAAACATCTTGTTTGGCTTGTGGGGCACATTGAAGGTTCTTAACTACGGATGTCTTGTATTGCTATAGGGTGTGTGTTCTTGCTGGGTCTGATATTGGGACCACAGTGGATCTACTGCCTCCAGAACTACAACTAGTTGATTCACTCTGGATTGTCTTTGACATTTTAGTCCTTATACAGAGAAACCTATCTATGTGTCAAGACACTCAGCCCTTTCTGAAATCAGATTCCTCAATATCTAAATATTAGCAGAGTGTCACTTAAGAAAATTTCTACCCCAGCACATCAGTGCAAATGTAAGCCACTTGCAAACTCTATTGAACAGAGTAACATGAAGTAACATTAATTTGGGCTGCTAATTAGACTTGAGAAGGAGACTGCGGCTGGACAGCAGCTGTGAGAGGAAAGAATGAGCAAACTCGGAGTTTTGTTTCATCTGATCATGTTTTTCACCCTTGTTTAATCTGGCAATTATTGTGCATATGCTTGCGTTCTTTAAAATTTATTCTGCAAGTGAGAAACTGCAGATAGTGAGAAATTGATGTTTCTTTCTTCTCCCATAGTTTTATCCCACTGTGAAGGCCAGGCTTAAGGTGATGGAGTATCTGGCCTTGCATTAGCGCCAGATGTTTTCCTTGGTATTTCTTTGGAGGAGTAATCACATTAATTTATGCATGGAATGTCATAGTGCTCAGTTTTGAGGAGGAGCATGTGCTTGCCTTTTGTACCCTGCTTCTGCTTTGTATATTTTTGTGGAGCCCATGTGTCTAGTGCCTGATAGCTAATCCCAAGGACAGTGTGGTTTAATAAGATGAAAAAATGATATGACTGCATCCTGCCCATTGTGCCCTTAGGAAAGAGATTTTTATTCGCTGTGAGATGTCGTTGATGGTGCATTTGGCTTCCTTTCATCAAGTGACAATTGCAGTTTTAAGAGTACAGTACAGAGAGCCACTTTAAAGCCAAACATCTCAATTCACAAGTAAGAGAAGGAAAAAAAGTTGTGCAGCTGGAGGATGCTATTTCTTCTCAGCAGCTGTCACTGAAAAGGCATATGAATGCTCTAGATGTCAGGTGTCATAAACGCTCCATCCAGAGTTTGTCACACGCCTGGAAATATCATATGAAGTGTTGAAACAAAGTTTCTGAACATATTAGAAGCCTCTAGACAAGCTTGCCTTGGAATTTGCTATATTGAAATTTTAGGGGATGAAGAATTAAAATAAGTGAAATCTACAGCAAAATCTCTATTTTTACCATAGACACAGGGCCTTTTTTTTGTTACTCAGATCAAAATGTTTGACTTTGGTAGGAAAATTCTCTGCCCTTTCCTTGGTTCTCCAAATCTTTAGATGTACCCACAAGGGGACATCTGCACATTTTAAAGACAGATGCACACATGCAGTGGTGGTCATGAGAAAAAAGCACTATTCCAATATAAGAAGAGGCTTTACATTAGCAAAATATCATACACTGTGCCCACTATATGCTCTATTAGCAGCTCTCAAACTTTTTTGTTTTATGCCTTTCTCTTTTCTTCCCCTTCTTCACTGGCAGCAGATGTCATCACTGGGATAGAAGAAAAGAAGAATATCTGAAGCCATGAAAAATATCTGGGTCTTTTCACTTGATTCACACTCCTGTCTTCTTCTAAGAGGTGCTTGTTTGGAGGAGGGCAGTGCTTGACAAAGCTGACGTGTGTAGGTTGGCTGGGAGCTTTGGCTATATGCAGGATTCCAAGTCCTCATTGTGTGGTACATTAGGTATCCCAGATTGCCTGTGGAGTTGTTCCCAAGTTTGCATAGTTTGGTCTCCAGAAAGTACACGGGTGCTGAGTTGTTGTCATTTTGCCCTTCTCTTTCTACAATGTACTCGATGTGATCTGTGCTTGACTGCACTACCTATGTATAGGGGCACTTAGTATGAGTCACTATCAAAACCGTGAGCTTGAGAATTGTTTACGTCTGATGCCTGGTGACAGCTGGGGCAAAGAAGGGGTGAGGTTTGAATCTTCTCTCTTTGGCCTTGGACTCTGGTATTAACATGCAGGTTTTCTGTAATGTCCTGTTCCTTTTCAATTGTCACTGGCTGGCTTTCTCTGCATATCATTTCTGTCAACTATTGAAATCAGAGTGTCTCTTCCTATTCCAGCTGGCAGTTGCCAAAGCTATGTGAAACAGATCTGGATATACAGAAGAACACTTCTCATTTGTTTTTATGTCAGTGAAAATGTAACACTAGAAACCTAGGGGTGTTTATTGATGCAGGGGACACTGGGCACTGAGTGCTGGAATTCTGCTCAAAGGAAGTGAGACAGATGGGAAGAGAAAAAAAATCCACACCTGTCAAGTGTCAGATCATCGCAGGTGAGTCTAAAGAATAAAAGTAGCATCTTCTTCCAGTATACTAGTTCCTCTGCACAAGAAATCCTTTCATAACACATGCCTGTTATTAATTTAACAGATTTTTAAATGAAGATTATGAAAAAATTGCATACAGTGTCCCTCACTGCATTGAGTTAATACCAGATTTTATGAGGTAAGGAGTACTGGGCTCCATTACACCAGTCTCCCTTCTGTATTTGTGGCCTTTCAATAGGAGATTGAAAGAGTTGAGATCAAGGCCACCAAGGAGAGTTGAAGTACCCACATCTTATTTATTTTGCATTGCCGTTGTCAAGTAAGTCCATGAATATTGTGGATTCCTGGAATAGTCATCTGCACAACAGTCTCCTAAGGACAACTTGTGATTTCACTTTGTGTCTCACCAGGTGATGACTGGTTCATGATTGACTTCCTTTTGATATTTCCAAGCAGTCTTCTATATCCCATAAATATTAATATATTTGTAATGATTAAAAAATATTGCCTATAGATTCAAGCATAAGATTTGTTTCCCAATTTGTATGAACTGCAAAGAAATACTCTGACCACTTGACTGGTCTTACAATTTTCTATGACATATTTGTATTGAATGTTGAGAAGAATGTGACTTTTAAGATGAAAGTATGGTTTGATTTTTAAAAGAGTAACAAAGATGGGAAGAAAGGAATACACTGTTGTTTTTCTTTAGAATGTAATGAGAACAGGATGCATTTGTATTATTTCCTCAGCTTAAGTTTCATTACAGTTATTTTCCCAATGAATACATTGCAAAGTATGCTTGTTCCTCATTTCATTACCGTCTTTTTAATGCAAAGGCAGTTATGGAATCTTAATGATTCTGTTATTTAAACCTTTTTGATAATCTCTGTGTTTTGAACGACATCTCTTTCACCTCTTCCCTAAGGTTGCTGAAGTTGAGACTAGGAGTTGCTTTCAAATCAAATTACTCACCAAAGAAAAGGGCAAGATAGATAGTTATTGTCACAATTACAGATATTATAAAAAGGATGAGAAAAAAAAAAAAAAGGAAAAGGAAGTCTGAAACTCAATTAGTTTTCCACCACAAAGCACAGAAAATAATAATTATTTTATGTGAGTCTGATTCAAAATTCACTGAAAAGCATGGATCCCTACATATGAGATTATTCAGGCTTCAGACACTCTCAAATCAAGGTTAGTTCTGGATTTGGGGTAAAAAATCACTGTCTAAACCTTTGGTAATCACTGACAATGTGCTCTTTAAAAGTTTTGTCATCTCAAAAAATGTACAAATGTGGTTGATCATGTGCATTTGAAATATTTCGGGAATGTTTATTTATAAGACTTCTTTTTTATTCAAATGAGAGGAGAAGAATAGATCCCGCACATTAGGATTCAAGGTGCTGGCTGGTGATGTGGAGTGAAATGGGCTGCACACTGCTTGGGATCTACAGTCTGTGTGGGAAAATTGGTATGTGGAAAGTACTTATAAAAACCCAAATATTGTGTCCACAAGTTACCACACAGTTTGACTGAATGGACTCTGCCAGCCAAACAACTCTCACCATTTAAAGACATGACTGAGTAGTCTGTAATGCTCCACAGACATCTGAGATAGTCAACCAAGATCATTAAATGATAAAAGTCAAGATGAAGGATTCGGTACTTTCAGTGTCATTATGACTTGTGTGTGTTCACTGACCATTCCAAATGGTAAATACACTTCCTTCTCATGCCCTGTGCTTTCTATTAGGGTTGTTTTCCTATGGTGGGCAGGGAGCTTGCATGACAGACTCATGGGAAGTGCACAAGAAACAAATATAGGCAAAGGATTTACCTGCAAAGAAATTGTAGAGAGCAGGGTTGCTATATTTACTCACACTCTCCAATCTTCATCCAAATAAATAAAGTGGTGTCATGGGGCATGCTGCAATACTGATAATGAGTTTTATATTCATTCAGCCTAAGAAGCTTCAACTGATACAGTTTGCCTGTCAAATGGATTTAAAATTGTATTGTCTCTGCCTTGCTTTCTGCACTGATTGCTTTTGTATTGCAGCTCCATGCCTCAATAGACACTTTGATTGTCTATATCTGTCACTTTGTTCACATGAGTCTCCCCATAATCTGTAATATGAAACTCTTTGTTTTAATACCAAAGCTCAACATGTGCTTCTACAAAGATTATTAACTTAGGGAGATGGTGGCCAAAATTATATTTTGCTTTCTATCCTTGGTTTTGGGTTGGTTTTTTGTTTTTTTTTTTTCTGTGTACATTGGATGGTAGGCAACAATCCACTTAGTTCAAGATCTCAGCTTAGTGACAGAGCCATTTCAGAAGGCATTTTGTGGGTACAGCTGCAGACACTTCCACAGGTTTGATTACCATGCTGCACAAAGGTATAATAATGAACCTTGGCTACCCTTGGCTTAACTTTTATTTTAAATTCATAAGATCTGAATCCTAACTTTCATCACAGAGTATGACTGCAATTTAACAAGTCTTTTAAGCATCTATTCCATCTCAAATACATTACCTTAACAACGAATGATTTAATCCTGACACAATGATTGGGTATATGTCCTATACCAAAGCATTGTGTATTGTTATAAAACCCTGATGTCCTTGGAGAACACTGCTCTGAGGAGGCCTACTTGGGTACCAAAAGCATCATGATCATCCTAATAAAATGGTCTTTCTAATATTAAATTACCTTCAGCAAGTGAGTTGAAACTGTTGTAAATATTATAGATCTATTCTCAGTCAAGATGAGGATTATCTGTCTGACTCCAGTATTTATACCTTAGATATACACCTTAATATATACCTTAGGTGTCACTCTGGACTTCTGACATTTCTTCAAAATAAGACCAAATTTCACTTTCAGTGCATCAAAATACACTGGTTTATTGTGCTGGGCCCTGGATGTGAGCTTTCAAACATATACAATACGAGAAACCTAACAGAAGTCTAACTTCTTCCTTAAAGAAAGATGATCTGTAAATAAAGAATACCATACGCTGAAGTGGAAGCATAAACCAGAAACCATATATTTCACATTTAAATAATTGTTTTGCATGCGCTAGCACTGCAGTAACGTAATACAAACTTTAAAACTTATTAGAGCATATTGTTTATTTGTAGGTAGAGAATAACAGCCTTGTTTCTGAGGGCACTAGGTCTTCTGATTTCCATATGCTTCTGAGCAGCCTCTAAGCATCTACTGAAACACTAGAGAATTAGGTTAGTATCAGGCGCACATATTAATGTCCAGAAGAGCAAAATTGTACACACTAGATATCTTTATCAGTTCCTTTAAAATGGGAGCTTTAAAAATTACTAACAAGAAGATTAGAAAACAAGTAGGAGATAAAAAATAACTTACAAGAAAGATTTTCTCTTCCAAATTCATGTGAGGGAGTAGCATTTATAACTGTTAAGCCATTATTTTCCTTGCCCCTAACTAAATTCAGTGATCGATTTAACTCAAACTTTAGGATTTGCATTTGAGCTTGATGGCAATAATAATAAGTGAGATAAATCAAATTAATATCCTTGCAGATACAGTTAGTTTAATAACTTTGCCATTTCCATTCCCTTTTTATCTGCATTATCACAATTCAATAACATACTACAGTAAACCAACGCCTCAATGAACTTCTTTCTGTGCCCAGCATGGAGAGATTAAAATTTCTAATTTTATTGCTCAGATTGTCATATCTTGCCTTATATGGCACCTTTTGTTGCAAAAGGAAGCCAGATGTTATGATGTGAAGAGATATTATTTTTTTCAGAGTTTGTATGTATGTACTTCTGGGGTAAAACAGAGACCTTTGTCGAAGCAACCAGCAATATCACACAACCATTAATGCCCAGAGAATGCCCAGAGAAACTGGCAGGGTGTAGTAGTTTTCCTGGGATCTTGGGGTTTCCAGAACAGACAGTACATGTGCTCAAATACAGAGGCATCAATACTTGTCTGTGTTCAGGAGGTTTTCATACTTATACACCCTCACTGAGAGCTGCTCTGCTTTTATAATCTTAGTATTTGGGCTTTAAGGATGCAATATGAATAGTCTGCAGAGGACAAACCTACTTTTTAACCTAGGACCACTGAGCAGGGCTGTAAAGCTCCTGTTGCAGCCATTGCCAGCAAACTGCAGCCTCTCTGCACTCTCCTTGCTGGAGTTACTGGATTCAAGTAAGGGCAATTCACGCACTCGTCAAGATGATCTCTATTAGGTGTCATGAAGAGCTTTTCTGTGCTATTTTTTGTATCTCCCAGTGTGAACCAAGTGCCATTTTATACATGCATATATACAGAAACACTCCCAACTAGGATGTCCTTCTCAGCATAAAGGACAGGTATCTGAGGGAGTTGTGCAGCAGCAATTGTGCTGGGTCAGCAGTCTCTTTAACACTTGCAGTTTAAGCCACCGTGTCCATAATTGTCCTCTGTGTGTTTACACAAAAGATTAATATATACACATACAAACCTTTCAAGCCCATGTGTGGGCTGGTTAATAGTTTACCAAGTGTTATCATCTACCTTGGTCCTCCCACTTATCCTTGTTGGGGCTGCCAAGAGTGCCTGGAGCAGTTTTTAATGGAAGGGTTATTCATTATATGAATAGCTAGTGCTTTTGTCTTCAGTGCTGTTCCAGGTGCACTAGAAGGGAACAAGCCATTTGAAGGAAAGAATTTCAATCCCTCACTCCATCCCAAATTTCAATGTGACCTTGGTGAAATATACTTAGCTTTGCACATATGGTTGGGTTCAGTTCTGAAAATGAATTGGCTCTGGGAATGGAGTTGACAAATCTGACTTAGATGCCTAATGTATGGGGAAATTTCAGACCCTGAGAAAGAGATTCCTTTTTCTTTATGCCTCCATGTCAACTCATTAGAACAGATAATTACATTCTTTTCTTCTTTGAAGGTACAGAGCAAGGCTAGTGAGAACAATAGTGCCCATGTCTTACATAGTGGTTGGGGGTCGAAAGTGTTCCATCAGAGAGCAGAAGACCGGATAAACAGATTATAGAGGTGTTTATACATTTTTGGCTTGATAAAGAAGAACAAAGACACAAAATAAGTCAGAAAGTAATATTCATATAGAAGACTGAACATTCTGTAGTTTTTTTTGTCATTAATTTCAGTAGTTTTTTCAATGAATGCAATGTCACAATTTATTACTTCTGGTGCAAATAGGCTTGTTTATTCAGCAGTAAGAGGGAGGCATACAAAATCTAGACACAAAAGCAATACTTTTTATACTAATATGACTCTAGAAACATTAGAATGTTACTGTGCTCAGGTACACTCAGCTGAAATAGTTTTGGTTTCATCAAGGTCCTCCTGAGGTAGCTCTGACAGGCTATTTAACTCTGCAGAGCTCTGTGACAGCTGAAGCTAAACACATTCAGCCTTCGTAAAAGACTTTAAGCATACCAATAATGGAAGAAATGGAAAACAAAGAATTGTAGATGTAAAAACAATAAAAAACACCCTTTAGGATTTTCTAAAGGATTGTTAATATCGTGGTTAAGGGTTTTTAGGACTTTTGGAGTTTTTTTCTGCCATATCTTCTTTCCTGTTTTAGGATTTGGGGAGGGGTTTTGTCACTTTTATTAGCATGTTACCTGTAAAGTCCTTTTTTAAATATCTTCTCCTTCTACCTTTCCTCTGTGTTGTTTCTATTCTCCATCCTTTCTTTAATTTGAGGCTAAAAATAGTTAAGAGTTAATGTCTCAGGCAGTGACTTCCACTGTTTTCCTGGGGAGAAGCCATACATGGCCCTGAGACTCATTTCTGTCTTACAGGCAGGGTCTCTTTTTCTGTATATTTATTCCATGTTGAAAATAAGTCAAAACCAGAGTTCATAGATGAATGAGAATTCATAAGTCTACTTAAAAATATTCTCCAGGCCATCACATGAGATCAAAAATTAAAATATGAAGATATTTCAAAACTCTACATAATTTGGAGATTGACCCCAGAATAAACATCAGGAAACTCTATTCCCTTCCAAATACCACACACATTTGCATTCCTAGAACATGTTCTATGAATACATCTTGATGTTGCATGCATTTCAAAATTTTAAAATTTTATTTTTCAAAACATAATAATTAAACTTTAAATAAAAATATTTGAGCTTGAGAGAAAAAAATAACAGAATTGCATTTAATACTGAATTTCTCCTATCCTAGCAGTGTGTCGCTTAGACAAGGTACACTGTCCCCAAGAGGTAATAACTTAAATAAATATCCACTGCTTCACAGTTTGTGATCAGTCAAGGTAATACAAGTTCACAGAATGAGGAATAGCTTGATTTGTACCTCAGATTTTTCCTGAAGAGATTGAAAACCACATGCTCCTCTCGTTTGACCCCATATAAACCTATTGATTTATATAAAGCCTTCTCTGAGCCTCAGTGGTCTGAGAACATCAAGGGAGCTAATATGAAACGTATTTTGATGTGGATAATGCTCTTTGGGGACTTAGCTAAATGAATTTCCTATGTATTTGATATGGCCTGAAACGATGGATATTTGAGCACTTATTGTGGATCATCTAGAGTTAGGTAACTGCTTATATGTTGTAACTTGGTTGTAGATCTGAGCTTTTTGATTTGGAAACAATCAGAGATCTCATCGAAGTTCCTGGGCATGACAATCACTCTCTTTTAAGATAAATGAGGACAGTGAAGTGATAGTAGGTGTTAAGCAGCAACTGACACAGTGGAATTGCTAGCATGAGCACTGACAGCAGATTCCAGCAGCTGCAAATTTCTGCAAAGCAGTCTCAGAGCCTAAGGATCTAATACATAGAGCAGAAAATCAGCAGCCATTAAAAACAAAAACAGAGAAAGGACCAGAAAAACAGGTAACAAAGAAATATGTGCGGCATGATGGAAGGAAAGCCAAAGGGAATAAAAACAGCTTTTGGGACAGAATGATTGTTAAAAAGACAGATTTAGAATGTTTAAAGACAAAAAAAAAAAAAAAGACATTCTTTTGCTCTTCCTGCTGTATCTGGGATTTATGCTTGCTCCTTGTAAAGAAAATGGTTGTACCAGAGCAATCACAGGCTCTCTCATTAATTTATCCCCCTAATGAAACAATTGAGAAAACCCCAAGTATCTCCTTAGCTACTTGGATAAGAAGAATAAGGGTATAAAAGAGAGAACAATATTTCCAGCTGTGGAATTTGCTAGATATGCAGTGGAGTGTGTTGTTCAGCTGAGTTTTGCATAAGAAATACATTTATGTTGCATTTCTAATGCAAATTGCACGTATTTTACATGGACAGAATGAATTCTTGCTGGCTGGATCTTCAGCTTTTCAAATCAATAGAAAGACTGTAATGTATTTTCAATAGACTTTGGAGCAGGCCCTTCCTCCCATGCACTCAAAATGATTTACAATCAATTTATGGCAAGAATCCACTTCAGAAAGCCTGAAAACTACGAATATGCAGTTTCATGGGGAAGCTGGCATCAGTGACCTAAAAATAGACTCAATTTCAATATACTGATCCAGATGCCCGCCTGTGAAGAATTTAGTCCCTGTGCATATGCTATCTAGCTTTTAGTGGTTTGAACAAAAGAGGCAGAAGACTATGTTTAAGGAAGTGATGACAAGTGCCTCTTTTTATCAGATGTTCTGTGCACCAAAATGGAAATACTCAAGGAGCTTATTTTGATGGCATGTTATTTCTGACCCCCCGGTAACTCGTCACGTGACTGACACCAGAATTGTTATAGATAAATGCATCAACCACTTACATTTATACAGATGGATCTGTAAAGAACCTTTTTATAAGGCCTGTTCTAAATGCAGTGGGACTTCTGGGTTTTTTGGGGTTTTTTTGGTTTTATTTTTTTTTCCTGGCTTCATCTGTACCTTGGGATTTGGGATTTTGCAGCTTCTGGCTTTGGAGGCACACACCAGCAATGTTCCACCTTCTTCCTGAGGTAAAACTGAGGAGCATGACCTCCATTCCTTTATGCCAAAAATATGTATTCACATGCACTGACTGAAAGGGAGAACACAGTTTACAGCAAGAGGTCCACAAGTTTGATCAGCCAGGGAATGAGAAGATGTTTCACAGGCTTCACATCCCCAAAAATGCAGATATAGACTTGTAGCACTATATTGGGGAATACATATATAGCATATATGCTACAACCCTCAGTGTTTCTGGTATTTACAAAGCAGGGAGGACCAGAAAGAGTCAGTGAGCAGGAAAAAGAAAAAGATGAACTAGCAAATCCCCAAAGGCACAGAATATTTTGACATTAAAAACTAGGGTAAGGAAAGATGATTAGGATAGGAGATGATGTATTGCCCTGAGCAGGCATATGGGGGAGTAGAGAAAGAGCAGTTCAGGGCAGTTCAGGGTAGAAAACTACCTGGAGCAGTTTGTGAGTAGAAGAGGAGGAAATGGGTGAGGATGACAGATTAGTATTGTGGTTTAGGACCTGATAACTTACTGTTGTGCATCTGACTCCTTGCAATGTGAAATAAGGGACTTTGGGGAGTCCTAATTGGGACTGAGAGAGGCTGTGGGAGTCTTATGTTTCGAAAATGCTTTTCTTTGCTGTATCAAATAAAGCATAGCAGATAGCATGTCATAGCAAATCCATACTATGAACATCCAGGTGGGAATGCAGTTGGTAGAGATACTGTTTAAAAAGTCCTTCGCAGATTTAACTCTTCCATATTTAGCATTGTAGGAAAATAGCAATCAATTTCATAACACTTGGCAAAGATCACAGCTCAGGGATGAACAGACAAAAAGATCAAAGTCTCGGTACACACCTAACAAGATGTCTTAATCAGACAGCCAGTTCTAAATGAGTCCTGAGACTGGGCAATACTGGGAATCCTAACCCTGCCAAAGCAAACAGCAAATTGCAGGTCAGAGTCACCTTCCCCATGACTGTAAGAAAGAACGGTGAATTTCATTGTGAAAGGCCTGCCACCAAGACTTGGCATCACAAGTACTTGACCAGAGTCCTTAGGCTCAGCTCTCTAGGAGGTAACTTTGCTCAGCAAGAAGCATGTCCAGAATGATGATGAGAGAACTGTGAATGTGCCATACACTCACCAGGGTATGTGACACTGCAGCCAAAGAGAAAGCTGCACTCTGGAAACTGATGCAGACACTGCTTTATCCCTTACACAGTTCAGGAAGACACTTATCTCCTTTTGTTTTGTTGGTGGAAAACCAAAATTATTTAGAAGTGTCAACCCAACAAAAATAAAGCTGAAATATATCCAGACGTTTCTATAGCACTGCAAAATGCCAGTGTCCTGCTGCTACAATCAGTGGAGAGCAGAGCCAGCACCTGGTGTGAATGCACCTGCCAGCAAGGGCTGCTTAGGATTACTTCCGTCCTTTTCTCACCCTCTGCCTCTGTTTTTAAAACACTCCCCTTCATCTCCACCAAGTGCTGCTAAATAATTTTCACTCTTTATGTTCTCATCCCTCCAAACTGTAGGAGAAGTCCACGAGACAATTGCTCCCAACTTACGGACGGGGCTTCGTGGCATTTGTAAACTCCTGCTGTAGAATTGCAACCCAGAAAGGATAGAAAATGCTGCACTGGGCTGGGGATTTAGTGGAATTGCATCAAACTGATGGCTTGGTCTGTGAAAGAAAAAGAGACAGATTAAAAAAATCATGTTGAGGAAATAACTGTGCATTTGTACAAAATGAAGATTATTCTGAGTATCCTTTCTTTCACCATGGTAGAAAAATTGTAATACTGCTGGTTTTAAATCATCAAGAATATAGCTCCTAGAAAAGAAGTATATTGAACAAGGAGTTTTCTTCCTATTATTTTTACTATTGTTTTTGTGTTCCTTTTCATCCCCAAAGCTTTTGCTTCTAGATGTTGAATCCTGGCATACACTTCCCAACAAATGCGTGCTTTGATGCTGATAGTTCAGCTCTGGACTCCTCTTTTCCTCCAGACCAGATGTTTGACTTCTCCCTGCTAATAGTTAACATGGTGCTACCTCATTATACACCTCTCTCTGGAAATGATGCCAGTGCTGCTTCAGCGTCAGCCAAGAGCCATGCAGAATCAATGAGACAGCTGGCATCCTCCATGGGGATGGGCTGCTTTACCTTTTGGATTCAGGCAGTCACTGTGAGCTGAGATCCAGGATGCTGCAAATGATTTTTCATTGGCAGGTGAGAACAAAAGGGCTTTGAAAACCTACTTCAATAGAATCTGGAGTCATGGAGCTCTCCTGATTAAAAAAAAAAAAAAAAAGAATTACACACACAGAGTCCAGTTGCATTTTCATCTTAATTGATTTTTGTATGAGATGGAGAAGTGAATTCGTCAAACAAAAGCGTTCATAGAAATCTTTTCTTTACATAACATTAAGTGGATTTTTTCATGCACAACAGCTGTGTATTTTTTTTCAAAAATCAAATAATTCCCTTATAAAGCTCACAAACTGTAAGTTGATTGCTTTGATCTTGTCCACAACATATGCTAATCCTCAAATATCCATGGAAGAAGTGGGTGAGATAATGCAAACAAAATAAACACCTGGTTAAGATAAAACATTTGTAGAGTTTGAAGCCAACATGTAGTTAGTGTATTTACTGTTGGAAAAAAAAGAAAGAGAAAAAAAAAAAGTTAAGACTTTAAAAGGAGGTTTTAAACAGGAAGAATTTGGGGTTGTTCTGTGAAGTGTCACTAAATTGCAAGTTGGAAAATTCTCCTGAAAATAAATGAGAATAAACGGCACTTAATTTTCTTCCCACAGTGTGTATGCCTACTTTCACAGAAGGTACTTGACAAAACTCATCAAGAATGAAGCAGTCAGTTTCTACAAGCACTGTATGACTAAAATAGACTGGAGGATTTTCAAGGTCATCCCTACTTATAAGACTGCCTGGTTGATTTACAATGTCTAGTTCAGACAATCCAAAGGAGCACTCTGTACATTTTACTATTTCCCCTTTACCTCTGACACTGAATTTAGTTTCAGACTATAAGGTTAAGGACTGATCTTTGTTGGTGCTTGAAAGTCTCTCAGTCATGCCAGGTGCTGCTGAAAACCAGGATTAATAGTAGCTGTTATCCTTCCAAGGCAGATGATCCTCCAGTGTAATAACTAGAGACGTTTCTGATGTCTCCCTCTGCCAGGACTGCATGGAATAACATCTAACCATGCCCCACCTTTGCCAAATTTGTTGAAAACAATTTTAACACTGATTTTAATCACATCTCCTTGTTTCACTTCAAGGGGTTAATGTTTCTTGGATGTCAAGCCTCCAGATCTGCAAAACTCGGTGAAATAGGGATGAAAGTGCAAGGTACCAAGGTAACCTAGGCATCTGCCATCATTTTCATCAGATATTGCACTGACTGTGTGACTGCTGACAGAGATTTCTCTGTGTCCCTTTTTCTCTAACCCTTTGGTATTCAAAGCAAGCAGTAGCTTTGCTGAATAGAAAGAAATAGAGCTGAGTCACATGTCTTCAAAGTGGCTGCAGGAAAAGACCCGAAAATGCATTAATATGACAGCCATCCTTCACAATGGTTTTTATACATCCTGTAGAGATCATGCCTGGCAGAGAGAGCTACTTCCTTTAAAGAAAAGCACTGTGGTTGGTTTTCCTTTCCTGTCTGGATTACCTTTCAATTGCTTTTATTTGGATTTCTCCTCTCAAAAAATTATGAAGGATACTGAAATCCCAAAAAATGATGATCCTAATTGCATTCAAAAGTTGTCAATTCCTTGTAAATATGCAGGTCACCTGTATAGTCATGGTATTTTTTATCTCAATCCTCTTTAAAAAAAAAAAAAAAAAGGACAGAAAAGGCTTAAACTTCAAAACATTCCTATGAGACAGGTAGATCTTTCCATAAAAGATTATTTCACCTTTTACTGAGATACAGGCACCTCCAGGGTGAAACACTGTGGTTTTTTAACTGCCTGTAGGCACACAACACAAGACGTGAGGGGACAGGAAATGAAAACCATCCTACCCAATTTAATTTTAAGGAGACAGGAGACAGGAGGAATGTAAAGTTCACAGCTGGGATTTCACCAGAGTAGAAGAAATAATACACCTTAAACAAAAGTGTCACAGTGTCTTTAGTGACTGCAGTAGCAGACTCTCACTTTATGTCTTATCTGGAAGACAAAATCCTCTGCAGGTCAGTGCTCTTTACATTGTCCTGCAATAACAATCTGAGAATTCAAGTTAGAGGGTAAAATAAGATTTTACCTTCCTAAGAAATCCAGATATTCCTTAGATTTTTGCAATGCAAATACCACCTGGCCATCGCTGATAAGTTATGACAGTATTGCAGTAAAAGGTGGAAGGATGCAGCAGATGTTTGAAGTGCCTGTGCAGAAAAACACCAGAGGAAAGGTTCTCTTCCAAAAATGTTTATTCCTGTTCCCTAGAGTATCTCAACCTGTATCTGCTTGCTTATCCATAGTTCTGTAGTGACTGGAAATGTTTAGATGCCTCAGGATCATTTGGAGAATTTTCTCTCTCTGGGAATGAGCTTTTGTACTTGAGGTCCCAGCCGAGAAGGAAGAAATGAGAACTGCACTTTACAGCTCTGAAGTGGCCTGAGGAAAAGCACCAGCAATGGGAACAAAAATGCACAGATGTGACTGACATGGAAGAAACAGGAAGGGAGGGAGGGAGGGAGGGAGGGAGGGAAGGAAGGAAGGAAGGAAGGAAGGAAGGAAGGAAGGAAGGAAGGAAGGAAGGAAGGAAGGAAGGAAGGAAGGAAGGAAGGAAGGAAGGAAGGAAGGAAGGAAGGAAGGAAGGAAGGAAGGAAGGAAGGAAGGAAGGAAGGAAGGAAGGAAGGAAGGAAGGAAGGAAGGAAGGAAGGAAGGAAGGAAGGAAGGAAGGAAGGAAGGAAGGAAGGAAGGAAGGAAACATTTGTTGTATTTGTCTTTTGGAGAGCCCCTGTGAGGCTGTGGCCACTGAGCAAATACTTGGTGTGGTTAAAGGGAGAAATAGCTGCAGCCATAAGCAGAGGAGGGTTTTGATGAGGAGGGTCAGACTGGTGGCAATGGGGTGTGACCCAAAAAAACCCTGCCCCTCCAACTGCCATATGTGTTTGACAACAAGAAAATCAGGTTTGCACTACAGATGTATTTTTGTGAAAGGGAAAAGAGGAGCTAGTATATTTTATTCTGATTTGTATAGTTGTATCCTTTTCTTCCACTGGATTTGTGAGTGTCTTCTTTAGCTTTGGATAGCGTAGTCCTTCAGTAAGTGGTTAAAGCAATGTTTTGAATGTATAAAAAGAAGGATGAAAACCACTTGTGGAAACTCTCTTTTGTACCTTTTCTTTACATTTGAAAGGAAATCAAGTGTCTTTTTCTGTAAACGATTCATCAGGAACCACAACAGGAATGCTCAGAGCTTGAACAACCTCTTCTGCACACTTCTTCCATAAATCATGCATTTATTTCTGACTTCCCTGGTAAACCCAAGTTGTGCTTTTTACAGGTGATTTTCATGCCTCCTGTGCCAGGTTATAGCTGCCAAGCTATTTCCAACCCTCCCTAGCATGTTTGTCATAGGTTAGGAAGTCTGTGAGGCTGCAGAGAACTATGGTGAGAGAGCATGTGTTATATCACAAGTGGTTTCTACACATTCCCAGCAAGAGGAAATTATTTTGAACAGCATAGTCTGCCTTGCTTTGTGTTGCTAGGGCACAAAGCTGTCAAATGTTCTTCGGTTTAAAGAGGACAACAACACTGACAACTGCAGGGATTTCAAATAGGTACTGGTTTCTCAGTTATGTAGCGAAGAGACAATATTATTAATTTCCTGATCAAAAAGAGTGGGAACTGACATATCCATTGGCTGGTGAAAACCATTGGGATCCAGGCACAAAGGTGTTGACCAAGTCAGTCTCTGTGCTGTGGAGAAACATTCATTCAGCTGGAAGCTACAGCAGCAGCAGCCACAGCTGAGCTGTCCGCTGCCCTAACCCATGGTCAGTCCTGCAGCAACAGAAACTGGGGAGGGCTGGATCCAACCCCATTGCAGCAAAGCAGTGGAACTGGGAGAAGCAATGGCCATCTTGCCTTTCAGTGGTCAACAGTGAAGGCCTTCTCCTTACCTACAAAGGGAGAAGCAGAAGGAGATGTGCCAGGAGGGGAAGGAAAAAAACGGTTCTGGTAATTTCTGCAAAGATTCTACACCTGGGGTAGGGCAGGTCTGCTTGTGAATATAAACTAGTGAATGAGAGGCTGGAGCTGCAGAAAGGGCCCTGGGGGTCCTGGTCATTGTCAGGTTGGACATGACTCAGCAGTGCCCTGGCATCCAGGAGGGCCACCCATGTCCTGGGGGTCATCAGGCACAACATCACCAGCTGGGCAAGGGAGGGGATTGTCCCACTCTGCTCTGCTCTGGGGTGGCCTCACCCTGAGTCCTGGGGGCAGTTTTAGGGCCCAAAATATAAAAAGAGACATTAAACTATTAAAGACTGTCTAAAGGAGGGCAAAAAAAGATGGTAAAGGGCCTTGAGGGGAAGTCATTTCAGGAGTGGCTGAGGTCACTGGTCAGCTCAGCCAGGAGGAGACTGAGGAGAGACCTCATTGCAGTTACAACTTCCTCATAAGGGGAAGAGGAGGGACAGATAGTGATCTCTTCTCTGTGGTGAGCAGTGACAGGACTCCAGGAAATGGCATGAGGCTGAACTAGGGTGGCGGTAGGGTTGTGGAGGGGGTGTGTTTAGGGTAAATATCGAGAAAAGGCTCTTCATGCAGAGGGTGGTGGGGCACTGGAACAACTCCCCAGGGAAGTGGTCACACCACCAAGCCTGACAGTTCAAGAAGCATTAGGACAACACTCTTGGGCACATGGTGTGACTCTGTGCAGGACCAGGAGTTAGACTTGATGACTCTGATGGGTCCCTTCCTACTCAGCATATTCTATGATTCTCTGAAAGGAAGGAACAGAGATGTGTCCTTGAAGCAGAGACATTGACGTGTTTAAAATTGTGGACAGTCCAAGACATACTGTTTTCTCAGGACTGCCAATAGCTGAAAGCTAAAGATGTGGAAGATTATGTGTTATCCATAATTCAGTTTCAGTGTTATATACTGAAAACAAGTGATGATACCATTGCCATGGAAAGGTCTCCAGCAACTGGCAGAGTAAAAAAAAACCAACAAAACTTTGCTGTCCTTCCTTTTATTTCATAAATGTCAAGCTATATCATACAATTCTCTAATACTTGTTTTGCATCCGTGTTCAAATACTCAGGGGGAACACTTGAAATCAAGCAGCTGAGACAGAGAAAAAGGGATCAGATCACATTAGAAAGCTAAAATTATTTCAATGGAGTTTTACAGAAGAGACCAAGCTGGTGTCTCTTACAGATTGGTCAAGTGATGCCTGGACCCAGTGTGAATCAAATCTACTGATGATTTCTTTGATGTATAGTCGCGTCTCCTTCCCTGCTTTCCTACTATGTGAGCTTTTTATCTTCTCCTCTGTCTGGCACTTTGTTTGCTTTCCCTTTAGAGAGAGACTAAAATGGTCAGAGGACTCATTACTATATCCCCAAGGCAGCATTGGAATGAAGACAAGGGACATCATTGTTGAAAGGCAGTAAAATGATGGGATGTAACAAGAAATACACTCAGGGAATGCCAGCTAATGCTCACAGCCCTCTCAAGGTAGTTTTAGCAAAGAGAATCTTGAATTTGTCACAACCAATCAACCTGAAATCATTATGGTACTTAACAAATGAAGAGTTTATAGCCATGGATATTTTGTTATATGCTCAGTGAAGAATGAAGAAAGGAATACAGCAAAGGCAAAATAAATTTCTGTTTAAGATCAATGAAAAATTAATAAAGTTAAAATAGGACTATAGGTGGCCTAAGATGTCATTTCAAATGGGTGTCATCTACTTGAGATAACTAGGACTTTCTTCTAAAACAGGTCTTTGGAAGTGTGTTGACCAAATATTAGCTTATTTAGGAGTTTTATAGGTCACAACTTGGTTGTTCTAGGCAATCACACACCTGCTCAGGGAAGCCAGACAGATGCCATTATCAGAAGGTGTTACATGGAGAGGTGCTGTGGTGTGGTACCCTGGCCCCAAAGGGAAAACACTCAGCAGAGGCACAGTCAGTGTTTTCAGGACAGAACATCTTACCTCTGTGCAAAGATAACCAGAAAATTTCTGGATCAGAAACACCATGGGAAGCTAAGACCATCTCACCACCCTTTCAATACAGCACAGAAGTAGCTGGATGACACAATTAATACATTTTTTATAGGGTGAAAACGCTAGTGACACTTCTGTGTTTTCTTCCTATTATTATTCAGAGCCACACTACCCAGCAGCTGCAGCTTCCAGAGAGTCCAGCTGAGGCTCAGCATTATGAACTAATCTCACTGTACCTTCAGGCATTGTTTAACACACATCTCTTGTTCCTGTAGCTTAGCTAAGACAGAAGACTGTCACTGAAGTCTGACTCCCCTGTTTTATGTGAGAAGACAAACTTAGACTCAGGAAGAACTACAAGACTAAGTGAGAGGACCAACAGGACCTGTGCATGTTGAAACACTTGCTGTTCTAGCAGCCCCTCCTGTGGAATGAAAAAGGAGAAGAGGCTGTTTCATTCAGACTTTGCAGGTCTGTTGTATGAGTAGGGGGAGGCAAGAGGGCAATCTGCAGGGCAATTCCCTTGACAGTCTGGGTATTCTCTCCCCCAGTCCTCTCCTGTGTTCCTTCCTCACTCATCTACTCACACTGCTGCTTGATTGAGCTTACCTACCAGTGCTTCATGTTTTTACCACTGAGCTATTTAGGAAGCAATACATTTGTATTGCCATTTGCACAGTGCCATTTGCACAGCTCTGCTTATTCTGAAGATATTCACTATCTTTTTTCTCCTACTAGGTACTACTCTTTTCTATTATTTCTTACTTTCTTTTTTTCTTACTCTAACTCTCCTACTGCACAGTACTGTTTCTCTTCTCTTTGTTTAGAATTGAAGTGAAATTCAGGCAGACACTTGAGTAGAAACCCCTGCAAAAAGATTTGGGATTACATCAGCACTCATGAAATTACCTGTAAGTTCCATGAGTCTTTCTTCAGTAGCCTGGATTACCTTCTTCTGTGGTTTTGTAGGATGACTGACCCCAAACCAACCTCTCTTCTAACTGCCTCCATCTCTGGGGACATACTGCACACTCAGCCACATCTTTTGTTGAGTCACAAACACCTCCTCACAGGCTGGCCTATTAGTAGTGGTGGGAACATTGTACAAACATTTGCCATTTGTTTTCTGGCAGTTCTTGATTCCTGCAGCACTTTCTTGATGGCTGCTTTTGCAGTGGACTCTGATAAACAGATGTAACACTTTTATAAGGACATAACAAGGCACAAACACTTTCCTACCACTCACTAGTTCTTTAAGCAGTTTAGCAGAAATTCCATAAGTTTTCTAATATGTTCATTCACTTTTTTTTCCTTTTTTCTCCTTGAGTAGTGTCACTTTAATGCAGTCACTAGCAGCTCATCTAGCATCAGCAGATACACAGTTACACACTATTTCCATTTCCAAGAACCTCTTTCTATAAATAATAGGAATCCTTTCATCACACAATATTCTCTTTCATCTTTGTCAGTCACTGATTCCAGTCCAGTGACCTTTTCACTTCCATTTACAATGAGCCTGTTTACAAACATAAACCACTTCTTGCTTTCATCTCACTTGCCTTGTCCATCTCTGTTCTCTTCCTTTGCAAGGACAGTGTCACATCACTTCTCTCTGCTGTGTTGTTATCTTTTTATTTAGACCTGGTCTCATGTCTCTTTTTTCTTTTCCTTTCACCTCTTTGCAGAGGTACCTAGGGTATGATCATAGAAATACAGAATCTTAGAATGGTTTGGGTTACAAGGAACCCTAAAGTTCATCTAGTTCCAACTCCCCTGGCATGAGCAAGAATGCTTTCCTCAACACCAGGTTGCTCAGGGCTCTATCCAGCCTGGCCTTGAACAATTCCATGGATAGGGCATTCACAGCTTCTCTGGGCAACCTGTTCCAGTGCTTCACCATCCTCACAGTAAAGAATTTCTTCCTTATATCTAATCTAAACCTGCCCTCTTTCAGTTTGCAGCCATGACCCCTTGTCCTGTCACTACGTGTCCTTGTTAAAAGTCCCTCTCTGTCTCTCTTGTCCCTCTAGGTTCTGGAAGGTGCTCTAGTGTCTTCCCAGATTTTTCTCGTCTCCGGGCTGAACAGCCCCATGTTTCTCACCCTAGAGAGGTACTCCAGTCCTGTGATCATTGTAGCCTTTCTCTGGGGCTCACTCCAACAAATCCACATCCTTCTGGTGCTAGGGACCCCAGAGCTGGATGCAGCACTGTGGATGGGGTTTGAGCAGAGTACAGCAGAGCAGAGCAGAGGGGCAGAATCCCCTCCCTGGCCCTGCTGGCCACACTACTGTAGATGCAGCCCGAGGGATACAAGGGGAACAGACCGTGCGGGCCTAAATCCCAAACTAGCTGAGGGGATTTTTACAGCCCGAAACCCACGGATCCTTCAGCAGCCCAGGACAGATTTGGCTTTCCGGGCTATAACTGCATGTTGCTGGGTCATCCATCAGCACTCCCACGTCCTTCTCAACAGTGCTGCTCTCACTCCATTTTCCGCTCAGTTTGTATTCATGCTTGGGATTGCCCCAACCCAGCTGCAGGAACTTGCACTTGACTTTCTTGAACTTTGTGAGGTTTTCACAGACCCACCTCCCAAGCCTGTCATCCCTTCCCTCCAGCACATCAACCAATTTGTTGAGCTTGTGATACAAAGCAAAATGCTTTGTGTTTTTGGCAGATTTGCTAACTGGGAAATTCAGAATTTTGACATTTCTCCCTGTGGAAGAAAGCACAAAGTTAGGACAAGTGAACCTCAGCCAACATCATGCTACTGCTACAGATTATAATTATGTTATTTGATCCTGTGAGATTCTTTCAAATTATTTTGCAATGGTCTCTGAAACATCAAGTTCAATTTCATTTAAGTGTTAAATACAGCTGTGACTTCTTTTCCTTTGTTGTAAGCTGTATGTCACACATTCTTGTGTGGCAAAAAGATTTCTGATTGAAGAGCAGCTCAGCATGTTCCTGTAATTAATACCGGAGAAAACTCAAATCTTAGTTCAGAAATGCTCGAATACCTTCAAACACAAAGATGTTCTGACAGCTGAGCATCCAGTGGGAATTCTGGATAAGAAATAGATACAAATGAAGTAATTTTTCTTCAGGCCTTTGCTAATGAGTACAATGGATGAGTGAAGCAGGCAGCATATAACTCAGCCAAATGGTACGCAGGTCACAGGTCACACAGCTTGCTCATTGGCAGCAGTAAAATAATAGAATCACAGAATATCCTGAGTTAAATATCCTGATCCAAAAAGGATCACTGAGTCCAATTCTTAGCCCTGCACAGGACCATCCCCAAGAGTCACACTGTGTGCCTGAGAGCATTGTCCAAACACTTCTTGAGCTCTGTCAGTGCTCCCTCCCTGGGGAGCCTGTTCCAGTGCCCAACCTCTCTCTGGATGAAAAAACTTGTTCTGATATCCAGCCTAAACCTCCCCTGACTCAGCCTCATGCTGTTTTCTCAAGTCCTGTCATGATTTATGAGAGTGAAGAAATCAGAACCTGTCCCTTCTCTTCCTCAGGTAAGGATGTTGACTTGTAAGAAAGATTGCCAGGAGAGCTACATAGGGAATATTAATCTATTAATGTTTTGATCTATTCCTCTTCTGGAAGAGGCCAAATGCTACATAAATTTGAGTTGCTGCTCCACCATGCTGATTTTTGCCATATTCAGACTGCTCGTCATGACATCTATTTATTTTCATGTCTATTAGGGCCCCTCAGTCTAAGAGAGAGATGAAGGACCCAAGACAGAAATCCCACAGTTGGGGACTTCCAGGTACTGGTTTGTGGCACAGTGCAAGGTGGCATCTAGTGTAGATATAAAACTAGACTATTCATCCATTTAAATCCATTGTGTTAAACACTGAATGGGAAATTGTTTTGCCTGTAATTAGGATGGTAAAGGTACCCCAGAAGCCTTTGTGCATTATATTATTAATTTATTTTTGGTTGGGGGGTGGAGATGGACTTCTCAGCAGAATAGATAACTAGGGAGTTTATGAAAAAGCTCTTTGTTTGCATAAAGCAGCATGTGAGTAATTTTCCTGCTGAAAGCACCTTGGCTGTGCTTGAAAATAGCTGCTTGTCCCTGACAGTCAACATTCCTGGCTAGTTTGTATCTATATGGGGTGATATGACATAGATGCCTGTGTCTGAGCAAGAGCTTTACATTATTCCTTAATTGAGAAATACTCAATGCTCAACATTTGTATTGGAGAAAAATAAAAGCCTTTGTAGTGTGACCTTTGAAGTAATTTCAAATGGGTATCAGGCTTTTTTTTTTTTTTTTACATGACAGCTTCTGATTTTGACCATTAAGTAATTTGGACTTTAGAGTTAGGATTTAAGTGTCTGGATGATGGGTCTGGAAGCAGTTAGGCTAGGGGTTGCCTACATACCATAGTTTAAAATCCACAATTAATGATTCCAGCAAGTTAGAAGACACAGTAGGTGTGCTTCATTCTCTCTAGCTTTAGCTGTCTGAAAGCCAGGATCTAGTCTGTTTTGTGCCCCCTTCCTCAGCCAATGAAGAAATATGACCTCTCGAAAAAGTGATACTCTAACTAAAGCAGGTGTCTAATTAGTTTCAAAATGATGAATCAAATGTCTAAATGCTCTAAAGCTTCATGTTTGAGTTATGCAAGATAAATTGGCCTCTGGAGTTTCCTGCCTTGGCCTTTTGATAGTGAAAATTAGCTATCTAAGTGTGCTGATGGTTGCACTTAAGGTGTTGAATCCCTATTAGAAATGATAACTATGAAAATACTGCTCAAACTACATCTGTTTGGTGTGTTTGGCCCTCTTTACTGCTAACACTGTTTAAGAATGAGGGATCAACTGAACAGTCCTTATGGGAATAAATGCTCCTGGTTTCTGCTCAGAGGGATGTGAAGAATATGAAGCTTTTTGCTTTGTATCACAGGCTCAACAAAATGGAAATTTCACCCACGACAGCATCTCTTGGCATGATGGTGCACCAGGTTAGTTGTTTACAGCCAGTACAAACCACAGTTAAACCTTAAGACTGGAGCCAAGTATAGATTTAAGTTGAATGAACTAGTTTGTTTTTCTATTGAGATTATAATATGTTTAAGCCCTTAAATTTTCCAACTTGCAATTCCCTTGCATAGCCAAACTTCTCTACTTCAGTTATTGTTGTGAGAATGGAAATGAAGCTCAAGATAATTTTAGGAAGGAGGTAATATAAAAGAGGATCTTGAAGGCCTTCAGGAGCAGTTATGGAAAGATGTCCACAAAAGCCCACCTGCTCTAGGGGGTACATTTTGTAGGTTTCAGGAAATTAACATTATTGATAAAAAGTACCAATGGAGGACAATTGGTGAGGCAAGCCCCTTCTCTGGAGCCTTCCCTTCAGCACTAATTCACAAAGAGCCAAGATAGGACAGGAGCTTTGTACCCCCTGGAGCTTGGAGCTCTGGGATTTGTTTTGTCTTTCTGCTTAGGGAAAGGCCATGGGAAAGTACTGGGAAAACTAGCTCCTAATACAATAGGTGACAGAGTTAAAAATATATGTGCAAAGAATATAGAAAACATATAAAAGAGAAAAGACAAAACCCAAAAGACATCATTACATACTTGTACATGACTATACCTGCCAGGCACAGCTGGTCACATGTCTGCAGGTATACACGCTATGACTCTGAAAACATTTAAGTGTGTTCCTGATGTAAATAGTGCTAGTAGTACCATTGATGCGTGTTACTGCTTAAGTGGGCAGAATTAAAGGTGCTTAAAGGCCATAGATTACACAAGATCTAAAAAACTTACCTCTTCATACAGAGTTACACTGGAGAATTGCAAGTCCTGAGTGAGTCTGCAAAGACACCCCAGAAATGCCCACCAGCATTGCATACAGGGTCACAAAAAACACCACTGGGACAGCAAGCTACTTTTAGCTAGAAATCATTAAAACCAAAGAGCTACTACCAAATTGTCTCCTCCGATAAATTATCACTAAATTTAAAGTAAATCATGTAACTTTTCCAGCTCTCCATTAAATGGACTTATACAGTTTAAGCTCTGTGGAGCTGAGTTCTTTTTCAGCTGTCTGCGTTACTGAAGGCTAAATACTACACACAAATTAATAACACAATTAAGCTTTGAATATAGTAGTAAAAGGATTAGTTTGGGTTCTTTTTTTTTTCTGTTTTGGAAAGCTGTTTAATTTTCATAGTTCTCTCCTCTGCTCAAATATTTCCTCTTTTTCTCTTTGCAAGAGTGGCTTTTGGGGTGAAGCTTGAATCCTGCTGTAGTGGATCTTCTCTTATACACTTTGCATTAGCAATTTCCTGCTTCACTGCTCCTGCACTATGAGACAAGCTTTAAGATTTAGTGATCTTATAGCAGAGTTGAATAACAGCACTTCCATTTCCTTTTACAAAAATTGGCATCTCTCTTGCCCTAGTCACTCAGATGTACCTAAACAAAAATTGCAACAGAGAAAGGAAAAAGTAGCGTCAGATTTTTTTTAACAGTGGCTCTCAGGCATCTGCATTTTTTGGAATACAAGAACAACCAAGTTGATGCATTTGAAGGGGATTTTTTTCCTTTGTCACATAATGATGTGCCATTATTCCTTTGCCACTGGTTTTACTAGCAGAAGAGTGGTTTGTAGAGGCTTTCCTTATGTGGAAGCTGTAGCACAGTTGTGATCTTATCTTTCTCTGCAGCTTTTCTACTTCTGTTAAAGCCATTGTCTGATAGAGGAGTAGACCTGTGCACAGTCAGCGATGGGGATGTAGTAGCCATTTGTGAGCAATGTACTTCTTGTACTCCTGTTTTCTGACTTCTTTGCTCTTTTTTAAAAAATTAAATACTTAAGATCTGTTTTTCTTCATGATTCCCACAGACTGTTAAGCTGAATTTTCCACACATCTCTTTCCTGAGAGGAAAAAATTTATTTAGAGCACATGCTTAAATGGTCTACCTTTTAATTTGCTGACATTGAACTTCACTTTACATTTTGTTGCCACTCTACATGGAAGCCACTAGTAAATTAGGTCCCTTTGCAACTTTTCACTACCATCCTAATTTTTTTGCAGTCCTGAATAATTTTCTATAATCATGATGTGCCAATCTTGGCACATCAGTATAATGTTCCTTTCAGACTTTCAAGCTGTTGAGCACCAGAAATGCCTGCATGGATCCCTATGAGCCCCCTGGCTCAATCTCCCTGTTGTGAAAAATTTTAGTTCATAACAAGACCTCCATCTTCCTCCAGGCAAGCAGAGTGTTTTTAAAGCTCTTGTGGAGAGAATATACCCAAACTTTTAACAAAATTCTCATATTCCTACTACACTGCAGTGTTCTTGTTTACATAATAATTGAAACTTCAAAGAAATGTAGTGGATTTATGAAGCACGACTTTTCACCATGAAAGTCATACTGACCCTTCTCCAACATATCATGTTTATTTCTGAGTCTATATATTCTGTTCTTTAATAGAGTTTCTACAAATGTACCCAAGATGGAAAACAGATTTACTAGGCTCATGTCAACAACCATTTTAAAAAACTGGCACCAAACTTCACATCTCTGGTACCAATACCGGTGTGTGTCTTACGATATGAAATGGAGTTGGCTCTTCAGCAATTTCATACATGAATTCCTATAGGTGTCCCGAGTGAACATTTTTAGTTCTGCAACCTGATTTGTTACAAGTTATTTTGTAGTTTTTTTCTGTAGTGTTTTCTAAGTGTTTTCTCAAACATTTCAGTTTGAGACAGTTCATCATATTCTTATCCCATATAAAGTGCTCTGCTGCCTGAGCCTCCCCCAGATCTTTCACCATGACCAGTAGTGGAAAAATTCATTAAACATTTTCAACCTTATCTTCCATGAGCATTCCTTTTACATCTTGATCATATATCTGCCTGACTAACTAGCTGGCAGCTGTCCTACTTCTGATGTGTTTAAAAGGAGAAGTTTTTTTAATGAAACATTTTTATGCCTTCAGTAAATTGCTCCTAAAAATATTTTGGGCTTCCTTGTGGTTTTCTGTAAACTTTCCAGTTTTTATGATCTCTTTTCCTCGCTTGGATGAAACTACTTTTATTTTTTCTTTTTTTACTTTTGAAGTCTTTCTTCACCCTATTAACTCCAACTGACTTGTGATTTTCTTCCTTTTAAAGTTTTGTGAGGGTAGGTCCTTGCTTACTTAGAACCAACCTCTAACAGGACATCTTAAAGCAATTTCCACACCATGCAAAATTTTTTTGCCCTTTTGCCTCTTTCCTAGTTTTCTCTTTTTTTTTTTGGGAATTCTATTTTTTGAAGTCAAATACCTTTCACATTAATTCTTCCAACTCTTTTGCTCCTATTGGCATAGTCACTGTGCCTCTAATATAAGGTTATATTGTGTCTCCTTTGCAGCCAGTTTGAATAGGCCACTGCTTGGGCCTGAGTCAATACCAGCTTTCTCTGGTGGGGACTCTCCAAGCTGTTACATCATGCAATCATAAGTGGGCACTGGCTCCAGTCCTCAGCCCTGAGAAGGGGACACAGCAGGTGCCTCTGGCACCCTTCTGCACAACAGCAGCTCCTGGCACTCTTGAATCTCTAGGAAGGTTTCTTCAGACTGTTAATAGCTCACTGGCCTGCTTTGTCACACATGTTATATGATCCCACCCTGCTGCTGTGATGGAAGTGTCCTGCTTGATTTATCCACCAGTATCTTGCAGCAGCAAGAGGGAAAGCCTGAAGTAAACAAAGATTCAGAAGCAGAAGTCTCTCCCTGGGGTATTTAGTCCAAGAAGAAGGAAGTTGTTGTCTACTGCCAAACATTTATTCCCTGTGACTCCTTGCTAAGAAGGGATCCTTGTTTTTCATTTCCTTAGCTATGGCTGTGAACAAAGAGCAGACTCTCTCTCTTAGTCCTCAAGAATACGGTGCTTTCAGGCTGTGTTTGTCAAGAGTGTCCCAAAGCTTTGAATTCTCCAGTGCCCAGCCCATCTCGGGGTACTTTCTCAGGAAACCAGACACTGTTTTTTCTCAGCTGTCATCTCTGGAGCTGGGTCTCATGTCATGAACAGGAGTATCTGCTGCCTGTAAAAGGACTGGGAAATTACAGGTGCTCTGGGTGTTTGAATCACCTTGGATTTTCATCATGGAGGTGAGGCAGATCTATTTCCAGGGGCTGTCATGCATATAGGCCTTTCTTAATGAGAATTTATGAGGCCAGTGAGGGACAGAGGGGAGAGAGTCTCCCTTAAAACAGCATGGAAGTCAGATACCACACACGGGGATAAGCCCCAGAACCTTGGCAGAGCTGTGGACTTGGTGAAGAGGTAAGCCATTTGTTTGGATAGAAAGAGACTGAGGATAACACTACTGAGTTGGAAAGAGTATGTATCTTTTTTACAGGTATTGGCTTTCCTTGACCTTTATTTATTAAAAAAAAAATTAACTTCTCTCTGTTTCAATTAATCAATGAGTTGGTTCTAGTTTGGTTTTTCTTTCCTTCTTACATAGATTTCAGCTATTCCAAAGAGTTCCAAAAATTAACCTTTCTGCCTTTACTGATTAACTTTGCTTTTCAAATATATCTTTTCTCTGTCTCTGTGTCAGTTTCAGAGTACCCCTCCTAGCCCAAAAGACTACATTTTCTCCCTTTGATATTGATACTGTCATGGTCCAGAGCTACCACATCCTCTTTGATGTTGTATAAGAAACTATCTAGAAGCCTTCAGAGGTCCAATGCTATTATTATATGTGGCCTACAAAACACTGGCCAGGTTTCCACAGCTTTGGAAACTGGATTATCTGTGTACTTGACAATTGAATCTTTCTGTAGTGTATCTTTCTGTCTTTTACAATGAAAGCTAGATTCCTTGTCCACTGAGCGGTATCCTTGGTGAAAAAGAATATATGGACATCCTAGGGTTAAGAGAACCCATGTACTGGAAAAAATTTGCTCCTTTTCAGATGAGTGGTGCCCTGATGTGGGACTGTTTATTAGCACAGGTGCTGTAGCCCACAGCTGGGACTGTGCTGTCTCCACATGGATTGGTGGTGCTCTGCTGTCTCCCCAAGCTCTTTCCATTTGTCCCGTTTGCCGGGGCCGGGAGCTCAATTGCTGTGAGCACGCCCCATCTGCTCAGGGGCAGATAATGGCACAGATGATACCTGTGCATTACGTGAATCAAGGGGCTTCTGCTCTCCTTCTGGTCTCATTAGATAGTTTGCTCCAAGCTTCTACAGAGGAGATAGTTAATTAAGGGTAATTAATCTACCGTTGCAGTGCCCAGCACTCAAATGGAAACCAAACAGCAACCTATTTATCACTCCTTCAGACCTTTGTACTGAATCCAGTTAATATTGTTAAAGCTGTGGATTTAATTCAAAATAGGAATTTGAACTACCATGCTCAAGATTTTCTTAATATTAATAAGTGGTGCTCAAATTGGATAAATTCTAAAACTGTATGTCTGTTTTGTCTAAGTACACTGTACCATGCTGGCAAAGTTTTAAATTAGCTGAACTTAAAATCTAATTGAATTACACAATTCCCAACCTGTCTCAAATTTAAATGTAATTCACCCTTAAGACTAGCTGATCTGTAGTATCCAAATTTACTGAACTTATTTTACTGCAGTTTGAAACTCATCAGGTAAGAAAAGCAGATTTTATCCTAAACAGTCTATTCTTTCTGTGGAATATAAATTTTATACTATGTATCTAAATCTGCAAGCAATCTGAACTTGAAAAAATAGTACATCCATGTTCTGATGTGTACATAGATGCCTACGTAGCTAGCATGTACTTGGCTTACAAGAGTATTGTTCTTCATCTTAAGAACATCTTAAAACTGTCCTCCTCTGTAAAGACAAAAATGAGATCTGCTAGCTTCAATTTACCTGGGGAGCTGGGGTGATCATGGCCACTTTGCTAGACTTAAACACCATTGCTGTTTAAATCAGGCTTCTGTTTGCATCTGATAGTCTCCTTAAATCTATGTGTAGAAATAAAACCATGGACACATCTTATGTCCTCAAGAGGAAGATGAATCTTCTGGTAATGTGCTTCATACAATTATGTTTTATGATCCTATTACCTTATGAGTGGTACACTACATAAGCTCAGCACCTTTGAAAATAACATAATATATACTATTGACAGATGACAAGAGACAAAAGATTTGTCAGCATAGATCTGTAAGAAGTATAGGATGAAAAGTAAAAGAGGAATCTGTCAGTGGGGTAATTGGTTGAATCTCTAAAACACGAATCCCATTTTAAAGCCTGCTGGATGATGCTTGCTTGGCACTGCAAGACCATCTGAGACATAACTATCCAGGACTGATTTTGATCTTATTGGCAAACTCTGCCTTAGCATCCTGCAGATCATTTTAATTCATGTGTCATTTGTGGCTTTCATGGATTTTCACACAGGAAATGGAGCCACTTGGTTCCCCTTGGTTTAATTTTTTTTTTATGTCCTCCAAATGTCCTTGCAGTCACTGCAAGTCTTGTGCAGCTGAGAAGGGCAGTTTCACAGTAGGATGTGAGGTTAACCAGCCTGGGGAACTGGACTGTCCACCCCCAAATCACAGCTCACAGGACCAGTCTGGGTAGGAGCTGTTCTGCAGCTCTTACCAGGGTACTGCCACTGCTGCTGCCATCCGTGTGCCTTGTACACTTTTCCTTTTTAAAGATATCCCTTCCCTCTTTAAAACTATGTCCTCTGGGATATGTGTCAATGAAATCAACCAGTTTTATTTCAGGTGGTTTATATCTCTTAAATTCCAGCTTTAAGAAGTCCACTTATCAGTTGGTGGCACCAAGGTACTCTGTGTGTGTGCAAGGAGCTCTTGTATCAACGTGGAAGGGCCCTTCTCAGGAGCTGTGAGTCTATTGCTGTGAGTATGATGTGATAACACAGCCTCAGACTGCAGCAAGACAAATCCTGGTGGCCTGAGAGAAGCAATCTTCACAGGGAGAGCAGTCAAGACTGGAATAGACGTCCACATATGGTGGGTGATGTTTGCTTCTGTTGGTGCATTCCGTTACAATGTAAAATAAGAATGGTGATTTAAACAAAACAAACAAAAAAAATTATATATATATATCTCCTTGGTGCTGAATTACATGGTGTAACTTAGAATAATGCATATGTGCTGCAACATGGCCTGTTGCAAAGCCTCCCTGGGGATCTTTCTGCATACTGCTTTGGGAGACATCCTTAAAGCAACACCCAAATATCAGCATCAGGTGTGAATGGGCGCTACTCTCTACCAGCAAAAGCTGACTTTTTTTTTTTTTTTTGTAGCAGGGGCACCTAAGATGAAAACTCTCTTCCACCTCTCTGTCATGTTTATGGACTGCTGCATGGATAACTGACTGCTTCTGCTTGGCGAGGGTGATGCTAACATAAAGCCTTTTGCGGTATTACACTGCGCCACAAGGTGGCACTGGAAGATTGCTATAATCCAGCGTAATTAACACCATCACCCCGCAGTCTCTGACAGAGAAAGCACGAATTTTTGTATTAAACGATGTAAACCGAGGGAACTGGCAATTTTTTCTTTCTTCTGATTTTTGGATTCACTGAAATTTTTTTTAGTGAAGTTTTTTCAAGAGTGAAAGGGAAATGTGTCGGTGTGCAGTGTAGCTATTGCAAAAGCACAACAGACTAACTAGACAAACTGACATCCCTTTGTTTTTCAACATGTATTCGTTAATACTGGCGTTCCTAACAGCTGTGTCTGTTTTTGTAGCGAATTGTTCATACCTCAGCAGCAACTGCAATGCAAAAGTGGGATTTTAATTTCCTCTGTAATTTCTTTGGTAAGTTGTCTGAAGCTTTCTCTTCCCTTACAAAGCTGAAAATCTATTTCAGGTTTTCCTTAAAGGTGAAAATTCTCCCAAAGTTTGTCTGCTTCTAATAGATTTCACAGTAGTCTAATCCAAAATATCTCACTTGGTTTTAATACCAGATGTAGGCTTGGGTAAACAAAACCAGTCAATTACCGTATTGCTATTACAGGTGAAATATGACACGTTTTTGCATGGCTTTGCAAAGTATATAGCTCCTTCCCATATTGTCACATTTCTTTCTGATCAAAGCTGTTTTGTACTTTAATGAAGTAACAAGATGTTGCTCACTTGGGTGGGCCATTGTCTGACTGAAGACTGTCTTTTACACCTATGACTAAAAGAATGCCCTCAAGCTAACAAAGAAAATAAAACATGTTGGTACCTTTCTAGTCCTAAGTACTACAGCTAAAATGTACAATCTTGATCATGAAATGTGAACAGCCTTCAATAGTTTAAAAAATATTCCTTTCTGGTCTTAAGACCTGACCACATGAAATAATTTACTTGATCGGGGACTTGGAAAAAATTTGTCTTTAAAAATTCTTGTTGCTGCAAGACATATCCAAAGGAGACTTCTCACAAAAGCTCAACTCCACCTCGTTCAAAGGAAGTCTCAATACTTTGATTTATCTGATGAAGAACAGAGTGGTCATCCAAATTTACAGGTCTAAAACACAAAAGACAAAGTTTTTATGAATAGTTTCCTGATAGCTCATTTTGTCTTATAGGTAAAATGACATTAAGTTATTCATTATGAAAGGTAAAAAATCCCCCTCAGGTTTTGCTACTCAGTGATCTAGAGGCAAAATCAGTGTGGTTGGTAATCTACAAAACCACCATGAAGCAAAAGCAATGTGAAAGGGTTCAGAGCTCTACAAAACACACTGAACACTCACTCAGAAACTGGTTTCTTTCTAGCTACAGCCAGTGGCAGCTGTATTTGACATGAAGGGTCCTGTGTCTGAGCTCAGGCTCTTCTATCTGAGATCATTAATCCTTTTATCAGGTGCTTTCTTAAAAGAGAATAAGGTTCCTTTTGGACACAGCCATTCCAGTAATTTACCACCTGTACTTCCCTTCCTGAGGTCAACAGAGCTTTTTACTGCAGCGTGTAAAAGCTGTAGCCCCAGCCTGGCTCTGTGAGCAGGTGAGTGTAGAGCAGCAGACCCAGCACTCGCTGCCTGTCAGCCTGGCACCAGTGTGCCTGCCACAAACCCCAAGAGGTAGAAGAGTGGGTGGAAAGAGCTGCCCCCAGAGCCTTCAGTGTGACGGCTCCAGCAGTAAGAAGAACCCGACTGGGCGTGCAGCCTGATGTCCTGCCCTGCCTGGCTGCAGCTGCAGCCACTCCATAGAGTGACAAGTAAATTCTGGCTTCAGGACAGCACTGCTGTTGGGTGTATGAAGTCAATACAGGATGAAGGAGAAAAAAAGAGGCAGAGGGAAAGATACTAAAGAGATCTGCCTTCAGTGAACTTAACACTGCATCAGAGATTTTATTCCTGCTTACAATGCAGTGAATGGAAAATAGTTGATTGCTGCTTCACAAGGTGTGGCTTCACAGTGTTGTTTTGGCACATACGATGTAGAGCCAGGATGTCCTAGCCTGGCAGGCTTTTGGGGGGAAATTTTGCCATTCTTCCCCATTGTCTGTCGAGTGTCCTTCTGCTCTGAATGCTCAAGGTTTATTTAGCTCTCTGACTCAACCCTTGAAAAGCAAACTGCTCCCAGGAGCCAAGGGCAGCTGCTTAAGACCGTGCCCTGGGCTGCAAGCATTCCTCCTTCCTTCAGCTCAGCCAGCAGCCCAAAAAGCCTTCAGAGACTTCCCTGCCCTCTTCCTCACCATCACTGAAAGGAAGAGAACTGGCTTTGCAGACTGTCCCTTACATCAGTTTCTTCTTCAAGACATTTTAACTCTCATATTTTAGCTCTCTTGTATAAAGCCTTCCCAGCTGACATGGTATACATTGTGTTATTTTGCAATTAAAACCCATATTCATAGACATAGAAATTGTAATAAAACTTTTGTTATCAAGTTTTATTATTCCAACAAGTGTTGCTGTCAGCTAATAATCCCTAGAGTGGACGTCATGAAATATTCTAATAATTGGATTTTAATTAAGCAATTCACTTAGTCCTACATTATTTTTGAAATCTAATTATGTCTTCTGGAAACTCACCCAAGTTGTGGTATTTTCTGGGACCTAATATACAGACTTCTTTCTTACTTTAAGTTCTTTTTCTCCACTTCTTATAGCTATTATTGAAAACCTTCTATTTCCTGTATTCCCACCATAGAAAATTATCTAGATCTAATGGATAAAATAAAAGTGGAATGCAAATAAAAATCTCTCTATATAATTATATATATAATTATAAATATTATGTTAGCAAATAACCTCCTTATGCAATGGAAGTTCAAAATATTTTTACTTATTAAATTTGTGATTTCCCCTCCTCCTTGAATTTAAAACCATTACTAATGAGAAAATCCCATCTATAAACTTGGCTGTAAATTTTATTCATATAGATTATAATTTATAATCTATGTTAACAGATTATTCATCTCAAGTATTTTTTGGGCACACTGAGTGTCACCTGCAATAAGTCTTATGAAGCCTGTAGGCTTACTCATGTTTATATCGCAGAAGCACTGAATGGTCCAACAACAAAACACAGCTGTTTCTACATTACCTTTTAGTCTTTGATGCTGAACATCACATCTCACTCCAGCATGGTGTGAATCCTCATGGTATAGTGTCAGGAGAAATAATTAAGAACACTATGAATACAAGTCACTTCTCTTGAAGGGGTTGGAGTATTCCTGTATTTTTCCATATGGGATAGAGAGAAACATCCCTTTGTGGTGTGCCTTTGACTGTAAGTAGGCAGAAATCAATGTAATAAAAATAAAAGTCTCACAGAGATATTTTTATATTTAGAAATAGCAATAGTACATACAGTCATATTCTGACCTTGAAAAATGGAAATAAAATGTGACAAGGGACTCTGTTTGTAGTATTTATACCAGCCATAAAAATGCTCTCTTCAAACATGAAGATTTCCTTGAAACAAAAGAAATCTATTTAAAATGTGAAGAGGGGAAGGGATAAGAAGAGAAGGTCTGATGAGTTAATGGTTGGCAATATGAAGAACATTTCAATAAGATTATTTACATGAGTGATATGAGGCATCTGGCCCACACACTGTACGGTACAAATATAGAAAAGCTGTGGAGGCCATAATCTGTCATTGTGGTGCATATGCAACTCTAGCTGAATTCAGCTTGCATATAGATAAGATAGTGGAGTTGCACATGCCCTACATATGTACTATACAGTTTACAGGCTGGACACTTCATATCACTCATGTAAATAATCTTACTGAAATATTCTTTGTATTGCCAAACACTGATTCATCAGACTTTCTCTTCTTATTCCTTTGCTTCTTCACATTTTAAATAGATTTCATTGTTCTCTGGCCCCACCTTTGCCTTCTTTGCTTTGATTTTTTTCCCAAGCAGTTTATTTCCAAAATAAGGGATGTGGCCTCTATGAATAGGATTCCATGGGATTCAGTTCTATTTACTATTTCATGATCCATGATTCATAATATTTCATGTCCATGTTTAGACAGGTTAGCTACATTGTGCAGTAAGTTTAGCACAATCATTTGATATTTATCATTACGGCATTGTATTTTCTTCTAGTGCCTCAAGCAATTAAACCATGTGCCCATCTTCCATTGGAACCTGTAACAGTTATTAATCACTTGCCATTGTCTTTGGATTTTCTGCTTGCAACCCTTTCAGTTCTTCAAGCCAGGACGCTATCTTTGCAGAAACAGGGAAGATATCTAAAGGCTAGAATGTATTTCCGAGCTTTAAAAATAGTCCAATTACATTCTAAACTCTAATTGGTCTTCTCCAAAGTCCGTTACTAAGCCTAGAACTTGTGATTCTTTAAAATCTCACTAGCTGATACTGCTTTGATGAGGATCTTATTGTTAAAATTGCAAACAGCATCCAAATGGTTGAAATTAAAATTCACTTATTCACTGTAAAAATCTAATATTCCACTTAAGCTGCTGCACCAATATTACAGGATCAGATGAAAGTCAAATGACTGTATCCAAAAATCTTAAATGTCAGATTTTTATATGCGTTTTATCATTTTATTCCCTTTGAAAATTATCACATTTACAGGTAGAATACTTTGGAGTTTGTTTTTTTTTTTTTCTTTAATAATAAAACCACTTAATCCAGACTCCTATGTACTCCTTACTCCTTTCTTCTGGAATGGCAGTGGAGAGAAGGAGCAATCCAAGCAGCATTTCTGAATGAAATCTCAGTTCCATTGTAGAAAGATTACACAAACTTTAGAAAGTTTGTCCCAGTGGCCTCTGGCTAAGGAGGTCAGCTGAAGGGCAAAGGAAGAAGCCCTCAGTTAAGCCAATGAGACCTTGGAACAGTCTGAACCTTCAGTAAACAGATTCATCCATCCTTAGGAACTTTGCCTCAAGAGTCTTCCCAACAATTCAAATAGATGCCACACAGATCAGGCCATTTATAGGAGACCTTGATGAATTCACAGGGTGAGTGAGGACATTTCAATGGGATGAAGTAAAGATGAGGCATGCTTGTGATTCCAGGGGAGCCAGGAGCTCCTCCAAAATGCTCCTCTAGACAAGGTATAAGGATCTGGATGAGAAAGACTAGGAGGACCTTCTTCTGTTTGACCAGCTGAAGGAATGATTATTCTCCTAGGACTTCTGCTTGTCACTCTAACATGAAGGCAGTGATCAGAACTTAGGTAAACTGAATCAAGTTATACATAGCATTGAATTTCTCCTTTCTGAAGAAATTATGTCTTCTCCAGGAACATGACCCAGTGAAACCTGACAGACTTTGCTTTTGCTGCTCCATACTAACCTGGCAATTTCATATCTAAAATAAGAGTAACTGTGCTGTGTTAAACAGCAAAACAGCAAGTTATTGCAATGATCAGCAGTATGCTCCACACACAGTTTATGGCAAGTTTGTTCTATGCAAAGAGAGCAATATCTATCTAGCCATCTCCTCTCTCTCTCTCTCTCTCTCTCTCTCTCTCTCTCTCTCTTTCTCTCATCTCTCTAGATTGTTTATTAGGTGTGGTTCTAGCCCCAGACTTATGGAGAAGTGAGAGTGGGAGAGATGGGAAGGAGGGAGTTGCAAGGGAAAAGTCAGCTGCAATTTTTTGTTATCCTTTTGAAACAAGAAGTCCCTAGGCAGCTTTAGTCTGCACTGCAACGCAGAGGCTGTCTGGAGGGGCAGGATGACAGTATGATTCCTCGCAGGCTGCACACTTCTGTTCAAAGCTGTGATATGAGCATTCTGCATGTCTAGCAGAGTGATGGTGCTGGAAGCATATGGAGGTGTCCATCTTCCAGGTGTTTGGAGCAGAAATGGCTATGGGGGAGGGCTCTAGTGCAGCTCTTTCAAAGAGCACTCCTTACCTTCCCCATTCTTTCCCTGCTCCCCTTTTATTATAGCGTTCCAAACTCAGATCCCAAAATTAAAACAGTATTTTACAGCTTGATACTGAATCCTTGGATCACAAGGCTGATGTGCTATGTGCTCTGAGAGAAGGATTTGACAGGACAACTGAAGTCTCCCTTTTCTTTCTCATTTCCCTCTCTGTACAGCTTACTCGTGTGCTTCTTGCTTTGCCTTTGGGAAGTGATAAATCTGGGGTTTACTACTGAGTTTGGGCATCTGGTAAGGCTGCTCTGTGCTGCTGGTATCCTCCCCTTCACTCTAGGGGTGATAGCGTCCCAATGTCACGCTCGTAATGATTCTGTTTAGGGGATGGAAGAGTGTATGGAAAACATCCATAGGATTCTTTGTAAAGTAGAAGCAAAAACATGTCGGTGAGACCTTTCCATTTGTATGACAGTTGGCAGGATAAGCCACAGCACCCGACAGGGGTGAGCTTTCCAGCTTCCCTCCGAGGGTCTGTCCAGCTACAGGTTCCTGCTAGCGTGGGAGAAGCAACCCTTCCATCCTGGAGCCTGGCTCCCGCAGCCGTCACCCATCAGGGCTCCACGATCCTGCCACCTCCGTGCCTGGCTGGCGGGCGCCCGCTGACTTCCCAGGCGGAGCAGCACTGCCGGTGCACGGGACACCGCAGAGGGAGGTGGAAAAACTAAAATGAAAGGGAAGAAAGAGGAAGAAGGTGCTCTGCCATGCTTCTTTAAGGCAGAAAGCCGGCTCCCGCGGGCAGGCAGAAAGGGAAAGGGCTGTGCCCACGCAGCAAGTGCGGGCAGCAGGGAGGGCAGGGAGGGCAGCGCCCGCTCCCGGGCAGAGGCAGGCGGCAGGGCGGGTAGGGCAGGCAGCAGGGACAGGGCAGGACACACGGCAGGCAGCAGGGACAGGGCAGGCAGCAGGGACAGGGCAGGACACACGGCAGGCAGCAGGTACAGGGCAGGCAGCAGGGACAGGGCAGGACACACGGCAGGCAGCAGCGCGGGCAGGGTGGGCAGGGCGGGCAGCGCAAGGCAGCTCGCACCGCCCGGGGAGGGCTCTAATTCATCACCCCGTTCAGCGGAGAGGATGGGACGCCGCTAAACTCCCCTTCCTCCCTCCTCCCTTCCCCCCTCGCCAAGCAAGCCCCCCCCTCCTCCCCCCTCGGCTGCTCTTTCTCTTTCCCCAAGCAGTGAGCCTCGGACAGTGCTCGGCTCCAGCGCTTTATTTTAAGATGATCGGCCAAGGTCTTTGCAGATAGATTTTATCTGAAGTTAAATAGCAGGCGCTCGCCGTTCACTCGCCAATAAGTCATTTTTAATAGAGACAAATCGCTCTGGACGCCCCGGAGCGCCGGTGCCGCCGCTCCTGCCCGCGCCCCCCGCCGAAGGCGAGCGGGCAGCCCGGGCAGCTCCCTCCTCCCGTAAGTGTCCTGCTCGGCGGATCCAGAGCGCGGCCGTGTGCGGAGAAGGGGAGGCAAGGGGGGGAGAGCCTGCCAGCCGCCCCGCCGCCCTGACAGTGCCTGCGCTGGATGCACAGCGGCCGCGGGACACCTCGGCGCGGAGCGCGGCGAGGAGATGCGCAGGGGTGGTGGGCTGCGCCGCGGCACTCAGCCCCGCTAGGCTCGCCCATGGAGCGTCCCGCGGAGCCCCGTCCGCCGTCGGATCCCCCACGCCGTACGTATCCCCACCGCGCCCCCCCCGCGGCGGCGGGGCTGTCCGCGGGCCGCTGGGGCGGAGAAGGGCTGGGGCCGGGGATGGGGGTCCTCGCCCGTCGGGGCGCCCCGGGGCGCGGTCCCGGCCCGGGGCGAGGCACGGCGCGCCTTTAGGAGCGGCAGAGGGAGGTGGGCGCTTGCAGGGGTAAGCAGATCCTGCTCGGGCGTCCCGAAGGCAAAGCTCTCTGCCTCGGCTTTGAGCGCGCAGAAGCATCCGGAGCCACGACCCCAGCGTCTGCTGTCGCCCTCTCCCCGCTCCGGCGCCGCTCCGCTCCCTAGCTCGCTGCCGGGGCTGCGCAGCCAGCTGGCGGGAGGCTGCCGCCCGGTCCCCGCCGAGGGCACACAGACAGGCAGGGCTGGCAGTGGCACCCCCGGGCCGTCCCAGCCTACACCACGGGGCTCTCCCGCCCAGTAAAAGGACTGAGCGCCGGGGAGCGCTGCCTGTGGGCGGTCTGCCGCCACCTCGGACCGTGCGATCACTTTGCTTTGACGATGGATTAACTCGATTTTAATCGTTTTTTGTTTCGCCCACCCCCATTCACACACCCCATCTCCTCGTTCTCTACCGCCGCCGCCCCCCCGCGCCCCCCCTTTCCCTACACACCTCTCTTCCCCCCTTGTGCTGAGCCTAACCTTGTCTTGTGGTCATGGGATCTATAATTTCGTTTTTGTCTAGGCTGGTGAGAGCTCTGCTTGTTCTGTAAAGTGGATGTCAGGTGGATCTATGTTCTGGAAGGAACAAAGAGGCAGCGAAAGCAGCGCGGGGGAAGTTTGAGCGGCGAGGATGCAGGCTGTGTACTGGTACGCGGTCCTTCTGCTGCAGCCCACTCTCTACCTGGTGAGTGTCCCCGGCCCCTCTCACGGGCCGGGCATGGGGAAGCTCGTCCGGGAGGAGGGCGCCAGCCTGGCGGAGAACGAGCAAACTCACGGCAACTACTTGCACGCCGCAGCCAGCCCTGCCCCGTCCTCCCGGGGCCGGGGCGGTGCGGGGCGGTGCGGGTCCCGGCCGGGAATCTCGGCTGGGCGCGAGGAGTGGGAGCGCAGATCTGTAACTCCCCCGCGGGGAAGGGGCGCTGCGCTGGGCCAGAGCAGGGCCGGGGTCTCCTGGGCCGCGTCAACCGGTGCTGCCTCCCGGACCGGTCCCTGGGTGTCTGCGTGGGCACCACAGCACCGCCGCGGGGGCGCCCGGCCGGGCTGCGGGATGGAGGCAACTTCCTGCCCTCTGCTCCCTCCTGAGGGTGGGAGCCCCTCCGGAAGGGAACCCCCGCGGTGTGCCACCACGGGCGGTGCGGCACAGGCGGGCGGGCACTCGGCGGCGAGCACAGCTAGTATTTTCCGCGAGAAGTGTCATTGACTTTCGTAGCAAATCTCCTTTAAGAGTACCGCGGGAACGCGAGTAAACATCGGCGTTATCTCCTTTCACACACACACACACGCACACACTTTATTCCCGCTACGATTGCAAGGAACAAAAACCAGGCAGTCTGCCCGTTTGCAGTGCGCGTCCTCTCTCGCTTGTGATGCGTTAAGCCGGCAAACGCTTGGCGGCAGCTCATCCCCGCGGCTACGGGGGAGGGAAAAGACCTTTTTCCAGGAGCGTTGCCGAGAGAAGCACACTGGCGCCTGTGCTGGGGGTGGTGACGGCGACGGTCCGGCTCGGGCTCCAGCTCCAGGGCTCTGGCTCCCGGGTTCCTCGGGCTCCTCGGGCTCCGGGCGCTGCCCGCGCCGCCGCTCCCTGCGCCGTGGCGCCCGCGCCACCCGGGGGCGCTGCGGGGCAGCGCGCGCGGCCCCGCGCGGGACAGCCAATCGCGCGCGGGCCCGCGCGGGCGGGGGTGGGGCAGGCGGGGCCGCACGCGCTCTTCCCGCGCCCGCGCAGCGCCCGCCGCGCCCGGCCCTATCCCGGCCCAATCTCGGCCCAATCCCGGCCCAATCTCGGCCCAATCCCGGCCCGGCCCGGCCCAGTCCCGGCCCTGCATCTCCCGGCCCTTCCCGTGCCCGCCCGACGTGGCTCCCTCATCGGGGGTGCTGCCCTCGTCGGGCGGTGCCACGTCTGCCGCGGGCGTCTCTCCTCCCTGCGAATTTTATAGCAGGGGTGGGGGTGGAGGGGTGGGGGGAAATGGGGAGAAAAGTGCGTGGCAAATAATCCATCAAAAAGCCGGAGCGATATCGATACGTCGTGTTAAATTTTAAATGTGTTTGCTGGCAGTTAAACTGCTCTCGACTCATTACAACAACAGTGCTGGATTTATTCTAATGCGCTGCAGTCTGAACAACAAGCGCATTAATTCTCCTTTAATTGTAAACTGGGAGCATTTGAAAACCATTCAGTGTGCAAATTATGCTGATTCAATTACCGTTTAGTTACAGACTTCATTACCTGAATACTTTTTTTTTTTTTTTCCGAGGACTTGGCATTGCAGAGTGAAGGAGACGATTTTCAAGTTTCCCTCGAAACAATGCGAAATATGATACAGGAAAAAAAAATCGGGAATAAAAGACAAGCTAGGGGGAGGGAATGCGCCCTTCAGCTGGTCTGTGTCTTCTGCCAAAACACTCGGGGAGGATCCAAAGGATTTCCCTAGCACGATTCTCCTTTCTAACTCGATACTTCCACTTTTATGCCAATCTCCCCCTATTCTCTGTATTTCAGGAGTGGCTCTGAAAGTTTGCAATAGGCCATCACATGATAACAAACCGTTTATTAGCAGCGAAGCATGAAGTTTTGATTAAAGCTTTAATGCGGTGCCACAAAGCAGCAAGGTGCAGCACTTTGTTGTGCCTATCCATATGTGCACGTCTCTCTGTGTGGACAAAACTAGTTTCAATTAGGAATTAAATTTTCAATGCTCAAACTGTTAGGAAGGGTAAATGAAATGGCAGCACAAACAGCTTCCTGTCGAGTTTGTTAAAAAAACCAACCTTTTTGAGAGGGGTTAATAATATGGGTGAGAGGGAAAATAGCCTGTTTCCCCTTCGCCTGAATTAGGAGGTGTTCATGGAGAGTGAACAGCTGCAGTGAGGCTGGGCTGCCTTGAAGTCACTCATTTACAGACACTGTCTGCCTTGTAATTTCTCTTCACTCAGCAAACCACTGCTCCTCTTCTCTTTTTAAAATTTTATTCTTTTTTCCCCCTCCCCTGTTAAACCTCTTTGTAAAAAATCTTAAAGAAAAAAAAAATAGTGCTTCTGCTTTTCTTCCCCTTTTAATAGATCCATGTGCTATTCAGCCTTATTGCCTGAAATTTACAGATATCGTGGCCGATCTGAATGAGTAGGAATTTTGCTGGGGTAGAGATGGTTCACCATATTATGTTTATTGAAAAGAACATCAGTTGTGCATTGCAAGGTGCATTTTCTCCTTGTTTTGAGCTGTGCAGTTAAAATATTATATTTGATTTGCAGTGGTAGTACATTTCCTTTGGCCTAAATGGGCAACTTAGTACTTATGTGGCAGAAATAGGAGTTAACCTTTAAAGTCTTGCAGATGTTTTCTTTCTCTACTTTTAGAAAGCTGCAGAAAATGTTCAAACACCTACACTAGGTCTCATTTGCCGTGACACTCCACATCACTGCTGTTCTTACAAAAGCGTCTTAGTCTGATTTTAATGTATGATGTTTCCTTAACTAACAGTGCTGTGCTGAGCTCGAAATCGTCAGTGAGGAAGAAAGTAAAGAATAAAGAAAAAAAAAATAACATCCGGAGATCGCAGACTCTCATAGAATTGAGTTCTGTTTATAAGGACGCTGGGATTTTACACCATTCCTTTAAGGGAAACCTTCTCGTTGTACCTCCTGCCTAGTTGCCGGTGAACTTCCAGTCCGACATCACAGGACAATAAAAGGCCAGGCTTTTTCTTTTCATTTCTTCCTTATTTTTCCCCCCTGTGTGGAAGCAGCAAGCTGTAGAAGTGGTTACAGAACGCGCGGGCTGATAGGAAGGACGGCAAGGATCCTGAGTATTATTTCTCAGAGGGACAGGTCAAGCAGGCCCTCGAAGGAGGAGGCAGATCGTTTCCGTGCCGGCAGCTGCGGAGCCGCTCCGTGCGGCGGGGCCCGGCGGGCTGTGACCGGCAGCTCCCGGCGGCGACGGCCGCTCGCCCGGTCCCGTCCCGTCCCGTCCCGTCCCGTCCCGTCCCGTCCCGTCCCGTCCCGTCCCGGCCGCCGCCCGGGCCCTGCGCAGCCCCGGCCGCGGCGGGCGGCGGGCGGCCAAGGGCTCGCACCCGGCGGGATTTTTCACCCCCGTCACGGCCACAGGCTCCGCTCCCGCCCGCTCTGGGGAGACCTTGCCGCACCGTACAAGCACGGAGTGGGTACGTGCACCTCTTTTGCCGGGTTCATCCCGGCTCGAAGAGACTTCGGCTCATTACTTAGGTGCTCCTACACCGGAGTAGCGGGTGCGGAACTAAAATCAGTCGGAATTTTGCGTGGCATGCCGCTAGGGTAAGGATCCCTCCCTCCCTTCATCACCCGCCCGGCTTGTCGTCTTCTCCCAGCAAAATGTTTATTCACCGGTGGGTTTAATTAGGATACGCACTGGAGCCTGGTAGCAGAGTGCTTCAACTCTGTGCAGAACTTAAACAGAGCAAGAGAAAAAGGAGGGGTGGTTTTCCACCCCGCGGTGAAGGCTCTTTCGCGGGGGGGAGCTTTCCTGCGCGGCGCTTTGCCAGAGGAGTAGATCTGCAGGGCTCACGGGGCACCTTGTTAAACACGGCGATGGCTTTGGCAGAGGGGCTTTGGAAACAGCCTGCTAACCTTCCCCCCGTGCCGGGCTGGGATTTTAAGGTCTGTTTCACACCGTCACTGTAGCTTGGAGGCCTTCTGACAGCCGAGAGGAGCTTCCCTGCAAAACTGTTGTGAATAACAGAGGTTTAAAATTGTCCTCAGCGATGGCACACTTGGTACAGTATTTGCTGAGCGGGTAAACAGGGGGTTAGCGGCTCCAGAGTTTGTGTACATTTAATTTCGCTGCGTGTCGCACTGTTTGCGGTCATTTCACCCCGGTTAATGAAAGCTGTGGTGAACGTGAGGAAATATCACGTGCCGGCGAAGATAAGTTGATTTTTTTTTCTTCCTTCTTTTTAAAGATTGTTGCTGATTGTGTCCTACTTTGTCATGGAAGAAAAAAAAAAAAAAGCCCAACAAACAAACCCACACCTCTATAGGCAGAAAACAAAAGAGACAGGAGGCATTGTCCTATCGTAATCACCACCCACAGTATTTTCTCAGAGGCATTTGGTGGTGAATGCATTCGAGTATTGCTTTTTTCCCCCCAGATAAGCGATTTCTTTCAATTTTCAAATTGACGTCGAAGGCAGGGAGGGCGGGGGAGAGCGCTTGGCGAGGAGGACAGTAGTGGCTTTTTGTGCGGGGGAGTTTACGTAGCCTTGAGAAGCTCCTGCTCCCTCTTTCCAAACGAGTTTGAGAGACGCTGTAGCGGTGGTGTAAGGGGAAAAAAAATTACCCTTTTGGAAGGTAAGACACAGGAATAACAACGGGACCCCGACCTCGTGTAGGTGAAACAAACTTATCTGCGCTCTTGATTTTTTTTTTTTTTCAGGCGGAGGATAGTGTATTCTTTTCCAGGCTTCCTTGCTTCGTAGCCACCAGAGACCTGTGCTAGTTTTACAAGGGGTTTCCCCGCACTGAACTTTCTTTTTCCTGATGTTTAGTACACACTATTTTAATTTAGTATATGGTTGGAGAAAGCAGTCTGGAATAGATTTCATCTTCTGGGGAGGTACCTGAATATAATCCAGCATCCCTGTCTCTCTTCGACTAGACAAATCTTCCAAGTCGGTATGGTACCTAGAGGTATCCATTTTAACCTCTTTAATATTTCTGTGCATCTCTAAACCGCCATTTTAATTAACAAAAAACCCATTTCCTAATCGTCTTGGAAAGTGCGGTGAAGCAGGTTAAGAAACCAATTGCTCGGAATAGCCAGCACTTGGAGAAAATGAATGTGTGAGCCATCCTAGCCTCCCTAGGATTGGCTTCTGTTCTCCCGACTGGATTTGGGCGAAGTTTTAATGTGATTTAGCAGATAGTTTAGCACCCAGCTCGCTCTTCTTGTAAGTCAGCATTAAACCTCCTCCTGGGTTCTTTGTAAATACAGCTTTAGCATTTTTTTTTCATGCAGCAGATTGACATGTTGACGATTCTGCTTTAAGGAATGTGACAATAAAGTGGAAAACCAAAGGCTGGCAAGCACTTCATCAAGGATAAAAAGGTTCTGCTGTAAGGATGTCACTCAATTTATTGTGAAAGTCGAATGAATTACGTTTAATGAAAGTGCTCCCCAGATGAATATTACCAGCAATTTCCTGAGTTGGCTCTGTCAGATTGATATGAGGAAATGCCAACCCATATCAAAAAAGATCTCCAATCTCAATTACTATGCAAGCTTTCGAAGAGCTCCTTTTTATTGATATGATATATATTGGCGGGTACTCAATGCTGTGCAAACTACTCTCTGTTTAACAGGACAGCACATTTCCCAGTTTATTGTTTAACACTACGTTTTTCTTGCTGTTGTATAAACTTCTGCGAGCGCCCTTTTTTGGAGGGGAAACTGCCTCTCATCCTCTTTCCCTTTCTGTGACCCAGAGAGATCAAAGTTGTGTGGCTGGCAGACAGCGGGGGCGACGCTCGTTGCAGGAAGTTTGTTCAGCATGGATGGACAAAGCCGAAGGTCAAGACTAATAGCTCGGCTGAGACAATGGCATTGGATCCCCTAATTTTCAGTGCATTTCTAGGCAACAATCCAGATCACGGCAATATTTGTTACGACTAGTAATCCCAGTATTCCCACCCTTTCTTCCTCATTCCTCTAGGGCTTCTAGGAGCAAATTAGGAATTTAGTGATCCCTCGAAGGGAGAGAAAATCTCTCTTGTCACCTCATCTACATAAGAATTGACTTTTCGAGAGGCTTTTCTGTTCTATTTTTACTACTGTGACGCCGGTCGTTACTCAAGAGTACAGCTTCTTTTCCCATAATCCGCCTTGCTGGTCTTGATTGTGATTGATTCAGTCAAATTTCTTCTATCGCTTTGCCATACTCTTTCAATTTTTTGTATCAAAGTAGACAGACGGTATTGAAGGACAATAGGGAGGCTCTCAAAACTCTGCAGTAGGACGGGGACACGGTTATTTTCACATGTGGGGCTGCACTCCTTGCATGAAGCATTAATGAGGAAGCAGAAAGAGCTTGTCCTTAGCACATATCGGGCTAGTCTGGCTTCCTCTTTCCCTTCCGCTGGTGGACCCACGTCTGAAACTTTCTTCAGAGTATTGATTAGTCTACGTGTTATTTATTTATTTGTTTATTTGTTTGTTTGTTTTTTAAAGTGTGTTTTCCCCCCCTCTGTCGGAGGTGCTGGGTGTTTCCAGCCGTGGACGGCGAGTGCAGGCGCTGCAGGGAGAGCGGGCAAGCTCTGGCAATGGGGCCGAGAGAGGGCTGGCACTGAGTGTCCCGCTCGGCGCCGGGCCGGGGTTGGCGCTGCCCCCTCGGCCGGGCCGGCAGCGCCGTGCGGCAGCGCCCTGGAGAGCACCCGGGCCGGGGCAGCGCCCTGGAGAGCTCCCGGGCCGGGGCAGCGCCCTGGAGAGCTCCCGGACCGGGGCAGCTCCCTGGAGAGCTCCTGGACCGGGGCAGCTCCCTGGAGAGCTCCTGGACCGGGGCAGCACCCTGGAGAGCGCCCGGGCCGGGGCAGCACCCTGGAGAGCACCCGGGCCGGGGCAGCACCCTGGAGAGCTCCCGGGCCGGGGCAGCACCATGGAGAGCTCCCGGGCCGGGGCAGCACCATGGAGAGCTCCCGGGCCGGGGCAGCGCCCTGGAGAGCTCCTGGACCGGGGCAGCGCCCTGGAGAGCTCCTGGACCGGGGCAGCACCCTGGAGAGCGCCCGGGCCGGGGCAGCACCGCGGACAGAGCCCGGCCCGCCTCCGGCCCCGGCCCTCACCGCTGGCTACTCGCTCACAGGCGCCCCGTCCCGGGCAACTCAAGGTTTTGGGCTGCTGCTGCTTAGACCTCATCCTCAACACGCTCTGGACTTGGGGCTTGGCACTCTGTGCCAGTTCTCCTGAAGGAGGAAGGAGACAGGTGGACCAGCAGATCGATGTGTTTGTTTACTGTTGCTGCTGACTGTCTTTCGCTCAGTGGCAAAATGGTAGATTTATTTTCTGAGGAAAAGCTGGTCAGAGGGGCAATACATGAATATGCCGTGGAACAGGGGTGGTAAAATGAATCTGGGGATAGGAAGGCTGTTCTGAGATGCTCAGGTTTGTCTCATTCTATCCCAGGACCATGGTATCCTCTCCTCTCGGAGAGAGACCAGAGATATCCAAAAGCATTGGCGTAAAAAATGAGGTCTGAGACATGGCTGACACCGAGACATGAGAACAGGGAGTTATTAATTAGCAATGACTTTTTAAATCCAATGGGTCAGAGCAGGAGTGTCTCTCAGACACAGCTGATGTCATTTTTGGGGGCAGTGGCACTCTGAGGCACCTGTGAGGGGCAGCCAGTTCTTGCTGCTTTCAATTGATTGCCTGTGTCCTGGCAGAGAGTGTTCAGGGTATCTCCCAGCCCTCCACTTGCTTTCACGAGGAGATAATCACAGGCAACTGCCTCCACCCCTGTAAATCCCACTTACTATCAACAGAGCTATCCTCTAGAGCTCTACTGCCTGAAAAGCACTTATCAATGAAACAGTGACTTTTGGCAAGGCAGGTGTAAGTGAATGACTGATGAAGAGTCCTTCAATAAAAGAATGTGATGGGAATTGACTGGGCTGAGAGGTAAAATAACCCACAATCTCCACCAGCCTTCCAGACAAAACCATAAGCCTTTTATTCCTGATCCATATTCTCCCATGAATACCAGTAGTGATTGTGATGCTTTTGCTGGATGTGAACATTCTCCAGTCCCTTTTGATTACACCATATCCCTGTGCGTGGTGTCTCACAACTGCATTGTCTGCTGCAGAGATACTGCTTTTATCTTCCAAATGCCACCCTCATTAATGTCAATGTCTCACCATCCAGCCAGTGACAAATGTCTCAGGGACATTCATCTGCCTTGCACACTGCATCATCTCTCCCGCTGCCTTGTCTTTTCCTCTCCGAGGAGAGATTTAGTAATATTTTCTTCCTTGCCCCCTGTATCTGCTCAAAAAATTTTGTCCACTAGTTGGTCTCTGTCCTGTCTGTTCACAAGTTAGTTTTGCCAGTTACCACCTCTAGGTTATCACCTCTCCTGTTAATCTGTTTGATCACTTTGATGACAGGTTGACCAGTGCACGCAAAGATGATCTGCTCTTTCCAAATCTGCAGGCTGTTGAAGGGGGAGAAATTAGGCCTACCAAATGATTATGATATTAGTGCCCTCTTTTCCTCAAATTTCATATTCTAACCCAGACTTGACACAAAAACCAAAAGAACAAAGAGCTTGGTTGTTTCTTTGTGTGGATAACCTGGTTATTGTGTGCACAAGAGCACTTGTGAATGCTTTTATTTTGCTGTGCTTTTGAATACTGATAAGTCAAATATGTCTATGTTATTTCTTTGCATATTTACTTAAAATTTGGTGATAGCTGTGCAGTCGACTTGTTTAAGAAGCAGAGCTGACAGCCAAAATAATAGCAGGAAAGAAGGGATCTAATAATCTTAGTTCTTGAAAAGGCATGTAATTTAATTATACAAAATTATATATTAATTAATTATTAACATTACAGTAAAATATGAGACATTATATTTATTTATTTATTTAGAAAGAAAAGTAGAGAGTCACTTAAATCTAATCAGTACAGTATCCTCAGCTGAAAGTTAAAAGGTGCTTTTTACCTTCCTAGCTGGGACATGCTTTGAAATAACAGGAGTAGCATTACCAATGATTAGTGACCAGTGCTTTATGATCCTCTTTCCCCTTCCCCTGCCCTATGTCAGCCTTGTATTATGTGTGAGTTAACTTTCAGCTGGCAAAATATTTCCTGCACTTGTTTTACAGGTGCATGTGAGCTACCGGGTAAAAGTAAAAATAGAAAAGGACAAACATTCTGGCCATGTATTGAGAACACTATGGACAAACAAAGACTCCCCTGCAGCAGATCCTGTGCTCTCATCCTGCAGTGTAATACAAGAGAGGATTCCATGTAAATCCATGGATTCCAATCCATCCACAATGGTTTGTTTACTTGTGTGAGGAGGACAGATTCTGTTTATGTTGAAGATTAAGTAGACCATTTCTATTTCTGAGAATTGCTTGTCACTATTCAGATATCACTTCAAATTGAAAGTGTAATTGGCAGCTCTTAAAAAATTTTAGCTAATGGAATTTCTGTTATGGGTAGTTCAGACCACCTGTACCGTAATATTTATCTGCACAGTAATTTTTATAAGCTATTCTTGATTGAACTTTAGAAAAATAGTCCTTCTGCTAGGCTATTTTGTCAAGAAATGTTGTCATAGGCCTTCAGGTATATACAACTGCTTATATAAAATTAATGGACTGCTTTTTATATTTACATTCTCATGCATAGCATTTGAGGCCTTGCAAAAGAAGAGATAAACTTAAAATTTGAGTAATGTGGAAACTGTGTCCTCATGCTTATTGCACTGTCAATAACAGTATTGTAAAATATACTTAAAATATATGTATTTATGCATATATTTGTGTGCTTAAAATCAGAATGCTAGTTTGTAATTTGACTCTAATTTAGACTTATTTCTGCTGTCACTTACTGCAACTACTCTGTATTACATACAGAGATTTTTCTTCATATTTATGTGGGGAATGCTTTGCACCTTGAGAAGATTTTGTAAGAAATATTGATAGGAAAAACATAGCAATAATACTGTAGCTCTGTGGAGGACAACTGCTGAGTGAACAGATATTTAAGGATTAGGAAGATAAGAAAGACTACAGAAATGTGACATAAAAGATGTGCATAATAAATAGTACATGAAAACCTTCACCATTTAAAAAGATGGGCTCCATCCTGCTGCTTTTGTTTGCAATGGATATTACTTGACAATGTCCATATTTTATATTCCTGCTTGTTTCTTCTCCCTGCTTCCACAAACTGTCACAATTGCTTAGCTGACTTGCTTGTAGCAGGTGGCAGTGTAGTACATGTTGCAAACAGGGAAGTGCATCCATAACTTCAGTGGAATCACATCTGGGAGTGGTCACTCAGAGTGGATAAAAAACGTTATTATCTGGTCCTTGACAAGACTGTGGTATGTGTGAATCATCATCTATCTCTTTAGCTTCTGTCTGTGCTGATTCAGTGGGACCTCTTCCTGTGTGTCTCCTTCCTCTGTGAGCAGCTCTGCTCTCAGTGCTAGCACAAGTCATTGCTGTGAGGTACCACCCCACAAGATTACAAATGTATTGGAATATAGCTTGTGTTTGGCTCTTAAATGCGCTAAATATTTGCTAGCTAGAGCAGACTGTGAGTGTTGGAAAAGTTATTGTATGGATTAGCAGATTGTAATTATATGGTTCAGTCTTCCAGTGTAACACAACTCAAATGAATATGGAAATGTATGACTAAGTACATTAGAGGAGGTGCTGTTTTTGTTCTCCACAATTTATAGAATATTCCGAAATTGCAGTGTTGTAGCAGACACTTCAGAGTGAAGGCAAATAGCTTGCAACTACTTTTTAGAAGCAAAACACAATCTCGACTGAAGTCAGAACTCTTGTCACATATGCTTCAGTGCTTTACTGAGCTAGGAGAAAGTGAATGCAGTATGGTTTTTGCATTTCTTTTTTTGAGATATAAAACTTCTTCCATGGAGGAAAAGATAACACATCCGTGTCTTCAAAAATATTACAGAGTAATGTTTTTGCCAAGAATCTGCTGAATTTACCTCTAGTCTACTTAGAATCTATTACAGTATTTTTCTATAACCAAGTAGTACACTTGATACTATCCCTTATCCTAAAAATATTGTCTTTATTATTATTGGACAATAATTAATGATCAAAAATCCTATTATGATGAGATAATAATTATTTTTTGGATTAATCTTAATATTTTGAGTCATGATTTGTGACTTATTCTAACTACTGCTCCAGCTTGGGAAGAAATAGTCTACAAAATTACCTTTATCTATGAAATTAAACTAAAGTTAGGATTTTCAAATAGATAATTCATGTGTCTTTCTTTTTCTTCCTGTATATATGTTTTTGAAGCATTCAGACAGCACCCTTACTACTGTCTAGAACTACAAAGACATGCAAACGACGGCATGTCTCAGAAAGCCATGTGTGGCCGTTTTGCAAAACTATATTTGAGGTCTAAAATTGAAGTCTAACTGCACTATTGATATACAGGTTTTGCAGACCACTGCAGATGCTTTTTTTTTTTCTTTCAGAAGAAAAATGTACTGGAACAATGACCATGTAAAGCAAGAAATGTAGCTTTATTTATTCTTCCACAAGAAACTTGCATATTGGTTCAAAACCACTCAGCTCAGAAGAACTTTGCCATTGATTTTTTTTGGCTGTAAAATGGGGTCTTTAGCTTGATAAATATTTCCATTTTTATATAGGAAAGATATGTCATTACATTTTAGCTTGATTTTCTTTGTGAAAACTGGCTATGGATAGCTCACACGGGAAAGAAGTAGTGAGCATTTCTAATGACCATGAAAAAATATGTATGTATGAGTATGTGGTATTCATAGCCTCTGGTCTGAACAACTTAGTCTTCTGTGAAGAAGTCAAAAAGAGCTGAGCAGGCTCTATACCCTTTTATTTCTAGCACTGCTTCTGTCACTGTTTTATTCTTTAGTAAATTTACCCATAAGAATGTCATCCTGTCTTTGGCCTGCCGTGAGACCCTTCCTGTAGATCCAAGTCCTTTTGTTCTCTGGCAGAACGGCTCCATGGCTGCAGTACTCCTTCACCTAGAGTAATGACTGCATGGTTTGCCCCTCAACTCTGATGTTTTACTTTATCCAAGCAGCGCAGTGTTAGTCATCTACGTCTGGCACAAAAACAAACCTGTGCTGCCAGCTGCTACAGGTGGATGATTTGCTTTAGCTCAACAGGTGGAGCTGTGACTTCGTTAGCCTCTTGATTCAGGCTAAAATTCATCTCCCTGGGCAGGTCCCTGACTCAATTTTGCTCAGGTGTTTTACACTCTCTAAATTTGTACCTACATTTTCATTGCTGAAGGAAAGTTTTTAACCTCTTGACCTATAAAATATTTCAGGTAATGAGAGGCATATATGCTTATGTATTCATCTAGAACAGTTAGTTTGTGGGAATGTGGTGGTTCTAGGGAGATTCTATGGGAGTTTTTTTTTTCACCTCAGCTTTGTGTAATAACAGAAATTAGATGGAGACTAAGATGATATTTCATTTAGTTCTCTTTGAGCAAGGTCCACCTTGCATGATTGATTTTTTGTGACCTGTCTTTTTGTTAGGTTCTCAAAGTCTGTAGAGATATTTGAAACAATTATGTCTTCAGCGTGTTTAGAGGAAACTAGTTCCAGTGGCGTTATACTAATAACATTTATAAAACCAGCAAACTCATTGCTCATACTTGCTAAAATTCTCATTTCATAGAATGCTTACAACTCCCATGGGCCCTTTTTGGCCTTGATTTAGCTGGAGCTGATCAGCTGGTGATTAGAATGAATGAAGGATCATTCTGTGTTGGGAAAATATATCATAGGACAACAAGGGAGTAGCTTGAAATAAGTTGGGATAATAGTGTGAGGATCCATCTATAAAGGTTCTTGCTTCTCCAAAGATTTAAATTTTCTGTATTCTCATGTTTTTTTATTCATTTTTTCAACATACCCCTCTGTAAACTTGTTTTGTCTGATGAATGTTTAGAGAAAGGTTGTTTTCCTAAGGATTTGTGCATCCCTTGGTAAGCTAGTGCTTCAAATACGATACTAGATCTTCACTACCCATGTCAGAAGTGTTCCTGACACTGCACTTACAGTGGCAAAGTCAGAGGAACAAAGATAATACTAACTGAAGGTTTCAAGTCACAGCATCTCCAGCGAAGAAATAATCATTGTGATTAGATGAAGCAAAGAGCTTCCAAACAAATATTTTAGCTTTCCAGACTAAAATATGCTGGAAACATTCACTGAATGCTTATGAATAAAATAAGCAGAAATCAAAATGTGAGAAGCTTTTTAATGAACAGGAGTATACGGTAAATGAATCAAATAAATTGTTTGCTATTAATAATGTGACCAGCTACAGTAAGATTCCAATAAATATGCCCAGTGGGGATGGAAAATCTACACAACTGAAATTACATTGATGAATTTATCCTAGTTTCCAATGCCTTCTGAGTATGTATTTAGGAAACAAGAGCTGTCATAAAGATAGCCTGACAGAAGATGGTCTCAACTATTTTTTTTAAAATTGAGATACTTCTCTTTGACAGTGAAAGTAATTTCAAGTTACTTAAGGATGTTAAATGTATCACTGCTTAGGCAGAGAATTATTAGCAGAAATGTCAGCATAAAAGTGACCTCTACTTTTGCTAGAAGACTTATTTGGAAGGGTAGGAAATGCATATTTTTACCTCTCATGCCTGAAGAAACAGGAGGTCAGTCTTTAATGGAATACTGTTGGTTCAAAAATATGAATGAGTCACTGTAGTTGCAAAGAAATAGGTACAGTAATCAAAAGGCAACCTCAGCACAAATTCCTTCTTAGAAATCAAAATAAAATTTCAAAACCCCCAAAATCTGAATAAAGATTCATCCTGTCCTAATTGCTTAGCTTTGATGTCTGTGTTTACAAGAATCTGTCTCCATCTCTGAGCCTGGACCTCTATTTCATTCTTGAATACTCAAGAATTGTTTACATCTTGCATTGTTGGTATCTGAGCCAATGTTACCTACAAATCTGAAACTCTGAGTTCAGTCACAGGCTTGGTTCAAGACTGAGCTCCTCACTTAGGGATTGTTTTTTCTCATACAATTTTACTGTCATTGAACACAGAAAAAACTCTCTCAAATGTCCAACAAAGTGACTGTGCAGAAAGTTACTCTTACATGCAATAATTTTTATTTTTCATCTTTTGTATCACAACTTCTACCTTTAATTGTTTAACTACTTTATATTACTCCATAATTAATTCACGTCAACCATGCACTTAAGCTCAGTCTCACGACAGTCCGAATATAGTCTTTGGATGTTTTTCAGTGTGCATGTCCTCACTGAACAGTACCTTTTCCATGGTTGGTATAAGCCAGACCTGACCATCCCAGGCTCAGCTATCAGCTGCATGCACACTTTCAAGCATCCTATTAGACAGTTGTAAGAACCTAACTACATCTAGCAAAGCTTTGTTCCCAAATAAATGACTGCATCCCACATTCAGGTATCACTTACAACAGAACCAGTTTCAGCTGTGATAGACTTCTGAGTTATTTAACTTAAATGCCACCATTTCAGCCTAAAATACCATAACTTCTCTAGTATTGATTCTGTTGACTCACATAAGCACATGAAAACAGAAAAACAAAACAAACAAAAACCAACCAACCAAAAAAAACAAACCAAGAAAAATCCCAAGAAACCCCAAAACCAAAAAAGGGAATGCTGACCATCAGGAAGCAGTTCTAGCTGAGTGTGTAACACCCTACACTTACAAAAGATCTGATAGGGTCACAATCAAATGACTTTTCCACTATCATTTTCTCTGTCTCTTGTTCATATTTTTCTCATCAGCCCAGTGACTGAAGCTTCTGTTAGGGATTTAAGAGATTCAGTTTCTTTACTTCTTCAGGAAATGTGAATCCAAACCTTACAAATAGAGGTAATTGCTTTAACCTCTGCCTGGTGGAATAATCTCTGAAATTTTCTTGATTTTGCTTGTTTTTTTTATTCTGCTTGGTTTAATACAGTCAGGGTCTGCTTTAATATGAAACAGGATCTCACTGTAGGTAGATTCTGAGGCATTTGTGTAATTAACTCTCTCTCTCTTGCTCTTTGGCCTTATGTATTTGAGATCACTCACAATGGAAGCACTTCAGATTTTGAGAGCCCTAAATGAGAAAAAAAGCTTTATTATCATGTGCAAGAAATTCTTGAACAAGAAAGTTGAAGATATGCTCTCTTGGACAAAGAGAGTAAACCTTTCACTGTAGAAATTATGGGCTCCTTCTGGATCAAGCCTGAAGGGTCTTCCAAGGTTGCTAACAGTAAGCCCAGGCAGTCCTGAATTTTATCTGCTTGCTGAATCTCCATTATCTTCACTGCTACATACAACTCTAATTCTCGTCTTACATTTTAAGAAACCCTGTCTGTCATAGCACAGTAACTAATTAGTAACTAATTGCTTCTAGAAAGCTCTTTATGTGCCCAAGATCCTGGAAGCTTTATTTTTTTTCCTGAAGAGCAATACTCATGGTTAGCTATGGATGCATATGTTAGCTTGCAACAAGTTACCAATTTGCAGATCACTACCCTCACTCCCCATCCATTATTTTTAAGATTATAATTTCCTTTGTTTGATGATTTGTATATATCATCCATGCATAAAAACCTGTAATGAATTACCGGGTTGCAAGCTCTCTTTATGTCTATCTGCTTTTTCATTCTCAGTGTACTTGCAGGAACTGTCAGGAAAGGATAGGAGAACTTGGCTCCAGCATCTTATTTTGTTGGTCTAGGATATATAGAGCAAGGATTGAAGGGGTGTTCTTGCTTGGTGCAACTAGCTCTCTGGGCTGAAGAAAGCAAACTCTGTTTTCCAGAGCTGAAACATGTATAGGTCATCCTTCAACAACAGCCCTGAGTGTTAAAACCCGTAAAGAATAGTAATGAATTTTAGCTGTAGAAATGGAGGTGATTCTGGGAACTAGTTAAGGCTTGATATTGAAAACACCCAACAAACTAGCCTGCCTTTGAATGGGCATTCTAGTAATCATAAAAATTATATGCTTGACAAAAAGGCCATGCCCTAACACATTTTAAAGGTTTTTCCTTCTCCAGAAATCCAGCATTAGGACTTCTCAAAGAAAAACTGGTTTTGGTTTATTTTCCAAAGCCAGGGATATTTTCCCGTAGTCTTGTTCTCTAAACCATTTTGTGTTAATCTTTCCACAAAGACTATATAAATATTCAGGTAGATACCTTGCAGGGAAAAATTCTGCTCCAAGTAGTTGGAGTTCAGCAAACTCGTAAGCAACTGAAAAAAAGTGTCTTGTTCCATGAAGTTTCAGGCAGCCTTAATCACAGCCATTGCTACCAAAATAATCTATAATTCATAAACATATGTATCCTCCTAGGTGCTCTGTGTGACAGTACTTTGCAATATAGTGTTATTCTGTGAATAACTGTTGCCCTTTTTTAATGTTGTACTTTGGAGTACCTCCATGGTTAAACAGAATGTTTAGAAGAATGCAGTTATTGTTATTTATAATTTCTTTATAACACTACCACTCTGTGGTGCTTACAAACAAGAATTTTAGTAATAACTTTATCACCATGAGGTTCTTAGAAAATGCAGAGGGAATACTGTGATGAATAGATAGATTTTTAAATATACATTTTAAAAAATTGAAAGTGACAGGCACATTTGGTATACATCCAAAAAAAAATATGCTGTTCTTTAAGTGTTTTAACACACAGATTGTATCCAATTATACATAGCTTTAATTATTTCCTAAAGACTCTGTTCTAAAAGTATAGACATTATAGTGCTGTTGGCCCCGGAGGATGTGATATATTTCATTTTGAATAAGGCTTTTTCAAGCTGCCAACTCTTTATGGGTAGATCTTTTTATCTGTACAGATGAAACTAGCTCGTTATAGTAGCTCAAACATAATTAATGATCTGCTTGTGCAGAACAGTTAAGGGACAAAGAAACAGTGTCTCATTATTTCTTATTTCTCCATCTTAAAATTAGGAGATTTTTTTTGACTGACAAACAAAAATAGACCACCAGTACTACAAAGTCTGGGTGAAACCTACTGGTAGCAGGATTAAGAAAGTCTTGCTTCATTTCAGACTATATGTGCTCTTGGGGGATCTGAGTTATGCCTTGTGACAAAAAATTTAATGTTTCATTTTGTAGTGGTACATCTTTCACCTTTATGTGGATTTAAAAATGTAAATAAAATTGCTTTCTGTCAATGGACTATGTGAAGGTCACAGTCATATTCACCACAAGAATTCAAAGTGCCATTTGACCCATCCTTGGTTCAGTAGATAACAATGCATTCCATTCCCTTCCAGTAATCTAATTTGTAAGCACTTTGTAGCCCAACATTTTATGCCTAACTGCTAAAAAGTAAGAAATAAGCCTTTAAGGACTTCATTGCAGATTTATTTACAGAATGTCTGTGTATCAGATGAAAAGATTTTAGAGTGCCAGGACATCTTGTATTGCAGTCTTGTAACAAGACTGAATGTTATAAAAGATAGTAGGAATGACTAGCAAAGGAGTTCAAGGGCTCTCTGATATATTTACTTTAAACTTTTATGTGCTTATCTCATGCAATTCTCTCAGATCATCTTTGTAGCAGGTTTGGCATAAACTGCATTCTTCTAAAATTGAAAACAGATAAAAGCTACTGTGCATGCTGTTTAGAGGTGGGGATGGATAAAAACACAGTTTTAGTTAAATAGAATTTTTCTAATTTTGACAATGCAAGGTCTAGGATAAGTGTGAAGTTTGTTTGCCACAATGCAGACTGCCCAAGTGCCCACAGACCTCTCTCTGGATATCTGGAACATTTCTTGGCCAGAGCTTCAGCTGGTATTAAGTCCGGATGGTTCCCCTGATCTGGCCATATGTGACTATGCACACCTTCTGTTGTTGCTTCCTCTCTTGGCTAGCAGAGAGTTGTTCTGAAGTGTGTAAACTGTTAAGCTTTGAAACAGAAACAAACCCTTAAATGCTTAATGCTGGCATGAGACTTTCTTACATGCAGCTTATTCTGCATTTGCTCAGGAGAAACATTAGATTTTTTTTTCTCCAGAATCTGAGCAATATATTTTTCTTAAATTGTAATTTAAGCTCTGATTTAGAGCTTCATTAGAAATACCTGATATTTGCCATAGGTAGGATCAGGACACTAGATTAAGTGAACTGATTTGGCCATAACTTTGTTTCTGTACGCTATGGAACACATTGAATACACTACCATGAGATTATTTCAACTGATTTGAGAGGAACCGGTAAAAACTAACCACTATTAGACTCTACAAACACTTTAAAGCAACAGAAATTGATGGAGCACACTTCCCAGGCTCCCCCTAGATATCCATGGATCTCTAAAAAGATCTGACTTGCAGCATTAAGCAAAGATACTGTGAATTAAAGTTTTACAAATATATTCTTAATTTTCTGCGGTGGGATTTCATATAGGTTCTTTTGTTAGGAACAGAAGGAGTTGTCCCGATGGCTGGTACTGGGGAACTGAGCACCTTTCATGAAGTAGATGTTTGTAAAGAGTTATTGTAGAGAACATTCTTGGTGCTTTTATAACTGCATAGCCAGATGCAGACAACTGAGGGGCTTGGCTAGGCTGTCTCATGAGCTACGGGAGCAGGAAGTATCCCTAGTCCTGAGCATATGCAGCTCAGTTGGGAAATGAAAGTGTTTGATCAAAGAAAGTGCCCCTTCCTCTTAGGTGAACTGTTAGCATGGGTGTGTAGCTGTGCACAAATGTAATTGTCCTCATCTTGGAAATTACTCACATGCTGGCAAAGAGAATCTTTGTGTTTGACCATACAGATGTGTTGTTGAATTCTATCCTGAGCCTCAGCATAAATGAACAAGATGAATATTATGACTGAGGCACAGGAGTAAAGATTTATCCTCCAGAAATTGCTTTGTTCTTCCTCCTGTTGCCTACTTTACTTAACCTTTGCTTACAGAGGTATTTCTAGGCTAAATTTCTAGGCTAAAGGGGTATGAGGTCAGTGTTTATTTGTAATATTCAGAGCGAAACTCAGCTTGAAGTGAAAGCAAGCCTGGGAGTCTAAAGGAAATTGTTCTTTAGTTTATTAACCAAGAGGGAATATTTTTCAGAATGGATGTGCTTAAAAGAAGTCTCCTGTTAAGCTCAATGAGATCTAAGAATATGTGCTGACTATAACCAAGATTACTACATGTTTTGGAGAAGTAAAGCTTGAGGGTTTTATGTTGATTTATTTTTCCTTTTACCTTTTATGCCATCTTTTTTGAGGAAAAGTACTAGCAGGAGAGAGCCCTAGGGGTTATAAAATGTACTCTCAATATATTATAAAAAGCAGCAAATGTGTGAAGAAAAGTATAGTATTTGCCTATAGTATTTGCTAGGTGTAGTCTGATCTAAAGCCCATCAATGAAATAACTGGACATTTTTCTGCACTACCTCTAGACAGGTTTAACAGAGTTTTCCACAAAAAAGATTTCAGAGCTTTGTAAAATGTCCAAAACCCCCTACAAAAAAAAGACTTCAACTCCTCCCACCTCACCCCCCACCCTCCAAAAAAAAAATCCCCAAAAAACAAACCAAGGAGCCTCACAACAAAGATAAATCAGAAATACAGAGGAGTGGAATGTGCTGCCTGTCTTGGGCTAGTTTAAGATGCTCATCTCCAAACAGCTCCATCACGTGTCTGGCTGACTAACCACGAGGACACTGGTGGGGAAGTTGGAGGTGCAAAGCAGTTCCCTGCAAGTCACACTAACCACACACACTCCCTGGCAGCAGTAATGCTGGATAATCGGTGAGACATCACACTACAGCTACAGTGCCACTGCGGGAGGCAATTGTCCTATTTGTCATAAACAAGGACATTCGTATATAACCAGGAACAATTCACCAGTTCAGAACAATTAATGGCATGATAACTCAACACATTTAATCTTTAATTGAAGTTGCAGACCTTATGAAATAATAAAACTGGGAGGCAGAAATATTATAAAATGTATTGATTTGTCAGTAATTGATTAAAAAAAATCAAAAAAACACCCCATGAATCCTGCTCTCATTATGCCATCTCAGATTGATGTTTTGGGATATTATGTGCTTTTGCAACTAACTCATCTGTAATAAAAGGATGTGAGCAGAGAAATTTGACTCAGAAAAGGATTTAAAAGCACCAAACAAATCCAATACCTCAGAAATCTATTCATAGCTCATTGTCAATGAGAGAGGCCTTGCAGAAGAATGGTAAACAATCTCTTTTCTTGGTATTAGCAGAGCTGTGCAACAATCTATAGAAGCCAAAATGTTTTGCTGTGTTTGATCTAGGATGAATAGCTGGACTGAGCTCCTTGCAAGTTTTTACACATTACTTATGTGCTTTCTGTATTATTTTGAAGATAATAGCAGATAAACCAAAGGATATTTGCACTTGTCCATTGTATTGTTGCAAATAAATCCAGGCAGAATTTTAGTGTTAGTAAATTTTTCACTATTGAAAAGGGAAATGAAAGGGGAATTACTTGATGTCACTTTTTTCTGATATGGAAACTCTGTTAGTGCCGATCAAGTGAAACAACAAAACATATTCTAAACTCTGAATATATAACACAGGTTGCAGTGAGACTCTTCACATAGACAAATATTTGCTTCCATCCTCTGCTGAATAGAGGCATATCCCAGAATCACAGAATATGCTGAGTTGGAAGGGATCCACAAGGATCACTGAGTCCAACTCCTGCCTTGTACAGGATCATCCCCAAGAGCCATATCAAGTGCCCGAGAGCATGGTCTGGATGCTTCTTGAACTCTGTCAGGCTTCATGCTGTGACCACTTCCTTGGGGATTCCAATGCCCAACCATCCTCTGGGTGAAAACCCTTCTTCCAATATCCAACCTAAACCTCTCCTGGCACGACTTCAGGCCATTCCCTCACTGGTCGTGTCACTGGTTGCCACAGAGAAGAATTCAGTGCCTGCCCCTCCTCTTCTCCTCATGAGGAAGTTGTAACTGCAATGAGGTCTCCCCTCACTCTCTTCTCCAGGCTGAACAGATGAAGTGACCTCTGCCACTCCTCATATGGTTTTCTTCAAGGCCTTTTACATTCTTGTCTCACTCTTTTGGACACTGTCCAATAGTTTAATCTTGTTTTTTATATTGTGGCACCCAAAACTGCTGCGAGCATTTGAGGTGAGGCCACCCCACTGCAGAGCAGAGCAGGACAATCCCCTCCCTTGCCTGGGTGGCAATGCTGTGCCTGATTCCCCCCCAGGACACAGGTGGCCCTCTGGGCTACCAGGGAACTGCTGAGTCATGTTCAACTTGCCATCAACCAGGACCCCCAGACCCCTTTCTGTGGCACTGCTCTCCAGCCTCTCATTCCCCAGTCTGTCTGTACATCCAGGGTTGCCCCATCCCAGGTGCAGAATCTGGCACTTTCCCTTTTTAAATTTCATACAGTTGGTGATTGCCCTGTTCTGTAATTTGTTGAGGTGTCTCTGCAGGGCCTCCCTGCTTTTGAGGCATTGATGCCTTGTTTGTGTTGTCTGTGAACTTTGTATCCCTTCCAGTCCTGTGCCTAAGTCATTTATGAAGATGTTGAAGAGCACAGGGCAGAGGATGAAGCCCTGTGTAACCCCACTACCATTACACATTGGTGAAAGTAAGGGGTCTATCTAACTTGCTTTTTGGTCAGAGTTTTGTTTAGCTATTAATTTTCTAATGTAATCTCAAGTGCATATTGCAAAATAACCCAGCTCAGTTCTGGAAAAAGAGGATTGTCTGCTACTTAGAAGGAGATAATGAGAAATGACCTTGTTTACACCACCCAGGGTCTCATCTGAGACTCTCTCATCTGGTGCAGCTAGAGCTTACCTTATCCCCACAGTTGTCCAAGTGGTGTCTGGGGTTCTTGGTTAGGACAGAAAACAGGTCTTTCTGCTTTACATGCTTTTGCTGGTGATAGCAGCCCAAACGCTGAGAAAAATGTAGCCCAGGTTTGCCTTTCAGTTCTTGGAAACCCTTGACACCTGACATTTACAGTGTTGACCAGTGCAAGATGCATAAGCATGAATGGCATTACTTTGACTTCCCACTCTTCCAACACAGGTCTGTGGCTGTTTCAGCTTAGTCCTGCCTCTTCCCACCTCACATGTCAACCAGTGGCACAAGTTGTAGCTTTATTTATGCAGTGCTGTCCACTGCCAGTCTGTGCCCATGCTTAAGCAAAATTCAGCCAGGAGTTCAGCTGTACCCTCCTGCTGTGAAGCCTGCCCTGCTTCCTCCACATGGCTCCTCTGATCCTTTCCAAGGACTTTCAGGAATACATAGACAAAGTGGTTTTATTTGGTACAGTAGGAGATGTGTAGGGATTGAATACATTCCATGTATGCATATTTGTACAAAGTCCCACGTTATTCTGTTTGCTTTAGCTTAAATACTCATGCAGAAGACAAAATGAGAGCGACATCTGGAAAAATACATTACATACTTGGTCCAGCAGTTATGTTTTCCTGTGTTATTAAGAAAGATCATTGTTATGATGGCTGCTACATCTCAGCTTCTGTGATTATCCCAGTCTCAGTTACTGCTTCACATTCTTTGAATCAGTATCCTGGGTTATGGCCATTCATCTGCCATCTGAAGGGATTAAAAAATCAAGATAATAATCTGTGAAAGATTACTGGGTATGCACATATTTGGTTTGGCCTTGCTTCTGTCTTTTTTGAGGTTCTGCTCTCTCACCCTTTCTCCTGCTTGCTCTTCCTGGAGAACCATCTGTTACTATTCTATGCAGCCATATGTAGGTGCTTTGTGACACCTAAGATTTATCTTCTCTTTCACTGATGTATGAGGGAGGAGAGACCCTGTCTACAATTTAAGACATCCAAGAGAATCCTACCAAATCAGGTGGTTGCTCTCCTGGGCACAGGTGTCTGAGAAAAGGACTGTCTGTTAAGGTGTCTCAAGCACAGGGTGAGCCTTGAAGTGGCTTGAGGTGTTGAGTGTTGGAAGAACGTGGTGGGTGAGTGCAAAGGCTGGTAAGGAAGGCTGCATATCTTAAAGAATATGTTTTCTTGTGCTGTTTTTAGTCAAGGATTTTCTTCTTAGAAAGTGGACTGCCTTGTCTTTTTTAAAATTTTTTAAATCCAGGTTACTATGCAGGATTGCTAGGACAGGTGGGAACAAGTTTTGATTCAGAAATCTGCAAGGGAGGACAGAGCATAGGCTCCTGTGAGTAAAGATCAATATTTCTTAGGATCAAAGTTAAGTATGAAGAGGACATACACGAACACATATTGATAGATATAAATATATGTATGTGTATGTGACTATTAGCTTGGCCTGCTTCTGTGGAAGTCCATACTAGCAAAGGATTCTTAGTATTGCTTGTCTTTGATGGAGCTTTCAGTTTAGGGCTTTGACAGCTGAGGTATTGCTCCTCATCCAACTCAAATGTTTCAAAACATTACAGGGTGTGCTAAAGAGAGGGTCCTTTGTGAAAAGGGATGTACTTGCCTTCCAGATGAACCAAGAACACAGAAAAGCACTCAGGGTGCTGTTCCTTGAAGCAGGGCTGTCAGAATTCATTCTTTGTAAAGTGAGTAAAGTGTGGAGTGAGGTGAATGAAAATCTTTTGTCTTGAACAGCAACAAAGGTTTTGGGAGGATTAAAAATGGTGTGACTTGTTGACATGTAACTAATCTGCTGTCTGTATGACTTGGGAAGACAACCTTGGCCTTGGCTCTGTTCTCCCACTACTTCCCTACCTCCTCACGTGAACCCAAGAATATTTAATCCAATGTTGTGTGTTCTGTCCTGTGTGCTGTATTTCAAAATCTTGGTGACCTCTGATGACTTGGAATCTTCTCAGTGAGGGAAGAATTCTCCAGTATACCGCAGCATGAGTTATATCCAGAAAAATTATGTAAGCAGGACATGATACCTCTGGAGTGCTCTGGCCTGGCTCCTTGGCAAAACAGGTACTTGTTTGATGCACAGCCCTTTTGGGCTGCCCGACACCACGTGCACATGTACCCAGTGAAAGGCTGATAGACTAGTCCAGTCGTTGGTGCCTTTTTCCTTTGGCTGTAAAATAATCAAAGACTGAGACTCCAGCAAGGCTAGTTAAGTTGTGTTTAGTCTCAGGATGCAATTGTCAAAGATGTGGAGAAACCTGGGAGGACAGCTGAAGGCCTGAAGGCACATCAGGATGTGGAGTTTGAGCTCATACAGTGCGGTCAGGAATGTGGATAGCTGCCACAGGGCATACCCATACTGTGGGAGGCAGTCATGGGAAGGCTGAACCGGAGACGCCATGGGAGGACACTGGTGTCTAGTTACAGTGAGCAACCCGAACAGTTTCCCATGGTTCTCTGCCTGGAAATGTTAATTCCTTGCCGTCAGTTAATTGTTAATCTCTCCCAGTTCTAGAAAGTTCTGTGCTTCCCATCTCCTCATTGGTCCCCTAGTAAGAACCACTCTCACTCTATTTTCCCATTGGAGCAATCCATGTGACTCGCCTTTAGTCCCTAACCCCTTCTCCTATTGGATACTCTGTACCCTGACCCCATCCCACCCCACTTCCCCTTTTATATAGCCTGGCCCCTCCCTTGGTCTGGCCTCTTCTGCCTCTGGTTTTTGTGGGCTGTGGTTGTGTTCCTGCTCGTTCCTGCTCCCGTCTACCTCCTCTGGACCCTCAGACCTTCCTCCAATAAACCCAGCTGGATCTACTGAGTGTGGAGTTCTCCTTCTTTCACTGGTGGTCTGCAAAGTACTTCATCCAGGCCTGAGGGTCAGGTGGGCTGTGGGACTTGGTTGTCTGGACTGGAAGGGGATCGCTCTTGGGAAGGGGGTCACCCCAACAGCACCTGCCCAGGGGTTCCCGCACGATACTAACTATAGCATGGGTATCCCTTGGTGGGAGAAACCTTAGTGAGTGATGAAAATGGCATTGTGATGTTCTGAGGCTTAACTGTTGTACAGTCAGGGTGTCACTACAGAACATGAAAGTAGTTACATAAAAATAATTCATTTTCATGTGGTCCCATTGACTGGAGAAGTTTAATACCCATTGAAAAGTGCAATCTTATAATGATTCTTTTAACAAAACCCACATGAATACACTAACCCTTATCTATGAAATATTTCTGTGGGTTTTGTCCAGGATTTGACCTTTGGCTCATGGAAGTGCAATTCTTTAGGTAGGGATCTTTTGGTTGTTGTTATTTACTGTTTTTCAATAATCATAATTTCTCAATGCCACCACTAAGCAGAACTTGTATTTTACTTTTCTACATTTTGTAATGTTGAAAGAGCCCCATCTCACTCTTTTGAAAGTCAAAGGGAGATTACCACTAGGCAGTAAGCATGATAGATGCATAATTTGCAGTTACATCCATTTTCTATCTGATCCACTCTTCTGTCTGCTATTTAAAAAGTAAATGAACAGGGAGATCAGAACTCTAAAGTAGAGTTAACACACCAGTCTCGGGTAAGGCTTTATCTGCCTACCAAGCTGCCATGGCTCACAATAAAATGAATCTTCTCTTTCTATGCAAGCAATTTTAAAAATTTGAAAGCCTTTGTAGGCCAAGCATTACAGGAATGCAGGTATTGCCAGGCAGAAATCTTAATTTCAATCATATGCAAGACTTACAGTGTTAACATTCATAAGGAGTTTATGAATAGGAATCCAGAGGAAATTACCTACCTCTTATCAATAGTCACTATTTCCTCTGTTTGCATAGAGGCTTGGAGTGGAATAGTTGGTATCTTTGTTATTAAAATGTCAAGTTATTTCTTTTGTAGACTTCTAGAGTGCATATGTTGTGTTACAGCACAAAGAGTGCACATTCTCTGTGCACAGGGAACACAATGTCTATTATAGTTTTTAATACTACCATTATGTGGAGTGAGGAACAAAAATAACGGGCATTCTTGGTTTTCTTCACATAGAGGGATTGCTCAGCTGTCCCTAGTTCCATGAAGGAGAATCAGATTGGAGTACACAGTTTGAAAAGGAGAGATTTGTAGGAACCCTCTGCTTACCTGGCCATAAACTCTGGCAATTCTGTAATGGAAAAAAGAGAAGGTGGAGTCAATTTCCCCTGCAATGATCGCTGAGAGATGTTTGGAGCTAGGCCTGATTTGCCTTTACTAGTAATTTTAGAAGGGTACAACATCTGTAGAGTAAACTGATGGCTTATACCAGTGGAAAGGAAAGGAGGTTTTTAGGACTAAAATTAATCTCATTCTTTTAATTTTTTTTTAATTTTTTTTTTTTTTGTGAAATAGACATAGGTTTTGATTTTCTGGACCTTAAGTTGCTTGAGTTGAGGTAGTGGGTGGTGCTTTCCATAAAAAATACGTTGTGGCTTGGGGAACTCTCTGAAACACAAATGGTTAGATGCTGGAAGGATATTACGGGGAAACATCATTACACCCTTACCTTGTTCTTGTACTCTACGCTAAGCATCTTTTGTTCACTGGTGTTGAAAACAGACCTTTGGTCCCACCTGTGTGCTTGTTCTCGTGTGCTTCTGGGGGTAGTGGGGAACTTGCCTCACAAGGTAATAATTTCCTCTGAGTGGTGGAGGAAGGAAAATGGTTTTCTGTGCCACAGCCCTGAGATGGAGTGCAGCAACTGAGTCTGAGTCTTCTGATGTCTGAATCCAGCCCTTGAAGCAGAAACAAGTATCTGAACTGCTGCAGGCTGCCTATAATCAACTCTTTGCAGACAATTCTCTTTTCTGAAGCTAAAATACTCTCATGCAGATGGATAATCTAATGCAATTTGACTATACTTTCCAACTTAAAGGGAACAGGTGTGTTTTCCAAAGAAACATCTGCCTCTACTCCTGAGATTAAATATTCTGGTTCAGCTCATAAAAATAAAATTGGCAAACTCTAAAAAAATTAGCATTTTTGTATGACAAACTTGAACTTGAGATTGGCCACCTGAAAAATGAGAAGCTCATTGGGGCTTAATTTTAATTTACTTTGTTCTTTTGCTGTTCAGGCAGCTTCTTTTCATTAAAAATTGTTATAAAATAAGTATTGCTGAATATTTCCTGACAGACAGTTATGTACTCTGTTTTCATGCCGTTTCTAGTTCTGATATGATATATTGTTCATCTACAAGGTCTGTATGATATTTACAATCTCTGTGCATTTCTAAAATCACCATGTGTGTTCTTAAAGGTATGAAGTTCATTTCAATTTTTTTTTTTTTTAAATAAAACAGTATCTGTATTTCAAAGCTTCAGCGGAGGATTCAGCCAGTTTTGTCTATGTAGAAGTTTCAGTGTGTAACTGTATGTGTGACTCTTTATATTTTCATGTTCAGAGGATGACACGTCTTCCTAGAGGAAATGGTACAAAATAGAAAATATACCTATGTAATGAAAGAATTCAAATTTTATTTTTCCATACAGTGTGTTACAGGTTTATTTGAAATGTGGTTTTAATTACACTAAAATTGATGGACCTCATTTTCTGCACTTGCACTGATGCTGACATGTCCGTTTGTTGACCAGAACAATGATTAGAAAAACACTAGAGTATCACACTATCTGTGAGCATAAATGACTATCTGAAACCCAGAATGACAGATCAAGGTCAGTGCTTATCTTGCAAATAGAAGACTAAGGAGCAGCTGGTCACCATGATTGAACCTAAAATGAGATTCTTCAGTCTGTGTTTAAACAGCTCAAGTAAGAGGTAGTGAAAATACAGTGTTTCCTGTTTTGTACAACAGATACTTATAAGTGTTTGGTGCTTTTGAAATTAAAATCATTTATCTAAGTATCTTTTAATATCTAGGCCTCTCTAGGGGTGTCTAACTTCATAGTCTATTTTGGTATTTTAGTACTCCTTGTAAATAAAAAATAGCCCTATATTCTAATTTTTTATTTTAAAAAGAAAAAAAAAGGTTTCTTTTCACACTGTGGAATTGTAAATGCAGCATATCTCTGGATTTATTTGCATTTCTCTGCATTTATTGATGTGTGCTGGAAATAATGTTGAAAATAATACAGACAAGGATTACAACCACTCTAAAAGTGGACAAAATAACTTGTTTGGATGCAATGATTTTTGCAGCATGCACCATTTGTGAACATAACTATCAGTTGCAGCTGTTTTATCCATTTTTGCTTCTTTCACTTCTAACTATTAAAGGGAACTTTAAAAACGTGAAGAGCGTATGTGTAAAAATGCTCAAGACTTGATACCAGGAAGTGTTGATATCAGGGCATGAAGAGTGATCACAATATTCATGTGTGTGGGAGTACAGAGGTGAAAACAGACCTTTGCTAATGTGTGTGGGAAACGGATGAACTAAATTCACTTCAGGTAGAAGAATTTACATTTTTTTTTGTGCTGGTTCCCTCAATAAATGTTGCTCCCCTTTCATTGTCCCAGGTGAAGAACCTGAAGTAGAAAAACTTCTCTTCTCTCTCTCTCTCTCTCCCCCTCTGTCTTTCTATATGCATGTGAAAAGATATGGGAAGTGAAATATTGATTTTTTTTTAGTAACATGTACAAATTATATTTTCCACAAATTAAAGTAAAAACAGTTCATGAAAATTATTGAAGATGTGACAAAATTATTTATGCTCCATTGATTTAACTCTGTTAGGTAGAATCACAGATCTTGAGTAGTAAAATGCAGAATTACCTAGATTGTTCAATAATCTAAGTACGTCTTTATCCTCACTGACAAAAAAAAAATCACAGTTCTGGCATTTTCACAGGATGCTGAAAAGAGCTGTGAATTTTGGGGCCAAAACCAGCAATTTCTTGTTGTTCATGTTGAGAAGGAGACCAGTTCTTGCAGGAGACGAGTCATTGCAGCAAAGGAAAGGGACAGGCAGAGTGAGGTGTAATTTCAGATGATCAAGTGGTTTTTGAATGAGCTTGTTTATAGTGAGAAAGAGCTCTGGAAGAGAAGAGCAAGAGATTTTTACTTGAATGTGTGGCTTCAACTGCACCTTCTAGACACCTTCGGTGAATGTGATAGACTGTTTTGAGGAGTGTATTATGGTGGGCATTGAATCAGAGACCTTTCTTTCACATATCTTCATGCTCACCTGATTGCTGGGAGAATTGATACAAGGATCTGCCAAGGAGGAGCAGCAAAGGACAAACTATTCAGTGAACAAGGGCAAATGGTCTGAAGCATCCATGCAAATGTACATCATGATTTTCTACTCGTATACTCTGTAAAAAATCAAATCTGCAAAATCAACTCCAGCTTCTAGATTTGTGTGTGTGACCTGTACATCTCCTGACTTGTCATTTTTTTTCCCCACCAGTTTTATTCTTCCTCTTCCTCTCTATTCCTATGCTTTCTCTTCCCTAGAAGAAAGGGTCACATGAGCTTTGGGGGAACTTCAGTCAGCTTGGGTAGATCCCCAAGGGTGCAGTTGTGAACAGGGAGTGTACGCTGTGTCGCAGAGAGCATTCATTGCAGTCTGTGTGTAGTCTGTGGGAGGAAGCCCTTGCTTTAAACTGTGTCACTGGGATGAGCAGCACAACTTTGAGAGAAAAGGGAGTGGTTTCAAAGAACTAATCTCCTGTAGTTTTGGAGATTGCAAGTTCCTTTGATGTCTCTCTCCATGGAAAAAGGCCATTGTTTTGTTGTTTAGTTAAGGGATGACCTTCTATCCTGGTCTTTTTCCCATACATTTCCTTTATCTAGACAATGAGGATAAGCAAGGTCCTTTCCTTTGTGTTTCTGGAAGTTCCCCATTCTGTGTAGTGTCCGCAGGAGAAGGCTCTGTTGTCTTTAGGCTTTCTTTGTCCTGATGGTTTGGCAAATGCTGTTCCAGTACAACTAAGGATCGGGGCCATATGCTGACTGTCAGACATGATTATTTTTCAGATCTATACTCACAGAAGTGAGTCCTTTGATCATATCCCAAAGGCAGGAGCAAGAGGTTCTCTCTGGTCATATTAATGTCATGCTGGTTTTCATTTATTTTTCAATGATGTTTTTTCCTTACTATGGTGAAAATCCTCATGAATAAGTCATGGAGCGTTAAACGACCCAGTATGCACTTGCTTTCAAAAGTATTTGCCTTTTAATTTAAGAATGCTTTAAAACTTATTTTAGATGACTCTGTGCTGGTATAATATCAAGTGCTCAGTGTCCAACTGCTGTGGCATTTTTGCTGGTTGCTTGCCTCTGGAGAGGAGATGCCTGAAATAACTTTCTTGGAATATTAATTTCCGTAAGGAAGATTGCTTACTCATGAATACCTTAATACCTTCTTTTAGGGCACCGTGTAAATCTTCAGTAGATTAGAGGGGGAGAGCTTGTACTTTAGCTACCTGAAGTGCTGTTGACACAATGATAGATGGTGTCTAATTCTGTAAGAGCCCCGTGATGGAGAAGTTTCCACTTCAGAAGTTTCTCTTCTGACAGATACAGAAGGTAAATTCTTTCATCAGGGAAACCATGGTTCATATTCAACATTAACACATGTCCTGTGAGATCCCCAAAGTCAACATCAATAACAATTTTTATTAAAATTATGATTTTATGAATAATATATACGCAGTCAACATGCTTTCTTCATGCCAAATCTGGAATGATGGGAGAACTCTACTAACAAATTTTTTTTCTCTCCTACGTAAAGAAAAGAGAAATATACAATCTGAAGGTAGTAATGAGTAAATAATATTTTTATGCAGCTGCTTAAGCATTGCTTAAGCAAAATAAACTCTTGGTGCCTGTATTTTGAAATGGCTGCCAGCAAGTTAGTTGAAATGAGTTCAGAATCTATATGCAGATGAAGTTGTGTGTTGTGACTGTCTACCTAACACTTGATAAATACAGCTGGGTGAAATGTTTTCCATGTAATTTAGATGTGTGTGTCACCAAGAAGGCTTCCAAGAGATGATGAGATTCTGGGGTGGAATGTGTGTATCACAGCAATGTAAGATTGATCACAGGTGTTGATTTTTTTCTGCTCAACAAGAAACTATGAGAACAATCTGCATCAACAGAAATGATTCTTCCACATGAATATAGTCCATTAAATATGGGGGAGATTGAAATATTGGTCCTACAAATATCTATAACTACATGCACATTCAGAAGTGCTATCAAAATTAATGACATAGTACATAGAATGTGTAGGCTTATGAATTCATGTGAAATCAAACATGGTGGGTAGCATGAGCCTCTTACAGATTAAAAATTAGTAAAAAACTATTTTACTGTTATTAGTATTTTTTCCTTCCTTTGCTTCACCCATTTTCATTTGGAATGTAATTGCTTTTTTTTTTTTTTTCCCAGGGAATTTTACCAGTGTTTTATACTACCTTAGGCTAATTTATCTAATTTCTTCTCCAATCTCTTTTGATTCCTCTAGAATTCTTTTCCAAGTCTTTTTCTCCTAATTTAATATTATTTTGGTACTATTTCTCTGTTCAAGGTTTATTATTGCTCTCTTTTTTTGTAGGGTTCCTGTTACACATCCATGTATTTCTCTTATTTTCTGTGACTGTTTAACCCTTTCCCATCTATTTTTTACTCACGCTTTCTCACTTATGCCATTGGCTTTTGTCCTAGGTTTTATGTAAGGCATATAGGAAATTGCAGAAAAGTAGTGTATAGTGATCACTGAATGCACAATTAAACACATTCTTTATGAGAGTCTATATATTTCAAGAGTACAAGTAATAGATTTCTTATATTACAGTGATAAGAAAAGGAAAACAGATATTGTCTGGAATTTTTATTCTGTTCAACAAAGTAATTTTTTTTTATAATAAACATCGGTTAATCCATAGAAAGTGTAGTAATTTTGCATTAAAACATCTAATAAATAGGATTAGCATGAGCCAAATGTTTAGGTTTACAAATAGCATCAACAAAAGAGAGTGAAAATTTGTCAGGACTGCCAAGAAGAATTGCCAATGAAAGCTCTTTAATGAGGTTTGAAATATACATTCTTCTGAAGTGCTTTTCTCTCGCATTTTTTGTAAGGTTGGTTAGGTGTGAACTGCATCATTAGTCTTTAAGAAATGGACAATTACTGGAAACTGCAAATTAGGTCTACCTGTCAATGCTTCCAAAGGGAAAGCTTTGCTCATCTGCAATATGGGAAACAAGAGGGGAACTGAATGTTGTGGGAATCTCTAAATCAGCTGTGACAACAAGCAAATCTATCTTCAAAGAAGATCAAGACAATAGCCCTTCCTGCCAGAGTGGAATTAAAAGGAAAAATGGACAAGTTCAAAAGCAGCACTGCGGAATAAGACTTTAATATTACTAACAGATCAAAGGAAATGGACTGAAAGAAAATAGATGAACTAGACAAACTAGGAGAACAGCCTGTCTCATAAACCTGAGCTGAACCACAGATTGTATTCCTAAACTTATAAAACCTGAGCTGAACCACAGATTGTATTCCTAAACTTATATTTCTACCTTTTCACTAGCCAATTGCCCAAACATTGTTCAAAGTTTATTGCCCTTGTCTTTCCTACACTGTTGCAGAGTGGCCCATGAAATACAGGGGTTCTACCTCATGTCTAGTATGTGGAGGCAGGGGTTGGAAGCAGTAGCAAAATCCTACACTCTTCTCTCATTTTGGCAACCTAGAATATTCTTGCAACAGAACATTTCTGCATGGAGTAGGAAATATGGGTCTGTCTCCTAGAGGTTTGGCTAAAGCAACTAGGCTTAACCAAATAATTCTATGTCTGTTTCAGTTTGGGAAAAATTTCTAGAGGGTCCAATGATCTTGTTGGCTAAATCTCTGTCAGCCACAATGAAATCTTAGATGCCTGCTGCATGTGCACAGACCTATGTGTGGGTGCTTAAATGTAGCTCAGTATTTCCTCATTAGGAAGGATTTTTGTGAGCATTTGTTATGCCACTTAATTTGATCATTGCTTGTATAGATGGAATGCTTTTCTTGTTTTGTTGCCTTCTGGTGATGTTCTCTAGACTGTAAGGCAAGGTGAACAAGTGGGGAACTTTGTCTAGGGTCACACCAGAAAAAAGTGATGCAATATTTCATGTCCACCTTGCTATTGAAGCAGGCAAAATCAGATAAGTTCAGTTTTCCTGCTGAAGTTTACTACTTAATGTAGTATGACTTGATTAGGTTGACTGAGCAATACTACCTCACACTTGCTGAGGAACTGACAAAAAAGAAGCAAGATTTTCAGAAATTCTAATTGTTATTGTGGTTCCAGAATTTTTGACAGTTGGAACCTGGAATATGTACAGCCTTTAGGCTGGAAAAAATTTTCTCTCAGGAATCCTGAGTTTCCTTGCTGGAAGTGTGTTGGAGTAGCAGAGACTTGTTTATTTGCTTTGCCATTGAGACCAAGACAGTTTTTTGTGACTGTGCCTAAGGAGAAGCTGTTAGTTTTAAAAGTTTCTGGCATTACATTCAGCAAACAGCCGTGTTCCATATTTGGAAATTATGCTGAGGACTGTAATGGAGAGGTTTGTCATGTATGACAGAAAACAAGATGTGACTTTTGTGGGGCTTCCCAAAACCATAGAAATGTTTCATTTCTCTGCTGAATATAGTTGGGATGGAGTTAATTTTCTTTAAAGCAGTCTGTATGGTGCTGCATTTTGGATTTGTGATTAAAACATTGCTGATAACACATCAATGTTTTAGCTGTTGCTGAACAGTGCTTGCGCAGTGTCATGTAAACATGTAAAGTTCATGTTCAGCAATGAATCTGGGCAGTTTTTCCAAAGTAGACATTGTTCAGACTAGCTGGAGATTGGTCTGTTTGTGGGAGGTGGTGAGCAATTGCCTTTGCATTACTTGATTTTTTTTTTTTTTTTTTGCTTTGTTTTCTTTACTCTATAAATAAAGTCTTCATTGTGACCCAGAAGGTTTTTCTTGCTTTAGCCCTTCTGATTATATCCACCATCCTTCTAGGGAGAGATTGTGTGACTGACTGGGTGGAAACTTAGCTTCTGCATGGGGCCATCCCATCACAATTTCTAATTGGTAATAAATAGTGAATGAGATGTGAGCATTATTATCTGAATATTCTTATTTTCAAGGTCTGCTTTTCAGTTTGGGTATTCTGCAACAGATCGCTTCCTGAACTGCATGCAATGCTGAAGAGAGGGACTAGGAACCTCTACTGCTGGAAAAAAAAGATTCTCAGCTATAAGATTTTCATTTGCCTAGGTGAGGTGTCCGGAAGGACCCCTGTGTAGAATGGTCCAGGAAATGGACCACAGCATAAGCCTAGCTGCATGGTGGAGAAATGCTGAATTTGTATGCAGCAAACTGAGAGTGAATATGGGGTGTAGCTAATGGGATCTTCTATGAAAAACCTCATACTTCTGCCTTTCCCTTTACTACTTTGATCTCTAGAATTTGCAGAGATCACTGCTACAAAGGTAATGTTAGTAGCCACTAATTTGCAGTTGTTTCTGGAAGCTGGTTTGGTATCTCAGTAGAACTGAAAAGAGAAGGTATGTGAGGACATAGTCTCTTTTTGCTCACAACTGGGGAGTTGGGGAGTGAGACTAGGCTTGGATTCAACAGGCAAACGAACATAAGTCTCTGAAGTACACAAGATGAGATATGGAAAGGTCAATATACTCAATATTATTCTGTGTCCTTAAGACAGAGTGTCTGGGAAGTTCCCTGAAGTGTTCCTCCGCATGTAAATGGAAGTTTTATGTAGGAATATTGAGAAGTTGCTTCTTTGCAGTGGCTTCTCATTAAGCATTTCTGAAGTGTTGGGTATCTTTTAGCTCATCATTGTATAGCACCTTTTTTACAGGGATTCCATGGCTTCTAACTTGCTGTAGGGAAGGAAGAGCTAACCATCACTTGTAACATCAATAGATACGACTATGAAGCTAGAAAACTAAATGTCATGTCCAAGGTCAAACAGAAAAGAATGGTAGAATGGGGATTTAAACCCACTTCTCTCTCAGGTGTCTTAACACAGAACTAATCTTCCATTCTTTGTCTTAAAGGTAATTTATTTTGTAAGTCAAATTCTTGGTATATTACTCCTAAGAAGTAGCAGGGTAATAAAGATAATTAAGCAGATGTTCGAATCACTAAATGAGTGTCATTTTTTGTTTGAAGGCTATCCCAACATGAACTCAGATTTTAGTCTCTTGTGAAAATGTCTGATATAATGCTGAGTTTTAATAGAGTAGCAGAGAGAAGAATATTTAGCTACCTTCAATGTATTCAGCTGTTTGATTAATTGAAGGGCTCAGCAGTCAGCGGACATCTCATTAGCCAATTCACGAAGGCATGCTGTGACTATTTTGGATCACATATCCACAATTCAAATTGACGGTAAAAGTCCAATTAAAAAGTAAATGTATTTTCATACATTGTAGCAGTGGTGTTGTCATGTAGCTTGGGTTTTTCCTTTTATTTCATTTCCAATTACTCATGTTAATGATGTGCTCCAGCATGTGAGAAACTAATGTTCTTATTTTGAGCTCTGCTTGGAGAAATTGTCAGGCAACCTTTCCCATACTGTTCTGCTCAGCTGCTGCAGAGTTTTGTGCTTTGACTGCATGTGCAGAGGTTATTGTGCCAGATGGTGTGGTTGTTTCTAGGATGTGAAAAACCACAGAGAGACCCCTGAAATATATCCCTTATGTCATAAAACATCACTTTAACTGGCTTTTCAGAGATGAGACTTATAGGTAAATTAAGGTGCAGAGAGCCAAACTGTATCTAACACTGAACATCAAAAGGTCAGCTGATAAATTTCCAAAGGCATTCAATTTATCTTCATTGTTAGACTACTTTTTAGCAGTGTTCTTTACTGACATAAGTTTCCTGCTTTAGTCTATTGTGTAAAAGCCAGAATGTTAATTTATCCATCAAAATCATGGTCTAAGTCTCTACATTTATTTTGTTATTCATTATGCATAGGGATTAGAGATTGTATTTGCTAGTACTTCAAACTAGATAAGATTATACAGCTCTACTGCAGTAATGCAAAGCTTCCACAAATACAGGTTTACTCTGAATTACATCAGAACCAAAGCAAAGAATTAGAAAGTTGTGTCTGGTTTCCTATCTACCCTCTCCCCCATTCTCGAAGAAAACAAACTAAAGAGAAATTTTTCTAATGGTTTACCTCCATAAACAGTCCTTGATTTATATGAAGCAAATTTGAGTGCTGGAACAAGGGAGTGGTTCGGAGAGGGGACTCTTTCAAATGTAATCATCAGTTCTGCTTGTTGAAATATTTTATGAGTCTGACAGTCCCCCACACCCCCAGTAAGAACAGACAGAAGAGGTACAGCATACTTCCATTGTGAGTGAATCTGCTAGCTGGTGTAGGTTGGGGAAATTTAGGATTCTACAAGTCTGTGGCTGCATAATTCAAGGGCAGCATTTGACCTCACTGATATGCAGGTGAGTTCTTGGTCATCATGAAAGGGCTTTGTAAGCCATACATGAGATCCCTTTTCTCCCTGGGTGCTTGTTTCTAACATGCAGCAGCTGAACTTCAGTACACCAGTGAGTTAAATTTTGTGTGGGAGCCCTTCTGCATTGTATTATATATATATATATATATATATATATATATATATATATATACACACACACTCACACACACAAACACATTTCCTTTTCCCCAAAGCTTTGAACAGCACATAGACATGCCTGTGTACTTGGCTTTGAAAAGGTCCACAACAGTTGAATGTCAGGCAGGTCAGCAGTGAATCTGAGTGGGCTAAGTCACAGCCTTTTGTGGCATATAAATTCCTTATAGTTCAGTGAAAAGCTGCTAATATCTGATGTAAACTTCAGATCCCAGAAACTATTGCAGATCTTTATTTAATCTACCCACTCAGTGTGTGAACTTGAGCATTCACTTCAGCCTGTGCATTGTATGGGGAAGGAAAAAGGAGCAGAAAAGTTTGGCCAGTGACTGTAGACATACATTTGTAAGCTTTTCCCAGTCTGTTCTGGAATTCAAGCTTTTTTTTCCTCTGACAGTTTGTAAGTGAGTATAATTCAAGATCCTTAGATTTAGATGGTGGCAACATGGTTGCTATTTCAATAATTTTGATGTTTCATGGTCAGCTCCTTTCATCTTTAGCATACTTCAGTTAGTGACAAAGCCAGCACATAAGTGCTTTGAGTCGAAGTCTTTCATTTGTAAATCCCCACACAACGAGGAGATGAACACGGGTAATGTGAACAGAGTTTAATGGGAAGCAGCAAACTGATCCATTCACATTGGCACAGACTTCTGAAGTTCATCATTCAGTGCCTAAAACTAGCATTTTGCTAACTAACTTGCTATATAGATTAAATGAAAAAGTTATTTTGATTAACATTTTTCATTTGTCATTTTGTCAGGTGAACTGAGAAAACATAATTTTAATTCTACAGATGTTTATCTTTATTAACATCTCAAAACTTACCACAGGGTTACTTTATTTTTCTATTCTACGTGAAAACACCTCGTTGTTTTGAGAACACTGACTAGTCAGTAATTTGTGTCTACCCAGTATTCATTTAAGAATGATTTATTCATTGTGATTAGTAATCAGATCTGGGTAAGAGACATAAAAAAAAGTAAAAATATTCCTCTGTCTCTGAATTATTTCTTGCTTTTGAGGCAGAGGAAAAGTAAAACAGGTCATCAAGAAATCAGATACATAAAGATGAGAGGTGAGATAATGAGCTCATTTGCATAGCGTTCAGGATTTGTTTTGAACTTCAAAACACGAGTTCATAAACGAGTCAACATTTAAATACTGCCAGCTATATAAAAGGCTAAATCAAAAATGGGCTTTGTGTTTTTTATCCTCTAGCAATTATTCTCTCACTGGATGTTTTCTGTCTTTCATTTGGTGATCTCTGAATGTGAAGTTCTGTCATCTATTCTTTATTTCTTTTTTAAAAACAAACCAACAAACTAAATGCCATAAATAAATTCTGAAGTCTGCTGTAAATAGCATTTAGGGGAGAGTAGAAGGATAGAAGGTATATTAGAAGTGCAGGTGTTGGGTCATTCAAAGAAGCTCTCTTTTAAAAAACGCTTTCCTGCTGGTACAGTTCAGGGCTTTGGGCAAATGAAATTTGTCTGCATAATAGATAAACAGAGCTAAGGTAATGGACCTCAAATACAGTTTTTTCATGGTTTAGAAGATATTTTATCGGCCTTTCACAGTAGTGCTTATATCTAGCAATTTGACAGGTACACTATTCGATTTCTGTGAGTGCAGAAGGAAAAGGAAGCGTTTCTTTTCTACATTGAGGCTTTGCAGTCTGCCACAGGGTGGTGGAGAATAGACAAGACAGATGTACTTGCCCTATTGCAGGAATAGGCCAAAGGACAATCTAAGCTTGAGGTTAAGATGGTGGAGTGTATGTTGGCATGTATGTTAGGGTGCTGCCAGTAAGATTTCCATCTTCATCCTTCTATTCCTCCCCCATTTAATTTCTTTGTAGAGGATAAGTTGCTTCTCCATGTTTTACTGATTAGATTCCTTCTCATATTCTTGGTAAGTCCGGACATGGCTTGTACATCTCTTAATTCTCCTTTTACAATTACTTGGATAAAGTCATCTTGCTCTTCTCACAGCAGAGAAATTCATATTCTGAGCAGAACCAGGCAAGAACCTATGGTTTCATCAGGGGTTTCCTTTCCTCTCTTTCCCTGAACAGTTGGAAAAGGCTGTGACAATTTTAGCCTGCTGTGATAAATGATAGCTCAGCTGGCTCATTGTTACAGTGGAGGGGGGAGCTTAAAGACATAAGAGGATAACCTTTCAGGAATGCACAAGTTTGCTCAAATAAATGACATCAGGAAAGGGCACCATATTTTTCCTTAGTTTTTTTCTAGTGTCTGAAACTAACCCATGCCCTAGTTACCTTGGTACTGTAAAGTCATTTGATTTTCCATTGTCTAGGTTATCTGTTCATATTTGGTCCAAGATGTCATTTGGCCCAATCTTCTGTAAATTAGATGTGCTTGACTAGGACTACTGTCATATACTCAGCAACTGTAAGAGGAAACACAAGCTTTGCCAGTACAAAAATGGAGACAGAGACAAAAGCCAAATTGATGTGAGTAAAAAGCAGTTCAGGTGACTTTTTGCAGAAAGCCTCCTGGAGTCTCCAGTCAGCCTCACTGATAAAGCTGCTATTCCTGCTTGCAATCTATTTTCCACTGAATATAATCAGCAAAACAAACACAAAATAATCTTGTTAGTTGCAGACTGCTGTGTTGGCACCTGAAGAGCTCCTAATGTGCCAGCTGCTGCTTTGTTTTGTTTTGTTTGTTTATTTGTTTCTTGCTGTATTAATGGATTTTACATCACTTTTATTATGCAGTGAAAGTATGAAAAAGACCATTCAGGTTGGGTGGATGCCAAGGTGGTTTTGTGGAGAAATTTGGCTGGATAGCATCCATTTTTGGAATCGGTGATCATTGTATATTTTCACTTGATTACACCTGTACAAAATATGTGGCCTGTTAACTGCTTTGAGTGGTGATGAGGGATCCACTCTGTGTTTTGTAAGGGTAGCTGTACACTGTACACTGTATTGCTTTACAGCAGCTACTCTGCCAAATTGCTGCCATCATCCTGAACAGTCATTCTATGCCTCTCTTAACCCTGTCTTCCTTTCCCCAAGAAAGACTGGTATCAAACATGCAAAATTTTTTTTTGTGGCAAGATGAAAGAAAGAGAAAAGTATGAGATTTTTATTTGCTTTTTTGGTTTGCTTTCACCTTCTCTGTGGGCTTTCTCAGATATATTAACATCTTTCATTCCTGGACAGCGAAAATAGTGTGAGAAAATCAAACATTAGATTATTTTGACCCTTAAGAGACTAATCAGAAAAAGTACTCATAAATGTGAAAGCAAAGATAATAAAGGTTTTGTAAAATTTAGTTTAACAGGCTTGGTTTACAAGTCATATACTTTCCCAGGTGAAATTAGTGATAATTTCTGAAGCAGGTAAGGGATGAATTTTAACACTGGGAAGAATTTTTTAATAGCTGTGGAGGAGAAAAATCTCAGATAGCTAAGCACCTGGCTATGGCCTTTGTCCACAAAATGACTGTTGGTAATCAAAAAATTCTCCTAATTCTCACATATATAATAAGCATAGATCTTCACATACCTTTTAGCATTTACAGTGTCTGTGGGGGTTTTAAAAATCATAGCACAGTAATTTAGATGAGAAAATTTGATTTATTTTTATTTTGTGTATTGTCCAGAGGCCTTCCCTCAAGTAATAATCCATTTCATATTTCTGATAAAAGCTTCATGCAGTATTTATGGTCTTTAAAGGGTTTTAGATTGAGAATGTTTATGAAATACTTTGGAAAAAATCCTTGTTCAGAAATGTTGGGATAACAGTTGTCCATTAAACCAATAATAATATTAAAACAACAGCATAACATTAATATTTTTATGTCTTCTAGCCTAAGTCACAAAACTTAATCAAAACAATCTCAACCTCTCATTCTCCACATTGTTTTTTTTTTTTTCCTTTTGTAAAATACATTTCAAGAATAAAATAGACAAATGGTTTATGGCATGGGATTAAACATGATTAGTGACATAAATAAATATATATGGAGCACAAAAACATAGATAAAGCTGTCAACAGAGACAAACAAATAGGCATTTGGGTGCCTACACATACATGGCTTTTTCATATAATAGGACACGGAGCTTTTATAATCATTAGTACCTGTGTTTACCACTTGCTTGCTTTCCAGTCTGCATGCTTTATTGCATATTATAATTTGAAAATATTATGTTACCAGGGTAATGAACAATAAAAAATATTGCAATTCATCCTAATAAGGTTGAATGGTAACCCACATGCCTTAGATGTTTCTAGCCAGGCATAATTTATCCACATCTTTGGCTGTGAAACAGTGTGGATCTTCTTAACTGAGTCCCTGACAGATGGTTTAAGCTTTTTCAGGACTACATTTCCAATCACTTTGCCCATATTGCAAAATTGGCCTTGAAAAAGGGTAAAGAGTTGTTATGCTGCATTAACATCTCTTCTGAATTGCTTGCTGTGAAGGACATGAAAAACCAGGAAATCAGAAAAGCAGTGTTTTAAAAATACACTTTTGAAAGTTACAAATGTTGGATAGGATGATAATCTTAATTTATGTCTCTCACCTCAGTTACAATGTGAATGTGGTCACATTATGTGTGATAATGAAAACATAACATGTTACCTTGTTCCATAAATGATTCAGATGGCATTCATGATTTAAGAAATGTTAAAAGTGCTGTAATTAGAAAGACTTCTTATAGTCTTAAACCCTGCTGATGGATAGCACAATTGACTGCTATTAGATGAACTGGGATTTCTGTGGCACTGTCAAGATTTTTGCTACTTTGAGTGGAAGGGCTCAAATATCTGCATTCATTTCTGCATGAAACATGGATTGATCGCACGTACGTTGCCAAATTTTCATTTTCTTTTGCAGCTTCAGCTGACTGGCTTTTTCATATAAACTGCTGTTCTTTTCTTCTTGCTGCCTTTTAGTTTATGATAAAAATCAATGAAAGCTGAAACCTTCCACAGTCATCTATAAAATGCAATTACTGTATACAACACACAGTAAAGCTCCTGTGGTGTATATGTTGAGACATAATTTATGCCACTTACCTCCAGAGAGGTATTGATCCTACTCTGTGAATATCTTACAAAAGGGCTGTTGAATGCAAGCTCAAGGAAATATGTGGTTATTGGGACTGATCTGTAATTTGATTAATAATGACCTAATTCTTGAACTCTGTTCCTTACTGCACTGTTTTCTGTGACTGAACCTTTTATTCTTGAATATTGCCCTGGCTGATCCCCTCCAGAGGCCCACCCTTCCTTGCTGTCCCTCGGAAGCACTGTGATCCACACCAAAGGAGCCATTGGAGAAAGCTAAAGGGACCTGGCAGATTTGGTTTTTATGTTTCAAATGGCTTGCAGTCTTTTCTAACCTTAAAAATGGTGGTTGTCCAGCACAGCCTTCACCCATTCTGTGATGGGATCTAGTTCTTAGTTTCCTGCTGTGTATAGGAAGGAAAAACAATTCTGAAAAAATACTACAGCAGGGATTCTCTGAGATAGTAAAAACTCAGTCATTTAATTTAACTCGTGGTTTTGAGACCCGTAATCTAATATATAAATTATAGAATTCTAGAATCATTTAGGTTAGAAAAGACCTTTAAGGTCAGTGCATCTAACCACTACCTTGACACTGCCAAGTCCACCACTAAAACATATTTTAAATGCCCCCAGGGATGATGACTTAGCCACTTCCTTGGGCAGCCTGTTCCAATGCTTGACCACTCTTTCAGTGGAGAAGTTTTTACAAAAATCTTAGATAAACCTCCCTGGACTCAACTTAAGGCCATTTCCTCTTGTTCTGTCCCTCATTACGTGGGAGACCAACACCCACCTGGCTACACCCTCCTTTCAGGTAGTTGTAGACAGTGATAAGGTTTCCTCTGGGCATTCTCCTCTCCAAACTAAACTCCCCCAGCTCCCTCAGCTGTTCCTCATCATGCTTGTGTTCCAGACCCTTCACCAGCTCTGTTCCCCTTCTCTGAACACACTCCAGCACCTCAGTGTCTTTCTTGTTGTGCGGGGCCCAAAACCAAACATGAGTTTCGAGGCGCAGCCTCACCAGGGCCAAGTGCAGGGGGATGATCACTGCCTTGGTGCTGCTGGCCACACTAATTCTGCTACAAGCCAGGATGCCATTGGCCTTCTTGGCCATCTGCTGGCCCATGTTCAACTGGCTATAGACCAGGTCCTCCGTTGCCTTTTAAGCAACTCTGCCCCCAGCCTGTAGTGCTCTATGGGGTTGTTGTGACCCAAGTGCTGGACCCGGAATGTTTCCTTGTTGAATGTCATACCATTAGTCCTTGACACATCAATCCAGCCTGTCCAGATCACTTTGCAGAGCCTTCCTGCCTTCCAGCAGATCAACATTCCTGCCCAGCTTGATGTCACCTGCAAACTATGTGGAGGAAAACTCAATCCCCTTGCCCAGGTCTTTGATAAAGATATTTAACAGGACTGGTGCCAACATTGAGCCCTGGGTAACACCATTAGTGACTGGCTGCCATCTGGATTTAACTCCATTCACCACCACTCTTTGGACTGAGCCTCCTTATTACACAGTGAACAGTGCACCCATCCAAGTAATGAAACATCAGGAAAACCCTTCAAGAATGATATAAAAAAGAAAGATTTATGTAAACCTCTCAGTGTTCTGGTGTTGGGCAATATTTGCATAGCGAAATAATCAGAAAAAAACACTTCTTCAAGAATAAACCTCTGTTACTCAATGTCTCAGCCCCTTACCTGTCAGAGGTAAATTCCTCAAATAAAAGAGTTGTGGAGTGGTGTCTCTGACATGACAGTTTCCATTTCAAAGTTTGTGTTCCTTGAGATGCTACAAGAATATAAGCAATTTGCTGCATGATATGTAAAAACCATGTATATTCATATAATGAGAGCTCAGGAGAGTTTAATTCACTTTGGGCAGAGACGTAGGTAGGAGGTAAGCTTGTCTATTATATGATTACAGTAAATAGTTCAACCTTGTTCTTATATAAATGTCCTGGTCTGGGATTTGACAGAAGTTAATTGACTATTGTGATTGCACTGTAGTTGTTATTACAGGGGCATGACAAAATAATATTTATTGAAAATGAGAGAAATTGCCTGTTAAGGAATGCTAAAAATATATTTCTGGCCCAGATTGACCTAAACTAAATCAAAGTAGAAATACACATGAAAAGGGGAATTTTTCTCTTCATCTATGTATTGGTGGGGTTTTTAACAAAGCATAAGCTCATATCATCTGTTCTGGAAAATGTGAAGTGGTTCTTGAGTAGCAGCTGAATGAAGAATAAACTAAAGCACAAATAGCCTCATTACACATGCAGAAAAAAACCCCAAACCACCAAAACCCCCAAAACTCAGAGATCAAAACCAGAAACTGAATTTCATTTTACAATGCTTTTTATTTTACCATATTATTATGAAAACTTAGTGAAGAAAATGCTGGTCTCTTTGTGCATTCCCCAAGCAAGGATTACAGCTGTGAGTAGTGCAGCCAGCAGTGCTACCTGCTTGGACAAAGGCTCATCATGGCTTTCTGCATTGGTTTTCCCATCTATGAGATTCTTTGTATCTTTGCTTAAAGATAAAACACATAATTGCTTTGAAAAGTATCTGTTGAGACTATGAAGCTTGACTGTGTATTTAATAAGAGATAAAAGAGACATCACTACAATGGGAAGAAGTTCAACTCTTCTAATTTCTTTGCTGACTTAAGTTTTTTTTCTTGCAATGTATTTTGTGCAGATTTATCCACTCTGGTAAGAAAAATATCCTCTTTATATTGAGATGATGTGAATAATGAGTAAAGTACCTGACACAGAGCGGGAGTCCAGCCCAGATGTGGAATGGAAGTCAAATCCAGCTGGAGAGTTCTTACACCATGAGTGAGCTTGACTTTTCATTTGAAGAACAGAGAGGAAGAATAGCGAACAATTTTAGAACTCAGCCACTGCATCTAGGAATTTGTAAAAAGAACTTATTTGATAAGCTGGAGAAATCAAGATTTGGAATTTGCTAAGGAAGTAAGGAAGCTTGGTTGAATCAAATGGTCACAGGTTGACCAACATATCCCAATGTGATTTAGTCATGAAAAAGATCAAATGTTCCTAAGGCAAGTCAGGTAAGGTACTTCTAGTGAATGCAGAATAATATTATTGGTATTTTATCTGGAAAATTATGTGCAATTCTAGTACCTCTCATATTCAAGGAAGAAATAAATGACTCTGGGAAATGCCAGGCTTTTTTTTTTTTTTTTTTTTTTTTTTTTTGGGAGGAGACTAAAACATGGCTTATTAGGCCTAGGAGAAAGGGGTTCTGTCTGCTCTGTTTGTTTAATACATCCTGGGGTAAGTGGAAAGGAAGAAGAAACACTTCCTTCAGCTGAGCAACAACGTTGCCCTAAGAGTCAATGTGTTGTGGTTGCCCACACACAAATTCAGGCTAGAAATCATCTAGCAATCTGAGAAGTGGATTCTGGAGCATCTGACCAGTTGGGAGAGCTAAATGAAGACCTTCATTAGTATTAATAAGGATTTTGATCAGTTCTGAAAGATATGATGGGATGTGGTGCCAGTAGTAGCTTATCAGGATCCTTTTGCAACTATGCCTTTTAACTCATACGAACTAAATCGACATTCTTGAAAAGAATGTGATGTTGCTGACTTCAGTTTGATTGCAGAACTGTATTAAGCGTAGCAGTACTTTACATTTAAAATGCAAATGATGTTTTGTAGAGAGTATAGGAGATTTAAAAAAAATCCTTATTACAACCGTGGCTAGTAGATTCATATGAACTCACTCTCATGGGTGAAGGCCTAAGAGAGGGGTAAGGGATCTGTGGTTTTTCTGAAGCCAGAAATTCAGCTAGAATAACTTGAAGCTGAAATCTCTTGAGAACATTAGATGAACCAGAGCGTGAGAAAATGCACAGCCATTTTGCAACTTTCCCTTGCTACATGCACTGCCCAAGGACTGTAAGAGAGGGCAGAATAGAGGGTATGTAGTGATATCCTGTTTGGAATTTTCTGTTTAACAGAAGAATTATCAGGTGCCTGGTTGCCTCTGCCACCTTTTCAGCTTCTGTAATGAAACCAAACTTCCTGTACTTGCCCATGTAAATTCTAGTTTGCTCAGCAAAAGACTCTATTATTGCACAGTGAATGCTGAACACACTTCATACACCTGAGAAATTTGCTCTGTAAATTTTCATTCATTTGTATCTGAGTTCAGTAGAGATCAGCTGTGGCCAAGGTTGCTGTGATTCCAAAGCAAAGTTTGGTCTAGCTTGAATGTCCCAGAATGGATCAGACAGTACAGCTGTTGTGTATCCTCAGTTTGATCATCAGCTTATCAGATTGTGCCTAGTCACTGGCTCACTGTCTTGTCTACAAGGGAGATTCAGTGTGTTCCTACAGGAATTCAATGTGATCTACAGGGCCATGACACTGGGAGAATGAACCTTCACATCTGACCACTGCCTGGTCAATGAGGGGGCTTGAACAGATAAATACAATTCCTGACTGGGAAATTAAATCTCATGGGAAGTAATACTTTACCTACAGCATATCAAATCTTCACAGAAACAGGGGACAGACACACAGTTGTTTTGGTCTGTCATTGTCCCTCTGCTTTCCCTTTGCCTGCTTCTTGACTATTATGTTGCATTCTGGCAAAGGATTTGGATGACAGTGCTGGGAACTGTCCCAGGAGAGGGGGTAGCAGCCTCTGCAAGTCGAGTGTCTGACATGATTCCTTCCTGTGCAGAGTAACTCTGTAGGCAATGGGGAGTTCTTGGGAGGCTTAGAATGAACTTTGCATGTTGAACTTACCTCAAAAAAAAATTAACCCTATATTTGCATTTGTGAAATGTTACATCAAGATGAAATAGACATAGAATACACACTGCCTGCTTCACTGGTTGCAATTCCTACTGTTTCCTCATGCATGTTTTTTGGGGTTAGATTTCTGCTAGAAAAGCATACTAAGGCTAATTCATTTGAAATCTTGGTCTCAGACAAGACATAGCTTAGTGATCTAAGAAGCACCTGGAACCTGTTTTGAACATTTATTTTTAAAATTCCATAAGCTGCAAATTTGATGTAGAATTTAGTCTTTTGCAATATTTCTTGGGCTTTCATGATCTTTATCTACCAAATCCTTATTCATATTAATTTGTGTCCTATCCGTGTCCATCTCCTCTTTCAAGTGCAGACTCTGGACTTAGAGAGTTTTCTAGTGCTTTATAAAAATGTGGGCTGCCTTCATTGATTCATCCAGCTTTAGGATAGTCTGACATAGTCTGTTAGTTGTTATGTGTCTGCTGATGGGTGATAATTAAATTGTATTGCTTTCAATTGTGCAACTGTATACAAGAAATCTGTGAAATCTGGATCAGAAAATAAGGCAGGTATAAAATCTCTGTCTTGTTTATGAAGAAAAAGCTCAAACACAAGTGATTTGCACCTCTTACAGCCATGTTGGGGCAACAACAAATTTCCAAGTGTGTTTTGAATGATAGTAGGGCTGTGGTTGTCTTGAATACAAGATGTAGCCTATTGGGTTTGTTTGCAAGTGTGGCAGCTACTGTGAAGCATATTCTCTGTTTTCAAGGTGGGCTCAAAGGAGAGCAGGCACCAGGATGTGAAGGGATTCCAGCAGCAGACTGATCCTGCACCAGCCTGAGGCTGTTGTGCTGCTGGGAACAAAGCCAGGGTAGAGGCCAGAGGAAGGGCCGGTCACTGCTGCAGATGCCAGTGCTCAAGAAATATAATCTGGAAGATAACAGCTGCCAAGTTAGCCCTCAGAGTAGCCAAGCTAGTTGGCTTTTTTTGGAAGAGATGACAGAAAGTGGCCAAAGGGACCAGTAGTGGCAGTTCTCCAACTACAGTAGTAAAACAAAGCCAAATGAATACTGCGATTGTACTGGTGTTTTCAGAATAAGAGGCACTGTCTGCCGAATCCCAATTCAGACATTTCCTTTTGTTGCATCCACATCCTGGAGGATCTGCAATTAAATAGATCAAATGTATGAGCAAAATGGAATCTTCCCCCACTTTTCTGACTCCATCCCAGTCCAGGGCAATGGCAAAATTAAAAATAGGTACTGCAGCCCCCTTCTCCAAATGTCATGATCCATGGTAGTAAAATGCTTTCCAAATTAGTAACTCAGCCTTGTGTGTAGGTCAGTGGTGCACTGGCTGGATGGGTCACCCCCTGTAACAGGGGGCCCACTTGGTATTGGACCGCCTAAGGTAGGAGTTGTTCAGAAGCAAGTGGTGATGGCTCAGCACCTGCCTGGAGTTCATATCAAGCACTGCTAATTCTTGCTAGGCTCCCTTTGGTCTGCTGCTGTGCCCGGTGCCCACAGCTGACCTGGCAGCCTTCCACTCTGTGGCTGCAGAGCAGCCTCCCTCGCCTGTAGCACAGGAGGTCAAGCGCAGAGGTCCTCAGTTTGATCACCTCTGCTAGAATGCCTAGCTAATAACACTCCTGAATTGTGTTGTGGTCCCAAAGAGAATATTGATTCTGCCACCTGAACAAGCCATCCTTTCTCAGGATTTTTCAGGTCTCTCTAAAAGCTTTTGACACAGTTAAGGGTGAGACCTCATGCTAGGAATGAGGGCAAAAAGAGATGGAAAGAGAGAGAGAGAGAGAGAGAGAGATTTGAAGCTAAAGAGATGATGTTTTTGAAGTAAGGAGGAAAACCTCTGGGAAGCAGACCAGGAGAAAGTTTTCATATTTGCAAAACAAATCTGGTGTGAAAGGAGATTGATTTCTGGGGGAAAGGCAATTTGAAAGCTGTTACTAGAACTGACTTTTATTCTAGCACATCTGGAGGTATTCTTTTCACTTGATAGATGCAGGATGGACCATGTGGTAAATTATAGAATCACATGAGACCTGAAGGGGTCATATTCCTATGGCCATCTTCATCTATCATACAAGATTTGTAAGGCACTTCATCCTCTTCCAATTGAGCCATCATCTTAACATGCTAAAATGTAGAAGGGGAATGTTTCCTGTTTTTGCTCCTAAAAACAGAATTTACTCCATAGTAACCTCAGCCATGTACTGAGAAGGGCCAAGTTTTCTATATACAGCCATACTTTTCTATATACAAATATGTATCTTCAAAGTACTTTATTTCAAATCCTGGGTTACAAAGGGAGGAGTTGGAAAGCTCTGATTGCTAACTGGTGCATCCACTCCTAGCCTAGGAAACAACGAAATATGGCTTATGTTGTATACCTTAGGAGGCCAGGTGATTCACTGCCTAAACATACCTGCTTCCTTTCATTGACTACAAAGGGAGAGCACTATGATGAGTTGTTTTAGTTGTTTACTTTATAGACATCTGTAGGATGATCAGGTGACTCAGACACAATGGAGTCATTATAGCTTGATGGGACCTTGGAGCCGAGACCCCAAATTATCAGCACAATCCTTTTTTAGGGCATGCCTACAGCTCAGTAAGCAGGAGACTTAACTACTTTGAGATATTTTTCTCATTGTCTAAAAAAGTGGAGTGCAAATTTTTCCTGTCTGTATGTTTTACTTAGAGGGTAGCTGCACCCTGGGGTTCTTTGTTACAAAACACAGAAGAGAGGCATAAGGTGTTATTATTACAAATGTTATCAGAAAATCTGATAAAACATGTCTGGAACCTATTCTTAAAAAAATCCAATGATATGGATTTTGCAGTCTTTCCAGGCAATCTGTTCTGATGCTTTGCTCTCATCAAGTTAGAAAGTTTTTCTAATGCCTAGTCTAAAGTTTCCACATTCCATTATTTCTTGTTTTAATCCCTGTGGACATGGGAGAACAATTGATTCCGATTCCTCAGCAGGGTACTGTTCAAGTCTGTTATGACATTTCCTCTGAAGTGTTTCACTCTCCAAACTGAACAACTCTGGTTTTGTTCAGTCTTTACCTGCACATCATTTTTTTCCAGTCCTCTAATCCACCTTGTTTCTTTCCCTGGACTTCTGCAAGGAGTTCACATCTCTTTTATAAGCAGGGTCCCTAGAGGTGCACACAGAACATTAGCTGCTTACTGATTCTGGAGTAACTACAAATCTCACACATGATACTGCCCAGATAACCTCTGCAATAGTTTTTGCAGGGAGGTGAGACTGTTTATTTCTGTTCAGCTTGTGATCCCCCACAGGCCACAAACTGTTTCCTACAGACTCATTTTCCACCTTCTATTTGTACAGTTGATTACTCTGCCTAACTGTAGCACTTTCACTTGTCCTTACAGAATTGCATCCTATTGATTTCAAACAACTTCTTCAAATCACCAACTTCATTTTTAATAGTGAAAAATGAGGTCTCCTACCTCAGAGCCTCTCTGTGTTCAGTATGGTCACACAGGAAAGGATCATAGATTTTCCTCTGCTTGTATTCTTATGGAGTGGCAAGGCACAATGGCCACAACTCTGCTGACATGAGTGTGCCTTGGGATAAGAAGTAAACATCCTTTGTTACGGTAGAGCCTGAAGGTAAGAAAAGTTTGTCCTACTGTTAGCAAGTGTTTTCCAATGCTTCACATAAAGTTCCTTATTCCATCACATGTACTAAAAAGAAGAGGGAGAAAAATATACTTTTATTCCTCATCAGGAGGACCTTTCTTTTAGGTATTCATGTGAATTCATGTGAATGATTCCTGCTCCAATAAATTTGTAACCTAAACACAAGAAACTAGAAATAGAGGCAAGGGCTTTAGCAGATAATGGAGAGGTGGCAAACTGGATGTTCATTTTTGGCACTTTCTAGGAAAGGTTTTAGTCGTGTTGATGAGAGAAATGGAACGCAAAAATGTAGGGGAAGCATACACTGAAGTGAGGCTATTTGAAGGGGACTGAGCATGCTAAGGGCAATGTAGTGGGAATGAAGGAGAAGATAAATAAAAAAAATAAAATGAAAAGATTCTGGGAGGAGATTGTAGAAAAGAGTCAAAGACAAGCCAAGAGATTCCAAACTAAACCGTATAACATAATCTCTCTGCCAAGAGGTCCACATTTTGTCTCTGTCAAGTAACACGTCTCTAGCTGAGCAAACACTAGAATTTGTCTTTAAAGCCATAGAGCAGGAAAGGAGCATGAGGGGAATGAAAAAGAGTGTTTTGCCAAGATTCTTGAGGGCGTGTCTTGAGCGCAGTTCAGGGAAGTGCTAAGAGAAGAGGTGGCATCTTTGAAGCTATGTTCTACATTGAGTGACATGTCTGTCATTGTAGAGCAGGCCCTTCACAAAAGAAATGTGTCCTGTAGACTGGAAGAGGATGATGACACAACTATATATTTTTTACCTGCTCCAAGGACACTACCTCCAGGAACACTGGCTGTGGTGCTCTTCCGTGCTGAGTTCAAAGCATACTCCTTCTGTGCACCTTGAAAACTCTCCACTTCAGAAAATTGCAGTCTACTTTCAGTTGCTGACTGGTTCACTGTGAATTAAAATGGGGTGTTCAGAAGGGTGAAATCAGAACCATTTATAATCCATGCTCTTTCTTTGTTTTTTCATTTCTTCTTCCTCCCCCCTCTCTTCCCTGACATAATTGGTGTGCATTAGCTTCACTGTCTCAGTTCATTAGGTCATTTCTGAAAATCGAAAATCACAGTTTTGTGTTTATTGGTGTCTTTTATTTGTAGGAAATCATTTGCAGTGAAACTACTTCTAAATTTCCTACTGTGTAGAAGACTCCAGAGCTGTTTGCTTATACCTCATCAGCAGAACTGCTGGAAATAATGCTCTGAGTTAGGGAATGATATTGTCCAAGGACTTTAGCTTTGATAATTAAAGATGCCAGTCCCTCATGATGCTGAAAACCCTCAGTTCTTGTGGACTGCTGAGGGTCCACAGCTTTTTGCAACCTCACAACCTTAGTCTGAAGTGATGGAGTAGTCTTTTCAGAGCATGCATAGGGCAAGTTTATTTCTGCTGCAGTATCAAAAACCAGTGCAAGAACAGATGAATGGCATCTATGGGATATCCAAGGGTAGATTCTTTTAACTATATTTATAACAGCTAAGATCTGGTCTATTTACAACTGACAGAGATTGAAAAGATTCAAAACCTGAAAATTTAAAAAGATGACCTGTAAAGAAAACAACTTTCAGTTTACATAAGAGATATTTTTATTGAATCTTTAAATGGCCTTTACAAAGGAAGGAAAAATTCAGGATTATCTCTACAGGAGAGAAACAGTCCAGTGATTTATATTTTAGAAGATTACTGGTATGTGAGAAATCTCTTCATTTTGCCTTTCACAGTCTTTTTGTCTCAGAGTCACTTTAACTTTTCTTTCTTTTTCATTTCCCTTCATCCATTTTCCTGTCAATAATATCCCTTCCCTCATTTTTCCAAATTACAATTTAAAATGTCAGCGTAACCTATGGCAATAGTAAGCCAGTTAATTCTATCTTTAATGGTGCCTTTGAGTCCAGAAGAAGTTTCCTTACCCATTTTTCCTTCTTGTTTAAAGATATTCCGAAACAGTTACTGTAAACACTTGTGAGAGGAGGCAAGATGCTATCTGGTAAGCCTTTAGCTAGGACTTGCAACTGGAGAAACTACTCTGAAGTTTCAATGTGCAGAACACTTTTGTAGAATATTTGCTTTATATTCTAAAGTCAGCCCTTGGCTTACTTCTAAGACTGACTATGGCCTGACTGGGAACTATGTTTGATTGTTGAATATGACTTTGAAAGTAAACACTTTTATTAGGACTTCTGTAATGGACTTGGAAGTCTTTTAATCCAAAGTTTTGTTCCTGGAACGATTAGCTGCCTGTGCTCTAGCCTGAGGGAAATTGCCACAAGGGAAAATAATATGAAAAATGGATGGAAATGGAGAACTGTGCCACGACCACTTAAAATTCAGTTCCTTGTGTGTGATGTTTTCAGAGAATGACAAATCATATCTATATGAAAAAAAAAAAAAAGATGGTTGGGAGGGTATGTGCAATAGGTGTGAAGATGGGTTGTTTCCTGGGATATCAGTACATTCTGGCAAGACCTGAAAGACCCTTCTGACCAGATTCTGAACTTTTACCTATGAATTTGACAATGGGAGTCTTTCACAAATCAAAATAAAATTAACAGGGAAAGGATGCCCCTCTAAGCAACAGTTTCATGAAATGTATACCAACTTACCGACATGTGCAGCACAGCATGAGTACTCAAAATCTCAGAATTGTAGTAGGAAAACACAGGTTAACACAAGGAATTTAAATATGCTTAGAAATGTAGAAAGATTGCAGGAAAAAAGTCCACTTCAGAAAGTGGTTCTTCCTTTTTCTGACAGGGCAAAACTGCTACCCCAGAGAACTGACAATATTTAGGGAAATTATATAAAGCAAGAGCAGGAGAAGGCTGACAGGTGCTAAAGAGTATTCAGGTCAGACAAAGACATCTGCCAAAGACATCAGTCATACAAGATAAGGAAAATTACAATTGAACTGTGGGAGGAACAGATGCTGCTCACAAAGGAGTATCCTGAAAACCTAATGGCATATCAGAACACAAAGCTAAATAAAAAAGCCAAATATTAAATAAAACTTACATGTCTTAGTGAAAGGCTAAAAAGTCTAGAAAGGTGAACTTGATTACTTGGTAAGGTGGCGAGAAGCCTTCTATAACCTGGAGGAGTGAAAGATAGAAATAAAATGTTTAAAAAACTGGATTTGAGTATTCATAATGAGTAGATTTAAGTCACTGAATAGTTGAGTAGTGCTACATCTAGATTATTTTATATTCTTCAAAGAGGTACACTTACTTAATACATGGAAATGCCTACAGATATAAACTGCCTGTATGTGTTTCACAGATTGTGACATTTGTTTCATTACCAGTGTCCTGACCAAACTATTTTCCATGAAGAAAAACAAAGGAGATCAGTAAGATACAAGATATCAACTGGTTAAAGAATCCAAAAAGGGTGATTTTGAGTATCTGGCTCTAAGCTACAGCGAATGAATAATACTCTTTTTGTAACATACGAGACAGTCCAATTGGAAACAGCTGAAATGCCAGATGTGACATTGATATAATTAAGCCCTCACTATTAAGTGACTGTGGAGTTGGAAGTACAGTATTGGAGCCTACTTTGGACAGCTCACTATAAATCTCCACAGTAATCTGCAAAGAGCAATAGTGTAACATGGAAAAAATGGAAAGATATAGTACCATCACTTTATTAACTCTATACTGCAGCTGGAGCCATATACATATAAATGAGAAGACACCAACAGGTACATGGCAAAAACATAGAAGCATGAAGCAATTTTGATCTGAAGAAAGAGATGAAGTAATGAATTTTAGAAAAGAAAAAAAACACAATGAAGGTGTACAAGATAGTGAATATTAATAAGAAGCTAAATCTGAAGCTTCTATTTACTTTCTGAAGATTTCATCAAAAGGGACTTTGCTTTGAAATGGAAAGCCTCTGCAATTAAAACTGATAAAAGGAAATATATTTAAAGATAATACTTAATTAACCTGTGGCGTTTATGTAGACAATGCAAATATCCTCAGGACATTAAACAGGAAACAACAAACAAAAAAATAATCAGTAACTTAAGCCCTCAGATCTCAGCATGTTTGCCAACCTGGGAAAAAAATGTCTGTGAGCAGGTTATTTTTAAAAATGCTACTTATTAATTTGGTTTTCTCCTTTCTCTCATGCACTGGGTACTGTCTGGGTTACCAGAGCATCTGTGTGTCATTTTTTTAGAAAACGGGTGAAAGGATAAATGCAAAAATACCCCTTGCAAAAGTGGCAGTAAGTACTTTGACTTCCCAGATGCTCTCTGAAATCTCAGATTTCAAATCTTGTAGATGGAATATTTTTAAAACCCTTCTAAAATATTATGGGAGAATTAACATATATTTTTGTATAATTTTCTTTATTGATAAAAAGGAAATAATTTTCTGTCCCAAAGTAAGGGACTGTAACAATAGGTAGTAGTATGCTTGTATATGTTTTCATCATTTGTATATGTGGGTGAGGGATGGAATGAAAACAGAAAATCCTATGTCTATTTTGTTATGTATTTGGGAAATGGGCCAAAATGACAAAGAAAGGAAGTGATGGCCCCAAACCTGCTTCCCTGAATCTGAGAATTGTGTGAGGTTTTGAGGTTGTGGCTCCTGATTAGGATGGCTCGCTGGGCTGGTGTGGTTGAAGCATACCAATAAGAGGCAGGAAGGTGATGTGATTAGTATCTTATCTGTCTGTCCTTGAATCCCCCATGCTTGTGACCTTGTCTGCATTCATATAGACTGGCCAGGAAAGCCTGTGATTACAGCAGAAGTCCATTAGGAAGTGGACTCATTTCAAGTGCAACACCAGGACGCTCTAACTACTCTGCTTTTGTGCTCCATGATGAATTCCCTGGTAATCTCTTTCCAGGTTACCTGCTGGCAATGGCTTATTTGCATATCTCTTAAGGACATTTAGGGTTAAGACTGCATTTTTAATAAGTTTTTTTTAGAAGACCATGTTAATTTTCTACATCCATAAACAGATTGCCTTTTTCATGGAGATATATATATAACAGTCCTTTCAGATTTGGTTCACACTCTGAAAACTTATTTCAGAGATCACACAAAATGCACTCTAAAATCAAATCAGTGTAGGTCATCATTTGGCTCTGTGAGGGTACTCAGAGGATGAAGAAACTAGGGGAGCTCATGCCCACCTCAGGTATTGTGGAGTGGCAAGCACTGGAGTCTACTGCCTGGGCATGAAGTATCTGGAGATGGGGAAGCCTTAGCTGTTCCTCAGACAGAACCAGTTTACAAGCTGTAACTGACAGGAGATATGTGTGGGGAGGGAGGAGAGGGGAGAAAGTAATCTGCATATGATGAAAACTGTCATCCCTGAGATGGAAAAGGGCTTAGAAAGGGAGTTGTGATTTTTAGGCAACACTATAGTGGAAATAAAGTAGCCAAGATTTTCCCATCCACTGACAATGAGAGGAAAGTCTAAGTTATTTATTAGCAGAGAGAGTATTTTTCTTATTAAAACATTTTTTCCAGTGAATCCTCTGCGTGCTTTCAATACCTATAATTACATGTCTCTGCTCAAAGCAGCTAATGATTTACTTTCACACAGGGTACTCTAAGAGGGACAACAAAAGAGTGGGATGGGGAGCATCAGGGCACTAAGGTTTGGGAGATTATGCAGAGATGATATGGGCACAGCATGGAGAAAGGCTTATTTTGCATTTGCATCCATTTTATGACTGCTCCACATTGCTAAGCTAACATAAAGAAGTCTCATGTAAATGAGTCAAACCTCCCTGGGTAAAGTGATTGAATGGATTTTAGGGGACACACATTTTTGTAGCAATCATGGTAGAGTGGTTTTAAACAATGGCTGGAATATGAAATTATATTGGCATTGACTGCCTGGTTTGATATTGGCATGGGAAGCCTGGTTACCAAAGGGGTTCCCCTGAACCTGTTTGAGCCTACCACAACAATTCCCAGCCAGTGATCCTCCAGAATGGCTGATGGCTTATCCAAAGCCATTAACCTCGTGACGTTTTTGTTACCTTGGATGTTTTGTGGGGAAAAGCAGCAGAAGTCTGCTCTGTGGAAATGGGACATATTTCCATATTTCCAAAACATCTGTTGACATTATATATGCCGGGTAATCTAATTTCAAAATTGTCATATTTTTCAACATAGGACATCTGTGCTAGTAGGCAGTATCTACAAAATGCAAACAAAAATGGAATTAGATGTACAAGAAATATGCTCAGACAAATACTATTTTTCAGTAGAGAAGCAAACATGCAGTGTAACACTTTTATCAGCTATTGTCTTTTGTCAGGGAAGTTTTCTCCATTCAACAGTCTAGCAAGAGACCAATATATAGGTTACATGCCCCAAGCAATTCTGAGACTATGAAAGTTTTCTATCCATGTAAAAAAGTTTGCTATCCAAGTCGTAGCTTCTAAATTCCCTTGGTACTTGACCGTTGCTGAACAAGTTGAATTCATAATGCCAAAGTTCCCCATACACACAGGGTAAGACAGGTTTGATCTGGGACTCCCAAAGGCTCATGTGTTAAAGTTCTTAGTAGGTTAGCACCAAAAAAAGGGGGAGTTGCAAGATATGCCTCTGCATCAAGCCAGGAATCAGAGCTTGGAATTGCTATGCATCTTTGTGAGGCAAGGTGTTGACCTCTCATTTGCAGGATGGTACCTTATAAATTGCACAGTGTTCCTATGCTGTTATGGAGTCATGAGAGCTCTCACTTGCATTATCCTAATGGGTTTTGCATTCTAGGCAGTGCTTTCAACTCCACCACCTTTTTGGATCAAAGGGATGGATTATCCTTTTTGGATATCCCCCTTCTGTTGAAGCTGGACTCCTGCTTTTGAGGCAAATGCTTCAAACCCTTCTTACACTGCAATGTAAGAAGTGGGTACCATTCATACCTGCCAGAGCTTTTCACACAAAGCAGTCTGTGTTAAGTTGGTCAGAGAATGGCTAGAAAATTAGGCTCCTCTGAGGTCTCAGACATCAGTGCATCTTTCTGAATTGTTAATGAAAGGTGATTTATCTAGGCAGCCAGCTCGGTAAAGAGAAAGATTCCAGAGAGTTTCCTTGCTAATACATATATAATTATCAGGGAGAAAAATCCCTGACACCTAAATGGGTTAGATAAGGTTTTCCCTAATTGCTTTCCTGATTTGAATTACTCAAATTTTAACTGTATTGTATTTTGAGTTTGAAGATCTGTCCATGCTCCATGTTCCAGCTATCACATAGTGCCTTATAGGAAAGACAATGACAAGGGAGTGTTAATACAGAGATATGAGAGACCTAGGTAGAACTGAGATTTTTTTGCATCAATCCTGATGCAAGAATGAGGGGAACCATGAATCGGGGAGAAGGGCCAGAGCATGAGGGAGGTTGTACTACACAGAGATTTTAGAGTTACAGAGAGCTTGGTTTATCAGTCTTGCTGATTACTGAGTTGGTGGGGCCTCTTGTACCAACCAAAAGTATTACTGGATGAATTCCCACGTGTCCTTCAGTAGCAGCTTGTGTTTTCGGGGCTTTGCTGTCAAAAAGAGTAAATAGATGGGTAGTGACCAGTTTTATGTCAATTTCTAATGGAAGTTTCAGTCAATTTCATCACAGGTGGTTTTTTTTTTTTTTTGGTTTTGTTTGCTTTTGGTATTTATTTGAATTACTACAGTAATTTTGAAAATTGGTATCGTTATGTATTGAGCGATAGATTTCACAAGGTCACTTGTGCCTCTTAAACAGTCTTTTTCTTTTCTTTCCCTTCCCTCAAATTTTCACTAAATCTGAGAGATGACATCTCAGTCTCTAAGGCAATTAAAGCTGCTTTCACATCTAAATGTTTGAGCCCTAATTGAACACTAAATACAAAACTCATATCTACAGTAAACATTAATTTGTCTATTTTACCTGAAAGACTCTGTCAGATCCTTCAACACAAGGTGTTCATAGATTCATTCACCATCTATGGAACGTACCAAGAGCATGGGAATCTGGGGTTCAGAACTCTTCTTACTATTGTTTCTCAAACGTGCATCCTTCACCTCTTCATAAAGTTCCTTTGGTCTGTGGAAGAGCAGCCTAAAAGTAGGCAGATGTTCAGACTTGTGGTGGTTATCTCCTCTTGTAGACCTGAAATATTAGCTCCATGAAACAGCTTTTGTTTTCCTTGTTTTCCTTTTTATTTTTTAAAAATTGTTGTCACTAGCCCATTTCTCTGTTGTAAATACAATTGCCTTCTGGAAGCAGAGGGAAACAGCTCAAAAAATTTAACAGGATCTTATAACACAAAGTGTTTTACAACTCCTCAAGAGAGGGAGGCACGGTGACTTAGATGTGGTATGAATAGCTTAGAGAAGTGGTGTTTCTCATCTGAAGTACCTGCACAGCTACAAGTGTTTTGTTAACTTGGACTATAAAGAAACCTTGTCACTTGTAGTCAGAGAAAGTGTGGCAAAAGTTATATCTACCTTGGCTAGAGAGTATAAATGTCATAGAGCGGGCTTTAAGCTTGTTGTTGCTGCTGCATATAAACATCTACATTCAAGATGTGTTCTATTACCTGCAGTTAGGCTCATCCCTGAAAATATATGTTAGCATAGCTCAGTGGTGTGCTGTATGTCAGGTTTATTAATGATGAAAAAAATGCCCTTGATATAGCATTTGTTCCAATTTGCTTAGGTATCAAATCAGTTTGGAAACTCATACTCAAGATTTGATATCAATACATCTGCAGATATTATAGAAATGATCCTGAATTTATAGTTCCCAGGAGTTGTTTGTAATGCAGTCAATTCTAAAACAAAATCTGGCTAAGAAGAAAAATTTATTTGATATAACAAAGACTTCCATGAATCTTTCACTGTGTTATGCTATTCATTGGTAGTGTGAAATGTATTATTGGTTGCTACAAGGTATTCTGGTACAGTACTGTGCAAGTATTGAAGCTTACAGATGCACTATGTTACTGTGCAGTAGATTTATTCTTGGGCTAATATCTACTAATCATATGTTATTTGGAAGAGAAACATTAGTTTATGAGTGTGAAACAAGATATTGCTTTAGAAAAATGCATATAAATCTCTATATGGAAGATATTAGGTATTGGTGTAAAAAGGATCTCTTTTCATGCATTCTAGAGAAATTACGTTTATCAAGGATTATTAAAGTTGAGAAATCAACCCTTCAGACTGGTAGGAAATACCAGATTGTGCATTTGCTTCTAATGACCTTGAATCTGCATAATATGTTTCAACAAATTGTGGTAGAATATGCTGATACATTGTAGATGGTCTTCAGTTTGGAGTTTCTTTATTGAGATAGCAAAATGAGACATGCTCAAAGAAAAATGATAATTCAAATTTTAATACTCACCACATATAAAATATCCTGGCTTGACCTTCAGAGTCATTTCAGTGGTTACAAAAGCTGTCTGTGGGTTTGGAGACCATGTCAAAATTAATGATACTCAGTTTTAAAAGTTTCATTGCTAGCCTTTTTTTTTACACTTTTCGTTTATTCTTCAGTAGGGAAAAAGTGGACTGTTCAGTGTAGAAAGATGAAACTTGCTTTCTTAGCTCCACTGGAAATCTACTGGAAGGAACAAGCCAGTTTTGAAGACTGCTGTTGAGGAACTAAGTTTGCTAACGCTCTAATCCAAAACTATTATACTAGAACTCTTGGCAAATTGACTGTCTTCACAGGTGTGTTTTTTTTCACTTGTGATGACACATTGAAACTTAGCAATATCATTTTCAGTAATTGATGAGTTAAATTTGACCTGAATAAAAGATTTTTGAAACATAAAAATTATTAAAGAGAAAATAATTTCAGATGTATAAATAACTGAAAAAAAAATGGAGGCCAGGATTCCTTCTGCACATGAGAAGCTTTACTGCCCACCAGAATAATGAAGCAAATGAACTTCAGGTGCAGGAGATCTTATAATATGCTCTCTAGAAATAGTGATTTATAGACAAGTAGAAAACAAATTTCATATGTAATACAACATGATGTCCTGTTGTGAAATTTTATGATAGGCTGGAAACTGACTTTTGTAAATGATGTGCTCAGGAAGACCACAGCACCTTCATGCAAATAGAAACCCTTCATGTAACTAAAATAGTAAAAATTGCTGTCTAGTACTTTTAGGATTTAGCATTAAGCATTTTGAAGTTTCAGCATATTATCACTAGAAACTATTTTTGGCTTCACAAGTTATTCTTTAAAGCCTGTTAAAATGAAATCCTCTTTTCCTTCATGTCTAAAAATAAGCATAGGTAAACTCTAATTTTCTGGAGGTTGTGATGGATGACTGAAGTCCTTATAAAATCAGGGTTAGTTATAAGAAATGTCAGACTTGATACAATTTTTGGGTACAAGTATTGCTATCAATTTTGAATGCCAGAGGCATTCAGGGCTTCAGCTGTATTTCCTTACATTACGTGAATAGTAGTGTTTATTCTTTATAAGGTGAAATTATTGTGCTTTTTCCAGTGGGCTTTGCTCTGACAATAACTATTATAAAGAAGACCCAGGCATTTCCATCCCCTCAGGAGGCATACAGTGCCTGGATAATAGCAAAATGTATGTGGCTTTGCTGCAGGTAGTGGTTAGGGAATAGTCAACAGAAATCTCATGCAGGGATGGAAGTGAGGGTCGTGTGTACTTGGAGCTGTGCTCGTAGGGTCTCTGTTTATCGTGGCAGAGGGAACGAGGGCTTTGGGGCCTGGGGGAAAATGTGGCAAATAAAGATTTGCCAGTTAACCTCCTGACAGTGAGTGAGTATATAGGGAGCAGTTGCTATGCAGGGCTTAATCAAAAGCTTCCAAAAGAGTGTAGCAGGCATGCTGAAAGCAGGCTGAAATGTTTGGAAGGATTCACAGTCTAAAAAATGTGGTTAGAAATCATTATGAAAAGGAAAACACCTGAAATGTCTGTCTTCTTCCATGAGTTACTGAATCTATAGATAATGATGTGGCCATACATGCTGTTTACTGCACTCCTGGAAAGCTTTTGTAAGTAAGATAATCTGTAATATCACAACACATTGCTTGCCTACTTGAGTCAAAATGAAACACTTTTCTTGGCAAAGTCAGGATGAGAAAGTGTAAGAGGCAAGACATTTCGGCAAATCTGATCCAGGTTATGGTAGAATCTACATTGTAAAAAACATCATAAAGTCTGCATATATAAACAAGCTGAGAAATACCAATTTTAAAAAAAGGTTTAAATATCTGAATAATCATTTTGACAGAATAATTATGTGCAAGGTGCCACAAGCACAGGCCAAAAACAATTTGGACATGACGTTACCTTTGTAAAAAGAAGACAACAAGGAGCTTAAGCAATGGTAGGGGAAAGGATTCGGCAATTGATGAAGAACATTTTGAAGTCACATATGAAAATAATCTGGTAGGGAATAAAAATTAATGTAGAATACCAGATATGAACCATGTACTGCTCTGGAATTTTGTTCCCAATGTTGATACTGTTTTTCAGTGCATATCAAAAAATTAAGTGAAAATGGGCTTAATACAGAGGAGACGTAGAGATTTCTTGAAGTTCCAGTTGAGCAAAGAAACTGGGGAAAAAAGAGGATTGGATAAGACACCATTTGGAAATCTTTCTCATGTTATTATATTTCACAGGATTCAGGTATTGCAGCTTGAGAAGTTCTGAAAGTTCTAGGAATCCCGTAATGTACATTTTGGCACTCAAATTATTCTTTTTGGAGTTGACAAATTAAGAGAAATTTTAAACTTCTGCTCAGTAGTAATGCTGCAGAACGTAGTGCCAGAAAAAAAAAAAAAAAGCTGTTGCAGAACATAGTGCCAGAAAAAAATAGTGGCTTTCCTAGACTTGTTTTTGATGTGTCCACCTGTTGTTGGTACCAGCTATTTGTGTTGTCCAGGACTCCTTGAAATTCTGGAGGAGGAACAGCAAGGATTACATACATATCCCATCAGAGAATATAAAGCAGTTGAATGTATTAAGCACTTAGAGACAAATACAGTTCCCCAGAGAAAACTGACAATTAATAATTATTTATACCTGAGTGTATGTATGTAAAACTAACATCTGTGCAAAGAAGATTAATAAAAATTTCCACAGTGGAATGTTTTGGGGCATTAGATTCTCTCTGTGCAGCAGAAAGAATACCTATTCTTTATGTCCAGGATGCATCAAGAGCCCTGGAGGTATTAATATGTCTAGTGTTCATGATGAGACAAAAGGAGACTAAAACAACATGTGAAAGGCTAAGATACTAGGAAATTAATTAAATTTCCAGAACCAATAACATTCGTGGCAATGCAAAAAGGAAAAGAAATCCATTTCACTAAATATTGGTACTGTCGAGATTGCTTGTAAAATGCTTTTTATAAACATCATGCAGAATAGGAGGGCACATCAACAGCTCTTTCAGAAAGGTTCATTCCTATTAAGGAATAAGCAGAATAGAAAAGTTCTTTTGCAGATGTTTTGGTGTACAGGGACTGTGCAGTTGATTCCCTAAATGGCTGAGCGAGATGCTGTGAAGGAAGGAGGAGGAGTAGTAGAAGTACCTCTTTGATGTTCATGTCTTAATCCGGAATTGGTTTTGATTTGATGCTTGGAGTGGCAAGACTAAGCCTATGATTTGCAGAATTGTAAAATCTATATTCCTACTGGACTGTAACAGAAAAAGAAACCAAACAGGTGGATCTGCTCTCAGTTGTACATCAAAATAATTCAGTTTACATGTTGTGCTGTTTCCCATTCAAAATTGTGAGGGTTATGGGAAAATTGGGCTCTAGAAGAGAATTTGTCATTGGACACCATTTTTGGATTTAGTTCCAGATCAGATACATAAAAATAAGGGTCTGCATATCATCTGGGAGTCTAAATTCGTAGTATAACAGCAGAGTTTGATTCAGTGGCTTAAACAGAGTTATCTGGTGCCAGTTGAAACTCAGACTTTCCTGCTTCAAGCTGTTCCAGAAAGGCTCATATTTCCCAAATCTCAAGTCACATTTACAACATTTGTGTATCGCAATAGATGAAAGGACCAATTTTAGGCAACTGAATTGAATCTGCAGTAAGTACAGTTACTGGACCCTAAGATACATTGAGCAGATTGGTAAGAAGTCTCTGATCTCCACCACTTGTTTTTACTAGCTCTCCATAGCCTATAGTAGGAGCTTGGACATGTACCTTGTATGTAGACGCCTAAAACATGTCTTTTAATTCCATGCTGAATTCTGCCCTGTATGGCTGGAGCAGTGCTTAGGGACTGAGTTCAATTGCCCACACCAAGATGCCCCCTGCCACTGGAGACACTGTGAGCATCTGTGACAGCAATGTGGTCGTGGCACAGATGGCACAGGGCCTACGATGTACCCGTGCCCTTCTGGAGGGGTAGCTGGATGCAATTCTAGGCTGTCCCAATGGCAGTAAATAGTCATTTCTAGGCAAATAAATCTTACCTGAGAAGATCGGAATAAAAGGTTAGCAAGAACCTTAAAAAAGTTCCAGAATGGACCCAGGTTATTAGGATGCTCCAATTCTCCTTTTAAAAAGAATCAATTTTGTTGAAAGATTTAGCTAACATTCAGACCTATTTTTAAGGGATGAAAATTAATGTACCAATATGAATGCTTTACAAAGATGCAGTTTTAAAGTTCGTACAAAAAAGGATTCTGAAGACAATCACTCTTAACAGGGTTTAGGTCCTGGCTCATGAGGTCTGTAACCAGAATGGCACAGGTTCAGTCAGTATCGGGGTTACAGCTGGGTTTGGATCAGCAGCACCCACCCACTGCAAGGGATTTAGAATCAGAGTTTTTTAAATGGTGGAATCACTGAGAAGCCAGTTTTTATGTGATTTTCTATTTCCCTGTGTTTAAATCATGGGAAAAGCATGATTTTGCTTCAAAGAGGTCCTAAACAGTAGAACTGCCTTAGAACCTTAGGGTGGGTTCAGATTTAGACATTCAAAACTAGTTACCCCGCAATGCACTGGAATGTGGAAAAGTTAAAATTCTGGAGCTGGCCAGCACCTAATGTCATTCTTTAACCAATACTGGTTAAGTGTACTTTTAACAATCAAAGATAATGCTGATTTTTTCTAATGGATGTTGCTGATACTGAGTTTGTAGCTTGGGATTATGAAATCATTATATTCAAAAGTCAAACTTTGTTTTGTGTGTGGTATAAATAGACAAATTTGAAACTGTGTTTTTGTTACTGCCTTAAATTGTGGTCTCATGATTATTTTGTACATGTGGTAAAATTTGCTACTTTCCCCCTGATCATCAAAGCACTAAGGCATATGCTGAAATAAGCATTAGTTACCTACAATAATAGAAAAATATTAAAATTGGATAGTTTAAACCTTGCATGTATTAAGCCATAAAGTGTTACATTTGCAATGAAGTTTCTACTGATGCCAAGATACAATATTTTAATGTTATCAAGCTTAAGGAATGTGCAAAGTACATCCTCTTATCTCTCATTGCTAGGAGAAATGACACTGCTCTAAGATCTCAGAAGGTGATTGCAGGATATCAAGTATGCAAAGACAGGCCAAGTTGAAAAGTTTTCAGAGGTCCCTGGTCTCAGTATGCAACTTCCAGATAAAGTTGAGAGAAATTAAATCCAGTGCTTTTCTGTGGATATAAATCCAAATTTCATCTGATGGCAAGTTTCCCTTATTGAGTGGTTTTAGCAGCTTTCAGACCTTGGTTCAAGGAGAACTGAAATAATCTGTAAATTATGCTGTAGCTATTATGGCTATTTATTCATACGGTAAAAAGGCAACATTATTCTGTCAGTAGATCTCAGCATCCTAGAAGGCACAGAGAAGACCTTGAAAAAGGGAATATATTTTCAGGAAGATTATTAATCTCACTTTCCAAAATAATCAATGGGTTAATTAATAGCCTATTTCAAAAAGTACTAAGATTCCATACTATTGATCGTTTTCATAATGAAAACAACGGAAATTCTAAATATCAACAATTTTAGTGCAAATGGCTTCATTAGCATGCAGCAGAGAACATACGCCTACATTGTTGATACCATTTTTCTTGTTTAATCTATGGCAGCTACGCAAACTGGCAGCACTTAACATGATTATGTCAAGATCTCACACAAGTTAGCTCACAGCCAAGGGCTGACATCTAGAGTCAATATGCCAGGGCTAATTATGTTGATGTCAAAAGTTACCTTTCTTTATGCATGTTAAATTTTTCACATAGATTAAAACATGTTTGTGTACTGTGAATTTTACCCAAAAGATTGCACCAAAAGGTCAGCAAGCTCTGATGTGATTTAATTACAAAATTGTTGATCATGTGTGCCTTGTAATCTGATATTATGATCAAAGTCAAGTGTAGGATTTGGGAAAAAAGTATGTATTATGGCTTTTAATTATGATTTTTGCTGGATGATTATGCCTGGGAGGACTAATACAGTCTGCATGTTAACCTTTGAAAGGAATGCTTCCACTCTATCCACTGTACTTTGTTTTCAGTAATTCAGAGATGGACGGTATTATCATACAGTTTTCTGTGAGATTTTGTGTGGTCTCTGGCATGCATGTGTCAAGAGGAACATGCACATGTAAAGAGGAACAGAGGCACCAGAAATCCTCATTCAGTCTCCAGAGTCAGACTTTTCAACATTTTTTTATAGAAAACAAATGCTCAGGGTTTCCAGCTCTCTGCTCAGATTTCAAAGTATTTCCTTACTACTAATGAAAGCCATATTGATTTTTTTTCCCAGTACTTACAGTCCTCTCTTCTTCTGTTCACATTTTAACATGGACACAATTGCTTGATGCTACAGGTGTATGACTTATCTTCTGGGATGAGTATGGGTATAAGTGAACCAAAGGATAAACTCCTCCCTCCTTTATCTGTTTTTTTTCAACCTTCCTCAAAATTGTACAGCTTTTTGGCTTACCTTTCCAGAGGGACCATCTCTGGGCAAGGTAATCCATACCTTTTCCCTCCTTCTCTATTACCAATATGTTTACTAGTTTATGAAAATTATAATCATAAGGAGAATTGGTATGAAAATACATCACATTTACCAGTAGTAATTTTCAACTTTTGCTTGATCATATTTTCATTGTGAAGAGGAAATGCAGTTTCTGTAGGTTTAAATAGTGAAAAATTGCTCATTTGTCCCCTTTTTTACATATCTTCTGCTTGTATTTTTTTGTATACATGGTGGAAAGAGATATATATCTGCCAGTTGTCATGCATACTTTAAATGTATGCAAAGATAACTGGTATTCTGGAATTAGAAATGTCTCTTTTTCCAGTGTAAGATTGATTATCAAACCAGATTAATGAATGGGGTTTTTTTTTCTTTTCATGACTGAGAAATCAACTTTTTATCCTCTTTGGATGGATAAATATGTTGTGGCTCAGTTGAATTCTTTAATCCCTCTTTCCATTACTCTCCCTCCAAGTACATTTCTTCAGTAATGACAGTTCACAGAAAAACTCTCCAGAGGGATATAACATCCTGGCATAAGTATTTCTTTTTGGAAGCAAGTATTCTGAAGAGCTCTCCTTGTTGCCTAATGAACCAAACCCCAAACCTTGTATTTCATTATGGTTATGATTCCTTAACCCACTAGAGTCCCTCATCAAAATGTGGTCTCATTAAGTGAAAGAGGCACTGTGCACCACTCCATTAAAATGTGCTAAGCTAATTTGTTGTCTGACGTGAGATGAAATGAAATATAATTATTTCAGATCTGTTCCTAGTGGACTGTAGCATACATCATAAGCTGGAAAAATATGTAAGACAGTTTGGTATGCCTAGCTCTGAGGGCCCTAACCTGAATGAGTACGTAAAGTAATGAGTCTAGAGAGGCATTGTCTTCTTTTGAATGAGGAGAATGGGAACTTTGTGTTGTGGTCTGGATTGAGACTGGACATCTGCAGCTTTGAAAGAAATTTGCAGCAGTTTGTGTTATGCCTGATGTTTGCACATATATCCAGGAGGTGAGGGAGCAAGGAACATTTCTCCAAATACATGCCCTGCTTTACAGACTGTGGGCATGAAGGGCAGGCTCTAACTTCTTTCTTGTGAGGATCTGTTTTTTGCACTGTCAGTTGGGAGATCTACAGAATGATTCTTGTACTTTTCCAAATAGAAATATCAGGTGAGTTGCAACATGCTTTTGTATAGTAAACAGTGTATTTGCCCCAAGGAATCTGTGATAAAAGTTAAAGATTGGGAAGAGAAAGAATGTACTTGCAACAGAGTGGTAGAGGTGCTTTGGGAATATTTTATAGAGAGAAAATCCAATAAAAATCAGATTTACAAACAGAAATCAAGGCTTTGAGTATGCAATTAAGTACCTAATTTAAACACAAAATATCTGTAAGTGGGGCATGCAAACTTAACTCATAAGTGTGTGTTCAGCTTATGCTGTCTATATGTAAGCTATCTGAAAATATATTTGTAGTACCTGCATATGCACATAAAGCTTATTGTTGTAGACCCCTATTTCACGCAAAGCAAGTACGGCTTTGTATTTCTGTAAAGTGCTAAAATTTAAAATATTCTTAAATTATTTCTTCAAATGCTATTCTGAAAAGACACATTGTAGATAACTTTTTGTCTTTCTGGAGGCGCTAACGATCATCATTGAAAGGGCACAAGAAGATGAGATCTTCATACTGAACTGCTTTCCTTCCTCATCTGGGAAGGTGGTATCCAAGCATCCCACCCAACTGTTAGCACTTTCAATTGAAGGCTTCCACACTTGTGAATCAGTAAGTTGGTTCTGTTGTCCTGTGCTATGTCTCATACTATCAGTATGATAGGAAAGATGACAAGACGGAATTTGAAGGGAAAAGATGTGGAGAATTGGCATGGTATGTGGTATTAAGCCATTTCCTTTGGACTGTGCCATGCCAGGAGTCAGGAAAATACACTGGACCTCTCTGTAAAGAATCTGTAAAGATGTTGACCTAAGCATCATGTAGGTCACAGAAAACTTGAAAAATTCTTGAATATTTCAGCCCATTTAATTCCTAAAATGCCACTTTAAATATTATGTACATGGTTGATACAATTGCATAGTGACTTCCCTTGGGTTTTTTGCTCACTCTGAGAACCAATTTCTTGTGACTGGGAACAGTATTCCTGTTTGGCTTAAACTCAAAGATTTGCAGGAAACCAGAAAACTAGAGAAAGGTTTCTACAAAGCTACAAGAGGTCTGAGACCCAAATCCAAAAGTGACATTGCTTACAATTACATAAACAGTGTTCCCATGCATTTATCCCAGCTATAACCAATAGCTAATAACAAATTATGGAGGCCCAATGTGGTTTATGCACGGAGGCTTCTACACAGGAATTTGTGTGAATAAAAATTACTGTTATTTCCTTTTCTATCCAAAGAAAGGAAACAGCTGAATTCTTGTGGAGAATACAATTTTCTTCCATTTAATTTTAAATGGCATTAGCACAGCAATCAGATTTTAAGATGAAAGATAAATACTTTTGGACGTGGTCTGTAAATGTACAAAATACTAAACAATAAATAGAACAACTCCCTCACCTTTGTATTTCAAAGGGCATTAGCATGTTGCTGTATAGGCAGATATATAACTGTTCTCAAACTGTTTTGCCTCCAAATGACCTATTCCACTATTTTTAAACTGCGTTAAGTAACCTCTGAATATTAAAAAAACATAACATTTAAACATTAAGATAATTTAGAAGAGACTTTGATATCGCAGTGCATTAACACTGTTAATTGATGATCACTTCTGATGGTGCTGTACTTTCCACTGGTTAAATTTAAGAGATTACTGTAAATGTGTAACAGTAGGGAGAAAACAGTCTAGCTCTGTCAGACGAAAAGGATGTGTAATAGCATTAATCCTTATACTGCATTTGAAAATACACAGGAAAGTCAGTGTCTTGTAGTTATAAAAGGCAGCAGTCATGATGTGACAAAGACAACCCCATGTGGTCATCTCCAGTGATTAGAAAAAAGGGAACCAAATAAATAAGGGCAAGAATCCAGTTCCCAGCAGTGGAGGAAATGTCTGCCTGTGTGTAGGGAGGCAGGGGAGGGGGCAGGGGGGCAGGTGAGGCAGCACCCATGGACACTGCAGGAGTGTGAGTGGGCAGGACAGGTAACAAAGGGTGAGGGTGGGGTACAAGGGAGAGGATGGGAAAGTCTTGGCTCAGGGGGTACCTTCAGCGGCCTCACACTACCCCTCTGTAACTTCTGGAGTCTGAATGCTGCATTGTAGACTTCATCTGTCTGGATTTGTAGACAGGAGAAAGATTTCCTTTTTAATCAGGGCATGCTGCAGAAAACTCAGAGGAGATTATTGCTTCTGGTTCATGCTTTTTGTTTTCTAACAAAGGAGGCTATCTTGTTACTTTCTCATACTAGGTCAGAGCACGTATACAGCATCTCACATGTCAAGTGGCTTTAATTACCCTTCTAAAAGAGAGTGATTAGAAATAAAGCAAGTAGTGTTAAATCTTTGGACAGACTACTACTGAGGTTTTCCTGGAGTTTCATTGGATAGATTATTTTGACTGCAGTGAGAATTTGCCTGAGTAAAAAATGAAAAGAGCCTTTGGTTGTAGCTTTAATCACTGAATTGAGCTACAGGAGAAATCAATGCCACATTCATTTAAATTTGCCATATTGGAGCCTGCTGTAGGCCTCATGAAACCACTGCCCTGCCTTTATTACCCGTGCACATCTCAGATGCTGATTTTTTTTGCTGTTTCCTTCCAGGTGGATTGCTACTGTTCCAAGTAACTGCAAGATGTGTCAGCAGCTGCTGTTGTTATTGATAAATTGTGCAGCCACTTTGGCTAGGACACACTGAGGTGCCTTTGAGGTAGCGAAATAAGAGGATTTAAAGGCAAAGCCCTAGATAGAGTGATGTATGAAGTGCTCAACCTGCCTGGGTGTGAATGGTTGTGTTAGGTTGATAGCTGTGCTATAATGTGTTCACAGTAATGTCTTACTGAAGGAACACTACATAGTTTGAAAGGTCTGGGTAAACACTCTATGGCTGCCCCCCTCTTTAAACAGACCTTAGGGCAGTGTCTCACCTTCTTCCCTCCCTTTTGGAGGAAAGGATGATTTATTTATTTATTTTTTAATTTCTCAGGGGAGAGTTTGCTCCCAGTGATGTGCCTGGTTTTGTCTGTTCCTCCTTCTCTCTGGATCTTCATTTACTGGGAAGACCTGAGTTTGCTGCCCTTTGTCCTTCTCCTACAGCTAGAGTTAAATACAAGGAAGACTCTCTCTTTTATTTATTGCCCTGCATACAAAGAGCTGTATCATCTCACTGGGATCCTTCCTTCAACTTTCAGATTTTGGCATGGGCTTTTACTGTCCTTTTCCTTTTCTGTCACTTGCAAGAAGATGTTCTTTCCTCTGTTTTTATGGGTTTGGATCAGAGGGTAAAAAGTTCAATAAACATCGAAATAAAGATGCTGTTGGTTATGTACTTAAAACACCCTTACATTTCTGTGCAAGAGGAAATGATTGCTTTTGAAGGTATATTCAGGGATATTCACATGCTTTGTGAATATCAGTGGATGAAGACTTACATTTGAAGTAGTCAGTGACAGAAAAAAAACTGACACAGAAACAACTTTTCAGGTTACATGAGTTACAAAAATGCAGTGCAGTATGAAAACATACTGTCACTGTCTGATTCAGAGGGTAAGCAAGGAGGAAGCAGCTAGCACATTGAAAAGGCAAGCATTAGGATTTAAAGTTAGAAAAGAAGATGGTGCCATTTTGCTCAAATACCCAACAGTCTGTTTTGCACTTGGTAAAGCAAAACATTTTGCTGGTATTGTCACATTGTTTTTAGCTGACATTTGGAAGTATGCATCTGTGATAAACACGTAGGATAAAATAACCTGTATCAAGATGACAGGAGGTATGATTAGATCATGAGCAATCCAGATCCCTGAGCAGAGAAACGATATTCACACCAGACTGAGATGCAACCAGACAGGTTGTGAAGAGATTAAGGTTTGCATGACACAAAGCTGGGAGCTGGTCTCACAGCATGATGCAGGCTTATAAAACAGGCCTTCCTCTGTCCATACAAGAACCTTCAAATCAGTCACTCTGAAAGGAGATGATTGCTGAGAATTTAGGCCTGGCGTGCCTATGAGTTTGTGGCTGACAAGTGGCAAAGCAGAGTCCTAATGTTATAGCACATGTGGTAGAGTGAGACCTGGTGGGCTGGAGGTTACAAGGGGCTGCCTAAAACACATAAATACTCAGGATATTCTATTCTGCTTGTAGAAGTCGATCTGGCTTGTAGACTAATTTAGAGACAGTTTGCCTTGGAGGCATGACAAAATGTTCTCAATTCTGCCTGTTTGGCAGACATAACATTGATGTTCTGCTGAGTTGCAGAACAGGTCTTCACCATGACCCGTGATGCAAACTATCAAAATATTTGTTGCCAGCATTTCTTTGTCATCCTGAATTTAAACATCATCTAATATCTCCCAGCTTTGTTTCTTTCAATTATGTGTCATTGGCTGTTTATAGAAGAGATTTAAAATAATCAGATAGTCTTTCTTTGCAGGAAAAAAAAAAAGGATTCTACAATTTGTACTTTTGTACACCATTTTTACTTGGCTGAAATTTCAAACTGATGTCACATTTTTGCAGAAAAAGTTTGGTAGTGACTTGGGATTTTCAGTGTTCATTTCAGTTGTTCCTTAACTGGTAAATTTGTTTTCAACAAAAAAAGTCAGTGTTCTCCTATTTTTTATATTTTTGATCTTTCATCATGATTTAATTATTTTTTACTCATATCCAAAATATCTGCAAGAGAAAAGATACTGCATTCAGTTGAATTAAACATATTTCAGATAGTGAGCAGATTATCAGCTGTTTATAATGTGTGTTTATAATCATAACAATCTTTTATCTCTGCAACTATAAGGTCAATTTGCTTTTTAAATTTAGGGTCCTTTGTTTTATTTTGGTTGTAATGCCTCCTTACTCCCATCTCCAGATGTCTCAATAATTTGAAAGAGAGTAGGGATTGCACATCATTCCTACAGGGGACACAGATGAAAGGATCAAGGCTGAAGGGATAACACATGAAAAGAAGCAGAAGGAATTATTATTGCCAAGTCCAACAAGCTTTCAGAGCAGGGTGTCAGAATGGATTGACTTCAATAAAAAAAATTCCCCTACTAACAACTGTGTTAAATATATGAGTAAGAACCTCAGGAACTGGACTATTTGATATTTCCGCATTCACTTTGCATGTCAGTCAGCATTAGTGACTGTCTGGGAAGCTGACACTGTCTGAAATAGTTCAGCTGTTAGGTATGGGCAATGATTAGCCTTGTTTTGAAGGACTTGGGGTATAGATTACTGTCTTTATCCTTGGCTTGTTGACTGCTATGTTCTACTATATCTCATACTTGTTGCAATCCATTTTGAATTCTGCTTTGAATATGAATACTTTGTGGTAGTGTCACCTTCCCTAACAGCTCTTCAGCATACATTGTCCTCAAGCATAACTTATATAATGATGAATGGAAAACATCGGTACTACTGGATGTAGCCTGTGAATATATTTTTGTAGGTCTAACAGCATGTTTGGACTTCTACTGGAACTGATAGAGCCTGAAATTATTGAAAACTCACTCTTCTATTTTATGTTTCTTAACCCAAGCCAATTCTTATTGAGCTGCACTCCATGAGCAGGCAAATCAGTAGGTGGTATGGAAAATTATGCTTTTTGTTAGTGTGAATACATAACCACAGGGTCTCTAGTCTAGTGCAATTGTGTCCTGATAAGTGACAATGCAAAAATACTTCTTTTATAAGTTTGTTTCCACTCTGCAGGAGCTATAGATTTATTTATAATAATGACATTAAAATGAGATATTTCCTAAAGGCCAAAGATGAAGCTTGAAACAGGACAAGTGATATATATTTCCCTGGCACTGGGGTTTCCCTAGGCTTGAATAAGGTTTGCCAAAGTGTCAGCAAATTGCTAAGTTGAACCTTGACTGCCTATAGCTTTGATTCCTTTCTCTCTCCAGCACTGCAGCAATCTATCATTACATCAGAGACCCCATGGGAGCTTGGCTTCCCAATCTATTCCGGCTCAAGAGGTGGACCCAGAGTACCACGTTACCGCTCTGTTACCTTCTCTGGCAAAGAGAAGGGATGTAACCAAAGACCAGGCCTCAGATAGGTGCTAAAACCTGTGCTTTAGCCTGGGGGTGATGAGGACTGTTAGTGCAAGAGCAGACCTTTCACTTCAGGCTTCCAGATCAAAGAGCTGCAAAAGGAATTTAGCTGCACTTTTGTTGTTATATCACAATTTTTCATGGAACTCACCATGATGGAGCGCTTAAGATGCTGTCATGAAGGAGTAGTGTGAGTAAACCCCAAATCAGTGCATTAGCTGTGGAAACGAGAGCTTTGCTGTCAAAGATCATTGCTGTTGAACTTTAAAGAAGCAACAGGCAATCCGGAGCCCAGCCACCTAGCAATTTAACTCTGAATTGTAGTACATCTGTCAGCAGTTGATTCCTAAAACTGGCAGGAATCAAGAAAAAATAAAACCACTGCCCATCATCAAAATACACTGTTCAGTAGACCTTTTTGTGAATCCAGCTATAAGCACCATTCTTTCCCTCACTGCTGGCTTAATTACATGGGACAAAAGGTATAATTGGATAATTAGGCAGACCATAACATAAAGTCTTATGTGTGCCTTCCTGTCCTTGTTTTCATGCCAGGTGGGTCAGTTCACAGATGTGAAATGTCTTTTCAGAAGTCCCTTATAATCTGTTTTCTTTCTTTTTGTGGACATCATCACATTCATGCTTTAATCAATACTATTTGAACTATAGATGGATGTTAATTAGGCAATTATTCAAAACCCAAAGGAATTACATGCCCAAATACCAACCTGTATCTTAGAGAATGTGTCTCTTCTATGTGGACTTATCACACCACACTCATGTTTCACCAGTGCCTTGAAGAATATTTTCTGGCTAGCTGATAGATGGGGAAAGAAAAGAATGGCAGACAGGAGTTTTGGAAAATATGTCCAAGGAAATGTTTTTCTGGATAAAGGTTTAAGGAAAAAAGCATAAATTATACCTGTTATAATTCAGATTATATAGGCACTCAGACATGCAAGTAGCCAGCTTTGACAGATAAGAGCAGAAATTGTAATTTGTTTTATATAGGAACTTAATTTCAAACCTAAGTCCGATTTATTATTTAAGAATCAAACACCTTGACATGCTGCCTCACATCCTTTCTTTTATAGTAGTGCCATATTTTTTCTGCTGATATTGCAACAGTTGCACTGAATTTCTTAGCTCTTCAACATAGTTTGTAAAAGAGCTTGCAGAAATACTGAAAGAGACCCATATGATTTTCCCCTTTATCTGTCTGTCTCTTCACTAACACCTTTTCATATTTTTTCTGGAGCAGGTGATGGGACTTGAATGTTATAACCAGACCTGGCTCAACTTAAAGGACTGTAGGGAAGTAGGGACCCCTATTGGAAGTCTCATGTCCTAGCCATGTTTTATATGTTGCATCCGTACAGGTTAGAGAAGCTTTTCAAATTGTGTTTTAAATATTCCTGTACTATTTCAGACACAGTCAGACACCACTTCGGCTCACATAGAAGGTAGAATTCCAGTAAGGCTGCATCTTTGGATGTAATTGGAGGAGACAAAATTTCAAAAGAGTTCAATAGCTTGGTAGTTTGTGCCTTTACCAGTTTTATCTGCTTGTCGAGAACACTGATAAAAACAGTATAGAGTTTTGCTTGAGGAAAACATCTTTTTTTTTTTTTTTTGAAAGCCCAGACAAAATCTGAGATGGGTGTCCTTGAATAAAAGAGGTATGAGCACTAAGAGGAAGCTTAGTGAGCAAATGGCGTGGAAGGTGATTTTCTAATTTTCTTGGCACTTAAATATACTTCAGAATAAGTGGGGATGGACCTAGGTTTCTCAGCACCACATGATGGAGATGCTTTAGCAAACAAAAGACTCCAAACCACTCAGCTTTCAGTATATTATCTCCTTTCTTTCCCTGGTAAATCTTTCACTGTTATGAAAGTCACATACCTACATTTAGGATGTTATCCCAGTGTTAATTGTTTTCTCACAGCAAATGAACTCTACTTCCATCTTCCAATGTGCCAAATGTAGCTTTGAGGTTTTAAAATGTAATTAAGAGTGACTGTGTTTTCATTGATACTTACGGTGCACATTTGAGAGGCAGCAAGAAGGTAGAAAAAACACAGTAGAAAATAGTTAATAGTTATTATTTTTATGGTACAGGATGTGTTTAGTGCATAGTATATGTGAAGATGAGGCTTTCATTTTTAAAATCTAAAACTTGGGTAATTTGCCACGTATGTAGTGTCTAAGACAAATTCTATCTGGAGCACACCAAGTGATCTGGCATATTTACAGAGTGGAGCTGTTCTGAGAACGTGATGCAAGGTGAGCTTCACATACTTATCACAGTAGATCATGACTCAGAACCTGTGATTGCTGTTTAACTATGATGGGAGAGTAAAATGAACAACAACAACAAAAATCAAAAAGAAAAGAATGTGGCTACCCGAAAGCATTGTTTCTGGCTAATGACTTGCAGTCTCTGAGGAGAGGGGCACACAGGAGCTTCCTACTCCGAGAAGCCAGGCTGTAAGGAAAGGCTGGACAGAACCCAGGTACCATGTGAGCTTTGTTTTCTGTGTGAGCAAGCAGCTCTGGGGACAGGATAGGGGTGATGAGGTATCCTGCAGTGAGCCCTGCAGGACAGTGGGCAGCTGGCCTCTTCAGTGCCTCCCCTGGGGTGGCCCACCCTCTGTGAGAAACTTGGCTGAAAAGCCTGAAATGAGGTCAGTCTCTCATTTTTCCACATTCCCTGGTTCTGCCTGGGAATTCACTTAGTTATTTTAGCTGCAACTCCAACAGAGATGGAGGATACCCTCTCATTGCTTGGACATGGGAGGTAAGAAAGGAGCTGGATGCCTCTTCCCCCCATAATACTCTGGGCACTTTTCTCAACCCCACAAGGCCTGCTTTATTTGACCAACCCGTGTGCCACAGACCTATCTGTCAGTGGGGAGTGACAGCTCTCTCTCGATCTGCAATAGCATTCACTGCTGCTCTGATAAGCAGATTGGATCTCAAATGAACTTGAAACACAAGATGACAGTTTGGGAAATGTAAAATTGAAATATGAATGGGTTATATGCTACTGCATGTGTGGGGGAGGAAAACGTGATAACTGAGCAGTTTAAATAGCAGGGTTCCCCTCTGCTTCTTTTCTTCCTAGTGCTTGTGGTAAATTACGGGCTTAGTACTCAGACTTCAGTGCATATTTTACCACCTTGTTTCATAAGTCTGAATACAGCATTTAGTGGGAGGACAGCCTGTAATTATGTTGTAAGTTATCAAACAAACTGCAGATGTATAAATGTGAGGGTAGGCTTAACTACTTTGTTTTGAAAGGGAACTTTAATATTAAACAAATGTGTACTTAATGGAAATGGCAGTGTTGAAAGCCTGCATTGTGAATCTGACTTAATAAACCTAATCTTTCCCTAAAGCTCTGTATATTATGGAGAAGTAATAAGATATCTTGACTAACTAAAATATTTTCCTTCATCTTTGAAAAAGAACCCTACTTCTGAAAGTAATTAATTGTTTGATTTAAAGCGTCCCATGTACATGACCAGATTTTTAATATTACCTGTACAGATATGATAGATTGCAATAATGAGGCAAGTATATGAACAGTGTGTAGTTAGAAGACATAATCTAAATGTTTTTGGGCATTTAGAGAGAGGAAAAGTAATATATATATGCATCTATTTTTAGAAATCCTTCCTGTAAGAATCGAGCTTTGACAAACAGAACTAGATATGAACCTCCAACAAAAATTGCATTTGAACCCAAGGCAAATATTTAATATTTCTCAAGAGCTGTGCTTTGTACTTCTTCACTTTTTACTGCCCTCTGTTTCCATTTTTTTTCCCTTCACCCAGGACAGAACAGGAATATCACAAGAAATACACAATTTTTAGACTAAGTCTAATTCATCTAAAAGATGTGCCCTGAACATTATTGTTCAGCCCACTTTTATACGTACAGTAGGTTTGGATTATTCATTCACACACAGGTGAATGTGGGTATAACGGGCATTTCTGTTAGGGAACACGAACTACTCTCAAACCTTTTCAAAATTTTCCTGCTTTTTACTTCTACATAAGAGCGAGCTGCTGGTATTGGTACGGTACGGGATATGTGCTACAAGGATAAAGGTTTTGACAGCTGTCCCACAGAGGTGTTAGTTTAAGTGAGCAGTTGAAAAAAATTGATCTCTTCTGATTATCTGAATAATGATAATACAAAGTCCAGACATTTAAAACTTATTTGGTGTGGAGAAATTTGCGGTTATCACCAGCCGGGACAAACAGGAATCAGCCTGAACTATTCTGAGTTGGTGATCTGGCTTTGAAATCCATGTCATTACTGTTCCAGTGGATTTGTCAATAATTGGCTATCATGTCTAAGAAGCAAGGAAACAGAAGGTACTTGTGAAGATAAGTACTGAAGGAGCAGGATGCTGTTCTCAGTACTGAGGAACAGAAGAAAGAAATGAGAGAGGAAGGAAGTGGAGCAGGGAAATGGGAGCCTTGTAATTCACATGACTCTCACTGGGAAGACTGTCTAGAGCCCAGGGGTGGTGACAGATGGACACAGGGAGTCCATTCACTACTTGTACTTGAGGTATTTGCTTTCTGTTGCAGTTTGACCTTTCATCTGAATATGTCAACTCACCTGCTGTGGAACCAGCATCCAGGGCTTGAGTGGTCCATAAGGATATGAATATTTTTTACTGGATCAGGCACTTTGTACATCATCTAATACCTAAGGCATAAAAATTGTCATTACAGCCATCTGCAATTTTTAGCAAAGGTTAATGCCTTTAAAGGAATTCTCTTTTTTGATTAATCCATCCTACAGCAAATAATGTGACTAAAATTTCTTGATGGAATACTTCCAATGCTGTTAAAGGGCCCTAATAAACCACAAGAAAGTGCTCCCATATTTTCTTCTTTTTCTATTAGAGAACAGAGATTTACAAAGAACCCGGTTAAGTAGAGAATTAATGAATGACTGTACTAATTGTTTACAAGAGCAAAGAGCTAAGAACTTGCTGCAACAGGAAAAACAAGTTACAAGGAGAAGAACTGCATTGCTTAACACTTTGAAAAATATCTCTGTAAACTGGCCCTTTCTCAAGAGACCAAGCAACTGCTCTCAGGAGATCAAGTAACTACTTTATTCATGCTGAATTCAGCAAAAAAATGTGTTCTAGTAGACACACCTGACTGCTTTCATGGTTAGATCAAGTTTTACCTTCAGTGCCTGCAGCTATGGGAGTACACATTAGGTTTTCCAACAACACCAAAAAATTTCTACAAAGCTCTCAAACCTTCTCAAAAACCTTTGAGAAAATCTCTTTTCCAGTGGGTGAGTGTGATAGCTCAGAGAACATACTTGAAGGCATGGTATAATGGAGAAGAAAGAGTACCTAGGCCTGTGCTGTGTGAGTGTTAAAGACAGACTGTGAACACAAGAGGATGCAGAAATCTCAGCATGTAAGACCTGACCCCCATGTAATTTGTGAGTTATATGTACAATATAACTCTTTTCAGACTTAGGTTGAATTTGGGTGGCTGAAAGGTTCAGAGAAAATAACCACTACATTTCTTTAAATAAATTCAGCTCCTATTGCTTTCAATATAACAAAAGAACAAACCAGAAAAAATATTTTCATTTTATAACTAGCTCATGTTAATTTTGAGCTTAATTATGCTTATTCACTTAACTCCTATGTAATTTAATAGCAAGCTTCAGTAGTTAAATTCAGGCACTGTATTGGGTCCTGGTGACCTGGTCCTGATCCTATATGCTTTACTGATCAAAAGTCATAAAGTCATCTGATCAACAGGCACATAAGTGCCTGTATTTGACCTAGTCCAGTTGCAAGATAACCGGATTTGCATTAAAACTCAAAGGAAAGCCTAAGCTAAGAGTCAGTATATTGGATTGGAGGTAGTCTTAGAGTGTGCACATTGATAATTTGGGTGGTAGCTGTTAACTTAATAAAGCTTTTGTGGATTTTGTATCAGAACTCTGCTTCAGTAAGTTTTTGTAATTGACTCAAAGGTAGATATCATTCTTGTCTAGAGTCCCATGTAAGAGTAGGTAGATCAGTAAACATGCTGCTTTTGAAAATGTGCCACTACTTAGAAGATGTGCTGTGCAATAGTACTTGTATTTTGACAGAAAGCAGAGACCTCAGCTCTGGAAACAGAATTAAAAAGCATGCTGAGTTGGAAGAGACCAACAAGGATCATCGAGTCCATCTCCTGGGCCTGCACAGGACCATCCATCCCCAAGAGTCACACCATGTACACCTGAGAGCACTGTCCAAATGCTTCTTGTACTCTGGCAGCCTCGGTGCAGTGAGCACTTTCCAGGGGAGCCTGTTCCAGTGCACAACCACCCTCTGGGTGAAAACCCTTTTCCTAATATCCAATCTAAACCTCTCCTGGCACAACTTCAGGCCATTCCCTTGGATCCTGTCACTGTTCAGCACAGAGAAGGGATCCTTCCTCTGCCCCTCTTCCCCTCATAAGGAAGTTGAAGATTGCAATGAGGTGTCCCTTCAATCTTCTCCAGACTGAACACACCAAGTGACCTCGGTCAGTCCTGATATGGCTTCCCCTCCAGGCCCTTCACCATCCTTGTTGCCCTCCTTTGGGCACTCTCTTAACAGCTTAATGTCTTTTTTATATTGTGGCACCCAAAGCTGCACACGTTATTCAAGGTGGGGCCGCCCCAGCTCAGAGCACAGCAGGACAATCCCCTCCCTTGCCTGGCTGGCTGTGCTGTCCCTGCTGCCCCCCAGGACAAGGGTGGCTCACCTGGCTGCCAGGGCTCTGCTGACTCATATTTAACCTTCTGTCAGCCAGGACTCCCAGGTCCCTTTCCATAACACTGCTTTCCAGTATCTCATTCTCCAGTCTGTCTAAACATCCAGGGTTGCCCCATCCCAGGCTCAGAATCTGCCACTGTCCCTTGTTGAACTTCATAATGGTTGATGATTGTGCTGTTCTATAATTAGTCAAGGTCTCTCTTTGTGCTAAGTGCTGTTCATAATCGTGACATGACACAAATATTTTTCAAGTTACCTTCTGATCAAAACCCCTGGTTTAATATGAAAAGTCTGCAATACTTTTAAGAGATGATATAAAATCACATATATGACAAATTTTCATGATAGAGAACATTTTAATACCTTTTTTTTAGCATAGGAAAAATGAAAGTCCCTTGAAATGGCCTCTTATTTTAGTGGTATCTGTGTAATAATTTGGAAGAAGTTAAAAGTACTACTGTATCCTTTGTTTCACTAGTGGAGTTCATTTATTGTGCTTTTATGCTTTTATTTATGAAGATTTGGTGAAATGAGGAGCAGGACTAAAGAAAGTAGGACTAGAGAAATTAGGAGGGTTTTTTTTTTTTTTTTCCCCAGAGTACAAATTAAGGACCAAAATGTATTACAAATATGAATTCATCAGTGACAATCTAATTGAATCAGGATGTCTCTGGATGCTTGAGACTGGCGACAGCTGCTCTGTTAACATATATTTCTATCTGTGTAGATGATGAGACACAAAAGAGGAAATTTACAATCCACGAATCCCTCAATTGAAACAACAAAATTGCATTGATAATTTTAACCTCTTTCTCAGTAATCGTGGAGATGTTTCCCATATGGCCAACTTTCAGTATGAAACCTCTGTAGTGAAAGTCATCCACACACGCCCTCAGTCTCTATAGGTAATAGGCCAGTAACATGCAGATGCAATCACAGCCACCAACAGCGACAAGCTCCACTACTAGCAGCATAATGAAGAAGCAAACTTGATGATGATAACAAACGTGTTCCTCAGAAAAACACAAATTCCTTCATATGAGAAAAGAAAAAACAAAGAAGGCTAAACAAATGAGGAATTTGGTGAAGTATTTGTGCTACAGATTAAGAGGCTGTATTTGTTATTAATCTATGCCACAATAACTGTAAGTAGCATGGAAGTGAGCTGCAAGTGTGATGTCCAGTGGAGTCTGTACTTCTAGTATTCACCACCATCGTTGTTCTTGAAGTTGCAGGGAGAGACAATATTGCAGAAATTATAATTGGTGAATCTGCCTCTGTGGGCCAGGACAGTCTAATTCCACTCAGAGGTCTGCAGGGCACAGCAACCAGTGTATTGAAAACTGCTACTGATGCACCAAATAAGCATTTTTAAAGTCAGAAGTATGTCAGTCACTCTGATGACTCGGCAGCCACCCAACAACAAGTAACTAGAAATGTATGGATCAGCATTTGAGAGAAGTTTATGAAATGAAGTTTTATTAGCTCTTCAGAGAAATTCATCGTGACACAATATTTTTCTTATTTACTTCTCTTGAGAAGCTAAGTATTTTTTATAAGATCCAAGAAGAAATGGAACTTGCAATCTTCCATAGCTGAATGGAAGTGGTTTCAAAATTCATAATGTTTGACAATGGTTTCAAAAGTCACAATGTTCCTCAGATACAGTACTGCTTGTAACTAGTCTCTAGAAACAGCTTTCTAGTGAGAGAAACACAATATCGTTGCACAGAGACAGATTGTGTAGTAAACAGACCTCATTGTGCATTAATGTAAAATTAATTGAATGATTGGAAATTGGTCTCTCTGAAACCATGGAAAGGTTTTCTTATCCTTTTAGCTCCTTCAGGTGCCAGAGATTTTAGTGTGAATTATTTATACCATTCGTATGTACAAAACCCAAAAGGAGATTCTTAGCACCTTTATGACAATCTGGTAGAAGAAACCTAAAATTCCCCTGAGTTTTTGCAGTTATGCAATAAAAATTTATATATTACAAAGTTCTCCTGTTTCAAAGGAATTCTAGTAAAAGTCTGATCAAGCAGGGGCAGTAAGTGTTGGAAAATTGTCCAGCCTATTGCTTTCTTTATACAGTCTATGATAGAATCATAGAATGGTGTGAACTGGAAAGAACCTTAAAGATCATCTTGCTACAGCCCCACCAACATGGGCTGGGGTGCCACCTACCTACTAGATCAGGTTGCCCAGAGCTGTGTCCAGTCTGGTCTTAGGCTCTTTCTTCTCCAAGACTGCAAGAAGTTCTAAAGTTTGTAAATAGTTCACAATCAGTAATTACTTGAACTTAGTGAACATATTTTTCTATTTATAAAATATTCAATATAATGCTGTCCCATGCTTATCTTTCCTTCATATCCTAGAATAATCAATTAAAAAAGTAATCTTTACATTCTGGAAAATCCTCTGTAGAGATTGGATATTGGCTGTGGGATTGTTACATCTGACCTATTAGTCAATTACAATTGATTTGGAAATTGGCATGCTGCGCACATTTTTGCCTGTATGACTTCTCTTCATGATGACTTACAGAAGAAAAGCACAAAAAATAAAGATGCTAAATTATGTAAAAATAAAAACAAAATAAATAACTTTGTGTATATGTGTCTGCATCCATCCAAGTGGTTCTGTAAGAAAGGGGGCAAAATTTCAAGTTTTCAAAGATCTAAAGAGTGAGAATCATGTACCATGTACTATTACTCAGATTGTGTGTGTCTTGAGGTTTAAATTTTCTGTGGGCATAGAAAGGTCACAGAACTTAATGCTTGATCAAAAACTTGATCAAATACTAATCCCCTATTTGTTTTTAGTTTTGTCCCTCAACTTCTACATGATTTGCATGATTTTTACTGACATTTGCTTTTCTGACTCTTTTGGCTTTTTTAAAATTCCGGCTTTCACATAATAGTTTGCACATTAACATGTGCTGTAGATCCAGTTCTGTACAGTGCTCTTAAACTAAACAAAGCTCATATGATCCCCAGCACCATTCCTGAAACCATCAGCACCTTGTTGCATTAGGTGATTGTGGTCTGTCAGGCAAGTTGTGTTTTAAAAGAAAAGAAAAGCGCCTCATAAAAACACACACAGTTGATCTTTACAACTATTTTTAGTTTGTGTCAATCTTCTATGGCCCTGGGCAACAGAGGCAAAATGCCAGCCTTGGCAATCTTTTCAGACACTCTAATATGCCAAGTTCTAGCAGCAGCACATTTTTATCAGAATTGTTTTCCAGCCTCAGTAAACTGCTTCAAATACTGGTGTGCCTGTTATGGATATGACATCCGTGGAGACCACAATGATTGCAATCAAAAAGTAGCAGAGAAAATAGAAAGAGTTAGTGTCAGTTCTGATTCTCACTATCCCTTTCATCATGACAATAAATTAATACAGCTCAGCTTCTGCTCTGGTAAGCCTTTTCCATAAGAACAAGGTATTAGGATCCTAGTGCTTAACATTCACAGTGAAATATTCTGGTGTTACAAATGTAGTGGAAGTGTAGTATGAAATGCAAAAAAGTATGTCTGTGCAATGTCATGATAAGAATGTACATGCCAGAGGAGTCAAGAAATTTGAAGTGATGATTCTCACAGGAATTTTAACTTAGTCCTCTTCTTCCTTGCAGAGAATTTTCTACCTCTTTCTTTGGCAGCTATTTCTAGTCCTACCTGCAACGTGGATATTGTGTTTATCCTGGAAATCATAACTTTGATTTGTGTGACATTTTGAATTTCTTAACCTAATGTCACAAAAATACTATTTTAAAGGATTTTTTTTTCCTTTTTAAGAGTGAGTGCTTTCCATCCTTTAAAAATGTAGAAATGTAAAAAGAAAAAATAGTAAATTGTGATATGTAGTATTGTGAAGAAAATTGCACGGTATTGAAGTTTTTTGACAACTAGTTGACCATGTAATCAGTAGCTTAACAATATCCATGTTTGCATAATGGTAACATATGATCAGAAGTGCTGAACAGACAAGAAAATTGTTTTGATTATGTTATGTGCATTTCAACACTTCCCAGGATGCCAGGATGCATTTTCTATGTGTTTAATATTCAATGCAATACCCAGAGACTCCTTTTTGACTTTACAGAACTGGATCAGTACCTAAAGCCTTGACCTTATAGTACCTTAAGCATACTTGTAATTCATTTGCATTGGAGCATTGAGTCAGGATAGTTATAAATATCCTGCTCTACAAAGGGCAATAGATGTTATAGAATGTGTTGTTTTTTATGTGTTAATGCATTTGTTTCTTATCTGCTACTTCCAAACTCAGTCAAGTATGAAATCTTCCGCTTTGACTATATACATACAGCATTTGAAACTTGCCAAATAACTCTTTTCTGGACTAAGCAGTATGCAGAAAATGACAAGGACATTTTCTTTAAAGTACAAAAAGCAGCTTTTAATGAAAAATAGCCACATTTTACTTTATTCATCATGAAAGGTGGTAAACTGCAGACTGAGCACAAAAATGAAAAATATCAGTTCAGACGATATTTTTACTTCTGAAAAACAAAAAAGAAGCTCTCAAAATAGGATTTGGCACAAAATTGCCTCTGTGCTTATATTTGCTCTTCAGTTTGCTATAAAAATATGACCTTTTCAATATTTTCTCCTTGGGACGAGGCTCTTATCTTGAGTTTCCTTTCCAGAAGAGATTAGTGCATTAATAGTAATGCGTCCTTTCCCTAAAAGAAGACAACAGCAGGACCAAACATGATTTCTTTCTTGACTAGACGGTATGGTACTATGCCATCACCTGGAGTCAGAGAAAAACAAGTCTATTCTTTGCTCTCCAGGACAATAGTCTCAATGAAGAACACAGAAGTTTACTATAGAGCCTACACCAATACACTGTAAGGCATAATTGTTTAGTTTCTCAAGTGAGGGTTGGCCACCACATTTTTTGGAACTGTTTCTCTAGGGATCATTAGAGAAGACATTGTGTTCTTTACTCATAGTTCCAACTATCAGTCGTTGTTGGACACTCTTGTTTCTGAGGGGACTTTAACATGAAGGATGAATAGGCTGCAGTGAGATTCTGCTTGAATGAACTGCTCTCCTACCCTGAAGGAGGACAACCTGATGTTGTGCAATCATGCAGTGTGTATCTGTAGCAATAAAATACCGGGTAAACCCATGCGTGTTTTTGCCCCTCTACCCTGCACCCCTAACCCCGGTCAGCCTGTGTGAATCCCAAAGGAGACAGTGAAATACTAATACACTGTGCTATAACTCCTAAGCTGCTGAAGGGCACACACAGGTGAGAGGGGTTGTTGTTTCCATATATTCTGTAGAGGGAGGATAGAAAATCATCTTTGTTAATCTTTGCTGGGAATCTTCTGTACTGTCTCAGATGTTGCTGAGTACTCAGTGAGCTAATTTGTGGTAACACAACACTTGTGACAACATTGTTGAAACTGTTACATTCATTGTATACTTGCTATCTAAGTGGAAAGCCAATGCTTCAGTAAATTAGTGAAAACAGCTGAAATGTTCTGTGGAAAGGTGTTGTCTCTTGGCTTTGCAGTTAGAACTGGAATAATTTGGCATTTTTCAAATCTGCTTTTGAGGTGCAGATATGACTCTTGTAGTCATAATCCTTTGTCAGATGCATCAACTTCAAAAATTCTGTTTGACCTTAAAGACAGAATTAGGACTTGATTAATATTCTGTGTATGCTTTTCAGTTCACATTTACAAAACTGGAAATGTAAGAAAATCTTGAAATAGTGTTTTCATAAGAAAATCTCCCAGCAAATAAAAACAGATCATAGAAGGAATAGATGTTTTGACTGTCAGAATCTTCTCATTTATAAAATACCTTTGAAGTCAATTAATGGTGAACAGAAACAGTGTCAGTGATCCCAGTGTAAAATACAAGAAAGCAAGCTTTATGGAGAAATTCTCTGTCACACTTCTGACTGGGGACAGAAGACAGCCTTCCTCTTTGTCCTGGTTTAACCAAGCCCCACACAAGCACTTGCTTACACCCCTTCCCCCAGTGGGATGGGCAGAGAATTGGAATGGTAAACTGAGACAGCTCATGGGTTGAGATAAAGACAGTTTAATAGGTACGACAAAAGCTGCACACACAAGCACAGCAATACAAGGAATTAATTCACCATTTAATCACTTTCTGGACAGGCAGATTTTCAGATGTGTTCAGGAAAGCAGGGCTCCATAATGCATCTTCACTCTCCAACAATTTACAGCTCAAGGATCTCCTGTGGCAGAGGATGCAGAATGATACTGGTATGATGCATGGACAGAGGTAGGACAAGCCAGGAGGCTTAATCTTCCTGATGGATAATAGGAATGATGACCATAAATATGACTTCAAACCTCTTAATTTTCTATGCAATGAGATTTAATATAATGAAAATTCTGAAAGTCACATTGTCACTGCTGTTATATATGCCAAAGATAAATATACTAACAACAATTACAGAGACCTTCCTTAAGCAATCAGTTTTTAAAAAGAAGAAAAGCACAATAATTTTGTATTTAATCTACAGAACAGTCAAAAATTAATTGCTTTTATTTCTTTCCAATGGTTGTCTCTCTAGCATATCAACCTTCTGTATTCTATGTTGATGATAGTACTACGTAAGGCTGTCCTCCTGCCAACACAGCGCACAGTTAGGAGAAATCTGGAATACGGAAATATCAGTTGCTGGCTTGGCTATTAAAAGCAATTACTCTCTGATAGAACCCAACTGTTGCAGAATGCTTTGTAGACTAAAATCAACACCTTCACTGTGTAATACTCCATTGAAATATTAATTAAGGTCCATTAAGAAAAAAAAGTTCATCTGAGATGATACTAGCGAGTGTTATGCTGCAAACCTATCAGGTTTCTGGGAAATAAAATTTCTAACACCTTGGCACTTGAAAGGTTCTTTGCTGATGAGTACCTTTGAAGAATTAGCCTACATGTCCATGTAAAAAGACCTAAAAAAATGAGAAAAAAGTAAATATTTGGAAAAAGAGAAAGCATAAAATAGTGTCTAGTTTATTTCATTATTCTACTTTTTAATTACTAGGATAATTAAGGGAGAGAAACATTTTCATGTTCTTTTGCAAGTAGAAGGCAAGCTTGGTTTGGAAGATGCTAATTTTTTGCATAAATGAGAAAATCCCAACACTGATACGCTGAAAGCTTCCTTGACACTGGCTTGGTGGTGTTCAAGTGTGTACAGACATGCACTGATTTTATATATTGTGTTTAATTTCTTCCCTGACTTAGTATCAACAATCTTTTCCACAGTCAATGCTTGGGAATTTGCCATCTTCACTAAAACATGCAAAGATATAATGCTTTCCACACCTGTGATACTTATTTTTCTTGAAGCCCTGCAGTATTACATGGAAAATCAGGCTGTAGCTGTGTGAAAAGGTTGAAAGCCTTATGGTGAACAAAGGTATATATCTTCCCATTGCAGAACTGACACATCTTCCCTTGCCAGAAAGTGCAATAGTCTCTATCTTACAGAATGCTTTTGAGTGCTCTGAGTGTTGTTACTGCAGGCTAAGTTTTCTTTGAGGTAGCTCTGACCACTGAAACATCATCAAACCTTTACATGCGATCCGTTAGCATCTTTTGCCGGAACCATCTGCAAGTAGAAAATTGCTAATATTCAAGAGCCTGCAGGAGAACTCAACTTTTGCAATTTTTCTGGGCCCTTATTCCTGAGAAGAAGAGCTGTTCTTCTGATGGAAGAACCCATATTTGAACCTCGTTCTGAAGTTGTGAGACACTTTTGGGCTCCCCAGCACCTGTCTGATCTGGGCATTTGGCAGCAGCTCAGTTCCTGGAGGTTGGGGGATGGCAATCAATTCTAATTATTGGCTGATGCTGTGAATATGCACTTGGTCCTGGAGGATCTGAGCTTATGCCAGAAATGACGAATGTTTAGTAGTCCCCTGGCTAGTGCAGACACTTGCAGCTACTAATTAGCAGTAGCTTTTTGCTTCCCTGCTCTGTGGAGAATGGAACTGCTGCTAAATATCAGTCCTCCTAAGGCAGTTGTGCTATGTTCAGATTATGCTAGCCTGTGTCCAGTAAGAAGAAAAGGTTGGTCCTTCCCTTTCCCCTGGCCTTGCCTACTTGTTGTGCTGGCGCTTTTTGATTGTGTGATGGCTTACACCAAAACTAACCCTCCAGAAATCAGGTATCAGTAAAATGATGTGACTCATTTCATGGCTCCATTCAGTGTTAGAATTGATTAAAAGGAGGAAATTGCAATCTGAGGCCATGGGAAAGAGGATCCTTCTTTTTGACAGCCGGGGAACCTTGGATTGGCTTAAACCATCATAAAATGAGCCAATGAGTCCTGCAGACATTTTGATCACCTCTGAATAATTTCTAAGCTCTCAAGGGGCAAAGGACTCACAGTTCTAGAGCACAGTTGGGGAAGAGAATGGAACAAACAATGCAAGAGTAGTTCAGCATGCATGGGTGGTTTAATGTCCCTTTAAGAATCACCTGTAGACTTAGTGTGAACCTGAGACTACTTTCACTTCTGCAAACTAACTCCCAGCAACCTTTTAAACTAAGCTGGTGGATCAGCTACATGTGTTCCTCACTCTTGCCAGCCACTTTCCAGTGGTGCCATGTCTCTCGTACTTGAATTTATTCCTCTTTAACCAAATGGTGATTTGTATTAAGGAATTACTATGGGATTTGTTGCTGGTACAAAGAAACCTGATTTTCACTCTATTTGTGTCAAGAGTGCATGCTTACAGCAGTTTGGCAGAGCAAACTGGACTATTCCAACAGCAGGAGATTTTTTTCTAGTGGAATATTCCTATAAACACTGGGATTTTGGCTTGATGTTTTTTCAGTCATTACTGGAAAGAGTTAAAGTGTCTTATCTCTTGCATTTGTCTGCAACGTCTGACTTTGTATAGAACATCTGTCATTTGGTTAGTCTTTATTACCATTCATGTTGAAGCAATGATGAATTGCTGTTTCAATGTCTTCATCAGATTGTACAGATATGTTCTTTGAGCATCTACTCATTTATCCTCAAAGGACTATCTGGATGGTTTAATTGATCGAATACAGCACGATGGCATGTGTCAATCTACTAGCCAGCCGTTCCTTAATATCTCACTCCTTTTAATGTGGCTTCAGAGAACGCTACATAATGAATGAGTAATAGCTACCACATCTCCTGACTATATAGATATATTGATTGAATCCCTCTGTGTCTATTAGGGACTCTGGATCTTTCACAGAGTTAAAAAAGCAACATGCTTCTCTTTTCAAAGATATTTAAAATATTTTTAGCATTTAATAAAAAAATTCTGGATGATTTATGCAACTGTTGCTGTAGGCATGCCTGGTTTTTAATGAATTTCACTGGATTTGTGCTTATACACTTTTCAGGGTGTTTTTGTGTCACATAGTCCCTACTGTATGGCATATTTGTTGGATGCAACTTCTTTTACAGGCTTTTGCCTAACCTTTAACACATGGGGATCACAGTAATTCTTTTTGATAGAAGCTTAGTTTCAGTTTCAAGAAGTAATACTTAGGTCATAAATTAATCTTTTTTTCTGTTTTAAAAATTAGTTTTGGTATGAAATAAGAAACTTATATTTCAGTATCACATCACAATGAGGGGCTGGATGTCAATCAGGCTCAGCTAACAGGAGCTATTTGTGTTCTTCAGAAAGTTGGTATATGTAAGAAGAGATTAGTCTTACAGCTAGTAGCCAGCAGAGAGTTGAAAGTAACACTAAGCTGTATTTTGTATATATGTTTATGCAGTACTCCTGAAAGCATGAAATATGTGTCTCTTCAGCACAGCAGTATAAATAGCCTTTCTCCCCCATGTATTCCCCAGGCAGACTTCCCTCCAGTTGGCTTCTGTTATCTTCTTTGTAGCTTCTATCACATTTTCCCTTCACCTAACATGCTCTCTCTACTTAGGGCTCTGGATGTTAGAGCTTAGTGTCCTTCCACATGGTACAAAGACTTTTTTCTCCAGGTTATTCCCAGATAGTTGGGAATATAGTGAACTGTAAATCAGCTTCATAGTCTAATGAAACTATTAGACTTTTTGTCTACTCCAGTACTTTGCATTTTGACTCCAGAGATGGCTAAATAGTCTTGATTTATAATTTTCTCTATTTTTGTCCAATTTTGTGTCCTTAAAAAATCACAGAATCACAGCAGATTGCCCATTGCACATTTACAGGGCCATTTCTCCAGTCTTTCTACTCCCATGCTCTAGTGGAGATCTCAGTGAAGGTTCTCAATACAGCTGTGCTTCTATCACTGAAGATGGCCTGTAGCATTATTTTGCTTGGCAGCATTTTGAATAGTCCATGGTTTTGCATTTGAATATTTAGAATTTGTGTGCAGATTTATGGAATTTATTTTTACACTATGGTACAAAAGCAACTACAAAAACCTAACCAAGACTACCTTGACAAACATTACACTAAAATGTTCTTATTTTAACAGAGTGACCTCTAATTCTTCATCCTCAATTTTGAATCAAGAAGTAACTGTGGCTGGAATTTTTAATCTGCAAATAATTGCAGCTACATTTTACAGCACTTAGCCTGATTACAGTTCCCACAGAGCTATGGCGAAATGTGACTTGCATGTAGCTCTGTTTCTATTACAGGGTCTGAGTTTATCCTGCATTTTTTTCTGATCCAGTTGATTCTGAAGCCGTACACTGTCCAGGCATATTTTGATGACATGGTATGTCTTAAAAATATACCAATTTATGGAAGCCAAAATTTTTCACAGTAATGGAAGCATTTCAGTAAGCCTAATTGAAAAGATTTCTGATTAAAAACAGTGAGATAGGCGGAGAGAGAGCTGAAACCCAAGAGAGCTGCTATCTCTTAGTGCATTAATGTGGGGAGAGTATGAAAAGGAGCTGAAAATGAGTCTTCACCATATTGGTTGCTGATCGCTTTACTCCTCAATATATCAACACTTCTGGATGTTCTGTGCTCATTCATTTTCATTTTTAACTTCTCCGTCAGAGGAGTCACCTTCCGTATTTTGGAAAATCATGTGTTCCAGAAATGGTGGGGCTGAAATAAGCAAGATACTGTCTCAAATCTTCTTCACTTTTAATCTGTTTCAAAAACGAAAAAGTTAGGTAATAATAATAGGGAAAATACTAGAGAAATGCACGGACCTATTGGCAAGCTGAGAAGGAACTGGGAGGAAAATCAAAAGAAAATTCTGGCCATGGTTCCACATATTTTAATGCATCTTTGTTGCTCAGTTTATGTAATTTAAGAGCTTAAGGTTATAAAGATGACATGAGAGTCATCTAGTGTCTTCAATTAAGCAAACTTAATTAGATTTACTGAAGCTGATTCTTGTTGCTCTAAATCTCTTTGCTCTCATGCTGCTAAATCAGCAATCTCCAGAAAGAGGGACAGCAGTTACAGTTCATTGTAGCACTGATAGGAAGCCTTGGTTTGTGTCTGAAGGAGCAGTATTAAGTGTTCAATGGCTAGACTGGTTGTTCCAAAGTTCCATGCTAGTAGGTTCTGCATAAAGCTGTGAATTCTGAGCTACTACTGTTTCATTTTAATACCAATTAGTTGAATATGGAACTGGAGGTAGTTTGTTGGGAAATACCAATTGCATTTTCTGTCCTGCAGTCTGTCCAGAAAGTAAACAATTCTGTTTGTCTTTCTTAGTATTTTTTGTTGTTGTAGGTAGTACTTTTTTTGCTATACATGTGCATGACTAATGAATTTTCAGAAGTGAGGAGAGCTTTGGCTATTAAAAGATTAGCCAGAACCTCCTTCACACATGATTATGTTTATTTTTCAGTAAAATTCAGTATTGAGACACCCTTACTTCCTTGTCTTCCTTAGCTGAAGACAATAGATTGAGATATTTTTCTCTATTCAGCTTGTTTCCATGGGTTGGAGAATGAAACCATAGTCACAATTTTCCCAAAATAATAACCTCTGAACAAAACTGTAATGGACATGGTACATTCCAGGCATAAAAACATGAAGGATATGATTAGTATGAATGTTCCCTAAGAACTTTCCATCCTCATGTAGCAATCTTTATTTCTTAATTTACATTCCTAGTCAACACAATGAATCCTCACAGGATTTTTGGTGTTGCTAAATCTACTATAGTTCTTTTGCACTGCCTGTATTTCCTGTTGAAATTATTTGGTGCATTGCTTTATCTTGACCTTTTTTTTTCCAGCTAATGGTGACATACTGTCTTTGAAGAAGTCACAATTAAAATCTAGCATTTGCCAGCAAGTAGCATGTGAATTTTACAAGTCACCTTAGTCATCTGTGATGTAGCAAGTGAGAATGCAACTGTGAGGATTTTGCTTAGAATGGTCTGTTGCAGGTGCAATGTGAATGTACATATTTTAATGATGATGCAGTCTTGTGACTGATGAGATCTCTAAACTCAGGGAATTTCTGATATCAGACTGCTTATACCTATTTTTATCTTCAAAGGGCTTGAGTCTTCAGAAAACAAGAGAAATTTTTATGGTCTAAAGCCTGGGCAGTGATTTCTGGCATTCAGCTGCTAGGACAGTTCCAATGCTTTGTTGTACATGACAACAAACTGTGATATTTTATAAGGAGAGCTCTATGAATATATTAATTGTTCTCTAGGGTATTATGTTAGTGCCTTATATTCCCTTCCACCTAGGACTCTTTACAGGTGCTGATTGCAAAGCAAAAAATTGAATAGAATCAGGGTTTGACATTACCAGATCCTAACATATGCTTAGCACAGTTGTATTAGCTTTTTAAGCATGCATATCTTGCAATGGGGAATCTCAGCTGCAGTTCCTGCCTCTCCACACCGGGGTATTTGGGTGTCAGTGCTTGAGCTACCTTTGTTCTATCTGACCTCTTTTATTGGTGATTACTGGCTCTATTAACAGCGCTTTGTGGAATTCTATGGGATATGTGCAAACAAAAGAGCTGTACAAATGTACACAAATGTGGTATGGTGACACTGCTGATGTGTCGATTTTGGCACAACAGCGTGCCAGTTGGGGGAAGCCAGAGGCTAATATTCAACAGATGGCAAAGTCCTACACCCTGTAATAATGACTGCAGTTATTTTCATTACTGTCATTTGATGACATGTACGATAGTGGGGAAAGACTTGAACTGGGTAATCACGGGAATTATACTCCAAAGGACCAGATGCACTTCCAACTCCTAAAATGGTGACGGATGTTCAGGCTGAATGCCACTGTTGTCCATATTCCAGGTATATTTACTGCTGAGGACTGGAAGCCACACTGTTTGCTTTCATATACAAGGCTGGCATTTTCCCTTCTCTAGTAACCAGGAAAAAAACATAAAAATTGGCATTTTTTAATGAAGGGAAATTATTCTATATTGCTGATATGTCTGTATATTATTATCACATATATAGTGATATATTATTTCTCAAAATTTTCAACATGAAGATCAAAGCATGAAAAACCAGAAAAGGTTTGCTGTGGAAGCCTAAAGAATTAAAAAACTCCACAAGCTTGTCTGATTAGTCCTGATAAAAATCATACCAATTTATGTGAATGAAAGCATTAGATGATTATACCTTGAAGTTTTACAAGGTTAAAGGCATTTTTCTTCATCCAGCTTAAGAAACCTGTGAATGGTTTGTTATTATCCTGTGCATAGGGAACTTCCATATAATACTTGGAAGGCTTTAAAAATTATTTAGAATGTTATGATTTTTCTTTCTCAAATTTGAAGGATAAAATTATGATAATCTATGTTCCAGCAGAAAAGGACATTGGCTTTTAGAAAATTAATTAGATCATATTTGAATATTCATAGAACTACTTTGCATTTGGGAAAAAATAGTTCTTTTTGGTTTCCGGGAGATTTAGGAGTGACCTATTCTGACCCAGTTTTAAAAGAGTCCAGCAAAGCAGGTCTCTTTCTGAGCTATTTAGTACAGCATCTATAGTCATGATACATCCACAGGCTTAATTCAATTTGTATTAACAGTGTCATGCAGTGATTCCTTCATGTTTATTTTATTTTTCTAAAAAAAAAAAGAAAAAGTAAAATCATGTTTCTTTATTTAGCAATTCTGTACAAGCCTTCCCACACTAAAACAAAGCCAGAATATTTCACACCTACCATCAGTGATCTAATACTTAATATTAAGACAGCTCCTACTGTGACATGTTTCTTCCCTCTGCTGGGCTAACAACATAATAGGGATCAGGAAAACAGTTCTGAACATGGCATTGCTAAAATCTCTGAAAAAAAATTTCTAGGTTAAGCCTTCTTTCTGACCCTACCTTGTGTAATTGGTGCAAAGCAGATTGAGAGAACCTGGTGCAAAAAAATCTTATTAGATCAGTCTGCTGCTTTGTCAGCTGATGTTGAGCTACTTATATGAGGTCCTCGGTGCAAATCCTGATGTATTCATGGCTTCTATAAAATGGAGCATTGAAGAAACCATAAACAAGGGGGGAAATCCATAAATCAACCTGACTGGGAAATTGAAATTATAACAAGACTTTTACAAATGTCCTAATAAAATGAGAGAGGTTGGTGTTTTGGCTTTTTTTTTCATGTGTGGTTTTTTTATTTTATTTTTTTTTAAACTCTGCATCCTTGAAAGGCATAGGAGAACACTGATCTGGAAAGGATTTCCTTATTTTTGCAAGCAGGCTGTGTTTGCATACTTGATCCGCAATATCAAGGCCGCTGATACCTTTAGGAAATCACTCCCAGTGTTTGCTGTGCATCTTAGATCAGATTTCTTTAATTTTAAGCTACCTGCAGAATTAAGCTGGACATAATCTGACACCAGCTTTTCAAACTGATTTACAGCCAATCAGGAAAGATGATATCATAGCCAAAGGTACAGGATTGGGACTCAGGGGTTTGGGCTTTGTTTCTGTGATGTTCCTTGTACACTGAGAAAAATTAATTTTGTTCTAGAAAATCATTTTAAGTGCCTGCATCAATCCAGGATGAAATGCTGTGCATTAGAAGCACAGGCTGGCTTCTCAGAGTCCCTGCCCAACACCCTGTCTGTTTCAGGGGTAGACAGAGAAATATTTTGCTAATGGGAAAGTTTGTATGCCTGCTACAGAGAAATATTTTGCTAATGGGAAAATTTGTATACCTGCTGCAGAGAAATATTTTGCTAATGGGAAAATTTGTATACCTGCTGCAGAACAGAGATACAAAGATCCAGCTGGACCAGGTCTGGAGGGGTTTTGGTAAGTGGGCTTTATCTGCATACTGGAAGCAGTTCACTCAAGGTTATGAGGAAGGTTCTTTCTTCCCTTAAAATGCTGTGGAAATCTACATTCCAAGTTTTAATCTCAATGATCTGGATGCAGTTCTGCTACCTTTACTCACTCTGGGTGGTCCCAATGATGATGCTCTGGGATCCTACACTCAGTGACAATAAAAAATTTTAAGTCTGTACCAAAAAGAAGGTACAGTTGAGTTGTGTCTGTCCTCTAGCTGTGCAATAGCATAAATGACATTCCTGCAATTTTAAAATATTCTGAGGACAAACAAATGATTGCAAACTGCTTGACTACTAAGGGACTGTGGTCTGTGTTGAAAAGCCAATCTGCCAACCAACCTGACACAGTGCGATCACAAAAACACCAGCCAGCTATTCAAACAAACACTACTCCCAGCTTATTGGAATAGGTCTGAACCTCAAAAGTGTTGTGGGCAAAGGTTATGTACAAATTTCATCTCAAATATGTTTTCTTCCTGGACTTAATGAGTACCTTTGAGCATTGCAGTCGAGAACGCATTCCATCTGGTGACAGCTTTTTTACAAATGAGAGAAAAGGACATTTTAAGCAAACTTCTTGCTCAAATGGTAGGGGTTATTTTTGTGGGGTTTTTTTTGTTTTATTTTGTTTGTTTATTGCAAGACTCTGCTAGCCTTGCATGACTTCAGAAACGCAGTTTTATACTGTGCAGGCCCAAAATAAATTAAAAATGGTCATTAGGTTACTGAGAATCTGCCTATTGGTATTAGTTATTGTTGTCGTCAAATGGAATGGTTTTGTGCTGCTTGGAAATATTCATAAGAATTTTAAATCTATACAAACTTTAATATTATTATTATTATGGAAAACTTGCTGACCTTTGGTTCTAATTTTTAATAGATTGACATGATTGCAGATTTATTTACTCTAATAGTGGGCATAAAATTAAAAGCAGCAGTAATTAGCCAATGGCTGAAAGTAAAAATCTGCCTCTGTTCTTTTAATTTGTATTTTTGAATAGGATGAAATCAAATTTATCTTCAGAATGAGTATGTGGGAACCATGCTAAACTCATAGAGAGGAATCAACTTAGAATCTCAGGGGTGATTAAAAGGTCCAAGTCCTGTTTTGATGCTTGCAGGCTTTCCACAATCAACAGGCGTCCAGGAGATTGGAGCACCGTTGTGGAACTGGTTAATTTGATGCAATTTGATTCTGAGCTTATTTCAGAAACTTATCAGCAGAAAGCAAACTAATACTGAGGCAATGCATAAGAACATCATCTCCCTAAGGCACGATTAAAGTGCAGAAGTCTGGGCTGTCAGATATCTCATGAAGCCAAAGAAAGTCTTGCATGAGCAGTACTGTAGCCCTGCTATTTTGTGGTGATGTTTCTTGAACTTGTTTATCAAGAAACATCACATACTAGCCTTCTAGTGCCCATAGTTCTGGACTGTGAAGGATCTCCACTGCCTCATCTCTCCAGTCTCCATGTCCATTGTCTTTCCAGTTTCTTTTTTTTTTCCTTTAATCTTCTTCTTGTCTGTATCAGTGGTGAGAAAAAGTTGTGACTGAACCAGATTCTTCTTCCAGTGGTCGGATGACTAAACACATTTTTGGGGGTTTACCTCCATATGGACTTGGGAAGAAAATGAGGTTCCCAGGTCTGTGTATATGCCTGTAGAGGTATAGTGAGTTGCTTCGATGGAATTTCTGATTCTGTTTTTAGTTTTAGAAGTACCCAGGGATTTTGAATGAGGTTGAGGCCATCTTGTACTAGGAGCTGTGTACATAAATAGTAAGAGACAGTAGCTGCCACACAAAGCTTGAAGCTTAATCATTACAGGGACAAAAGGGAAAAGTCAGTCTCACAATGAAATAAGGAAGGTTATACACTTCAGAGTAGCCAAATTTGAGTTAGCCTCCTAATCCTTGAAATTCAGTCCACTGCTAGACTGTGCCTTGAACACCAGGAATACTCTTAAATGGAATGAATGGATACAGCTTTAGGGACCATCAGTTGCTTGATAGTCCAGGTACTGAAACAATGACTGAAACCACATATCTCATCACCTGACCCATGACTCACACTCACCACAGTATTTCTCATGTATGGGCTTTTTTAGTCCTCTGTCACTAGATTAGTGTCCAGTTTTGCTCCCTTAGACTAATGATACCTATGGAATAGGGTAAATGAAGAACTACATCATTTATCTTAGCAATATCTTTCACTTTTTAGCATCCTCTCTAGGTTAATCTGCTTTACCATGTGGGACCATAATAGAGCTCTCTTTTGAAGGTAGATAAAATTCTAAAATACCAACTAGAAATGCCATTAGCCTTTTTTATAATAAGGCTTTTTCCTTAAAACTTTATCTTGGAAAAATTAAGGACAATGAACCAAAATTTTCATTCCAGTTGCATTCCAGTTACAACAGGCAAACCAGCAGCTTAAAGTCAAAATAGTATGTGGCTCAAATTGTTGCATGTAGATAGAATGGGATTTCAAACCTCCACAAAATTAATTATTAATGAAAGAATTTATTTTGAAAGCATTTAGTTTTCAGTTATATCACATCACACTACATTTGTTGAGCTAAAATTTAAGATAGGTTTCTGTGGTTTTGTATTGATGCGTTCCATATTTGACATACGTAGACAAAATATAAAACATTTTCCCTTGTTCTGCTAGAAAGGAGATTTACTACTTTTTAGCCATCTCCCTGTGGTGAATTCTGCTGAAATTCATGGGAATATTTCCAGTAATGGCTAGAGCAAACCCCTTCTAAATGGCTGAAGTAAACAGTCTCTAGGCAGGCAAACCTCCCATGCAGGATGTCAAACTTCAAAATTTCTGTCTCTTTCTTGAGTGTGGGCCGTGAGGTCTCATTTAATTATGAAAAGAAGTCTTTGAATACCTGAATTTAAGCTCTTAAACTGATCCATTTGAATGAAATGTCTACTTCTGAAAATATGCCTACCACAGGCACATAAGCTATATGTTCTGCTACCATAAGATAGTGTGGGTATAATAGATTTCTTAGAATTCTTGTAGTGTAATCACAAATCTAATAAATAGAAAAATGCTACTTTTAATATATAATTATCAAATTAGATGGTTTTGCCGTCATGTCCCGCATAGTTCAGCTCTTCTATTAACTACTTATGAGTGGAATGTAAATTTTCTATGTACACAGTTTCCAAAGAAATAGAAACTATCTCTTTGCATCTTTACATTGTACAGAATCTGAACCTGCTCAATACTGGTTTAGTTCACACTACTTAGAGAGTTTAGACTTGTCCCACAGGGAAGTAAGCAATTTGCATAAAGTGATAGGAAAGAAATAAGAACAAATTATTTATCTGAATAGATAGATTTTAAATCCATTTTTCAAAAAGCTCTTTTATCATCAGCAGTGTGATGGATTATTTCTTTAAGGAAAAGTGGCAGTAATTAGTTCTAATACCTGAGAGAACTCAATAAATATTTGCTAAATTAAGATTATTTGTTATTTATATTCCAGGACCATCTAGATGATTCCTGTGAGATCACACCCCCATTGTTCAAGGAAGTGTGTAAGAACAGCTGCTATCCTAAACAACATACAGTTCAAAATAGATGTCAGGGAAGACAGGAGGAAAAACAGAATCTCAAAGAAACAAAATTAACTGCCCGAGGGCAGAAAATGAGCAGCAGAGTTAGGTCTATGATCAGGTAGGTCTCTTCAAAGCCACCCTGGAGCTTTACCTGGAGCAAATATCTTCCCTTTTTACATGACCCTTTTGACTTCCACCCCATCTCTCAGTACAACAACCAACCCCTGACACCCACCATGAAGCCCTTACACTTGTGGCAGCAGTCTTCATTTCCTTTGACATGGTCCCTCTACCCACACTCAGAAATCACCTGTTACGTAGGAAAGTGAGTTTGTTTTAGATTTCCTGATATTTCTCACTTATTTTGACCATTCTTTATACCTTTCCTCTTCTACTGAATTTGCCATTGTATCTTGTTGTCACCCTGTTTTTCTGCAGACTGTTATCATTGCCCATCTACCCAGCGGTTCTAAAAATCCTAGCTGATCCTCTAAAAATACTCAGGGAATAGTGAGTCCGGTAAGTTTGGTATTTGTTGATGGTTTCCAGAAAACACACTGTAGCTAATCCATTAGAAGGATATTTTTATTGTTGTTGTTGATCTTTAGTTTCTGATCAGAACAGGACATGGGATAGCCAGCAAGTTAATACACCTAAGAAGGAAACAAATCCATGTGGACACCCATGTATTGGGTAATGTACTCAGCAATCTGTTTCTTACGTATGTTCCAAACTCAAAAGGAATATTACAAATTACTGCTACAGGCACCTGAACTAATGAAGTGGTTTAGGACAAAAGCAAATGGTTGCAGAAAGCCTGCATGGGGAACTCAAGTGAGTCTACCCAGGTGAGAGCAGTGCTCTGCATGGAGTCCCTTCTTCTTGAGCCAGTGTCACTTAGCTGTAAAACGTGTTGAGGGGAGAAGAATTCTGGGGAGAGTGGCTCTGCCATAACATGAATCTTCTGCATTTCCTCCATCATTTCCTCTTAGTTTATACATTGATGTGAAATTTCGAGCTATCTTTACTTCAGTTACTGCAATGACAGTAGGCCTTTCCTTTTACATAGACCGCAGTTTTAAAACCTGAGACCCTTCAGCTCAGGCACCACCTTTGTTTAGGTCATCTGAGATCCAGTGAAGGGGAATTCTTTCTGGGAGCTGCCATTGACCAAGAGTCTCTAATCTAGAGAGCAATTCAAACATCCTCTCCTCGTTTCAGAAAAGAACATCCTTTCCTTTCATCTTACCTTTAATATTAGATCTGTGGGTGTAATGTAAAGCTATGCACTGATTGACTTTATGCAGAAGATACCTTCAAGCTATCCTGTTCTCTGCTGCTTCTTCAGGATGAGTTAAAAAGCTAAGTGATGACAGCATTAACCCCAAGATTAGAGACTTTTGTTTATATTACGCTTGTGCACAGGCTCTGCAAACCCAGACATTCCTAGGGGATGTGATGAAACCCTACAGCTGGCCTCTTGGGGAGAGGGACTAGCATAAACTTCCAGGGTTTACTTCAAGTTCAACACACACTGTGGTTTACCTTTAGCTATCATTTGTTGCACACAGGAATTTGATCTTGATATCATCTAAAGAAAACCTTTTTTGAGTTCATAACATAGATACATCATTGGTACATATCTATTCAGACCTTTGCTGGCAGGTCTGGTACTCTATTTTATATTTGTTTTTATTTGTTTGGTTTCTTTTTTGTTTGTTTGTTTGTTTTTTACTGTAAGTAGCTTCTACCAGATAAACTATGTAATTGCAAGCTGGAGGTTGAAGTGTATGCTGCTGTCTGGTGCTACAAACTGATAGAAATCTATTTAGAATTGATTTACAATTGAGGCAGAATCCAGGAGATTATAAAATGACCAGATCAACGAGATCATGGGGATAAATGGAGATTCTTGTACTGGTAGTCACCCTTAGACAGATTCCTCTTTCTAAAATTTGATTTTATACATTTATTTTTATTGACTTAGGTTATCTGATAACTTGGATAACTTAGTGTATCTAAAATTGCACTAGATGGCTATGTTTGAGCACATAATGTAGATTTGATGCTTTTGTAGTGTTTCACATGCATTTGACAACCTTCAGCAAGTTCTGAATTCCTGGTTAAAGAGTTCCTGAGTGAACATGCCTTTGTACGGCAAACTTATTTCAGAAAAAGAAAAACAAGCAGTCGTACAAGATATCCCACATTGTATCTTTTGTTTAGTGATCCTTTCCTTCCACGAGGTCTTGAACAAATAACTTGGAACCAAAAGCACACAGGCTTTCACGTGCTTAGCAATATGGTTGGGTACAGCAGGTTCATCAGATGTGTAGGTGCCTATTTTTCTTTCTTTCTGAATACATGTCTTTGTTGTACCTCGGTGAACAGATACTTGTGAAGAGTTCTGGGGAGCTAGAGCCTACCTCTTTAGAGGTCTCAATAGCCTCAAGAACTTGTCCCTTCCTTCCCAGTTATAAATGCACAGAGGGTTTTGCTGTCTCTGCACTGTGCAGAGGGACACCCACATTAGGATAGTAGAGTTCAGTTGCAATCAGTACTAGATAAATCTCTGAATAACTTCATCACACATAGGTGATATGCAACAAATTTAACCTATGTATCAGGGCTTCCATATCAAGTTCAGAAGTAGGAAAGAGTTGTGCCCTGATAGACCACAGCATAGTGGAGTGCCTTTGGAGCCTTTCCAAAGCAGGTGATACTTTCCCAATTTCTGTCTCTCTAAAAATGTAGAGCCTGATTTCATGTGGTAACCAAACCAATGATAACTATTTCTTCTTGGGTGTATTTGTTTGACATTAGGTGCAATATTTCTTACCAAATTATGCTGTTCATTATACTTATTTCATTTGGTCTGCATATGCATAGGTGTGTGTACATTGCTATGCAAGTGTATTAGTGAGATATCTTCTCCTTCTCTCTCTTTGGGGAAGTCGTAACTTCAGGTGATCTGATCTTAAGATGTGGAGATATGAGAAAAAAATAGGTATAAATAAAGATTACAGACAGCAGGTCAGGGACACTCAGAAGCTTACTCTGAAGCCTCTTGGAGGATCTTTAAAATCAAACTCACAGACAAGTGGTTACTCTTCACAATTCAGGTAGAATTGTTACTAGGTACAACTGGAGGTACTACTAAAGCACAAATCTTTGTCAGTATTGTGAAATTACAAAGTTATATCATTAAACAAAAGAAGGTGTTGTCATAAAAGCTCATGTGAAAATTCTACATATATTATAGTTTCACAATATATATGTTGTTTGTTGTTTTTTTAAAATTCAAGTAGTAAGTGCCAGATGCCATGAAAACTAGGTAATCTTTCTTAAAATTCAGATTACACTAATAGTGCTGTGACGATGTTATTTATTTAGGTGATCTAACAGTATATCTGCATAATTTATACTGTGTTTGTTTATGAATTTGGATCACACCCTTGAATTTTTAAGATTTGGGTGGAGGGAAAATTTTACTCTCTAAATTCAAACAAAACAAATCTTTGGATGAACAGAGGAATTTTATTTCAAGCTCTGAATGACTTCTGTCTTAGCATCATTAATATACCCTGGGTGTTTCAATAAATACTCCCAAAATCACACTTTTATTCAGAAATAGCCAATTTAAATAGAAAATCCTGTTGCCTTTGGGTTGATTTTTGCAAGAAATACATTTAATCTTTGTACGTAAATGTCACTCTTCATTTGCAGGTAAATTCTATTTTTGTCTATGTAATAAAACTTATGTTTTTAGATGTGAATTTAAAACAAAATTTCTGAAAGTATACAGTTTTAGAAGAGGAGATTTAATTGAATCATTTCTGATTTGAGTGTTGAAGGATTAGATAAACCTTAATCGCAACACAATTGGATTCTGATTTTATTTCTTCATTTTGGCCCAATAAAAACTATTTGTTGAATTTTATGGCATTCTACAAATTGATCTATACATTCAATATTTGTTTTAAGAAAGAACTAGAAGAAGGTGAGTTTTATTGTTATTTCAAAAGATATTTCAATTCTTTTCTCAGCTGTAATATTCAGTTATAATTTTCATAACAAAGTAGCCAGATATTAAAGTAGACAGATACAGCAAATAAATAAAAGAACTGTTGGGGGGATCTTTCAGTTTTGACACTGTATTCAGGAGACATTTATAAAGATCATTATATAGCTGTAGCTAAATGACACTATCTTCAGCTAATTTTTCTTGATTAAAAAGTTATTAATGATCCGTGAAAAGAGAGCAGGGGCAAACTTTGCTTCTTGAATAAAATCTCATAATGATGAAATGCTACATGATAGCCCTGAATTCTGCATGTGACTCTTTTCCAAGGTCAATGACCTATTTATCCTTCTTTTGGCTCAGAGATGCCAATATGCAGCTTTATTCCTATTAGAAATTGTATTTTAAAAAGGGAGAAGAATAAGATATATTCTGTAGCAAGATACGCTAATCTCCAATAAGATAGAAGGTGATTCTTCTGCTGATGATTTTGAAAAACAATATGATCTTCAAATCAAACCTAGTAATGAACTCACTGTAACTGGATCTAGCAATTGCCTAGAGCGATAATTACTAGATAAAGAAGGGCATGAAATGGGCACTGAAAGCAAAAGAGAGAACAGAAATGATTGAGGTAGGAAGCTTTTATTAAATTAAAAAAAAATAGAGTCAAAATACTGTTGTATCTTGCATTTGAATAATAAAATTGGGCATCAGGAAAATTTTAATGTAACAGTGTCGAGTCAAGTCTAACAATAATTCAGACACTTACCTTCAACAAGGTATGGTTAAGGACAGACCATAAATACCCACTATAGCAAAGGAACCTCTTGCTCAATGAACAAAAAAACCTCACTACTGAGTTTATACTCATCCTGAGTGTCTGTTGAAATTGTACTTATGAAACAATCAACTGCAGTGAAGAAAGCGGACTGTTATATCACTTTGATAAACTAAGTTCAGATTCTCATTTCTTCTTTTTCATCACCTTGACATCACAGATTCTTAGTAACGCTTGTCATATTTTTTCTGCCTCCTCCTTGGTCAGCATTTTATGTAGTTATCTAATACTGGTATAAGGACAGTATATTGAAATTTTAAACTGGAATATTTTCCCAGAATTCTGACTGTATGATCTGCTACTGAATTTTCTTGAGACTTAATTTTTTTTTCCCTGTGTAATAATCTTCCTACAGGTTCATGCCAGATTATTTCCACACGCAGTTTTGCCTTTCATAATCCAATATTGTTGACAAAATGCATAGGAATTTCCTATTCCATAGTCTAAATTTCAGTAATGTAAAGACAACTGGGCTACCCTAATTATTTTATTAGACATCTCTTTCATTGCAGTACAAAGACCATGTTGGAGGATGCTATCACACAGACCTTAAAATCTATTTATATATGTATGCTGATCATACTACAATTTTTCTTTGCCACTGAAGCATTGAAAACATCTGATACATAGAGATGAGATTTATGGAATGTTACATATGCCTGGAAAGACTTGTATTCTCCTATTGTTTGTTGCCTCTAAGGGCAAAATCTATATATAAGTGTTAAAGCTAGGATTCTATGAATCATAATTAATAGAGAAAGCAGACTGTCTCTTCACATTTTGTCTTCTGTTTTGAAATTAGAAATATGCCTGCTTTCTTCAATTCCCTTAGCTTTTTCACAGATTTCCATATTAAAAAAATATAGATAAGGTCTCTAAGATTACAGCTTCTTGTTTTTAACATTTCAGCAGCAACACTGTTGACACCTGGTGCTTGTTATTCCTAAGGGTTCTGATTGCCTCTTGAATCTCTTCACAATTTGGCTCAGCTGCCTGGAAGGTGGCCATTTGTTGTTGGCCTTTACATTTTCTTTACTGGACTTGTCTAAGCACTCCTACCATATTTCTCTATTTCCATTCCTTGTAATAAGATTATTTTCAGTTTTATATTTTACTAGACTTTCTTATTATTTATATTCTTTTCTTCATGCATTGATAACCCTGTAAAATTTTTGAACAGTCTCAGGCTCCTTAAACTCAGTCATCAGAAGCAAATTCTCTGCAAACTATAATCCTCTGAAAAGGTCCACTCTTGCCTGAGGAACAAATGTAAAACTTAACAATACTCATCATCACACCATAGTAAGTATCTCCTCCAAAAAACCACTGAAAGCTCTGAATTTTGTATTTGAATTTCCCAGAATATAATGTATTTCACCTAACACACCAAAAGCCCTTAGGGAAACTGGGGATAGGAACTGGTATAATTAAACAACAAATTCACACTTGAATGACCCCCTGCAGACCAACAACAGGGGCTATAAAATCCATTTTCCAGTAGGGGAATCCTTTTCACAAAATATTCCTTCCCTCTCTGAACTTTCAGGCCTAATGCAGTAAAGGTATGAAATACCTTTAAAAGAAAAAGCTTGTAAAGCAAAATCTCTTATGTCACTGGATACTAATAGGCTGGGCTTTGTAGCTGCAGACTTCAGGGAACAGTAATGGTTGGTCTTTTAACACCAGCTTCCTTGTTGCTCCTACAGGTTCTCATATCTTTGCTAATAATCAGCCAATAACTCCCTCTGCTCTCAGCTTTTCACCCAAAGTCTTATTAAAATTCTCCTACTTCTCACTATCATTAACTCTTCTTTCTCAGATTTTGGAACTGTTTTTTTAATACAGCTAATTGTTTTCAGCCTTCTCTGAATTTTGAACTCATTGAACTTTGAATTTTGTTACTCATTTTGATCTGAGGGAGGGCTTACATAGACTACAGTTTTGTATTTTGTTTTTGCCTTTTGGAAGTCATTTAACTCAATGTTTTCCTCATGGCAGAGCTAAGTTTCAAGGTAATCAGATTGATCAGGGCTGTGTTTAGTCCAGGTTTGTAAATAAATGTGTTAGTCTCTCAAGCAACTGTTACCATGTTTGATCACACTCATCTTCTCACCATGTTCAACAGGAATTTCTCTTTATTTCTTGTTTTCATACAAAATTCCCTAGGAAAGCCTGTCTCTACCTTCTCTATATCTCCCTTTCAGGTAGTAGAAATGTGACAATAAGGTCCTTCCTTACACTTTTCTCTAGACTGAACCCAGTTTCTTCAGTCCCATGTATCATCTGCTTTTGCACCTGAGACATTTTCATGGTGCTCCAGGGGATTGACCCCAGCTGGATTGCCCCCCTGTACCAAGGATCCAGAACTCTTTGTGCAGTTAAACATGTCCTGAAGTCATGAAGGATACTCATGTTTTTAGTAAATTTATTCTGATTCATTCTTTCCTTGAAGTTTTGTATTTTCTTTGTAGAGTTGCAGTTTCTTCTTCAGGCTTTTCACATTCTGTAGTTTCTGGTTATATTGATTACACTGGCATGCTGGCCATGTTGGATATTAGGTCAAAGTTGTTAATTTACATTTGGATGTGTTTCTGTGAGCTCTGATTTTGTGCTCTCCTTTGTTTTCCAAACGTCCTTCTTTTTGCTACCAACACATCTACAATTTAATAGAGCAGACTCTAGAATTTTTTTCCTGAATCAATACTTCCCATTTGTGTGCATAATTTGAATTGTCTAAAGACAATGTCTTCTCTATGTGCTCATATATTCTCTGTTTTCTCTACTATGTAATTTTTTTTTCTTATGAATCTCTTATGAGACAGTCATATGCATTACTGTTATCTCCCTCCAGATTTTTGATGCCAAGAGGCAAAGATTTCTGTCTTGACTTAGTGAGTGCATGATCAGTCTAGCTAATAGTAACTCCATCTGTGCTCTTCACCAATGTTGGTGAGTACTTGTAGCAGAAAATGCAGTACTCTGTAAAGGCACTTTATAAAATCTGTTCAAAGTAATCTAGTTTCAATATTATGGAACACTTACATTATTTCCATTTTTTTACATCTTCATTTCCTGTACTAAAACACTAGAAACTGTAGGCTTACAGCTGTTGAAGATATTCAGTGCATTCATCATCTAATATTCTTTATTTTTCTTCAGTGAAAGTAGATATATTGCTGAAGTCAATACTGAGCTATCTCCTTTTAATCTTAATTGAATGTTTGTCCACTAATGGCTTCAAAGGTATTTCTGTTGATAATGTATTTTAACTGTCCCCGTTTCATGTCTTGCAGTCTTTCTTTCATTGTGAATGTAGATCCTTCTCTACTTCTATGTATCTTATCTCTGAGAAGTCCATGATGTGTGCACTGTTTGCTTTGCTTGGGCTATAAGAGTTTGGGGAACTTTTGGCCTATATAAGATCAGATGTTCCACATTTCTAATTCCTAATTTTTTCCAAAGCTGATGGCTTTTATTCATATTGTTTTTCATGGTTTTTTTTAAGTTTTGGGGATGACTCCTTAAAATTGTTTTTTGCTGTAGAACAGAGAAGCCGTTATTAAGCTTTTGTTTCCCATATACATTCTTTTAAGCTGTAGATTAAATAATTCCTAATCTTCTATAAAGTATTGAGCTCTTGGAGTATTTAGCTATGAGGAGATCTGATCTGCTACGCACGCTGAAGGTTCTTCTGTCAATCGAGTACAAGTTATCAACATTTCTCTTTAAACGTTGCCAGCAGATTGGGACAGTATGCTCTTGCAGTTCTTAGGCCATTGTCAAATATACAAAATAACATTAGTACATTTTTCCTTTTACTAAGGAAAATTTTCATATTACTAAAAATTTCTAGAGATGCCAAGGTGACGGGAACTTTCAGCTGACTCAGTCTCTTCTTTATCCAGTGGTTTCAGGTGTTGTAGATCATGGGATGATGTAAGATTCTGACAACTCCTTGTTCATAAAATTTATGTTTTTTGGGAGGCTCTAAAAAATACCTTCTCATGCTTTTGTCCAACTTACTAAACTGTTCTATTGGATTTATATTGTCTAATTATCTGTAGGTTTGCTATCTATTACTTTGAAATCTGAATGATCAAAAGCCTTTACTGGTGATATTGCCTTGCAGATCAGTAAAAGATGTTGGTAATATATGTGGGGCCACAAAACCTGCAAGTTGCATGTCTCAGTTTCAGCATAAATATATTTCCTTGGGAAATTTCTTTATGTGGTTACATTTTTTTCTTATCCTCTTCATCCTTTATTTCTACAGCAAAACTCAGAACAAAACCATCAAAGGTAATGAGCATTTATTTTAAGTTAGGGTACATCAGGCAGTTTGACATTTTATACCCATTTTAGTTTTCCTCAACTAAATGAGAACTGCGTGCTGGAACAGGTCATGTCTCTTTCTGTCACAGTCCACCTTGTTTTGTGGTTGTGCACCCTTGGATGCATAATGGAGATATGGGTACTTGTGCATAAAGAAACATAGCTTAAATGAACTGTAAAGCTCTGTGCTTTATTGGGCAGCACTTTTTGAACTTTTTTTCCCCTGGGTGAATTATTCAGAAGATCTTTGTAAATGGTGCATAACTTCAAATTGGATCCATAGACTGTAGATCAGGTAATTGATTCTCCTCCTTAGTTTCATTTGTTACAAGATCACATTATTGCTTTTTGTTTTTTGATTAAGTTTTTTTTTAAATTCATAGCATTACACAAATAATCTAAACCAAGTTCTAATGTCTTAATCTCTTGTTAATTAACATTTCCTCAGCTCACTTAAATTGCCCATCATGCTGTCTTGCGAGGTCATTTCTTGCTAAATCAGAGCATGATTTCAGGTAAAGATGTCTTTTTGAATTTGGAGAGAGATTGAAGTTGATATTGGTATGAGATATGTTGGGAGTGATATTTTTTGTTGTTGTTGTTGTTTTTGTGGGTTTTTTTGTTTGTTTTTTGTTTGTTTGGTTGGTTTTTTAAATTTATTTTCCTCAAGAGCACTTGAGTTTCTTCCTAAAGTGGTTCAGCATTTTAAGATGAAAGATGAAACTGTTTGCTTTGGGTAGCTTTCTCATGGCCTAAGACAAGAAGTCTGCTGGCCATCATGTTCATGTGGAAGAAAAAGTCCTTACACTGTGAGTTCTCAAAGCTGAGCTTCTGCTGTGTTTATAATAAGCAAACCTCTTTGTACTTGTTGCATGGAGAGAAAGTTCATTCTTTTTTAATGTGTCCATCAGAGTTGCATAGCTGCTAATAAGGCACTAGCAGGTGCTAACTATAGAAAACAGAGTTTCCTGTTCAGCTGCATTTTTTGTTATTATTTTTCCAACAGGTTTCTGATGTGAAAGTTGTAAAGAGTTGAATTTCTCTTGAGATAAGAAATTACAATTAAATGGAGACTGGTTGATCAGCCATGACACGATGTTGTCAACATGAAATCAAAGAGGGGACAGTACATTTGCATTTGATGCCGTTGTAGAGTGAGGTTATGCTGACAGCATGGAGCTGTCTCACTCCCCTAGGAGTACAAAGAAACTCCACGGCTGCAATTCTGAAATGCTTCCTGGAGGGGTGAAGATTACACCTGCTCCATGTTGTCTCCAAACTGTTTCTGTGCTAGAATAGCCTCTGGCACTGCCCAGTACTTGCACTGCAGTTCCATGCTCACCTCCCGTGGATGTGCTATGGGATTAATGAACTCTAAGACTGATTAAATTTTCATAATTAAATCATTTTCCCATAACTCAGATTGAATAAAAGGATTTGATGCAGAGTTGTGTCATTCATGAGCATAACTGATATAATTTCGTAGTTTGCATTGTTGGTGTTTTGTGTTAACAAAATGGAAACACAGGGAAAATTTAGTATCAAGCTTTCCCAAAGTCCTAAGTCATTTGAGCAATATAAACCCCATGACTTTGTGTGTTCTTGTCTGTATACAACATACAGATGTCAAAACTGACTGCTTACATCTCAAAATCAGAAATTGCTGTATGATTTACTGATGTCTGTGGGAAATTTGGTAGATGTATAAATTTATATATTTTTCTTGTATGAAAATATCTATATTTTTCTATGCTTATCTCTTGTTGGATAGGTGCTAAAGTTCTCCAGCTGATCAACAGATATCTGCTGAGCACATTATTGAATTGTATCTGTCTAAACCAATTTCTACACCTGTGTGTAGTATTTGCAATGATAATGTGTCAAACCAGTGAAATACGTATTCTTCTTGTGAATAGGGAATGTGTCAAACCAGGGAAATACGTATTCTTCTTGTGAGTGTTATATCAATCCTGCTAAAAAGGACAAAAAGAGACAAGATGGAAAGGGAAACATTCAGTGGCTAAGCACATGTTATAGACACAGAGAACTTAAAAGCCAAAGTGGAAACAACAGCCCTCACTGTAACTCTGAGATCCATGCAGAGGAAGTTCAGTTCTTAGAAAGAATTCCTTTTAGTGCAGGTGCAGAGCTGCTTTCGGTACATGTATTAGGGAAGATTACAAATAACTATGAGATCTGAAAATGAAAATAATGCTGAACTGAGAGACTGTGAAATAATGCAATGAGAAAAACATTCACTTTTGATTCTGTTCTCCATTATCTGTGGAAAAAGAATTCTTTCCCATCCTGAAAGAAAATCCTTTCCATGAGAAGTGCTGGAGCAGGAGTCTGTGCCTTCACAAGCAGCAGGACTTGGGCTATACCCAGCAAACAATGAGAGTCAGGGAAGGAAAAAAGGAAATTGCTAATTCCCCGGAAAGACCTCATCCTTCCCTTGAAGTGAATCCTATTTGTACTGTTCTAAGGGGCAGGAAAAACATGGAGAGAAAAGGGAGTTGAACTTCTCCCTCCTTTATGGAATAAATGTGCTGAAACACTAGTTTTTCCCTCTTACCCATAGTTCCCCTTTACAAATACTTTTTTTTTGAATAGAGAATGAATTAGTCCTTCAGCTGGGCGTTCCCATCTGAAAAGGGAGAGAGGACTTTGAGATTATATTAGAGGTGCTTTTTATAATTACTTGTCAGAAACTAACACAAAAGAGACGTGTGAACATGTTTGCAGGAGCTAGCAAAGGATAATGAGGGGAAAAGCCTTTTTTCTGATTCTTATTTATATTATCAACACCAAAGAGCTCTAAGTTCATAAACCAGGACCACATGGGGACGTTATGATTCAAATGTAAGAGACAACACATGTATTGAGACAGCTGAAGGAGCACAAGGAAACAATGAGGCAATGTTGGTCAGTATGAGAGAAAGCGTCTCAGTGCATTAATAGCTTAAACATTTTCTCATGTTTTTCTGTAGGCATCACAGCAAGAGAGTCTTAATGAGGGATTTGAAGGAAGATAATGAGGTTGTGTGGCAGATGCTTGGAAAAAATCACAGAGGAGCTTGTTTAAAAATATCTGACAAATGGGTAGTGGAAGCCAACATTATGGTCTAACTGGATACAGAGCTCATTGGAGATGAGGATGAAGGATGAAGCATGTAGGATGAAAATGAGGAAGAATTTGAAGATGAAGGCAAATAGCTTACAGCTAATTCTTTTGAAAATAATAACCAGGCATTGGGCAAAAAGGGTGGCACTTTTGTTTCATTAGATTCTATGGGAGGGGATCACAGTTAGAGGAACTGATGCTATGATGGGTAGAGATCTGAAGTGGATTATGACAGTGTGGAGAAGACTTTTGTGGGTGAACATCAGTGGGCACTCATTAAAGGTGCTATGCAGAAATAACAAAAAAATTAGGCTGAAGTATATTGCATTGGACATTGACTTGTTTACAAAGCAGATGATGTGATCTAACTTTCTAGAGGAACACATGATAAGTTTTATATTTAAAAGGGGAGCACTGTCTGGTGTTGAAAGAAAGTTGTGTCAGTGTGTAGATTGTTCCTCTTTTCTAGTATGGAAAGGTAAATATTTTTTTGCCTCTGAATGAGGGCAATAAAGAAAGTTAAAAAGTAAATATGTACAAAAATACAGCATGAGTAGTCACAGCAATGGAAACTTCTGCTTGGGTTTCTTGAAGACATACTTCTGCTATCCCTTTACATTTTTTCAAAAGCTTCAGGTCTGGTTACTTTGATTTTTAAAATAATCCTCACAATTTAAATTTCAGTTTCAAAAGTGATTATATTAAAATGCTTGCAGAAAAAAGGTTAGGTTCTGTGAATATCAGGGGTTTAATACAGATGATCTAAGCAATTAGTACATGTCACAGTTGAGACCAGGTAGTTAATGGGAGATTTGAAACAAAAACTAGTGCACACAATAGATTCCTATTTTAGCTTTTATAGAAGAGGAAGGCAAATACATATTCTTTGTGGGAAGCCTAATCTTATGGAATAAGTCTACATGAGAAAAGACATGCTGAGCTGTTTTGTGAAGGAATTTTAACGTACTTTGCATGGGGTCCATAAAGGTAGCTGGAATAAGAAGTTCTGTCCATAATTAATGGACAGAACTTTTAAACATTAAATTGATGATTTGCCTTACCATTCACAAGTGAGTGGGTGACAGATGCTGGAAATGGCTGTAAATTTCCTACGAGAGGAAGAAGAAATACTGAGGGAAATCAAGACTGTACCTGAACAGATGATCAGGATATTACAACGTCTAAAGATTAGCAAAACTTCAGGGGCAGATGGAGTCTGTCCCAGAGATGAGAAACCCAAGAACCTATGAGAGTAGAGGCAACGTCATATCATAATAGAAAATACTGATAGACTTAAAAGTGGTGAGCAGAAACTGACAGGAAATTAATGATATTTAGGGATCACTTCTGCTCTTGAGGACAGTGACAGCTAAACATTCATTTTCAGAAAGGTATTTGTTTACAGGCAGAACTCAGAAAGGGAAAACATTTAATTGTTTTAAGTAGTAGCCTCAGATTAAAAGTGAACTAGGGAGAGGGAGAAAGGCATGTAAGTGGTGATGACTTTAAGAAGCTTTGTCTATAATACAGTCTAAAAGACAGGCCAGATTTTTAAAAGCTTTTCTAGCCAGCCAGCATCTCTTTGCATGTATATGTTCCTGGGTCTTCCTTTACAGAGCTGGTGATTCCTTGAAGTGTTCTGAGGTTTCAGTGGGACCAGGAAGGCTCTGCACACATCAAATCCACAGTAGTATTGCTGCGAGATTCAGTTAAATATTGGTCAGCAGCAGCTGCAGCAACCACTGAGACCTTCATCTGATTTGGATAAGGGAAGGTGATTATCTTCAGGATATGAAAGATTTCTGGAGTTATCAGGTAATAAAAAACACAAATGAAAGCAAATTATTTCAGCCATTTTGTGAGGATCAGCGTACTGCTAATTTTCACTTACTAGAGCGACACAAACGGGGAACATAAGTGAGTAAAACAGCAAAAAGTAGAATTCGTGTAGGGTTTGGCATTTTGATACAAGTAAGCAAAGTAATTCACACTAACTTGGGATAGCTTGGGAAGCGAGTTCAGCCAACTCGTTTCTACATACTGGTGAAAAAATGTAAGAGAATTGTAGGAGGGACAAGAAAAAGCAAATACCCCAAAGTCACATGCAAATTAACATTAATCAGGAGGATGATCTAAATGAAAGAATTATAAGCATGTAACTATTTTTTTTACATAATTACTTATGTAATAACAGCAAAAACCCAAAGGGACATTAAAATTCAATAAATACTGCATGGAATATAAATGATTTTTGCCTGCTATAAAAAAAATCACAAAATCTGTGATCCCAAAATTTGTATTCTCTGTGTAATTTTTAATCTTCTAGCTATATCTTGATATACAAAGGATAGCCATATAAAAATATATGGCCTAATAATTCTGGAAAGGAAAACATTAAAATCTGTGTTTATTTTAGCCACAGCACTTATCTCTAAAATGAAAATAAAAATGTGTATGCCACCAGTTATGGCAACAATCAGTCATAAAACTTAGTGATTAACAAAATGCCATTAATTCCATATTTAATTTGTCATTGACCTGCTCTATTTAAATATAAATAAATAAAGCTAAATATATAGCTTGTTGTTATAATCTAGCAACTCTGGTGTGGCTGTGAGTACATCCTCTGTGTTTTTCTTATCTAGTGGAAATGTCAAGATTATATTTTTCTCTCTATTTTTCCAGTACAATACCTCTTACAAGATCCACAGTTCTTAACAGTGCTGATTGATTACCTAAGACCAAAGTCTATCAAAGTTAATTGTTTTGTTCAATCCCTCTCTCCTCTGAAATTTTGGACTTGTGGCTTTTCCTTCAGTAAGAAATGATTTCTGGTTTTTCCTCTTTACAGAATAAGGGAGATAGACTTTTAATTAGACATCACCAGCACAGAATTTGTTCCTTAGGAGAGAGAAGCTCAGTTTTCAGAGTCAAAGAAGATTTTGAGAAGTCTAGGGGTAGATGAGGAAAGATCTTGCTAAAGGCCTCAGAGAATTCATGAGAGTGCAAGCTCAGTGATCTTAATATAATATTTCATGGTTCTGGGGTTTGTAGGTCTAAACTGGGAGGCTAGAGACTTTACCAAGGAAGATGGATCATGTTTCACAAAACGCAAAATCTACGGACTCACTGGGAACCTCTGGGGAGATTATATTGTTGGTTAGTAATGAATAACAGGCTGCAAATGCTGAGGTGGGTTGGAGGTGAAAGTGCAGAAAGTCTCCCCTTTCATGAAGAAACACATTCTGCCTAGAGAAAATGATGGCAAAAGTCTGGCACACTATTATCCCTTAGTGTTTCTGTTGTAAATAGTTGCAGTAGCTTCCTAGACTAAGCAGATTGTTTTTGCCATCCCATTGTCATTGCAGGCATCAACTGATCACAGATGCCAGATCTGCAGCCTTTAAATCTTCCAAGTCAGACCTGCTTAGTTTGCTGACAAAAAGAAATTTCCCAATTCAGTACTGTGGAGTCAATAAAAATGTAGCTGTGGCAGAGCAAGGTGCATTCTCTTCTCCCTGATGTACCATAATCATCAAATTGTAAGCTAAGATACAGTTCCAGAAATAACGTTGCTTCTAATAGTTGATGTATGAAGCGGAAAGAACATAGTTAATCTGCAGAGGTGAATTTGAGCTTTCATGTCCATCAGACAGGAAAATCTGGTTTTGACTGCAGACTGAGAGCACTTTAAATGGCAACCCCTGATGGAAATATATATGGAATGCAAAGATGTGTTTATACGGTCAATTTTCTATCCAGATGAACCTTCTTATTTCTTCCTGTCAGTTTTACTGGGACTTTGTATTAATTTCCTTGCAGTTTTTCCTTTTATATTTTTCTGACTGTAAATTTTTTCATGGTTTCTTGTTTTTACAGAGATATTCTGTGTCTTGCTGTGTTAGAAACAGTATCTCGTTAATGACTTAATGTAGGGGTTACTATCCAAAAGACAAAAATATAGAACTTTTATTGCAATATTAAATTTCTAGTTTTTACTCTAGTCAGTGTTACTGTACGGGTCTTTCCTCATAGAAACAGTGATTTGGGACAACATCTAAACATCAAATTGAGTCATTAAGATATTTTCAGGGACTGCACCTTAAGCTGCTTCCCTCCAGGCCAGATAGTGTCTTTTTTGGATGTAAGAAGCTTGTTGCAGTGGAATTTAAAATGTAAATTTGAGTATTCTTTAATAAAAAAAAAAAATCCATGCTCTTGCTTTTTTTTTTCCTGTGATAACTTTTGGTTGTTGTTTATTCACAAGTGGTCTTCAACTGCCTTGGATTTACATCATGGTAAGGATGGCTCTAACTGTGAAACAGCTGACATACAATACCAGAATCTTTTGTGATTACTTGCTCAGGTATCAGTGTCATCACAGTTAGATAGACACACAACTAGCTGGCAGTGCAGCTTCTGTATGGCCACATTTTTCCCACTTAGATGTCTGTACCAAGATGTGCCACAGTATCTTTGGCTGGTTCTTCATTCTTAGCAGATGGCAGGAAGGAGCCCTGCATAACGGGCTTGGATACCTTGATACTAGGGTATATTTTTTCAGAAAAGGCTATTCTTGGAGGTTATAGAGGGTTTTTTAGAATGTTGTCCAGCAGCTCCAGGTGGAGTAGGCTGAGAATCTCTTGACAAAGCTCATTTTATGAAGACTGAAGGTATTGACAGGAAATGGTTTGGTGAATTTGAGTTTCAACTCTTAAATATATTTGTTTGGTTCAGAAGGAGCTTCTTTACTGCCAAGAAATGAAACAGGAAAACTTCTGGGTGCAGAGCAGGTGAGGTGGTAGTATGCCCATCTCCATTTACACAGTTGGTTATTTTTTGTTCTTCCAGTACAAATCTACTTAAATGTTGGCCATAAACCTTGGCTGCATTTTAATATTGGCTGTGTACTTGTGATCTTTCTCTACTGATGCTTAAAAAGGGCATTGACTCTTCCTTTTATTTGATTTCTGTCTGGAGCTATAAAATTAATCTCCCAGTGTCATGCTGCAATGAGCTGTGTCAGTGGAAGAGAGATAAGTTTCATTTTTTTTGCCTTAAAACTTCTTCCAAAGTTACAAAGAGTTGAACACATTTACTTTCTCTTTTCAATTTTAACAAAGCCCTTGTCTTTTTTCTGCATTTCTATTTTATCCATGTCATTTTGGTTCTTTTGTTTTATACTTCACATTTTTTCCAGACTCTTTTTTTCCCCTTCAAGCCTAGTTTATAGTCTCTGACAGGATTCTTTCTATGCTATCTGCCAAAACATCTGTTCCTTTTCTGAATAAAAAGCTTGCTTCTCCAGAAAGTGTCACTCGGGTCCACACCAAGTATAAACCTTCATTTCTCTCTGTGACTTTGCCAGTGATGGACCAGCACTGGGAAGTTTTGCATTCTTGTCTGTCCTGCCTCATTTTTCATTGCACCAAATTCAGTAGTGTAGTGGGGCAAAAAATAATTTGTATTTAAATATACACATTTCCTTTCAAAATATGCTAGTACTTTAATGTACTTTCTATTTTTAAACTTGCAATTACTTCCTGAATTTTTAATCAAAGCAAATACATATTAACTTCAAATTGATTCTACTGTAAAAAAAATTCTATTGCCTGTTCTTTTCTGCCAGGACCACATTTGAGTTACTATTCTCACTGAAAAATCCAACACAACTGTCCTTGATTCTTCTTTGATTCATTTTGGCAATTTTACAGTTTTGCAGTCAAAACAATATTCATTTGCCGTGAGAAAATTATATAACTTTCAGTACTTTGATAATTCTGATGCAGTTGACCAACTTCTATTGTAAAGTTCTTAGACACCTTTAGGAAAAATTCAGTATTTAAAAATATATTATTTTTATATTGTGTTCCCACAGATAATAAGATTAATGTAACATTTTATAAATGGTCAATACTAGCATTGAATAATTTAAATATTTTTCTCCAGTATGGATAAAATATTTATTGTTCTCTATGTTGTGAAATACAGGAAAAAAATGGTTTTTGTATGTATTTGTCTGTGTTATAATTTGCTGTTGATTTGTTGCTGAGATCATTGACCTTAGACTATAATAAAACTAGGAAGAAGAATATTAAGTTTGTGGTGAATAATTTTAAGTTCCTGCAACCTTTGAGCTTTAGTGTTGTAAATAACATGAGACAACAGTGGATAGAAACTTCCCTCTGGACTGCATCTGATTCACTGATTCAGCCTCCTGAATTTTTAATTAATTTTCACATAAATTAATGACTACTTTTTTGCTATTATTTTTTGTCTTTGCCAGAAATGTCTTAATTCTTTAGAGGATAAAAATGTGTATTTCCATTGTAATATTTGTAGTAGTTACTTAGGGGTTTGCAGCATCAATCTGGTATGGGGATGGGGAGACACATTCTGTTTCATTGTTCCCTCTCTCTGCCAGACATAAAGGGTTTCTCCAGGTGGCAGAGATTTGATAAATGCTGGGAAGCTGTGTAAAGAGAACTGCTAAGGAAATTGAATTCAACCCTTCTCTGTGGCTTGATCCCCCCCTAGAACAGGTGGCCTGGCACGCTGGCCACAAGTTCCTGTTGACTGCCTCCATCCAATACCTCAGTACCCTCGTGCTGGGGATTTGTTTGTGGAGGCTGGCAAGCTGCCTTCCTGGAGGAGCTGCAGCAACAGAAAGAGGCCTGGGAATGGTTCAAAAGTCTTGAGTCTTTTCATGGCTCTTGTGTTTTGCTAGTTCTTTGAAATGCTTAAGAAAGTTGGTGTGTGATTTGTTAAATGAAAGTTGGTAAATTCTTAGTCAAAGAAATATTTTCAACACAACGCACTTTCTCAGTCAGCTTTCTGTGAGGACTTGCATGTGTCTCTTGCCAGTATCTTAGGGCAGAGGGAGTCTTTTAATTTTTGGCTTATACTGCAAAAATATTTATTTAAAAATAATTTTTGTTACTTGTGTAGGCCTGTCTTAGTATGATCAAGACAGCAGAACATGGGAAGTGTTCTCAATCCTGACAAATGTCAATTACTCATTTAATAAGTTGCTATTGACTGGGCCATTCAGTAACTTTGCGGAACAGATTAGAACTTCTGTTTTTGATAGCACAGTTCAGTAGTAACTCCAGTAAAGTGCAGTCAATTATTCTATTTTTATACTAGAAAACTAGCATTCCCTTTTTGTCCCCTGAGGTGCAACCCAAGGGGCTGGAAGCCCATGAAACAGAGAGGTACCTTTAATGTGTTCCTCTGTGAAGCCCAAACTCAGTTTTCATGGGAAATTACTCCCTCCAGTGAACAGCTACAGAGATTTGTATTTACTTTGGAAGATCTACATTTTTCAATCGATAAAAATGAAGAGAATAAGGCTCTGACATCACAAAAAATTCAGTACAGACCTCTGTGCAAGCTGTTTCCTGAACCAGTAAGCACAGAGCTGAACGATGCCCCAGTTAAGGTCTACTAATAGGTGGATTTAATTATCTGCTGCACAACTTCATGTGCACAGTTTGTCTGCTTTGAGGGACCTTGCTAGTGTTTCTGTCTGAGATACTAATCAGTACAACTTCAGGGCAGTAGACACTGCATTCCAGTTTGCAATGGCAATGCCCTCTAAGTATTACAGAAAAGTAAACATAATGCAGTACAGAAATCTTCAGTCAGGTTCAAAACAGAAATGTGGTTCTAATCTTAGTTACAGATATGACCCTCAATCCTGTAAAGAAACAATATATATTGACAAACACATGTGAGAGGCATGAAACCGTGTGACAAACCATAACAGTATTAGGCACTTGCATTTACAGGAAAATTATTATCAATTTAATGTGATTTTAATGTGGCAGAAAATGTGAAGAACTTGTGTTCTTCTGATATTAAGCTTTGCATTAAGACCTGAGTGATCACACTGCCTCTGTGTTTCTTCTCTCTTAGTTAGAAAATGTTAGTTTGAAATAAAATTGAGTGTAGATATGAAAATAATCAAGGAGAAAGTTTAGAGACACAGAATTTAGAATAACCTAATTGTACTCAGAAGAATGATTCAAAGAAAATGTTCCCCATGTTGTAACTTGAAATTTGAGGAGGGGAAAAGCTTTTGTTCCTGTTTTTTTCCTGTATGATCCTTTTTTAGAATGAAATTCAACACAAAGTGAATCTCAGCTGGTTTGGAATTATATTACCATCTGGGGGAAGATTTTCAAACAAGCCAAAACTAACAGATTTTCATCAGCCCCTTAAGAATTCTAATTGCCAGGAGTTGGGCATTTCTTAGGAGCAAATTGACAGTGCTGTAGTGTGAGTCTGCAAGATTTGTCTTGGCTGCAAAGTCTTCTTGGCTGGAGAGACTTTTTTGATTCATGTAGAATCACCTAGAGCTCAGCAGATATTTTTAATGTTTCTAGTTAGACAGTTTCTTCTACTTCATCTGGAAACTCTGGCCAAAGCTGCAATTAACATTTTCAAATCTGAGTGTACTCTTGATGATGTTGTTGGTTAAAGCCAGTGTTGAACAGAGAGGGTCAAGCTGCATGCCTCGGGGGCTCTGTAGTGTACTTCGGAGTCCCTCGGTAAGGATTAGCAATTAAATTACTAGTTTGAGTCCAGGAAAGGTCAAGAGTGATTAACAATCTTTGTTCCATTGGTTAGTGGGAAACAGATGTAAAATGAAGTGATGATCAAAATCCAATTCCTAGTAGATATTTTACATCATAGACACCAAACTCCTAATGATCCCTTGTTAGCAATCTGATTAGAATGGACAGTAATTGAACAGGCATGGAAAGCTGCCATGAAGCTTCTACTGCCATTCCCCATAACCAAAATTACTGCCATTTTCAGTCTCAAGGACAAGCTGAAAGTTTCAGTCTCTCTATCTGAGATTTTTGTATTCCATTTGGTTATCTTTTACCCTGAGTAATATCAAATCATACTTTGGACCCAAAATAAAGCTGAAAATTATTTGAAGGGCTCTGAATGCAGAATAACCTGTATTTTAACTCTGGAAGGTTTTATTTGATATTTTAAAATATATGTGGTTGATTCTCAGCTGGATTAATCTGACATGGACCTGCTGAAAAATTAGTTAAGTAGTAGTCAGTGAACCTGCAAAAAGATCTGATTCTGCGTTACTCAAAGTACACAATCATATTTAAGGCGTGCAAGTTGTTTTAGAGAAAGTATAGCAAAATTATGTGTGTTATACATACAAGGCCTGAACTTCTTCTTCTTGCCATCAACTAGCCTAGGATGAGGTGAGAGGTTGTATGTTAGGGGCTTGGAATGAGTAAGGGTTTGGGGCTGGGGCTTAGGCTTCCGGCATTTGCCTAGGGTTACTACCATAATATAGCAAACCTTTAAATTCCAAAGCTTTGTGTTCTCATACTTCTGTAACTCATGAGTGACAGAATATCTATCTTGTAAATATGATATCTTTTAGATCAAATCTGTGTACAAGCTGTTCTCCATGGAAAAGCTGTTCTGAAATTACCAGGAAATCTGTTCTATTAATTCATCTAGGAATATTGCTGGATTACACTAGATAAAAATTCTTCCATATTTTAGCAATAAAATCCAAAAGATAAATGGATTAAAAATTTTAATGGATGAATAAAAAAGCTTAAAGTATCATGTAAAAAGTACCACCTCGACTTTTTTTACTGTTCTACGGTGTCTTGTCTTAGTTATCTATAGAGCAAACTAAGAAAGAAAACACTCTAAAAAGCTAATAACTTGAAAAAGTTCTTCTGTTTTCCTCTACATTTATAAAAATTACATAATTAGATTTTTATATAGTAAATTTGAAACAATGGAAAAATATTCTTGTTATTTACTAGGTAGCTTATGTTCTACCTAGAGCTGGTGTTGATTGGCTACTGGAAGATAAAGGGTTTCACATTTTGAAAGACATTTATAATGTCTTACAAACTGTGAATCCAATTTTATTTCTTTTTTGTTGTTTTACAACAACACTGCAACAAAATACAAGACATGAGTATGATTATGTTCACTATCATTTTTTGGCAGAGGAACAAATCAAACATTTCTCATTAAAAAGGGCAGTTGTTCCTGCTCCTGTAGAAAACTGGGACTACTTAATGGTCTACAAATGGTTTTCAGGCTTCTTGTTGACACAAGTCACTTCAAAGCTGATTTTGTTTCCTTGAGCTTGCATCCTTTTTAAACTGGCATTACCTATAAGTAATTATTGGAATTGGCCTTTTCATTGGTATATACTGGATATGACATGGGAAGGAGAAGTCCAGAGATTTGTACTAGCTCTTAGCTCTGCAATTGAGTTAAGATATTACTAATATTTCTTCTTTTAGCTTTGCCTTTGTCAAATCTGTTTCAGTGAGAAATCTTTCTAGGTCAGTGACTATATATGTTTAGCTTCTAGTACACCTTAACCCTGACCACAGGGAGGTCTGTGAGCATTGCAGTAAGAGTAATAATATATAACACTAACTAGAGGTTATGAAAGGATGTCTTATTCTGAAAATACGTTTAAGGGAAACACAAGCAGGACTGTCATTTACTCCCTGAAAAATGGAACTGCTAAGCATTTGTATTTAAATTAAATGCTTTTATGAGTTTATTGAATATTATTTAGCAAGTATATTATACTGAAGACATGTTACCTTCTGCCTTAGAATGAGGACATTATTGCTTTTTCATATTTATCTTTTGTATCAGCATTTGGAAGGCAACAAATGAAATTTGTTTGCTAATGTTAAATTGTTTTGTACTGCTGCTCAGCCACAAAGATATAGAAGGATGAGACAATGTAAAAAAGTTATTTGTGTTTTTGGGTAGACAGATGAATGTAACAGTGATCTTGATCTGTCCTTGATGAAATGTTTATTCTGTGAAAGGCAAAGCACTTAATTCCTGTCTGAATCACTCCACTGAAATCTTGTTCATGCAGGAGGCTGTGCGAGTGGAAATGCAGAGAGAATTGGCTCAAATATCTCAGTGTGGTCAAGGTGTTGATGTTTAGAACTGTCTGAGATCAAAGCAGAGCAGACTCCATGTATCAGTCAAAAAAGATGAAGACTTCCTGAAACTTGGTGTGAAAAGTTTGTGTTTGTCTCTCCATTTTTGGGAGTCCACCACATTTCCTAATTTGAGCAGAATTTGGACAAAGAATGCCTGCCTGATTGTCCCTGAAATCTGAATTTTTTATACTCTAAGAATATGAAAACAGAATCTTGAGTAAGTAATGAAGCCTAAACTTCTAAGGATTCCAGCTTAATTTTCCAGAGGCCAGGGGTCTCTTTAAGTTTAGAAAAAGCCTCCTGGCAACCAAGATTTGCAGGTCTCACTTTAGTTTAAGCCTGTTTTTATAGACCAATTGAATTTTTTTTTACATACCTGAGAAGTTCTTGGGATACAAGGTCAGAGTGATAAATGTTATGTTTCTATTCTTCATGTAGGATAAGTTATGTAATTACATCACTACTTTATTACTCTGCAGTAATTTTGTTACTATGCAACTTAAAATATTTTTGCCATCAGCATTTGGAGAAAGCTCATAGGTGTGTAGCACTATATTATAATCTGCCTGTAAGACTACATATTTTCTAGTCACCCTGTCTAGAAATGCAGTGATAGATCAAGACACTGGAACTAGCTTTGAGGTGAGCTGGGAAACTGAAAATGCACTTTATTTGCATTAGAATTGCTGCAGTATTTCTCTTTATGAGCTGAGTTAATACCTCTTGCTAATTGGAAATGTCTGGACCTTTTATGAAGGCTGAAGGCTGGGAAAGTCTCTGAAGGATTTATGAAACTGGTCCTCAAGTCTTATTTAAAAAATAGAAGTCTTTCTGTTATTTGAAGAGGTGCAGCAAAAGTCGGCAAGTATAAAATAAATTAATAAATTCCAAAGATGTAAATTTACCAGACCTTGGACTGTCTTGTATTTAACTTGCTTCAGTACATCTTAATAAGAATTTAAACCGATGTATCAGAGCTACTCAGGAGAAGACTCATGGCCCCCATAGACAAGTTCACAGTGCTGTTCATTCTAGAAGCTGGCATGCTGAAGCAATATTCACGTATTCTCTTCCTGAGTTTTTTGTTACAGTGTGAAGAACTTAGCAATGAATAACCTCCCTCAACTTATGTGTCAATGCCCAAAGGACTCTTAACTCATCTCAATTTAAATTAATGACCTTAGTGATAGTATTAGCAATTGGACCATGGCTCTCATGAGCCAGCTATTTGCATATGGAATTTGATTAATCCTGCTGGCTATAAATTTTCACTTTTAATTAGGTGTGATACTATTGCAGGAGAAAATACAAGATTACTATCAGGCAGTGACAATGTTGATTTTCTGTTGAGTATTCTATTCTGTTTGTTTGGTTGTGGTAAATTCCCTGACAATATCTGCCTGGATCAGCTCAGAAAGGTACCATAGACCTTAAAACAGGTGTGTGCAAGCTCAGTGATAGTCAGCACAAAGAAGCACCATATACATTGAATATGAATAGTTTATAGGATGTAGAGAAATTGGTTTATAGTATCCCCTTCCAGTACTCAGTAGCTCTGCTCCTCTTAATGGCATTGTAATCTCTTGTAATGCAGCGTCCAGGGTCACATAAAGACCAGCTCTGCAGGCAAGTGTGGCTAGGACTTTTACTGAGGCTGCTTGGTTTTCCTGCATCCTGACTGAGCAAATGTACACTGATGATAGAGTCCTGCTCAGATTTGGATCAAGACTAAATTTTGCCTGGATCTTGTAAATATGTAACATGTGGTGTCTCCTGATTTCCAACAGGCCAATCCATATTTCTTTGACATTTTTGCACTTTGGGAACATTGCAGCATGTTTGTGTATGTCACCGCCAGGAAAACAATGTTCAGCACTTGGCTCGCCTAGCAGAGCTGGTGCCCACATGCTGCTTACCGCTGAGCACACCCCTGTAAGAATTAGCAGACCTTGACAAAACCCTCAAGAAAATCTCAATAAAAATTAATTGAATACACTTGCAATAGAATAGCTGCTTAATATTTCCCTTTCTTACTAGAACAACTTTAAAGAAATATACTTCTTTGCTCAGAAATGAATTTTAATAGCTGTTGCTATCCACTGACCAAAAAAATGAATGAGCAATGCCTATTAAACAGACACAGTTAAAAAGGCAGTATGTTGTTGTATCTGGTTAAAATTCAAAGAGAAGAAACCCTTCTTCTTTGAGATCACAGAAGACTTCTGAGAACTTAGTACATGTATGCAGCAAGGGCATAAGGTGAAGGTGAAGGCATAAAAGCTAGCAGGGATATGTCAAATTCTGAACATTGGAACAGCTTCCTCTATGTTTTTAAAATGCCTTTCCTGAAATATTCAGCTGTTTGTAATCAATGAATAACTCATGGTGAAGAACAGGGAATTTAAATGAAAAGAGTTTGTATTTTTGCTATAGAATTTCTTGAATTTGTGGGAGCCCTCCCCCCCAAACATCTCGTATAGATATAGAATTCCTTTGTGTGGCAATGTGCATGCTGCCAACATCAATGGGAGTTAAATCTCCTCAAATGACATCTTTGTTCAAATTCAGATTTCTAGGGAGCACCCATGAATATCTATGTGGAAAGTGACTCAGCTGTATCAACATTCCAATGTTTTTCTCTGGAAAAAATATAGCGTCAGACACAGGAGCAACAAACTCTTTGGGTGGATTTAATTTGATTTAAATTTTGGATTGTCAGTGGATGACTGGGAGCATCATGTAGAAAATGAGCAATATTAACAGTGCACAGTGGCCTTGTCCATTATATAGTACCAGGATATGTCAAATTATAATATTTTTCACTTTCTTCAGAAGATAAGGCTACTCATATGATAATGAATATTTTCTTCAGTGTGTTACACAAAAAGCAAACTATAGTGCAAATTTTGATTAAAATGTTGCTCTGTGGCCTTTCATATAAAATCTAATTTTATTTAATATTACTTTCTACATGTATGCAGAAAATGGCAAGCTAATATTAATAAAAGAAGGCTTACAGGAATGTGGAACAAGAACAATAGATCCCTGTCAAAATTTATTTACCTAGCTAGACTTTCATTTCAAAGTTAGCAGCACTCTGTGATACTGGGATAATACAGCGATTTTAAAACTCTCTTAGACATTTTTAACCCACTTTAATTTATTCCATGGTAGTTTAATCCCCTGCTGAATGGGGATGGGGTGAATTTTCAAAAGTCATAATCCACTGAAGTAAAAAATCTGTAATGACAACATAGACAGCAGGCTTCAAGAGTTTAGTTTAAATTATTTCCAAAAATGTTAAACTTAGGGCAAGAGTTAATAGGATATTTCATACAGTTATATTTCAATCCTTTTCCAAATCTTTATACATTCACTTGCATCTCTGCCATCAGAAATATTTGGGCTCGATTTCTGTTCTTTTAAGGCAAAAACCAGAGAGCTGTAAAATTCTAATGCGAAGTTTTTCACAGGGTATTGTAACTCATTTGGTCCTTCAGTTCACAGAGATTGATATGTGATAGCATAATATTTTCTTAACTGAAAGAGAAATGACAATTTACAAACTGTACACCTTCCATTCTTTCTTAACCGGGCACAAAAATGAAATTTTTGAAGATACATAATACCACACTGTCTTCGTCCTTCTGCTCCTCTAGGATTTTTATGATTGACTTGGTGGGTGAAGATTCAGCCCACAAATCGATTGGGAAAAGATCATACATTTCCTATGTACTTGAAACCTACAGTTTTACACTCTTCCTTGACCATACCTTTGGGGCTGCGTAGTTCTGGAAGCAGCTGTAACTCAGACAACACCTCATTTTCTTTAACCAGGAAGCTCCTCTAGTGCCTGCTGTAGACATTTACAGCTTTGCCTGGCCTCAGCAGCCAGGCACCAAACTTCTGCCTGAACCGCACAGGAAAAATGCTGCATCCTTCCTAGGTTTTGTTGTGTCATGCTGGACCAGGTTTTGGGTGGTATCAGTTAAAGCTGGCAGGTGACTCGTTCAAAACAACAAGATGAGGAAGTTCTGAGAGTCTGAAGTAGAGATGAGGTGGTAGGGTGTTTCACATGTTAGAAGATTCATACAGAAACAGACAAGTGCTTGTAAGTGATATTTATTGAAAATGAAGAAATTCATAGCCCCACCTGCAACTTTAAGAAGTCTTGGATCTGCAAAGGCTTGAAAATGAAAAATATTTTCTGGTACAAATAGTATATTCTTCTCCTCATTTTGCCTTTCTTGATAAAATCAACACTTAGCCATTGTTGAATGCATGGTGCAGGACCAGATAGACTTCCATTTTGGCTTGCTAATTCTTTCAAACTCTTAAATTAAATAGACAATGGCAATATTTTCCTTTTTTATTTTTGTGCTCTAAAAGCTATGTGTTTGGAGAGAAAACAATGAGTTTTCTTCTTTGAAAAACAACAGTAACACCAGTGCCCGTCTTCACTCCTACTTTCCAGGAAAAGGGTGGAACAAACTGTAGGGCTGGCTTTTCATCACTTCCTGTTGTGGTTCTGTATTTTGGTTCTTGGTTCCAAGGTCCCAGTCTTATCCAGACAGCTTGAGGAGCTTGGATGTTTAATTCTGTGTCTGATTTCTGCTCTGAAAGTTTGTGAAAGAATAAAGAAAATGTTTCTATATATCTGACTGTCACAGGGGTGAAGGTAAGACTGGCAGAATGAAGCAGAGAAAAAAAAGGAGGAGGAGAAAAATATCCATTAGGGCACTGCTACTAGAAGAAATGTTTCTGTAATTACAATCTAAGTCTGATTGATTTAAAGTACCTATCTGTCTTAGATGACTAAACATTTTTTAAAAGCCTGCTTACTAAACAATTCTTCTAGTCACTAGTGAACAAAATAGGATCAAGAAGAATAATTTTTCAGATTTTAAATACTTGTGAAAATTTTTCATGAATCAAACTCAAAAGATAACAGAATAGTACAAATCTACACTGTTTCTTACAGGAAACCTCCAGATGGGGAATTTCCTCTATCTAAAAAGAGGAGCAATACTAGCAAGTGTGCATGCCTTGGTGTATGAGTACCACATCACCTGCAGCTTCAGCATGCTTACAGATGTACAAGGAGAAGTGCACTTCAGCAGGACTGGAGAATTTCAGAAGGCATTTACACAGAGCATTCATTGCTCTGCTTCCAGCCTGCAGCCTTTGGGTTCTCTCCGTAGAATTGTCTCCAGGGTGAGTTATGCACCATAGGTCAGATTGTTCTTGGTTACTACTGGGTGACTAGGTGAAGAGCATTTATTCAATTTGGAAAGGTCATCAACATTCATGGAGGTAGAGGACACAATCCATTCTGTTTCTCTCTTGATTATGGAACAGGCCTAGAATTCCAGGTGAATGAATAGATCAGTGAATCCCACACAAGATCATGGTCTGGACTGGAAAAGAATATTATTTAATTCAGGACCTAACAGCTGGCAGGCTGTCATATTTTTTCATCATTCTTTTACCATTCACAGGGCTTGTGGCAGTGTCACAGCTTAGCCCACAGTCCAGGAATGCAAGCAAGAGGAAATAAAACTCTAATTCTTAAGGATTTTTACTGGGACCAAACACTTTAGGTGTTTTACCATCTTTGCATTTCCTGAAAATTGTTTGAGACTAGCTTGTTTTCAGATTTGTTTGTAAGGCAACTTTAATTGTGTAGAAAGCACTGTAAAATTTTGATTTTTGCTAGCTTTTTTGTTTTGCAGAAGAGCCATTCCAATATCTTAATATTTTATGATAACAATTATTAAAAATTATAATGCACCTAAACAAAGCTGTGTTGCTGCTGTTGTATTAGTACCCTCATCTTTCTGTGGGCAAATTTTCTAATTAGTCTTTGATTCTTAGTCAGATCTCAAAGAGATATCAACTGATACAGGCACTGTAATTTCAATGATGTTAAATTTCACTGAATTTATATCAGCTGTTGTCAGCTGAATTTATATCAGCTTCTTGTCTTGCATAACTGCTCTGTTGTGTGATTGATGAAAAAATCTCAGGTGCTACATTTTTGTTTTAACAAGGGCAATTTGAAGCAAGAATGATAGCTCATAGATTAAAACCAGAAAAATACAGCATTTAAAGCTGAGCTGAGCAGAGTTAATAGAAGTATTCTGAATTTTGTGATTCTTAAGGATGTTCTATAAAAAATTGCAGTAATGGTGTATGTTAAGTTCAATTTCTTAACCTAAAGATAGTAAAGAAAAAAATTACATTCCTTGTTTTCTATGTGACAACAAATTATCGTTTTTTATGCTTAAATGAATGATCCAAAGTGATTACTTTAGAAAACATTATTAAAAACTTCAGACGTTCTTTTTTATATGGTCAATAATCAATTCAGTGCTCTTTTATGACCAAACCCAAATAAAATACTTTGAATAAGTAGAGAAAAAAGACTGAATAAATAATGGAAGGCCATATTTGCCATCATACAGGACCATGGTTGTGCCACATCCTGAATACCATGTACTATTCTGGTCTCCTCATTTTAAAAAGAGAACTGGGAGTGGAGAAGGACAAAAAGAAAATTCATAGGTAAAGGTATAGAGCAACTTATGTACAAGGATTATTTGCTTGATTCAGGAGGCTTTTAGGGCTGGAAAAGAGATCAATATCTTTTTACTATTATGAATGGATATAGTTGAGGCACGTACTAGTCAGCTAGAAGGAGGCTGCTTCCTTCATTTAGCTAGGAATCATCAAATTTTCCACTCGGTATTTGTAGAAAAAATATTTAATAGCAGTAAAGAAAAGTAATGAGGAGCATGGGAAATTTGGATAGAGACAGAATTTTCGATATGAAGGGCTCTCCAAAGGAGGTCTCAGGAACCAGGTTAAAAACAAACCCTAGGAGGAAACAGAGCTGTGTAACTCATTGCTGAAGTATCTTAGGAGTGTTAAAAGTTTACAAAGGGTCAAAGTGAACAAATGCACAGATGATCAGTCTGTTTAGAGTTACTGAAACAGAAAGCTCATTTGGTCCTTCCATTCACAGATTTTTGTATGTGATACCATAATATTGTAAAATGGAAAGGGAAATGATGAAACAGAAAACATATGCAGAAACAGTATGTAGCAGAAGAAACTAGAATTATTGGACAGCTGGGAAGAAATTAGGGGTCTATAATATGCTTGCCATGTTCTTGCCCTTCTCGAGGCATCTCTTATAATTGCTATTGGAGACAAGATGATTTTTCTAAATGAGTCTTTGGTTTGATCCTGCATAGCCACTTTTGAATTCTCATTTGACACTGTAGATCATGGGTTACTGTCCTGTTTGTCAGACTCATCTGAGTTTGCAGAAGTTTTCAATAACCAACACGCATCCTTACTCTTTTCATATTGTGCAGGAAAAAGGTTTGTAAGTTAAAACCAGAGAGGCCTGTTTCTGTGAAATACCCATGTATGTGTTTTTTTGTTTTTGTCCTTCCTTTCCAAAGTGTCTATTTAAGAGGTACGAGTCCTTCAGTGTGTTTTACTCTCTCCCATTATAATCATATCCCCATTAATTTGCATTCTCAGTTTCTTTGTTTATTACCAAATACCTGTAGAATATAGACCTTTACTTTTCTGGGAATTATTCACTGAAAAAAAATATTTCCATGCCACTGGTAACTTTATACAATGTGTAGACAGCTGCAGGAAGAAAAAATGGATCTAAATGGAAGGGTAAACTTGGTCTTGTTTTCCCTCCACCCATTGCATAAACAGGATGAATATAAGGACACTGGACTCTGTGACAACTTTCTGTGTGCTGTCCTGCCTTGATAATGGTCCAGCTTATTGTAATGTCCATCAATACTCTCCTACCTTTGTTGTACCTGTGATATCTTACCAAGGAAAGAAAATTCTGAATTCTTTTATACAGAGCATTTGCAAGCACAGTGCTGCCAAATTCTCACAGTGCTATGCCAATAAAAACAGTCTTGGTTTTTGATTAGTTATTTACCTGAAGAGAGAGATTTTCCACCTTGAGTATTAGATTGTTTGTTTGCATTTTCATTTGCTCTGAAGTAGTCATATATTCAGAGAAATAAATGCATAATTTCTAAACCAATACTGTAATTATAGGTAATGAAATGTAGTAGAGCTAGAATAAAAGGAAAAGAGTGAGAAATCAAGATGCATTCTGTACATTTTTGAACTAGTATTTTTTAAAATCTCAAATTGATCAGTCTTAAATTAATGTTAATATACCTGTGGTTGATTTACACTGAGAAGAGGACCTAAATCACCAATTGAAGCCTTCATGGTTTTCTGAAATTCCTTTTTAACTTCATTTTCTCTGCTCCAAATGTTCAGGTTTGACTTGGCAAAGAATTCATGGCTCAGTGTCTTCAAAGAGAACTCCAAAATTTCTGAGATAAATAAACTTCCTATTCTTTAGGAAGTCCTAAAATAACTATTTTAATTAAAGAACTATATTAATTAAAATATGCTTAATGAAGCTAAACATTAAAAAAAATCATCACCCTCAAAACATAAGATACAAAAGGAATGGAGTATTCTATTTTAATACATTAAAAAAAATTATTTACAGATCAATTCCTGTGTTGTTTTAATGATGCTTTCTGATATTATGCCTAATGAAATCACTGTCTTTCCTTTTTCAAAGGAGAAGTAGAAATTGAATAACAATTTGTTGGAGAAGAGTTGCTAGGCAGTAGTAAAACTCCTGGTGCCATTTTGGCATCAGTAGACTTTACTAGGTACTGGAAATCCATACTTTCCAGTAAAAGTACAAGACCAGAACCAAATATCAGTCTGCCATGCTTAATAAGTGCTTTTCCAATGACACTTGCAGTACTAGATAAACACTTCTAAATTTTTTTGCTCCTAACTATTTTTCTGTGCAAACATTTCTGCCATCATCATCATTCAGAACCACTTCTGGCCATGCGGTCATGGAGGAAATCCCCCTACTCAGCCCTTTTGCAACACTGATTTATTGCACTGCAGAGGTGTTTTGGGTTAAACTGGTGAGCAGCTAAGCACCTCATGGTTCTTTGCTTACTATCCCCTTTTCCCCAGTGGGACGGGGAAGAGGAATGGAACAATAAAAGCAAGAAAACTTAGGAGTCAAGATAAAGAAAAGTTTAATAACTGAAGGATAAATAGAAGAAGAAAAAAGAAAAGAAGGAAACAAACCAGAAGGCAACACTCAACATACAACCTGTGGTATTCACATACTCTTTGAACAGAGAGACATAATTCTTTCTCCCAGGATTTTTCCTGGGGGAAAGCAGTGAGAAAGCTCAGAGAGAGAGGAGAGAACAGTTGTTATCTCTCTGCTCCTGTTGTTTGGCACATGTGGAATGTGTTATGGAGATTGTTTACTGAGAGTGATTTGTTAATTGGACTCTGGTGATGATTGTTTTGACTGATTGACCAATTAGGTCAAAGCTGTGTTGTGACTGTTGGAAAGGGTCATGGGTTTTTCTTTAGTGTGATCTAGTTTTAGTTTGTAGTGTAATATAATATAGTATAGCTTAATAAAGCAATTGTTCAGCCTTCTGAATCATGGAGTCACTGCACGTCATTCTCTGGCTGGGGATTGTCCTGCATCGATACACAACCTCCTCCAGAGGGTAGAACAATGACCAACCAGTTCCTGAAAAAAAGATGGCTACCTCCTCTTAAACCCCCACTTTTTTAATTGCTAAGCATGATGCTGCATATTACGGTGAATTCAGGCTCTCTGCTCAGCTGTGTCCATTCCCAATCCATTGTGCACCTCCCCAGTCTATTCACTTGAGAGGCTGAGAGAGAAACCGAGAGAGCCTTGGTACTGTACACTGTTCAGCTGAGCTAGAACATCACTGTGTTACTAGCATTTCAGTCAAAACTCTAAACCACAGCACCATATGAGCTGCTACAAAGAAAATGGACTCCATCCTTGAGCCATTCAAATTGGATTTCAGATGTTTCATCTAGGAGTGGCACTAGGCTATGGAAAAGGAGGCAAAACTGGTTATAGTGAACTAATTGCTGAAGTAGAATATGCAAGTTTCTGAATTATATGTAGGCATCCCAAAAGAAGAGTACAAGAAAACCACCATAGAATTTAGGCTACTCCATGTTTTATTATCCAATTTAAATTGGCTCTTTTTCCATGAACCCCTAAAATAGGTCTATGTTTAAGCTTCACAATACTAAGCACAAAATCTCATGCTTTTGCATGCTCTTTCTTGTATTATTGCAACCTTGTGTTTGAGAAGAAGAGGGATTAAAGAAAACTGAATCAGTTCATGTGAAAGAACTGCTGCATTTGCAGAAATTCTATTACACAGCAATGCTCTGTGTTATTGGGTGTGTGAGTCTCTGAGGATATTTTCTATAGCATATAGTATACTAGCAGTATATGAAAAAGCAGTTGGATGGAAAATGTTAGTGAAGCACAATGAATTCTAAAGCTTTTTTATTAATGCTTGTGGGCTGCTTTTTTAGTGCTAACAGACTCTTGACTAGGAAGGACAGGTTCAGGCCTTTACTCACGAATGCAACCAGTTACCTACACTGAAAATCACAGAGGTCTCAGGACTAACTGCGCAGCTGGAAATTGTTCAGGTATTACAAAATCAATGACAGTAGCAATCAGTTGTATCTGTTAGATTGGCTATGAAGCAGTACAGAATGCATATGGCTGAATTCATCCATTTCCATGAAATACTCTGGCTTTCAAAAAACCACGTATAGGATCAGTCATCGATCATTTCAGAAAATTTCCTCCCTTTCCTGAGTCTTCAGTTTCACATGTCTGAAAAAAAAGAGAAACATATTTTAAAGGTTTTTAAACTCTTACATATTGTTACATGGAACTGGTAGTCTAATCCTATGAAATGTAAATCATTAAATGAAGAGAGGAAAACAAAGGAAAAACAAACTGTAAGCAAAGAAAATAAGAGTGGTAAGCAGTCTATATCCTATCTACAGATTGCTGGTTTACTAGCTCTGCTACCTAACTGCTTAGATTCATTGTGGGTTGACAGATTCATTCTAGACAGGCACATTTTTTCTTTTAACCACATTTCTTCTCTTATTTTGCCCTCCTTCCCCATATGCCATAGAAAAAAATAATATATTCTGAGTCTCTTTCTCTCTCCCTGTGACATCTTCATTGCTGCTTCATTAACCAGTGCACCATCAGTGCATTTTATTACAGCCTTCTCTCCTGGCCTACTGTGTTATTGCTAAGATGCAGCTATGAACTGGCTATCAAAATGCTAGTCTGTGTTTTAATCCTTCTGTCCATTCAAAAGAGGGGAAGTTGTCTCTTTGGCAAAATCCTGAATTAAATCCAAATTTTATCTATTATCCTTACTGGCCCCACATGAAATGGATTGGACAGGTATAGTGTAGGTTGCGACAGATTTATTTACCTATTTAGCTGCTGTAAAAGGCTGGGGGCATATCTCCTGTGTGATCAGTGTATTAGCACAATTTAGACTGATTTTATGTATGTGCCTTCAAATGACCTTGGAAAACTACTGAAGTTAATGAAAGTATGTTTCAATTTCATGATTGTTAAGAAATGAAAAGGCCATGCTGTGATAGATATCCTCCGTGACATATACCTCCAGTTGTACCAGTAGGGAGGGGACATGATTTAAATACTTTCTGGTTTCCAATGGGTTTCCTAGGTATGGAATGCACTCAATTCATTTTTAAGTGAAGAGAAAGATATAATTGCAAGTATGATAGAAGCACATAAATCAGTGCCAGAACACAGAGGAATAAAACAGGCATATTTGGAATCTCTTATGTAGCTATGAAAGGGGAAATAAGAAACTTGATGGCCTCTTCAGAACAGTACAAATGTTAAAAAATTGGGCAGTGTGTGTGGTACAAATTTTAGGGGGAATGGGACTACACATGTTGTCAGACCCTTTCCATCCACCCTGCACGAATTCCAGCCCTCCCAGGTACGCTCAGTTAGAGCTCTCTGCCAGTGCTGCATGTTAGACAGTTGTGAGCCTGCATCTGTTCTCTGTTTTCCACTCAGTTAAAGCAAAGAGAAAAAAATATAAATAAGGCAAATTGCTCTGACAGTAAATTTTGTGAAAAGCTATGTCTGAAATATATTATTTTGTAGGAACTTGGTGCAAGATTTTCTGTTCTTTTAAAATGTGATTTGCAGGATTTTTTTATTACTGCTTTTAAATTGGTGCCTCTATTTTTTAAATTTTTTTTGTAAATATACAAAAGGCTTTCTGTCTTACACAGATCTCTATTTAATTTGGGGAGGAAATGGTGAAAAAAGAAGTGAAGCGAGAAAGGAGAAATGCTTGTCATATTAGATACAGACAAGGCAAACCAGTAGTTGATCTATAAGGGGTTATTAGAAAACACCGCGACTCCTCCTGCATTAACTGATGTGGAGTACACTGTATGTACAGCTGTCAACTCAAAACTGATTAAAATTTTCATTATTCTGTTATTAATATTGTAGTTGTGACTGAAGATCCCAATCAAGAACATAGACCAATGAGTATTCATAAAAGGAGTAGGGAAATTGTATTATTATTATTAGATTCATAATGACAAGGACTCCAAGCATGGTCAGGCTGGCACCACCAAGACAGCACCCTGACAGTGGACTCCAGGGGCAGCAAAAATAAATGAATGTGTCTCTGATGGTGGAAGACACAGCAACCTTGCAGAGTGAACATTCAAGCAAGACCACTTCACTCTGAGATGCCACATACAGCCTGAAGGATGACAAGACTGTGTACCTCAGTTTTTGTAGTAATTCATTACACACATCACTTACAGACATCATAGCAGACAAATAACGTGAATGTCTGTGATTAAATCTGAAGGCCAATTTAAAAAACCTGGAAAAGGAGAATTGAGTAATAACTACTTGGAAAGTGGAGGAAAACAGGCATTGCTCTTTTGGTTTACTGAGTGGAGAGGTACAATTTAATTTATCAAAGAAATATTTCTCTGTGATTAAGAAATCTGGTTATTTTGGTCTCAGGTGGAAATGATGGGGTTTGTATCACATATCTCAATATATTGTTTCTTTCTTCTTCTCTTCTCTTTCAGGTTACCTGTGCAAATTTAACAAATGGAGGAAAAACAGAACTTCTAAAATCAGGAAGCTCCAAATCCACACTAAAGCACATATGGACAGAAAGCAGCAAAGACTTGTCCATCAGCCGACTGCTGTCACAGACTTTTCGTGGAAAGGAAAATGATACAGATTTGGACCTGCGATACGATGCCCCAGAAACTTATTCTGAGCAAGATCTCTGGGACTGGCTGAGGAACTCCACAGATCTGCAAGAGCCTCGGCCCAGAGCTAAGAGACGGCCCATCGTCAAGACTGGGAAATTTAAGAAAATGTTTGGCTGGGGAGATTTTCATTCCAACATCAAGACTGTGAAGCTAAATCTGTTAATAACAGGGAAAATCGTTGACCATGGCAATGGGACGTTTAGTGTTTACTTCAGGCATAACTCCACTGGTCAAGGGAATGTATCTGTGAGCCTAGTGCCCCCTACAAAAATAGTGGAATTTGACTTGGCACAACAGACAGTGATTGATGCCAAAGATTCCAAGTCCTTTAACTGCCGAATCGAGTACGAAAAGGTTGACAAGGCTACCAAGAATACACTCTGCAACTATGACCCTTCAAAAACCTGTTATCAGGAGCAGACCCAGAGCCACGTGTCATGGCTCTGCTCCAAGCCCTTTAAAGTAATCTGTATTTACATTTCCTTTTATAGTACAGATTATAAACTAGTACAGAAGGTGTGTCCTGATTACAACTACCACAGTGACACACCCTACTTCCCTTCAGGGTGAGGACCAACTTGTGTCTGAGACTGAAGCCTGGGGAATAAAAGAGGTCGAATAACAGGGCTGTAACCTCAAGGAGGAAGGCCACATCTATTGCCTGGAATGTGTCTACCTGCTGCTGCTGATGTCAAATGGCTGCAAATATGTTAGTGGAAAACAATCTAATGTAATTTTTGCCCAGTCAGCTCCGTGTATCCATCTAGGTGTAAATCACTATGGATTGGAAATAAAACCATACACATACACAGAGACACACACACACACACATTTTTCAGCTCACATTATTGAGATTCCTGTTAAGAAATCTTTCATTGTCTGATATCTACGGATTCAGCATAACCTATCATCAAGCAAAATGGATTAACTAGACAGTACAAGGTTTCTAAGGCAGACTGTTATGGAAATCTCCTGAAAGTCTTTTGAGTACATGCCAATCAATAATCCCCACTCATGCATTCTACTGCTTGGAGCAGCTGTACTGGTAAATAATACTGTAGGAATAAGTACTTGTTAAAATGGGAAAAAAGTGTGCTTAGAGTTCAGTATTCCGTATTATATGAACATAGCAAAGTGTCTTGACTTTTCCCAGCACACAGTAGGCACATTCAAGGTGGTGTTGGTGGCTCTTTTTCCATGGAGCAAGCCTGTTTCTAGTAAAGATGGGCAAACATTTGGAATTTACATGTGAGCAGACATTCTGGTTTAATGTTTCTCTGACTCTTTAAGGTCTGATTCTTTAAACTTGTTTGAGTTTAGGCCAGCTAAACTACTTAAAAACTGGAATTGATCTCTAAGAAGGAAAATACCTGGCGGACAACATGTAAGTTATAAGTGGCTGTCTTATCTTTATTACAAAATATTGTAACAAATTCAATATCCTAGTCTTCATTTGTATGAATGGTTTGTATTGTACATAATTTAACCAGTGTTATTTGAGCTGCTTATTAATATTAACTTGTAATTGTCTCTCTGCTTGTTATTGTTTAAAACAATCAAGGAAATGAGGAATCCATCAATGTAGCTGTAAACTCCATTAAAAGACAGAACTATGTACAAAGCATTTATTCAGCTAAAGTATTGTTGAAAGCTATACATATACAACATTACAGTCTGTCTGTATTTAGATATTTTATTTCCAGAGGAAAAAAAATGAACTGTACATAAAAATAAAAATCTTAAAGTTGAGTTTCAATATGTACTGTGTAGATAGTAGTTTAAATAGTTCTGACAAGCGGGTAATACTCCAAGTCTAATATGATTTTCAATATTGTCTCTTTGCATATTTACATCTATAGACATCTATTTATGAATTTGTGTGTGTGCATAGTTGTGTGTGTGTAGGTACATGTGTGTGTGAGTGTGTGCAAATACATATATATGTTGAATGCATAAAACTTTCCTGAGCCCTTTTCCTAGCAAGGAGATCTCATTACTGAAAGTCTTGCTAGTTCAAGCAGAAGCCCCAACTCCGATAAGAAATTACAGGTGCAGGGCTTTGTTAAAAATAGGTCATTATAATTTAGAAGTGGGAAAACATAGAGCCACTCTCTGTGTACAAAGGCCTGTCTTTGCCTTAATTCTAGCCTCCTGTGAGGTACTGATCTCTATGGAATGAAGAGATCCCTTTTTATGGTACTAGGGAATTTTCTTCCTGTAAGAAAAAGCTCATGGCTTTTTTTATATGTATATATTTTGTGGATAGTGGCATACTTTACCCCCAACATCCAGAAAACCAGCAACTGTAAGAAGTCCTTGCCTAAAAGAAGGCGGCCCAAAGAACTCAGTATTTCATATCATATCTTTCAGAATTATCATTCCTGGAAAAGTTTTCTTTCCCCTTCCACCTCCACCCTTGCCCTCATGTTCTGTGCTCTTGGGTCACAACTGCAGATGCAAATGTGGGTCAGCTTCCAACTATGTGCAGCATTAAGAACAGCTTCTCCAAAATCCCAATAAACACTCTACTAGTGTTTCAAGAACAGAAAAGTTCAAAACAACTACCAGTTGAGGACCTCTTTTGCTGAAATGCGCAGAACCTAAATGAGAATGGAACAAAGCAAATGGATAATGTTATTGAAAGTAAATGTTTTCCCACTGATGTGTCAGTAGGAGACTTTCATATTATTATTGCTTTGGCTTCTTTGAATAGATATGCTTGTGGGAATTTCCTCATTATGTATGACATTTCCCAGGACAAAATTGTGACCCCAGACCATGTCTAGATTTGGTGAAAGAAATTTTCCAAACTATGTAGTCTGTATTCTGATATCATTCAGGAATATGCTGACACATATTTTTTTTTTTCTTTTAAGGGATCATGATTAAACTGGTAGTGTTTATCCCTTGTGCTCTATGAAAAGTAATTGTTATGAGTATAAACCATATAAATTAATTTGTGCTGTTGCAAATAGTTAGATCTTGGGTCTATTAAATCAATGGGAATTTTACTATTGATTTCAATACAAATTTCCATTTAATAGTATGTAGGACTCCAGTGTTAAATATAATTAACAATCTTAGCAATCTATATTATAATTGAGCATTATATGGTTTGTTTATATTCCTGGAACATGGATGTGAAATACTATTGCTGGTACAGTTCCATTATTTTCTATATTTTTAAAAACTTCTCAAAAATATATGGAACATATACATTCTATTCATATATAAACATTTGTCCACTTTTCAGGTGGCATACATACAAAAAGGAACTATTCATCATGCAATGTTTGATCCTATTAATTGTGGTTGTTGGTATTTTATCTGCCTCTGTCACAGTCATTCATACTATTAATTAGTCTTAAGCTTTTGAAGAGTTTGCTATTCTTCATAAGAATTGTTGAGTTCGAACTTGAAAGAGTTTTTTTGGTGATTGAGTTGTGAAACAGTGATCTAATACCAGAATAGATAATTTATTACTTAGGTGCTAGTTCATTGCATTTCATTCAATCTATTTGGGAAATATTTTGTGTTTACTAACTTTGTTAAAGAATGTTTTTGTTTTTGTCATTTGGAAAAGGATTTTATTGAACTTGAATGTGTTAAGTCAGTTAAACGATGTATGTATGAGTGTCTGGGTCTTGCACACAAACAATGCCTTAATGGAGTGCTAGGCCAGGCAAATGTTGCCACACTATAACTCATTAATTCTAGGAGTAATAAAGATGTATATCTCTAAAGGTATATTTTTAGGATTAAAGAAGATTAAGTTACTTATTTTTAAGTGAAGAGACTGTTTCTGTTCGCCCTTTTTAAAAAAACTTTTAAATCATGCTTTGGCTCTTATTTTCACTTCATAGAGAATCACAGTTAGAGATATTTTAATGGAACCAATTATTTCTGATAGAAAAATACATGGATCAAGCACTTGAGCAAGTATCAGTATATTAAAATTGCCTTGCATGGATCAGTGATATTATTTATGTGTCAGTTCCTTTGCTTTTGCAAAAAGAAGTCCAAGATCTAGGAAATGGGTGGTTTGCAAAAAAACCTGCAAAAATCACTGATTAAAGTTCTAAACAGTGGTGGTGACCTGTTAGGCTTTCACTTGTTATCAAAATATTTCAGCCTGGGGCAGAAAATATACTATCTTGTCTCCTTATGAAATCACTTGTAAAATTTTATCCCTTTCTCCCTTCTTCCTCTTACACTGATAGTAAGCAAACTAATAAATTCATCTTTATACAGACATTGTTTTTCAAAGTTTGCCCTTACTTGAAAAGTAATAATGTCAGAAAACATTGAAAATTACAGTAGTAACTTACAGTAAACTTGGAAATATTCAAACTCCGTTTATAGGAGAGCAGAATGGAAGTTTTGTAGTGTTCTGATACATGTTGGCACAGAAATTTAAATAACACTATTCAAGTCATTTGGTCAGAGGGCAGTTTTACTATGATTGAATCATCACATCCTCAGGAGCTCTGAACGTTGTGTTGTAAATTGCAATTGTAGTAGAATATCATAAACTACTCTGAAAATCATGTGTTAGAGAACTGCGGAAGAAAATTGATTAAAAAATATCTGCTAAGGTCACTGTAAAACCAGCCTAAAGCATAGACAAGTGATCTGAACAATTATTCTTCAAGACAAGACAATGAACCTCAGTCTTGGCATCTTGTGGGTCCTTCTATTGTCCTTCCATGGCAGAGGTAGTCAAATTGAATCTGACTGCCTCCTGTAAAGGAAGAGCAGCTTTTCTCTAGTGATTTGTACTTAACTTCATGTCTTAGGACTGCCAGAGACCTCAAATGGCTGCATCAAGGATCTGTTGGGTTAGGAGCTGCATAATATATAATGTATACAATGCCTATTCGGGAATGGTTTGGATGCCAAGAGCAACTAATTTCCAAGACAGTGTACGGCAGAGTTCTTGTGAACCATGTACTTATAAATTTGAAGCATACTCTTTATGATTTTTTTGTTAAATATACACAGTTCCAAAAGAAAAAAGTATTTTTAAAATCTCATACATACATCCCTCAATGAAATACAAGCACTTTTGACCCTCTAATTAGTTACAGTTGCCTCTTTAATTTATGAATATGAATACTATTTCCAAAAATATTTTGACATTGAAAAAACAGAGTATTTTATAAGAAAATAATCTTTCAATTTTTTTCTTTTTTTTAATGGTCAGTATCTTACTAAAATGATTATAAATTTGGCAGATTAAATAATTTTCTGGATTAATTTGACAAAATAAATATCTATGGATATGGTTAACACTTATCGATATGGTTAACACCTTTTGCTGCTTGCAAGAGGAGCATTCATTAAAAATAAACTGTCATATGTGAATATACAATAAATTTTGGGACTGTGGAACTATTATATTTCCTTGAGTAGTATACACATGACAATATGATCTAATACTTGTAGCATTTCTCCAAAAACATTGATCCATCTTATAGTTAAAAATAACATTTTTCTCATTGTTTTCTGTATTCTGTGCTAATTAGTTAATGTACCCAAACTAGCAAGCAGATTACTTTATTTTGTACAGGAGCATTTTCTCGTTGGAAAATATCTATACAATGTTTTAATTCTGTTTGAGGAACACAGCTGGTGAATCTCTGCTTGTGCTTAGACCGATGTCCTGTGTATGATCATAATTTTGAATTCTTTATCTTAGTTTGCCTTTGGGATAAAGAAGCAATACAGTTTTTTGTAGGTGCTTTAGATCAGGAGCAAGCCAATGACTCACTTGAACTTTAATTCTAAGAGAGTTATATTCCCATTGTCAAAGAAGGAATTTGAGAAAATGGAGCATGTTTGGGATTTATTTCTAGTTCAAACTGTACCTCAGTCATGTATCTAGTAGGGATATTGTTATGAGGGAAGGCTTAAGTGGTGTGTGAAATGACTTGTTGTCAATAAGAAATTAGAGGCACCAAAAGAAAATTTATAAGTTTGAAGCCATTCATACGCATCAGTGAAGATGTGGCAATTAGCCATTCCAAAAAGTAAATCACTATTTTGTGGAAGGGCTACTGAGTTTTTGGGAGAAGCCCAGTGTACTTGCAGATCTGTTCATCACAGAAAATAAATAAAACCAGACTTGGCAAAGGCATAAATAACATGAGATCTTTAGTTCCTCATCTAGGTCGCAGAAAATCTGGAATGAGATGCAAAAGCCTACTTAGAAACAGGTAACCTATGGAAAATTTGAGATCGCTCATGGAGTGTAAATGAAAAGTCATATTAATTCTTCCAGTATCCAATAGCTATAATTATTAAATTAATTATGACATATTTATGAAGCATTTAAAAATTTCTTTTGTGGAAGTAATTTATTTTGATTAGTTATAGAGTGGAAATAAAGATGGAATTTTCTGCAAGGAAATTTCTACAGTTGCAACATGCTTCTTCCAGAGGCAAATACTCTGAACTCCTTTCAGCTGGCTACATGTGGAGTCCAGAACTGTGATTGCTGATAGTGAACAAACCAGCAATAACAGAACTTGAAAGGACGGGACCATTGTGATCTTGAGTTCATTGTATGCTAATTTTGTTGTGTTTGTCTGTTTCTGGGTTTATGTTTATATTTTTGTAAATCTAGAGGCATAAGAAATGCAGTTATTTAGGCATGATTAACTTTAACATTTTAAGTGTGGACCTCACTCCTAAACTCTATGAAACAAACAGATAAATAGGTGTATAGGTGCTCTAGTCTTCATTTTGCTAATCACCTGTAGGTCGTGTCCAGTTAATAAGGTGGACAGACACTAACAACACAGCTTGTGTATCAAATGAATTCCCAAATGAATCTTCCCTGACTTGAGAAAAAACTACTGAAACCTTTAGTTGATGAACTTCAGTAAGTTAGCTGTAGCCCTTCAGAAAACAGGACTAATACTCACAAACTTCGAACTGTATTTTTTCTCAAGATCTCATCCATATTTTCCAGTACCATCTCATTTCATGGAATTACAGTTGAGCAAGTTTCTGTTTTTTACCCTGCAGACTATGGTGTTACTGAATTTCCTCTCCCAAAAGAAGGCTTTTCCTCCTACTGAGGTAAAAGCATCCCTTTCATTTATTCATGGGAATCACACAAATTTGCTCAATTTACTTCCTTTTGCTAATTGCACAAGTATTACCTGCAAAGTTGCTTTTAATTAACCACTCCAAAAGAACTGCATCGGTCTTTTCAGAGCAAGTCCCATATCATCACTCTCTAATACAGTTAAAGACTACAAAATGAATGCAATATTTTACATGGAATTCCAGTGATAAAGGGTCTCATCGCCTTTCTCTAATGAAATTCCTTCATATTCATAGTTACGGTGCTTTCTCTCAGGTCCCAAATTGCAAAAAAATTTACTGCTAATGAGCTCTCCACTATTATTTCTTTTAGAAGCAAGTCTTAATTATGCTGCTTTCCAGTGTTCCTTCTCATTTGAGTTTTGAAGTAGTAGTCTTCAGATGTATTCATGGCTACGCTCCTTTGCCACTACTTTATGCAAGTCTACCTCTTTAGACCCATTTTTAATACATTTCTAACCTCACAGGTGAAGGAATTGTCTGTGAACTTCATTAACACATTACTTAGACTTCTAGCTAACTGCTGTGATGTCATAAAGATAGGAAATATTTTGTTGTTCTTTTCTGACTGATTTCTGGCCTGCCTTCTTCCCTGTTTGGTGTGTTTTTTCTTACTTTGATTTGAAGTCCATTTGTCTGTTTCAGGTCAGATGTGAGTAGTGCTCACTGATGTGATTACACATAGGAAGGGATGAAATACATAATTACGTTTTCTATTAAAAGTTGATCTAATGAGGTGATTGTGTGAACTTGTTTAGAAGTACTAAGTAACAAGGGGTAGTCGTAACTAATCCTTGGGTAAGGATTTAGGTATGCCATTAAAAAAATAAGTAGTTACTTTATTCCTAGGACAGGGAACTCATGTAAAAAAAAGTTGTTGCCTGTGTCTAAATATCACTAAAGGCAAAGTGATTAGCTTGGTGGTAGAACAAATCAGTAATAAAATTTCATATCATTCCTAGGAAATACACACCATTTCCAATTAGTTTCCTGCTATTTCTTGTATCTTTCTAGGTAGAAGGCTAATATACAATTGTAACTGCTAGCCTGCAGGCCTATTCTATTCCTTTCACTTCGTCTTATTCTCCCCCAGATATTATTAACATTTTAAAAAGGCTTTACACTGGATTCCTCTTGCTACTCTTATATGACTTAGACCATCTGATGGCTAGTTGCCAAAAGAAGGCAACTAACTTTCTGTAACTGTATTCCCCCCTTTGACCTTTTGAATTTGTAAATTTCCAGAACTTTTAGTTCATCCAGTTGGCATATTTTAAATTTACTCTTCACTCTTTTTCTAGCAGGTACTGATTTTTGGTTTCTCAGTTTAAGATTATTTCTATGTGCTGTCTTTGTGGAAGAGAAATGCAGCTTATTTATTAGGCTAGCTGGGTCCTACTATTTGATGGGTTAAATCCATCATAACATGCAAGCTGTAAATTCAGCACAGAACACATTCAATAATGAAAATTATATATGGATAACTAGGAGGCACATAGAATGACAGTTAAGTTAGCAAATGCAAATTAATAATAAAAGAACACATATAAATATAAGCATAATTTGCATATATTGTAATTTACATATTCATTTCTCTTTTCAACTATGAGAAGTATACCACTAAGATTTCTTCTTACATATAGCAAATATGAGGAAGATTAGTTAGATAAGAAACTGAAAAATGGGTGGTAAATAATCAGATATAAAATTAGAGCCCCAGTGACTTCTTGTTAGGCTTCACTCAATAGGTGCTGCTGATCCATAGTAAATTGCAAATAATATATTTGAGCCAAGTACACGCCACCAGAAGGTTACATTTTAGCAAGGCTGCTATAGGTCTAAAAAGAAATGAAAAGGAATTGCAAAGCTATTTACTTCTGAGCTCCTGCCCAGAGAAAGGCTCAAGAATGTTTAGACCACATGGAAAGTTATTTGTCTATGAATAGTTTTTAGCACCCTTCAGTGTGCTCAACTACTTGTTCTTTCTAGGTAAATTGTCTCCAAACTCAGTAGTTCTTAAACTCTATGTTGTACCTTTTCTTCAAAGAAAGTTAATCTTGAAGTCTTTCACTTTCTCTTTCTTGCTGGTGTTCTTGCACTCACTCCTAGAACATGTTAGAAAGGAGAGTGATGGAGCCATTTACCCTTTTTACAGTGTTGCCCTGCTCTTGTAGCCCTCAGGATGGTATACATCAACACTTGCAGGTATGGAATGTGACAATTGCAAATGAAACAATTATTTCCTTCCAAGTCTTCTTGGACTGAAAAAAAAAAAAAAAAAGCAGGAAGTTCTCTTAAAGCGCCCTTTAATATCTTTGAAGACTGTTACCACACTCAGCCATCAGTCCTAGTTTTTCTGGATTTAGCAATCTTGCTTCTTATAGCATGTTTGCCTGCATTTTTCTGACTACTCTAAAACCTGCCTACCATTTCAAGTAGAACACCAAAGAAAGCAGACTGTTCTGGCTTACGTCTTGCCAACAGTGAGAAAAGCAGAATGTTTCTGTGTCTTTTTATGTACTTGTAACAGTGTTCTATGTAACACCAATATCATAGTTGTTTATCATTACTTATCATTGACTATGCTGGTCATGCTGAATACAACCTGCTTATTCAGTAATGTTGTCTAACCAGTAATTCCACATTTTCTATTTGTGCATTCGATTTTTTTCTCTGCCTATGATAGAATTTAAACGACCAAATTTCAGTAAGATAGAGTATAAATTTACAGCACACTAGCTTCTCCACACCAGATTCCCCTGTGGATGCTTGTAGCCTGCACTAATGTTGTCTCTGTGCAGAATGTGAAGTAGAAGACATCACAGAGAGCTATACTTACTGCTTAGCAAAGTGTCAGCATGAAAAGTTAGTATGCAGCAGCAAGTGCACTGTAAATTCATGCTTTAGTTTGCTGTACTAATCTGTTTGTGTAGACAAGCCCCAAGTGTAGTACTCTGCACTTGTCTCTATTGAATTTCTTGTTATTGATTTCAGACCAATCCCCCCATTTATCAAGATAACTTTGGTATTCAATAAAGCACTTCTCTCCTCCCTCTTTTTTTTTTCTTTCACAGTTACATCAACTCTTCATAGTCTTTGTAGTCTTTAATGATATTGTAAATCATTGCAAGATGCCACAGGTGGAGTCTGAACATTGTGAGAGTAACCAAGCTGGCATTTTTACACTTAGAGTTTTTAGACTACAATCGCACAAATTTAAAGCAATGATTAACTGGGGACTAAACAGGAGACTGAAAAAATTATTCACCAGAAGAGATGCTTTTAATGTGTTGAGGGAATGAGCTACTTTTATAATTTATCTGCCTTTGGAAGGAAGAAAGGTCATAAACTTTAAGTAGATTCTTGCATGTAAAGTCAAGACAAAAGTATTTCTCTTGGAACCCAGCAACAATTAATAAGGACCTAATTCCTTCTCATATTAATGAGGGAAATAATTCCTTAGAGAATGCTGTTCATAGTTTCTTTAGGATTTATGCTGACATTTTTAAATATATTAGAAGTACCTGTTACTTCTGGCCTGTTAGTATGTATATGTTACAAATAAAAAACTTTGCCTAGATCAGAGGTTCTAGTTTGGGAAAATGGCTTTTATATAACTCTTAAGACAAGCTCCCACATTTCAATGCACATCACATGTCTAAGAAATGTTAATGGTGTCTTCTCATCAAAACAAGGACTTTAGCTCTCTAAATAGTATTTTCATTTTCTCATCATTAAATTTTCATCATTTAGTTTTAATCTGAATTTGATTCTTCTTTATAAAATTTAACTACAAATATTTGTAAAACAAAACTCAACTATGTCTACTCTTTACATTGTTTTACTATTAGCTATCAGCTCTCTGTTTACCTCTGGTTCTAATGTGGTTATCAGAACATACAGAGTGTGAAAGCAAAGGTCCAGGTCTCTTTGATTACTTGCAGGCAAAGTCTCTACTTTGCTTGTGCTCTGATCAAAATGGGTGTGAGAAAGAAGGTGTATTAACACACTCACCTAGGCTAATAGACCTCCATGGTGGGTTTAAATGTGAGAATATCTTCGAGGTGATAAATACGCACAGCTTCCAGGCTGAAGGGAGGTAAATTCACAGCATAAGTGAAGTCAGCTCACACCTGGCTGTAAAAAAGTGAATGAGCAAATTTGTGGATCCTGGACTGCAACTGAGGAAGCAATTTTATTTAACACCAGTCTGATTTCTGCAATTTGCTCCTAAAAGAAGTGTTCTGCTTTTTCTCCTGCTGGGCTGTTGTCTCCAAATACTCAGGCTTTTCTTTTTCTTTGAATCAGATCTCATGACATCTACAGTATAAATTGAATCAGTCCTCAGTCCTGTATTTCCTTCAAAACAATGAAAAAAAGTTTTCCCTTTTAAAATGTACAGGTTTCATTCTCACCATTTCTATGGGAACCATCTGGTTACATCACTTGCCTAGAAAATGGAAGACATGAATTCTAGTTCAAAATTCAGTGTTCTCTACTCTGCCAAATCATCCATTCTACTTGCATTCTCTAAGTCTATGATTTCTCTTCTGTTCTATGTGCTTCAATAAAACTATCATTCTGAACACCTCCAAGGTTTCAAGAAGAGAAAAGTGTAAGGCTTAGGTATTCATTGTTCAGCATTTAAGCAGAATAGACGCTTTCAAATACCCTGGAGTTTTATTATTTGAAATTGTAAGAAGTGTAGGCTTTACCTTCTCTCCTGATAGACAGCAACTTAAAAAGGGCAATTTTGGCCTGTGTTTTTTGGGGAAGGAGATGTAGCTTTTCAAGGGGACTGTTTAGTAAGTCAGCTAGGAAAGGATAGCATGAAATTTTGGGTTCAGTATCATGAGGACAAACTTGATGGGCTTCAGGGTGCGTTTGTCCTTCTATGAATCTAACCTCTACAGCTTAATCAAAATACAAATGAAAGACCATTTACATTCTAGTGGAGGAAAGTGTCTATCTACTTGTTCACTGATTAATCAATATACTCAGAATTTATTTACAGTGTTGTTCACTATTGGAACTAAAATGCCAGTTATTCTCAATTGCCTAACAGGCTGATAAGCATAAATTACCTCATTTCCTGCAGAAATTCTATCAGAAGAGGGTCTTTCCACTCTTCAGTTATATTTCTGATGTTATTAGCCCTGTATAATGTCAGCCTAACTGGGAGACAGCGTGGAACCTCTGCTTTCCGAGGACTATGCGTCTGTGAGGAGACAACTGCAGAGCAGCTTTTCCATGTGGAACTGTGTCAGCTCATGCATCCATGTGGCCTCTCCTCACTAATACTGCTTCCTGCTCTTCAAAGTAAGAAGATAGATCTGCCTCCTTTTCCTACCTAAATATGTTTCTGCATGACCTGTGTGAAGGACCTCACACTTCCCTCTGTCTCCCTCACCACTACTCTAGACAATTATGTAAGGGCCTTTTATTGCACAGATTCCACTTGAAGAAAAGCTGTTCTGCTGAGACAGGACAATATTTTTTTTTTACCTACGATTACAGGTCATTGTTTTGGAGTTTCTGAAAAGAGCTATCGAAGGGCATCATTATTGCCAATATCTTCTTTGTAGGTTTGAACTATCAAATGGCCTTAGTGTATTGAAAAAATCATGTTCAGGCAATCTGAGTCATGACGAGTAGTTTAGAAGGTCTGTGGACTGAAAATAAATTGCTGGTTTCTAAGAGATTTGGCTGTAAACTCTGTCTGCCAATCATCTGAAGTAACCTATCTGGACATCATCTGCAAATGGATACAGTGTGTTTGATTTAAGAGCAGATATATTCTTTTGTGTGTATTTTCAACTATAGAAGGAGATATCATGCTCCAGCATTTCACTTTTCAGGCAAGTTACATGACACCATTTTCACAGAGGGCATATTTACAAGGTCAAATTTACACTATGAGGGAATCAAGTCTTCTGAGTATTTATATTGGGTCAAGTTTTGGTCTGTAATTTCTGGAATTTTTTGCTTATACAAAAACAGTCATTATTTGAAGCACTCAGGTTTGGAACAGTCTCAAATGCATATCAGAGTGTTCACGTGATATCCAACTTCAAGCCCACCAAAGTCTGGGCTTGAAGATTCAATTTGTAGTCTCTGGATTTTCTGCCAGAGAAACTTAATGAATATTTAAACTTTATTAATTTTAATGAATACTACTACAATTAAAGGCATCATGCTTATATATAAAGTCGTAATTGTCTCATAGACTAACATAGCTGAATCCTCTCAATGAGACAGGAAGACAGGGTAGCTGAACAAATCTCTCCCTATTTTTGAGAGACAAGATCTAGTCAGTGAATGTTTTAGTGGTGGCTTTTCTTCCTCATCTTTGAAACTAAAAACCTCTCCATCCTATTCCCAGGGAACAGAGTGTGATCTTGATACTGCAAAAACTATCCTCCAAAAAGTTGTCTGCCTTCAAAGGATTGTAAGCAGAGGAATGAAACCATTTGTTTTGGTGTTTTGGTTTGGGTTTTTTTTTTTTTTTTTGTGTTTTTCATATGGTTATAATTCTGACGTGGGGCTTCTTAACACCAAAGATTCCTAAGGGCCACCTGAGAGTTGGATATTTGCTCTGTCAAGCACAACAGTACCTCAGGAATTTTCTAAATGGTCAGAGGCTGCCAATTGTACATTAACTTGCCCAGTGCTCTAACCTGGTCAGACTGCCTTATACCAATAAATCCATTTGAGAAGCAAGAATTGTTAGCAGGGACACAGTCACATACAGATCTGTCTAAATGACTGTAGAGTCTCAGCTAGTTTTGGTGATGATTTATGCACTCGAAGAACAAATTTCACATCATTGTCTTCTGGAGCACTTTTTATCAAATTCCAGCAGTGTGTCACTACCCAGGTGACATATAAAATGGTTTCATTGCGCTAAATTCCACAGAATTGCATTTAGCCTACAGGTAGTAAAAATGCTCTACAACATGAAAGGATGTATGGATTTTTATTTTTTTAAATTCAGATCAGATATCTGCTAGGAAACCTGCTCTCTTTATTGATAGGCAGAAACAGCGTGAATTGATAAGCAATTTCTGAACCTCAGAACTGCTGGATATTGTGGTTCACTGACTACATGAGTTATTCTGGGGTAGTTTGAAACATATCATATAGACAACACAGTAAACTGCTCACTTATGAGTTTGCTAGTTTCTTTTTTCTTTTTTTTTTTAATCACCAGACCCTGAATTCATTCTACTTACACGAAACTAGCTGTCTATTAGCTATTGAACTCCTTCTCATTATCTGAATTTTTAGTACATTTTGTGGCAGAAACCATTACAAAGCCTGAAAATATTTCCGTCATTTATGTATTTCCAGACAACTTGGAGTGATTTTCTTCTAATGCAAGTTTTCTCTTTCATAGCCCCAAAGAATATTTGCTATGCTTTTGACAGCATACTAATTTTATTTATAGTATAAGAGCTACTGTGACAGAGCACACTGTCAGTTTTGTATAAATATTCAGTACAATCCTCATCTGGGTATGTATTTTTGATATATAGAGTCTAAATACTCCACTTCCATTGAAAATCTTCTTTGGAAAACATATTTCAGTTCATTTCACACTGTGTTAATTGTGTAACACACTGTAACCATTACCTTTTACCAGCCACAGTTGCTCATCTAATGGGAAATGATGACTTTAACAAGGAATTATTAGATCTGTTTGATCTGAGAATGCACATGTGGACAATGGGAGCTGCTGGCTGGAACATGCACCATTTTCTCCCCCTATGAGTACATAATTGAATTACAAGTCTCATTTTATGAAGGAAAAAAAGTATCAGCAATCCTTATGCTTTGTAACTAGCCCTGCTGACTTGTAGTTTGTATTTAACATAGAAATATTTAGAAAATTCAATGTTATCTCAAAGCTAGTTTAAAATACATCAGATGGAATGGGTGAGTAGGTAGGAAGAACCCTTTTTGTTGTGTGTTAGAAAATTTTTGTACTGTTTTTTCATTAAATACTGCTACAACTATAAAGTTAGTTTTACTAAAACTAGGAGGAAGACAAGCAAGTATTAGAAGGTAATGGTCAACACCCTATGTTATGAGAAAACTGTTTTTTTCAACAGTGCTGCTTTAAATAAGATTTTTTCTGTCTTCACATGGCAAACTTATATTCATGAGACAGATGTTTCATGGGAACATAAACTCTGAATGTACCATATTTAACTTCACCATTGCCTTCTATTCCTCACTGGTGGAATAGTAATTATTTTTGTTCTAGAAATTCAGAAAGAGATGTGAAATGCCAGTATATAATGACTTGGGAACCTGAAGTCCAGTTTTCATAAGTCACAGAGAGGTGTTGGAGTTTTGGGATATCCACCCTGTACTGCTGTGAGCAGAAAAACTAGCTCTTTCCTAATTGAATTTTCTCCCAGTCATCAACTGTACCAGTCTCTGCAGGGTTCTTAGTCTAAGCAACCATCCCATTTTGAGAAAGTAAATACACATATTGGAGTGGACCTGGACTGATGTGACTACCTCAGGACCTAAGAAAGGACCTGTGAAATATCCTGTGAAACAAGTTATAGCTGTAGCTCTAAGTCTCCTTGACAGTCATTTCCTAGGTCTTTCAAAATAATTCAGGCTCCCAAAACAACAGATTGGTGCTTAGATTCATGGTATTGGCACGGCTGCTGTTTTCGCAGCTATAACTACAGCCCAACCTCCCAGGTGTCCAATTCAGTTACGTGTATAGTCTCTTGCAACTGGCAGCTTCACAGCATCCAAAGCACTGCTGCAACTTTCCCTACTGATTAGCTGCTTGGAGCACCGGCTCCACCATTGAGGCCTTGAAGATGCATTATTACAGAAGCTGGGATCATCTAGTTGGTGAATGATATATAATTCAGATAAAGTGCCTAACGCTTTCTATCCTGTAAACCTTCTAGCAGAAGGGCCAGATTAAAGTCCTTAACAGCTGCAACATCTGCATAAACAGTCAAGTGACACCAGCTGTGTCTGAAAGAGGTAGTGTAAATGGGAAGAGAGACTGAGAAGCCTAATTTCATGTGAGATGCAGAGTGGGACAAGTTATCAGTCTTGGTGCTATCAAATCCAGCTCCTTAGTCCTTCCACTTTCTTTTCTCACTCTCCACTGTGGTGGATCCTGGATGCCTACACAGCAGCTCCTTCAAATCTGGTTAGCACCAGTGGGAGTTTGACCAGCTAAAAGACCCCTAAATACTTCTGAAAATGGGGCCCAAGGACTTTTATACAAAATTGTGCTGATGCAGATGCACGTGCCCCTAGCTGGCCCTGTGGATGTCTTTTCAGATAAATGTGAGGCTCCCTGCAGCCTGCAGGGCATGCTAGACTTTCAGGTTGGCAAAGCTCATAGAAGTGGTGTTCAGTTAATGCAGATCTTGCAGCATCATGAAGTCCTAAGAAGTCAAGTTGCACCTGTGCAGTGGGAACTAGCTGAATTTGGGCATTGCAGGGCCACAGAAGGGTTGCAGTGCTGAACTGTGAGCTCAGCTCCTTGTCTCTCCTGTTTTTAATTCCTCACACTCCCCTGGTTTCATAACCCTCTATTTGCCAAAACTGGTCTTGAAAGCCCTTATATACTTGTGGTGGTTAAAATAACCAGCTGTGAATTAAACTCCAAATAAGCCACTCCCCTTCCACCAATAAGCCACTCCCCTTCCCTCCCTCTGGCGAGAGAGATGGGCCGAGGGCAGAAACTATGGGTTGGGATAACAATTTACTGGAAACAAACAGCAATGGAATAAGAAACACACAGTAACAGCAACAATATTAATAACAAAAGTATACAAAAGCAAAGGTGCTTTATGGAAAAAAAGATGTTCACTATCTTAATTCTGTGTGGCTGCCAAGACAAGGACAAGTTGGCAGAGGCTCTCCACAGCTGGTGCTCCCCATCTCCATACCCAACACAGTGAAAAATGATGACGGACAACCCCCCCTAAAAGCTGGATCATCTGCACAGCACTGCAGTGCCCACCTCCAGACTGCTCAACTCCACTGATTTAATTCCTTGTGGTGCTGCTGCTTCAGACCTGTCTGCTTGGCTCTGCTGGACTCGGCTGGGGCTCAGCTCAGGCTCATCTCACTGCCGCTTCAGAGCTGAGTCTTGGCTGAGTTTGTTGCTTTTTGGTGATGTGCCATGGATCAGATGTGTTCACTGCCTGGAGCTGCATTCTCTGAGGGACAGAAGGGCAGCAGCAGGAGGGGCACAGAGTCCTCAGTGCTAGTCCTGGTGGCTTCCCCAAGGAGAAATGGAGCAAAACAGTGAACTTTTGTCCTGAGGTTGTTTTTTAATTCCCTCAAAGCCATGCCCTGATGATGCAGTGGGTGGTATAGAACAGCAATTCAGCCACATCCACACAGCTCTAAGCTCTGCTCCTGTGGAAGCAAACCAAAGAAAATATTTCTGATACTTTCTGAAAGGAATGTGAGATACCAGAGCCACAGAATCAGATTCACCAAATCATTGAGGTTGAAAGGGACCTCTCCAAGTCATCTTATCCAACTCTGTTCAAGTAGGGTCACCTAGAGCAGATACTCCAGGACCAGGCCTGGATGGCTTTTAAATATCTCCAAGGATGTAGAATGTGCTACCTGTGCCAGTGCTCCATTGCCCTCACGGTTCAGATGAAACCTTCAGTGTCCACTGACTCCTGTTCTGCCACAGATCACCACTGAAAAGAGCCTGGCTTCGTGTTCTCCACTTCGTGCCTCCACTCAGATATTCATGCACTTACATTTACTCCCCTAATAAAGCTCAAGAGAGCTCCACTCATATGGAGGATGCTCCAGCCCCTACATCCTCTCTGTGGCTCTTCAGAGGATGGTCTCCAACATGTCTTTTTGTTCTGGGGAAACCAGAACTGGACCCAGTAGTCCAGGTATGGCCTCACCAGTGATGAACAGAGGGGAAGGACCACATTTCTTGACCTGCATGAGGCAATACTCCTCCTGATGAAGCTCAGGACACTTAGCTTTCTTTTGCTTAATGTCAGTCACATTCTTACAAAAATGTAATGAAAGCAACAAAAAATGCTATTTTTTTACTTCTTGCCTAATCTTCTGAGCCCAAATAGTTAAATATAGTTGTGCCTAAATTTATTTTTGAATTTCAAATGAGCTGAACTAGGTCTTGCACAGTCAAGAACAAGCAGAAATCAAAAGCTGTGTTGAACCAGAGACAGTACTATACTCTGGCGCACCTTTATATGTCAGGATAGTTCCATTAACTTAAGTGAGATCAGCCTTGTAGGGATAAAGCCTCCAGAATACATGAAATTACTCCATCCTCTCTCAGACCTCTTTACCTAGACCTATAAGCAAATGACTAGCAAAGTATTTTGAAAGTTGTTAAATTACTGATTGAATCCTATTCACACCGATAAGTTAGTTTGCAAAAGCATTTGACTAATTCCAGCAGACCTAAAAAGTCTAAATCTGTACACGTTGGACTTTCAGTGCCTCAGGTATGTATGCAAAATGAAAGCTTGATAGAAATATAATCTATGTATCTGAACAGTTTGTTTACAAAAGTTTCAAGTTAGATATCTAAAACGATGCATTCTGATATCAGTTCTGATTTTCAATAAGAGAGGATCTCACGCCCACCTCATAACCTGTGTTCTGTAATCAACAATTCATGAAATCTTGTACGAAAAGGAAGTACCTGACATTTCCATATTCACTGAAGGCAGCAGTTAGTGGAGTCAAGCTACCTCATTGTTCTCTTCCAATGATACTATGCTATCTTTTAAATATAAGGATGAACTAAAGTCATTCTAGATACAGTAAGAGATTGTATTTTCCCCTGAAATTGGTATTATTTTGATACTTCCCTCACAGTCTGCACTGGCCTTGAGATTCACTGCCTCTTAGAATATGCCATCAGAAATGTCACTGCATTTTTGGGCAGATTTTTTTAGCTATGACTTCTTTTCATTACACTGTTATTTATGCAACAGAACACTGTTAAATTAGACTTCGCTTATATTCCATATTATATTGGTTTGAATTACTATGCTCAAACTTCCCAGTAAGCAAAAGCAAAACTGGAGAGATTACATCCTTGATAAGATTACAATCCCCTCTTGTAAGTAATACTAAAATTGACTCCCTGAATATAATCAAGAATTTGTCTCGTTATCTTTAATTGATCTCCCTAGAAAGACAGTATAGACTGCAAATGAAATTGCAGTACATTACAAATCACAGAAATAATATTAAATCAGAGAGTAAAGCAAAATAGCAATTTGTGCCTATCTTTCCACTCAAAAGTTATAACTTGTCTCTAACTGACAGGAGAGGTCAGCTCCTGTTTATGGTAACAGTAAGTAAAATAAGGCATCCAGGGCAAGACAAAATTGTGCATTAAATATCAAGATGTTGAAAAATGTTTCCATTTTTTGTGAGTGCCATTGGACTTAAGAAACTTATTAATAAAATCTGGAACAAAAGTAACATTTCTTAAAATATGTTCTTAGGCATTAGCAATCACAAGATAGGTAATTACCAATCACAAGATTGGATTTAAGAAACTTAAATCTCATTGCTGCCTTTATTTGAGATAAATTGAATAATTGTATCTTTCTGCTGTATTTTTTGCAAGGCAGAAATCCCAGATTCCAGCTATTTTAAATGTTTGCAAACTGCTGGACCAATGGTTTGTACTTAGGTGTTTGGAAAGTCCCTCAAGGTCCCTTCTTGAGGAACAGTGCACAGTCCTCTAGTCCTTGCAGTCATCACCTCTCTGGAAGAGGTCCAAGACACACAGTCTGTTGCTGATCCCCATATGCACTACTGCCCTTGCACAGATTTGTCCAATCTTGGCTTTCTCAGATCATCATTTCTTATAGATTCAATAGGATATCTGGTCTCTGGAGCATACTAGTTCCTTGGAGACTGTCACATGCTATGTCTCAACATGTCCTTTTAGTCTCTTCAGCCTGCTCTTTTCCAGTAATTTTTTTCTATATCTGTACCCATAGATACCTAGAGAAATTATTCACACACACTCAGAGAGAAGTGGTTCTTTTTTGGTGGTTCTTTTTTGTCGACTAAAACAGGGCAACCTGGATAAGTGCATATGAGGAAGATGGTGAAGAGGTTTTCCTCTGAAGCCTGAAAAGAAATGATAACCAGGTTTGTGAAATAGCTTCCAGCAGTGCTGACACTTTCTGCGAATGCTGTTTATGCTAATTTTATCCAGTGAAGTCAAGGTTGAAATTTATATTTATAAGCACCTCTATCTTCATGTGTATGTTGATATTCCTGTGACTATATTATGGGTTGCTTCAATTATTTTATTTTTATTATATGCTGTGTGTTGCTGTATGTGTAGGTATATAAGAACATACAGAACTATGTGTAATTACACACGAATACTTTTGATTAGTATTATATTTAAAATGAATGAATACCCTGCCTTATTGCAAGGAAGTCATAATACTTAAATATTTGGTACTGTATGCTTTATATCATTATTTGTGATCTGTGCTCCTTGAGCACCTAAACTCTCCTAGCCTGGTCCCCTACTGTATTAAGTATTGTGCAAACTGAATTCTTCTGCCTCTGTACCAACAGTGATGGTTCTCCTTGGATAAAAAGAAGAATGCTGTGTTCAGTGTATCTCCATACAATTCTAAGTGTTATGCAACTACACAAATAACTCATTATCATATTCTGCATTTCTGTTAGATATAGGATTAAAGAATCATTGGAAAATTCTGTTCATTGTTAACTATTAGTTCAACACAAGATACTCATGGCTTTATCCAGTCTTCAAAATCTCCAAGGACAGAGACTACCTAAACTCTCTGGGCAAACTGGTTCTTTCAAGCTCCTTTCATGGTAAAATTTTCTTTTCCTTATATTTAGTCTGAACCTCTGTTGTTTCAACTTATGTCCATGTCATCCTCCCTACCTTGCACCTCTGTGAAGAGCCATTCTTGATGCCCTCCTTGTAGGTTCTGGCATTCATATTCCCTGTTAAATGATCTCTTCTCCAGGCTGAGCAAACTCAGTTCCTTCTGTGACAGTAAGCTAAATTTTTGTGTCTAGCCATGACAGTCTTGTACAAATCCCCACAGACAATATATTTTTTATATTGTTTGACTGAAAATTCAGTTTTTGTTGAGTCTGTATTGTCTGATTGCTGTGTGGTTCACACTCCCATTCAATGCAATATGCTGGAAGGTCAAATACTGCTGAAATAAATATTTATCATAATTTTATTTTGAATTAAAAGGAGACTTGAGGGAGAAATTTAGAATGGTGAAATGGAGAGCTGGTTTATTTATTTTTTTTTCTCATCATTATGAAAACCATGAAACTACAGGGTATCATGACTGACAGCAATGATTAGCATCCAGAAATAACAAAAGGATCTTTAAAAGAAAGAGGTATAATCCATACCTGAATGGTTGAAAGCCGTTACAGGTCTGTAAATCCTACTGTCTCTATGACAGAAAAGAATCTTGGATACAACCAACAGCATTTACCACAGTTTGTCTATGAGACTCCTCCAGGAAAATTTTGAGACAAATTTCAGAATTTGGTCAAATTACTTTCCAAATATTTTTAGATTCTAATTTGAAATTATTATTCAGCAAATATGGTTATTTTTTCTGATTCAATACCAAAACCCCTAAAATTGATTATTCAAACCAATGAATATTTTTTTCAAATATTATTTGTAACAAATTACTTAATTTAACAAAACAAAATTCACTGTGCAAAATGCCCAGAGGAAAAAAATCTCTCCCTTGGAGAGGTCAGGATCACATCGAAAATGGGTCAAAATGAATGCAATGAACAACAAGACAGGGAGAAGAAAAAATTGAAAGAATAGGGATGAAAATAGTTTAATAGTTTTATGACTTGCCACATTGACATGCACAGAGCTTGGAAGTTACAAATCATGTAGAAGTTTTGCCTTACGTCCCTCAATAGAAGCTTCATTTCAAGTCAGTATGTAAACAATATGGTGCAGGTAAAAGTGACACATGTTGATGCAGAGGCTCTGGACTGCAGCTGTGAGAAAGGTATTTCCTGATAAGCACTGTGCAACTACATTTTTATTCCATAGAAGTTCTGACTAAGTGAAGCCCTATAAAGGTTCTGAGTATTAATATCCAATATAAGTTAGAGAATTTATGTAATGCTGTGAAAGTATTTGCATTTTTCTCTCTTTCCATCTGCATTATTTTAATCATTATTTTAGTTAAATTGGACAACTTCATTTTTAACATTATCAGTATCCCACTACTAAGTCACAGCTCAATGCAGTTCTTGGGTTTTTCTCTATTCTTGTATTTGAAATTTGCTAGGGTTTATTCTTTATGGTCTCAACAATATATGAGACTTTTACACTCAAGAAACATTAAATTAGTTTTGTATCTGTATTCTGTCAATACATTAAAAATAATATTCCACTTTTGCTTTTATATCTCAATGAAATTTTTGTAGAATGACCAGTCATGGTCAAAAAACTTCCAAAGTGAGTGGTAGTATTTTTGGTTTCCATGTCAATGTCACCACATTTGATCAGAAAAGATGAATAGTCCTACCATCAAACTACCTCAATGAACAAAGTAAATTTTGGAAAAATACTCCAAGTAAGCCCTTCCTGGAAGGGGGTCATTATAACAGATAGAGGGAACACAAACCAAGCTCTGCAGGTTCTGTACCAGTGCTAGCCTGTTGAGCGTGCAGTGTGGATGGATCATAGAACAAAAAAAGGGCAAGGATGGTGCTTTACTGCTCCTAAAAGGCATTTGAATGGTGTCTATGCTAGAGAAACAGAGGCTAGGTGCAAAATTTGTGACCGATTTCTAGTTTGACTTAAATACATGGCTGTACCTAAGGTTGCAATGGTTCTCCAGATGGAACTCTAACTGTGTCTTCCCTGAAAAGATCTGGCAGGCATTGGGTCATCTTTGTTAGTCTTTGGGGTATATTTGGATGGATAAAGAGGCTCTTCTGTTTAATTGTATTAGTTCACTTGATTTTAGTTAATGGCACTGCAGAGCTTGGCTGACATGTCTGAAGTCATGTTAATTGACCATGTTGTCATGTCCCTATCCCTGATGTTTTCTCCTGAGGCTAACTGAGCCTGAAATGCTGTAGCCTATTTTGTCAAGGGCTTTTTAATTGGGTTAAAGTCTCCTGAGCAAGCAGCACTGAGAGTTTCACATATAGCCTGAATAGAGTGCATAAATGAGTGCAAAACTTCTGCAAACCTTTTTGTACTGGATGAATTTCCCTTTAAAAATCCCCCTCTCAGCTAAAGAATTAAACATAAAAATGGGTCTTCTGATGATTAGTTGCATTTTAGAATAGCTGGTATATGTAAATTGGTTTTAAAAATTAGGCTTCTGAAGGGAAACTTTGATTAAATCCCTAGAAACAATAAATCAGCTATAAAAATAAGCAAAGTGAAACTTTTTTTTCCCTTTATGGATGTCTTCTTGTGTGGGAAGTAGCACAGATATAATATTGGCTTAAGACAGAGAAATAGCATTTACAAATGTGCAGCACTACTTTATGAATACATACTGAAATAAATCAATTGCTCGTTGCACTCTGAAAATTATAACATAAAGAAAAATTATTCCTTTAATTTCAAGCAGCATTATCTTTAGTAAGACTAGATCAATGATTTTGTTCTTATTTTTAAACAACAAAAGCACGTGGAAAATGATTGATAATAAAGATAATGGAAAGATATCTTAAAGTGATCTTTATTTTCTGTGATAGAGGAGCTTAGGAGTACATTTTTGGAAAACATCTAATAGCAGCCATTTTCAGTTATATCTAAATTAAATCATACATCTTCATTAATTTCCCTGTTAACCATCCAAAATTAAACCTGCATTTTTCTTCAAGAACACTGAAATCTGAAATCACTTGTGATCTATTGTACCGTCATTCACATAAATTTCATTAAAATTTGAATATCCTTCTGCTCTGATGACAAAGATGACAGCTACGGATAAGGTAACTTATGAAAGGTGTAAGAAATGCAAATTGCATTTTTGGTTCCTTAAATGACCTTTTATTTCCAGTGTTTATTAGAATGTTAAATATTCTTTCCCTGCATTGGAAATATACAGAATTTTGTATAAAATTAAGAAAGCAGTTTATTTCAGGTGTCAAGCTAGGATTTTTTTTCCATGCTGTAACAAGGTAAGGCTGTAACAGTCTGGTGTAAGTCATAAAAAAACCTCAGGTAGTCCTTTAGCACAGATTTTACACAAGAATATTATTTGTGAAATTATTGATATGGTCTGGAAAAGGTACTGGTAAACCCGTACTAATCTTTTCTAGATTGTGAATGATTTAAGAACATAAAGCACACTAAACTTTATGTCAAATGATGTTGTTATAGTTAGAGACTGGCCAAATGCCAGGCACCTATGAAAGCCTCTCGCTCACTCCCCATTGCAACTAGACAGGGGAAAAAATATAAGGAAGGCTTCCTTTTTTTGATTTCTTCTAAAATATGTTATCACAGAGGCATTACCAACATCTCTAAGTGGCCAGCCTTGGCCAGCATCATGTCCATCTTTAGAGCCATCAGGGATTGACTCTGCTGGAAGTGGTGGAAGCTTCTGGCAGCTTCCACCATGGAAGAAGCCACTTCTGTGGCCCAACCAAAAACCAGGCCATGCAAAACTAACACAGATGTAATCAAGGTAAATCTAAATAGACACATTTAAGTTGGTATATTTTTTCATGCTTAGCATTTCTGCAAACATTAAAAAAAAATCTTGCCTATATTTACCTAAAGTGCTATTGTTCTAGTTAAATAAATTTTTAATCTAAGTAATGTGGAATTTTCTGGGAAAAAAGTCTGTGATTTCTGTGCCAAAGTTATTGTTATTACTTACTGCTAGGTCTGTCAGATCAGCTGAAAATAGTAAGGGTACCATAAAGAGTCATCTCACCAAAACTAACAGATTCAGTGAAATTCATTTACATAAGTGGAATGGAGGGAAAATTTTTGTCTACTAAGAAATGGGGAACAAAAATCTAGAGTGGACTTGAAACAAGGACAGAGTAGAGATGGAAGAATGAGATCATTAGGTCAAGTCCTTCAATCAGCTAGTCTATTTTTCAGATTCAAGCTAACTCACTGACAAACGCACATTATTACTCTTCAATCACACCTCAAGTCTGCAAGGCTCTTGATGCCTAGAAACTTTGAATTGTTTTGCATGATTTATGCAGTCACATTTCAACTTAAGAACTTTAGTCTGCTCAGCAGCCATTATCTTACAGAAGAAGTAGATGCTAGGGTTAAAGGCAGACCAATGTCATCCTATTTTTCACATAGATTTTTATTTTAATTTCTGAAGTCTAATCTCTTTGTAAAAGAGGTAATATTAAAAATGCTATATGAAAAAATTATGTAGACAGGACCAAATCTGCATAACCAAATTGAATTAATTAGAAAAAGTCTTTATATCCAATACTAGGATTTAAAATGACTTTGAGGCTATGTAATCTCTAAGAGATAATGGTTTTGAAAATAGGAGGATTATTTTCTAGTTTGAATATGTAAAAATGTTATAAATAACTCCTGCAAACCCCCAAAAATGCCACTCATCTACATGGTGATATTTCTGCACATTCATGGGGGTAGAATGAGAAAAACAGGTCCATCTGCAGATCCATTGTCCACTCCCATTAGTCATCTCATTTGGAAAACTGAACCTGAATCATTTTTGTCTGGCAGGTCTTATGCAAAAGATCACAGCAATAATGTGAGATGTTGAAATGCTAAAAAGTCATCCTCTCAGGAGGGTTTTGCCAATTAGGAAAGGACTGAGAAACCTTTGTTGCAAGAGGTAACTCAGTATGATTTAGGATCAGAAATGGGAAAGAAAAGTGGGAGGAGGAACAACAAAGAAAAGAAATGAAAACATATAAGATATATTTGAGAAAAAAATATAGAAATGTTTCAACACTGGTCTAGCTAGTTGTATGAACTGAAGTGTGGAAGCTGGTCTTGATCTTGATCATCGGGGGGCTGCACTTTGTGCAGTTGGGCAGGGTGGGGATTGGGCTGATGTAAATGAAAAGCCATGAGTGAAGGCGTCGAAGAGGAGCCCTTAATGAGGGTCTGGTGTTGAGTCTCAATTGAATACTCTTTTATAGACTAGTAGTGGTAGCCTTGTATCCAAATGCTTCAAGGTTTTGTGTGGATTATATGCCAAATATTGTGAGATAGGGAGATATTATTAACCCTTGAAGGAAAGCCAACACAGAGAAGAGAAAAGAAAAGCTGATTGTTATGTCTTAGGACATAAACAGAGTTAGTGACAAAGGAAGAAATCGACTCCTATGTCTCCTGCTTGACATGTATCATTCCCTTTTTCTGAACTTGGATACTGTCTTGTAGCTTGTGACAGTGACGTACATCTTTCAGAAATCAGCCTTTATCTCTGCTTTAAAGTGGAAGATGATAACCTGGTTCAGACAACAAAATTATTGCTATTGAATTTCAGACAGATTTTTAATAAACAGTTTTTTATTGTGTGGAGACATCTCAGTACCATAGCAAAGAGTTCTCATGGATAAAAATGAATAAAGATTCAGATTAGGTGTCTGTACTGAGATGACTGACTCTGCAGTCAATATGGTCTAAGATTTAGCCTCTCACCCAAGGTATAGCCATTTGGAAATAATTTGTGCAGTTATAGTTAGAAGAATTTCCCTGAAGATGCCGGAATCTAGACAGATGATGGCAACACTGACAAATGAGTGGCATCCTGTTTCACACCAGAATAATGGCAAGACCAGAGTAAAAGAAGACCCTAAGAACACAGACCAAGCTGCTTTCCTATTCAGTTTTAAGAATAAAACATCAGCCCTACACTGGCAGCTCTGGAAAACAATATCTTCCCAAAGCTTTATTGCTTTCAAAACATGATTAGGATCAATGTCAGAACAGGAACTGAGTCCCCAGCCTAGAATAAACCAGCTCCTGTCGGCTAAGTCTGACAATATGAGTTTATTGTACCACTGACATCTATGTGAGTATAGACATTTCATTCATTTAACTGCAAAACTCGTTAACTAATTGCAAATTTGATTAACCTCATAAATACTTGCTTTCAAAAACTGCAGCATTAAGGTCACAACTCCTTCTAACACTTATTATTTCATTCTTATTGTTCCAAACAGAGAAAATTATTTCTTCAAGTACTCAGCTGTGATTTACAGGTGCTGGAACACCCTGGATTCCATTTGCTGGAAATACCCTGGATTCCCTTGTTTAATGAGATACTATTCTCTGAGTGATAAAGTAAAGCTGTGAAATACAGAATTGCCTTTGTATGAAAAAATGGTTTGAAATATCTTTGCAAATGATTGTTGTGTCTGTTTTCCCTATTGTCTTTTTTACTATTATTAGAAGTCATTATTGTCCCCATAAAAATATTTCCAAATATAAAAGCTAGGAGAAATATCAACATGAATATTCCTTTTTTTATTTGAAGAGGGTTAGTCTTTTCTATTTTTCACTTGTAAGTTCCCTGCTTAAATTTCTGTGTTGTCCATTCAAGGAGTAGGAACTATACCAGGAATCCTGGATGAAAAATAATCATGTAGCAGAAAAGATGATACAGTTCAGCTGTTACAGTGGATGACAGAGCTACATGTAAAAGCACTTTTGAAATGGTTTTGAATAGCAAGAACACTCTGTGAGACCAGGATAGGTTTATATGCAGTTCACAAAACTCTGTCAAGGCTACAGCCATGGCTGTGGATTATGGTACCTAAGCCCATTGCCATTCTTGCTGTAAGCTGCTCTCCTTATCTAGTTGTAAAAGCTGCAGTCCTGTGGTGCTTAGTGTGTTAAGGGAATTATTTTGGGAAGCTGGATGCCAACGTTTCCTTCGGTGCAGTAGCACTGGGAGCTTACATGTGGCCAATACACAGCTGCAGTTCCTTTCTTGCTGCACAGGTAAGCAGCACCTGCACTGCTGTGCCTGCAGCACGAGCTCCCCCAGGTAGGTGATGTGATGCTAAGCTGTGTGCTTGCCAAGTAATGTGACAACACCATCTTTTTCCTTCATATGACAAAAGTGGGAATACAGTTGCATCCAATGGATGTGGAAGGGAATATTTTAGTCATAACATTGACTCTGTGTCTCTGTGCTTCTTTTGGACGCAGACATTCGAACCCTGTGATCCAGCACTACCTTCCTTAGGTAAATCTGGCTGAGCTTCATACACTATCCAGGTAGCCCAGAGGCTTCTTTGAATAACTCTTCTGCAGTCAGGATGCTTGATGGAGACAAAGCAGGTGAATCTCTGAGCTTAGCATGCCCAATCCTTGTTTTCTTGGTTTGAAGTAAATCTACCCCATCATTTTTTAATATTTAAAATTAAAGGAAATTAGTTAGGCATTTAAGAGAGCTATTTCATCAAGCAAATGATCTGTGAACTAAGCAGTATTCTGATGAACTCCACAGTGGCTGAATTACAGATTCAGGGGCTGGGGGCTCCCAGATCAGCTCGTAATGCTGTGAACTTACAGTTGTCCAAATGTGCCCTGCAAAAAGTCACTGCAGTGGCCTGCAAAAAAAAATAAGTGGTTGTTATTTCTTGTGTCACAGGTACAACAGGTATGCATTGTCAGGCAGGATCAATATTACATTTATTTGCTTTGCGTAACTTAATTGATATCACATTATACAAATTTTATATATTTGGTCCCAAGGTCCTTCCCTTTGAAAATATGGACTGTTGAAATGGTGAAGAATTGGATTTTAGGGAAAAGAGCTTTGTCTTTTTTATTTCAAAAGTAGTGAAATATTTATATAAATATTTATAGAAATAATATATAAAATAGAAATAATATATAAAATATAGAAATATAGAAATATTTATAGAATATTTATAGAAAAATAACCAAATAAGCTACATTGGTGGCAAAAAAAGATTTGCACAAATTTTAGGTGTCTAAAACCTGGATATTTAATTCAGAATTAAACACTTGAGACTCCATTCATAGCAAATATAAACAAAAATAGATGCAATTTATCTGATCAATCATGTTAGGGAGAGAAATAAGTGTCTAGATGTGCCTTCCTCTTCCTTTGCTGTCTATAGCAGAATCATGGGGTGACTAGCTCAGGCCCATGAACTAAGGTTTGGTTTCTTAGCATGAGAAATTAAAACCCCCTCCTTTGATAAATCTTCTATTTTATACCAGAAGAGGGAACAGCTTCAAAGAGTGATTTGTTCCAGCTAAATAAAAGAACTGAAAATCCATTTGTTGTGATTTTGAGATTTCTTCTTTCTTTTTTTTTTCATCTTTCTTATCAATACTAAAGTATTATTTTGGAAATAAAGTTCTAGCAGGATAAATTGTTTGTATAGATCTGATCTAAATAACTTGGCAGAGGCATATTCTTTTGGAGTGGAAAATCTGATGTCCAATCCCTCTTCTACCAGAATATAATGAATACTCTGTGCAGCATGGTGGCAGCTATGAAGATCTGCTTTGTTTTTTAAAAATCCAGATTTCAGTCTTGCTGAGGAGAAATGTAGAAGGAAAGTAATCTCTAGTCTTTCACAGACACATTACTAGAAGTGGAAAAATACATTTGGCATGCATCTTTTTTTTATCTATTACCCAAAATTATCAAGAAATACCTCCCTACTTTAAATTGAGCAGAAAAAAAATTATGTAGCTATTTTTAATATTCATTATTATGTCATAAATTATCTTGGTTTTCCAATAGAATATGGTTATTTCTAATTAAATGTTTTCCGGCTACTGAATCTCTAGCTGCATTTTTCTTTTCAAGCAAAACATAAAATGTAACAATCCTTGTCATATTCAGGGAACTCAGATGCTAGCTGGTCAGATCCTGCCATTTGGTCTTTGCTTTATTGTTCTTTAGGTGCCAGTTATGGTCAATCCGTTATGTTTAAATTGTTAGCCATCACTGTCTCCCTCCATTTCAACTGACAGGACACAGCAGGAGAGGAATTTCAAAATGTCTGGCAAACTCATTACTCCTCATAACTACTGCTGTGCTCAGCTAACTGGAGTTGAGGCAGCATAAGCCTTAAATGGCTGACAGCATACTAAACATCATATTCATTAGCTCTCTCTTTTCCTTTTTTTTTCCCCCATGCTTTGTTTTTTTTTTTATTTTTATTTTTATTTTCTATTAAATCTGCTCTCAGAAGAAACTTTCAGTCATTTGAATGAACAGCAAATCAAAACATAAGGTATTTCAAAAGAAAAATTAAGGTAACAGGATTTTCCTATATGAAAGTTTCTCTACATAACACATTGCATAATGTCGAAGTATATTCCCATGCTGCCATTTTTTTTCCTTCCAAGTACTACTCAACACACAGACTAACAAAGCCACCTATGCATCAGGTCTGGGGATAACAGTAAAGAAGAGACACAGCCTCCCCCTTCTGTGATTGCTTTTTGGAATAATGTACAGCTGATACACATTTTATGGATAAATCTGAAGATCCAGGATGCATCAGGATTCATGTCTAGCCCATACACCAAAACTTGTTGCATTTGTAAGATGCTCATTCTGTTCAATTTTTTGGTTTTCCCCAGAAAGGGAAAAGCGTATTGAGAAGACATTAAGAGTGCATTGTATGTTTTCTAGGGAATGTTTTCTACAGAGTTCAAATGCAGAGACTTTTTGATCACCAGAGACTGAACCCTAACTCCCTACATGGGATGTGGACAATCTCTATCATCATCAGAAACTGCCGATGTGATTAAAGAAATTTAACAGACTGAGGAACTTTGTGTCACAACTAGCTCTTGAAGACTCCTCAGGGAGTCCTATAAAAATGAGTTTTTCAATAGCCCCAGAGAGATCTGAGCAGACTAATGCTGATGATCACACCTTTACCAGACCATCCCTCCCAGATTTCCTATTGCCTGCCTCATGCCTTAGACTTTACACATTTGATGTTTTTATGGGCAGTTCTGTGTGCCTGAATTTTGCTCTCTGCAAGCTACATTGCTTCTCACAGTAGAGAAAGAGCACTGAGGAGATTTGATATCTCAAGTTTCTCTGCCACTGGGGAGCCAGGATTTGGTAGTGCTGGTGATGGCACCGTGTTAGGGCAAAGAGAGGAAGAAACATCTCTTGTTTAATTCCTTTTGTTGGCTTTGCTGAGTTAGAGGTAGATTAGCTTAGCTTGAAAGATGCTCTTGGGAAGTGTGTTTAAGGAGATACTTTTGAAGTAATTTTGGTTTTCCTTTCTCAGCAGACTTGTTATGAGTTTGTGCAGTGATGCCTAGGTAATTCTTTGGCATTTTGGAAACGTCTGAATGTGAAAATTTTAAAATTTTCACATTTAGAAATGCTAATGGAGAAATGCCATGAAGTTGATTACATGAGCAGACATATGTAGCTATAGAAAAATTTAGGGTGTTGGAGACTGATATGATTGGGGTGCTTAAGATACTGACAAAACAGAACAGTTCTGAGGTTTAGAAAAAGACATTTCCAAATTCTTTCATTAAAACGTCCACAAGTTATTTCTTATCATCCCTGCATCTACATAGTTGCTATTCTTCAATAAGTGTTTCATATATGAGTATCCTTGTAATATATTTGGCAATATATTCTACCTATTTGCAGTCTCTTGGGCTTATTTTGTTCTTCTTTATTTTTACCCGATCCCTTCTACATTAAACCACACACATCTTTGCCCCTTTGGTGTCACAATGCTCACATACAAGCATATGCAAAAAATGTATCTGCAGAGTGCTTGTCTGCCTATGGTATTGCAGTTTTACAGTCACTGTCTTGGCTGAAAATTGAATGAAGGGGCTTTATTCATTTACCAACAAGTTGAAAAGTAATCAGATTTCTTCTGACAGTTCTGTTTATAGTTAATTTGACCCTTTGTCTCCTCATCCATCTGGTATTGTTGCCTCTATTTTCATTTACAGCAAAAAGCTGCTGCTTGCTTTGCATGTTTTTGAAAACCATTACAGGAAGTAAATACTAATAGAGACACAAAAATTCTTTTCAATAAAATAATTCAAATTTATTTGTGGGGAGTTTGTGTTATTAAGCTCTTGCTTGCGTTTTTTTTTCTGACTTAGAGACATGGTTCTACAGACAGTGTTTAAAGAACATGCATATCATGATATGTAGTATGATTGGCAGTCTTTGCCAGTTTATTGACATATGCAGCCAAAATGGAAGAGGAGGAGAAACAGAGCAGCCAATCCTCTGCAGCCTGTGGATGATTGAGCAGGTATTGTCCTGCAACCCATGGGAAGAATTCATCCACTCTGCATGGAGGACTCTACACTGGAGCATGTGGATATTTCCCAAATGATTTGTGGTCCATGGAGGGCCCATTGTTGGAGCAGGTTTTCACTGAAGGACTGCAGTCCATGGAGAGGCCCACACTGGAGAAGAAAAAAAGGATGGAGCAGCAGAAAGGAGCTGCTACGGACTGACTGTGACTCCATCATTCCCCATCCTCCTGCACTACTTGGAACAGGGAGAAAGTAGAGAACTTGGGAATGAGGGAGTGAGGTTGAACCTGGGAAGAAGGACAGATAGAAGGAAGGTGTTGTTTTAACCCGCAAGCTTTTTTCATCTTTGGTCTCTCCCAGTAGATGCTTGGGAGAGGAGTCAAAAGGGGGGAACAGCTGGGTGGGAATCCTTCACCTGGCCAGGTTCAATCCACCATAGTAGGAAATGAGAGGTTATAAATCTATTTGCCACTTTGGTCAAAACACAAACAAATAATAAATTCATGACAAAGAAAACAATTCACCATTGAAGATACCAGTCAATCTTACAGATAAATTTAATCTTGCCCACCCAACAAAATGATAATTACTCAACAGACACAACAGGGAAAATTCCATTACTTATAGTGATTCAAAGAGGCCATTCAGAATAAGCATTATTGCTGGGCAGTAAATCCATGTCAGTTATCAGACTTTTTCTTTCTTACTTTTTTCTTTTTTTAATGATAAACCCTCATTTTACAACATAATATAATTCATAGTTTAAGCAATTTTTATAAGAATGCCAAAGGATTTAATTTTTAGACAACACTGATTGTTGGGATATGTTTTATAGAAACTCATTACTTTTAACTTATTCATGTTCTTTCTCTGACAGAAACTTTAATTGTTTCTCAGCTATTTAAGATAAAGCTCTTTTGAAATTTGTAGTTAAAAATTCCATATGTCTAAATGTAAATGGTTGCATAATCCCTTCCTGATTCTATTGCTATGTGAATATTAAAAAAAATTACCTACAATATAACAAGGTTTTCTGATGCTATAACTAGATAACAAAGTAAAAAGCGATTTAAAGTAAAAAAGCAAAACCCCTAAAATGAGCAACAAACAACACTATCACTTGGGGAATTAATTAGAAATCTGACAATGCTCAAGTAACTTCCTAACCAAACTAAAAGACAAAATATGTCTTTGTTTTTGGTCTGGCTGAGATGGAGTTCACTTTCCCTCAGCAGTCCTCACAGTCCTGTGCTTTGCATTGGTAGCTTGAAAGGTGTTGATAACACACCAGTGTTTTGGCTACTTCTGGGCAGCGCTGGCACGGCATCAGCTCTGTCTTCAACATCCTCCCCCCATCAAAGGGGCTGGAAGAAGACAAGGTCTTGGGAGGAGACTCAATGAGGCCAGTTGACCCAAATTCACTTAATTTTTATTTTCCACTGTCTCTTAAGATATAATTGTCAGACTGAAAATGTAGAAGCACTGCTCTTCATCCTCTACCCAGTACAAATGAAACAGTTTGTATAGCTATTTTGATCCTGTGAGAAGTGCTACTGTGACACACTTTATCAACAAGTATATTTTGATCATTGATCACAGCCAAGATTTGCATGTGATCACTGGTCATTGCCTTTAAAATGGTGTCCTCAGCACTCAGTAAGTGACCTCCTTGTGATTGAGAAAAAAATAAATTAAAGTTTCTTTAGACTTCAATTTCTTTTTACAAAGAGAACTAGGTACTTGGTGAACTGGAAACCTGCTGATCACATGAAGTGTTCATGTCTGATTTTACTTTATCTGCTCAACCAGAAACTAAATATATAGGGTTTCAAAAGTGTGGGTACTTTTCTTTTGAAGAGTCTTTAAAGGTTACTAGATTAGATTATTGACTCCTGAGAAAATGCACTGTATGCTGTAAACTTGAAGATTAAAATTCAGCATCCTGTATCATAAATGTATGTTATATGGGAAGATGGTCAGATATCTGCAGGTGAAACCTATGGCAGTTTGTTTTCTTAGATGTAAGGAACTGATTGGGAGGAATACAGATTTCAGGGTGACTCCAGAACTCTTCAGGGAAGCTGTGGATCTGTGCTGCTAAAAATCTAGAACTATTTAAAAGCAGGGGCCTGCCTGATATTGTTTCTACATCGTACTTTTTCCTCAGAGTAATTTCATTCCTTTTACTTGGTTCACATTTACTAGGTTAATGCATTGGTTACTGAAGCCTCAAAAGTTAAAGTGAAGCTATACAGATTATTATATTTTGAAGAGCTATAAGACACCTTTAGTACTGAAAACATGTCCTTTGGAATTATAGTACAGATTAAGAACATCATAACACATCTTCCAAAGATCAAATGCGCTGTCATGTCTTTAACTGATATAGATCTTTCTATGTTCAAGATACTTCAGTCAGACTATTCTGCTTCACCCCAGCTGAGAATTCAGCTGCTGTTTCCTCATGATCACAAAAGATTTTCTTATCTGGCCAAAACACTTGTCCATTTCTTATTCAAAAACTAGTGTTCTTCACATTAGAAAAGAGCTGTGCCTGGATTATTCATCAGACACCTGGTGTTGCATTTTCTTCCTACTAAATAGTCTCTTCACTCAGTGACATTACAAACTTGGTGTATCTCATTTTTTTTTACCTTGCCGCCACAAAGTTTTCATTGTAAAAGGTGATATTGTAACAGCATGATTGTCACAGAGTATGATTGTCCATAAACAGACATCTTGTGATTTCCACAAATCCGTTTTATTGGACAGAACTTAGGAATGATGGTATTCAATATGCTAGCAGCTAGTGGTTCTATGATTGATTTAAAGTTTAAACAACAATTTCATTTCCTCAAAATTTTGATGTACTCTAAGTGTACTGCAACTTGAGCAAAACAATACCCCAGTCCTCCTCACACCAATGTTTTGTCACTGCTTTTCATGGTAATGGGGTTAGACTTTTTACTGAGTCATTCCTTTTCAAAGGAAAATTCTCTCCTGTGTTTGACGGAGATGCACCAAGCCTTGGGATTTGGTAGCCAGGGGAAACAAGATCCATTCTGCTCTCACTTGATAATTTTGAGCCTTAGGTTTGAGGTTTTGTACAACAGAGTAGAAACAGAAGTGTTTGGCAGTGGAGACTTTGATTTCTGTGCTATACACATCAATGATGTCAGAACTTTTTGTTTACATCAGTATTACTTTGAAAAAAATATTCATTTCTGTTCCTCCAAGACTCATTTGTGGGTGTGTGCTATAAGGTATACCTTATATTAGCAATTATTTCCTTGACTAATCCTCAGAAAGGCTAGAAAATTACTTAAAAATTAGTGACCTCAAATTTGCCCCTCCAATTGCATTCTTTATGACATTTTAGTCTAGTACTATATTTATATCCTCTTTTTGATTTTAAGTTTTTTTGCTATTTAGTATTTTAAGTTTAATCAAAAGTCAACTTAGAAAGGCCATTCTGCCTAAGGGATATTTTTCCATTAAGTATTTGACATATTGGTGGCCTTGAGGGATTATTGGTTTTTGAAGAAATATTAGCAGCTGGAAATTTGCATTTTAATACAGTTCTCCTCAACTACTCAAGCAATTTCATTTTTAAGACTTGTGACAGGCTTCAAAGCCTTAGTTCTAAAGCAATCCTGCCAAGTAGTAGCTAACATAATTTTACTACAAATGATTAAATTTCCTAATAGGTTTTCCTTTTCAAAATCTTGTTTGAGGTGTCTGTGAAATCAATACCAAAACTTTTAGATTTGTACTAGAACTAGCATTGGTAATTTTTCTGAACTAGAAAGAACTGGAAAAGAACTGTACTCTAAATTCTCCAACCCAGAGAAAATGAAAAGTGAAAACTAAACCCAAATGTGATGGAAATAAGTTCTCTAAATCTAAGGAGGATGACAACCTCTGAAAAATTGATATTCTTGATCAGTATTTTTTAAAATTATGGCTATACAAACAGGCTATCATAAACACTTCTATTGTTGGATGATATCTGAGGCTTTCAGGTGAATCAGATGCAGGAAAAAGCATTTACAGTAAAATCAGAACAGACTGCACACTCTGGAAGTGCTGATACCAACACTCTGCATGTGATGTCTGTCTCAGCTGCTATTCAAGAGAAAATGCCCATTGACTTCATGTGTTTTGTGTCAACATCACGTAGAATTTATGAGACAGTGAAAATTTTGAACATGGGCTACACTGAGATAGTATTTCCTGACATATTTGCATTGCTGGTTGAAATTAGGCAGACACAGTTAGATCAAATGATCATGCTAATCATACATTAGAGTATGGTAGATTGGGATTTTTTGTTTGGGTTGGATTTTTTTTGGTGGGTTTTTTTTTGGTTGTTGTTTTGTTTCTGGTGTGGTTTTTTTTTTTTTTGGTTTTTTTTTGGGGTTTTTTGTTTGTTTTGCTTTTTTGTTGTTGGTTTGTGGGGTTTTTTTTGTTGTTTTTTGTTTTTTGAGAATGAAATTGCAGGGCAAAGTTTCAAAGATATAGTTTAGCTAAATCTTTACATTGTGGAATACAGATAAACCAGAACTGGCTGTAATTATAGAAGGGGGAAAAAGGCACTATCTGGGAAAAGAACGTTGTCCAACTTCTCCATACATCTTCAAGTCAAGTGTAACAAATGGCTTCAATGAATTCCTTTCAGAGGAAAATATGATGTGATTTCCCTTTCAGGAAAAACCTCAAAACCATATGCCTGATCAAAAACCCTGATGACTGTTGGGATCTTTTATACTGACCTTAAGATATCTCAGATTAGGTCTGAAATTTATTATTAGAATCCAAAGTATTTTAAACAAAGACAGTAAGATTTCTGCTTACTTTACTGGTTTTTATAGAAAGAAAGACTATTTTTTTAATGATATGAAGTGTGGCTGACACATCATCTCATTACAACTGAAAGTCTCATTGCAACTGGTAGTCTGTGAACTGATTGTTCTGTTCTATTTCACATAGGGACATGGAAGGGCTTCACTGAACATCACCATAGAAATTCTACTGGATATTATGGAAAATCCCCAAAACCCCAGCCAGAATAAGTTTTCAAATCAGAGACTTATGAGTTTGACTTTAGTTAAAAAATAATAAGACCATTGTTTTCTAATGAATACATTTTGAGTGTGCTTGTGTTTTGGTTTCTGAATTTTAATTTGTCAGTTGTGGTATGAAATACTTAACATTGTTGAATTTCCAGAACTTAAACAATGTCCCTTTCACCAACAATTCCTTTTCTACATTCCTTCCCCAAACTGCCAAATCAGTTGTGGACCCAAAGGGCCCACAGAAGGTCTGAATTCAACCACCATATCTGACCATGCCCCAAAGCAGCATCTAGTCACATATTCTGACCCAGACCTTCACTTAGATTTTTTCATTGTTTCTTCATAGAATCATAGGATAGTTTGAGTTGGAAAGGACCTTTTTAAGATCATCTATTCCAACCTCACTGCAATGAGCAAGGACTTCTTTGGCTAGGTCAGGTTGATCAGAACCCTGTCCAACCTGAATGTTTCCTGAAGGGAGAGGGCATCTACTACCTCTCTGGACACTGTTCCATTGTCTCACAACCCTCATTGAAAAAAACTTCTTTCTGATATCTAATCTAAATTGACTGTCCTTGAGTTTGAAGCCATTTCCCCTTGTCCTGTCACTACAGACCCTGCAAAAAGTTTGTCCCCATATTTCTTATAGGCTTCCTTCAAGTACTGAAAGGTTGCAATAAGATCTCCTCTTAGTAAGCCTTGTCTTCTGCTGGCTGAACAATCCCTCTTTTCTCAGCCTTTCCTCTTAGGAGAGATGCTCCGTCCCTCTGATCAACTTGTTGGCTTCCTCTGGAATTGCTCCAACAGGTCCATGTCCTTCCTGGGCAGTGTTCCAGGTGGGGTCTCAGCAGAGCAGAGGGGCAAAACCTCCCTTGCACTGCTACCCATGCTGCTTTGGATGTAGCCCAGGACATGTTTGCCTTTCCAGGCTACAAGTGCACGTAGCTGGATCATGCCTGGCCTTTCGTCCACCAGCACCCCAAGGTTCTTCTGGGAAGGGCTGCTCTCAAACCCATCACACCCCACCTGTATTGATAATGGGGATTGCCCTGACCTTGCACTTGGTTTTGTTTGTTCTCTTGAGTGCCCATGGGCCACTTCTCAAGCCTGTCCAGGTCCATTTGGATGTCATCCCATCCTTCAGGGCTGTCAACCCCATTAATCACTTGCCTTCTACCCTAAAAAGCCTGAAGATTCTTCCAGAACAATGTGCAAAGCCTACAGAATTTTGTTGTGTTGAGTGCATCTTATCACAGCTCCTGGTTGTGACATCTGCTGGTTGCCACCTTCTATTTTGCATTTATACTGAATGGCTATAGTGAGGTGAAGAAAAAAATCAGGAAATAATCCTTAGATGCGTAAAATTCTTTTAATCATGTTGGTCTGATATAATGATATTCCTCAGTAGAATCAAAGGAACATTTACTTTACTGCTTTTCTCAGACAGCAACTGAAATTGGATTCCTCAGAGGGGTGGATGTGGTTTATTGTAGAAATAATCTGGTTTAACCTGTTCATCAAGTCTTTTCTTTCACATGTCCTCAATTTTTTTTTTAATGTCTAAATAAAAAATAGTTTCTGTTTTTTATACAGATGTTTCTATTTTGATATCAATTTTTTAAAACAATAACAAGTGATGAAGCTGGTTTATCCTTAGGTTTACATCATGTATTTTGGATTCCATAGGCTAATTTACAACTGCTAAATGATAGGAATAATAAATGTTTATTTGATTCAGTTTTAAGTGAATTTTCTCCTCTCACTATTATTTTAATTTCAAACCCAATTACACTATTGTTATTAAGAGCAAGATCAGAAAACAGCTCTCTTAATTATAAATGAGAAATTTTAGGATATTTAGAAAAATCTTATCCAATTAGATAAAAAGAATTTAAATAGATAGAGGTTAACCCATTTGACATAATGACCTATAAAATGGTGTTAAAAAAGAAAGATGATTTTCTACACTACCCTGGGCTCATTAAAAATCCTCATTGATGCAACCTGAGTTTGTACGTGTGGGATGCAGTTGTACTTTGAAAGTTATGTATATGTCCCTTTGGTATATTTCCCAAAAATGGAAAAAATCCAAAGTACCAGTAACTAAATACATCCCAAACTCCCAAAATTTCTTTTTAAACTGGTAATCATGTAACAAAATATGGATTTTTGTTGGGCTTGGTAAGACCTGTGTATTGATTTAAACATCTCAGGCAAATAAGATTCACCCATAAGAATATGATTACTGCTAGAGGCTGTAACTTTATTAACTTAATTAACATAATGATAGCTGGGGAGATGCAAAACAGCTATTTCACCCAATATCACTAGCTAACAGGAGTGCTCCAGAGTGCTTTTACCTAGAATATATCAATCAAGTTAATAATAAAACAGCAATCTTCATTTACATTCCTTGGCAGCTGATAGTCAAATCTTTTCCCCTTTTTCTACCTGAGTCAGGGATCAGGGTGAAGGTGTCTCAGGTGTCTCAGTCTGCGCTCAAAATTTTTCTATGTGCTGGGACAGGTCAACCACTAACTTGGAAAATGAAAATATCTGAAATTTTTCCCTTGAATCACCTTGGATCTTGTAGTATGAGGTCATAGGTTTCAAATCAGCAGAAACTCCAAATCCCCATATATTCTAAAACATTTGTTGCTATAAACTCCTCTGAACCTCCCGAGTTCCTTGGGTGTGTGACACATGAGAAAATTAACACTGCAGAAAACTATCTTTGAGATACAATAGAGGAAAAAGTATGCACAACATATCACTGTCTCAAATTCAGGAATTAAAGACTGGCTATAACTTAGAAATGCAGAAAGAACTAGAGACCAGGAAGATTTGCTTAGTAAAAGATAAAGGTAATATTGAGCCCATATAATGGTTTAGTTTGCACAGCTACAGTTGAAGTATCTTTTATCACTAACTCTAGTCTATTTTTTTTCCTTCTGTTATGGAAGACCTTTGTAATGTACTATGAAAAATTTTAGTAGCCTGAAAAGGCCAGGAATTAAGTAACAGAACTTATAAAACTAATACTAGAAGTTGAGAAATTTTCAGTAGAAAATACTGAGGTACTGGGAGGGAGCTACCCATATGATTGTACAGAATTTTAATTTTTCTTTAAGTCAGGAAAGATTTCTCTTAGCACTTAATTTCTGTCAAAATTAAAAAAAAAAAGCCACCCAAAAAACCACAATCCTGTAGTTGCAAATAAATAGCCATGCACTGATGGTATGAAAAAACCAGACTTTACATCTTTGCCCTGACTGATTTTGAAATGAATGTCTTGAACTTGCAATTCTCATCTTTCATGGTAGCTACTGTCTCCTCTGAACAGATGCTCTCTATTTTTTCCCATAAAACCCTTCAGAAGTCTCAGTTTTGGCTTGATGCAGACTTACCACTGGCTAAGAAAATAATTTCCTGCACAGTTTTTCAGTGCTCATACCTTTCAGCACAGTGTGTTTCCTTAAAAGCTAGCTAATATTTGCAAATTTCTTGCATAGCAAGTCAAAACTCTCAGAGTAATTTGGAATACTGTTGAATTTAAAACCAAATGTCACAGGCCTAAGAGAATAAACATGTCCTGAAAATATAAATGAGGATTTGGTTTTCTATACAGAGCAGATAAAGTGGTTTTCTCTAGAAGAGTTTAGGCATTCTCTTGCAACTGTCCATATTTTTGTCATCTTTGCAACTGTCCATATTTTTGTCATCTTTGCCCACGTCCACTGTGCACATTCTCATCTGTTTGTGCATATGATGCTCATATGATCCTGCTGAAAAGCCTAAACAAGGTCAGTTATGAAAATCAAGCCAGCAGGGGAAAGAAAAAAAAAAAAATGAACCCACTGCTGGCCCAGGCTGAGCCCATCAGTGATGGTGGTATCACCTCTGGGATAATGTAATAGACAGTGGTAAAAAAGGTGCTGCACAGCAGCAACTGCAGACAGATAAGAGAGGACTGAGAATACAAGAGAGAAACAGCTCTGCAGTCATCAAGATCAGTGAAGAAGGGGTGGGCTGAGCTACTTCAAGCACCAGATCAGAGATTTCCCTGAAGCCCTTGGAAAAGGCAATGGGGAGGCAGGCTGTCCCCCTGCAGCCCAGGAAGGTGCACAGAAGAGCAGAAATCAACTTGCAGCCTGTGTAGGACTCCATGTAGGAGCAGGGAGGTGCATCCCAAGAAGCCTGTGACCCCATGGGAAGCCTGGACTGTGCAAGCTCCTGGAAGGACCTGTGGAGCCATGGAGTCCACAGGTCTCCAGATCTGCTGGAGCAGATTTGCTGGCGGGAGTTGTGACCCTTTGGAGTCTCCCTCTGCAGCAGTGAATGAAGAACTGCAGCCTGTGGGAAGAACTCACGTGGGAGAAGCTCATGTAGAACTGTCTCCCATGGGAGAAACCTCACACTGGAGGAGAAGAGCGTGAGTAGTCCTACCCTGAGGAGGAAGGAGCAGAAGCTATGATGTGTGATCAACTGATTGCAGAACCCATTCCCTAATTTCTTTGCCACTAGGGGGAAGGAGGTAGAGAAAATTTGGAGTAAAGTTGAGCTCAGGAAGAAGGGAGGAGCAGGCGGCAGGTGTTTTAAGATTTAGATTTTTCTTTCTTATTAATTTATTCTGATGTTGATGCATAAAATTAAATATTTAATTTTCTGAAGTTGAGTCTGTTTTGCCCATGATGGTAACTGCTGAGTTACTCATCCTGTCCTTATATTGATCCATGAGGCTTTCCTTATATTTTTCTCCCACCTGGCCAGCTGAGAAGGGGAGTGGTAGAACAGCTTCGTGGGCACCCAATATCCAGCCAGGGGCAAGCTGCTACAGTCATACATTGGATTAAAATAGACAACCTACACAAGATGGTCATGAATTTTCTTGAAATTTTGCTGTGCAAGTTTAAGATCATTTTGCCTGCTGAAATAAGAGTCAGTTTCCTGAGCTATTTGCTTTGTCTTCTGCTGTCTTGTTCTGCATTTAGTATAATTTACTGCACTTGCTCTATGACTGAAATGAATCATTTAATTCACATAAGCTCTTGGATTTGTTCAGCTTTTTATGCCTTGCCATGAGTTGAGGACAATATAGGCTTAGAAGTATAAGGTCAAAAGCACATTTTCCATAAATAATAAGTTATTTGATCATTTAAATAAGAAATTTTCTTACTATAAGTTTATATCATGGTTTTTAATGTCATTTTTGGCACTCATCACCTTAGACATTATGTCTACATCCATCAAAAATACCACTGCCTTCAGACTCCACATTGTCTCAGTGTATGAAATGCAGTTACATTTTCATTGGGTGCAAATACTTGTATCTTTAAAATTATTACCATGAAAGCAAACTATAATTAAAATATTGAAATTCATCCTGCTAAAGAATGTGACTATTGTTAACTTTTGGACATTGCAAAAATTATATTCTAGAGAGCTCAAACATTAATTTCTTTATTTGTGACTTTAAGTTCTCAATGTTCTCTTGTTTTGAGAGCACTGAAACTTGTTGGAAGCTGTAACTGTGATTCATGTAAGTTTTTTTTTTTTTTTAATCCAGGTAATTTGCAGTTCTTTTTGAACAAATTTATTCCATAGGTGCATTATAACACTATTCTGTAAATAATTTTGCAGTCTGTAAACTGAAAGATGTGAAGTTTCCCAAAAATTTTAGTAGAGGTATGTGATGTCAGTAAGTCAGTCCTGACAAGCAAAAACAATTAAGGAAGTGACAGTTGCTGATGCTTCACTCTATGGCCAAGATAGCGACATAGAATTACAGCTCTCTTCTAGGGAGTTTACTAGAACTCTTCTCTGTAGAAGGAAACCCATTAAAAAAAATACTCTGGCTTGATTTTCAGCATCTCAAAGGGCATGTTTAAAATTACCCAAAGAAGTTAGAAGTATTTCTGAAAACTTAGCACTCATTTTCTAGGATGGCCCTGCTTGAGCAGGGAGGTTGGACCAGATGACCCCCTTTCAATGGGACCCATTCTGTGATTCTCCTAAACACTTCAGTTGCTTAAAAAATGTCCTAATATCCTTGGTGAGAAGGAAGAAGAAATAGACATTCTACCAATTTTATGTTCCATAATGATTTGAAATTAACAATCACTAGATGTAATTAGAAGCTGGCTACTTTACAGAGGGTATGTATTAGGAAATCACATTTATTTTGTATGTCAGCTTTAAAAAGAAACCCCAAAATGTTATTCATTCTAATGAACCTATTTCTGTCCGTATTAAAAATATGAAGCATTACAAGAAAAAAACACAGGTAGAAAAAATAGGTATCTTCAGTAGACATTTGTAAGACATTCTGTGAGTAAAAGAAGATGCATAATTTACTGCAGCCTTAGGGAAGCTATAAATTATATTCAGACAAATCACTATTTGTTTTGTTATTGTAGTGAAAAATTCTCCTAGCAACTACCGTGCCTTACTGTATCTGTTAGTTGATATACAGAACATGCTTTCTTAAAGGAATGTATACAAATAGATGACAAAGATCTTTATCTTTTCTGGCAAAGCCCATAGGGTAAAATGCTTAATTTTCAGTTGAAAGAAAAAAGAAATCTTTTAGTTGCTCTAGGGTATTTGGATTAAAGAGTAGAAAAGAAAGATGCAACATGTGTCAGAAGAAAGAAAGGGCAAGAAAAGTGCTAAGACATCAAAAGAGGAGAAAACATAAACCAACATATTCCTAGGGGAGAATTAAAAGACAAAATACAAAATAAATTTAAAAAGTTATAATACAGCTATATAATATAAACCATTTTAATCATTACATAGGAAAATAAGAGGGAAAAAACCCAGTACCAGGTAGACATACTGTATATTTTGGAAAAAATGAATGAATATGATGAAGATATGATTGTGTATGTTTGTTACAGGACACCTGACTTGAAATGGAAAATTCCCACATCAAACCTTGAAGTGTTAAAATGAAGAAACTACTATATTCATGAGGGACTTAACAATAACCATTTTGAAACCCATTAGGTAATGAAGACAGTAAAACACAAAAGTACTTCCAAGAATACTGAGAAGACAGCTTTATGATCCAGAAAGTAGAAAATGCAACCAGAGGAGAAACTGTCCTGGATCTACTTCTTCAATAGGGAGGAACTAATTGTGAACGTGAGTATAATACAGAGCTACTTGTATTACTCACCATATGTAACTGATTGTAAGGAAGTAAATCCTTTTGAATGAAGAAACTGAAGAAATATGGCGCAGAAGAGAAAGAATATGAGACAGACTAGAAAATGTCTTTGCAAAACTATTAACCCTGCCTATTAGTCCTGCAGAAAACAAAGTGTACAGTCCAGTTGCATGTACAGAACACACAAAGAGTTGTGCTGCACAGCAGTGATGCTTGATACATCACTGATGAACTGATACTAGAGGTCACCCATTACCTACTGAGTAGTTTCTCTCCTGAGCTGTTTTTCTTTTGCAGTTTGCAGCAGTTGTGTCACTATGGTAAAGTAAGTTGTCAGTGAGTTATCTTGAAGAAAACTAGTCTCAGCAGAATGGAGCACAACACAAGCTAATTTATCTAATTTTGTAATTAGAACAGAGAAAAAGAAGAGTAGAGTCTGGAGCATTCAAGATCCTTTGGGCAGTGTCTTATCCAGGAAGTTCTCTAGCACTATTTCCAGTCTTCAGTGGCTATTTAACTGAGTAGTTTTTATTCTGCCTGGTCTGCTTTCCTCTCCACAAAACTCAGCAGAGTCAGACTGAACAAAAAATACTAGGGCCATTTTATAACCTTTCAGTACCAGTTTATAACCTTTCAGTACCAATAACTGCCATTGAGTTCATGTTCACCAACTCACTTTCTGCAAACTGCTCCAGGACATTTAAGCAGAGCTTCTTGCCAGCCAGTATCATTACAAGGTGATCTCCCTTCCCATGCGCGGGCCTCAGCACTTGCCCTTGCTGAATTTCATCAGGCTCCTGTAGCCCATTTCTCCAGACTCTACACTGGGTTGCTCTGCCCTTGAACCTGTTGACTGTCTTCTCCAATTTGGTGTCATCTGCAAATTTGACACAACCTTTTATCTTCTCCCAGAATTCTTTTTTTTCGAGTAAATTCTGTCTCTTTACACAGCTTTGTGTGAGGCGCCTGTCTGAGGTCTCTTTAGCAGCCCACCTTTTCAGAAACCTCAGAGCTTTCTTGGTAAAACTCAGTTGTGCTGTGTTTCAGTTCTTTCCCCAAGTCATGTCAGACACTTCCAGACTGGACTGAACTGAAGAAAGAATGCATATTCATAGGAATTAGATACACTGAACTATTAAGAACACCTATTGTTTACTACAGCTTTGCAATGGAAACCTCATGTAAATTCTATCATAGTTTCTTGCTTTAAATAATCTTGAATAATTTACTGAACATTACAGCTGTACCACCACCTTACTTAAAAGATGTAAACCCATGATGTTTTAACCCTGTCAAAAATTTGACCTCATCATTCAACTGATTTGGCCAGCTAATTTGGAAAAGCAAATTTGACCAGAAAAAAAAAAAAAAAAAGAAAAAAAGAAAAAAATGAGCCATTTTTCACTTTTTGCCTCAAGCATGTAACTATGAATGATTCATGGCACTTCTTGCTCTGTGACAGATTCATTATTAAAAGTTTATTTAATTATCAATACTGTGCTCTGCTCTATTAAGAAAATCATATTTTATATTGACTATTACTTGTGAATGAAGCTATCAGTGTCATTCAATCCACTTGGAATCCTGAACAGCTGTTTCATTAAGCTGATAATGTTTTCTATTGACACGTTTAATGCAATATATTTTACAAAGGCATGTTGGCAGTTTCTCTGTGTGTTAGGAGAACTCTGTGGGGTAAGCTGGGATGTATGATATTGTATGATGTGTCCTGTTATGTTTGGGGTACATTTGAGGCTCAAAACCTGAGAGATACTGTACTGCGGTACAGTAGTGCCCACTTCAGTAGTGCCAGTTCAATTTATTTCATTGTTATTTTCATTGCAAATGTGCATCAAGAAACATAATGATCTCAGCATGTAAATTATACAAGGACATAGAAAATAAAGGGATTTGTAATCCACTGTTAATGTCAGTTGCTTTCAGTTTGCCTAAATACATTAAAAACATGATATTATGGATATTTTGCAAACACTAACATTAGCATATATTAATGCATGTGTCTTTTTTTTCTACACTCCATTTCAGATTAATATCCATTACCATTATCAGTGTTTTATCTCTTTTGTGCTGGAAATTGAATTCTGCATTAGAGAAAGTGGATAATGTTTAATAGGAAGATGAGAAATATTCTGAAATAAAAAATGTTGGGCTTTTTTTTTTTCTATTAAAGATTGTTTTCGTACTCAAATGATATTTTCTGCCCATTTTCACTATTTGCAATAGTGTTTATCTTGGAAAATACTAGGGTGAATAATTGGCTTTTCCTAAACAAAGTTCCATATTTAATTCAGAAGCTTTCTTTAAATGCATATGGCACAATTACAAAAGAATGTATTTATATATTTACTTAAAATATTTAAAACACAAGGATATCAATGATCTTTTTGTGCACTTCAGCGGACCAGGCCTTAGTCTGCTTTCAGTTGTCAAAGTACTCTATATTATGAGAAATCAATATTCTGTTTCCATGTCAAGCCAAATTCTGTATTTTGCCAGTAAGCCTTTTTCTATCTCAAAGTTTACACATATAACTGTGGTTTAGCAGATGCTGTCATAAAGCTGATGCCCTTAAGGAGGGAAGAATTTGCAGGAGAGAAAGAGCTTGCAATACTTTGAAATGTTTCTGTGTTTCAAGTATTCTGAGGTTTCAAGGGTTTTGTTATGGGGTTTTCTCTCTGTGTGTGTGTGTTCTCTCTCTATATTTATTTTTATTGTACTGACTTTGAAAAAAAACCCTAAACTACTCTTGGAATATGGACCAAATTAAAACCAGGAAAATGCAAGAATTTATATTTAGTTATTTAATTAATTTCTTTAAAACATTAGTCAAGGAACTGGCAGAAACATAAGGTTTTATTTTCCATGCAAGAGTAAGCCTTACAATGAATCAAGTGACTGTCTTTAAAGTATAAAGCAGTGTTTACAAATAATGATCAATTAATGTGTGGTTAAAAACACATGCAACTTTCTGTCCTGATCAGTAAAACCTTACTCAGTAAAAATAAAATAACAGTCTTTATAAGACTCCTTCTTCCCTGAACTTTCATCTTCCTCTCTCGGGATCTGTTGAAGAAGGTGAATATCATTAGAAGATATACTTTTTCATTGTAATATTTAAAGATCTCCATTTTAAGATACCTGCCTAGACACAGTGGATGAGACAACTTTTCTCCTGATGACTATTTACTACACTTGTGACCAGACATGATAAGAAAAAATTCCCTTAGAAATGAACTACTTTGTGGAACTGTTGTAGTGTGGAAGATAAGTACAGAAATGTGCAGAAAGATTATTTGGATCTAAATATGGTAGCAAATCAAAATTAGAGATTTAAGCCACAATAACAAATAACATAGAAAAACGGAAGAATAAGATTAGGGAACTTTATTCCAGGTCCTCTGTAAAATAAATTAATACTGTGGCTCATGTTATGGCATTGAGACAGTGACTATTTATGGACCAGACTAGCATCTTCCGATGAAAACTTTCAATAAATTCTCATGATAACTAGTATTAAAAAGTTTTCAGTTTGGTATCTCCCTCCAGACAAACTTCGGTGAATACGAGTGTTTGTGTGCATGTAGTGAAAAAAGATTCCAAATTATTACATATTTTCACAGAAATTTGAGATCAAGCATTTAAGAACCTTATCATAAAGCTCAAAGCATCACACTAGGTAGCAACTCTAATGTATGTATTTTTCAGTTTCTCAATGCTTTAATATCATGTACAAATTTAAAGCAAAAAGCACAGGCTAAACACACTACAAACAACACAAACTCTGTAGTTCTACTTTTCATGTGGTGTAACAAACTAATCTATATGAAAATCATTGAATGATATCCATTGGTACTGGAACACTGTATTTTAAAATATCTTCCTTCATTTCCCCTCTAATAAAGAAAATTTTGTTAATTTGAACATTCTGAGGTTTCCAACTCACCACATGAACCAAACATCCAGCAAGCTAATATCATATACAACCAGATCTTACCAGAGCAACAACTGACAAATCTGTCCATTGGGGCCAGCACAGTCACCCCCATCTCTTTCTCCACTGTCCCAAAGGAACATCAAAATTCATAGGCATCCTACCAGTGGAATTTCTGTGCCCAATGCTACACTGAAACTACACAGGTGAAGCAAAGCAATCACTTTGTGTCAAAATAGATCCGCTTAGTCAGCTAAGACTGGGAGAAAATTTTCAACAAAATGACCATTTCCTGATCTGTTAGTTCTGATGCTCATCAGAGAATTACAAAAAAGCTGCGAAGGTGAATCTTTCAATTAAAATTATAACTCTGACTCAGATTTATGTACTTAATTGTGACATTGTTTTTCAGATATTACAATCTCTTTTCTTTTCCTGGTTCATGATTCATTTTTTTTAACTAGTTACCTAGCTTGTCCTGGCAGATGACTAAATATAATTGTTTTGCTTAAATTTGTTGTTTCATAAGTTTTTTGATTTTTTTTTTAATTTGCCTCTATTTTGTTAAGGATCAGGAAATAACTTTTATTTCTAAGTCTTTTATTACCTGACATAATTGTATTATGTAGTGTTTTTACAGTACAGGAAGGTATTTTGTACCTCTAACAATTCAAAACTGACAGATAACAAGAAACATCTGTTGGACCCAAGCCAGTAGAAAATTTGTCAGAGTATTCCTGTAATATGAAAAAAGGTACCCAAGTGCCTATTTTGAATTCAGAAATAGTTTCAGTTTATGTCTCCAAGGATTTAAATATTTGACCCAATAAGTAAATTTCTAACTGTATTTACATCATTTGTCTTTGCAATACTTTGAAGAGTTTAACAGAAGCCTAGTGTGGAAGAGGAAGAGATAACAAAAAGAAACAAATTCTTTCTTTGTTGTATGACTGAGTCAATAGGTTTTTCCCACACACAGTTACTGGCCCTGGGAGCCATTCAAAACATGAGGGTAGAAATGAAATGTTGCAATTCCCTATACCAGAAGTTATAACTCATAGCAGCAGTAGCCTCCACAAGACCCTGAAACTGGTGGGATGGATTTGAAGTGGGAGGAGACTCATCTGAGGATTGCCTATTCTCACCTTCCTGCAGTACATTGTTTTGGGATAATGCATGCTTAAAAGTTCCTCTGGTTGCTAGTTCAGAAGCTTAGAAGACGGAAAATTTATGTTGCTTTTCTGCACAGCACACACTATTTGCACAGCTCTTTAATTTCTCAACATTCCCTGCACTGAATAGTAACCCTCCAGACCCAGTGTCCATCCTCTCTAGATTCTTTTATTTCTTAATCCATATTTCCGTGTCCTTCCAGATACTCTTATAATCTTAACCCTTATATTTATTCAGCCATAGTTCTTTTAAGAAAAATATCACAGACTTCAGGGCCTGGATTAGCTGCATGTCCTCTGCCTGGTTCATAGAGCATTACAGGCTGACCTGTACACAGACTTTATTAAGTTTATCTTAATGCAATGAAGGAATTGTTCTTGAGGTTGAATTTATGTTATCTATTTCTATTGATGCCAAGATTATTTTTTACATTTTCTTTTATAGACCTTTTATATAACTTTTATGTATTCTCAGTATTCTTAGCAGGCATAGTTGTAATTCCTTAAGTCTGGTAATTTAGCATAGCCCTGGTATTCTGTTAGGCCAGGAAACCAAACATCTAAAGGCCTCATAGTAGGAGGCTGGAAAACCCTACACTATCTTGAGAAACCAAGGTCCTCTTTAGAATATATTCTGTAAATCAGAGATTTGGCTCATCCAGGGGGGAATTCCACAAATGGGGAAATACCATGCCATTAATCCAGGCCTCCCACTGGGGTATCCTTATTAGATGTGCTAATTTGTAAGGTCTCTAAATTGTAAATGCAATTTATCGTGTGCGTGCAGTGCGTGCAGTGTTCCACCTTGGCAGAATGGTGCACCAATAAGGGTCCTTATGAAAATATCGAGGCAAAAACCCCTTATCCCATAACTGTGTCTGGCTCTCAGTTTCCTGAGACCAGGAAAAGGCATCACTAGCATGTTGGGAAAAGTTCTTGTTTCCATTGTACCACATTTTTTATTGGTCATTTTTATGGAGCATAAATTTAACCAAAAGGAGGGAAAAAACCCCCAACCAATTAATGAAGTTTGTTTTGAAGTAAAGTACATTCCAAACTGACTCGTTTTAAAGATGCTAATTTTTTTCCCTGTGTGAACTTTTTCTCCTGGATAGATTTTGCACAGTGTAACTCATTATAGTCCCCTGAGAGCACTAACTGTATTTTAGAATAACTAGACTGTTAAGAAATATTCTCTAGAATTAGCCTGGGGAAAAATCTAATCAAACAAAAACCTCTGATAAGTCTGCATCAGTATAAAATAAGGACACAAAAATACATCCCCCCCCAAAAAAGTCAAATGTTTTTCAACCTTTATGTCAACTTTTACCTAAAATAGGCATTTTTTGGTTAGATTTTAAGAAAAAATATAAGATTTCCCTGAAAATATTTAAATTTATCCTCAGGTAATATTTTTTCTGCTGGCTTAGCATAAACAAAAGATTTATTTTTATCTGCTGCAAATGAACAGCCTACCTCTTTATCTTCTTCCACACTAAAATTTTCTTCAAAAATAAATAGATTGGTGACACCACAGGAATTGATCCCTTCGATTACTCCATGATACAAATATGCTTTACTAGAACAACCTATGGTGTAGTCTGCTGATTCAGCAGAGAATGTAGGGTTAACTAAATGTTTTGCTTCAGTCCATTTATACTTATTAAACCTTCACTTATTGCAGTGAGCCATTTTTGATTAATGTTGCTATTTGTTTGATGGCTTTGCCGCAAGGTTCTCACAATTTCATGAAATATATTGCTGCTTAAGTTTGTTTGATCGATCAACTCCCAAATCAGATAGTTATGACAATTCACAATTAACTTTGATTTTGGGCTTCTAAATATAGTTGAGCTGTTCTTTGTAATGGGTGCTTAATCTGTAAATTTACTGTTATTTATTTTCTGAGTATTGACTGTTCATGATATTTTGGTAGAAGTTAGGAACACAATATACTACCAGGAAAATGATACAGTGGCCAGTTATTTTCATTTTTTGGGAAATGTAATATTTGTGCTGTACTTTGTACAGAGAAGCATTGCATATTGCACTTGAAAATTCTTATGATGGATCAAATCCTTGTGATGAACCGGTGATATGTGAATTCTAATACATATTTTTGGAGAAAGCAAATAACAGATGTAATCCAGCAAACAACAGATAAAGGATTTAAGACACCTGTGGATCTCATAATCTTACGAGACCTCATCAGTAAATTAGCAGAAATATCTCAATTACTTTCACTCTTTCAGATCCTCTAACTGTATCCTCAACAATAGAAACTTTCTGAATCTTTCTTGCAAAGGTATTCGAAGTCTAGTTCAGCAGCATTCCAGCTACAAATTGACAACCTGCAGAGTTAAAAATTCATTAATTTCCAGAAAGAAAAGATCATCTAATCTTTACCTTCAAAAAATGAAGAAACTATTAGTACTCCTTATGGAAGTAAATGAAGATTTTTTAAATGACAATTAAAGATGGGTTAAAATTGATTGAAAAAAGCACACCAAAGCAAAACAAAAACCTAAAACGAAAGACCTAAATTAATCTGTGCCAATTTACTTCAACAGGTCCTAGATACCATACCAGAAAAGTGATACATACATAGGGCTGCTAAGTATAAACTATCAGAGATATCTTAGAAATACTGTGGCAACAAACTGATAGTGACTATCAATGTAATTTAGTTAAAATCTAAGATAACAGACATAATTTCTTTCCTCTTCTCTTTCCCTCCAAAGTGAAAATCTTAGCCACCTTTTTTTTTAGTTTCCTTCAAAGATAAGATATTAAAAAAATAAGCTGATAACAAATTCAAATTTTAATAAAGGATAACATAAAGGATTTGGGCTTGATCTCAGGAATCTGAAATAGCAAAGAAGAGTAAACTTATGTTTTCCTAGATGGTTTTCATTTTTGTATGCAATCCATGGTCTTCTGGGCCTTTCATATCCTTTTAGCCTACATGACTGACAACATTGTCTTAACTTGGTTCTTACTGTCTGCTTTAATGGTATCTAATGTCAGTTCTTCAAACAACTTTAACTGAGGTATCACCAGAGCAAGGTTGATTTCCTGCATAACCAGTTGGAATTTTTGTTTGTTTGTTTGTTTTTGTTTGGTTACTTTGTTGATTTTGGGGTGGTTTATTTTTTGTTTTTGTAACCAGTTTGGTGAGTGTTTGCTAGTGTTGGTCAAAATAAATATAGCCAATATTGGCATGGTTCTCTTCTTTTAAGAGAGTTAGAGATTCTTATATTCTGTGGTGCTCATGCTCCTAAAGGGAAGAATGCTTTTGGCTGATAAATCTATTAGCAGACTAATGAACACATTTATGTTAATTGCACGTATTGCCAAAGGTTGAATAATGTATTGATTTCTCTTAGTTGAACTACTTATTTTTTCGTTTATCTCTCTTACCTACCCTCTTTCCCAGCTTGTTACATTGTTGTCCATGCTGAATCTCACCTAATTCAGAAGTTCCTTGGGATGACAACGACCTTACTTGTAAGGAGGGATGACAATGGCGTTACTGGTAAGGAGGGTGTGGGGTTTCACCCCCGGATTGGGATGACCCTGAAAGATGGAAAAGTCCCTCCTCCAACCCGTGCCTTCGAAGAAAGACTCAGTAGTCTTCTGTTGTCTGTTCTCAAGGTTGTTTATTGTTGGTTATCTACAAGATTCTTCTCCCTGAACTGCTGTGGCCCGTTCAGCAGCTCAGACAAAGGCACACTGCCCTCTCAGGGGGCTGGTGCTATCTTTTATATCATATATTACGTACTACATGTTTATGCTTTTTCTCCAATACCTACTATCTATATTGAATGGTGACTTTCTACTCTAAACCAATCTGTGAGTGCCAACATCACCAAAGACATGGAGGTTAGGAAGGAGAAAGAAAGAGGACAGGGCACACCCAAGTCCTTCCATCTTAGAACTCCTGACCCCCATGTACAAAACTTGGACCCCTGCGTACAAGGCTTAAAACCCCCTGTACAGCACTCAAAAATCCTACCCTTTACTTCGTGACTACTTCTACTACACTATCTAAACTTGTGTGTGTGTGGCTTGTAATTCTTCATACAGAGTTGGTAATTTGCTCCACGGGCTAAGATCAAAACCCCAAGAGTGTCTTTGGCTGCATGCCAGGGTCTCAGAGCCCCCTGCCAGCAGCTCTGGCCATCCAGGGCACCCAGAGGAGAGTCCTGGGTTCCAACAGAGGGAGAATAATCAGTGTGGGTATCTGGTTTGCACTGCAATTTCAAGTCTCTTTGAGCACTGTATGTCTCATTTCTAGGTGATTTCTGTAGCATGGGTAATATTTCAGGGGGGATTCACAGTTATATTGTGGAGCACAGGGAAATGACGTAAAATAGCATGAGAAAGTTCTTTGGAGTTGCTCCTGGCCTCTTAGCTGAGGGAAATGCTGTCTGGGTCTATGCTGCAAGACACAAATCCTCTGAAGTAGGTCCCAAATGTCTGATGCCATGAAAAGACAGAATGAATTCCTTAGGGTCTCTCATTTCTTTGTCAGGAACTTCAGATACATGTGCAGATAGGAAAGAAGGATGCTCTAGGGAAAGACTCATGAAGGAATTAGGCAGAGTGACCTGGGAAAGCAACTGACTTTAAAGAAAAGCTGAACTGAAAGCGAGCACTACTTCTCGCCAGAGGAGATTATTCTTTCAAGAGAATTTTGTGAGACCAGTATTTTGTCAAGAAAACTCACACATGTTGAGTAATGTGCAGCTGCTGCAGTTTTATTTCCAGTTATGACACCCAAAGCTACCAATGTAGTGCATTTTAAAATATTATCCTGAATTAGACATGTGTCTATGAGTATTTGCTTGTCTTATAGGTGCCTGTAGCCATTATATTGGATAATTAAGTAGCATTCTAATTAGACAACCTTAATGAAGTGTTTCAGAGACAACATGCATTCATCCTCATTTTCTCTGGTGTTTAGAAAGCACAAACAAAAGTCAATTGCAAAATATTGTGTAGTATAAGCTGGCTATTGTAAGTATATTTTGTTGTGAGTCTGCATTTGTGTATAAATACATAACCCTTATCAGGAATAAGAAAGTAATCAATACTCCACTGTTACATTACTTGTCTAAGGTTATGCTTTGTGGGATAGATTTAATATTTTGAAATAGACCGAAGAGAAAAAGCTCAGGTAGCTGAAGGTTACTATTCAGTTGAGGCTTTGATATTTCTGTTTTACCAGTGAGGACTGCATGTATTCTGCTGATCACTCAACAACTGAGACATTAAAACATGCTTACTATTCTTTAATTATTAAGAGTTAATAATAAAATGTTAATTACCAATAAAACACAAATAAAAGCTACTGCCAAGTTGGGGTAAGATGACAACATACAGAGATACAGTTCAGAAAACACAGGTTGTGTTCTTGATATCCTTATTCCTTGGGATGGTTGACAGGGAAACGTGACAATTGGTTTGAGTGATTTTTTGAGTGAGCAGGCCATTGTTTTTCTTATGGCATCATGAAGGGTAAGTGATTTCTTTTGCAACTGCAGGTTTTGTGGAGATACATGACCCAAACCATAATAAGACTTGGTGAAGGACATCAGTGAAGGGAATAGGGGCCTTTATTTTCAAAGTTGCACCAGATTACAGATGGCTGGATTAGAACCTTTTTTTTCTGATGCTGTACTTACAGATGGTGTGCTTAGCTGCTGTGCAATGCATGAAGTGGAAAGACAGATTTGTTTTTTAGTATGGGACACTGAAAGTGATCACATCACCCACAACAACTGTGAATTGCTTCAAACTCCTAAAGGAGAAGGCAATACAAACCATACTGTTACTGTATTTTCTGTGAGGAAGAAAGTCAAAGTGACAAGATTGAAGAACCACGGCTGATAGTAGAGCGTCATTACTATTAACATGTTTCATTAATTTCTTTCTCTACAGATCTATAATATTGTTAAATCTGCTTTCAGAGTGTTTTCTTTCAGAGTATTTTAAGGTCTGGCAGTTTGTCATTGTTTTTCAAATAGTTTTAAATCCTCTAGTTAAATTCTAATTGTACAAGATATTACTATTTATGACTCTTGTTTTTTAGAACATCTTTCTTTACCTTGCTAATTTTATTTTCAGTCTGGTCAAGCAATGTAACACTTATTAGGATATTAAAAACATAGCACTGAAGCTGTAAATAAGTCATTGCCTTCAAAAAAAAAGAACACAGATGAAAACAATATGATAAAGCTCGTTGTCGAAATAAATTATGCCTTGAGAAAAAAAGTAATTTGCACAATTAGGTGATACAATAGAGTGTTCCATAATTAGGTGCAATACAAGTGTAACCATCCTTAATATCAGTAGTATGCAAGCCTTTCAGACTTCATTAAAGAGTTCCATTGGAACATGTGAATAATAGGATTAATATAGCCATGGGCACTGCTGGGTCAGCTGGCAATAGATCAATCCACAATGTAGAGCATATTAAAAGGATTATAGATTAGCAATTAGATGGCTTTTTCGTGAGCAAGAAATAGTTCCTAAAGCTTTGCCAAAGGTTAACAGAGATAGGATGTCGATTTTTCCAGTTTATAATCCAGTAAGAGTTATAAGGTAAGGGAAGTTATGGCATTTTCAGGATGGTAAGAATGATATGAGCAAAACATAACAAACCTTTTAGAATCAGTGGCTTGGCTTCACAGAGGAACTGTTCTCACATGAAATGTAGAAGATGATTATAACATTTCTTACATGAAATGTAGAATGCTGTTAATAACTAAATCTCTAAGAAAAAAGATTTCAAGTGAACTGTCTGAGAGGTAAAAGGCACTTTTAAAGCCCTTTCTATAGCATTCTGTTTGAAAACTTTTGAGGCATTTCAGAGAATACATAAATAAGTTTTCTAATTCAAACTCTAAAAATCAGTGTTGAGCATTATTAAGATTATACACCACTGGGATTATAGTTGAACACTTATTTTTAGTGTGTCAATAATACAGATATCTAAGAAATTTTTATAGCTTCCTGATGAAATACTGCGTGGCAATATTGGTATGTTTTCAACTGCATAAAGAGAATGTAGTACGTAGAATCAATACATATTGATCACACTGGTAGCTGAGTCTCAGCATTTCCAAAAATCAGGTCACTTACTTGGATAACTCAGTGTGCTTTTATTTCATATGTCTAACTCTGAAAATATGGGCCTTTGTATAAAGGGACGCATAAATATATTTAAAAAGATGAAATGGGCATTCAAATTGGAAATAAATCAAGAATACCTGGAAATTAAAAAAATGAATAGCAGCCAATAATTTATTCAACAAACTCAAACATTTATGTCTGTTTATGAAGAACTTTTGCTCCCTCATTATTCAGCTGCATTGTTACCTTTCTGCAGCAATTTTGGGACAGAAACCTGACTGTTAATATTTTGCTGAGCCCATTTCTTACTCTGTAAGAAATGCTGGTGAATTTGCTGAGATTAAAGGCAAGCAAATAGCAATAAAAATTGTCTGAACAATGACTCTGCTAAACAACAAGGGATAAGTTTTAAAAAGGTTTTTTTTTCTAAGAAGAAGAAATATTTGCAAATTATTGCAAAAAAGAGTAAAAGAATTTGCATAAAACTATTTTATTTTTAAGAATTAATGGTTGTACAGTTTAAATGACATTTAGACTAATTAAAATACCTCTTAATAAATTAATGAAGTCACAGCTGCAAAATTTTTCATAAATTTTATGATACCACCCTGCCTTCGCTATAACAACAGCCCCATAGAGATCTGAGTCAGATGAAATGTTTAAAATTAACTCTCCCTTCTTATTCTGCCCAAACCAGCAACTATTTTGGGGCTATACCTACATCAGATACTTTTCAGCATCATTTACTGGTTTTAAAGAACAAGAATTTTCTTGTGGAATCTGTCTCTCTGAGTACCTGAAAAATTATGATGCAATCTCAGTTTCTAATTCTAAATGCCTCTTTATTGTACCCATTACATGTTATTAGTTTTAGGGCAAATGCATCCATTTTCTATAAGAAAAAAAACTTAAGGGATAGAGGATTATATACGATCTATGTAATTTAATATTTTTACAGTATTACTTTCTAATACTGAGGATATACAGTTATATTTTAATCTCAGTTAACCCCTATTTTTTCTAATGGCTCTTGGCAGTCAGAAAAGCAAAAACCACAATATTTTCTATTTTAAAAGTTTGAAGACTGCATTTTTGACTGAAATCTGTATAATTACTACTTTGACTTTAGCTAAACTATAAGAGAAATTTTATAAAGTAGGCCTTTCTAATTACAATTCTTTTCAATTTAGTTAAATTGTGACAGCTGCTCTGATTTTGACAGACAAGAAACAAAGTGTTTGCATTGCAATGACAGCCATGTCCATGACACTAATTGCAACTTTTGTTGAAAAATGTCATGAATAATGTTTCAAATAGGATCCAAACATAAAGCTGGCTCCTCACTCATTTTACTTTGCAACAGAGTTCTGGGATATTAACATTATCTTTGTCTTAGTTAGACTAATAATTTTTGCAGCAACTACATACAATGAAATAGGTAGCAGCCATCAATGAAACAGTCCAGTCAATTCACTGACTTTATGAAATGTTTGGCAGCCACTGCTCCTGAGTGACTAGAAGAATAGTGTTATATGCCTAATTATTTTCCTGTTTGATACAGAAAACATAAAATGATGCTGCATTTATTTCTAGAACTGAGATATTTGCATTTTTTTGTCAAAATCAAAAAGTGACAGCTGTTAAAGGTGGAATTTTCATAAGCTCATAGATAATGTAGGAACAGAAGGCCTGTCTGTTTTTGTTCATGTGCTGCATGCTTTTAAATTTGATTTAGTTGAGACTTTTTAGAGTGTTTAAATAATGTGAGAGTCTTATTTTCACTTTTTTTCCTTTGCTTTTCAGCCTAGGTTTGAAATTTTAATCCACCGTTAAATTGGATGCTTTTATAAACCTCACTGTGATTCTTACTATTCCTTAGGTGCCTACATAGCCCATATAAATATGGCCTTCAAAGAAAATCCTACCTGAAATATGCTTAAGGCTTCCCCAAGGGGAGGGAATGGCAAGGAAACATACCTCCCAATTCCCAATATTACTGCTCTGGGGATAACTGACAGATCCCCTAAGAGTCTGAAGAAATTATACTGCCCTATCTTCATAGCATTTCTCAATATGTATATGCTATACTTTAAATACCATATACTATACTATATGCTTGTCAAGAAAAAAAACATTAAGAAATTATACAATTGGAGTAGTTGGAATAAAATTGACAGAGCATTTTCTCTTTAGGAAAGTTAAAGGTGGGGAAGGGGAGACAAGATTAACTTTCTTAAATTGATACAGAGGTAACTTTCCCATGGGATCAATAATGAGTGCTGCATCCTTCGGGGTGCTTTGGCAGGACTTCCTTTCTATACCCCAGTACTTTGGCAAGCCTGCCTGCACATGTCATGAAGTACTCTTCAAAGTCAGCCCCATGTTTTCTGCCTTAAAATAATTCTGACATTATGACAGGTCACAGGATTAGCCTTTTTCCTGTACTGCATGGCATCTCCCTATGTCCGGACTGAATCAGGTTTTTTTGATTTATGTCTTCTAAAATGAACTCAGATTGCCATGGCTGCTTATTGCTTATCTATCAATGCATTATATCTCCAGACCTCTGTCTGGTTTCATAATTTTCTTTCTTGTCAGCCCACACAAATGTCTTTTTAATGTCACCTTCTCACTTTGTATTAGGAGTTCAGACCCATGGAGATGAGCGTGGGAAACTCCCTCAGCCCTTTCTGTATCAAACAGCTGGCATGAAAATACCTCTCCTCACTCCCTTTCCAACATACAGCTTCTTCCCTATGGAAACACAGAGGACTAATATTGAATGAACCCTCACACTCCAGTACCTAAATCCATATCACAGCAGCTGGGTAGGCTGAAGTTTACAATTATGCAGAAATGTATAATTATATGAAGGAACTCCTCCTCCAGTAACTAGCACTTTTCCTTTTGTAGACAAAGATTTCTCACAGAGGCTATGTTGTTTCCTCTTCACTTGAGAACTTTACCTTATGGATAAAGTAAGTACTTATGGGAGTTACAATGACTAGGCAATCTGTTCTTCTCGGAGTCCTTTTCCATTAACTTTTCCTTTAGGAAATGCTCCCCTTGTGGTAGTGTCCTACAAATCCCTGGCCTCTGTCTAGATCTCTTCACCTCCACAAGGCATTGTAAAGTCTCTACTGCTAGCACCACATTGCTCAACAAGTTACTTCTGCTCAAGCTGCAGAAATTCATAGTTATGTTAATAAATAAAGAGCAGTGATCTCCTCTGAAAACTTGCTCTGTAAGTGTGAATAATCCAATTCAATTTCCTTTGCGTTTGGATTTAGCTGTTGTAATATATGATGTTTACTGTAAGCTCAAAAGGGCTATGTCCATCACAGTCTAACTATGTCCTTCTTCTCAGAGTGGATAATTTCATGACCTGTTCAACTGTTAAAAGGGTAATATTCAGATTCCTGATTATGCTGAGAAATTGCCTCTGAACAGCCATCTTGGGCAGTCTTGTTAAACCAACAAGGTATACAACTTATGGATCACAAATTTCTTGATAGATCCTCTTGCAGAATAGGTATATAATTGATTGAACCTGTTTACCTTTGCTTATAATATATTTCCTTTGGGAATCATTTCAGTTTATTTTTTTCAGTAAGCTGAAAAAAAACCCCCAACTCTACCCCATGTGCAAAAAAACCCCCCAAAAAACATAATAGAAAAATGTCACAGTATCACCAGAGGAAGTCTAGTAGTGGCTGTCCTTCTTGTCTCTAAAGGATTAAACTAAATGTTTCTACTCTTCTCTGTTTTTAGGCTTATTGCCAATGTAATGTCTGTATGTGTCCTCTGTCCCATTGGGAAGTTGTATTTATTTCATCATATGTTACAATAATCTCCATGAGTGGAAGTAACAAAGGAAAGTAAAGACCTAGACAGGTAAAAAGCCAAAGAAACAGCAAAGCACTGAATATTGAAAGGAACTGAAAGAGCAGAGTGCACATTATTTCTAGCTGTATAAAACATATATGGTGATAGCAGGTAATCATAGCTCCTACTTACTACTCTAATATAGGACTAAAAAGGGGAGTATTGTATGATGGTTGAAGATACGCCTGGAACAAGGCAAAATTTGCTGGAGGAAATTCTCTTTAGCAGTTAGAGACAAAAAAGATGGGGTATTGTGGGAAATTTCCAGCCTGCCTGAGCCATTCTGCAGCTCCTCTGGTGTGCGTGAGGCTGGAAAGGTTCTGAGCAGGGCAGGGCTTCAGAACTCTGTGTTTGTGTGTGTGTGTGTGTGTGTCTGTGAGAGTGTGTGTGTGTGTGTGTGTGTGTGTGTCTGTGAGAGTGTGTGTGTGTGTGTGTTAGGCATTTTCTGTTGCCATTACAAAGAAATGTGCTTTTCATCCTTCAGTCTGAACTGCCTTTGCTTCTCACCTGCTTGCTGGCCTTGTTAATAATCAATCACATTTTAGTCACTTAACCTTTGTTTGCTGCTCCCTGCCTCTTTTGCTCTTTTGCATGTTGCAGCGGATGGCACGGCTCCAGCTGTTTGTTGATTAACAAATGTGCACTGTATGTGCTGCAGCCATTTTCACTTCTTCCCGGAGCCTTTTGCTGCAGCCACTTTAGCTGCTTCTTTGCATATTGATTGAACAGTGCTCGCATTGAGTATTGACTGTCACAGACAATGTTCCTCACTTACCATTACTGCCCTTGTTTCTTTCTCCCTCATCACCATTCCTGTAAATACTGATGTTCATCCAGTTTCTCCTGCCCTTATATTTCTCCACCATCTGCCTCTTTGTTTCATTCTCATACTTGTAAATCAACCACATACAATCATTTCTTTTCTTTTTTGCTATTGCATTTGAGAACATTTCTCCTAATCACCAGTATGGCCAATCTCAGGAGTTCAGCATTCAGAAATCATGACTCAGCCTCCCTCTTCTCTGATATCAGGTTACTGATCTAATACTGAAAAAACCTTTATTATTTTCCTTTTTTTCCCTCAGAAAATAAATATAATCATCTAGCCTTTTAAGGAATGTAGGAAACCTAGGTAGATATACAAAGATATTGTTTACAACCCCTGGGAAAATATTATTGTCTTAAGAATAAGAATAATAAAAAAATTAAAGCATCTGCTATCACCAAAAAGCAAGAGCCTGATATCTGAAGACAAAGAGCAGCTAAGATAAAGACAGGAGGAAAGAGAGAAGAGCGCACACACTGCCTGAAGTGGCAGGAGCTGAAAACAAACATGCCAACTCTATAAACCACTAGTCATTTAATGGAATACAACCTTGTGAGAAGGGAAAAAAACAGCTTTAAGGAAACAAGAAAGCAAAAAAACAAATCTCCATCATATCTCTGGCACTTTGGTTATCATGTGTTTGAATGTAACATTGTGACATTGAGCTGAAGATCAATGGAGTGAGCGCAATACGAAAGAATGTTGGAAAATGTTAAGACTCAGGGGAAGAATGAGTCTTCCATCTTCCCTGTATGGGGGAGGAAGAAAGAATCAACACCATTCTCCTCCTGGCAAAGAGAAAGAAATTCTGTCCCCAACATCACTTGCTTTGCTTTGAGTGAGTGACTGAACTAAATGACCTCTACTGGCGTCTCTCAATCTCACGTGTCTGCTGCAAACATATTTTTAGTAAAATTGTGAAATTATGCATTTAAACCTGTTTTCTGTTGATATTATTCTTCTTTTGGTTTTGTTGTAGTTGTTTGGGTTTTTTTATTTCTATCCTCAAAGTAAGATTTCATTGGCAATTTTCTGTCAAAAGACTTTCTAGCATAGGGTTGCTACATGGAAATATGTTGTCAGTGTAAGGACAGGACACCGCTTGAACATTTTTGTTATCAATTTAGGAATATCACAAGTAAAGCTGTCTTTAACTGGAATATCTTGATTTTTAAATGAAATGAAGGAATTTTATTTTGGGACAACAATAAATGCACTCCAATTACAGTCTTGGAGCTTCCTATTTGTTTTCTCTCTGATGATTTGAGTTCTCTTTACAGGCTGCATTTCTCTTAATGTATTCCAGCCTCATCCTTGCCTCATTTCCAGGAATGTGCTGGAAACCCTATAAACTTGGTCTGTTATGAGAGATGTAATTTGGCTTTAAAAAAGCCAAAGTTTTAGAAGAAAATATAATTTGGTATCCAAATCAAAACACGTAGTAAGTTTTTGCCATCAGGTCTCAGGATGTAACAAAAAAAGGTAGGGAAAGTGCTAAATACAGGACAGGAAAGAAGAAATCCTGCAGAAGTTCCCCACTCTCAGGCATGAGCAGGGCACAAATTTGCTTGCTAAGTGAAGCACAGACAGTGAAGACATGGGGTGGCAGGAACTGAAAGCAGGGTTTGCTGAAGACAAGTGAGGTAGAGCAAATGTACCAGATTGAGCCCTAAGCTACACAGGCCCACCAGGGTCAGTGACCATGCCAGGGGCCAGGCAGGTACTGCTCAGTGCCGTGTTTAGCAAACCTTCCCCACCAAACACAGACTTTCTTTTTTTTTGTGGAATTTTTACTCATCACTCATTTTCACATGGATTTCTTCCCCGCGATTTCTTAGGTCATTACAATATGCAAAGCCATTTTTTAAAGCAATTAAAAAAAATTGAATGAGCTGACATGTTCCTTTGAATTCTTGTAAAAATGCGTGTGTTTCAACTTTCTTTTCTGAAAAGCTTCTCCTGTGCATCGTGGTTGTGAAGATGAAATAATTGACTCAAACATATTCTGTATATAGTAATATAAAGTGGGGAAAAATGTATATTTGTTTCTTTTAGTTCAAACTTGAACTTTAAATGCTGAAATAATCATGTATGAACATTTGAAATATTACTTCTATATTAAATGTTGCACTTTCTATTTCTAGCTCATGTTTGCTTAATCTCACCTTGAACTCGGATACTCCTTAGAAACTTCTTGTACTTAGACACTTTAAGTCTTCCCATTTCAGGTCCTTCTTTGACTGAGTGTCTTTGAGGTCACCTTGATGATTCTTAGACTTCTCTCTTTCAACTGATGGTATAAATTACCCTTTCCCCCCCCCAGTTCGTCCACTATCTTTTGCTCTTATATCCATTCAAGTCACTCCATCTTGCCCTGTTCCTTACTCAATGACCCAGTTTGAATATTGTTATTTTGATAATACCTGTATTTTCTCCTGCTTGAGTAGGGTCCTACTCTTGAGAGTACTCTTATCCTCTTATTTGAAACTGAAATTCTTTACAATAAGTTTAGCTTATGTACAATGCATTTTTAAATGGTCATATTTTACAAAGTGGAGTGATATAGAAGACAGCAGCAAACTAAGAGAGTATCTGGTGCTCAGATTCACTCTATTGTGGCTGCCTATATTCCCAAGGACCATAACATTTAGTGAAGGAGACTCACATATATGAGTGAAGTTTTCTCCATTCTTGGCCTTTGGTAATAATAATGTAGGAATAAAATTAAAAAACTTTAATTATAATTATGTAATGACTTGTTCTGTGTGGTATGTGCTAAACTACTGTAATATATACCAGCACTTTCATATTACCAAGCACTGCTTTTGGGATCATTCCATAGCGGCACAGAATTTTCATATTTAATTTCATTTTCCTCAAACCTAACTGCTTTTCAGAGACTAACTGCAGCTTTGATAAATGTTCTTTCTAGACTAGTTAATATCTTAGGCTTATAAAAGGTATTTTAATAAAAAAATGTAGCTCCCAGCTAGAGCCCAGATTTCAAAGGATAAGAACATCTACTTTTCCATTTCTTTTTTTTTGGAATTAGTCACTTTAGTTTAAAGACTTTTTTTCCAGGCTGATTAAGAAGAAAGACTGACAAATTGAACTTCAGATTTACTCTTTCACCAGACTGATACAAGAAGCAGGTAATGAGATCAACTCATTGTTAGTCACAAAGAGGTTTCTTTGAAATGAAACGTCAGACATACTTATTGCTTTAACAGTCACAGAGATTGATACAAACAAAAGCAAGACACTTAGGCCTACATTTTCTTCCATAGCTGCTAAAGTAACTAATGTGTATCCTTACAGCTTCTCAGAACTGCCACCAATCTGATACCAATTTGAATTCTTAAAACTGCATTAATACTAATTTGCCAACAGTGTACTGTATTTTTTGTAAAGCTACTGTGTTGGTGTAGAAATTTCATCTCTCTCCTCTCAAGTAAATAAAACCTCAGCTATCATTTTTTCCAGAAGACTAATTGTTTTCTTTGTATTAAAAATGTAGGAATAGCAAAGAAATAAAAAAAGAGCAGGGTTCAGAATCAGCCCCTTCCCCCATCACCCCATACAAGCTGACGAGCCAATTGACTTTTCCTGTTAGCAGACAAATTTTAACCATGTTAATAGAATGTGCTCATTTACTAAAGAATCAAAGAATCACTGAATTAATTAGATTGGAAAAGACCTTTGAGATCAAGTCCAACCTATGACCTAACACCAACTTGTCAACTAGACCATGGCATTAAGTGACACATCCAGTCTTTTTTAAATACCTCCAGGTACAGCGACTCCACCATCTTCCTGGGCAACCCATTCCAATGCCCATTCACTCTGTCTGGGAAGAGTTTTTTCCTTTTTTTCCTAAACTTCCCCCAGTGCAGCTTAAGACTGTGTCCTTTTGTCCTGTCCCTGGTTGCCTGGGAAAAGAGATCAACCCTTACCTGGCTACATCCTCCTTTCAGGCAGCTGTAGAGAGGGATAAGGTCCCCCCATGAGCCTCCTTTCTACAGGCTAAACACCCCCAGCTCCCTCAGCCCCTCCTTGTGGAGTTTGTGTTCTAGACTCTTGTTTGTCTAGACACCAGCCTTGTTGCCCTTCTCTGGACACCTTTGAGTACCTCAACATCCTTCCTAAATTGGAGGGCCGCACTGGCCTGACAGATAAGGACTATATTCCAAGATGAGGAATTAAGTCAATTGTAAAAACTTTTCCAGGTTCAATAAGACCCACCAGCCTTGGCGTGAGAGGAAAGCTAGTGAGTTATGCATAAAACAAATCAGGAGATAAGTGGATGGAGTGGGAAGACCTAGTCGACTGGTGATCTGGATGGTTTAGGAAATTTTAAGAGCTCCTCCATGGAGTATTTTTTCTGCTACATATCCTTGATAGGAAGAGACAGAAGAATACCAGTAACTAAAGGAGAGAAAGAGAAGATGGTTGTACTAATTTCTTTGCTATGAAACATCATGAGTAGAATCAGCACTCCTCTGTCACTTCCCCTTCCCCCTTCTCATCCATACACTAAAGACAATGTTCATGATTTGAAGGAAAATTTCAATGAAACCACAAAAAACTTCTATACCCAGGATATGAAGGATTAAAGTTTTAAAGTTTGCATGCAAAATATCTAATTTTACTAGCTTTTCCTGGGTTTGCTGTAACAAAAAATTTATTATCTCTATCAACCAAGAATTCCTTTCTCACCTAAAAGTTCCTTTTTTTTCCCTCTCCTCTCTGACCTGGCCTTGATTTCTGCCTCTCTCTTACTGAGAAACCTGACTTATTTGCATTCCCTTTGGTACTTACAGTACTCATAGTTCTGCTTTTCAGCAGAGGATACCATATCTCTCTTTTCAACTATATCAAGCTCCCACCAAAAGAGAGTAAAATTGCTCCTTTTTTACAAGAATGCATAAAAATGAGAGACTCAACTACAGCATGTCTGAGGAGACGTCAGACAAGCAGGACATATTTACTATGTGCAGATTATAAATACCCTTCTGAAAAATACATTTTGTTTTTGTAGTTGACAAAAATAGGCTGATCATGAAGAGTTTGGGGAGCAAAGTTCTGGTGATGTAATCAGTTGTGGAAGTTTTTGGGGCATCCTTTTGGGGATGAAAGGTTGCTATTTAGCAATTCATCTTTACAATCATGGGTGAATGAGACTATCTTACTTCAGTCCTCCTGCTGCTCTATTGATACACAATGTATCAGCCCTGCTATGGGAATGAGTGACAATACCTGTTATGACAAAATCCACATCTGCTTTTCTCCTACTGGGACACCCATGCAAAAATAATTCCCAAAGGCAGATGTACGGTTTCTTATTGTCTTCCATTGTGAAACCGTAAGAAGTGAGAGTGCAAGAGAAAATCTGAATCAGCATCATTATAAAAATACTAATTTTTAAACATTTTTCTTTTTTAAAAAATTGAATCGAGTGTGATTTTTATTTCCATTTTGATATGAAATAGTCTCTTCTTGGCCCTTGGGATCAGTTGATTTCTCTTTCTTGAAGTGTTTGTAACTTAAAACAAAACAAAACAAAACAATACAAGCCACACCAATTTGGAGTGAAAATCCACCAGCTACTCCTATGAAGGTAGCCAGCCTGATATTTCCAGTCCTCCCTGCAAAGTTTGTGTTCTGGATTTGCTGGCAGTTGGCTCAGTGTGCTGTTCCTCTGGGAAAGTACACCTAAAATGATGCAGCACCCAAGGCACTTGTGTGATGTTTAGAATTGTTATGAGCGGCATAATCTGATAAAATGACACCTATAAAAGTACCATTTAACCATATTGTATTATGTGTCTGTCAAGACAATAATTTTCAGGAAAGAGAATCTTTTTTTCCCCTCCCCTTCCTTCCACTTCATTTTTTGAGAAAGTGTTCCGTTAGTGCTATGTTTTAGTGCTCTGTTGGAGCTGGGGTACGTAAGAAGCTTTTCCTCCATTTCAAAAGAGACAGAGATATCATCAGACTGGCAGCAAACTCAGATTCCCTCTGGTGTGCCACAGTGTGTGTGGCATTTACAGGCAGTGGTGCAACTTCCCTCACAGTACATGACTGCTTCCTTCCCTGGTTGGGGAAGGAAGGAGCAGCCCTGGTTTGCATGTGGGAACTGATGGACAGGAGATGTTGCATGTGTTTCCTATTTCCTTTATTGATGTTTAGACCCTTGAAAACCATATTCTGCAGTACCACCAACCCCACCAGTAAGGGGGTTGGGAGTAAATAGAGTCCAGTTTCCATTCTCACCTTGCCTGTTCCTTACGCTACTACGAGGAAAGCCCAGCCTGGCCCTTCAGGTGTTTTCCCTGCACTCTACAAAGGTTCACACATTCCCTATCTCCTCAGAAGTCTGCTAAGGTCTCAGCTGCTGGAACAAGGAGCACTATGCTCCTGATAGACCCCTTCATCTTGCAGGAAAAAAACCTGAATTTGCCTACATTGTTAAGAGAAGACTTCATTTTTGTTGCCCTTTCAGAAATGTTTGCATGATACTAGTATAAAACCAAATTTTCAGTGAATTGGAATGGTTTTTTACATTTACTTAAACATATTTTCCCTTCATACTTTTAATTAGGAAAAGCAACTAAAATCTGAAATAAAGAGTTCTTTCAGGTAAAAAACACACCAAAAAAAGAAGATTCTGTTACACAGTTTTTGGAAAAAAAGGCAGCAGAAACTGAACCTTTCTAAATTTATTTTCTGATGAGTCAGTATTTTCACACAAAATAACATTTCCCAGACAATTTCCTAAAGGGCTGTAGAGTCTTGGCTAGATTGTAGATACACCTGTTCCTCAGTGTTGCACTAGCCCTCAGAGTTATCAAAGTTTATCTGTAGAATTAGTTGATTAGAAAATATTTTAAGTTCTCTTCTAAAATATATACTGCATTTTGAAGTTTTGTTTCATGTATGGTAATGCATCTGCAGATATTAATCTGTACACTTTTCTGTTCAACTTAGCAACCATGACTGTGAATATATGTTTAAAACAAAAATTTAAATAATAACAAAACCCCCTGCTTGCTCATTTTTAACACTGGAATGTTAGTAATGGCACAAAACTGGCTTGCTGTGTTGCCCCTTTGTGCTGCAGTCCTGATAGGATGCCATGATGAGCTTACTCTTTTCAGCCTAAGGGCTTAACATCCACAGCATATGACAATTTTCTTATCAGAGTCTGCTTTGCAAAGCACTCAGGGAGGAGGGAGTGGACTGTCATATATGGAATGGTGTGGTAATTAAGCAACACTGTTCAAGCATGGAATGTGAAAAAACCCAAGGGCTTCACTGTTAGGCTTCTTACATGATTGCAAAACATGCCAGTGCACAGCTTTTCTGCTGTGCAATAAGGGACTTTTTATTTTTGAGAAAAAAAAAGAAGCAGTTATTAAACTCAGCATGGAGACAATCTGAAACAGGATCTTCATCAATCAGATTAACTACTTTCCAAGATGAAAGTAGACGAGGCACAGTGTGAGCCTGAGAAGATATTTATCAAAACCCATATTAATAACCACTTTCAGCCTTCTCCTGACAGTTTCATCTTAGCTTCCATGTTTAACATTTGAGTATCATATGTTTTTGTCAGGATGAGGCTGCTAAGAGCATCAATTAATTAATTCCTCTGAAGTATGGTTTGGAAAGGTAATAAAGTAACATTCCCTAAGGCCATAACCAGTAATGGTAAGCAGCATTCTGGTGCTGTGCAATTCGTTACTTCAGAAAGAAATTAAAAGCATGGAATCATTTCCACTTTTAAAAGCAGAAGATATTCAACTTTATTTTAATAAAATTGCTGAGAGGGATCCATTTTTTAAAGAAATATTTTCAAAGCTGCTGAAAAAACATTGCTGCTTTTTATTTGTTTTATTTTGTTAGAAAAAAAAGTAGAATGCTTCTGGCAAAATAAAAGGCAGAAGAGATGACTGGAATATGTCTTAACACTGTTATTTATTTGCTATCATTATTATGATTTGCCTTGTTATTTGGGTCTTACTGTTCTGTTCTGGAATTTTCACTGTGGGGTGAAGGAAGCTGGCTGACAATACAGAGAAATTAACCCTCTCCTTGTTCTCTTAAAATTCTCACTGGGAATTTCAAGTATATAATAACTTGTTCATCCTTTCCCCTGGTTAAAACCAGTGAGATTCTTGTTTCTTTAACTCTGTAGGAAAAGAGATGTTTTTTCTTGTAAGTAGTGGAAGAAAAGCAAGGATAAAGAGCTGTTTGGTGACACAGAAAAACATCAAGGTAGTATTTTTTCAAAAATTAGAAGCAAGCAGATTGTTGTTGAACTTGGATACACTGCTTTAATCTTGTGAAATAGATGCACTCTTACTTCCACATCCTTGTAGTCCCACCACAAAGTAATGCATCTATGCAAAAAGACATATGTATGTATGCTGTTGACAACAGTAGCTCTTTTCTTGCTGCCTGTGGGAATGTCAGTCTGCATAGCTGGTATATCCTAATGACTGCACGAGCCAGATCAAAATATTCTGCTTGCTAGTTACTAAATAAATGTCTTCACACATTTTATATTAATGTATTTCAGTCTGATCTTGTCAGAGAATAAGATTCAGGCGTTCATAGTTTACATCTTCTGTGTGAATTGTGTAAATGTGTGTCTATGATCCCTTTGCCTATCAATTCTCTTTTATAGCTTTTGAGTCTTTTGACTACTTGGTTTGGGGTGGTTCTGAAGACATTTATGTTCATGGGAAGTAACTGCTTTGCCCTCCAGGATAGCTGGAGAGGCAGTTACGGCAGAATAGGCTGAGAATAAGAAACTTGGTGAGCTTTCATAGAGACAAACAGGACAGGGATGTTGTCTCTTTCCCCCACTGGAACAGGTCAGAAAACCATCCCCAAACAACAAATGCTTTTGACATCCTATAAGAACTATGTTGATTTATGTCCCTATTCTACGTGGTGGGGCTTCATCTGGACACAATCGTTCAGAGACAACAGACCAAAAGAGCCCTGAATAGCATCATCTTCCTTCCGCAAGAGTAGAGGTCAGTAGCCTGCAAACTAGACCTCCCAACAGACAGTGTCATCATTTCCAAAATCAACTTGTTTATAAAGAATATGGATGATTTTGTCATAAATTTTTAGGTAGTCAAATATCCATAAAACACCCCTTGTATTATACATGGTGAAGGCATAAATTTGACCTCCTATAACCTTCAAGAAAATTACACTTTTCCTCCTTCCGGGGAGGAATATCTATCTGCTTCATTGCTCACATTGGAGTGAAAATGGCTCAGCTATCCCTTTCCTCAATGAGAGAAGCAATGTCTTGGATCTTATAGAAGATGGAATAAAAAAAACCAAACCCACTAACAAACCAGCCAATCAACCATGATATCTATACTCAGCTGTAGGTTTTGCACTTTCATTCTGACAATGCATGGGACTGGGCATCAATAATATCTGGAGATCCATTCTGTAGAGATCCTATGGCACCATCCAGATAAGCTCAAATATTTTGGAGGATCTGTGAAGAACTTGCTACATTCTGACTCTAACAGCTGAGCAAAGCATTTAGCATTTCCAGCAGAAAATTCACCTCTGGTGAGTAGGGATCTGTGTCAATTCTCCTGGCCATGGCCAATCTTAGGACCTGCTTGCTCCTGGTCTTCTGAGTTTTATTCCAAAATGGCCTGCCTGGACTCAGATTGCTGATGTTTATCAGCCTTTTTGTTTTATCAGCCTTTTTGTTGCCCTGGGGATGGGACTCTAGTCAATCAAAGAAAGGGGAGACAAAAATTGGAAACAAAGTTAACAGAACACAGAATTTTCTTATAGAAATTTTTGACTTACACAGTAGATAAATTCCATTAGCTGTCTTCTGAGCTGTTTAATGTTTCTATTTTGTTCTCTTTCTTCATTAACTGATATTGTGGAGGATTTATGCTTGATTGGTGAAAATGAAACAAATCTAAAATTTTTTCACATAAAATAAAATATAATTTTCAAATTTACAGATGGACTATGCTCATATACAAGGTCAGGAGTGAGGGTGGAGACACAAAGGTGTTCTCTGACCAATCAGATGAACTGGTATGAATCAGATTCAAAGTCCCGTGGAATTCCTCTTTGCTCTTCTCCATGTATAAAATTGCTATTTATGTATTCAGACCTAAATACCTCTGCAGAAATATGCAAATCTGAAGCGGTTTGGTGCAAATTTTTTTCACCATTATCTTTTATATAGTGTAAGGTAACTATAAGTGAATTAGGAATATAATACACATAACACATGGGGACTTTACCAGGAGCGTGAGAAGACTGGTGAGCAGCCAGCCAGAATCACCAGCTGAGGTCCCTTGATTTGCATTCAGAGGTTACAGAGCATACAGCTAGAGGAGGATTATGGAATTGAAAGGTCTTAGGCGCAGGAAGACTGAGTCTATAAGTGCTGTAAAGAAAACTGAGAAAAACTCAGGAAGCTGAGAGTTGAAACAAAACTAGTTTGTCTTATGTTCTAATTTGGCTTCAGAGATTTAAGGGGGTTATTTCTGCTAAATCTCATAGATTGTGGCTGAACCCTCTGAGTGTCAGAAGATCTGCTATTACTGTCTTCCCTGCTAGGGTGATTGTTGTTGCTGGATAAAGAAGGTGTACATCAAAGCAGAAGGATTAATGTGATTTAATACCACTATTCAATCTGCAATTCTGCACATGGAATTGATTATTTTGGTGTTTACAGCTGTGGAAACTTAACATTTGAAAATGCACAGCACTTTTTGGTAATGTAATTAATGTTAAAGAAATATCATCAAACTAAGAGTATGTCCACATGCTAAGCTGACCAAATGCTGCGTGACCATGCTGAAAATTAAATTTTGGTAGGCAAGATCTGTGAGGCACAAAAATGAGTATACTGCTTAAGATCAGTATAAAACACTGATGCTAAGAATAGCCTCTAGATCCTAACTACACTTAACATTGCAAAGAGACTTGTGAAATAATACCAGCCTACAATTTCTACAACATCCTGGGATTCTGAGACCTTTTTAAACAAATATTTCCTTTCATGAAGTTTTGTGCTGTGCTCCACAGGGTCATTGGGACAGGTCAAAAACATTATGAAAAATGTCCTCTCTTTTTCTCCTGTTTTGAAAATATTTCCTTGCTGTTTGCTGACTATCAGTTTTGGTTACTTTGTGTTACTCCCAAAGCATGAAGAATGAAACTGAAAACAAACACAATGCTGTTAAACACACACAGACAGCTACAAAAAAGAAAAAGGAGAAAATAAAGCACTTCTGCAAATGTCTTACTATTGAGATGTTGAGGTTGTATGTGTATTACATGATCACATATGTGGGTAACAGCATAGTTTTACCTAGTGGATCCACAATATACAAGATGTGTCTTCATAGTCAATGACTTCAGTCTGACAGCTCCTAATTCCTGACCATGATAATGTAGGCTATAATTCTTTAGAAGACCTGAATGGATTTATTGTGTTTAGTTTTTGATCCTGTAGAGGTCCACTGATATTCAGGATCATTCTTGTAGCAGTGTTTGTATACTCTGCTAGTAGATGAATTCAGTTTGTGGTGATTTCCGTCCACATCAAGTTACAGGGATTCTCTGGTATTTAAAGCAAATTTGTGAAACTCCTTTCTGAGCATTACCATTCTATTTGAAAACCTTCTGACCGACAAAGAACATCATTTTTCTGAGTCAAAATGGATGCTTCCTGGTAAACAGCTCTTGCCCAATACTGTTTAAAAGCTCAGGTATTGAGTGAGTCACTCAGAGTGGCCATACCCTCAATAAATATTGTACTGCCCTATTGCCATATTAAAACACATACTTTGTATAAGCTAGGGCTTGGTATGTTCAAGTTATAGTCTTACACAATTGGCCCATTGGTCTCTGTCTGAGTTTTCATCCAGAAAATGTTCTTCAGTCTTTCCTGAACACTTGCATGGAAGTGTTTTCAGTGTTCATGTCCTTGGGCTGACTCTTAAGTGGAAGAGAGTTTGTCTGGGATAACTGGAATGTCATTGTTGCTCATACAGCACTTTTTTGCAACTTATCTTTCCACTTGGACTTTTAAAATTACATTTCTCCCTTTATTTTTGTTTTATCCTTATTTTTAATTTACTTTGTCCCATAACTTCACTACTCAGGACAGTCTACATAATCTACATGGTTCCACTATGGTTCCTGTTCTGGGTTTAGCCAGGACAGGGTTAATTTTTTTTGCAGTAGCCAAGTAGCTTGGAGACCTGTGGGCATATTTGGGTTGGTTATTCCACAGAAAATACATCACCCCTGGGGGCAGAAGGAAGGGAATCTGCTTCTGGGAAGATGGGTGTAGCTTGGGGTGCAACAAAGTGTGGCAGGGTGGGGAACCCTTTAGCCACTGCTCTTTCTCTTGGGGTCAAACTGCCTTGGGTCAGGATGAGTGGGCATTTTTCATGTAAATCACCGTCTCTTTTGTAGACTTTCTGTTATTAGCATTGTTGTTGCTACTGTTCATTTTCTTATCTCATTGCTTTTTCCAGTAAGACATTCTTATCTCAATTTGTGATCTCTGCCTTTTGTCTCCCACTAGAGAGGGAGAGGGTTTGTGGTTTCCTTTGTAGTGAGAGTACTAAGTTGGGGAATATCATTCCTAAACCATGACAATTCTGTATCATGACTCAAATAAACATGAAACTGATGAGGTCTGTAATTTTGTATCATGTGATTTTTAATAGCTCGATGTACCTTTTTTACTTCCCGATGGTTTTGAAAGCTCAAATAGAGTTTCTTTATCCTTTTGCTTCTAGTTTGCATACTGACCTATGGCAGCTGTGCTTGTTCATAACTACATGCTCACAATGACATAAATCCCTTTCAAAATGACATATCTTGTGGTCTGCACATTCAAGTTTCATATATTCAATTGTAAAGCTACAAAGAATCTCCTTGCAGCCATCTCACACAGGAACTGAAGACTGCCTTATGTTTTTGGAGAAAATATGTCCTTTTGCTTACTTTTACCAGCAAATAATGTATGGCCAGAGAGGAATAGAATTTTTGAAAATAAGGAACCTACAGAAATATTGTCAGTAATGAAACCAAAATTTTACTGTGATATGCAATCTAAAAGATCCATGTTCCCTACAATTCTGTAGAAAACAACTATTTTGTAGTACTGGACTTCTGAGAAAAACTTACAGATTATTCTTCCTGCCAGAATCAATAACAAGAAATAAAATGGAATGTCCCAGCTGGTCATTTGAAATTGTGTTCCTATCAGTTAAAGTATTGGAATTAGACTGGACTGTATTTTTAGACAAACTATCGGTCTCTGTTAAACAAATTTGAAAGGTAGCAGGAGACCACTTCAGCTATGTCCTGGCTGAAAACATTTCACCTGAAGGAATTAGCCCATGCTCCTTGGACCCAGAATTATAATGCCATCTGGCAGATATTATTTCAGCACCAAGTTCTTAATGAGATAAGGTCGAGCCAAACATGGATTCAGGGTACAAAAGAATTTAATAATCTTTTATTCATACTAGTGAACATTTGCATATACTTTATGAGAACAGTTATTACAAGAAACTTTTCACCTTCTAGCATTCTTTAAAATATTTTGGCATGTAGATATTCCTAAAAGATCCACAATGTTTTTATTTCTGTTTTTTTTTTCCTCTATTTAAATTCTTGAACTCAAGTATTTGGATTCAAATTTACGTAAAAATAATTGCATTATGTCACACATAAGTAAATGTATTTTATAATCAGAGGCAAGTAATAGTAGAATACTGAAGATCCAAAATTCTCGTTTCTAATCAGTGTAGGTTAGAACAGTCAAACGTTTTAAAATTTCAACCTTGAAGTCCAGTCATCCCTTGTGTTAGTGAATTGGGCATATTGCAGTTCTTTTACACCATGTCACGCAGGGAACAGTACTACTAGCAATATGTCTGCTTGCTCTCAACTTCTTAGCCATGATGAAGGCTGAGGGCAGTTTTCAGTTCAATTTCAGATGAAACAAAGAGATTTAAGCAAAAAACATTTTGTGCAGCCTTATCATGTACACTGTCTAATGCAGCTCTGAGTATTTTCATTACCCACTTAATGGAAAGGGTCTAGTTAAGATTCATCTTGCCTTGGTTACATGTAATGCATCTGGCCATATTTGAATTAATTGTATAAGTCCCATTAGAGTCAATGAAGATATAGCCAATACAGTCAATGGCATCCAGAGAGCAGTTAATCTTGTCCTAAATTTGATCAGATGAATTGTTCTTTAAACTCCATTAACTATATTGATTATCTCCCCAAGAATATAATGGAATTCAGACAGTAAGTCTGCTTTGGACAGGCTAAATGGTAGATATCTAAAGTAAGAATTTCATGCTCTCAGCCATTGCTCTCTGCAATGAAATCTGGTTGAAATACTGGTGACTTAGAAGCATTTCAATTTAAGAATAATATTCAGGTTACAAAAAACTTCACAGGGGAGCAGAACTTTATATTGCAGCTCTGGTTGCCTAAATAGCAAACATCCTTGGAAGAAAAGAACTGATTTCTGTTTGCTCTTTTGGATTTGTTGAGAAGCCCACAAGATCCTTTTCTGTCCAAAATCTCATATAGTTGTTCAGGTAGATGTTTACCCTCAAATCTGGAGGGACTGTGGCCGCTGTCTGAATGTTTGGTATGTGTCTTGTTCAGAACAAATGGCCTAACCATGCAACCAAATCAGCAGGTCACTCACAGCTACTTCACTGTCCTTCACTGCTGACTTGCCTTCTTGTACTGTGTCATCTTCATAAATTCTAAACTTACAGAGCCCAAAGAAATTACTGTAACTGCCTAATAAGCACTCCTGACAGACTTGGCCCTGAGAGTTCCCTGAAAAATAGCTGCTTGAACATGGAACCACATCTTGATTTAAAAATCGGTGAAAAATTATCTATCACTGTCATCAATAAATAGTTCTAGCTAAAACCTTCCCCCTTATTTCCCATATGAACTTTTCTAGCCTTTATAGTGATCAAAGCAGTATGCTAGAACAAAAAGGTGTCCATTATCATGTTTCTCTTTCTTTAGTGTATAATTATGGATGGAACAAGAAAAGCAAGGTCTTTCCTGCTGACTAGATATGTATGGTAGCTGGTATAGTGTCCTTTTCCAAGCTGTCTTCGTGGAACTGTTTCATGTCAGATAAATAATTAAATATTTATTGTAGAGGGGCATTGGGTCTTTGTTTCTTGCTTCTCAAGGGAATGCAGCTACCACTGGATCAGTCTTTAAGTGGCTGAGCCACTGGATTTTTTTATATAGAATATCACTGTGCTGAAGAAAGATTGATGCTATTTCCATAGCTAGGATACTCAGCTGGGATGTAAAAATGTTCTTTTGAGCTGGGCAAAAAAGGATCTTAAACTGAGGACCCATTTATGCAGGTAACTGCACAACTATTGATCTACGACTACTCTGGGGGAGGTCTCTTTTCTTTTGTGGATAAAAAATCCAATATACTTAAAGACTCTTTCCAATGCAAAATTCCTGCTGCATTCATTTTGAAAATTTTAGTTTAGGGGAAATAGAATTTTCTTCCAGAAGAATGGCTGTTGAAAAAATTTCAACCTGTTGCTTTCAAGATATAGCTGTTGATAACAATCCCCTCTTTACACAGAGAAAATTCCCACTGTTCTTCTGTTATTTTATTGGTCTTGTTTCTCCCCACAGTGAGTGTAAGGAAATAGATGAAGGCAGAGTGTTTTGTTTATTATTTTACAGCCACTTCTCTCAGAAATATAAAATGTTTCCTCTAAATTCTTAATTCCTTGTTTCTGAAATTTTTCTATTTCTAATTGCAAACCAATTCTACTTCTCTTTTAAACTAAATTCAAGATAATTGCTTCTCAGGTGAATATCAGAGGAGAAATTTGTGATCAAAAGCACAAGGCCAACTTTTTTTTTCTGATAATGATTTCCTGTCCCAAAATTTTCAAGGCATATTAATATTTTCCTTTTTGGGGAAAAGCTTAATTCAAAACTCCTCTTGGAAATATTCTTATAGTTAAATGCTGATGCTGGTACAGGCACTATATAAAGATATGGTGCCACTCTTTGCCACAGAACACTTCCAGTTTGGGCAGACAGTGAATTCACAAACCTAAAAGGACAGCAGTATGCTAAAGCATTTGTAATCATGTGCAAATATATATCATGTTTCTATGCCATATTTTACTTTGCATAAATATATAAAGCTTCTTCAATGTCCAGGCATCACTTTGCATTGCCTTTAAAAAATGTTAATATTCCCAGTGCCACAGAATTACATATCATGGAGATTTGAGGGAATAAATGGTGATAGCTTTTCAATTTTTTTTATAGAGACTCCCTGGGAGAGGAGTTTTACATTTTATCTCCCTGCCAACTTTTTCCCCCATGTTGACTTACTAAAGCCTGCCTGCCAGTGGGATACCCCGGAGGGAAGGGACATGGAGAATTCCATTCAGTAGAAACAAAAGAAGCACACACATTAAAAAAAAAAAAAAAAAAAAAAAAAAAAAAAAAAAAAAAAAAGTATCTGCTTTTGTAGTCTCATTCCGGGGTAGGGCAAAGGGAGGTGCTGTGTCAGCAAGTAAGCACTAACCTCCTGTGACCAGGCCAAGGACCTTTCATGGTCATCATGCTCAGGGAAGAGCTGATAAGGCCAAATGCAGAGTTCTGTCTGTTACACTGAAACCTGGAAAGTTATCTGCCCATTCTAATACCTTATCACACAAAGTGCTAGGATCTATAGGAATATTCTCTCCCAAAAAATGGGACTTTTCTAACTTTGCAGATTATGTTGATTTGGAGAGAACAGCATTTAACATCTTAATTTTTGACTGGAGATACTTTTAGTGAGGTTTTCAAGAAGGATGGTTAGTATTCAATTGCTGGTAACCTACATTATTTTTCATTAACCTGCTGGTTACATCACAGCATCCTTGCATGGTGTAATCCCCTTTTCTCTCCATTCCTCTAAGATATTTCTAGCACTTAGGTTCTTTGCTGTAACAGTCCCAGGTAGAGATTTCTGTTATTCCAAAGGCTTGGTTTAATGAGAAAATCTTAAAGGGGTTTTTAAACTCTTTGTAAAGAATGGTAGATATTATGCCCCTCAGCATGACTGGTGGTGAAGTGACTCATAAAATAGTTTCCAGACAAATTTCAGATAAATTTCAGCTGCTAATCAATGTAATATTTTCTATTATTACAGTTAATCTTTGCATGTTTCAAGTTAGTCTGTTTTGCTACATGCATTTAAAAAGCAGTATTTCTACTGTTTATTTTAGCTTAAGTTAGCCTTGGTTTGCCTTTTCTTTACCCTCAGTTTCCTTTTTTCATGCCTATTCTGTTTTCATTCTATATGAGCAGTTCTGAGCAGGCTGATGGACTCCTCTGGAGCAGACAAAATCACAGCTGGGTCTTTCAGGTTTATTGGTTTGTGCTCATAATGAGGTGGGGTTGGTTGTGACAGCCTGAATGAGCTGGGGCAGGCATGTTCAGCTATCTGCTTTTGGTAAGAAGATGTGAGAAGGGAATATTGATAATATAAAGAGCTTTGAATACTGGTGAGACAGAATGCTTGCAGTGTCTAAGAGCAGAAAAAACAGCAGATTGAGTCTAACAGCAGAAAAAAAAGTATGGAATGCAAGACATCGAGACCCTTGCAACCCATATCTATCATGAGAAGAGTTTTTGTGTGTGTGACTTTCCACAATTTTATCTGAATTAATAAATTGCGGAGGAAGGACATGAAGAGATTCATTGACATGATGTTCCTCCTGTGTTAGGGGACAAAACAGTGGCTTTAATAACCCCTCTGAAGACTGGGGAAGAGTTTCAGAGTAAATCAGAGAATAAAGGAACAACAAAGAAACAGCAGAAGCTTTTGGGAATTAAAATGAAAATACTTGGTAGAAGAGAAAGCAAACAGTGAGATTTTACTAATATGCGGTAAAATATCCTGTCACAGTATACTGTATAGTTAACTTTTCTGAACCACTGGAGATTTAGTCTGGTTGGCTAAATGTGAACCATTTAGCAAAGCTTAGAGATCAAATAACAAACATTACCATTGAACACCACTTATAAACATCAAACTCAAAAAAACTGTAAAGTCTTTTCAAATTTGATATATTTTTTTTCTTTTGTCACTATTCTCAAAATGCAGGAATATACCTGTAAGTATCAACTGAATCTTATCTAGTTGGGTTTTTTTGTGGGTGTGCTTTAAAAATTCTTTTGCTGTTGATTTTGCCTTCATTAGTATTTTTGTGGTCTTTCCTGCCATAACCTGAGCAAAATTTGGGCTTTCTCAGTGTATTTATATACCTCAAAATTGAATACCAGGGATTCACATTAACATATTTTGGCAATAACTAACCAGTTCAATGAAACCATAGGTACATTTTAGTTGTGTAATATTGATTATATTTTGCTTTTCTGTGTTATCCATGACCTGCTAGAACTTCAGACCAATGTGTAGGCCTTTGCCTTTAGCTCGTGAAGGCAGAGTTTTGAGGTGTAATAAGTAGTTGATTCAAAAAAATAAAACCCCCTGAGTACTGTGTTTAGTATATGTACAAATACCATTTTTTTATGTGTGCACTAAATTTCAAAGCCATTATTTAACATTTTGATAGAAGTAGAATCTATAACTTTACATCTCTGCAGATTCTGACCTGGCTTTACTGTGGCTGTACAGGGCAGCCACAGCAGAGTGTGAGTACTATCCAGTGTGGTCACCGGCTCTCTTAAAGTGTTATAGTGGTATCTTCATGTTGTTGGCTGGCTTTCTGTTCTCCAGCCAGTGAAACAGACATTACACATTCAAGCAGGATTACACATCTGGAGGTCTAGGCAATATACAAGGGATCAGGCTTATTTTCTTATAGCAACTGTAACTGAGAGGATTACTAAAGCACTGAGTTGGTGTCAGAGTCTAGGATTTATTCCTTACTACCTCTATCACTTTGGGCAATTCACTTAATCTCCAAGTACTTTAATTCTCTGCTCAGAAATGAGGACAAAAATGTTTCTTACCTTACAGATATTTCAGATGTATACACAGCAAAAAACAAACAAACAAACAAAAAAAACCACCAAAAAAACCCAAAAAAAACCCCCCCAAAAAAACCCCAAACAACAATGAGGGGGCAATTCTGTGTTAAGGGTTACTCAGGAGCCCATGTACTGCTCTGACAGGGAGTCACGAGAGCTGTGCTGCCTTCTGGGAGCTAAGGTCTGAGATGTTGTCCAGAGGGTGCCACAGCTTGTCAAGAGCACAGACTTCTTTCCATTGCTACCCTTTCATGTGAGTACAACCAAAGTATTGGTACCCAAGTTATCATTTCTTGCATTTTACAAGTTAGAGAAAAGGGTGAAACCAGGAATAGACATATTATGCAAACAAACTTCTGGGTTAATGGCTGGTGCTGTCTTGAGGGTTTTGGCTTTTACAACAGGACATTCTTCGATTATTATAGCCTATCAGGGAGGAATGGTATACCTCTGTCTAGAGGAGGTAAAGGAATCTTTGATGGTGGGATATCCAACTTGATGATGTATGCTTTAAATGGAAGGACTTAGGGGGCAGGGCTCAAAGATTTGTTGTTTTTTCTAAGGTGATATCAATGTAGAAGTCCGTAATGGGTTACGATGCCTCATTTTCTTGGTTAATACATAGACTAGGACAGAAGGAGGAAATGGGTAATATAGGAGGAGGACAGAATGTGAGAGAAGGGAGGGAAGGATTTTTCTGAGATCTGAGAAATCAGAAATTCTGAGAGTGAATGACACAGGAACTGAGGGCTAGAGGTGTCTGTGGAGTTGTTTGATAGAAAGACAAGATAGCATAACCTCCCTCAGTTCCTCCAGAGATGAATGTCCAGAGCAGCCCTCAGCTACCATTTTAACAGCGGGAGAAGTAACAGAGACTACTCAGTCTCGTGGCTTTCTGCTGTTCAGTCATAGGGAGACCTAGACTCTGTGTGACCCAGTCACATAGGGTGACTTTGCCACCTGCACAGAACTGTAACTTAGTGACCCCTGAACAAAACAAGGACAACTTATACTGTCAGGTTTTCAGGATCTCCAAAGACAGAGATTTCACAGCTTCTCTGGACATCCCATCTACAGCTTTAGCATTGCTGTTATGAGAAAAAGAGAAAATGTCCTTACCTCAAAACACTTTGAAAGCCACAGCAGTGGGCATTAGTTGACTTGCCCCATACAGTCTGGATTTGGGACTTTCTAATTGCACATTCAGAGATTTCAGATTTACCAACATCTTGACTGTCTTGGTGTCAAAGTAGAATGAAGCTTGTAAGAAGCTCATAAATTGAGTATAAAAGGAAATTGCCTCACTGAAAATTATGTGAAATCCTCTTGTGTCTGATGCTACAATAATTCTTCATGAGGAACAACCTGCCACACTACAGAGAAAATGAAGACGCAAGACTTTCTGGTGGAAACAGTAAGTTTATGGAATGAAACTCTGTGCCTTCAGCTCACTGTAGTGTCAGACTATACTTTCTCTCACATAGAAAATGTTCTTATAAATTGTTCAAGTAAACATGGAAGTTTACAACAGAAAATAGCAAACAATTGGAAGTAGAAAACTGCTTACTGTTATCATTACAGTTCAAAGTTGGTTGAAAAAGTAGGGTCTGTAGCAAAATCCTCTTTTCCATATTTTTTAAAACAAACTTTTCATTAAGTTACACTAATCCCATAATATGTCTTCAGTTTTGTGGTGACCTCACCTGAGATAGGTATTAAAATATTTTGCTTAGATCACACCAAGCATTGATGCTCTTAAAATTGATTAGATTCTGAAATTTGTGACATACAGTGAAGGACAAGAATGGTGAATGTGTGGCTTTGAAATGACCACCTTCAAAGTTGCCCTGCTCAGTGAAAAGTCAGACTAGAAAGAGCACCACTGAAGTAATACATTCCCTCCTTATCCTGTCCTCATTTTGGTTTTCCAATCTCAAAAAAAGTCAGCATCAGAGTAAATTTTAATATTAAAATAGTTTGCTATTTGGTTAAGTAGTTTGATTCCATCATTAATGCAGGTGTTTTCTTTTAAAATTATTGGGCTTTACCTGATCTAATGTTACAAAAAAACATGGCCTAATCCACTCACCCCTGTATGTTGAAGACGATGGCTTTTTCCATGATCCATAGGGGAAGAGGGCTGTTTTCAGAAGATTATGTTTTTTCTCACAGCTGTTTGTACATCTCATATATCAAGAAAAAAATCAAAAAGCTTTTCTGAGTTAGTTCAGTCAAAATTTGGGTGACTGACTAATAGTCCTGCAAAGGGTCACACGGAATTTTTGATCGTTTCATTTTGACTTATTAATGAATAGTGTTAGAAAAGCATGCCCAAACTTTATTTCAAATGCTTCTTGTTTTGTTGCTCACAACTCCCATTTACTAGATATACAAAAAAAAAAAAAAGAGTGGTTGGAATATGCTCTGGTTTTGAAGGAAACAGGTGGTATATAAAAATTACATTCACGCATGCTTTCTACTTTATTTGTGTAATGAAACCTACAGTAAGTGAAATCTTATTGGCAGAACATGTACACATTAAGGGCTATTCAACAAGAGCTCTAAAGAATATTTCTATTTCTTTCATTTCTTTAATTCTTTGAATTTCTTAGTACATTTCCACTGCATTTATGAAGCAGTATTTTATATCACAGACTGTGGTACATGTAGTTTTGTACCAGTGCTTAAAGAGCTCAAATTCAATTAAACTGTAATGGGCATGGTCATTGCATGTGATCTATAAAAATTAGACATAAAAATTTGCACTTAAGATGTATTTTGGTCATTGGGGGCAGGTAAATGAGTATTTTGGGATAAGACAAAGCTCAGAATATTAATATATTATAGAATATATATTTGACATTATGGATAATATATAATGTATACACATACCACATACACTAATATAATTTTTATAGATTATGGAATACAGAATGTTCACCATTAAATTTAGGTAACTGAATAAATATACTCAGACAATATTAAACACCTGCAGAACAGTAAGAGTTAGACAGGTCTTGTAAGAACACTATATTTTTATCTGTCATCTCTCCTTTTCTGTGGAAACTATGAGGCACCTGACAATCACTGTAAGGATCTGAAGAGAATGATGGAGCTGATGTTCAAGCATGCTTGAAGAAAATGGGAAATTTGTTCCCTTGCATCTTTACACACCTCATGTGGAGTTGGCTGGAAGAGTGGGAAATGTATGCTGCAGTACCAAATAGAATAGCAAGGACATTATGAGAAATAGCAATAGTAGCAATACCATGATATTTTATGGAAGTCCTTTAATTCCAGTGATGTCCCTGAGATGATGTACCTGTTTAGACCACTTTCCAATGCAGAACAACACTTTCTGTACCTTCAGCTTTAGGTATCCCTCCAGGCCCAGCTCCAAACATTTCTTTGGAAAGGTGACTGAAAAAACGAAGAAACAGACAGCTCAAATTCCACTCACCATCAAGAAGCACATCTTCAGGTTCTAGGACTAGTAAAAAGCAAGTTAAAATTTAAATCAATTGGACAATCTTCTCTATTAACGAGAAGGGCAAAGAGAGTTTTTTGGATGATAGGATACATTGCAAGCTACACCTGCAGTTAAACCATGTTTAATTCCTCTACTGTTAAATATGTTTTGTTAAGTACTATAAGTGTAGTTGGTATTTGATACCATAACTGTACTGAATCTGGTTCTTTGGTGAAGTAGTAATCCCCTTCCTATTCATCGCAAAGCAAAATTCATAAAACTAATCATTTCTTGATGACAAGTTTTGTTTCACTTGTGGTGATTCCTCAACTTCTCCAAGCTCTTTTTACATGTCACCTTAATATTTTGATGGCTTTATTTCAAGCAAAATTCATAACATGATAAAGAAATAATATTCTTGGTCATATTCAATTAATCAGATTGAAACTGGGAAAATATATTAACAAAAGACAATTGGCTTCTTCCAATGAATATTAAATAGTTATTGTCATTTTTATCAAGAGATAGTTGGGAAGAATTCCTACTTTGTTCCTTGATAAAGACGTTCAGGATATGTGGAAGTATCAAAACAAACAAGCAAACAAGCAACCCTCCCCCCCCCCCCAAATCCACTAAAACACACAAAACACTTCAACATTTTATTTCAAAAGTGAAAGAAAAAATATTAGCTCCTGAAAATACCAAAATACTCTGATCCATCCAGAGCTATATTTACCTAATATAAACTTAAGAGGCTGAGCATAAAGATTCATTTAAAATCTTCTAACACATAGTTTTCATATTCAAATACACAATGTACACAATGCAAGTACGGTAAACGTTCTTTTGAGCAAGACAGAGGAAACCTAATGCAACATGGGCAAATGTGAGTGCCACTAGCCACTCAAGCTGCATAGCTAGTCTAACTAGAGGATTCAAGAACTTTGGATGTTTCGTATGTAATCAGCTTTGTTATCTGGAAGAGTGGACTGTAACATGTACAAGGGAAGGCAACTGCAGACTAATATCCACACATACTTACTGTCCACATAAATTATTTAGCAGTAAAATATGTTCCCAGCAGTTTCTCAGGTCATTTACAGCAAATTAATGAAGCAGATGTAGCAAAGAAAATCATAAACCCAGTTAAGCTGACTCTGGCAACAAGAAGACTCTCATTCATTTGATACACAGAGGTTTAGGACTAAAGGAACACTAAGACAGATTAATAAATAGGAGCATTATTATAATAGTGGAAAGACTTTCTCATTTCTGCCCTCAGCCTTTTTCCCTTTATTTTGATTTTCTTCTGCAGTTAATATACTTTATCTTTCAGAACAATTGAGTTCTGTTCTCTGCTACAATATGACTTGTTCTCAGACACTGAGCTGATAGGTGACCTAGAATTTCTTGAGTGAAATAGCAGATTTATCTCTGCCACTTTCAGAGACTGTATGTGTTGCTAAGCTGGGGTTAAAGGAGAGCTTGTAAAATAAATTTCATAGCAGACTATGACATTATGAGCAGATCTATGCATGTTTAAGTTGTTTGCAGCTCTCTTAAGATTTTGGCTGGCAGGCAGGTGTAAACTGCAGAAGGTGATAAATGGTTTCCCTTCATCGACTCTAACTTGACTGCCCTTTGAGGCCACCAGCAAGCCACGTCTGAAGACAGAACATTATTCAGTCTCAGGAAATGATGATCTGCATTTCTAGTCGCCATCTGGTGGTTTCCTGTACAACAACAAGTAATTTGGAAAAGAGTCTCTTAATGGCAATTCTGATGTCATGAGGTTGTTTTTGAGGATTGCAGCGAGTGCAATGAGCATTGGTGTGAGCATCCCAATACGCGATGTGTGTGTCCGAGACATGAAGGAATAACATCTACTTACAGAACCTAAATTGCATTTCTGAATGTATATGTAACAAAGATCTTGTTCTCACAAACTGAGAGTTTCTCTCCTGTTAAACACTTGGTAGCAGTAGAAAAATCTCAGCTCATTCACTACTGTCTGAGAGAGCATAGTCTTCTGAGAAGCCTGATTTTGGTGATCACATCAAAACATTTTTCAACATATTGCTTAACTTTTTTTCCCCTTCATTTTATGGAGATATTTCTCTGGTTTTTTTTCAGTGTTGATATGATTGCTTAAGATCAGTTCCTTATATTCACTGTTTGGATAACAATGCACAGAGTTTTACAGCCTTTCCTCTTTTGTCAGGAGGCTTATTGGAAGAAGAAAGGATTTTTTTTGGTGGAGATTACCTTCTCTGTTGGTATTGAATAGGACAGCCACATTTCTGGTCTTCAAGAACATGATGAAACCAAAGGGCCACTGAAAATCCTCTTTTCTTATGGGCAGGTTGTCAGGCCAAGATATACAATTCAAAAACCAAAGCATTATCTCCAGCCGAATATTTTACTGGACCTTAAGTCCTTCAGGAAAGATTGAGATCTTGAAGAGGATTGTTCATCAGCAGCCAGTAACTAGAGGACAAAACTTATAAGCCATTGCTAGATTACTGATTTACAGTCAATATAAGTAGATTGAGCCTTTGTCTAGTAAAGACATTGTGGGAAACCTGGGGGGGAGGCAAGGGACTAACCATTGAGGTTAGAGATGTGGAATAACAGTAAGACATTTTACTTGTGGTGGGACTGGGTGTGATAGCACTATCCAAACTGAGAGAGTTTTGCTAAAGTCTGGATTCAAGGCAGAAGCTAAGCAGTGGGAAAATAATGATAAGATTACTCATAATACACAACATTTCACCACTCTCAGATAGTGAGTAGTACTAAGCATATGGGAAAAAACTCCACACAACTGCGACCTCCCAAAGAGCATACTTTATTCAGATATTGTCAGTTATGATTTTAGGCTGAATAAACATTTTTTTGATGCATTGTTCTGCTTCCAATTTTGTTTTCCAACAAGCTTGCAGGTATTGGTACTCTTATGGAGTATGGAAAACTGTGAATGAGCACAGTATCTGAATTTGGAGTGAAGGGAGTTTAATGGCATTTTAAGAGAGAACTTGGCTGTTTGTAATTAAACAGTACTGACTCTGTTTATTGTCCAAATATTTTTGCATGAATTACTACAAGATTTTATCAGTGTAAGAAGTAGAACAAATAGGAAAACCTACATGCACATAATAGAATTTTGTACCTGTTTCTTGACATTCATTATAACAAATAGCAATATGCTTTTGAAAACAAAAATATTTACGAAATAACAGAGAAAATTAGTCTGTACATAGGTAGGCACCTTGTATAGTGGTATAGTGACAATATATATCAGGCTTGATGTGATTTCAGAAGAATAAAGGCTTATTATTTAATTATTTTTCTGCTTGCTCCTTTTGCATCCTAGCATAATTTTACTTTTAAATAATTTTCAGTCATAATTTATTGAAAATCCTAATAATATTTTGCTCTTTCACACTGATTCTAGCAAGGTTTTGACCTGAATCCTCATGTGTTCCACATGATTTCCTTCTGGAGATTACCAGGCCAAGCCAAAGAGTAAATGAGTTGTAAGGTCAAGAGTTTCTCACTGTGAGACAACTGCTGAATTCCTGGTAGCCATGATTGCATCTTTCTATTACACCTTAATCACTATTTCACAAATTTCAAACAGAGATTGATAAATTAATGTGACTTATTTTAATTAAGGCAATATGCTGCTTCGCTACATGAATATTAAAAATACACAGACCTCGCAAATAGTAAATATGTCTCAAAAGGATGGTAAAATGATGGAGCTTTAATCATGGGTGACTTCTGCAGATATAATATATCTTCTTTGATTTAAGAGTGGGTGCAAATCATTACCTCACAGCAACAGGAGAGGAAAACTAGATTTGAAATTGATATTATTATTATGTTTTCTTTTAAATCTCCAAATAAGCCTTTTAAGCCTTTAGAATAAAAATTGAAAAATCTCAGAGGAGAGTTTAATGACTTCACAAACATTACTATAAAATATATTTTAAAAGCAATAACTCCTGTTCTTTTTACTAATACTGTTACATTGCCAACAGTTGAATGTAGTTAATGCAAATGTCTATGTTCTCTTCAAGAATAATCTCTTTTGTGCAGGTGTCTGGGAACAAAAGAGTCAGATTCAGATCCCTATTGTACACCTTATTTCTTATATTTCTACCAGAAATATTCTTTGTGCATAAGAAAACACCCAAACCAATACATTTTAAGGTGCACAGCTTCAGTGAGGTTATGTTAAAACACACTAAGTTCCATAGCAGTGGAAAAGAAAGGGACAAGTCTAATACTTGCAGACCACTCCAAAAGAATAGGTATTCATTTAACATTCAGATTTGGCAGTAAAGATAGAACAAGGCTCTGACTGTGCTTCTGTATCATCAAGAGGAAAGTATAATTACTCTTTCACTACACTCACTATAGGAATACCTGCATGTTCAATTACCCATCAAAACTCTGCATTTTATTAAAATTTCAGACAACTAAGGCTGAAGTCTTATTTGATTCATTTTTGCCAAATCTCAGGAAAATGTTTGTGTCTTCTGTCTTGCAGATGCAGAAGATGAAATACAACCTCCACCGAAATTTGCATGGCCCTCTGTAAGAATACAAGGGATACAAGGGATGTGATGTCTGGTTATTATTTGTTTTCTTAGCAAGATAAACACTACATTTTCTAGAGAGTAATGTAAAACAACTACCTTAATGAAAACTAATTTTAGCATAATAAGTGAAGTTGATTCAAAGCACAAGACAGTAAAAAGATGTAAGTTTATGATGTTGCTTAGGCAAAGGGCTATAAATATTAATTTCTAAGGTAAAATTTTGTTTACATTGCATCAGGATAAACAAAGGATGTCTTTAATGCTGTCAGACTTCTTGAAAATCCAATGAGCTGCTGAAATAGTTCCTCTGACAATATACACTATAATATCAATTTTCATTTAAGTCTGCTGTAATCCATGTTTGCTTTAGAGATTATAGACATAGTTGATGTGGGAATGAAACGCCAAGTATAGGTCAGATGATGATTTAAGTTACTAAACCTTTTTAGCTCTCTTTCTATCAAATCCTTCAGTAATATATGAACTCAAACATCTATAGATTCTAGTACAACATTTGAAAATTAATCCTTAAAACAGGTGGGCCTAAGACTGACTTTGATATAAATGTAGAAGCAGAGTTTGTGCATAGATATGAATATAATTTCAGTGATTAGAATTCAGAGGACATCCCACTGAAGATTAATCTGGAAAATGACCATGTAGGACGTAGCTGGAGGAAGTCAGTTATTGAAATAAAAGACATTTTCAAAGTAACTAAGGTGCTGATGACACAAATGATAGGGGAGGGATGTAGAAGAAGAGAAATGCTACCTGTTTTGTAAGCAGCTGAGTGATAGGAATGTCCTCCATTCTAACAGTAAAAATATTATTGTAATAAAAAAATATAATTTTAGGATTTGCAACTAAGAACAACAAATAGATATGTCCTGTGGTCCCTGTTATCTAAGATAAATGCTTCATTCGAATTTTCACCTTGAACTCAAATCAAATTCAAAATACTTTCATATCTCAAGAAAGGCAGTTGACTCCATTAAATGATGAAATGCAAAGTATTTCTGCTAATGGTATGTTGATCCTACACATATTTTTTCCTAGATTTTAGGAAGTACTAGCATATACTATCCCTGTCATAAAAGTTTCCAGCCAAAATGCAATTTTCATGTCTGTTTCATAAAGGATTTTATGTCTAGCACTGTACAAAGTGAAATCTTACTAAGGGGGTTTCAGCACTGCAGTGGTTGGGGCAACTTGGTATCTCAGTTTGCTACTCTGGGGAAAGATTAAACTGCATATGTAACTTGGATCAGAGCTCTAGGAATTTCCCTGCTGAAATAGACTTGTGAGCACAGGTCTTCTTGAAAGAAAAAATGAAGAGAGGAAACCAGTAGCAGGTATTTACAGAGTGATTTACAAATACCTGATAAATGGTATTAGTGCTCTGGTACAAAGTCACTTGGAGTTTGCTGTATTTGCTGTCTTAGGTGGCTCAGCAAACAAACTACTGAGAGATTCTGCAGTAAACAAAAGATGGATAGTCATTCAGAGGAACCTGGAGAAAAAGATGAGAGGCTGAGAGGAGCATTTTGAGGTTGCACAACATTACATTTTTTACTTAGGGAATACTGATGGTTACGTGGTCAGTGCTGTCATCTCTTTTAGTAATCAGTTAAGTGGTAAACCTCATTGCTTTGTGCATACCATGAGGACTAGCTTTCTGCTCCATGATAACAAAAAATGCTTTACAAATCCACAGAAACTGTGTTTATGTTTTAAAACATGATCGGTCTAGGCAACAGTTTGAGATGAGGAGGGACGAACAGTGGTGGGATAATGGACAAATCTTGTTTTTCCAATGTCAGTACAGTTGGTAACATTAAAATCCTAGAAAATAGGAAGGAGGACTGACCAAAACATACTGAAATTAGGCTGATTTTTGTGTTACAGAAATGCAATGATCTAATAATAAAGCATTAACACTGTCTGTAGAGGCAGTTGACGCCTTCCTGAGCTGAATTAAGAACCAAGGCTGAGAAGTGCTAGTGACTTGTTTTAGTTTTTTGACAATGTAAAAATAATGTTTATGAAGGACTGAACCTAGGCACTACACTTCTCCTCAGCTTCTCCGTTTGTGAGTACTGCAGCCAGCAATATTGCAGCCAGTATGGAATCCACATTGCACCTCTAAAAATAATATTTCAACAAGGTCAGCATTTGGACAACTGAATGTTGTCTGAGCCCTGGTGTTGTTTGGAAGGAGAGTCTATGGTGGTTGTAGTATTAGATACAATCACTTCTCCTTGTATAAGGAATGCAATAGAAACATCCTTAAGTTCTTGAGTTACTTTTCCTTTTCCCAGATGATGGAGTGCTGCATCGTGTTGTGTTACCAATGCACAGAGAGACTGAAATTGCATTGGCTTGCTTTTGCTGCTGTATTTCATACTGCTGTCTAAATTGCTTTCTACTATCTCTCTTGTCTAGACTGTCTAGGTTTCTTCCTGCCTGGAAAATTTATGGTTTATGTTATTTTGTCCCCATCTAATTGTATTACCTTGAATTTTTTTTTCCTTTTGTGTCATGACCACATTTCTAAATCTTGTATGCTTTTTTTTTTTCCTACCATCTTGTCCTCATGTTCTTTCCAGTTCATTCTTCCTGTCATAGGCTCATGTCTTTCATGGATATAGGTAGCAAAATTACTGAGGATCAAAATTTTACCTAATTTATTAATTAGTTTTTTAGAATGAATTGGGGCATGCATTTTACTGGGAACAGATCATGGAAAAAAATCTGGAAGTGAACAATTCTAGAGCTCTTTCAGTACTTCTGAAAATGTTACTTATAGGAAAGTAGATCTGGGGGGGAAGATCAAAGCATAAAAAATAGAATGCGAGTTACTGAAAAGACACAAATAATTGGAACATGGAGGATGCCTAGAATTTATTTACTTTGCACTAAGTAAATGCAAATATTTTACAGAGTTTATATTTCAGATAGAAAATAATAAAGTGACAAAGGATAAATAATGAGTAAAGAATAAACAACTCACACGGGCATCCAGAAGAAAGGTATAGCCAAGTAAAGGGAAAAAGAATGATGAACAAACGAGTTAATTCTTGAAAGTAAGAGAAATAAAGAATACAGTGAAAATAGCTAAAAGATAATAGCTGAAAGTTTTTCACTTTGAAAATAAAAATAAAAATACAGCTTTCAGTCACATAAATAATGAGATAAAATGTTAAGGCCTATGCGTCACACTACAAATATCAGGGATGTGTATAAGGTTATAACAAGTCTGTGAACCAGAGTGGAAATGAATAGTTTAATTACAGTTTTAATGCAGAGAGTAACACTTACATGTAATATATATATGACGTACTCATAAAACAACACGTTGTATAAAGGAAACTGCCAAATTTGGGATGAAAACACACATCTAGAGTGTCTGAAGAGTAAGTCCAATGAGGAGTGGCTGAGGGAGCTGGGGGTGTTTAGCCTGGAGAAAAGGAGACTCGGGGGGTCTCATCATTCTCTACAACTGCCTGAAAGGAAGTTGTAGCCCGGTGAGGGTCGGTCTCTCATCCCAGCCAACCACCAACAAGACAAGAGGACAAAGCCTCAAGCTGTGCCAGAAGAGGTTCAGGTTTGATATTAGGAGGAATTTCTGCATGGAATGGGTTTTTAAGCACTGGAAGGGATTGCCCATGGAGATTGTGGGGTCACTGTCTCTGGAAGTGTCCAAGAAACAGTTGGATGTGGCACTTAGTGGTGGTTGATCGGATGTGGCACAAGGTGGTTGATCAATCTAAAGTTGGACATGATGATCTTGGAGATATTTTCAAATCAAAGATTCTGTGATTCTATGAAAACAGCATTTGGGCAACTCATCGCTTAAAATCTAACCACCTTTTAAAAATACTAAAACAATTGGAAAAATTATTTGCAAATCAAATAGTGATTATTCCAGTTAGATTTATTCTAGAGAATTGAACTTAGGACATAGAAATTTACAAATAAAATACTAAACACAGTATCTTCTTTTGAAAAAGGAAGTATTGGGGAGGTGGTCATGGAAATACTTGCTCACTGTGGTTTATAGGCTCAATGTTATAGATAGGAAGCAGGTGTAAGCAGAAAGTAAACTAAGAAGTACAATGCTTATATGAAGGGGAATTTCTAATAAATTAACCTAATTACTGCTAAGACAACAGATTTTTTAAAAAATTGAATATTTTTAAACTTTCTTCAGCTGCATTAAAAGAAGTGCTCTTGATTTACTGCCCACAAGTAGTTATTGAATTGAAGACAATGGAGTGCATGGATTTAGTTTTATGGTGAATAAAAAACTGGACAACACAAAGATGATTGATACTAATTATGAAGGAAGTGGATCAATCACTTTATTTTCTTTGGATACTGCCTGTTTTTAAAACTTCTGTTCAATATTTTCCTTAATGGGCTTGATGTTTTAGAAAAGTAGAGTTTGTACCAATCCAGAACTTACTACCAGTGTGAGGAACCACATGGTTATCATGTGGTCTGTCTTCAAGGGATGGATAGCAATGAGACAGAGAAGTACAAGATAATTTATTTTGGAATGGACAGCATAATACTTCTTATAAACAAAAGTAATTAATCAATTTAATGTGATGGAAGAACAAACCTAAACGAAAAAATTGATGGTTAAATTTCAGCCATGAAAAAAGGCGGCAGTTTTGCAATATATTGTGTAGAATATTTTCAGGAGAAATATTCCAGGCACTGCATAGTTGCTTTACAAAGCTATTAGTAGGAGCACACGTAAAATACAGAAATACTCTGTTAAGCAATCTGTGTATAAAACAAACTAACAAAATCCTCTGAGACTGGAACAGGAGCAAAGGAGGACTCCTTGTATAACTAGGGGAAATGGAAGACTTATCATATATAAAGAGATTAAAAGGAATTGGTTTGTTCAGCCTAGCAAAATAGAAGTTGAGAAGGGTATGATTATTTTTCATAAATACATTCAGGAAATAAATGCAAAGGCATAAATACTGAAGGATAGTACTTACAGAAAATTAAATGGATACAAATGTATAAATTTGAACTAGAAATTAGAAATAGTTTCCTAATCAAAAAAGAAAGATTTGGAAAGGCTTAGCAATGAAAGAATCTAAATTGCTTCTAAACTTGATGAAGCTGATGAGTTCATGGAAGGTATTTACAATACGACAGGAATGATCCTGATGTAAAATGCAAAGAATTCTTTTTTGCCTAGTTTTTTTTCATTAGTCTTGCTTTGCTGAAAGCTATTATTCCATGCATTCCATAGTAGTAGTTTTAATAAAAAAGACCCAACAAAACTTGTGTAAAGTCATATAAAGTAATTTCTTCTTTCTCTTTCAAAGCTGTCCTCAAAAGTTGTTCCGTGTTGTCATCTCTGAATAGTAGATATAAGGAAGAATACAATTATAATTAACTATTCCATTAAAAAGTGGGTGTGTCTGAATGTCAGCATGCATTGTGTTTTTGTGGAGTTTTCTAAATGCCTTTATTTCCTTATTTACTTTTCAGTATTTCTGCTTACTCTCAGTCCTCATGTGTTACAGGCATAATATTAACCATTCTTCACTGGTTATCAGATATACAGGTTAATAAAGCTTCAAAATAGAGGATATCGTTTGGAGTTACAAAAAAGAAAAAAAAAAAAGAGAGTAGTATGGTCTGGTACTTACTTGGAAGGGGGAATTGAAGGATTTGGGAAACTGTTTCAGTGATACCAGGTCACTCTTTTGCATGACTTCTTTTGATAGGGGAAGACAGAGAAAGTCAAACAACCCTAATGAACACCATGAGGGGCGACTATGAAAAAGTGTCCATTCCAGTCCTGACTTGTGTTTACAACTGCCCGGAGTAATGGCTGTTTATAAGTGTAGTGATCCAAACTTTTATTTGTAGATCCACAAACTGTAAATGGACAGTAAGATAACATTCTGAATAAGCTCAATAGGACAAAGTTGAGACAATCATGCAATGAACATACTTAGGTATACAAATATTCCAGAGGAGATAGGTTAGGAATGCCCAAGTTTTGCATACCATTGAGGAACCCTTTTGAGTCCTACACATTTGACAGCTACAAAGCATTTAGACATATAACCATCAGAAGAAACATAAGTAATATGGGAATGTCATTCAGAAGTAAATAGACATTTTATCCAAATTTTGGATATAAGCAGCAAAGGTCTTCTAAGTTCCACTGCTGAAAATCAGACATTGGATGATTTGTATCTTGTTTGGGAAAGTTGTCTTCTTTTTTAACATGATATTATTTTAAATAATATTCTTTTCATATGATATATAGAATAATATGGAAACAAAAGAGTGCATAAATAGAAAGTCAATTTTTTAGATATTGACCTATTATGAATGTTCTCTGAAGAAAAAAACAAAGGGGGAAGGGAGTAAACGTGGTAATTCGCCTAAGAATAGAATTGTCCCCAACATAAAGAGGAAGTAATAATAGTGGTCTGTTAAAGTACTCAATGAGCATTGAATTTTGGTCAGGGGATTCACAAGGACATAACTGAAATCAGATTGGTTCACCTTTTCTGCACTCCTTCTGGGTTGGGGACTTTAATTTGTATCATGGTGTCCTGCTATGCATGCACTTGGAATGTGTAAACAACATAAGCTGAATATTTATTTTTAAAAATACAACTTTTGACTACAATTTCATAATTGGGGTGCGTATTTATAATTCAATGCATACATGAAAGGATTGTCACAATGTTTGAACCTGACACTTTGATACAATGCAATTTTGAAGGGGAGACTTCTGTTGGATATGCTGATCAATTCAGTCCCCTATTACAACTGAGAGTGCTAAATAAAAAGCTTTTAAACAAATCTTAATAATGTCAAAAACACTTGTAATACTACACCAGGCTATATCCTGTCAATAAAGAAAACAGACTCTGAGTTGTAAGTGGTAAATACCCACAATACTGCCCATCATATTTGCACTGAGAATCAGTTCAATGTTTGCTAACAGAAGGAGTCTTGTCTTATTTTCATATGCAAATGGGATTTTGCTAATGGTACCACAGTGACACTGAGATCTAGAGTATCAACGACAGAAAATATATGGAAACACAAACAAGCTCACTTAGGCTTCTTTGTTGGGCTTTTGTCTTTTATTCTTCTGAATACACTTTCTTTCATCTGAAAGAAACAGTATAATTTTGCCATTATTTGGAGGAAAATATGTTTCCATGTCCTTTGAAAATGTAAAACTATTAGGAGAGGAGAGTATATCTTTGAACATATGGTAATATGGGTCTTGGAAATATGAAAGTATTAACTGTGTTTTTCATTGCAGCAAAATCTATTGCCTTGAAATAATGTTCAGTTTGACAGTGTTGCTTTGTAGGGGTTCATATAAACATTGATTTGGTTTTGGTACACTTAGAATAACATCTGCTGATTTAAATTTTTTTCTCTTGTCTTAGCAAAATTCTTTTAGAACTGCTGTCTGAAACTCCCTCAATTTCATATGATGTCCAAGAAAGCCTAAAAATTCTATATATTACCAAGGCATCACATGGTTTTTCCAGACTTGAGATTCATGACCTCTGAAGAATGTTTTTTAAAAAGAAGAATTTTACACTTCAGAAGTTGACTAGAAGTTGAAAGACATTCAAGACATTCAAGGAAGGGCCAAGGCTGTAGAAAACATGGTAAAGAAATTATTTCAAGCTAAGATAAGAATTAGCATGGATTTTCAAGAGTCTAGGTAAGGTTAGAGACAAAAACTCTTAGAAGGATCAAGTAAATAGCTGCATATGAACTATCAGAAAGCAAATTAGAGAAGACAAGCTAGTTATATGCTTTAGACACCTCTAATTAAGGAATCCTAGGTAACTTACCCAGCCTACAACATCATTGTCCTCATTAGTGTACTGCCACCATCATCATCGTCTCCATCCTACCTAACAACAAAGCCTGAGGGATTTGCCATCACAGTATTGGGCATCCCATTTCTTTCATTCTTAGACTGCTTTGAGACAATGTAAATCTCATCTGCTATTCCCCAAGGAGCCTATTTAAAAAGCAGAACACAGGAGGGGTACTCTGTTGTTGGCAGCTCTCATGGCTTACACAGATGGTCTACTGCATTACAGAGCCCACTGTGTCTTTTAAAAGTTGGTTTCATTCCTACATGCAGAAGATTAAAGTAAGAAAGTGTCAATCACAGATGTGCAGATTGCCAAGTCTGAATGGCTTTTGAGTTCCTGAGTAGCAGCCACTCAGGTATCAAAAATCAAAGAAAAACTAATTAGCAGAGAATGTATCTACACCATGACCATGCAGATCTCCCCCCCCCCCCAAAAAAAAAAAAAAAAAATCCTGTTGAGTGAAGAGCAGAGACACTCTTGTGCTGGAACTGACATGTCAGCCAGCCTGGGTCCACAAGCAGTGATTGAAACTAATAATTGTCTCAGAGGGTCTTTTTCACTGAGATGTGACAGTGTGGAAACACAACTTGTCTGTACAAACTTATTGGTTCCTCTGAATACTGTCTTATGAGTTCAGCAGTTTGTGCATGTGCTGCCTATGTAGTGTTGACCTGTTGCAAAGTTTTTTATGGTCTCCAGCCATCCAGTACTCCCAGCGTTTAGAGACTTATTTGTGTTTATTGTAATCAATACAGAAAAGCCAATGAAAAAAATATAAAGAGCTACTGGTTACATATTTTAAAATTGTCAGTTTTAAGGACTATTCCCATTTTAAACTGTAAAAGGTTAAGACCATCTCACAAGGTTTTGGAGTATGTGCCTTGAATTAGTACTGTGATTAGTAATGTGAATTGGTACTAGCTACAGTACTGTATTTTCAGAGAACTGGTTTTTAACAATTTTTAGAAAGTCCTCTAGTGGAACAATTTGACAGTGGGAAAACAGTCATGTGTTCAATAAGATTGACACATCTACATCAATTCCACTGGCCTTTTTTTTTTTTTCCAGAAAATAATCAAAATATTTTTATGTGATTAGAGCAATCATATTGGTGTATGACACTTCAGCAGTTAATTCTTTTCTAAAGTGGGCCAAAACATAATAGAAAGTGATAAGGTGAACTTGAAGAGAATGCTGGAGCTTTATTGAAGCAGCATTTGTTTGAAGTGAACATATTTGTAGGAAAAGGAATTTGCCATTTTAAAAATTTTATCCCATTTTGGGGAGCCAATTAGACCAAACTGTTTATAAGAAATTCTGATTGACCTGCTCTGCTACTCAAGGAATAAATGAATGCTCTAAGGGAACAGTGACTGTGGAGCCAGTTCTTTCCCTCCTGTCTTTGTAATTTGTACTTAGCCATGTGTAACCTGCACATTATTGGCAACATGTGATGTCAGCAGAAGCAGCTGCCTGATTAAGTGCTACCCACTGCAGAAAGTGGGCCCTGGGCTATGGTTTGTGGGGTAATACTCATCATAGTAAGATAACTACTGTGTTTACTGTAACTTGGAGGTTGTATGTACCATTTTTAAAGGCAAGGAGAGAAGCACTATAAGCCTCATTAGTATCTACTTGGCAAATTCTGAGAATATATCCATGTACATCTTTGCTGTTTCTCATCCTGTTATATTCAAAATGCTCCTAGTTTTAATACAGCTCCACCTTCACTGTGACTTAATAGGGTAAAGTTTTATGTCAAACCTATAGTGTCATCAGAAAGATGTTTATTTCACTTGAACTGATATAAAATCTTTCCAGTGTCCTTTCCTCTCCATCTGGGAGAAAAAAATATAAGAAATGGCTGGAACGCCATGTTTAAAGAAGACAAAAACTACAGAAACATTATTTGACTTATGAACTGTCATTTTGAGATGCTGTTGCTTTAAATATGTGATAAATTTCTGGTTTTGCTAAGTAGCAATGCTGATTTTCTGAGAATTAAGGCACAAGATGATGACACTTAGAGTTTGCATATGGGAATGAAAAGCTTTCTTATTAACTGTTTTAGCCTAACTCCTTGGAGACTATTAGACCCACTGGGCCAAGCAGTACTCTTGCCTCAGCCTCCCCAGGTGCGCTTCAGTAAATCTCTTGGGGCAGGAAATGGGGTTAAACCAGGCTCAGATGGTTCTTTGTAGTTCTTCAATTTTCTGCTTTGCAAGAGGCCAGTGAGGAGGAACTATAAAGAAGGCACCTAGAGCCCTAATAATGTCTTGCTTTACAGCAGGCTCGGGGAAACTGCAGCCAGCTGGAGGTGATTTCCAGCTACCTTGGGACTTTCAGGGAATGTGGTTCTATTGAAGGTGAAAAATGATGACTGGTTCAGGGCTCAGACCTTGGTCTACAGCCACGACACGTGCAGACGCACAACTAAGCTGCACATGTCCTGCTGAAAACTCTCTGGTGCTGTTAATGTGGGAAGGCAGGCAGATCAAGATGATCTGGTGACGAGTTGAGGTCTTAGTTTATGCTTGTAGAAACTGTGTGAAACTAGGTATCAAAATTCATAGTTATGGTGCCATCAAAAAGTCCTGTGTACCAGTGAATTCCAATGGCCTACACCTTGAGTGGGTACAGCAGCATAACAGGATGTTGGTACTACAGGATGAAAGGAATATATTGCTCTTTCACGTGCTACCTCAATATTTTTCACCACTCATGGGCATTGTGAGTTGCTGATTTTTGTTCATTCTGCTCAGTCTTGGAGACTTTAAATACCTATCTGAATCTACATAAGAGTAATTTTCCTGAAGTCTGATTTCTGGGTCCATAAGATCACAAAAAGATCTTTTATCAAAAGAAAACCCCACAAGTCTTGAGATGATGCCAGTTGTGGCAGTTAGAATCACTGCTGCCATGATGTAGCAGGATGAGTCCCTGGGTCCTGTGGCTCTCCTTGTGTCCTTGCTGAGTGTGAGTTATGCCAGTCAGAATGATATGACGTGGAGGTCCAGAGAAAAACTCCTAGTTATAGGATGCATGAGAAGTAAATTTTATGTAAATTGTACCTGGGGACTTTTACCATTAATCCTTGCTTACATAGAAAGTGGAGGAGAAAAATAAAAAACAGATGAGACAAACATCACAGCTTCTTGATGCTCTCATGAGGTCTGCAAGAAAATTCTTATTGATTTCAGTGGGGAACTATGGCTTGTGCTAGCCATAAAAGAAATTATGGAGTCCAAGACCCTTCTGTCAGGTGGTTTGATGATTGTCCATAAGGAAAATTTGGCCTTCAGCCTCACAATACTTTCCCAGTAAAATCTAGAGATTTTACATTTGCTGTTTTTAGAAATATACTTGTTAAAATAACCCTAAGAATTCATTTGCTGTTTGTGTATTCATTCAGCCTTCTGTCTGTAAAAGTCTGCTTGCCTTGAGAAAAGATGTGTAATGGTTTTATGTGGGATATGAAATTTCTCTCATAAATGTGATATGATCTAATAATTAATGAATGTCAGAAGACAAGCTGGAGAGCTTAAAGTCTAACAACTTTTCTCTAAGTTATTCTACCTTCTCACTTTCCATCATCTCAGACTTTCAAACAGGTCTAGGGTTTATAACTAGATAGATATTAAAAGTCCAAATCTCTTCATATTGAAGTCCTATTTCTCCCTTTACATGTCTCTGCCCATATAATGTAGCATCAAAATGAGGTAAATGTAATGTAATTTATTTCCAATTTAATGTTCCTTAAAAATGTAAGGATGTTTTACAGTCATATGGGTATTACTCCAGAATCTTGGGTTTATAAATTAAAGCTAATAATAATAGTAATATTTATATACTCATTTAAATATACCTTTATTTATATATATATTTTATGGCATGTCTGGGGGAAGTGAATTGTAGGTATTATAAAGAATGCAACAAATATTCTGGACAATAAAATGTAAACAGGAATTTTTATGTTTCATCAAAAATGATTTTGTTTGAAAGAAATAGGATGCTTTCTTTTGATTAAGTTATTTTAATTTATATTTTAATTAGGTTGATAAAATTATTTATGTTAAAATTCAGATTTAAAATATACTGAGTTGATGGAGATCACTCAGCAGAATTTTATAGAACATAGGGCTGACATATGATCTAAATAATTTTGCAATTTTCCATGACTTCCTGAATAAAAAATTTTAGAAAAATATTATTAGACAGGATTTTCAAAATCTTTGCATTCATAAAAGGGAGACAGATGCTTGACAAGATTTTAATGTGCATAATGGGGCTCCTACACCTCCTAGAAACTGCACAGAGGGTTGTGAATATTGACATAACATGGGCTATTTTTTTGTGTTTGTATGTTTCTACATGTCTTTTGCACCTTTCTAGACTTATCTTTTTGCCTCACTTGTATCAGTTTCTTTTCTGCTACTGCATATTTCTCTTCTCTCTTCTCTCTTCTCTCTTCTCTCTTCTCTCCCCTTTCCCTTTCCATTTTCTCAGAACATCTATGTATTTTGTTTGTTTTCCTGTTTCCTTCCCAATCCTCTTTTTATGTCTTCTTTTCTAGATGAGAAGAAAACATTTGTTGAGGAGACAACATAAATTATTGACTTAGGTGAAGGTCAGCAAAACTGCCAATAATATTGTTCCTGGTCACAAAAATAAACCAGCAATATTCAGGAAGATTTGCAATTAGCCAGATACCATTGTCTTTTCAAGACCGTATATAATGCAGCAGTGAATTGCTAACTCATTTCTTGTAGGGCAACGGAAGATACAAAGTCACAGGAAGAGTACAAAGACTGAAGAAATAACTTCTGGATCCAGTAAATAAGTGCGAGTCATTACCAATAAAACAGAGAAAAAAATGAAACTAATTTTGCAGACTGATTTCAGTAATGTGATATCGTTAATGCAATTCTGTTTACTCAGTTTAATTATTTTTCTCCTGAAAAACTTGGACTTCCAAATATGTAATGTGTTAGTCTTATTGGAAAATGCACTTCAAATAGACCCTTTTGTTAAAATTCAAAGCCAAATAAATGTTTTTATATCCTTTTGAGATAGAATATTCCTTGGCATTTTTTAAAATGAAGATAACTACATAGTTGTTATAGTGCTAGTAACAGTGGATTATCAACTATATTGACATAGTTAGGAAATTATTGGTTTAACAGACAGATTTCTTTCTTAGTGTTCTTTCAGGAGTCAAAGAGAAACAAACAACTGGAGCATTTTTGGTTGTCCTCCTTTTGAACCATAACTCAGCACTGGAAGTGGAAAGAACACTGTAGTTCTTGCATTGAAAGCCACTATTCTGATAAATTGTGACTCATTTGATTTATTTTTAAAATACTTTATTTTTAAAATACTTAAATATTTTTAAAATAAAGTTTGGTATGGATATATTTATTCTGAAAAAAGTAAACATAAACCCAAGATCACAAAATGCAAATGCAAAATTATGCATACAAGCTATATTTAGAATAATCCTAATGTAATTTTCAGTTGCTGGATTGATTTGATCTCCTTATTGTGGGGAGAAATTGGACTCTGAGATATTATCAACAGCTTCTAACTCCAATCTGATTATTGCCATAATCCTGACAGTGATTGATTCTGAGTAATTATCTCAGAAGTAGAATTAGATTAAAAAACAATATTCCAGATTATAGAAGACTCCAGTCCATCCTTATAATTAGTTTCGTCTTAGAATATATGATGCTATCACATTTGAATAATTTAGAATGAATTATTTGCAAGCAGCCTGCGTGACTACACTTTAATAGGAAAATAGATAAACATGAAAACATAATATTTTAAGAAACATTGCTTTTTAAATTAGCAGTCTCATTGTAGTAAAGTTTACTTTGCCAATGTTCTGAGTTTACCATGTAGCTCTATCTATTATACCCCTACCATGGGGGGCAAAAGCCCCATGTTACAATAATCAGTGATCATGCAGTTGTAATGATGATTTATGATTACTGATGGTGTTATTATCATCATAATTACAGGCTATGAATTAAATTTTCACAATTGGCAACTGAATAGTTTTCAACCATAGGCCTTTCCTTTGTGAGAAGAATTATTTGCAGATAATGGTCAGAAAGGATGGACTCATGAGAATGAACCAAAAAAGAAAAAAAAAGCTATATTTAAATTTCTTGAGCAATAGTCACTTATTATTTTCATTAATTCTGATTACAGTGGTGATCGCCTGAACAAAATGAATCTTCATTGTTCTAAAAACTTTAAAGAGTACATAGAATGGTCTCTTCTCAAAACCCAATAATAACAGGATCTTATAGAAAATAAAGAAATATGTGTTTAACATGTGTCTTCTTTTAGTACTTTATCTAATCTGATTAGTTAAAGGAATGGACTCAAAATATTTCACAGTCCAAATTAATTTGTAATATCATGATTCCTGTGACTTCCTTGAAGCCAAGTATGAGGTGTTTTGGGCCATCTCATTTTATCAGCTACCTTGGGATTTGAGAGTTAGCATTTTCTTCTCCAGACCCATGCTTTTGGGCTGGTGTGACAGAGTTTTGACAAAGATACAACAAAAAAAAAGTTGTTTCAGAGATTTTTTTTTTTTTAACCAGATCAGGACAGGCATGGAGTCAGATGGGAAGGAAAGCATTAAATTCAATGGTGAAAGAAGGAGAGAAAATAAATCACCTCATCATATATGGAAAAGTCTTATGATTCATAATATCCCAGGCTTCAAATCTGGGCAGACTTCAGTCTTTCCTCCTTTTGGCCTCATATAAAGCTCAAGTACATATTGTAAAGGAAGATAATGTAGTAAAGGGTGGAAAAGATGTCGAAAAATTGTTGATCAACTTCAAGGCAAGAGAAGTTAGACAGAGATAAAGGAATTGAAAAAAAAAGGAAATGGAACAAAAAATTCATGTTGAATTGACTAAGTTTCTGTCCTTTCAATTTTTTTGCAGATGTTTTTATGAAGTTATCTCTTAAAATACCAAAAGCTTATAATACATGTTATTTTAAAGTACTAAATGCACATGCAGTAAACCAATCTTGAATATATGATGGTCTCAGAAATAAATTGCTAATATAGGGGCCTTGAAGGAAGCTCTTGCTCTAAAAGCAGTGGTAACAGAAATGAATATTACGAATAATTATTAACTTTAGTCTGTTAAAAATCAACATAGCTGCGATGCCTAAGCATGGCATAAAATTGAAACGTACAAAAGATAGAGCCTCTCTGAACAGCACAAAATTAATAAGCATTCTACTTGGATGGATACTGTCTAAGGACAGTCATACAGTCATATTTTGCACCATGTTCACAATGCTTTCTAACAATGGGAAATAAACAATGTAATGCCAACAAACAACAGATGATGAAAACAGCAATCTGTTATAAAGCAAGTGAGGAAATAGGCACTTCTCATGTATGTCTGGTTTTCACACAGAGATTATGTATACTTTGGCCTTTTGTAGAGATGCTGATCTGTTCCTGTTTCTAAAAATTCTTTGAAATAAAAATACAGATGTATTTAGGATAGGCTCATGGAAACAGTAGATAAGGTTAGTGAAACAACTTTATCATGAAACTCCAGATTTAAATCTCCAGAACACAAGTAGTTCTGCATTTGAACCTTCCCTTCTATTTTTATTATACACAAACCCCCCACCTTTTTGCCCCTAAATATAGTACAGTATTTCAATAATCTACAGCACTTCAAAAGGAACAGGTAGAGTTCATTCTTTAAAATGAATACATTGAATCTTCACTAAAAGTAATCTAAATGAAAAAAATGTTGCTGTGGGTGGTAGACTGAACCAGTGTTAACTTCTGTTAACTTCTTTGACAGTTTTGAAGGACAAAATCCAGGAGCTGACAGTTTGCATTTTCTTAATTATTTCCATCCTGATGATGTCTGAAGTTTATAAAGTTGTATTATTCCCTTCACTGCCACATCAATTTTGTCATTCCCTTTTAATCAACAGTATTAACAGTATTGTTAATCTTCATTAAAAATATATCAAAACCAATTTTTACACTAACTGTAAACCACACTATGTTTAGATAGAAGAATAAATGGGATAGAGAATAACAGCCCTTAGAATAGCTGAAATTTAGGGATTTAGCCTAAAAGGATATTTCTATTTGAAAATTTGCACCTAATTAATTTGTGTGGTTATTAAAACTGGTTTCGGCAGTTGCTTATGTCAGGCTCTGCTCAAACATTGCCTTTGACTAAACAGATTTTGCTGTAGATGATATTTTTATATAAGACTAACTTTTCTATTGAAGACTTTAGCAAAGAAAATACTGCAGAAACTAACAAATAGTAACCAAGCACACAGGTGAGTGTTGGCACATAGGTACGTGCAGCTTCATAAGCTACTCAGTGCATAGATCAACCACGACTGCCATTCCAAGGCATTTGAGGTATTCTGCTGATGGGCATGGATTGAACTGGATTGCTTCTCTGAAACCTCTGAAAGTTACACTGAGTGACATGGTGTTTGAGTGATGTTCTCAAGCAATATGTTCCATAGTTCTGTCCCGTGGCTTTGTCTCTGGCACAGACTATTTGAACCTTTGGCCTAGATTCAGCAGGTAGAGTGGGTGATAAGACTCCCCCATCTGAGCTGGCATGTTGCTACAGACCACTTGATGCTAACTCTGTCCACCAGAAAAGTACAAGTAATTCCCTGGAGGAAAAGGAATTTACAGGGAACAGTTCTATAGCATACAGATGTTTTTTGGCACAGTGAGACCCAGTGTTTCTCCTGAGGTGAAGTCTTTATTGTGATTATCTTAGCTGTGCACATTGTCACCATCCCATGTCTGTTCCTGCAGGCACAGGCCAGCCCAGGTTGATTGGTTTCTCATGTGCAGGGCTCAGCTGCAGCTTCATTTGGCCAAGGAATTATGCCATATCGTTCCTCCCAGAAGTGAATGACAGACTAGCAGTTTGGCCACATATTTTCAGGAGAGAACTACTTTCCACATTCTAGGCTGCTTTAAAAAAACCAAAATCCTGTTCTTCTACTGTTTAACAATATATACAGCTCTCATTTCTTGTTTTTCACAGAATATTCTGAGTTCGAAGGGACCAACAAGGATCATTGAGTACAAATTTTAAGTGAATGGCCCATATGTGGATAGGACCCACAGCCTCTGGGTCATTAGCACCATGCTCTATAACCTGAGACCTCTGCATGGTTGCATTTAAAGTTATATCAGACTCTAAAATTCTCATTTCTTAGATGTACTTTTTTCATTTCTGTATTCTTTCTAACAAGAAAGGCCTTGAGGGGAAGTCTTATGAGGGGGGGCTGAGGTCACTTGGTCTGTTCAGCCTGGAGAAGAGGAGACTGAGGGGAGACCTCATTGCAGTTACAACTTCCTCATGAGGGGAACAGGAGGGGCAGGTGTCACTGTCATATTTTCTGGAAAAATCCCCTTGACCAGTATTTTCTCCTGGGAAGCTGAGAGGCCTCAGCTTCTGGTGTTTTGCTGCTCTGGAGATTGTTTTTCCAATATGTACATTGTTTTAACTTAATGGCCAATCACGGACAGCTGTGTCAGGACTCTGGAAGCAGTTGCAAGTTTTTATTATTCATTCTTGTTAAGCCTTCTCTAAGTATCCTTTCTCTATTTTTTAGTGTAGTGCAACATTTTTTAATATAATATGAGTTCATAAAATTATAAATCAGCCTTCTGAGATCATGGAGTCAGATTCATCTCTTCCCTCGTCCTGGGGAAAGACCTCACAAAGACCATAGGCAGGCACTGATCTCTTCTCTATGGTGGCAGTGACAGGACCCAAGAAAACAGCACGAAACTGAGTTGGCTCTCAGGAAAAGGTTCTTTGTCCAGAGGGTGGTTAGGCACCAGATCAGGCTCCTCAGGGAAGTGGTCACAGCACCAAGACTGACAGAGTTCAAGAAAGGTTTAGGCAACTCTCTGAGACACATGGTGTGACTTTTGAGGATACTCTGTGCACTGCTAAGAATTTCAGTGATCCTTATGTGTCTCTTCCAACTCAGAATATTCTATGTTTTTATGTTAAGAAAGTTTCTTTACGTCATTAAAGTAAATAAATAAATCCTCTAACTGATAAGAATCCTTCTACTGTCCTGAAGCACCTTGAGTTGCTTAGTATCTCAGACTTTTTCAATTTTTCTGTTCCCAGATAAAAATGCTAGTCTGGTCAGAATGTTTAATTTTTTAGGAATATCAAGCTAAATGCCTGCAACTACGGCCAAATTGTCTATTCTTTTATGTGGTGATTGTACAGAAACAACACTGAAAAAAATCAATATTAAACCAGCATACTTTGATTTCTCCATACAGACATGATTTTCTTATACGGATTAGATTTTTCCATCTCTTGTTTAGAACAATGTATATACTTTGACTATCAGTGTGACTAACACCATCACCTAAATTGTAGGTAAATCTGTATTCCTTTATAAAATAGTTTTCTTATCTTACCTTATCGTCATTCACTAAGCCTAGCTCATCCCCCCTTCCAAAGGATTTATTTTCTGCCTGCACTGAGGGAATGCTGTTTGAAATATTTCCTTTGGAAAACAAAGAAGCTATGAAATACAAGTATTTAAATCTGGTTAACATTTGTTTCTGTAATGTCATTTCAGCAAATGTAGAATAAATTTCCTCTATTTTCAAAGCCAGTCATATCAGAGGGAGTTGAACAAAAAAGAGCCCTCCACATGCATCACAATTCTCTTCTTGCTGCAGCCATTTCTGATATGCTTAGGTGATACATCCATCCTCATTAGCTACTGTTCTTCTTTATGGGCAGGCTATCTTGAACAATCAACTATACTAGACCTTACACAAGATAAAAAAATAACCTAGCTTGGTTCCTTTAAGCCCTTAATACATTGTTTCCTGTCCCTTCTTCCAATTAATACCATCTTTTCCAAATCACTAAAGACTTCATATTTAATTTCCTGTGTGTTTGTACAGGCCAGAATATGTTGAATTAATTTCTTTTGGCATGAAATAGTTCAGTTACAATACATATATAGATAGTAAGATATGTTCTTGTCTCCTTAATCTTCTTGCCCAAACAAATATATTTTACACAATGAGTACCCTAAAATGTAAATCTTCTATATTAAAAAAATTATTATAATATTAATAATATCACCTTTACATAATATACAGTTTTCTACAATGACTATCAATATTTGTAAATAAAAGCTTCTAAAATTATTTTATATGTTAGTATATATATGTGAAAATCAGCAGCAAAATACAGCAACAATGCTCAAGAAACTGCAAACTTCAATGAACACCTGATAATCGCTTGTGATGAATCACAAAGACAAAACTGAATTATGGTACCAAAGTCTACAAAAAAAAACCAACCCAATTCTCAGGATATCACTTAAGTACATGTGTAGATATAAAAACATTATCATTACATATGCTCAGGTATTTTGCTTTAATTAAGGATTCATTTTAGTGTATTTAAGGTAATTTATTTGCAGTCTCATCATCATTATTATAATTCATTACATTTTCATGCCTGGATATTTGACATAGCTAAACAGAATAGTCAGTAAACAAGCAAACAAATCAATATCTGAGTAGGAAAAATTAAAAAAAAAAGTTTCTACTCTTGGGCACATATATTTGGAATTCTCATTGATTTTCAAACCCAGAACTGCTTGCAATGCCTTTCAGTTATTTTTCTGCCATCTATAATTTTTCTAAGGCTTAGCGTAATTCTTCTACACCTGTTTTCTTCTTTGTATGAGAGTTCTTATTAATTCTGATATTTTGTGGAAGTGTATTTCTTCTGCTTTTTGTATTTTGGGTATTGGAGTAGAAAATGGCTTTCAGTTTTGATCTCTACTCTATCTCATCAATTGTAGAGTCAATCTTCCATAGGTTTCTAGTACATTTTGTCATTCCTGGTTCCTATTTCTAATCTGTGGTAACAGAGTCTGTATTTTGCTGGAGCAAAATATCTGCATATAAAAGTAAGATTGATATAGGAAATTTGTGTGAAGATTTCTCTTCTCTCTCACAATCCAGGCTTTTATTGAACTCCAAATCCAACCAAAACAATAAAACAAAATTAAAAAAAGTATAAGAAGGAGGCTGTGTTTCTGTTTATGTACAGTTGCATATCTTATATCAAATTAATCTTTTAGCATACACATGAATTTTAAACATGACATGGTTTTACCTACAGTCTTTTCCTCAACTCGCTTTAATGTCTAGTTACAATTCACATCAGGAAAGATAATGATTTGTGTTGTTTGAGGATGCTCATTTAGCATAAGCGCAAGACTGTCTCAAGTCACTGTGTACACCCATTTTAATTCAGCACAGTGGTTTTGCATATTGTTACTAGTATGCTGCTCCTCAAGAATGCAGTGCAGACTTTCGTCTGGAGAGGACTTTTAAAGTTAATTAGCATGGCACTGGCAGCTGTCTAGGCATGGTAGCAAGGAACACCACAGAGGTTAAATTACCCTCATTCACAGGCAGTTTTTCAGTAGATCAGACTTCAGCTGAACTCTGTGCTGCTGCAGCTACTCTGCTTCTGCATCTCTGAGTAAGCCTGTGAAAATCTAGCTCAGACTTCTGTAGTTTGCCATGTAGAGATGCTGAAAATGCTACATACTAACCACTCATTATCAACAGGACAAGTTATTTGTAGTCCCAAACAAGTTTTGGTTTGAAAATTTAGATAAAGAATTGAACAAAAGTACATGCCACCACTAAGTTAGCACTAATATAATTTACATCTATCCTGGTGAAATCTCTGATGTTTCACTGAAACTTCTGTGAACCAGATAGTTTGAAAGCAACAGGTTCTACTAGTAAATGAGGAGTTATGTCAGCTCAACTAGTCAATTTGCAGCAATACCAGAACCAGTTTTATTTCAGCAGGAATCAGCAGCTCTCATTTTCTCCCTAGTAGATTTTCCCATGCCCTTTTTTCAAGAATGAGTGGAAGCCAGCGAAAAACAGACTGACTTGCCAATAGTACAAATGATTTGACGCATATCAACAAGGACTGCCACCTTGAGGGAGATGCATCCTCCTGTTTCTGGTCAAACTGAACACTTAGGTTTCCATAGGAAATTAAAAAACATATAATTATTTTATATTATCTGTTAAAACAAATGTATCTAGGATTAAGGCTTGTGAAAATTCCTAGTGTATTGCTGCACTTCTGTAAGTAATGATGTTGGCCATGTTCCAGCCTTTAATGTTTTCTCTTGGGCTTAATAAACTCATAAAAATATCCACTAAATTAATCTGTTTTCTTACTCTTTTTAGTAATCTTGGGCTTGAATGTACATGCCCTGCTCTTGGAGTGATAGAATTGTGCAAGATTCAAACCTTTTAATAATCATTAATTCTGTTATCAAGATACTTTCTATTTTCTTCTCTTTTTGTCCCATTAAATCTGATTTCTGATGTAGGTAAACATTCATTGATTTCATTTGTACAGGCTGGGCTCAAATAATTGTTTAACATGCTTTCTATTTTCTTATCCTGTGTCTGTCTAATTCCATGCTAATCATTCTTCTGAAGGTGACTTTTTCCTCTGTTACCAATCCACAGAAGTGGACAGGATATTCTTAGTCATTTATGTGAAAAAGTCTTGACAGAACCATCATTTTTAATATTTTTTTTAATGGAAGATCTCTTTTTTTTTATGGGTAACATTTTGTTCCAATTCAATTGCCTGAAATTTGCCCCACTCAAAAATTCAGATATAACATGATTTCAAATCAAGAGAAACTTTAATTCAAATAATGGTCAGAATTATTTCAGAAACTATCCTGGGAATAGGGTATGAAGAAAATTTTATAGCCTCCTACATGATTCTTGGATTCTGTGTTAAACTTTGCCAGTGCCTTAACATTTGTTTATAACTTCTTTTAATTTCATATTTGATGGCTCTGCAGAAATAAATATAAAATATATATACTAGAGTAGCCCTGTTACATTTATTTTATAGCATCCGATTACTTTGTGACTATGCTTTCAGTTTCCCACATTTCAGAGATTTGTACTAGGACTAAGTTTAGCCTCAACATCATAAAAGCCAGAGCTGACTCCAGGCTCCAACAAACAATTCCTGTTTTAGAGCAAGATCTGGGGTATTTGACCTCAGTGGGAAGTGCCAGAGAATATACATTTATGAAATAATAATATCACCAGTGTGTAGTTATGTTATTTTATGAAAATCTTTTCGTTAAGATTTTCTTCTCCTGAGAAGCTAAAGGGCATCAGGAACAAAATGTAAACAATAACTATCTGCTACTGTGGAATGCAACAGGTGCATTGTTGATTGGTCCATGTTAAGTGTTTCTACTTAATAACCAATCAAGGTTATTAAGGGTCAGACTCTCTGGTCAGTCAAAAAACTTTGTTATTCATTCCATTCTATTCCTGTCTCGCCATCTGATGATTCCTTTCTCTCTCTTCTTTTAGTATTATCATAATATAATAGACCAACCTTCTAAAACATAGAATCAAAATTTCACATCTCTTCCCTTATCCTAGCTACCCTGAATGCCGCACCAGTGAGATTAGTGTGAAGCAGTGCAGTTGAAATGGAACAATTAACACCACTGGTATTTATATCATCACCTCCAGGTTACAGCGTTAACTCCTTATGGAAGTGAATGGGACATTTAATGAATTCTCAGTCTGGTTTTGCTATTCTACTTGGTAAGTTTTTATATTCTATACTTATTTGGAAGGACACCTTTCTAGTCCTATAGAATTTTAATTGTAAACAGAAAGAAACCCAAAGAAGATGACCCATTATTAGTTTTAGATTATGATATCATAATTCTAGATTAGCTTTATGTACTCTATGATGCTCACAAGATGAAAAATCTACTTTCCTTTTACACTTTCCTTTCACTTTTTATCATTCATCTAACAGAAGTAATAATAATTTTTCCTTTATAATAGTTTTGACCTATTTTATTAGTGGATGTTTGCTTTTATCACGGAAATTGCTATTGTAATGAACTCTAACACATCTTTGTTACATTCTCACCAGAATGTCTAATAAATTACTGAGGTTTTTGATAGACATGTCTTTGTGAAATGAGATAACACAGCAGGGAGCAGAGTTTGTGTTGTCCTTTCACAGATCTCTGTGTTTTACATCTCAGTAAACTCAATATCCAGAAAACTGCTTTCAGAGATATCAGTTTTCCATTCTGTCCTATTACATACTCTGCCTGACATATTTATGCATGTTTCCTAAGGATTCTTTTGATGTGTGCGCTCTTCAGTAGGTGACAGATTTCCCATCATAATGTACAAGGAGAAGTAGGATCACAGGCTGAAACTGGTGGGAGATGGATCAAAAACACAGCACTGAAAAATAGAGCTGAAAAATATAAACCAAAGATGTTTAGGACCTCAGAGTTCCTGTGTTCTGATTGTAGAACCTCTGGAAATACTATTTCCTTATTATTCCTTTAAAAATTATTCCATTAATGTGTAACAAGAGTAGGATAAATACAGAGCTCATATTTTACACTGAAGAGTTTCTTAGATGAGGAGACTGTCTGCGTAAGATATTGGCACCTAAGGATCCAGTACCGTAAGAGTAATGAGCACTACTAGACAAATTCTACTAAAATATGGTCCTATTTGGGGTTACTGTCTACAAATTGGATCAAGATAGACTTCTGATAAATGCATTCCCTTGCCATTAGTGCTATGTTGTGATTACTGGAATTTTCTCTAATGGAACATTAGAAAAGTTTATTCTGGAATAAGAAAGTTTATTTTTGATGAAGTCCAAGTACCTTATGAAAAACTTTCAGTGAAGTCTCAGTGAGCCATAGGCCAACCTTGAAGTAGCTTGCATGGTCTTTTTTTTTTTTTTTTTTTTTTTAGAGGATTTTCCTTGTTCCTAAGGCATCCAAAACCCAGCGATGGCCTTATTGCATGGACTGCCTCTGGTGCCTGACTGCCTACAGAACAGGAACAGGAAACCTGCTGAAAGAAGGACTGGGAAGTCTGGGCAATTTGAAGCAGAAGTGTTTGGGGCTTCGTGGCTCTGCCTTCTGCTTTGTAGTCACTGAGTATCAGAGAATTATGGTTTGAATTGCTGCCCAGCACCTTGCCCCTGATTTGGGATCTTGGCAGGTCTGTGAGGGTACCATGAGCTGCTGCTGGATCCCATGACTCCCCAGTGAAAAATTGGTACCACACAAGGAGATTGTTTCAACTCCTGAGGAGCCAAATACCATGGACCATCATCGACCCAGGTTTTTGGTTTTTGGAGAAGTAAGGCAAAATCAGTTTATCTGAACTTAAAAACAAACAAAAAAGCAAAGAGACAAACTTCTTACTTTGGCTAGAAAGCCATCAAGCTGTTTCATTCTCAGATGAAGGAAAATCTTAGAAAGGCAGGAGCCTTGTGTAAAATACTGATGTAGTATTCTGATCCAAAAATCTGCCTGACTGTAGCTATTTTATTTTCAATTTGGCACTGTCTCAAATCATACACTGCTTTACTGAAGCCCCTATCTGTCTTTGGTGAAGCCATTCATCCTGGGAATAATCCTGTAAAGCACTACGGTATACATATTTGTGAACTCCAATGTTTTTCACCACTTCCTTTTGTAGATGCCCTTTGCTTTTTTGGTTCAATGCAGGGGAAGAATGGATGAGTAGCTACCACAGGTGCACTGTTACCAGCATGTTACTCTTAGTTTGAACTACATCAGGTAAACCTGCTATGCCTTCCTGATACTTTGGTGAACTGCAGATTTTCATCTCTTCTACCAAGACGTCCACTGATAAAAACTGAATAAGCAATGGCATAAAAGTTGTCCATGGATGTGTGAAAAACATAAAGCAGGCAGATTTCAGAAGGCATTAGTTACTAGAATTTTACATTCAGGATACCCATAAGAACTTAAAAAGGTTCTGGTTTGCTTTGTTCTCTGGTAGTGAAATGTTTGATTCATACTACTGTGTTTTGGGTGGATACTGAAGCCATTTTTCCAGCAGGAATTGCCTCCAGTTTGTTGTTGCCATTTCAATTAAACCTAAACTGAATTGAGTTGTCAGTAAAACTGGCTGTGTTTTTTTGGGTTTTGTTTTTTTTTAATTCACCCCTGGACTGTTAAAAGTTATTGCTTCAAACAATATACTTTGACTACTGTTGGGTGCTTATAGCTAAGATGTGTAAACAGAATGTACCAAGGTCATCCCAGGCATAATGTACTGGAATTCAGCATTGTCACACCAGGAGTGAATTTGGCTCAGTATTTTGGCATTAGCGGTAAAGGTCATTCCTGCAGTTTGCCCTCGCTATAGAAAGTGCGATCAAAAAGTTTTCCATTTTATTTCCCTTTTGATGGTCACATTAAATCTTATTACACTGTTGGTACTTACCTCACTGGAGTGTCTGTGGGTTTTCTTTATAGGCAAAGCTTTCATCCCTGGACATCCATAAATAACTCTATTCACCACACTTTCTCCCACAGCATTTGAGTTATGCTTCCAAGTTGAGACAAGTGTTAGCTAGTTTGCTCTGCAGATGGATTTTTGCTTCATTTTTGTCCACTTCAGAGGTTGCCTATTTAGAAAAGTTTTCTACCCCAGGATCTTCCATTCCAATCAGCTTCATATGCAGGCTTTCTCCTGCACCATGGCTTTGAGAGGGCACTTTTCCAACTTTTCTGATTAAAGTGGATACAGTACTGTGGATACAGAGCTCTTGAAAGCAGAGGCTACTGCTGCAAATTCACTTCTCAAATTTGTTTTTTCTGAAACAGATGCCACAATAAAAAGAGGAAAAGTGATAACTGCATATTTTTTCAATTAAAGGGTTAGTATTTATGTACTTGGGTAAGTACATGATGACTCAGTTGTATATTATTCAGAACTTCATTTGTGTAAGTTACTTTCTGATTAGTTATTGATTATAATCAGAACCTTTGGAGCTAAATGTGCAATATAGCTAATAAGCAGGTCTTCTGCAGATGAAGAGGATCCTTAAATATAATTTTGATGCACTTTACGCTTTCTATTTATTGAACTTTGTCACAAATGGCAAATTGCAGCAGGCCATTGAAACTATAGCAGTCGCAGATTATTTGCAGTATTTCTGTAAGCAGGGAAATGACAGAATATTAAAAAAAGGTCTTGTTTCTCTTGTTTTTCAGTCTCCAAAGTTAAAGCAATAAAAAGGTTTTTCAAAATATCCCTTTCTAACTAACTCAGTTAGATACAGGCTGGTTAAATCTCATGAACAGGCTAAGATTCTTGTAATGGGTAAGTGCCTCATCAGCTCCCACCAGCCAGCATTGGTTGTGGGGACAGAACAGGGAAGAAAGCTCATGAGACTGCCCCTGCTGTGTCAGCCGGGAGGGTCCCTGGTCAAGGCATATTTCCCAGCTTCATGAGGATGTTACTCCTACCCTACCAAGCCACCTGGGCTTCAGATAACAGCTTATCAGAAGGCTAAAAGCACTAGCTGTTTGTCCAGTATGCGTGCCTGCAAGGGAGGTGCTTGGGTATTCCCATGTATACCTGAACATATATTAACTCACTGAATTCCGTGTTCTGTGGGATCCCTACCACTGAGAAGAAGGAGAATGAAACAGGATGCAGTCTGGATCCATGGGTGGTGACTATCTTTCTACTTAATCTGTCTTTCACTCTCTTTTTCTCTCCCCCCTTAATATTTTTTTTTCTATTTCTTTCTCTCTACCTCACATCTACTACTACACAAAATCTGTACTATTGACTTTGGCATATGCCTTTGTTTGCACCTTAATTTGGGCAGAGGATTCTCTCTCTAATGATGGGATCTTCACAGTAGGAACAAGGCACAAAGGATTGATGCTGCCTGGTCCAGCAGCCCGTGGGAAAACAGAAGGGTGCTGTGGGACTGGCTGCAGAGTGAAACATGCTCCAGGCAGTATATCTGGCTGCTTTTTAGATGCCTTTGTCATGCTTAGAACTTATTTGCTGGCAGCAGACATGGAGGTCAAAAATACACACTGAATCTGCCAAAGGGCTCCCCTGAAGTTAATGGGAGTCTTTCAGTGGGTTTTGGCTTAACACATTCTGTATCAGTGAGCTAGAAACCTGTTTTCTACCACGAGTTTTGGCCAAGAAAATTATACTAGGCTATAAAAAATAATATATAAATATTTATAATATAATCTCTCTCATGAGATAACATTGCATTAATATTCACAATAAATAAGCATCCTACTGACAAGATTAGATAAAACTTTGGCAAAAGCAAATTTATTGTCTAAAGAAGCCAATGGAGACCAAATCCAAGGTAAATTTTTTCCAGAATGTTTCAGTTCAACTAAAAGTTATCAGTCACCTTTTTTTTTTTGGAAGTATATAATCTTTCTGCTGCTTTTCATTTGCATTTGAATAAATCAAAGTATGGAAAGTGAAACAGTCAAAATTGCAGCATAGTACATAACACAGACAGTAAGTCTGTAAATAAACATGAATTTATTTCAGGGACAAACTGAGTGTCTTCAAAAAATTGCTCATTCTTTGATGAACTTTTTCCAAACTTTTTATCTTAGAATTAAAAAAAAAACAAAACCAAATCCAAAAAGGGGTTAAATATAGCTCAGATTTTGAAATAAAATGTATTATTTGCCTTCTTAATGCAAAAGGGTGTAATACCACAACAAAAACGTATACAACTGACACAAACTCCACCAGTACTCCTTTGCTGAAAGACTTTCATCTGAAGTTTTTTACCTCTTGTTTCATCTCTGTTAGTTAATTCAAAATTCATGGCATGTTTTCCTTGCATCTTAGTTGTGAAATTATTTGATGACAATCATAAATCCCTGACTACTTAATATAGTATCTGCAAAATCTTTTAAAATTACCTTTTGAACACACAGGAAGTAATTTATAAGACAGATGGAGAAATTATTTACTAAAAGCCCATCAGAAACATATAGGCTTCAGCTATCCTGGTCAGCAGAAAGGAGGCTATGGTGTAAACAGGGTAAAATACTGTAAGAAGTTGTAAAAAACCTGCTAAATTAGATTCATATGTCACACTGCCAATCTGTGGAAGAACTGGAGTCTCTCTAGACTGAGGATCCAGCTTTGTACTCATCCTACTATCTAGAATTCATAAGACACTGACAAGTCACTCCAGATGATGAGTCCCAGACTAGGTGATCATTCCATCTTCTCATTCTGGAAAGTGCCTGCCTCAGACTGCCCATGCAATCAAAATAAATAAGAGTCTTGGGATTTTAACTCCTGTTACACTCTGTGGTCTTTTCTATTTTGTGTGAGGAGGAAATACCACAGATGCAAAGAAAAGTGTTTTCCAAATGCCTCAATTTAATTTCAATCTGTACTTTATATGAGTCAATTTGTTAAGTCTAGAAGGGGTCTCATTAACTGATTTGAAGCTGGGTTAGAGCTTTCTGAAAGCTTGAAGTCTCATTTAATTATGTCAGAATTTTTAATTCTAGCAGGGGTAAACCTAGACAATATTCATAAATATACAATAACTGGGGAGGGAGGGAGATGTATGAAGTGAAATTCATCCTTCACATCCATGGATTTACTGGTTACAATTCTTACCTGTATCTTGTATGACAAAGCAGAAAGACTTTTCTACAAATACAGTCATCTAAATTGCCAAACACACTTGAGTTGACTCCACGTGTACCTTTGCACATTAATGACCTTTCCCTATTACTCCTAGGCTGGTTCTTAGTTTCAGGATGAATGATTTGTAAGCTGACTCTCTGTATCATTACCACAATGTGTTATCTACTTTATGTACTTTCTTTTTAATTGAAGAATTTTCAATCATACTGATAAAGTGGGACTGGATGGTTAAGTGGTGTCTGGGACTGATGTCAGACCAATAGATCCTTCTCAAAGTACAAGGTTATCAGTCTCCCTCTATGTATGTGTGTATTTGACATTATAGTGGATGGAGATTTGCCTGTATATAGCTAAAATTTTAAAATACTTTGGAGCTATAAAGCCCTAGTCCTAGAAAATAATATTTACACTATATTTTATCTTTTTGAATTAACTTCTTTAACTTTTGCTTAAAAGGGATCAAAATAGACAGAATTGTGGACATCTGGATATATAACATGTACTGGATATATAACATCAGTACTACATGTACTGATATGTGAGGTGAAACAGAGACCTACTCAGGCTTCTCTCTAAATGTTACTAGCCTGCTAATCTGTTCTAACAGTCTGATGTGAAAAAATGAAAAAAAACCCCTAAACCTCAATCAAGCAACAAATAAAGCAAACAAACAAACAAATCCCAAACAAAAACAAGCAGAAAATCCCAGAACAAACAAAAACCCAAACCAAAAGAACCTATGAAACCCAAAAGAAAATTTCCTTATGAGTCTTATCTTTTTGATTAAGAACAAATAAATCCTTGTCATAGAAAACATATAATATCATGTACATACATCTTTCTTTCATGCACATATGTGTGTTAACAGTAGAGCACTGCTGGGCTGCTAATTGCAAAATCACTCTGCACATTATATCTTAAAAATTCACTAACTTTGAAGAATTAGAACAATCTTCAGCAGACTAGTAAAAGCTGTATCTGTATAACCAATTTGGTTTCTTTCTTTGTAATAGGAAAGATGTGCATTTTTCCTCATCCCTTTAAAAGTGACAACTGATTGCTTGAATGATGAACCATACCTAGGTTGCTTGGAAAGGAAGGCCATTGCTATAAAGAGCTAAGCATAATCTCTTAGGAATTGAAACATCATTTTACAAAAGTATAAGTAAGGTATAATGCTCTCCAATGAAATTTTGGTGCTGCACTTGAATGCTCTGATTTATAGTTGCTTAATATTGTAAGAAATATTGCAAAATTATTTACAGTGGTATATAAAATCTCAGTGTTTCAAAACTGAGACAGTATGACAAGCCTTTGAAGTTATTTTTATACAGTTTCAGTCCCTTAGTCTTGGAATTCAGATGACATTGTGACAGCATGAAACAAAATTTATTAAAAAAACCCCAAACTGCTAAAAGGATAAAATAAACATAGGGAGAATGAATCTTGTCTAAGATCATGGTACATATTATATTGAAGAGACAATATGTATGTGTGTGTGCATGTGTGTGTGCATCTATATGTATAAAAGACAGCTCCAAAACCATGACAGATTACAGAAAAGTGCAGATTATAAAATCTAAAAGAAGAACTTGTGTCTAGAAAAAGAATTACATGAAATAGAAAATATAGATGCAACCAATAACAAGGCAAAACAAAAAGAGATTTTGAAAACCAAGTTTCTTAATTCCTTTTCAAATACAGAAAAAAATCCTGGCAGCCTGCCAGAGAATCTGTAGCACTTATATATAGATCAAAATTTAAAATGAGTTCTCAAGGAGGAGGCTCAAGGAGGATGAGGACACCACAGAAAAAGAGAATGAATTATTTCACTCAGTGTTCTGTTTAGAGGGGGTTACAACAATCTAGATCCTCTGGGTGGGATAGGACAGATGAATTCTTTTGGCTTGTGGTGCTACCATTTAAACTTTCGGAAAGAACTGATGGAATGAGTATCAATATCTCCATAACTATATATTTTTTGTGAAGAAATCAAAATGAAAACTGCCAGAATATAAGATGTGGATTGTAATTTATCTACTGAATATCCACTTTGCACTAGAAAAGAAGCAAGGTTGCAAAAACTGTAACAGATTAAAAGGTTTCATGGGAAAATTTAGAGAACTGTAGGCTACTAAGTCTGAAGCTTTTAATGAGTGAATTATTTGAAACTATAGTGAATAATAGGTACAGTAAACACTTCACATAGTGATATTAGATGGCTTTTCTAGAGGGAAAACAAATTGAATAATCTACAAGACTTCACTGAAAATCAAAAAACACATGATAGAATATTTGATTTTACTCATATTCAGGAATCTTAACATGTTTCTTAGCAATGAATCTTAACCAGCCATGAGCACAAGCAGTGCTCCAAGGGATTAACAAAATATAGGAGAGGGGATTTTCATTTGCTTTGGAGAAAGAAGGATATTAGAGGAATCCCAAAGAGAGATGTTCTGGATCAAGTTGTATTAACTGCAGTCTTAAGTGATCCGAAAAAAAAAAAAAAAAAGGTGAATGACAAGTTTTCTAATAATGCAGTTTCTTCAGGTGTATAACACCAGTTTCAAATATTAAAATCTTGTGCATGTTTGAGTGCCAAAATGGAAGAAAATTTATTTGTTGAATGCAGAACAATCACCCTGAAGCAAAACAGAATAGTGAACATGCATGAATTACGATGGACTTTGTCTTCTTTGTTGCTAAACACATCTTAGAGTGCATCTGAATTTCTCTTCCAAACAGAGAAATAAATATTACAGTTCATAAAGGAAATTACAGAGACTGGAAGAGAAATACTAAACCCAAGAAATTAATGATGAACTGCTAGCATGAATATTATGCTATTTCAGTCAATCCCTTCTCAAAAGCAGTATAATTGAATTTGATACCTTAAAAGGATGTATAATCTATATATTTAGAGTTACTGAATGACCTCTGCATGGGAAGGGATGAAGCAAGTTCGAAATCAACTTGAAAAGGAGACATGACAAGGTAAAGCATTTGATAGAATACTTGTCATTAAATACTTCATTAAGTTTCAAATATTTTATCAAAGGATATAACTGTATTAAAGGAAAACTAGAACCAACCATGAACTATTACAGGTAGCCATCAAGATACTCTTACTTATGAACCTTGGAAAGTGGGTGGGTTTATCAAAGTGATTATCCTTTTGAAACATAATTTTTCTATAGGAAGTATTACTATCCTCTCTTCAAGTGTCACTTTGGGCTAGAAAATACTATTTTGATGTAAAATCGCTGTATGCCTTTTTAGAGTATGAAAAGGTATAAATAATTTTACAGTAATCAAATGTTTTAGCTGTTTTTATGAAAATGTCTTAGAAATTATTCTCTTTTTGAGACACAGTACAGTTATACATATATGATGGCAGAAACTAGCTGAGGTTTTGTGTTTGCATGGAATATACCTCATATATTTCTGATTTAGAAACAGTTGAGCATGCATTGCCATGATGGGTCGGATGCCAAATACACTCACATGAACAACAATAGAGCACAGTTGATGAGCATCAAATGCAGGCACAGGGCATAATACTGGTTCCTCAATAATTTATGATGCAGAATAAAATAAAAGTCATTCAAACTGATAGCTAAGTCTATATTGAATTTTATTACAAGAAATCACACTGTGGGAACCAATTCAGACACTGGGTCAGGTGTCTGGAAATCCTTTCAGTCTTCTTGTCCTGATGAGAATGAGATCAAGAGAGTTGTCATAGCCTTTTTACCCAGGTATTACCAAAATTTTAATGAAAACATACTAAAATGTCTCCTGGTGCCAGTGAATAACAGTGTTCATAAACAATTAGGACTCCCTGGGATATTTCAGTTAGACTGCATAAAATGCTTCACAAACATGGGCAGAATTTACCTGGAAGAGGTAAATTACTGTGACTTTAACAGAATACCGTATAATCTGCTTTCTAATCTTGTCTCGTCAGATGGCAATGCATTCAGAGGGTTAATGGAGAGTTATGTAATATAGTCATATAAAATATGAACACCAGTTCTGCTGATGACATCAATACAAGCTTTCTTAGCTTTTTCATACAGAAAATGCAAAATGACTATTAAAGTGTAATGGCACAGAACATCTTGTTTAAAAAAAGAAAAAGCCCTTTACAGTATTCTTGTTTATAGATGATATTTATTGCCTTTGTATTCTTGTGGTGTGCTTCTAAGTCAATTGAAATGCAAGTGCTAATGAAACCTCTACCATAACACATTCATTCTTTTTTACACCAAATGAGTCTACTACAAGATGTAAATGACTTACATATATCTGCTTCTCAGGCTTTATTGTTTTGGGTTAATTTATTCACTGTAATATTCTTAATGAAAGTAATGACTCTCCCAGTAGTTTGTATATTCATATATTGCAATTTTATTAAATCACGCTGTGAAAGTTCACACTGGCTGCTTTAAACATTCCTGAAGTTTCATGCTATACTTAATATATAAATGTAATCTTCTAGCAGATTATCAGCATAGTATATTATGTTATCCTTTGCTCTTCATAATTTGTTCACACCAGGGTATATCTAATGTACAGTGGTGCTCTTACAGACAGGGCTGTAACATTCTTCTGCGCTTTATTAGCACATCTCATTGCAACAAAGATAAAAATCTTCAAAGCAAAGCCAGCTTAACATATATAATTATTTTTAATGTACTTTATTGTTACGGAGGTTTAGTGTAAATTCACTGCTCCAGATTAAAAAAAAAATCTTATGTCAACTTCAGTATTGGCTTTTACTTTAAATGCTGAAAATTAATATTTTCAGGAGAAATTAAGAAATAAAAAATGTGGTGATTAGCATCCTTTCACCTGCCTTACACAACTGTAAAATTCTGACAAAAACCAACAGTAATCTAAACTATTGAATAATACAGCTCTACTTGACCAAAATCTCCTAGAGCTCTTTTATTATATAAACAGTTTGCATTTGTTTTACTATAAAGCTTGTCCCTTCATCAGTACTGGCAACTCTCACTTCTTAAAGCATTGTTCAAACACAAGCTACAAAACATCAGGCTTCCAAGAAGGAAGAATTACTAGGAGCAGTTTGCAGAATGAAAACCTGAACATCAGAAAGCTTAAATGAGCTGCCCAAGGATACAGCAGGCAACAACAACAACAACAACAACTTCTGATACCAGTAAACCCCTTTCAAGACACTGGACTCATTTAAGCCCTTGACAATCTATATTAACAAAAAATCAAGTGTTGAGATATGAGCTTACTACCTGTACTACAGTTCTAAGACAATATTACCAAATTATCTGACTATCTTCCATGTGATGTCATGCATCATATATAACTTGACACAAAATGATGCTCTCTTCCTTGAAACAGCATCAACCACAGAATTATTCTCTGCTCTTTTCCAATATGTAGGTTCCCAGGTTTTGTTTATACCAAAATAGGCAAAAATTTGTTTAAAAATGGGATAAAAATATAAAAAATGAATCCTTAATAAAGTCACTGAATGTTAACCTTCTTTTAGCAAGTAGCTGTTAGTTTTCACTGTGCATTCTTCTCTTGCTTACTCTCCATACAAAACAGGAACTATTCCATGGAAGTAGTGAAAGACAGCCTTACTCACAGGTGTAAGTCCCCTGGGTTGCTGTCTAAGCACTGTAAACAGCCTTCACCTTCCCTTCCATCCCATGCCAGTATGAAATTATAGAATGATGGTGTTGACAATCACTTGTATAGTGCAAATTATATTTGAAGCACTACACTGCTAAAATAAACATATATTTTTGACTGTAGTGACCAAAATGTGCCCTGCCATGAATGTTAAATTTTGTTTTATTGCTTTTTTGGTGAGATCCTTCTCATGGGACAAATTAGCCTCATGTAATTACAAATACAGGTGCTACAATAAGTGTCCATAGAGTTGGAAGGAAATTTTCACAGATGGCTTAGCATTCAGACAAAAAACCATTTTGGTTTTTTTGCTCATGACTCTTTTTCTGGTTTTTCCACAGAGGTTCTGAGACTCCCTTACAGGTTTTAGATTAATAATCAAAGCCATAAAGTAAGGTCAGAAAATTTGGTTCTACCTAACTTGGTGCCGGTCTCCAAAGCAAAATTTATGTGGATCTCTTTACAGGGATTGGAGAAATTAGCATAGTCTATATTATCTTTATATGCACTTAAAATATCTTTTAAATGACAAGCTAAATATTAATTATCTCTTGCTGTGTAGATGAATGGTTGTAACATTGCAAATTTGAAATGACACATTTCTAAATTATTTCCTTCTCTTAAAAGTCCAAACATAGAGACCTTGCTTTCCCATTTTGTCATAGGGGCCTGACACTTATATTATTGTGTATCAATTAATCTCAACATATTTCTGAACATGGAAGTTGAATCAGCTGGATTATCCATGAAAAATAACAAGAAATATGTGCACAAATTCCAATTCCCACTGAAATCCATGGGAATGTCTCTGATATCTTCAGGAGACTTTGGATTCAGCTGTCACAGGTGGGTGAAGGATATGGTTATACTCTGGAAGAATCATAAATATAATTTGATCACAATCCTGTTAGAAATCTTGCATTGTCTGGTGAGTGTGCTTTCTTCTGAGATACAATGTCAAAACATTTTGAAACATGGAGCTGTTCACTTTGTAGAAACAACACCTGCAATATAATTTGGAGCTATCTCTATGCAAAATCAGTTTCTGGAATAGCCTAAGACAAGCAGTGTCAGGTTTTCTGTGTAACTCCTAGAAACTGTTTGTCTATTTTTGTTCTGTCCCTTCAACAAAAGAACAATCAATGCAGAACAATATTCTCTGTAAATGTTGAAATCATCTGAAAAATATTTATATGGGAAGTTCTCAAAAGAATTATTTAGAATATCACACCTTTGCTCAGAATGTAATCTTCTAGTTTCCACATTAATTTATTTCATAATATTAGTAGTAGTTTGATGGAAATTGCTGTCTACAACTGTGTTTGAGTGATTATGGGCACCTCTTTTAAATTTGGGGTTTCTCTGTGAAGTTCTTCATCAAAAAGGGTGATTTGGTTCTGGACATTGGAGCTTTCTTGCCTTACAGTCAGAGATTACATCTCTGTGTCTGAGACATCTGGATACCTGTCAATGCCTGCAAACCTAAGCTTGAGTTACTAAAGAAGTTTAGGAATCCAAAACCCATCGAAATCCTGTCACAAAAGTAGCATCAGGAATCTGTGCTTTAACAATCAAAGAAATGTGAAGAACACCCTAGTGGAAAAAAACCCCAAAAACTAGCCATACTTTCCAAAGTGCTGGAGTATGTATAAAACCAGAGTATTTCTGAGATAGAATGAAAAATGTTTTGATGAGAGTTACATTCTATTCAAAACATATATGTATACTTTCTAAATACTTCTACAACATTTTTCCTCTTCATAAGTACTTTGCTGATGTTAATTAATCCTCACAATGAGGTGGCTGATAAATTAAGGTGGATGAAGAATTCACAACAAATAATTTATCTAGGAAATATAGTTATTTTCTTTAGTGTGAAGTATTCAAGAACAGACATGGTATTTTACTCACTTATTTGTACTTCATAACAACCGAGTTAAAGTTTTATGCAAACGTAATTCAATTAGTGGAGTTATTTAATGTGGCTGGGTTTGATGTAGAAACTTCAGTTCAGAATTAACTGTCTGATATACATTGCTCTTGAATCAGCAGCACTCCCGGGCTCCCCACACACATCCTGTACATGCCTGGTTCCCAGTAATGAACAGAGGCCTAGATATGTACTAGGTTGGTTTGGTGGAATAAACCTGTGATTTTCAATTGAATTGGAGCAGTGGAAAACTTCCAGTTGGTCTTGGATGTGAAGGGTTGAGAAACTTTCACCCAGAACATGTCATGGTGCACAGCTCACTTTCAGCCAATACACAATGAGCAGCGCCCAGTTCAACAACTCCCAGATTTAACACTCATGGAAATTGTCAGGCATTCAATATCTGTATCATCATTAAGATGGGATGCCCAAGTTAGGTAAACCTGCAGTTCCTGCTGCTGCTGCTGGTTATGTGTTGTGAACTGCAGCTACAGACTGTTACATGCTGCATGAGAGCCCCAGCTGACAGCAACCCATGTAATTTATAGCTGCATGCTCTACTTTGAGTCAGCCTATTCCTGCCTGTTTGGCACCACCATTTTAAAAGCTAATGTCAGAAAAATAAACAAGGAGGCAGCACACTGCTGACGGAACAACAGAAATTATTTCTCCTTGCACTTTAAACAGCAGGTGAGTTATATATGAAGTAGGAAGGGTACATGCCAGCTCATAAATTTGTCACGAGAACTTCTGTGCTCCTTGCCACAAAATTACATTGTGGGCAATGGAAATATTGCAGTGGAACCTGTAGAAATATTGTAATATTATGAGATTTTGCTAAAGAAGGCATTTTTTCATTTGAGCAATAGCTCTCCATTCTGCAGTAGAGAAAAGGATGCCTCCCTGTAAAAGTGTACCTTCTGTATTAGCCAAATATAAAATTTCCATTATGAGAAACAAGCGTGCTTGAGAGCAGAAAATGAATGTAGACAGGAAAGTGTTGTGGTTTCTCCACAGCATAGAGGTAAAATAATTGCAAAAGTATAGTGAAAACACAAGAATACTAGCAAATCTTGGCCATCTTTCTGAGTTGCCCCAGTTAAAGGTCCACTCAATAGAAAGAAACGAGCACCTTTGAGAGAAATTTTGTGTATTGCCAGCAGAGATTAATGCCATTTATTTCTTTTTGCTTACCCTACAGAGATCTAAGGTTGACCAGGGTCCTTGGGTAGGTTCTTCTCTCAAGTAAGAAGTGAGAGTGTAGAAAGTCTCCCTCTGAGACAGCTTTGACTTGCCCAGAACTGCTAGGGAGATTTCCTCATGCAGGAGATTTGTCCTGCTGCACCATGACAGAGTGCTGCTGGACAAGGGAGCTTCTCTGTGCCCTCTTCTCTGCATAGTGCTCACAGTAGTAACAACAATAATAAAAAACCAAGACAAGAACAGGCATTAAATACGTCTTTCTCTTTTTTTTTTCTACTTTTTGCAAAAATATTTTAAAAATTGTACTTAAATCTTTGAAATTCAAAATAGGTCCTTTGAAACATTTTCCTTAATGGAATTCAAAGCTTCTAACTAGCTTTTGATTTCTATGTTATATACTTTAATGTCATCATAAACATGACATATACTTCGTTATCTTCAAATGTACCTCTCCAGTGTTAGAACAAAAACAAGTTTCCAGGCTGAAGCCAGATTGACCCTGGCTTTACCTGATGGTTGAAAGAAGGGTTTAAACCTAGTCCAGTTCCAGCCATGGAAAATGGAAAACAATTAAATATTTCCTAATTGCATTATATCCCATATTTGAAGTTAATAAAAGCATAATCTATTTGTACCTGCCATCTGCCTTAGGAGACAGCAGAAGATAATGAAAATATTTTACTATCTATTTTCAAATTATAAGCTGTTGTTTCCAAAGAAAGTCAAACCCCATGTATATTATCACTTTATTGTTCTCCAGGGACTGCAGTCACTATAGTGATTGTAATTACACGGCTTCATTAACTTTCTACATTCTACCTGTTATGGGGGTTTCACATTAAGAAAATTTGCATATACAGGAAATGAATACCATTTGCAAGAAGCTAATGTCATTAAACATTTAAGAAGTCTCTCTCAAGTAAACTAGGAATTTTCACTAGAATATCCTTTTATAAAGGATAAAAAATTATTTAAAACTAATTTATTTGGTTTTTATTTAAAACCTATTTAAATTTATTTTATTTATTTAAAACCTATTTTTATTTTATTTATTTAAAACCTATTTAAAACCAATGCAGTCACAACTGTCACCTTAAAGAAAAACATACAAAAACCACTTAGAGTAAGCAACAGCCATCTTAAGAAAACTGCTTTAAAATTGGAAATAATTCAATTACTCTCTGTCATTACAATGCATAATCAGGTGTAATATCCTCCTGTCAGATTAATACTAACTCATGGTTAAGAGAGTGTATGTGTGCTTATGATATACTGTAACCAGTGACCTATATTTTAATAGCACAAACCAATGACAGCTTTCATTTTCCATCCAGCAATTGCCTAATTTTTTCCATCAATGGATTACACATAAAAATAACTTTTGATTTTATTGAAATATTGGATTTTTATAAAAAGCAAAGAAAGACTCAGTAAGAATAGGAATTTAACACTGTGCTGTAGCAGTAGTAGTAGTGTCAGGGGTTGACCCTGGCCAGATGCCAGGCACCCACCAAAACTGCTCACGCACTCCCTTTTGCAGCTCTAGAGAGGAGAGAAAATATAATGAAGGGTTTGTGAGTTGAGATAAGAACCAGGAGAGAGATCTGTCATTAAATACCATCAAGGGCAAAACAGGCTCAACTTAGAGATACAAAGTGAATTTATTACTAACAAAATCAAAGTAGGGTAATGAGAAGTAAAATAAGCTCTTAAAAACACCTTCCCCCCACCCCTCCCTCCTTCCAGCTCTACCTCCTGCCCCAGCAGCACAAGGAGACAGGGAATGGGGGTTACGGTCAGTTCATCACCCGCGGCTTCTCCTGCTGTTAAGGGAGAGGAGTCGTTCCCCTGCTGCTCTGTGGGGTCCCTCCCACAGGACACAGTTCTCTGCGAACCTCTCCAACACAGCTCCATCTCACGAGCAGCAGCTCCCTGTGCCCTGCTGCAGTGGGAGCCCATCCCATGGGGAACAGTCCTCCCCAGACTGCTGTGGTGTGGGTCTCTCCTCCACGGGATGCTGTCCTCCAAGGACAGGCTGCTCCAGCCTGGGAGCAGAGTCCCTTTCTGCACAGGTCTCCCACAGGGTCACAGCCTCCTCTCAGGCACTCACCCACTCTGGTGTGGGCTCCTCCACCCACGGGCTGTGGGTGGATCTCTGCATCCCCCATGGCTCTCCATGGCTGCAGGGACACAGCTGCCTCACCATGGTCAGCGCCATGGGCTGCAGAGGAGTCCCAGCTCTGGCACCTGGAGCACCTCCTTCCCCTCCTCCTCCACTGACCTTGGGGTCTGCACGTTGTTCTTCTCACATGTTCTCACCTCCTCTTTGCTGGCTGGAATTAAAACGGCGCCATAAACTTTGTTTTGATTTGTTCTTAAATGTGTTACCGCTGAGGCATTACCACCATTTCTAATTGACCCAGCTTCAGGCAGTGCCACATCCGTCTTCAGAGCCATCAGGAATTGGCTCTGCTGGATGTTGTGGAAGCCTCTAGTAGCTTTTCACAGAAGACACCTCTCTCTGGCCTCTCCACTACCAAAAACCAGGCCATGCAAACTGAACCAAGTAGGAACACAGATGTTTTTTAGTCTTTCACATCTTCATTTCATGAACTTGATGCAAGCCCACCAATGCCAAAGGACATGGCTCAAGCCAGTTTTTACTGAGAATACCCTAGCTGCTGACTTCAGTAGATAACAAAATTTTAGAAACTTTTTTTGGTTTGAAGCCTTTTGCCTTGTCCAAAACTCTTATTGTTGCATTACGCTTTAATACAATGCCCTATGTGTGCCTACCTCTTTAAAAGTATCTGACCTGATTCTTATTTAATCCCATTCTGTGTTGTGTTTCTAACACTCCTACCGTAGCTCCTTTTGTTTTGACTGTGATGTTCACACTTCTGGGATTTTTTTAAATACTAGCCCAGCAAATACCAGTGGTCCACAGGTGTTATTGTTTCCTTTAGGAAGCTTACAGCTCTATGACATTTTTGGGGACAATTCTTTTGATGTAAGTAATTTTCTTATACAATGTAGTGGAGAATAAAATGTATAACTGCCTTTTGTAGACTCTACTGTAAGGAATTCAGAGGTTTCAAACTGAAGAATGGACATTCTAGTACCTCATTTATAGGAGCTTAAGGTCTTTACTAGTTCTCATTTTTCACACTTTCTCCTTAGTATCTGTCTGAATTAAACTTTATCTTTAAACTTCTTTCCTTTTCTAATTTTCAGTAAAGCAAAAATACCACAAACCATTTTTTTTCCTCCAGGCTGTTATCAGGTTTGTATTTGTTCAGCACTTTGAGCTCTTATGTTGAAAAATGCTGTAAAAGCATAAAGCACAATGAACTGGACTTCATCCTGCTGATATGAAGATGTAAAAGAAGCATGAGGATGTCCACCAAATTCCCTATTGTACTAGTTCTGAGTGCAATATCTATCTTCTTCTGACTCTGAATACAAGGATTATTTATAAACTGGTAGCCATCCAGCCATTTTGGCAGGGAGAATAAAGAAAGAAGTAGACCAAAATATCAAGAAGGAAGTCTGAGGTTCATCTGTGAATCAACCCAGGTGGTTATAGAAGCTTCTCTTCTGGCATGAAGTACTCTCCACACTAACACCTAACCTAGGCCATGAATTTGGTGAAAATTTCCTGATCAGCTTTAGTAGGAAATTCAGTGCATAAATTCTGGTTATTCCAGTCAAGCTGTCGTATTTTGCAGGGAAATGAATTTCCCTGCAAAAGCTCTGTGTAGCTGAGAGTGGTAAGGTTTTTGGGCAGTACAGTTGGTCTGTGCTGCAAATCCCTCCAGTCTGGGTGTGCAGCACCTGGTCGTGTTCTCCCTCTCTCCTTTTCTCAGGATGCCTTACCATTGCAGGGAGAGATGGGCTTGGGTAAGGGAGCTGTTTAGCTGTTTTTCTTCTCTCTCCTCAGATGGGGTCATGAGCTCAGTGGGAAGAGAGTGAGAGGGAAATGAACTAAGTGAGGTGCTAATGACTCAGGAACTACAGTGTGAAAGGGGTTATGGGTGAGTAACCAGTATTCAAGCCCTTCTTCCAGAGTACAGCGCATAACCTATACGTAACTTCAGTGAGTTTGGGTTTTCTTGTCTTTTCACCTCAGGATTGTGAGTTGTTTCTCATTTATGAGCTCATTTTCTTGGTATGACCCAAATGCCTCCTAGTTTGGTTTTTTTTCCCCTTCATTTAATGTCATAATTTTTTTTTTCACTGATTGACCCGACTTTCTTTCAATACAGAGATAGATTTCTTGTAAGCAACAGTTAATGTTAATGGCTTCTCTTACACTTATAAAATGTCCTTGCCTTTTGCAATATATTCTTCAAAGTACATGATGTACAGAAGTGACTTTCCAATTCCATACTACAAGTACTCAGACACTGTTTGAAATATATTGGTTTCCTAGATTGCAACTATTGATCTAACTTTGTTACTGGAATCTTACAGTGGAAAACCGTTCTTCTCTCAGCTACCAAATATTTTTCCCTACATCTTGCTTTGCTTTACTTGCTTCCTGACTTACGAACTTTTTTTTTTTTTTTTTTTTTCATTCTCAGCAGTTATACTTCCTTTCCTTTAACAGCTGTTCTTAAGGAATATCACTGTTGTATAGTTACTTGTGAGCTAGACTGTTTCACTCTCTTGGTACCTGCTGTCTTTACTTGAAGCCTCTAAACCAGTAATTGGTAACAAGTTTCTCTCAGTGGGTTTTACACACAGCTGCAAGGCAGAAAATAAACAGTTCTTTCAATTTTACACTCTTAGGGTTACAGCTGTATACTAATGACTTCCCCAGCTTGCAAATGCAATTTTTAAAGGGATATCATCCTTTTGCATTACCAGATTTCTAATAGCTTTACCACAATTTAGGCATTACCTTGTAATGAAAGTGGTGAGAACATGACATCAGAACAATTTCCTTCCTAATTAAAGTATCTTTCCTAATTAAACTAGTCACTGGTGTGTAAGTCCGTAGCTTTTCATCAAAAACCAATTCACATCCCAAAAGTTTTTTAACTTATTATAATTTCTTTAAAAATTCTGGTAGGAGTGCCCAATACATTTTCCCTCCTAATTATTTCAACACTTAAATTAAAAAAATATTAGAAAATTAGAAAAATTAGACTTTAAAAAAATTAGAAAAAATTATGGCGTGAATTAGGATTGTTCAGAATTTTCTCTTCATGTTTTTTGAGCAGAAATATTCAAGTACATATAACAGGTGTAATACTTTTGCTTTTGCTGAAAATATATATGAATATATAGTCAATAAAAACAATGATAAAAAAATCAAAATGCAGTCTTTAGCTAAAGTGTCCTGTTCTTTTCCTCTTAAGTATTTGGCAAAAAATCCCCAAAGAAACAATGTTTCTTATAAAGTCTGGGGAGGGTAAAATAAATATTTATTGAGCTATTCCAATCTTAACAAGCTAGGTCATGACAATACACAAAAGGATGTCTGTTTTGCTGAAAATACAACATATGCATAAACTGTGTGTGTGTGTGTGTGTGTGTGTGTAGATAGAGGACAAAAATAAATTTAAATAGAATTAATGCACCTTTTATAACTAAACTTGTTCTATTGAGTCAGGGTTCTTTTTCCACCTTCTAAAGAAATCTTTTCAAAGGTTACAGAGATTTTTCTCTCAAGCTATTCCATTATTAGCATCTAGTTTGGTTTGGGTTTTTACAGAATGAAACAGTAATGCTAGCTTGCTCTTGTTGTTTGAGCTTTACATGTGACTTTCATCTCGTAATAATACTTCAAAGGCTTATTTAACAAGCTCAAACACTATCTACAGTGTTTTGCACAGGTATGCAAATCAGACTACTAAAGGCTTGGGATGCTGGGGAAATGTGGCTATTCCCATCATAAATACAGTAGCAAGAAGAAAAGATTCATTCCTACTGAATTTGAACGGTAGACGTTGTGATTGTACAACGGAAGAGGGATAACGTCCTGACTAAAGAGGGAGTAGCACAGTTGCTGATATTCCTGTATTTGTCTACCCCTACCATTGCAGCAAAATGGCAAAGTGCTCAACGTCACACGAAATTGAGTTTGGGCTACACTTTTGTCATGCTCATTCTATAAAACATATCTATATGTCACAGCTATAAAACAGCTCTGTGCTGCTTCTTAGAGCAATGCTCTGTGCATTGCTTGGGCATCTTGTAAGTACTTTGGAAAAAAAACATAAATCCTTTGTCTTCCCATGTCAAGAGCAGGAAGAGGAAACACCTAACAGCAACAAGCAGGATCTGGTACTAACTGCAGTGCCTGAGTTCCTTGACTGCAGCTGTCCACGGCATGCTGATGGACAGGAAGGCAAGGCCAAGGTATGAGAAACCAAATGGCTGTGTGTTAGCATAAATCTGAATTTCCTTTTTAAGAAGGCCATGCAAAGTTGGAGAAAATACTATATTAAAACATTGGGTTTTTGAGTTAAGATTCCTGTGAATAGGCAGCTGACTATATTAAAGTACATCCTTCCAGATAGTCTCCCTTTAACTTCTATTTGTCAAAGACAGGGAAGTGAGGTTAAAAGTATAAATCCATAATAACTACAGATGTAAGAGACCAGAATGCATTTTTATAAATTTTCTGCCATTTAGGTAAATACCACCTTCTCTAGTTCTATGTCCAGAATGCCAGAGGCAATGTGGAAATGGCAGCCCATATTTTTTTCTTTTGAAATGTTTTTTCCATAACTTAAGATGTTACATGTTAGATGCAAATAAATCTTTAATTTCCTGTCTTCTTCAGGGAACAATAACCTCTTATTTGACTCATTACATTGAAGATGTAATATGCATGGACCATTTGAGGTAGTAGGATTAAGATTTCCCAGAGTGTGGAAAGAAGAGTGTGGTTTTTTTAGAGATCTCATTCAGTAAAGTATTCTGAGAGGCATTATTTTGTACTTTTTTTATTATTTTCAAGCTAGGAGAGACAGGTTTATATTATTTTAAATAAAGCAGTATTTTGTAAGTAGTATCCTGTTGAAATGACTGACAACAAATAAATGTGTGACTTCCCTAATTTATAAATGCAAATTCGAACATCAACATTTGTGGAATAGTGCAGTCTATGAAGTTTTTTTTGTAGTTAGAAACATCATAATGGTTACAAAGAGAAAACTGGACAGAACTCCTACAGGTGTCACAGTACCTTTGGCTCCTGAACAGAGTATTCTCTCTTTTAGTATTAATTACAAGGTAAGAAGCATTTGACAGTTTAAAAAATCAGAACACAATTAGCTTGACCACATGATACTCCATTGCACATAAGAATTCTTAAGACTATTCAACAAATGATTTCCCCCCCCGCCCCTTTTCATTAGAGGCCTTTGTTGCCATCCAATCTTGATTTTAGAAATTAAAGCTAACAACCAGATTGAAAGAAAACAGAGACTGACAGCATGGGGCACAGTCTCAAAGCCACAACTAACAGCATGAGGCAAAGCAAACCTCAAGCTATTCCAGCTCTTAGAGAAGGAAGGGGGGTGGGAAAAGCATTTGCAGGAAAACTCAATTATAACAACCCACAGCTATGGTAAAGCACTTGTGAATGTTGACACTAATGCTTTTTTCTGCTTAATGTTTTAATTAAATACCTATAAGCCAACTCTTCTCCTCAGTCAGTGTCAGAGCAGTACTTCTCTATGGATAAATGTTTACAGCAAAAAACTCTGCCGAGGGTTTCAGCAAACAAGTCTCAGAGAACTGAGAAGGCTTTCAGCCGAGGCACTTGAGATCAAGAAAGCACCAGTGATTAGAAACTAGCAGTGAAATAACAGGACAATTTAATCCACCCAAATGTCAGTCTCTGGTTTACAAGTTGGCAATCCCATCTTCATCTGCAGACAAAAGGGCACTGGTTAGTCATCTGTTTAATTCTCTTGCTGCGGCATGTCACTTGGATGTTGAAGGAAAATCCCTTGATTCAGTCTGCCATTTCTGACAGTCTCCCTCTAGACCATATTAATAAGCTTTTTAGAGAAGTGAATGCAGAATAATCAGCAGGCAGCCTGCACTCAAAATGGAGACAGAATAGACAGCAGAAATGCCTTCTTTCCTTTCTAGTTATGGTGCATAGGTGACCCTTCTCTCACAGAGCAGCAAATAATTTAGACTAAGATTGCCTTTGAAAGCCACAACATAATTAACCACTTCATGCATGTGATGTCTGTCTAGCTTCAAAACCTGATTCTTTGCAGTGGAAAAGATTCAGCTGCATTTGGATTAGATTTATGAAACATGTTAACAGTAGCACGAACAGATAGAAAGGCTGCCTGGCATCCCAGAATACCTGGGGAATTTCAGTCAGAAAACAAACGTGTTACTCTTTAATGTAGGCTCACATCTCATTATAAAATCACAAGTGGAATGAGACACACTTTGCCTTTTTAACTGTGTTTCCAGGAGGCAGGTAAGTGTTGTGCTACAGCCAGTCCAGCTAAGATCTGCATGATTTTAATATATTTTGAAAGCAAATAATTTGCTAGATAATGGGGGTCTTGCTGTGGACATTTCCTGTTTTTCTCTATTAATAATTTCTCTATTGCCAGCTGTAAATTGAAATTGTCAATAGCTTTGTTTAACCTATTGTGCTCTGGCTGTTTTAAGGTGAAGCTGAAAAGCAAATTGTTTCAGGGTATCCTTATTTTCTTTAGGGAAGAATTTGCTGGTAAGGCATTATTAAACACTGAGAATGAGAAAACAGGAACCTTGGAGCCCTGAAAACTCATTTTATTTCACTTGAAGATGAAGGAAGTAAGCACAATTGAAAATCAAGTTCAAGATATGCACTTACGGACAAGAAAAGTGAAAGGAGGTTAAAAGGAGAAGGAAAGAAATGTAATCCTGTATGATGTGGTAAGATGTAGGTAAGGCTCGGGGAGGAATTTGTCAAGCAGAAAATTGACAAAACCTGCTATTAATTATTGTGCTGATGCTATCAGTGGCATTACCATAATCAAAAAGTGAGGCGTGAACACAATTCATGAGGCGCTAGGTCGCTCGGGGGTTAAATCATTTATTCTCAAAGGAGATTTTAGGAAAGAAACATAATTAGCACTAAGAGAGAGCACAAGATTTATTTTATATATCCCATGTAGTCAGTACTATCTCAGTGACAAACTCAGACACTCTCCTATTTGTGTGGAAAGGAATAGAGGAAGATGGAAGGACACCTTTTTTTTCCAGCTACCAGGAAAGAAGACTGTATCACACTGAAACAACTTCTTGTTATAGAAAAGTTAGGTTCTCTTTAAAGATTAAGTCCTGTATTCCAAAATACCATGGCTATAGGAAACGAAAAGCTGAATTGATTACTTCTATGAAATGCCTTTTTATTTGTCTTCTTTTTCCTTTAGAGAATACAAAATAAAACAACAAAGACTGAGACAAGTAGGCAACACTGTTTTGGAACATCTTGTCCAGGGAGATTGTGGGGCCACCATCCCTGAAAGTGTTAAAGAAGTAACTGGACATCGCTCTAGGTGCTATGGTTTAGTTGGCATGGAGATGCTTGGTCAATGGTTGGACTTGATAATCTTGGAGGTATTTTCCAACCTCAATGTTTCTGTGATTCTATGATCTTCATTCTCAACAAAAGCATCTTCAAGAGAAAATGTGAAAAGAAATTAAAAACAAAACCAGTTCCTTGGGTTAACAACATAGCTCGTAAATTTAAACTATTAAAGAAGGTGAGACAAATTCAATATTTACAGTAGTTGTATATTAGAAGTCAACATTTACTGAATGTTATAGGCAAAGATGATAAATAATGCTGAAATTGTTTGCAAATGTTACTTTGAAGTAAAACAACACATTCACTTTGATTCACAACATACATTATTCACACTGCAAACAGTCATGCAATCAAGACTGTGTTCATGATGGCATTGTAATCTCTTAGCCTAATAAAGATCTGCATTACTATTCACTGTAGAGAAAGTCATGTGGGAGTGTTAAAATATCCTGGCTATTCTGAGATAGAAATGGGCATGAATAATTGTGTGACTAGTGGTGTAAGAAAAGTGACAAATTGGGTAAAGCATTTAAGAAATTAGAAAATCTAAAGATTTTGTTGTTTGTTTGTTTATTGTCTATCTTTCTGTAGCCAGAATGAAAAACAAACTATATCAACTGTCTGTATTCTTGGTTTCTTTAAAACTTTGAGAAAGCCCATGAAAATCCTTTTCACAGGAGGTGTCCAGGAGCAATGGCTGATGAAGGTAGTGGGTGTTGCCCTGCTGGTAAACAAAAATCTCTTGCTAATACCCAATTACAAGACTTTTTTGGTTCTAAGTAACCTTGCCAGATTAAACTATAAATAAACTTCTCTATTTGCAAGGAAATCTCAGAGAAAAAAGATAATATTCCCAATGAAAAGCAGTATTGGAAGACTAGAAGATGAAGCCTTTTGTGATTTTATGTGGCACTGCTTGTAAACTTTTAAATATCTACAAGACATTATAATGGGTGAATGAATGAATAAAATATTTTTATAAATCCCATAATATTCTTATCCATGCATAGCATTACTTGATAAATATTGTTAATGAGGAAGCAAATTAAAGGGAGACAACCAAATAATATTAGAAGAGGTCTCTGCAACAAAGATGAGCATATAAATTTGAATAGTGAAGAAAATGAATTTATTTATGCTTCTAATTTGCTTATAGGAGTTGCAGGAATGATTTATTTTTGATCGAATAAAGTTGTCAGAAGCTGTGGCATAACTTTCAAGCTAAAAGCTATTTACCTGTTTTGAAACTACTGGCCAGTAAAATGGCTCTTATTAGTCAATATCCAAATTCTCTTGGAAACTTTGTACTTGCCATTTAGTAGTAGCAAGGTGTTCATCCCTCTTGCACAAAAGAACTATTTCTAGGACTGTTTCTGAGATTGGGAAAAACTAGTCAAATTTTCCTGGTTTGAATCCAAAATGGCCAAAAGTAGTTGTGATGTGTTCCATGATGTGGTGTCTGGGATATAGCATATCTCAGAGGTCCAAACTGGGACCAGTGCTATTTAGTGTCATCATCAATGACATCAAAAAAGGGATCAAGTGCACCCTCAGTAAGTTTGCAGAGGACACAGAGCTGAGTGATGCAGTTGGCCAGCTGCAGGGTGGGATATCACCAGCCTGGACAATCTTGAGAACTGGGCCCATGATGTTCAACCATGGCAAGTGCAAGCTGCTGCATCTGGGTCAGGACAAACCCTGTCATCAAAACAGGCTGAGGGGTGAATGGGTTTGAGACCAAATAAGGGCTTGGGGGTGCCGGAGGATGGGAGAATGTGCGTGACCCAGCCATGTGCACTCACAGCTCAGAGAGCCAAATGGATGCTGGGTTGCATCCAGAGCCCCGTGGGCAGTGGGGCAAGAGAGTAGATTCCGTCCCCCTGCTCTGCTCTGCTCTGCTTTGGTGAGAGAGATCCCACCTGGAGTGCTGCATCCAGCTCCAGGAACCCCAGCACATGAAGGGCATGGATCTCATGGACCTGTTGGAGCAAGTCCAGAGGAGGGCTGCAAAAATAATTAGAGGGATAGAGCACCTCTCCTATGATAAAAGGGTGAGAAAATTGATATTACTCAGTGTGGAGAAGAGTATGCTCTGTGGAAACCTTATAGTAGCCTTGCTTTGTTACCTAAAGGAAGCCTATAAGAAAACTGGAGTGGGACCTTTCACAAGGGCACATGATGATAGGAAAATGGATAATGGCTATAAACCAAAAGAGAGAAGATTTAGCCTCTCTTGCATTGGTGAGACACTTGGAACAGGTTACCAAAAGAAGTGATGGATGCCCCATCCCTGGAAGTGTTCAAGGCCAGGTTTTATAGGACTTTGAGCAACCTGGTCCAGTGGAAGGCATCCATGGCAGAGGGGTTGGAATGGGATGATCTTTTCTATCCCAAACTATTTTACAATGATACAATCTTAGCGTGTACAGAAGCGGGCACCAAACAGGTTGTACAACATAATTAATCACATTGGTGTGCAAGTTCAAATGAGATACATTTGATTTGTGTAAGAAAAGTGAAAGCTAGCAAAGATATTAAAGATAAGGTTACTAGATAGAAAGCCTTTCAGAAAGTCTTAGGCATATAGACACATCCTGACCAACATATCCTGTACTTGTTTACTGTTACTTGAAGTAAAATTCTCCTTTTAGAGCATCAGCTGGGGACAGTGAGGTGTGGTACAGGACATCACTGAGGGAGAAATATCTAGAAATTTGAGGTCAAACCCACAGTATTCTTCGTGGGCAACTACTGAATTATTTTGAGGGGAACATTACACTTCAAGCTTAAGATTCCCTAGGCTGTTACAAAATTAGAAGAGCAGGCCTCTCTCCAGAATTATGATATGGTTGTATTTTCATGTCTCCTTAGTCAGTTGATTACAGCAGTTCAGAATGATAGAAACCACTGAAAGAGACAACTGCAAAATTAAATTTCTGTTAGAGGCATATAGCTCTAGTTAAATTAATTTCTTCCCACTTACCAATAATGTAAAAGACAGTACTGAAGGCTTGGAATATTGTATGACTCAAGAGCAATTTTTTACTTCAGGAGACTTAAGCAGCAAAGCATAAAAATTTAGTCTCTTTGCTTCATTTCTGCTTTCTTGGTTGCCTCCAAGTTTAAATAAGAAACCATAAATACCGTTCCTGAAATAAAATCTTCACACAAAAAGAAGCCTCTAAGTCTTTGTTAAGTCTACTATCTGCATGCAGTCACATGACTGTTCAGAATTACTCACTGGAGCAGCTGTGAATGCATATGAAATGAAAAACCTCTGTCTTATGTACGAGGAATATAAAACATGCTGCTACTAGCTGAATACTTAGTGTTAATTCTCCACTTTTTCTCATTATTGTAATTAAAATGTTTGAATTGCAGTTGGCAGAGAGGATTTTGTAAACCATGTAGTTATTGGTGTTTCTTGCATAGGATAAAGATTACATGGAGAAGTGAATCTTTTGAACAGGATGGGTATGTGCTTTCCTGATGGTGACAATCCGTGTCGTCAGTGTGTCAGTGACTCCAGCTGGATTGACTGAGGCTCCATGGAGCACTTTTTGCTGAATTCTTACACCCAGCTGGCCCATGGTCCTATTTGATCACTTCAGCACTTGCACCATCTGTTGCTATTGATCATCCTAAAGTATGTACAAAATATCTGCTGACTATCTTAGTTATGTGTGAAGGATTGTCTGACATGATCAATTTTTTCATCTGTTTGAGCAGTTTTTGCTAATTACAGATGCATTATCCATGTACAGTTTAGTCAGTTCTATGGCCAGGACTATCTGGGAGGAGTGTTCGGAATAAGCAGGTTCTCCACCCAGTATTAATCATTTAAATTTAAAATAGTGCCTAGAAGTTGGGCTATGTACTGTTGAATCTCCCCGTGGGATGCTCTGGATCTGTCTGAAATTCTCAGCTGAATTATTGTAAACGTTGGTCAAATGCTTTGTATCCTGTAAACTTTTTGTACCATTCTATTGTATAACAATAGAGTCTTAATATTCTGCTTTAGATACAGTAAAACAAAAAAAAAATATTTCAAAAGTATTCTTGGTGTCTTTTTTTTTTTATTACTTCTGATAGTGCTTAAATCAATCTCATGTTTATTTTCAAACAATTCTCTTCTGTGTAATGATTTGCACACTTCATCAAATAAATGTACAGACTAACAGAGATGCCATAATGTCAGCCATTGGAATTTCATTAGCAAAAGTCATTTGCTATCCTGAATCATTTACTATCCTTACTATCCTATTACATCCATTTTAGATGCAATTCCCTTGAATTGCAAGGCTTCTTGTCCTAGACTGACCCAGCACTTAAGTGAGAGACTACACACCTGAACAAAACAAATTAGATTTGGTCTGTGGTTCCTGAAGCATCAAAGAGAGATGAGTTCTCTTGTGTTTCCTCTTACTTATTTATTTAGTGATGAGACTTAATGAGTCTTCTCCCAAACTTTTGTATCTGCAACTGAATGAAATCAATGTTACTTGTTCAGATTGGGTGTTGCTTAAGACACCTTACAGGCTGGTCCCATGCAGCTGATGTATTATTGATGTTTCTAACTTAATTTTTGTATTAATCAATGGCAGGGAAGTTTTTTCTGAGGGCATATAATAAAGGAATTTAGTCAGTTTTGTAATTATACTGCTGTTTTTCTTTTGTTTCCCCCGAGTATTTCAGATAAAACTAATAAAAAACATATTAATCAATTAGTATTATTTGGTTTTATTCAAAACCAAATTATACAACCAAACTATACAACTATAGAAAAAAAAAAAAGGAATCACATGAATTCAAAGGGAGACCAGTAAAAAAGAGATTAATTTTATTAAAAATTATATACATAATCTTTGGAAGACCAAAGATTACTCTTTTGTGTTATATATCTTGAGATGTCCTCTGCATTTTCTCAAGAAGTAATTTCTTGTTTGGTATGAAAGGCACACTTTAAAAATACAGAGAGTGGTAAAGAACCTTGTAGTAATTTTCTCTTGCCCTTGGATGTCCTTAATTGACTAACTACTTTAACTTCACTTCATAAAGACAGGAAGGATGCTGAAGAACATGCAATGGTTTTTGCAAAATCCAGATCAAGAGAAAGAAGACTGTGATTAATGTCACCTACTCCCCCTTTCCCATTACACCCCTGCAACCTGTATTTTCAAGTGATTTATGTATCATGGAGGCTCACTGATGCTTAGATTTTAATTGGGGTCCTGTAGTAATGAGAAGAAAGTAGCAAGGTGCACAGATTTTTGTGGGAAATACACGACTGCAAAAGTGTCCTTCTTGTCCACAGACAGACAGATCCTGACATAGAGACACATTGGTTACTAATGGTTTTCAGAACTTAGCATGGTTGTTATGCTACCAAGGGGAGTTCACACAGCTGTCCTTGAATTCCCATTCAATTTTAAAGCAACACATGAAGAATTAGGTTGAAAGGAATGTAAGTTGCACACTTTTCAAGGATAGAATTTTCAAATAAATAAACAATTCAATAACTAGATGTTAAAACCTTATACACAGTTACAATTGGATGTTTTTTTCCTGGACAGCTTAATATTAAGAAATGTCCACATTATCTTCTAGCTCCACACACTTTTGAGGAGAGGAATACAAACCAAGAAAACTTTTGTAGAAAGAAGTGAATGCTTCCATTTGAACAAATGCTGCACCTAGAAAAACACAAAATTTTCAGGCACAATAACTCCTTCGGTGGGAAAAAATAGTTTCAATATAGTGATAAAAATAATATATAGGATTTCTTTGAGATTGATAAACAACAGTTTACACTTTTCAAATAAAAATACAGGCAGAATGATAAGAAACTTTATTATTTTATATCTTATAGAAATAATTGCAATAGATGGCAGTGTGACAATCATGGATCATTTAGGTTGGAAAAAAATCTCTAAGATCATCAAGTCCAAGTGTTAAAATGACACCATCATGTTCAGTCCTAAACTATATCCTTAATAGGTGCCTCCTTATATTGTGTCAAGTCCCAAATTTGATTCAGAAAAAATTAATGTATTTGAACACCTACGAGCTGCTTCCTCTTTGAACCAGGAGAATGAACCTATGGACTGTTCTGACATGGGAATATTTAGTTGTTTATATGTATTTACAAGATTTGAAGGTAATATTCAGAAACAATAACAAAAACAGTACAAATGGGAAAGAATGAAGGCTGATAAAATGTTAATGGTATGCTACAGCTTGGGAAATGCTTAAGATGACTATTAATGTTACAGATTGCTGTTACTAATTTTTTCTCAAAATAGAGTTTTTATAGCATTGATTGTAGAAATGAAATCCCTCAAGTGGAACCCAAGCATCTTCGATGTTGTGACTCTTCCATATGAGTAATAAAATGAAAAAGAGAGTAAAACTATTCCTCTGAAAGTCTAGTAGAATGGAAATGCTGCTTATCATTGTAACTAAAGATTATACTCTCATACTGTATATTAGAAGGTCATAAAAAATGTTGACGAGGCTCCTGCTTTCTTTCCTTACTTGAAACAAGTTATGAAAGCAGGATGCATATGGCTTTTAATATAAAATATGTTTTCCACTTTATAGCTAACACAATATGGAATGAGTACCCATTTACTTGATGGCTAAATGAATAACAGATTTTTATTTAGCTTATCTATAGAATAGCATGAGGAACCCAGGGAGGTGTTTAAGCAGATTTCTGTTAATATAAGGGTACATATGCCTAATTCTCTTAACTACATTGTGCGAGAACAGGCTTTATTCTGTGATCCTTCCAATGTGCATAATAGCATTATAATAAATGTACCTGCAGGTAGAAATAACTAAGTCATCTAATTCAAGCAGATGCAGAGAACTGCACAGGGGCTTTTTTATCATCTGAAATGAAAAGATACAGACATTAGAACCTGGCAAATGATAGTATCAGAAGGTGTATAAATAGCACAGGTCTTTATAATTGCTCAGATCTTGGCCAAAGACCTAAATTGAGCTTGACTGATCTATCCTGTTCTTCTTTAGGCATATTTATGAGAAAACAGACAATTAAATGATCAAAGGAGAAAAACACTGATGAAGAGATCTTTTCTAGTCAGATATTAAATTTCTAGGATGACCTTTACTTTCAAAACATTGAAGTTTTATGACATTAGAAAGATGTCATGCCAGCCAAAGAGATGTGCCATTTTCAAACAGGAGAGAAGTCAAGATTAGTTTTTCAATCAGTCTTTATTTGGAAAAAAGATCTATGTATTTCCTAAAACAAAAAATAAAAATACAGTATAGATTATATCCTATACCAAACTACCAAACCATATATCTCTAAGCATATACTAGAACAGTTAGTGGTGATTAGATATGGAGTTTTATGTTGAAGATCTGGATCAACATTTGTTTTTTCCTAAGTATGATGTTTGCATTCATGTTTTTTTTTGGGTTATACTGCAGCTCACCAGGAATTACTATCACTGGTAGCAGGGATGATTTAGGTACTAGTGGAAAGTTTTCCCATTCTAAGGGAAGAGAACCTTGTATTCTTTCATGAACTCTTTAATATCTCAGGGGTACCATCAGAATATCACTGTAGTGTTGCATCTATTCAGTACTTTTTTATTGTCTATGGAATTGTTTTGTACTGAGAGGAATTTTTATTGTATCCAGTGTTCTGGATGAAGAAGATGAGTATTTCAATAAAGAATACCAATGAAATTTAAACATCATTAAATCTAGAGTGAAGTTTTTTAGTTTTTCTTTTGTTCAGTAATTGAAGAGTACTGGTTATCCATACAACCTTGCTCATACCCGCTTTAATTCACTGAAACATAATATGTGATTGAACAATGTGCAACACAAGAAAAGCATTTTACTTATACCATTCTTTGTAGAAATCACAGAAGAAAAAAAGAGGACAAAACCACTCCTTTAAACTTCAGCTACTGTAGAACATCGAGTTGCAAACGCACCAAACTAGCATGTTACTGTTTCTCACTAACTTAAAGAGAGATTTTTTATCTATGGGACCATCTTGTCACTTAAACATCCTGATCAGAATGTGAAAGAGTAGTGTTAGAAGAAAGGTTAAGTTGTAATGTAACCTTAGAGTACCTGGGAATACTAGAGAAATGTATCTCAGGGAAAAGACTGTAGGAGAAAAAGAGGCTTCCTGATTAAATGTGTTTAGACAGATGAACTAATAAATAGCTCATGTAACTTTTACTTTTTCTTTTTTTCTTTTACTCTGGAGATCAAAATGTTCAAAGTCCAATAAAAATCTCTAATACAATATTAAACTGTAGAATGTGTGCACCTAAATCCCTTAGACTTCGTCACAGTAAATGCTTAATTATTTGAAACTGGTATTTAATCCAAGCACTTTTGAAAAGCCAAACAATACTTCTAGAAATAACTTCCCCAATAAGAAGCCCTTTCTGAGAACTTACAATTCTATTTTTAATACTTATATTGAACATTATTACTGGAGAAATAACATACCAGAAAACTTCAAGAAGGTAGGATCTGGTCAATGTCAACATGAGAAATGTGGCAGCCACTTTGTTTCAGGAGGTATTTATCTTGAGAGAATACCAAAAGGCATAATGTCAAAAATCATTTCAGATTAATGGAAATGAAAATATTGTACTTGTCTCATGGGCCATTACCAATGTCTTTGCACAACTTTTCTGACTATACCAGAGAAAACCCCCACAGTGTTTTTGAATTTTCTCCTTAACACAACTTGAGAAATTTGAAAAATAATTTCCCTCATGTCCTTCTGAATTTTTGTAAGTGTGTGGTAAAGAGCCTAGAGAATCAAAAAGTATGGGGTGCACAGGTTAAGAGTGATGAATATCATCTTAGTCCAGTGACTGGAAAGCTGGAGGGAGGGAGAGAAGATGTTTATAAGGCCTTGTGTGGTACTGTGCAGTGTGCTAATTCAAAGAACTGCCTTAGAAATATGTTTGGTATTTCAATTTTATGCTTATAAGTTTCAAGCATAGATTGTCAGGTACAAAATGAAATCCATTATCAAGGAAAACCCAGTGCTCTGGTGTTATAAAAGGTTCTACATCACACATATTCTCATATATAAAAATATTTGAGTGAAAACACTAGAAATTATAAACAAGAAAGACATATCAAATTATGTGGAGCTCTTCTAAAGCATGGTGAGTATAAAAAAAGACAGGAAGAACAAGAGGAAAACTGTCTAGGAAGGTTGTATGGGTCTGTATAAGGTAGTAGGACGCTTAGGAACTGGTTGGACAGTCACAGGTAGGGAGTAGTTTAGATTTGCGCTTCCACAGATAATAGCAAAATAGAAGACAAATATTACTGATTATTTTGCTACAAGTTGACCTTTTTTTGGGTCCACATTATGTCCTGGTAGAGATCGTCCCTGTAGGAACTTCCCCATGGCTTGCCCAGAGGACCTGTCAAGGAAGCTGATGTGTCTCAGAGGTACAAAGGCTGTGAAGACCCGAGTGATCCAGTAGATGCTTCTCCAGCTGTGACTGCACGCTGAGATGGAAAGGCAAACACAAGACATGTGCTGCTGAAAGTTGTTTCACTTTGGACAAAAGCAGCAGGCAGCAATTGGGATTTGGAATCTATTTCAGGCCGACAATCCTACTTTACAGGATTGTCTCTAAAGCAGACCCAATCATTTTGCAGGAAGCAAGGGGATGAGGGCAAGGGTATTTTTCAAAGTACCTGTGTTGGTAGGAAACAGCTCTGGTTTACTCTGATACTACTACTTCAGAAAACATTTGCATACTTTCTAAATTTCACCTTTAATATAGAAGCTACCTGCAATGAACTCAGTAACAGACATAAACTAATTCTGCATTTCAGGAGCAGAGAGCAGGATCTTCCCTTTTACTCAAAAGAATTCTGTGTTATTAGAGTAAAGATATGTTACTTCAAGAGCTATCATCAATGGGAACATATGTAAGGAAATTAAACTGGCCAGGAAGGTTCTATACTGTAAGAAATCAGTATTTTATTTTATTTTAAAATTTTATTTATTTCCACCCAGGAGCAGCTGAAAGTCAAAAAGCATATAAAAAGTATCCTAAATCTTTGCATTCCATATTTGTTCAGTGCTTATTATCCAGTTCCTCCTCCTTATTCTTTAAATGGAGCTGTCCTGGGGAACCTACCATCTGCCTGATGTAAACTGCCCCGTTAATTCTCACCTGGCTACAGCTGCAAAACAGATGAGAACAAGGAGAGGGAGTTAATGAATGAGTCCTGGTAAAGATCTCAGCAGGGTGCCTCCTTTAATTCAGTCCACAGCAGAGGTTAGTATGACAACAAGCTGTTACCACCTAATGATTTCGGTTCCTTAAGTATAATGAGCCATGAGTCCCGGTATCTTTAGCCTGGACAACTTAAAACTACAGTTGTGCTTCAGAACCCTGCTGTGTAATGCAAAATTCCATATAGGATTTTCACCAGAAAAGGCTTCAGCATGGAAATAGAAACAGTTAATAGTCATGAAAAATTCAATTAGTGAGCTGTCAATAGGTTAATAAGGAAAAAAGCTCAAATAAACACACAAAAACACCTAATAAAAACCAACCAACCAAAAAAAAAAAATCAAAAAACCAAACCAAATAAACCACTCCATTAAAAAATGCAAACACCTTTTGGATTTCAATTCCAGGAGGTTCTTGAAAATAAGCTATTGTAAGCTATTGTTTAAAGATAGCTCACAAAAAGTTACTTTTATCAACTGAATATATTGCAGAAGTTCTAATATTATATTTAATATATTTTCTTGCTGTTGAGTAATATAAAATCTGAGATAATGACCTTACATGTGGTAAATGAGAGTTGTTACACAAGGAAAATATCAAAACTATTTGTCAAGAAAATGCACATTATTAACAAGAATTAGGATAGCTAATAAATAGTCACAATAAAGAAAATCCTTGAAGTATGGAGTGTGAAGTATTACAAAGCTGAAGGACATCTGAAATTTAAAACAATAGAAATTCAGCTTGTTCAAACTGAGTTATGTGTGGCAATACACAGTCTTAAACAGGTTCTGGAAATGATCCTTCTGAAAAGTTTAAGCATCCAATTTAAAACTGTAAAAGTTATTAAGCTGATTTTGGACTGGTGCCTATTTTAGAAATGACTGAAGGCTTAGATACGCAAAATTTTGAAGAAGAAAAATTGGCATTCACATGCTGGGTGGATAATCTGTACCTTTTTGCATATTCATACCATCTTTCATTGCCAGTGAATCTTGTTGGTCCTATGTGCATAAACATTTCCCTCAAGCTGGTTAAGTTGCGGTGACCTGTTAGGCATTAGAGGGAGGAATCACTCCCAAGGTTGGGTGGTCCTAGTTAGTTTGGATACAGCAGTGACTTCTCCTTGTATCACTCAATCAGAAAGGCTTGATGGACGTGAAGAGAAAGAAGGACATTCTCTGAATGATTTCTAGCTGGCCCAGGCTAGAGCCAGCATTTTGGATGCAACTCCTCAAGACCAGATGAGCAGAAATGGAAAGAGCTCATGGCTGAAAGGGACCTGTACCCTTAAAAGCCCTAGATGGTCTGACCAGTCACTGGTCAAAAGTGTTAAAGAATTACATAATTGCTAAGGGTTAAACTGTCCTTCTGGTGAAGAGGGATGAAGAGTTTAAGTGAAATTTTCCATGGAAGCTAATAGTTAAATAAGGATACAGATTTACAGATTGCCCGTTTAAGGATAGGAAAAGAGGTCATACTTACACCCACATATGCCTTAGTCTCTATCTATAAGTCTAATGATGCGGAAGTACTCTATGACAACTCACTGTTATTATCTAGTCTCATCTATTTTGAAAATAAATATTTTTATGAAGGTCGGCTGCTTGTTTCTGGCTGACAACTTCCTCTCCACTTCACTTCCATAATGGAGAGCATTTCTTAGTATCAGTGTTCTTTTCCTTGCTGATTAAACTGAACAATAAATTCCTAATTAGGAGGTCTTGAAAGTCCTGGTTTTAATGTTAGCTTTGCAAGTTATTCACTGCGGGAGGTGATAGGGTAGTGAGGGTGCTTCTGAGTCATCCCCAATGCCCAAGCTGCTATGCAGGATATAAAAGACATGTGCAGAAGAAGAGAACTAGTCAGATTTGGAACCTACTTTTACATCACTGTTACCCCCAAGATGACCTCAATTCATTAAAAAAGTTATTTCTTGGGAAGTGTCTTAAAAGGTTGTTTGAACTTAAAGCTCAGACTCAGTTGGTATTCAGACCATACCTATTCTCTACATTATTTGGGGCCATGCTTTGAAGTTTTCTCTTTCTCCTGGGTATTTCAGCTAATACGGTTCACTGCAAAATGAGAGCACAGAAAAATACACTATCATCATATTACTTGTCTCAGGCTTGAAATGCAACAAGAAACTTAAGAAGAAAATAGCTCTTAATACAAATTAATACAGAACTGTAAATAAAATCTTGAAGAAAAATATTTGAATATTGTTTTAACTTAGTAATTTATTTTGTATTTCCTTATGATACATGCATTACAGATTACACTATGAAAAATTTGTCTTCTATGTTTTCACTATGTGTCCATTACTTAGAAGCAGCAGATTTTGCCACTGGAGTACATCAAAAGAGTCTGTAATCAGATTCACCATTTCTCTTTTCCTACCTTTTCTCTCAAGTTTCATACATCTGCACACACAGAGTTATGCATTTGCTTTGTCACTACATTTGCACCATTTGCGAGGAATGGCAGAAAATTCACTGTTGGATAGCAGCATATACATTACTAATGCCCTGACCAATCCCAACAGCGTTGGAAGCTCTATTGGAATGATACCTGAGAAAACTCAGCTTGTTCCTTCATAATGTTCTGAATTCTTTAATTTTCATCCTCACAAATATTTCATATCCTAGCAGGTCCTTATCACATTTCATAATTTGACACAGCAACTGAAGTTAATCTCAGGTTGTAAAAGTATCTAGGCAATTTTAAAAAATGGTTTCACTCAAAAGAAATCTGAAAACCAACTAGATTTGAAAGTCACTTTGCAAATACAGAGATTTTGATAGGGATCAGTTTTTGTATAGAGGCAGTGATTTGGCTGGTCTTTCTCCAGACTGCAAGAGAGAGCTCTATGACATCAAAAGACCACATGGACCTGAGTTTCTGTTGCTTTCTCTTTTGTCCTTGTAAGATTATCCAGAGGATCACTATTTGCTCCTTCACTTTAATTTTCAAGTTTTGGGTGAAAATATAATGGAAGCTCCTTTACACATGGTGCACAGGTTCCTTTTGTTAATTTTTGGTACTCAAGAGCCAGCTCTTCAGGTTAGCGGGCTTACAGCTGAAAATTCAAGTGTTTGTGCTTCTTGATTGCCCTAGAGACAGTCCCAGGTAGAAAAGGGAGTAACAAAATTCCTCTGATGTCACATGTGCTGAGCTACTCCTGAAATTCGTGCCATCACTGCTCATATTCATTCTGTCACATGGGAAAAGTCCTTCTAAAAGAACTGCTGGAGATAAGGCATGAAATAGAAAGGCCTGTAAGCTGAAGAAAGCAAGTTCAGATCAAGAGCATCTTTGTTTGAATTGCTCAGTGCCCAGTGGTAGACTGTGTCAGACAGGCAGGTGTCAGCAGAGGCAGGAGGAGAATTGTCTATCAGTGCCCCAGCACTGTATTTCCTAGTTAAGCTGTGATTTATAGCAATGATCTTATCCACAGTGCAAAACTAGATTTGAAGTATTTCAAACATATTTTACTATGTTGACAATCTACCAAAATGTCTGTTTTTCTGAAAAATGTTTACAAGTGAGAAACATTTCCTGTGTCAAAGCATCTCAATCAAGACATTGCTAACCAGCCATATTTTTTAAAAATTGATATAATCATTTTTAAAAAAAATGCATTTAGACTGCTTGCATTTACTTCTAAGCAGCATTATTTTGGAATTGATCTGATTTTTTAGAGTTTCCAGTTTTGAAATACTTTTCTAAACCTCTGCTGAATTTTCAGGTTCAGAAAAAAGTGAGTGAGGGTTCTATTTAAGCATCTATTAATAGCCCTATTTCTCATCTTTGTGTGCATGCAGTGTGTTTTGAGGGGGTTATTTTTATTGCATCTAAAATATTTGTCATTACATTTTTAGGGCAATTCATGTGTTGTTATTATATGCCATAATGACATCTATTGCAGCAAAGTGAGACAATATGACAGAAATCATTAATATTTTCTATATTCCAATCTGAAACTCAGAATTATCAACAATGCTTCATTAGTTTGAGTTCTTCTGTCTTTCAGCGTTTTAGAACTTTCATTCTAAAAAAAAGGCATTTAAAGTCACCTATAATGAAAAATTCAAAACAAAACTTAACTAAACTAAACTAAGCTGAAGTCTGTGTATGTGTGCATATGTAAAGTGGTGCTTTGTTAAACCTGAATTAGGGAAATAGACTAATATTTCATGTAATTACAGAAGTTAGTAGCCTGTATGTAATGAAAAGATCTGAAGACAAATTGATTGTGTGGGTGTTTCTGTGTGTACAAACTGGATTAAAAAAACCCAACATCCACTGCCATCAGTACTGAGTAGAACTGCCAAAGATGCCAGCTTCATCATTTACTGCAGCTGTGCACCTGCAAATGCCACCTGGATTCTCTGTCACTGCAGCAGTTTCAGAAAGGTCTGAATATTCAGCCACTGAGTATTCTCATGTTTTATCTACAAAATATTCTAATTACTTTTGCTGCTAATCAATGGCAGAGGGAAAAAAATGCCTCTTGGATTTGGCTCTGTGAGCAACAGGGGTTGCTGTGGTTAAGAGTAATTTAATCTACTGTGCCAACAGCTGCATCAGTAGACTGCATCAAGCAATCAAATAAGGATTAAAGAAAAAGTCACATTGGCTTTAATTGTCTTAGTTTGTCTGCTTGGCACACATTGCAGAAAACGATTAATTTAGGCTGTTGCTAACAAAGAATAACCTCAGAAAGTTTAGTGTTTATGAGCAGTCCAGCTGAAATGGAACTTCTTTAAACTGTCTTGCATTTTCAATCATCAGAAAGGAAAATAATAACAGATCACTGTTTTGTTCAGGGAATAGCTATATATTAATCTATTAACATTCAAAAGAAAAATTTCCTGTGGTGTAGACTTAGATTTATTTCAAATTAAGTCATAACACTGAAGTCTGCTAAACAGTGGGAAATGGGAGAAAGTAGGGTGTGGCTATCAAATCAAACAAGTTATGGCTGCCAGCTACTGGTTTGGTGATGTGGATTGACAATAAATGAAGGAAAATTCAAAAGGGAAGACATGAAAGGCTACAAGACTTTGCCTACATAAATACAAAAAAAGGAGCAAATTTTCTCAATACTTTGTAAATCTCCATAGTTCAATCCCATTCATGCTGAAAGGTCTGCTGAATTTCCTTTTTTTACAATGGAAACTTTTTTCTTATCCAATCTGGTGTTTTGGTTTGCGGGTTTTTTTTGTTTGTTTGGTTTTTTGTTTTTGTTTTTGTTTTGTTTTGTTTTGTTTTGTTTTGTTTTGTTTTTGTTTTTGTTTTTTTTTGGCAATCAGTCAGAAACCTGGAAGCAGAAATAAACAGTCCCCAGCCAGTTTCCTTAGAGAGGCACAGAAATGAACCTAAGACTCAGTCTATGATTATGGACTCTAAGAATGTGGAGGAATGGTTATTATGACAATGAAACATGTAAGAAGGGTCACTTTTGTACTTTTGTGAAGGACATTGAAAACATCAGGAAGAAACCAGTGTGGTACACAGGGAAATTCAGAACAGAATGGAAGAACTCAGTGAGGAATAACATATGATAGACTCATCACATAATTGAATTTTTTCTGCTCTCCAGTCTGTCAGTGGGGATCACAGGGAAACTACAAGATATGCAGTATCAGTAATCATGATGGAGCAAGATTAGGGCCCAGATAAAGGTTTGACCTGTGTTGAGAGAACGCAAAGCTGTTTTTACCTGTAAATAACTGGGTAATAGCCAAGCTCCAAGAGAACAGGAAGATTATGGAAAGAATATGTTTTATAAAATAAGGTGCCAGTATTTAGGTCACTCTTTAGGTTATGTTAGAGGCTTGATGAAATCTGCTAGGAAAACCTGAATTTTAAAATGTTATAGAAGAAAAGTGGCATGATTTATAGATTAAAAAGACCCAACAAGAGAAAAAAGAAACGAAGGCATACGGTCTCAATGTTACAAGCCCAGAAACATATATTGCTAAAAACATCAGAAAGTCTACAAAGAGATTTGTGAACTCATTTTGCTCACCCCAATTCAGCAAAAGGTTTTGAGTAAGATTGAGAAAGGACAGTCTTCCCTGTGAATCTTTCCCTAGAGATGTTCGTTGTAGACAGTGGGCCACACTTAGGCAGTTCTTGTAGTAGACACAAAACTTAATGTACAGATGTAACTGAACAATCAAAATAATAATTGCACACATTTGAATGATAGTTTTTATTGAATCTGGAATGTAGCAATGTTACTACTTCCCATTAAAGTGTTTAAAATAAGCTTTTACAACAGTATTCTGCACTGTGCGTACCTTCATAGCTTCTAGCATTGTCACATAGAGCCATTTGTACAATAAGATTATTTCTTTCCATTTTGTCATATATAAAACAAATTACACTTGAAGTAATTTCTTTTAATTTTGCTTTCCTATGTGCTTAGCAGAAGACAATAAAACAGGAGAAAATACCAAAACCCAGTTTGAACATGTGATAAAGTGATATTTCCTTCATGGTTACCTATGTGATGAAGAAATTCCTCTTGGAATATAAAACACCACTTCCACTTAGCCAGGTCCCTACCCTCCTTTTTTTTCACAAGGACTATCTCCAGAAAATCCTTTGCATTTCTCCAAGAAGACAAGTTGCTATCAGTGAAACTGGTATGGGATAAAGGACAGTTGTTTTATTTTTTTTAATTCATTGAAGACATAAAGAGATATGAACCAATTTAGTAAACAACCTTAAATGAGAACTTCTTGTGAATTCACAATTAGATATCTTTTTCAGGTAAAAATCATGTCCTTTACAAAATTTGGATGTTATTTTCCCAGTTTATTGATCGTGATAAAAAGACCCCAAAGAAATAATTTTCTGAATCTTTTGGTGCTTTGAAGAAATCATGATTCCTTTTTGGTCTCTAACTTAAATAGTAACCTTCCTTCCTTTAGAAAAAGTGTGGACTTAAGTCTGTAATTCACAATGTGTGCAATTAAGGTAAGTAAAAAGATAGATCTCTCTTATCTCTTTTCACACATACATGCACAAAGATGTCTTTTCCTCATCCACTCCATAACATAGTAATGACAGTAAATGTTTTTTTTTTTTGTGGATTTAAATACATTTCTGAATGCTGATTAAATACATTTCTGATGTGAATGCTGATTCACATTTGTCCTTTACGTGCCACAGTTGGTCAACTTTGCTTTCTCCTATTCCCAGGCACAGCCAAACAGTTCTGAGGCAGCTTAGTCTGAGGGCAAGTATTGGAGAAATACAGTTTTCTGCTTATTGTGTTTAAAGACTGCAAATGTTGCAATTACCTCCTAATAAAACACTATGGACTAAAGAGCTTCCACTGTTAAAAGCTGAAATAAACCAAATGTGTGGGATATAGAAAGAATTTTGTTATATTTTATTATTATATTATTGTCAGAGTTTAGGTAAATAATTCTTTAACTATAACATACAGTGAACCTGCAATTAAAGAGTTGGTTTTCTTGTTTTCAATCCCATTCAAGATCAAACTAAAATTTTAAATCATGCTTTTTGCTCCTTTTTTAAACGATCCTTACCTGCTTTGCCAAGAAGCAAAATTCAGAGAAGAAATCAAAGGTCACTGTTAATACTATACAGAGTCACCCAAAGAACTGGCAAAGACTCACAGAGAAGGGTCAGCCCTTGAGAACATTTTTTAAAGTACAATGCCTACCACTCACCAAAAGGATTGAACAATAGATAAAATATGTGAGATATAATACATGTACCAGTACCTGTTTGCAGATGTAATCACTCATTTGGAAGCCTCTCTGCTAGTCACCTATTTACAGTTGTGTGTACACTTTTTATGATAAAATGTAGATGTCTCTATGGTTCTGTTCAGAAAGTGTTGACTTGGCCTTCAGTAAGTGTTCTTCTTCTGAAATAGTTATTCAAATTATATGTATGAAGTCATTGCTGCTTTTCTACCACTAAGATATGGGAGCCAGATAGTCTCCAAATCTGGGCAACACAATTTCTATTTGTCAAATGCACCCTGAGGCTCTGAGAGTGTCTGTAGCATCTGTCACAGCTATAGTGCAACTGGGTGGGTCTGACTGATAGTGATTGAGTAAAGTGCCAACATAACTGAGTAAGATTGAAGATGACTGCACTGATATGCTTGAATTGGCATTAGTATTAATGAACAGGACAGCACATATCTTGACATGAGTAAGTGGTCACAGCCTGGGAGTGTGGAAGTGAATATTAGCTCACATGACTTGGTGTAACTCTGCATGGGTGTACGTGTGACACATGAATGATTGCTGGAAGTCAGTGTCGGTGGGTGGGAGTAGCAGTGTCACTTTATATAAATGAGTATCCATGACAAGGGGCAATTTAGTTTCTGCGTAAAGATTTCCTGTTGGTAGAGAATAACCTACCATCTCCCAGTGACAGAATATCCACTCCCTTCAGGCAGCTACTCTCTACTTTCCATTAAGTGGTGGTATTTCTTAATATTTCTGAAACTACAGATATGTATCACTCTGATTAAGGTTGGAAAGCGATATTGTCTTTAATCTTGGTTTGAATCTGAGCCTTCATTATTGTATAATTTGCTCAGTTTCTCTAAGAGATGATATCTGTTTCCTGATTGATGGGATATTATCTCTCTTTCATGCTCCTTGTCAAAATAGACTTCTGAAATTATCAGGGCATAACACTATCTATATGTATGCATGCACATTTATGCATGCATGCATGTATGTATGTTTGCAGTCCTAACAAAATAATGAATATGACTTCAGAGGAAAGTAAATCTAGGTATTAAATAAACTTGACTTCAGGGTAGTAGAAACCTCTTCATGCAGCACTACATTTTCAACTGGAAACCTGAATTTTTGTGAGGGTACCTTAGCCCTTTTGAAACTGCTCTAGAAAAAGCTCCTTTGTAGGAGAAAACTCCCAGCTTCCCCCCAGACAATCCCTGACTCACAGCCTTCCAGTCTGCAGCAGCAGGGCGGAGCTGAAGCTGCAAGAGTTAAATGGTAAGGTTTGCCCAGCTGTTCCTGAGAGTGAACTGGGCAGCAGCTGCTAGCACTAACCAGCAGTCAATCTCTAATGCTTCTGAATCAATTGGATACTCTTCTGTGCCAACGCTGGAATCAAAATGCCTGGTATGAGTATGGGACGAGTATGCATGGTCATGCGACTCTCCTTCCGGGCGTGGTGGTGCAGTCTCCTTCTGTGGACAACTCCAAGTACCTAGAAAGAGGAAGAACTGATGTCTTCTGATGATCCCATTCAGGATATGACTCTCTCAAACCTCCTCTTTTTCCCAGTAGAAGTATGTACCTACCACCTCCTTGACACAGCCCCGGATTAACAGCAATCAGATCAATTCTGTTAATACATTAATTCTGTGTCTGCGCTGCCCCAAGCAGAGAGTTAAGAGCCTCTTTTTGGTTAAGAAACGTGCATAAAAAGACTTCAAAATAATTATGCAAGATTTTCAATAAATATAGGTTTTGCAAAATGTAGCAAAAGAAAGAAGTAAAGCAAGCAGGTCCAAACCTGATACCAGTGACCTCAACTCCTCTCACCACCTAATGTCAGGGCATAATTCTCCTCCCTTTATTCATACACTATAACTCACACACACTCTTGCACTTTTTTTGTTATTCCTAATACTCTCAGAAATGTCTCTCCTTAGTCAGCCATTGCTACTGTGAGTTTCTTTAAATCATAACCTTCCAAATGCATCTATTTGAGGATAATTAGTTGTTAAATTAACAAAGACTGACTGAAGATAGGATTCTTTTCTCATAGTTGAAATCCTGCTGTATCAACAACTACTTTTAGCAAATTCTATGACAAAATATTCGTGCTTGAGTATTCATGTTCCTATATTTTAATATCCCAAATAAGACTAAATTCATGAATATTGTGGTGACTGTGTATTTCTTATTGAGAATAGGGACCTACATTATATGTTTGCAGCCCTCAACCATAGAGATTTCAAATGTGGAGGAACAATTTTAATATATTTTCCCAAATTAGGTTCACTAATGTGGAATTCGTATTTTTGATGAGTCCTTCCCTGTTGCTTCTTATAAAGGACGTGAATCTGTATCATGATGAGGCATCTGCAGACCACCCACAATAAGACATTTTGCATCTCTCTTTCCTTGCCTGGCATTCACCTAGAGACAATATGCTCAGCAGAAGGGAGGTAATGGACTTTTTTTTTAATCCTTGCTAATTAAAAACATGACAGTAGGAATAATACAGGATACACAAGTGTTGAAAGAACCTTCCTTTTACAAAAAGGAAAGAGTGACAAATTGGTCCACGTGGCTTCCCACTTACAGGATGTACCCACTTTCTTAACAGTAATTTTCATGAGCCATTTAAATAAGCGACCTTATGAATAAGACTCCGTGTAAATCATGAACACCATCATGCAGGAAGATGACAGATTTTATGGATTGGTCATGGCAAAAATGGCAAATTTCACAGTTTGTCATGCACTAATGGAGATGGTTACAAAAACATAAAGTCATTTATAGTGATAAAAAATGATACTGAAAGGATTCAAATTGTATTTTTAACAAATATAAATCATAAAGATATGTGACATTCTGTCAATGGACTTGGGAAACATTGTTTCAAACTGGTGAAAGATACAAAATCAAATAAAACAACAGAGTGATTGTGGTGGGTTCTGTCAGAAAGAAAACAAAAAATAACACAGAAGAATGCAACCACTTAAAATCAAATTCAGTGTGCTTGGAGTAGTTAAATTTGCACAGAAGCATTCAGTCTGTGTGTTGTCATGAGCTCTGATGCATAACATAAACACAGAGGAACAGTGCAAAGACTTTTTGTAAACCAGTATAAATGCAAGGTATTATTGTGGAATAGTAAAAGCTATTCTTAAGTGTAACAAAGTTGTGTAATTAAAGCTGCCTTCTGAAATGCAAAATCTGCTGCAGCCACCATGTAACCATGTCACTTCAGTCTGATATTTTCTGGTTAATCTAAACAGATCTGAACCTTAGTGTCTATTTAGGTAGGAAGCCAATAGGCCAGCACATTTAAAAAGTGTTGGCTGGGTTTTGGATTCCCTGGCTTTTGACTGGTCTTTCTGAAAGGCTGCTTAAATGTTCTTACCATTAGAACAATATCACTGATTCTAGGAAACTGTCTTGATTTTGACTCTCCAAACCTAGAATTTCTTTTGAAAATATGCAGATGCTCAAACCTGTCTGGAGCAGGTGGCTGGACAAGAGACCTTCTGAAGCTCATTCCAGCCTAAATAGTTCCATGATTCTCCCTGAATCCTGTCTGAAACCCTATGTATCAGTGCTGAGCTGAGGTATTTCTGTATGCAGCAGCCACCTGGCATGCTGAAATTATAGTGCCCACCACTGTTTTGTGACCTTTCCACAGAATTTACCTAATTAAAGAGATTCAGAAGTACAACATATCTGAATTTAAAAGCAGTCTTAGGTCAGCCAGCAGTGAGACAGCAAGATAATACCATAATTTCAACAGCAGCTGAAGAACTAGTTATGAAGCAAAATGAGGCCCAGATGAATGTACATCTTCTTACTGAATCCAAAGATAGAGTGATGAAGTATGTGGAAATTCAGTATGTTGACTAGACAAAAAAGATTGCCTTATTGTAATTTTCCTTCCAAAATAAAATATGTCGTTGAGTTGCTTATAACTCTGCAGCTTGCAAATTTTGCATCTGTATCAATTCCCAAAAGAATTTTATTTTAGTTAATGACCTCTAAAAGGGCTACAGAACAACACTAATGCAGCACCTTCTGCAGCAAACTTTTTCAGTGGGGGACATAAAGGCATTTAGTTAGAGAACTTCTTCAAGAGACAGTCACAATAATTTGAGAATGCATTAGGTAATCCACTACAGCAGACTTGCAGGAATATGTTTAAGACAATGAACAGTTAGTGTGTAACTAAAAATACAATATTTATAAACTTTACCTGCTTCATAAACATGATAAAAATGCTTCTGCTAATGCTCTCAAGATAAAATATAGGACCTAGACACAGTGTTCTATAGTAAACTGGATTAATTTTTCAGTGAAGTTCCTTAATTCAGTGCTAGTACCACACAGCATCTTGAAAATTACACTGCAATTTCATTTGAAGTAGAAAATAAGCCAGGTAATCAGAATATGCACTTTATTTTTACCATCCTGATAGTTTAATTTGCTTTCTTTACCTTTTCAGATTTGCAAAGTTGAAAAGATTAAAGCTGCCATTTTTGAGACTTGTATTTAGTAGCTTTTTGGCCATTTTCTTACAAAGAAATCTGAACAATCAGACATGTTAAGATCTGCTTGCAAAGATCTCTTTGCAGGAATCTAGGCCAGCAAATGAAGTTCATATTTTACAAAATTAATCAACATTATCACAGCTGCACTGGTGCAAATTCTCACCATTAAACTTCCTAGATAGTCTCTAAGACAGCAATAGCACTTTGTTCACATGATTTCAAGCAAGTAAATCAACGTAATTTAATGAATTACCACTTTTTCTGAGCCATGGTAATGGTTGCTTATAAAGGAGCCAGGATGCAGACATTACTGTTTTGTAACCAACACATGGAGGACAGGGATGTAGCTGCAACAGATGTGCTGTGCAAACACACTGGGCGCCTGATTGTTGTGAGTTGGGTGTGTGCTTGATACCTCAGGTTTTAGCTTTTATATTTTTTAGATTCTGTACTGCTTTAGTGTGTAGGTCTGAACTTCATATTAGGGATGGTAAACTATCATCACAGAGCAGGTAGACAAAACCATTCCTTCTCTAGCTGGGGACCAAGGACAACTGATCCAGATCTCAGGCCCAAGAGCATAAACAACAGTGGACTGAAGAGAGAAAAACAAGAAGGATGGATGGGAGTTCATTGGCTAGAGCTGTAATTGGACAATTAGCTCCAATATGCTAATGGACCAGAATTTATAAAAGTGTGAGACCCCGTGACCGGTCATCCATTTTGTGACCATTTTGGGTTCATCTTGGGTGTAGCCCTGGCTGGGCTCTTGTACTGCCCAAGGTGGATTTATTGAAGCCTCCTAATAAATACCTACTTTATTCTTTAGCTCCATCTAGGCTCTCTTCTAGGTCCTCCTTCACAAGGCATCATACTGTGCACAAGCTGAGTGTGTGATTGCCCAGAGCATTATGGATGCATGATTGTCATGTCAGGCACATGTAAGGCACTTGATTATCCCAGGACATCAGGGAGAATTTCTTCATGGGAAGGATTATCAAGCACTGGAACAGGCTGCCCAGGCAGTTGGTAGATTCACCATCCTTGGAGTTGTTCAAGGAATGACGGGAAGTGGCACTTGGTCTAATTGACAAGATGAAAATCAGTCCAAGATTGGACTCAATGATCTTGGACATCTTTTCCAACATAAATTGTTCTGTGATTCTGTGATTAGCATGTGATTGACACGTAAAACCCTCATGATTGCTGCATGATGAGCACGAGATTAGCATGTGCTGGCCACACAATTGCCATGTGTCATGTGTGCCCCAGGCATGCACCATCAGTGTTGGCACCGCCCCAGGCAGGTGGTGACCTCTCATGGTACCAAGGATGTTCCTTATGGTGACTCCAAGGCAGAACAAGAGAGCTATTAAACCAGTCTTCAATCAACTGGTTCTCTTCTAGCTTGTTGCAAGTACAATATGAAATTTGATTGTTTGAAATATGGAGGCATACGTTAATGCTTGTTGTTTGTTGACTGTTAACTGTTCATGTACTGCATAGGGAGAGCAAACTCAAAGGAAACTTTAAGAGTAAGAACCTAGAAGTGACAAACCTGGGGGAAGAAGAATCAAAGAATGGTATGTACAGTCAGCAAAAATGGCTCAACCCACCTGCAATATCTTGTTATGTCGCTGTAAAACAGCTACTTCTCACTGGGCAGAAAATTCATGTTTGGTTCACATTCTGCAGAGCTGTGATCTGTACACAAATTCCAGAATATATTATTTCAGCTGTTAATCATCAAACTTTGTCTTGTATATTTTCATAATGCTCAGAAGAGCTCAGAAGAGTATGAGGGTATGTATACATACATACATATAAATATATATATAGAGAGATAAAAACACACATGTGTAAAGATGTTAAAAATATGAGCTTAGCTGTAGCCTCTTGCTTCCACAGCAAGAAATAGATTCCAAAGTATTTCCCAGAGTGACAGTGTTGTATAGGTAGCTATAATATTTAAATTGACTTGTGAGGAAAAGGAAGAATAGGTTCTAGACCCAAGGGTACCTTTGAAGAGTGAAATCATAAAGGTAATGGACCTAGTTTTAGTGACGAATACAGACTGCTATCTTTCATTCAAAATGAAATTACTGTCACCAAAATCTATTCTTTGTGCCATTTTCAATTCTCACTATGATTATTCTCAATAGAATTAGGTACTAAAATTACAATTCTTCATATGTTTTATAAATCATAGTAGTAGACTTGAGTATTTTGACCTTTTTAATATTCCTTTGTTTGATTGGCCGTTGTGCCTATCTGTTCCATGTATCCCATTATTTTACTGCCTCTCTAACCTATGGGGAAGGGGATGAAGCAGCTGGCCAATGAAGATGTAGGATATTGTAAAGGTCAAAGTACTAACATTATTCCTAAATATTTCAGAGCATACTTTAAGTATTAAAGTTCTGCCTGCAGTTTCTTATACCTAATGTTGAGCAAAGAGGAAAAAATTGTATGAATCTTTTTCAGTATATTAAGTTGGCTAAAATCAAAGTGACTATAGGGAAACTGCAACACACTTATTACAACTGTATTACTGATTACTGGCTCAAATTATATCAGAATTATGCATTTAATCAATACTTAGAGAAGGATAAGAGCATTATGCTCCTGCCTTGGATCCCTTTCCCTGAGCATAGGTAGCTCATATTTGAAAGTTTTCTTCAGATATGTAGGAATGTGGAAGAACTACTAATCATTTAAGAGATTAATGATTATGCTGAATCTGTGTGGAGCGCTGCCCAATGGACAGTCTCTAACAGTAATGTGTAAATGTAAAGTGTTAATGGCCTGCTTACCTCCATGATTCTGGGATTCAAAAGAATCTGGACGGGATAAAACTTGAGTGCTTATTTTCATAGTTCTTCCCCTTAAACTGGAAGCAGTGTGTGCCACTGCTTCTGTATTGAATCTGCTTCTACAAATTATTTACTCCTTTTTCATGTAGCTTACTCAGATTATTTAAACAGAACAGCTGAAGATTCTGTATGTTGATTTGTAATGATGTAGGATCCAGAACTTCATAACACAGCCAGGTGAACTGCTAATATGTCTTGAAAATAAAAGTAAGTAAGCACTGTGACACAAAATTCTACTAGTAAAGAAAAACACTACAGGAGTGGTATCAAAATTATGGCAAAGACATTTCCTTTCCAGCATGACTGGAGTCACTCCAGAAAGAATATTAATACTACAGCATGTGCATTGTGCTCCAGCCGCTCTTTTTAAAATGCTGACCTTTGTTACCATAAGGCTGACTAAAATCCACATGCACACACATGAGCTCAACTGCAATAGGATCTTCAGTGTGAATGTAATATACAGGATCACGTGTGTTTTAAGGCATATTACTGCCATTTTATTATACACAGTGTAGCATATGTCTTTTAAAAGAGAAACAGCTATTCCAACTGTTCTGCAGAAAGCTCTTACAACAATTTTCTACATTTTAATTAAGAAGGAGTGCTTATAAAATTAGAGATCAGATTACCATCAGTTTGAATTTCAAATGTCCAAAGAATATTTGAAACCAATGCAACCTGAATCCTGAAGTTAGGCCTGTTGCTCCATACTTGAAATATATACAACAATCTACAAGTTACCAAAACCAGTTTGTGTTACATGACCTTTCAGTTATGTTTATAATTCCAAATGATGAGCCAAGAATTTCATTTTTGCAGAATATAATGAAAAATATCAGTGCTTTATACTGTCTTTTCATCCACCATTACAATCTTTCTAACTTCAGCACTCGAAATATTTGTGTTCAGGATGAATTGCAGAAAATGACTAGAACTTCTGCTGAAGTCTTTCTGAAAAGTGATGCTTTGCACTCCATCAGCTGAGAGGAATAGTTAAACTGGCTGTGGTAGATTATATGCTGTGAGAGATGAAGACAGTACATTATCATGAATATAGTTCATGTATTTAGAAATCCCTACTCCCTTTCTGGTTTTTTTTTCTTCTGTTTCTCTCATCCTAGAAAATTCAACAGGGATTTTGTGACAGTTTAAAAAAAAAAAGAAAAAAAAGTGATTAATCTGGGTTTTCCTTGCCATCACTTATCCCTCTGCCTTTGCCTCTAGTTTTAGTTAATATAAAGATTGACTTAAAAGAGCATACCTGAGGTGTTTATGATGATCTTTGCACATTGATTTAATATAGTTTATTAAAGTTTCATGATTTTAGAATAAAATTTTAGATTTTAGATAAACATCCTCTAAAGTAGATTATGAGGGAACTATGACATTTCCTTAACAGCAAAGTGTGTTGAATTCCTATTAAAGGAGAAGGAAGATGTATGAATTAACCCACAGTTGGTTTAGTGTTTTAATAGGTAGGGGTCACAGTTTGGGTCTCTCTCCACAAGCCACTGAACAAATATCAATATAGATTATTCAAGGTATAGTCATCAAGCCAAAAATGAATTAAATGGAAAATAAAGTGTAGTTAAATGGATAAGTGGAACAAATTACCTTCTAGTAAGAATCCTGTGTGAAAGGGATTTCTCAATGCATGAATAGAACTGAGCCTTGTGTCTACTGATGCTATTGAAGTTACCAACTACCGCCTGAAAGGAGATCTTTGAAAGAAATGTTTTGGATGGAGACAAACATCCCTTCTATTGGTGTCAGTGCCAGATACCCACAGGACTCTAGGATGGTCAGGGCCACACGATGCCATTCTTCTTCCCTCACATGCAGTGAGATTTCCAGCAGTGAGGACAGAGGTGTGTACAGGCTCACCAAGTAGCTCTCAGCTGATGTGCTTGGTCTCAGCGTGGGGCCAGAGTAAGTGATAGGACATTGGCAGCACTGAAGTCAGGGCCAGGGCACAGGGCCAGGGCACAGGACCAGGGCGCCTACACCTGCAGATCATGGTGCTATATGAACTAACCTAAAGTTAGGATTGCTCCCCTGTATGTCTGGATATGTGTTTGAAATTTGTAAGAACCTGCTACCCACTTACCTCTTCCCACACAGTTAGGGGACAGACTGAGTTGCTACACAGGATTCATCAAGCTCAAGAATCAACAGTTGAGAGAATGTGTTTGTGTATTTTTCTGCAGCATTAAAGTGTGTGTATAGGAAGGAGGAAAAGCATATTTATTGTCAGTTTGGGGAGCATTTGTCAGAATGTAACCTTTGCCATTTCTCTTTCATACTTTTATTAGGTGCCATATATATATAAGCATAACTTTATAATTAAGTAGATTGTGATGATAGACCTCCATTTCCAGGTTGTAGTGTCCTTTTAATTCCCTACATGATGTCCTAGTCTAAAGGACATTAATAGAGATGTTCTGATGTTAAAAAGAAAAGTGAGGGAAATCAGCATTAAAACTTAGTAAAGTCCTAGGTAGTAAAAAGCCTTTGTGCTGAAGATTGTTCCCCCACAGAGCAACAGAAGTTTCTTTTAGCCTTTACAGTCAGATCTCACACAGTTGAAATATCATAATCAAAGCTCTTTGCCACCTTGTGTTGAATCTACTGTACTTGAAATCTTTTTATTTAGTGAGAAACAGTGTTTCTATCCCAAATAATATGATGAAAGCATACAAAATGTCAAATGAACCTTCACCAGCTAAAAATATCTCCACTTTTTACTATTACAATAGTAGAGGGAATTGCCTGTAGGTGACTGGAATGATTAAAAAGGAATAGAGGATATACAATGGTTGCTCCAAAGGGACTGTGAGAGTTCATCACACTGTCAGGTGTCACTGTTACTTTTATCCCCAATTTCCTAACCAGGATGGTGCAGTACTTTGTTCAGGACAGGTTTGCACAGTCAGGAAAACTACAGTTTTGTTCCGACTCCTTTGTCAGTTGCTTTTAGCTTCCACTTGTTATCCTCTCCATTCTTTCCTGCGTGAAGGTAGTGTTAGCTTACAAATAGCTGTTCCACAAAGGAAATGAGCCCTACCAATCGGTGTACCTGTCAGTCCATTGTTCAAATTTTTAGAAAATGACACATGTGGAAATTAATAATCTGTAACTTAGGTAAATAATTTTGTGAATATCTCTAGTTTTCCTCTCATTGTGAGGAAGAGAATTGGTTACTGGCAATACCTAAAGAAGACTAATAAGTAAAGTGACTACCACTATAAATTGGTAGCTTTTTGAAACAAGATCAGCATAAAGTCTTGCATGTTTCCTTTCAGTAGGACATATCAGTATACTATTATTTAATGTTTTTCCTAGCCTTAAAAAGTCATTAGGAATAAGATATTTCATAATGTAGCATCAATGTACTTATGTCTTGACATAAACAGACTTACAAAGATGAGAAATTTTTCTGCTCTTTGGTAGCTGTTAAAAAGAACTTTGTGATATTGCCTGTTTTCCTGTTAAAATGCCACTGGATTCTCAATAACTCTAAATCACCTCATACTGAAGTGAGATCAACAAACCCATCAGAAAAACATATCCTGCTAGGTGATACATATATCTGTGAGCAAATACACTTAGAACATGCAAGGCGTGGCATAAAGAGTCATCACCAAGAAGCAAATAAAGAAAAAGAATGTCTAATTCCTCCCATTAAAAGGACTGCTTTCCCTCTGTATTCCTCATGTGTTCTCCACTGAAACACAAAGGAATTGCGGTCTAGAATGGGTTTAATTTTGCACACGAGTGAGAAGAGAATCCAGAAACAGGAAAGAAAGCAGGGAAAGGAAGGAGTTTGGGGAAGAAAACATGGGTTTTTAAACAGTACTTTTGGTTTTTAGTCATCTTGCCTAACGGAAAATTTCAAGAAAACCTCAGCTAGAGATGGCTATGCCAAGTCCCTGTTGAACTGTGACTTGTCATAACTAGCTGGATGCACTGCCACCCAACTATAGACTGTCTGCTAGTGACTGCTGAAGCAAGTCACAGAGATCTCTTAGTGATGCTCTGTGAGGACCTATTGCTTACACAGGTCTTCACACCATCAGGAGGTTTAGGAAGTAGAGCCAGAGTCATCCATTTCTGCTTTTGGAAACTCCTCTGGTCAGGGAAGGAAGGTGCTGAATTTTTATGGCTGGGCAGACCCTAAAGAACCTAGTCTGCCTCAGAAGATGCAGCACCAGTGTGTGGGTTTTGTGTGGAAAGGTTTTGGTAGTGGAGGGGCTACAGGGGTGACTTTTGTAGGAAGACACCAGAAGCTGTGCACAATATAAGCAGCTTCAAGACACACCTACTGCTGAACAAGGCTGAACCCACCAGTGACACTGGAATTCCTTCTGGGATAACACATTTAAGAGGAAAAAAACTACTGTGCTACAGCGCTGGGAGAGAGGAGTGAGAAGACATCAGATGAACAACCCTGAAGACACCAAGGTCAATTGAGAAGGGAGTGGGGAAAGGTGTTACTAGCTCCAGAACAGTGATTCCCCTTTAGCCCTTGATGAAGACCGTGGTGAGGCAGCCTGTTCCCCTTCAGCCCATGTAGTTCCATGGTGGAGCAGATATACACCTGCAGACTGTGGAGGACCTCACACTAGAGCAGATGGATATGTTCTTAAGGAGACTGTGACCTTGTGATTGGACTAGGCTTCTGGCAGGACCTGTGGACCTGTGGATAGAGGGACCCATGCTGCAGCAGTTTTGCTGGTAAGAGTTGTGACCCCATGGTGGACCTATGCTGGAGACCTCTGTTCCTGAAGGACAGCACTCCATTCTTATATAGACCCACGAGCCCTTCATTATATTTTCTCCCATCGCCTAGTGAAGGTGGGAAGGGATAGAGAGACTTTGTGGGCATCTGCTGTCCATCCAAGTGCAGCCAGTCACTTCTCTCCTGATGTGACAGGTGACAGTATTGGGGGAGATATCCTTCATCAGGCCACTGATGGAGTGCCAAAATCTTTGGTAGCACAGCTACCCCAGAAAAGCCTTTCAAGAAGGTAGTCCTTATTTTTAGTTAAGAAAGGTAACTGTGTTTACTTGATGGTAAGAGACCTTCACATCCTAAACTCCAGGATCATTCAGTTCAGTATCCTTTCTTAATTTCTCATAACGCTATTTCTCAACTAAGCAACATTATAGTGACTACTTTGGTGCCATTATTTCAGAAAAGCTGAACTTATCATTGTACCAGCAGGCAATTTTTTGTAAATAATTAAGTCAGGCCAGGCAGCAGTGCAGGGTATTCAACAAAAGTCAATTAATCACAGAATCACAGAACAGTCAGAGTTGGAGGGGACCTCTGGAGCTCATCTAGTCCAACCCCCCTGCCGAGGTAATTAAAGATATTGGAGATTGGTCTTTAAGAATGCTGTGTTTTAGGCAACATAAAAAGTTTTCAAATTTCATTCAATGCCTACAACAGTCTATTAAAAGGAAGATTCATGGCACAGAACACCACTCACTCACTTCAGGTAAAGAATAATGATACAATTTTATGAGTTTGAAAATTCCCCTGATAGCCACAAAGTATACACTTAGCATGTGTTCTTTGATGAATAGTATTAAAACTTGTCAAAATAATAAGGATGATGAACAGAAACTACTGAAAATGGTCACCATATCCTTAAACACAGGGGATCATACTACTGAGTGATGCTAGTTTCTCTAAGTTGTCATTGTCCTGAAATTTCAAAGTGATGAACTGCAACTATTTTAAGCAAGTTCTTTAATGTTGCAGAAATGGGTGAAATACATCAACCAGGATTAGATTTGAAGTGCTAGCAGCTTTTTCTTAACTGCAGTATATAATTACCCCATAATTTAAAGCCCACATAGCTATTGGATATTGAAACACAAAGCAGATAGAATTTCCTCTGAATAAATGTAATTATATAATTACACGTGATATGTTAAAAAAAGAGCTTTTAAAAGTTTTTACATTTTGTCTTTTTGATTGTTTACATTTGAAAAGCTTACAAAGACTATGAATATGTCTATTTGTGTATAATAAATACAAATTTAACAGGAAACTTCCTCACCATTATGGGACAGAATTCATACTTAGAAGAAGCTTTTTCTCAAACTAGAATTATTTCATAGTAATTTATTTCTTTCCCTCTTTATCTTAAGTTTATGTGTACAAGTTGTCACTTTCAGACATAAATTTACTTTGTTCAAGATTCTGTCAACCTTCTTCCATAAAGTAGTGTTCTATTTTGGGAACACTGCTTCAAGGTATTTCTTATGCACAGAATGTTTCACCAGAGGAAGATCAGCAGAATTTGACCATCTGTGTCTCATCTATTTTTCCTCCAATAAAGGTGAATGTGTCAAGAGTTCTCTTCTAATACTTTGGAATGATGAATGTATTAAATATTACATTAGGATTTCACAGGCAGCTCACAAGAGTGGCATGTTTTCTCGTTTGTTTATTTTTATCATAGCTATATCTGATGGTTATCCAGTTAACAGTTAGTCCTGCAAATACTTTGTCATTTGCATTACCCCAGCATTCACTGAAACTAAAACAAAATTCCAGTCTAAGTCATGGTAAACATAAAAAAATTATAACTATGAAAATTCTGCAGTTGTGTACCAATCCAGGATTACTTGTTTATATAATTTACATAATAATAAAATTTATATGTAAATACTTGTTTTCTTTCTCAATTATCTTGAGATTAATAAGAAAAAATGAGACACAGAAGTTACAACCAGCTGGTCTATAGAAAGCCTCAAGACTCAAGTTATATAAGTTTCTTAAAAGGACCACAAGAGTACGTGCAAAGACCATGTGTGACTTGACCTGTTTCTTGATAAGGAAACATTTACTAGAAATGTTAAGCCAACATCACTGTAAATCCTCGTCTCTTTTACTAAAAACATTAAAGGTTTTCCTTCCTGATGCTGATCCACAGGGAAAAGAATCCACATTCTTTGATTGTGCACCATGTTTAAAAGGACCAGTGCAATCTAAAGAGCTTGCTTACATGTCATAAACTGTGTCCTTGGGTTGTGTGCATCCACAATAATGAAGAACTGGAAATCTTGTTTTATATATGAAAATAACACTTACAATACAATATCATTAGGCTGATAAATTTTAGAAAACTTTGAGATCTAGTATATTATGGAAATATTTTTACTCCTTATCCTTGAAGAGCACAAAGCCATGACATTTTCAAAGACTCATCAAGGCAAAGGTATCTCCTAACCAAGAGTGGATGCACACCTTCAGATTAGGAAGGAACTGATAGATATCTTTATTAAGAATTAGCATTGCTTTTTGATAGTATAAAACAATAATTTTAAAAATCAGTTCACTTATTGGTATAATATTTAGTTTGATGGGGTTTACATTTAATGGTTCTGTGTCTTAGCCAAAACTTCGAAGTGTTTGCATCATGGCAATGTTGTGGTATCTCACAGTCAAGTGGTGCTAGCAGAAGGGAGAGGACTAGAAAGAAAGCAACTTTGGACCATTTTCTACAGCAAAATATTTCTGCTCTCTGAGAGGTCCAGGTCCCTGCTTGCTTTGATGATCTGCTTATTACCTACTGGATATACAACTTTTTCACTGCAAAAAAAGAACAGCTTTGCATTTAATTTTTTAATCATTCCATTTTCATCCTAATACCAGAACACTTTCCCAGCTGTGTGGGCAGTTGCTGTGACTGATTAAAGCTTCAGCCCCCCAAATATATTTGTTAAAAAACTATTAGAATTATAATAATTATTGTTGTTGTTGTTATTTCCTCATTATTTCATTGTCTCTTGCTATAATTTATGTCAACAAATGATCAGTCATATGTATTGCCTGTCTTGTTAAATCTGCTTGTCTCTCTCTTGCCTGTGCCCTTTTGCTTTCATCTCTTCTTGCTGCAGTGCAGAGCACTGGGTTTAGGTGCCAGGTAGGATTAAAGGCATCCCAGGGAGAATTCACTTTTGAAGTGGCAGAAAGTAAATGCTTCTTATCAGCTCTAAGTGCTCCCTGTGTCATTGGCTTTCATGGCTGTGGCATGTCATTTGTAAAGATCTCTTATTTCTGCACGCTGTAGTGGAAAGTAATCTGTCAGCTTTTTACCAGTGTAACAATTCACTGGCAGAGGCTGCTCTTGGTGGATAATAGTGTCTGATTAGTGGTAAATTAGTATCATCTACTATTCCCATAACAGCAGAACACATGCTTAAATATAATTTTAAAGTATATTATACAGTTGTCTGGCTGATTATATTCTGTTTTTACAGACGTGCTGTCCCACGGCTGTGCCTTTTCTAACCTATGTGTTTCACCTGCTTTAGGAAGGGCAATGATCTCAAGGGTGAATGGATTATTGAATAGCAAGTCCCAACTGCTAGCACTGTACTCTGATTCTGAAATAGGTTGTCCAGGACACACTTGACGAGGAAATTTATAAGGAATACAAAGACATGGTGAATAAGTATTTGATATACAAAACCCGTTGAATTTATCAGCCTTCTTTGACAGGCCTATGTTGTCCATGAATATTTATAGGTAAAGCATGAGTGAATTCTGAAAGATTTAAATCTTGATTGCATTGTTAGTTGCCCAGGTTTAATGATATTTTGTTTCATTATTAGATGAGAGAACATTCTGTTGTTACACAACATATTCCAGCAGATATCCAATTTTGTTAATGGTCATTTACACAATTGAAAATCTTGTTCAAGAGACCATGTTCAAGCATTGCCTATAAAAATATGGAGAGAAAGCTGGTATTTTCCAGCATTACTTCTTTCTGAAAGCCTTCTCCTCTGCAGGCTGAAAAACCCAATTCAGACAGGAATTTAATTAATTAATAATTACTTGACTAATTTATTATTTCTCAAATTAATTTACTGTTATTAATCCATACTTTATTTATTATGGTTTTCAACTGCCAGTTTAAGCTTCCTTGTATTGCTAAACTTTATATACAAAGACCCCAATTGACAGATTTAGGAAATTTTTACAGGATTCAGGTTTAACTCTTCTTTTTTCCTTTTAAAAGGAAAATTTTTAGAGGGTGATATGACATTCTATTGTATTTTAAATTATTCTTTTATATGTATTTAAGCAATCTGCAAATGTAATGCCTGTGCTACCCACCTTTTACTCTCATCCATCTAAAACCTCAACCTTCATATAACTTTGAATTTCTTTAATATCACTCTATATTTTTTTCCATTAGTGGCAGTTCTGGATGACTTAAGTTTTACAGGCTCTTAACTTTTCTAACTTGGCTGACGTAGTTTCTCAACAGTGACAAACTTGCCATGCATCAGAAGATATATATATGTTTGGAAAATTTAGTGCCAGCAAACCAATAAAGTCTCTCCAGAGAAAAGCTTGCCGTACATCGCGCAGGAGCAACACATCAATCAACTTCTTAATGTAGTCACTTTACTGCTTCCTTCTTTCCCTTTATTTATTTATTTATTTATTTATTTATTTAAAGAACTGGGCCAGGGGAAGCAATTATTTTTGTATAGTTTTATCTTTAAATTATTATTGTGCATTCATCTCTTAATATTTTATTTATTATTTTTCAAAATAGGGTTGTTCTTCCCTAAAGGAAGAGAAATAATTCTTCAAGAAGGTCTTTTTGTTGTTGTTTGTGGTTTTGTTTTTGTGGTTTTTTTTTTTTTAAATAAATGTAAGGAAAATCTAAAAATATTAGGATATATTTTAAAATTTAGAATTAATAGCAAAAAACAATGATTGCAACCACATTTTATGACTGTGTAAATTAAAGATATTTCTTTAAAGGTTTATTTATTTTTCTTCATTTTGTGTTGAGTTTGTTTATAAGACTTAGTCTAGGAAGAGAAAATAAACCTTTGCTTGTGAATAATTAAAAATCTCCAAACAAACAATAACACAATTACTGATTCAGTAAGATGAAATTTATTTCCAACACATTCTTGCCAGTTACCAGATGTTACATGTGTATTGCTGTAGTACTAATGGTAAGGACAGCCAAAGAAATGTTAAAAATGAACAAGAAAAATTAAAACTAGTGTGGAAAGAATTTGGACATGCTTGTAGCAGTGACAAGATACATGACGGCTTTACTCATCAGAGCACTGTGACCCACTGCCCTGCTGTTTGCTCTTTCCATACCCATAGGATCACTGGGAATTGTTTAGTTGACTTCACTGGTTATTTTGTCACTAGATATGATGTTTGCTGGTTTCCTAAAGAAGTGTAGCCCATACTGAGGTATTTTCTTTCTCATCTGCATGTAATTACACATGCAGAGCATTAAGTCTTCATCATGTGAGACAGAGAAACAGTCCATGGAAACAGACCAGAACACAGGTTTCTTCTGCAGGTGTCCTGATTTGTTGAGTGGGAAGAAATTATGTTTCCCACTGTTCCTTTTTTACTGGACTAAACAAAAATACTGAGTCATTAAAAAAAAAAAATTTCAAAGCTAAAGCAGGAGAGTGAAAATGTGTGATGGCTTGAAAAAGTATGGTTCCTTGTGGGGAAGAGATGCAAGCTTGAGTCCTCTCATCCTGGGGACTCTTTACAAAGGTCCTCTAGTCTCTGAGCTATAGAAGAGATGGAAGTGCACAGGCATCTCTCTCTTGTCTCACTGGGATCTTGAATAACATCATTTCTGCCCTCTGTGCTCTCTACAGAGATTACTCCTGATATGGGATTGGTGCTAGCAGGTTCTGAGGATCCTGATGAGACATATTCATGGCCTTGGTGCTGAACTGCTTAGGTATGTTAAGGTAACAAAAGTCCTTGGTGTTTACATAAGTAAAGAAACTTTATAGGGAATTTAGGAAATTCTATTGGTGAAAATGGAGACATGTATAGAATTTAGGCACCCAACAGCTTACTGATTTCCAAAGGAGAATTGACACTTTAATGCTTTTCCCAAAAAAATCTCATCTAAAAATATTCCAGATAACCTGTTCACCCCATTGCAGTTGATTGATACTTTTCTACTGGTTTAGTTGCTTTCTACTTCTCTTGTCAGCTAACACTCAAACCATATCACTTTGTTGTCTATAACATGACAGGTCAGATGTAAGGTCCCAGGAAGTCAATAGTCCTCTTTCAAATTACTTAAAAGGGGTATAGATAAAAATCTGAGCTTACAGTTCATATGAAAGCTGACACATAAAAACTAAGTTTATTCTTACTTTTTATAGAAAAGGAGCTCCACAGGAATAGGTCTCAGATGTCAATGCCATGGTATGCAAGAAATTCTGAATGCAAGTGGGTTTTCTTTGTACATAGAATTACAATGCTCAGCAGAGGCGCTGAAAAATGGAAATCATCATTGGAAAATTAGGTAAAAAATATGCTGCTCTTGCATAATTGGCTTTCTCATCACTTCCTACAAGCACAGCCAGTATTTACCAATGTGATGCTGAAGGATGCAAATATTTGCTCCCCAAACAATAGGTGGGCTTTTAAAGACACTAGTTGAAGCTCTTGAAGTTATCTGATTAGGACTTGTGTGCCCATAAAAATGCAGAAATTATAAAAAAAGCTTGCAAATGTATTCATAATGAGAAAGGGGAAAGGGGTTGTGTTTGGGACATGATTAGCTGGTAATCAGTAAAGAACAAACTGATTATTAGCTGTTCAATTCCTGTCAGTCTTAGGGGATTCCACTCAGTGGCCTAATTAAACTGAGTTTGAAGTCCTCACATCTCCATTCAGTGGCAATTTCATTATAATATTCAGTTCTTTGCATGAGCTTTGCCTTCCCTCTCTTTAATCATATGTTTTGCATTTGTGTAACACCTTCCTTGATTAGTTTCTCAACAGAATTAGCTTCTGATAACTGCATGGCTTATGAAAGCAAATGTCACATATAAGGCAATCCAGATATTAGAATTTTTTATCAACAACAGAACTTAAAAAACCCAAAAAACTAGCATAAGCATTTTTAATTAAGATTTCATTAGATGGAAAATTACCAGCTCTTAAAAACCTAATAATTTCTAAATTGCAAAATTATTTTCATAATTTTTTTCATGTATTTTTTTAAACTGCTGGTTTAGTCCATGTGCACGACTGCTAATGGGTTTGGTTGACTCCAAGAAGACAGCCACAATGTTGAACTGAGAATCTCACCACTGCAGCCCAGCTGAAGGACCAAGTGGTGCAGTAGATAAGCCTGAAGATAACTGGCTTATCCCTTTTCCAGCAGAGGGCCTATGACATGTATATACAAGCACTTAAAGAAAGATGAATTGGCTAGTTTGGATCTGGACTATCCTGAATATTTCTCCAATGCTAGAATTTTATTGATGCTTGCAAGACAACTTGGTATTTTTTCCTTCAATTACTTCCTGTTTCTGTCTCATCTGTACTTTCTATTTGTTGATAGAATCTGGAAAAAAAAAGACAAACTCATAAGAAATGAAGTGATACAGATGTATACATTCTCATGCCATGATGATATACTGGAATGTTGAGAAGACAATTTATGCTCTATTTCTTATTTGAATGTTATGACTCCCTTTATGTAAACTCAACTTTTACACCTGGCTTTTGGCTGTGATAGAGGTTGTTTGTGGGTATTTTTGCTTGTTTGTTTGTTTGTGGTTTTTTTTGGTTTTGCAGGTGTTTCTTTTGGTTTTTTGTTTTGTTTTGTTTTGTTCTGGCTTTCTTTTTGTTTTTTTGGTGTTTTTTGTTTTGTTTTATAATTTGTTTTTTTCCTTTACATTGGTAAACATTTAGACTCAGAAAGGAAAAGAAGTAAATCCCAAATCTTCCTTCATCTGGAAGCATAATTAGGGTTTTAGGAGTATGTGTTAGTTTCAAATGGTGCATGTTTTTATTCCACATTGTTGCTGCTATTGAATTCATCAGGTTTTCCTATGCCAGAAGTTGGCATGGGGTGTGTAAGCTGTTTCAGTGGTCATTGTCTATAAAAGATGTAGTTTAAGTTCCACAATTTGAAGCAGATGAAGAGAGATTCTTGTGAAGATGCTTGCATACAAATATACAGTATTCTATGAAGTTATGCTGTCAAGTAAAAACATGTATCCGTTAGTCTAAAAGAGTACATCATGGGGATGGGAACATTGTAGAAATTGTTGCAAGGTGTCATATCCCAGAACTGTAAAAACACTGTAAAGGCACTCACTGTAAAGGCACTCACTGTAAAGGCATTGTTTGTTTTTGTGGGATGTTTGCTTGCTGTATCCTGTGATGGTATATTTTCCTTCATTACTGTTCCACAATGTGTAATTCGTTCACATCAGAGAGTTGTTAATGAAGGTTTTGAAAGGTAGTAACAGTTAATTAAATCTCAAAACATTTCTATAGTTAACCGTTGCTGTAGCTGTCATGGTTTTAGAAGGGAAATCAAGGCATGTCCTAAAGGTTGAATAGTGGAAAAGCAGAGAGAAAAAGCCAGGAATCAATTTCATCCACTCTTTTTGTGCTCCATATGTGACTTCTAGGAGGTAAATAACCTTTACTTCATAAAAAGATGCATAGGAGAATTAAAGCATTTTGTCAGGTGTGGAAAGAAACTCATATTTGACAGCATAAATTTCAAAGAGTGAAGGGACTAATTTCACTGATATGGTGGTGACTCATATTTTTGCTTTCTCTTTTATAATTATGTACACAAATAATGTAGAAAATCACCACCTGTTTGACTGCTACAAGGCCTGCATTGTCAGTCCATGTGAGTAATGTCAGAAACTGGTATTAGTTTAGCTGACAGAGTGTTGGAGGAAGACTGAGGTTTATTTAAGTGCAAGTATCTTTTAAATTTTTACCTACCACATCATGCATCTTTAGCTGACTGGATAGATCCTCTACATGGGCATGATACAGGTTTTCTCAGATTTATTGCTTTCTCTAAGATACTACTAAAATTCTATAATTTTTTGCCACATCCCTCAAAAAGCAGCTTTAAATGCTAAATTCTTATGTATTAATCCTCTAAACTATTATTATCATTCAAAAGAGTCAAAAACATGTATAAAAATAAAACCTTATGCTATTTCAAACACTGAAAAACTGTATTGTTTGCAGTTCTTCTTGGACAGTGCATCATTCTATGGGTAAATTGATTGAATGTCATCTAACCCAAAGAAATGTTGGAGTATATCCTCAGATGGTGTAAATCAGCGTTGGTCTTGCCCTTTTCTGCAGATCTAGCTGGAAATAGGGATGATTTGGAATGTTAATGTTGCTGCTTCTGGGAGGCTTATTGATTTGTTCTACTTTAGTAAAAAAAAAAAAAGGAAATGAAAACTATTTGTCAGTAGAAGAAGACAGTGAGAAGAGAAGATGCTCAGCTTTCATTTGAACTCTTATACTGAATAACTTTAGTTACTGGTCATGCACTGAAAAAAAAGGAAGGAGCTATTGGTCTTGTAAGAAGAGTAATATTCAATCATCACAAAGGCCCCTGTGAAACCATTTAAACAACTTTATTGATTTTTCCCTGGTTGGCAGTGTTTAATTCAAACAACTCTCAAGGAGTACAAGCATCACTGCGGGCAAATTATCAAGTGTTCTGGCCTCTATCACTCTTGGGCCAACACTGATACCACTGTGAGTGACAAAAATGAGCATTTCTCCGCCTTTAGTCTCTGCATTGTTCTGTGTTAAGCTAACAAAGGCAGTGTAAAGTGAAGTCTGAACCTCTGACCTTAGCTTACACTATTGAGAAGAAAATAAATGCCCTGTGTGCATACTTTTCTCACCAGTTACTGCCAGCATGACAAATAATTTTTTTAAGGGACTGAGGCTGCCTTTATAAAATACATCCATGGCAATTCCTCATTAACACTTGGAAAGGACACATCTGGTCCACCGCACATATACAAGCATCATTCAAAATAAGTACTGAGTAAGCAGTAGATCTGCTACAGAAAGTGTTAGTCTGCCTAACAATTTATAGGAGCGAGTATAGTAAATAGAAAGTCCTGGGAACAAGCAAGGTTGCTCTATGCCTCTGTGGATACATTATGTATCTATTATATCAAGATGATTGCAACTAGGAACTTTCTATTTCCCTTCACTCTGTAAAGACCGGTGCAGTGAGAATCTGCTTATTCTTACAGAAAAATGTCCCCCTTATTTTCTCCCAGCAGGCAGAAAGTGATGTTCTATAGATACATCTTATTTGGACGTAAGATGCCATTCTTCTACCCACATAGAAGCATGGACTCTGGATATACAGAGTGGACTGAGATTCCTGAGTCCCTTTTAGAAATACCAATTGCATTTTCAAGGAGTCCTTCCTTCTTGTATAGTGCCCAGCAGAAAGATTTTATAACTTAGAGTTGACTGATTCCAATTTGACATTAACTTTTCAAAAGTCTATTTTTTAAAAACAAACAAAACAAGCCAAACCCAACCCCAAACAACCTATACTGTATAAAAATATACATTTCTGAATAAGGAAGATTTGAATTGGAAGGACAAAAAAATGATATTAGAAGAGAAAATGGACTTGAAAGAAATATAGATGGCTTTGTAAAAAGCCTCCAGCAGTACACTTCCCACAGCACAAGGATATCTAATGAGTGGAAAGTCACAAAAACTTCTTAAGCATTAAATCTTGTGATGATGATGGATGAATGAGGCAATGGTTATGATGGAAAAATGGTTTCCTGCAAAAATGATATGAATTTTATTTCTTTTGGTTTAAGAAAGACAAAGAGTGGATGGTACGGGTTAAAGAGGAAATGCTGAAATAAAATAAAAACTGCTCATCTAACAATAGAAAGGCAAAAAGGTAGCAGCACATTACAATTGATTAGGATTCAATAAACACAAGAAAAAATAAGCCTACAAATAGAGTAAATAAGCATCATGTCAGAAGGAGCAAAAGAAGCATACATGATGTATTATGTAGCTGCTTTAGTAAAATATTAAAGCAAGACACTTAACACATATCTGAAAGTGGATGAGGAAATGAATTCCATTTCAAACTGTGTCTTTCAGCAAAGGACTTTTTTTTGTGAAAAGGTGTTTCATGGTTAGTAAGTGAGGCAGCATAAAAAGCAGATATTTATGAGAAAAGGTTAAGGCAGTTGGAAAATATGAACACAATTAAATTTCTTCTGTGGACTTTTTACTGCATGTTCATCCAGCTTCTAAGACAGCTTTGTAATACACTTTGAAATTCAATGGCTACTGTTATGGAAAAGCTGTGGAAGGAAAATCACGGAGAATGGAACAAAAAGCAAAGTCAGTCTATTTAAAAAATGATGATAAATTATATTGGTATTATTTGTCATAATAAGCAAAATTCTCATAATACTTAGAAAAGTCACGTTTGCTGAAGACACTGGGGCCACAAAATAAATCAGAAAGTACAGAGTAAGCCATAAATATCCAATTTTTCATTATTTTTTAAATTTACTTGTACAAATGTAAAATACTTGACATCTATTGAGATTTCCATTTATTTATTTTGTTGGTGTATCTTCTCCAAATGACAGAATTGAACTTGTTTCAGAAGTGTGGCTTAAAACTTGAAAATAAGTAAAATTCTACAATGTAATAAGAGAAAAGCCTGAAATGCTTTCAAGAATTATATTAAAGATAGTTCAAAGAACTTGGAAACATGAGTTTTTCTTTCAGGTTCTCATCAAAAGGCTTCCTTCCTTAACTTATTTTGAGCACTTCCTTAGAACCAAGCCCAACTGGAAGCCTAGACTTGGCCTTCTGAACTATGTAGATGATGAATGATAGCTAAGGTACATTTTGTACTTATTTTAACCCCTATGAAAATCTCTAATTTTTCTGTGATTCTGTGTATAAACATTATTAAAGTTTCAATTTTTTTCAATATATCTAGTGTAGCAACAGAAAATTAATATAAAGACAACAGAAATCTGAGAAAGAATTTATCACATAAAGTTAAAAAACTCCGCAACATCTGGAAGACAAACAGAAAATGGACATGTATATGAAAATCATTTCTTCTCAAAAGAAAATTTAGACATTAAATGTTTTTGTTGCCTCATTGTGGAGCATTTTAAGTGGATTTATAAAATAATAAAAAAAAGAAGTATTTTGTGGTTCAGTATTCCACAGAATTAGTATGCTTGAACTTCTTTTCCCAGATGGACACTCCAGGGACTATAGGCTGATGAGCAATTTTGCCTCAGCAACAGGCAATTATGCTTCCTAAATTAAGGATTTCTGCTCAAGAAATATGAAAGTTCAAAACCAGAATCTGGAGGCACTGAGCTCAGGATAAATGGCAGAAATAAGCTGAAAGCACCTGTTCTGTTTTCTGCTGTTGTCACTGCTGCACTACTTTCTATTACTTCATTATGGGAAGTATTTAAGAAGACAGCTCAAGAATCATCTGGCCATTTGTAAAGGAAGTGTATTTATATCCCCCCATCTCTCAGCTTTGATCTTTGCCTCCAGGCTGTATTACCGTAACATGCTTTATTTGGAGTTACCCTTGAAAACCACTTACAGATTGCAACTCATGTTGAATGCAGCAGCATGACTGATCAAGGACCTTTTTCCTGCAGGACTCATGCAAACTGAACTGTCTGCCTATTATTCAAGATGTGTGCTCAAGGTCTCCTATGTGTTAGAGTCTTACACTATCCCCTTCATTCTGACCTCAACTTTAAAACAAGTGAGGGTTGGAATTTCTAACTGCCGAGCACTTTTCAGATAAGATCAGCTATGTTTTCATCAGAAATGAAAAAACCAGAAGATTTAATTGCCTGTATTCTTCAGTGAACCATAAAACACTTGACTGGATTTATGACATATATGAGAACCCTTTAGTGGAGTTAGGGAAAGACCATTCTAAGAAAGCCATGGATTTCCTAAAAATCCCCTAAGTATATTTCTAGCTATACAGGGACAAGACATTAGGAATTAGGAAAAAACAGAGGGCTCTAGAGAGGTGTGAAGAAATTGAGATTACCTTGCATCGCAGAAACTGGGGTTTGACAGAGAAGAGTACAGAAGTCACTGCAGTTTCTTTGAACCTCTATAGCATTCTAGCCATGTTCTTAATATTTTGATAGGTATTTTTTTTCCTCTCTTAAGGTACTGATGTGCATCTTTAGAATTTTTTTCCATTTTAAATTCCAAGCCTAACTTCAGGTTCCCCTCTTCCCTGTGTACCTATCCATCTGTACTACCATATACCTGAGCATTCATACCCATCTCTACCACCACCACCACACATACAGCAAAACCAAACCAAACCAGCAAAAAGAACAAACCAATCCAGCAGCCTGACAACTCGCCTATATTACTTTTAGTCGCATGCACAGGTCCAGTATTTTGGCCTGAAGTTGCAGATCTGTATGTCAGTGAGCAGTGGCTAAAGGATTTTGGGTTTGCCTAGTTTGCCTAAAAAAGTAGACTGAGTGGTCACCTCATTGCTGTCTACAACTTTCTAAGGAGGAGAGGTGGAAAGGAGGGGTAGTGACCTCTTCTCCCTGGCATCCAGTGATTGGATGCATGAGAATGATTTGAACTGTGTTGGGAGCGGTTCAGACTTGACATTGGGAACCATTTTCTTATTGAGAGAATAATCAAACACAGGTTTCCTAGATCCCCCAAGCTTTTCATTGTTTAAGGGGCATTTGGACACTTCACGAAGCAATATACTTTAACTTTTGGTCAGTCCAGAAGTAGCCAGGCAGTTGGACCAGATAATCCCTTTCAAGAAGGACCAATTCTATTCTGTTCTACTATATTGGTAGTCTGGCACGAGGGGGAAAATATAGGAAAAAAACAAAAGCAAAAGAAAAAGAAAGAAAAAAAGGACTTGTACCAAAATTGGCAGAAGGACAAAATAAGTAAAATTTAGAAAGAATAGGGAGCTGTGTTGGTTTTGGACCATTAAAAGTTGTAAAGGAAAAAAATCAAAAAATCCAAACTGAACATCTACTTAAGGCAGATTCAAATGCTACAATAACTCAACAGAGAAGGATAATTCCCTTAAAACACCAGCTACATGAAAAATTAGTTTGACATGGAACAAGAGAGGATTTTTTTAGAAAGTGTGTAGCACTTCTCAGTCCATTAGAAAAATGAAAGCTTCTTTGAGTTTCCCTTTAAAAGTTAAGCACCCATGCCTCTGTAATGATGATGATTTGATAGCTAGTTAAGAAGCCTGTGCTTGCTAGTGTTCTGACAATTTCTTGTTTAGATAGTATCAGTCATTTCTAAAATTTATTTAGGAATCTTCATGAGCTGTGGCAGAGGTGCCAAGCACGAGCAGGTGATCTTGTGAAAGACGCCTTGACCTAGGCATCAAAAACTCGTTAGAGTTCATGAAAGGAGAACATTAATGGCCTTTGTATACACAAGTTAAAACTTTCATGAATCCACATATAAACAACCTGAGATAAATAGACAGCCATCTCTACAATGTCACTGTGGTGTCATTGTCATCAGCATTGAGTCATCATCTACACCGTTGTCTCATCATCTACGATTCACTGCAGAAAGAGCCTGAAGTTTATATTTATATTTCCTGCTTCTATGACTCTGTCGTAGCAGGGGCATTGAGAGCTGTTTGTTATGGTCACCATGATTCTTATAAAAAGGAAACGGCAAACATTTATTGTTCAAAAAGAAAGATTTCACACTGATTCCCAAAGCAAACTAAGTACATAAATAAGAACATTTTGCATTGTTAGTTAAGGGTGCTTTCAATTTTGAAGTGTTTTTCTAATTCATTATACCTGTGTTCCCATATTCTATATATATAATTCATATATTTAAAATTTTAAGCAGATTGATGATTGTGCAAATATAAATCAATAACATTGGGTACATACTACAACATTTCTAGGTAAATTAGAGGTTGGGAAAATGAAAATACCTCTCTCTTGAAAATGTAGGTGTGGTAACTCTCCATTCTTTTTTGTTTTGATCTCTTTCCTCTCCATTAAATTTGTAATTGACAGCTGGTGAGAATAGTTACATTGATTATAGGTGACCATTGCATTAAGTTTAAAGATGCTACTTGTTTTCATGAATATAAGTTAAAGCCTGATTTCCTAAACTAATATATTATTGCCTAACATGAAAATATCTCTACAGTATCTGAAAATTTGGGCCCACAGGAGAAAGCTGGTATTATTTTCCTTGCTAAGAGTGAAATCCTGGTTGGTGCTATTGCCTGGAATAGAAGAAACCTTCCCAAGGTTACTTCCCAAGCAAAAGCAAACCTTTACTTGGAAGCTTTCGGGTACACAACATGGTGAAAATTGCACATGGTGCAGTAATTATATAATTTTTATAAGGTTAGTGGATTAGTATTCATATCATCTATAGTCCAATTAGAAGGTTAGTTGGTTAGGTAATAATTCCCCGGGTCCTGCCCTACTGGAAGCAGTCCAAGATCTTCTTTGCCCCACTTTTGTTATGTCTTCCCAGATTCTGGTTGGAAAACAGAACATCATTGTAGTTGGTTCTCTTCTTAGAATAAGAATAAGCAACATTTTAGGAATGTGTTTATAAGATTAGCTTATTGTTCCTAAATGTAGGGAAAATGGGTAGGAAAAGTACTAGGAGCTACAGCAATGCATTAGCCATCTACAAAACTACAAATATATGAAATATATAAAAGCTACAAATCTTAGGCATCAATGCCAGGCCTTGGATTCTCAGACTAACTGCTCAAATCATCAAAGACTTTTCACACCCAAACTGAAGCACTGTGCATGATAAAAACATGTCTTAAAACTGTATTTCTTTTCATGAAGAGAAATGCACACTGAGAAGGGGTGAAAGTACAGAAAGCTGGGGAGGGTTGAAGCAATTGCTTGGTGTGCACATTTAGAAGTTATTGCTATATCTGATTTGCTTTCCCTGAGTTTATAACTACAAAGCTGTTTGTGCATGTGTTTTCCTACTAGTTAGGAATGTGAGATCGGTTGCCTTGATTAGTTATTGGCAGGCTGTTAGTGGGAAAAAAGCACCTCTGGACAGCACTACTCGCAGGTCATCTTGAGATTCTACAAGTTAAGGGTGAGCAAACTCTATCTAGATGGCACAGTGCATCTCTGCCAATATTATATACACTGGTTATTATCTGAGGGGCTTTTAGCTCCACAGCTTGTCTCTCTTCAGCTGTTTAACCCTGCCTTGTAGCAAGGCATAGCTGCTACACTCTGATGCTACACCCTTTCTCAAACATGCCTATTCCATGTTAGCTTTGAACTTTGTGTGCCTTCACAACTGTGTCTCCTGCTGCCGCATCCTTTAAGCGCAGTTGATATTGAACGTACAGACAGCAGTTCTGTCTCCTCGCTCTGAAGTCCCCCCTTTTGCTACTCCTAGGTGCTTTGTTCAGCACTCCACTTGGCACTTCTCAAGATTAATACATTCAGTGTCATAGCTGGGGACAACTGGTTTTAGTTTTATGCTCTTTAGCAGCATCTACTACTCCCCTTTTTGCCTTGGAGAAGGCAACACTGGAGTTCAGATGCTGGGGGCATTGCACTTCACAACAACCACATTTCACAATCCAGAAGAAGCAGGAGTCTCCTAAGTGGAGAGTGACATCACCAGGGTCATACACTAACAACCCAAGAGAGTTCTCTAATTAATTCCTACTGCTTCAGCTTCCACAGTAGCAGGCCTTTCCTACATCATCCTATTATTCACTGCCCCGTTATAGCCTCTCACTACTCATTCCTCCATTGAGTATTTCAAAAGGTGTGAGGTGCCATGATGTACCCAGAAGAGGGTTATAAAATTCATTGCTTCCTAAAAAGTTTTCACATTGTTTTAGCTTCTTTCATTCTTCTTACTGTTTGTCACAATGCAATTCATCCCACTTAGAAACCTGTTAGCTCTGTGGGTGTTGTACATGAGCAATGATCATGCAAGCAGGCCATATGGGCCCCATCTGCTTCCAAGGAAGTAATAATGGTTTGACCATTGACATCAAAGGTAACGAGGCCGTGTCCTTCATAAACAGAAGCCACAAAAATTCCTGAATAGGTAGCAAGTGAACAGGAAGACAGAGAGGTAAAGCAAAACTCTCCAGATTAGCTGCAGTATCAGTGATGGTGTGCCAGTTCAGTGTTTTGTTGGTATACTCTCCAGCCCACTATCTAATTGTTGGTATTTCTTCTCTAAAACACTTCTTATTAATTACATTCATTTTTTTTCCTAGCAGTTCATGCTCCATTGTTATGGTTAAGGTTTTTTAGATTGCTTTTTCTTCTTTTTTTTTTTTTTAATATCTACTTTTGTCCTAGCATGCTGTTGAAGAGCATTAATTTATGGTTGCTGACTAGCTTTCATAACTTGCTTGCAGTGAAAGAGTTATACTGAAGTCCTGGCCAAATGACTGAACAATGCTCTGGAAATAATTTTTCCCCCAGTAAATTTGTTTGTAAAAATAAAAAAAATAGATTTATTATTACATTTTACATTATCTGAAGAGGGGATCCCCTGCATAAATTTTATACTTATTAATTCATTCATATAGTGCCTAATACTGAAAAAATATTACAGAAATACAATGTGATGATAGGGTTAAGTCATAAAATAACCCAGACCTTTTTTATATTTAGATGCATATCATTAGTTTTGTTAAGCAAGTGTGGTCTTTCAGATTGAGATCTCTCAGCTAAACCAGTGCTAAAAGCCCTCCAAAACCCTAACCTTTAGGCTGGTGGGATATCATACTCATCTAACACTGTGTCTAAGCACTGACCCTCAGGGCAGGATCTAATGCTAATGAAAAATATTTATCTGACCAGTGAAAGCTGCTTTCCCCAGCATTCCTCTTCCTAATTGGCTGCCACTCTTCATGGAACATTGTAGAGGTGTTCTGCTTCTTTTTTATGGGCTTCTTTCATATTTTAGAAAACCTGGGTTTAAGTGCTGTGTTCCCCGTTATATAGACAGATAAATTTTTACTTTTCACCCGAGATGGTCCACACCTCTAATTTATCATATTGAAGAACGTCTCATTGTATCAGCAATCCTAAACTGCTAATAGATGTTAACTGACTTACTTGTACTGATTTAAAAGTATAAATACTTTAAAGAGACAGAAAATACACATAGGTATGAGCTGAATTTTTTAAAGCAAAATACTTTTTCCTGAATATGTATTTTCAGTAATCCAGAACTAATTCTGGATATGGGTGTAAATTAGTACTACATTTCCGCTGAATTAAACAAATTTTTAATGATAGATAAAAACATTTGGAAATATCTAGTTGGATTACCACTATGCTTATGAAACAAATCTAAAAAGCCTTCTTACATCAGAATTTAAATATCCATTATGCCATCACAGAGAGGGAATGAAAAGATGTAACTCATCTCTGCCACAACGTCTGAAGGACTTAACAAGGCTGTGGAGCTCAAAGAAGTGCTGATGTCAGCAATTTTTTTTCAAAATGTCACGATTTGTGTAAAATATTTAGCTATTCACTAGTCCATGTGACTGAGTGCTTGTTTTCCAGAAAAAAAAAAGGGTAATCAAGATAATGCTGCATTAAAATTTTGTCAAGATGTACAGGTTCTGTGGTAGTTCTGCCTGCTTATTCCAGTTTTTTTTTTACAGATGCAGGGAGTTACAATGGAAAAGTGTCATCTAGAAGTCTGTGAAACCAGCTGGAATAATGAGAGATGCTTGAGGTATATCTACAGGTCCCTTTTGTCACATAAGAGAATAGGAGCCAAAACAACATCTCAAAATAATTTAAAATACATTATACCTGGTATTGCTTTTCCATATGGTCAGTTTATTTAGCTGTTCATTGCATAATCAAAAATAAAAGACTGCACAGTGCTGCTAAGTCATCATGTACACATGAAGAAATAGTTTATTGTCCTCAAGATTCACTTAACATTACAATATTGCCTACCTTTTACAGATATTTAAGGATTTCTGTTATATTTCATCCAAAGGGAAAGATCTGATCAAGACCTTAATATTAGTCCTTGTTTATATCAATCCTGCATGTAAACAACCTCCTTTCTTCTTGAATTCTTTCTTTTAATTGTCAAGGGCTTTTAAAATTGTCTTCAGAATCAAGGCACTTCTTTGTCTCCCCAAAGTCCTTGAAAACCTTGATTTTTTTCATAGCTGGATTTGTCTTTATCCTAGTGGACTACTTTCCAGAGATTCTCATGAGCAAATCCCTGCATTTGAGTTATATCTTCTTTAGACCCGTGTCTAGAGTCAAATTTCTGAGCCAAAGCTCAGGAGAAGAAATGAGGACCAGTCATGTCTGGGGATTTATAATCTCCTTCATTTCCATTCCCCTGGGGTGGTACAAGCTTGCTTTGTGTATATTCTTGCTAATTTGTCCTTATGCAAAAATCCCTTTATTATGCCTTGATTCAGAGATGTCTTTGCCCATTTTTAGAAGCTTACTACTGAATCAGTGCCTCATAGGCACAGCGGGTTTAAAAAGTTATAAAAAAACATAAGAAACTGGAGAGGACACACATAATGAGAATTCTTCTTCATGTGCATTAGTTGAACCTGCATTGCATCCAGCAGCAGATTTCCATTTTCTAAATACTCAATGCTATGATACCTGTTGGGTTGGGCAGAATAATGAGGGGTTAAGGAGACTGTAACACCCTGACAAGTTCTTATAAATTCAAGCTGTAGTTGGTACAATCTCAGGTTCAATCTTATTAGTAGAAATATGGAAGTATCAGAAAAGGCATTTTAGCTTTTGAGTTGCTGCCAAAACATATAGCAGGATGGAAAAGGGGCTTATTTTATATCTTTTAGCTGACTATTTTATCACTGCAGTGGATCTGCCAGGCAGCAACACCAATCTTATTAGCTACTCAGCATCAAACCAATGCAATCATATTACAAACAGTAGTTTTTTGGCCATATTTTCTTGCCTAGTGTTGGAGGATTTCACTTTGAACCAGAGTTGGGGACTAAATTTAAAGAGTTATGTGAGCAGTTCCTACTTATTAAAGGAAGCTTCTTGTCAAGACAAAAGCCTCTTTTGGAAACTTATGTTATTGATCTCAAATCTGAGAAGGAATAGGCTGCCTGACCTTGACTCAAGGTGTGGATAAAGTAGGGTTTTCAATTTTCTATTAGAAGAGAAAAAGTACATTTTAGGGTGCTACCAATACATATTTCATAGATCGTCAGCCTTATCAGCGAGTTATTCTATGCTTTTAACATGTGGTCATTTTCTGCATCTTGACTGAAAGGACACATGTGCTGTAGGTTCTCATTAAAAGAGTTTTTCTTTTGCTTTTCCTTTACCAGCAAAAGGTCATGGTAGGTATTAGTCCCCTGTCCCAGCAAATGAGTAAACATTTATCCCAGTATTTTTCTTAGTCTGTATTTTGTATTTCAGGTTGTTTTTTTTTCTTTTGTTTGCTTGGGATTTTTATTAAATCTACTCATATTTATTCAACACATTTTTTTCCTTTCTTTATAAAGAACCCTGTGGGTCTTTTGTTTGCAAGGACTAATGACAGAAATAGAATGAAAAATTCAAAGGTGCAAGCTAATTCATTAAAACAATGAAGAAAGAGAGATGAAAGATAGAGGCTTAGGGAATATAGTATTTAACTCTATTTCTGGACACCAACAAAATAAAAAATTCCATAGAAATTAAAAGTGTTTTATCAAACTCTGGAAAAAAAAAGAAACTAAAAGCTTTAGTTAGCAGTATGCAGTAACAGAATCTGCATCAAAGGCCTTTGCTGTTAATTGGGATGAATTCATGCCTTCCCCATTGTAAGTCAAAACTGCACAAGCTTCCTCTCTCTGATAATGTTGCAAAGGTAGCCTCACTTCCATCTATTAATGTCATCTCTAGTGTGCCTGCGAAATTTGCCAGAGCTGATTAGAGCAGATATTAAATGATAATTGGACATTTAGTGCTCATCAAACAGAAAGTGACAGATGGGCCGCTAATTAAATTATAGTTCTGACATTATTCACAATGGTTTATGAATCTTCAGTAGTGACCTTCATGCATCTCTTTTCTCTTTTGGGGGATAAGAGAGTGATAAGAAAAAAAAAAAAAAGACACTATTAAAATTTTAACATATATGTGCAAAGTGAAAACCTGCTTTCTTTCCTCATTGATCACTCCTTAGAATTAGATAATTAATCATAAAATAGTGCAACAAATAATCAGATTCATGTAAATCAGTCAGAGTAGCTAAAGCTGGGAGGAGAAATTAATCATTCTCTGATAAAGCAAAGCGTATTTTAACCAGGCTTTCACTGTGGAAAAAGAAAACATGCCTAAATGCAGTCTGATTCTAGAAAAGGAAATGCAGGGCTTCTGGTAGTGTGCTTTTTTATTTGTCAGCTCACAACTGCATTACCTACTGTGTCTGCCAGCTAAATGAACAGGATTTACTTCATGAAGAAGAGTAAAACCTGAAGTAAAGAGATGCAATTGCTGAGCCAGAACTACATTCCCACTTTCAATTAAAAAAGAAAACACACTGTTAATTACTTGGTAACTTTGTTTTCCACAGTCTTGCTTAATTTTAGAAACTAGTTAAAAAAATTAATAACTGTAATATTTCTGGTTATCACCAAACTCAGTTTTTGTGTAATTTATCTATCTATTATTTTGTGTAATAATTGGTTGACTAATATTTGTATAATATCCAAATAAATAAATACGTGCTAGCTTTAGTATTTCAAGGTAGTTCTACCTGTTTATAGCATTGTACAGGCATTACTGTATTAAATATATTAGAATATTTATATATATATATATATATATAATTATCATACTGCATGTGCATGTATAGCTGCACACACATTTGCATTTATTGTAAGTATTCAGAGACCTGTTGCTATGATAAAAAAGTGAGTAACTCTTCTTTAGGTAATCAGTGTCAAGAGGGACTGGTGGCCAGGGCGAAATTCCCATCTATATATTGCCAGGAATTGCCTTGTTAATGTGAAGACATATAGGTAAAAGTTAAAGATTTAGAAACAGTTAAAAACTTTTTTTTTCTTTTGCTATTTTAATTAATAGATGTAGGTATAGGCATTATTCATCAAATCATTATGCATGTGCATCTTTGTAAGTTTAATTTTTCTCTATGTATTTCCTGATGGGTGGAAGGTATAATATATATCCAAACTGCAGCTCACAAACTAAAAAATTTTTAAAAACTGACAAACAAACAAGCACTCAGTTCCCTCTCATCTCCAAAAGAAACCCTCAGAAAGAACAAACCTTTGGAGTAGTTGGGAACTAATACAATCCTCAACAGGTTTTTTGATTATACTTCATCCTCTCTATACTATGCAAAATCAATCATGATTTTGAATATTTGGAACTTGCTTTTAGTCACGTTTAATTTTTCAGTACGGCAATAAAATATTTTAAACCTTTGGATTTCTGAAATGCCTTGTTCACACAGGACCAAAACCTCTAAAAGAAAGTATGTAAAACATAAAATAATCAAGCCTATATAAATTGTACAATAACAAAAGTAATTAAAAAACCCTCCAAGCAACCAACCAAACAAACAAAAAACAAAACCAAAAAACCCCAACAAAACCTAAAGATATAAAATTCAGAAAATATAATTAAAAATCCATAGAAAATATGGATGCTGTAACTGGAATTCAAGAGCGTTTGGCATCAAATATAGCTAATGTAAAAACCATAGCATGTCCTGAGCATATTTTAGAACACTGTGTCCAAACAATAAAGAATTAAATGTAGAACAATAGTGAGATGTTATTGTTCTGAAATGGCTGCTCTCCTCTGAGCTTTTAGGAGCCTCCTGCTGTGAAAATCATTTGGACTTAATGGAAAAGTCCTTGATTCAATTATACTCAATAGACTTTTTTCTTTTCTCAGTTAAACTGGTATAGATGTGGAGTAACTCCGCTGTCTTCAGTAGTTACTCTGGATTTATTCTGCTGCCCTAGCCCACCTAATCTTCTTGTTCTGTACAGTAATGGGTATTTGCAGGGGTAAGTAGCTTCGCTGGATCATCTTCTCTATATTTATTTTCATTCTTTTTCAACTTACCAACATGAGAAAACCTATTAATCTCTGCTCATGAGATCTGTGTTATACTTCCTATATTATGTTCTGGGAAAGCCCTTAAATTCATCATAATTTCTGTTCAAAATCTTTCTCAGTACCTAATTCCTGAAAAGAAAAAATGCTGTTCACTTATAAGGCATTTTATATCTGAGAATCTTAGCCTATTTTAGACATAATAGTGATATGCCTATGAAATGAGCCATTTTCTTTAATTTAACTTACACATCAAAACAGTATCAACTAACTTCCTAGGCTCCTGTGTATTTCACAGCCTGTCTCAAGACCCTGAGCAAACTTTGCCCCTTCCTGGAGCTTATGTACCAGCTGAGGTAAGGTGTTTATCTGGCTGAGCCCAAGGTCACTACTTCACTGATAAAATCTGTTGTGAAGAAAGCCAAACATGACGCACTGCCTCTCCTTTCCATTGGGAGCTGCATTAAGAAGAGGCTTTACTGCTAGCCCAACCTGTGTGTCTTCACAGATGGGCAGCAGTGAAGTGTGTGCTCAGTCTCATGTGCGACCCCATCCATCCTACCCTTGACCCATACCTGTGGACTGGGTTTCCTGACCTTCCCTGTCACTGTGGACCTGCCAGGAGGTCACTGTCCTGCGTACTGACTCTGATCACAACTCCTGGATGCAATCCTGGTGCTAATTTGTCACTTGGCATCCTTGCTGATAATCAGAGATCCACTTTCCCCTACATTCTGAAGAAGATAGGGAGAAGAAAGAGGACAGTGACCTCAAGAAGAAGTGATCAACATGAGATGCCTCCTATAGTGGTTGAGGGGTTGTTAGCATCAAAAAGATGGAAGGTTAATAAGACAAAACAGGAGTATGAAATCTTCAGTGCAACATCTGAGCAAAAGAGAGAGCCCAACTAGCTGAACTCCTTAACTCAACCATCTAACTCAGCCAATAAACTCAAACAGGACAAACGACCTCCAGGCTCTAATATCCTGGTTCAGAGGAAAGTAGCATCTCATGTCTTTGAAAGAAACAGTACTGGCAACTTTTGTGTAGAATGAAATACGAAACTCTTTTATTGGCAAATATTTCATATTGGTCATCTCTGAGCAGCTACAAGCTGGGAGTCTGAACATACTTTTTTACATACTGAACATATTAGGAATACAAGAAAGAAAAAAACCCAAACAACCAAACAAACAAGGCCCCAGTTACTAAGGAAAGAAGGTTTTGAGCACAAAAACTTTTTATCCTGACTGAATCCAAAGCAAGTTATGGGGAATCTTCAACCTTGTCACTTCTTTCCTCTGACTGTTGGTAGCAAATAAATCAAAAGTTACATATTTCCTTATTTCCACTTATCACTGAAGGCAAAGTAAGGCAAGGCAACAGCATATTCTAGGAAGAAAGCAATCAATTCCAGAAAAAGCTTAGAACTATCAGACTCATCACACCCTGTGAACAAGCTTCATACATACGTATCACACACATAACCTGTTTTATCCTTTTAATATACCTTTCTCTTCAAGGCTTTTGCTTTTTGTAAATATTAAATTTTTCAATATAACTCTTTGAATACCATGGTTAATGCTCACGGAGAAAACAGCACCTGAGGTACAGGAGAGAAATTAGACTGATGGAATTATCTGCAGATGGCAAAAAGTAAAACAAAACTAGTCTGAGCAGAGAGGGAAAAGAAAGAGATTCTATACTCGTGTCAAGAGATGGTTTTGGGTTTCCATGATGGTGCTCCAGATGGACAGAAAACATCCACAATATTTGCTTTTGAGAAGATGAGAACTTGTTATGTTAATGTGTTTTTTTCTGACAGGGTATGGTCAACTGGAAGTTGGGATAGCAGGATTTTGCCAACTAAGATGAGGATGCTGAGGGCTTTTTTTTTGTTCACAGCATATTATTTATATATAACAATACATAAGAGATCAGAAGGATCCTGAGAAGTCTTCTGGACCAATAAGGTGATAAAAGTAACAACTTACAATGAATGATTGTATCGTATATCCATGTTTTATCACTGCTCTTCTGCACCCCTTACAGTCTATCTGAGGGCAGTCCTAGTTCCTTTGTCAAAACTGAAACAGATATGGTGAGCTCATCGGCTGCTTTGGCTGACAGACTGGTTGACAAAACCAAAAACAGTGCAAACATTAGCCCATGGAGCAGGGGGAGAACACATGGCTGCCTGACTCCACATGGATGGCAGAGTCTGGGGGAGTGCTGCCACAAAATGAATCCAAACTACCAGGCAGGCCCTAACCTCATGACAACTGGTCCAAGTGGCCTCTTTCACGTTAACGTAGGTCAAGTGGCCTATGATGTACTGGGCTAAACTGGATTTAGGGAATTAGGCTTTGGTTCATGTGAGTGAGGATTGCTGTACTATTCCCAACACCTATCCAGTTGAGTTAATACAGGTGTGAGTATGTGTCACTGAGCAGTGCATTTCTCTTCTAGTGGTCTTCCAACCCTCTTTCTCATCATTCATTCACTACAGGTTGTATCACCATATCATGATAAAGAGCCTAAATGTGAGGAAGTGTTTTTTTTCCACTGGAAGATTTATCAAGGATTGAAACTGCTGCCCAGGGACTCGGCAGAGTCACCATCCCTGGAAGAGTTCAAGAAGTGACTGGATGTGGCACTTATTGCTATGGTTTAGTACAGTGGTGTTCAGTCAAAGGTTGGACACTATGATCTTGGAGGCCTTTTCCAACGTTAATGATTCTCTGATTTTACGAAAAGGAAGAAGGAAGAAAAAGGAACATGAAAATATTCACAGCCTTGTTTAAGTGCACAATTTTATCCCAATTCTAACTTGGAAGAAGTTGGAAAGCTTCAAAGTTCCTCAATCATCTTCTGTTATTACTGAACTCAAAATACCTCACTATCTCTAGGTGCAAATCTCCTTTACAGCTGTTCTTCTGATAAAGGCCTTTCTGATTTTTCAATCTTAAGTAATTTCTGATGTCTAGATCAGACCACTTGTTAAATCATGTGCATGGTTTTCCAGGAGTGTCTTCAATCATGAAAATGCTGCTGATTATGCACAATAATGACTCAAAATTAAGGAAGATGCATTTTTAATCTTTGTTTCTATATTCTCTGCACTTCTTAATTAGTTTTTTCTAGTCATGACTGATAATATTTTCAATTGGTTCAGCAAGTGGGATTCATTTGATCAAATTCTCAGAAAATTAGAAAGAATTCAGGAGTGAAGTGCTACTGCAAGTCTGAATGAACAACGGCAATTTGTTATTTTCCACAGGATCACTGACATAAAATATTTGGACAATTAATCTAATATGGTAAGTTTCAAGAAAAAAAATCCTTTATGTGTTTTTTCTTTTATTTAATGGGACTTGTGATTGAAGGAGAAAATAAAAGAATGAATGCCATTTTGAAGTGCTACTGCAAGTCTGAATGAACAACGGCAATTTGTTATTTTCCACAGGATCACTGACATAAAATATTTGGACAATTAATCTAATATGGTAAGTTTCAAGAAAAAAAATCCTTTATGTGTTTTTTCTTTTATTTAATGGGACTTGTGATTGAAGGAGAAAATAAAAGAATGAATGCCATTTTTTATCATTTGGATATTTATGCTTAAAAATGTCTTAATATTGATTAGCTGCTTTGCTCTGAGTGATACACTCACAAACCAACTCATGTTAGACCATAATGAGCATGGCTTTCTCCTTGACTTCTCAATTACCTTGTGTGGCAAAAGAAAGTAAATCACAGCAGAGGGGCCTCCTTATGCTTCCCTTTATCTTCCTCCTCCCTCTACCACATTCTCTAGTGACTCAGTTGATTAGTCCACCACTTTACAGCATCACTCCTACCAAAAGAACTGAATTTTTCAGTTGTGTTTTCACTTCTATTTTATTGGGTATGTTTTCCTCTTTGGGCTATATTGAAAACACCCAATTAGCATAACAGGAGTTTGACTTTAGTAAGCTTTGGACTTGGCGATTTTAAAGAACTTGTAAAACAAAATAAGTTTTTCTCTTCTCACTTCCCTAAAAACTAGGAACAGGGTCTAGAGAGCATTCCTATTGAATGACAGCACAGCACTCTGGGGTATCAGCCACTCCTCCAACTTTCTATCATCAGCAAACTTGCTGAGGGAGCACTCTGTCTTTTCATCAAGGTCACTGATGGATAAGTTGAACAAGACTGGATCCAGTACTGATCCCTGGGGACACTGCTGACTACAGAGCTACAGCTACACCCTGTGCCATGGATCACAACCCTCTTAGCTCTGCCCTTGAGCCAATTCTCAATACATGCCACTGTCCACTCATTCAACCCACACTTCCTGAGCTTATCTACAAGGATGTTATGTGAGAGAATGTCAAAAGCCTTGTTGAAACCAAGGGAGACAAAATCCGCTGCTCTCCCCTCATCTGCCTTCCAGTTATGCCATCATAGAATGCTATCAGACTGGTCAAGCATGATTTCCCCTGATGAATCCATGTTAACTACTCCTGATAACCTTTCTCCAGGTACTTAGAAATGAAAAATGGGATGAGGTGTTCCACCACCTTTCAAGGGTTGGAGGTGAGGCTGACTGCCCAATAGTTTCCGTGTTGCCTTCTGAAAACTGGAGTGACACTGGAATTCTTCCAGTCCTCAAACACTTCTCCATCTCTTTAAGACCTTTCAAACATGATGGAAATTGGATTAACAATAACATTTGCCAGCTCCCTCTGCACTCATGGGGCCCCTGGATTTTTGGATGCTAAGTTTGCATAAATGATCTCTAATGGGATCCTCTTCTGCAAAGAGAAAATCTTCCATTCTCCAAAACATTCTCTTGCCCCCATGGCATGCAATTGGTGAAGGCTGTCTTTAGCAGCAAAGACTGAAGGAAAGTAGGCATTCAGTAAATGTGTTCTCTCTGTATCCTCCATCACAAGGGCACTGACCTCATTTGGCCATGCACCCACATTTTTCCTGGTCTTCTTTTTGCTACTGATTAAAGTGCTGGTACTTGAAGAAGTCCTTTATGCTGTCCTGACATTTATCATCACATTTAGATCCAAGTAGACCTTAGCCTTACTGGTTGCATCCCTACATAATCTGAAAACATTCCCATATTCCTCCTATATGGCCTGTCCTTTTTCTCCACATTTGTCTACATGCAGTAAAGCAACATGAACTGTTTAGTTCAGTAGCTGTTACCTAATGAACTTTTATGGCTGAATCACCAGACTAGAGGATTGTCTCTCTTGTCAACAACAGTGCAGACATAGTGAAGTTTTGGCAAAGGTGAAAATCTTGCTTAGCTGCACTACCTCTTATATGGTAATAGCCTGGTAGTTCCTCCATCTGGCTGTTCATTGTAGCCTTCCTGCCACCAGCTGACCCCATGTACCTCATTTGAAACTGTCTTATATATAAATGAGGGAATTAACATGGGTTAAAAGTGGCAACTCCTTAAACTGATATTGCCATAAAGAAAGATAAGTGTGGAGCTTACCTTTGAATTGGTAGAACATGTTTCAGGTAGCTCATAGAAAAATTGCAGATCTTTCAAAGAAATTAAAATAGAGTGAACAAGAAAGGTTTAAATTAATAAGAATGAAAAGCCACATTCATTATGGCAGACATGCCACAGAAAAATTGCAGATGAGGATATTGCTAGTGATGTGTGCTGATAGTTCATGCTGTTCTAATGGATAGCTCATTTCTATGCCTCTATGTTAAGAAAATTAGTGGTTTGCTTTCAATAAATAAAAGTATAAATAAAATATTTTAATGGATGCTTTCTTCCCTCCATTTAATGGGAGAGAAATAATTTTATGAAGCTATTATATGCAATACAAAATTGGGGCTTATTTCATCACTGTCAATTAATCATGAAACCTATCTCATTAACTTTAAACATATGTGGCTTGTATCACTGCCATATGAACTCTTTTTGTACACAATCTGAAGCTGTAGCTTGTAATTTTTTCAACCTGGTCTACATGAATGAAACTGTCTTGTTGATGTCTGATTTTTGTCTTCTATCTTGCATCTCTTGACCTAATTGAGAAGTAGGTGTCTATTTAGTAAAAAAATGAAAGTATCAGTTACATTTTTCCATCTGTTTTGGAGAATTCTTAGCCAAGCCATTGTTCCATGCACACTCTGGTAGAATGAGCACTTTTACTTCCCTATCCAGCTTAACTATGGCTTCTTAAAATCCAGTGCATTGGCAAATTGTAGTCTGTCTGCTGGATGTCATGTAGCTTTTGCAGTGGGTTAACATCAAAGACACTACAGCTTTTTATCTGTTGACCAGAAATACGGACATTTATTTCTCAGAAGTCAGCAAGCTTTTTCATGGAGATGATCCCTATAGCACTCCAGTTCTTCACATGGATTAATAGATTAAGCTTCACAGTGACCTGAGTTTGAACTTAAAGAGAAATCTGTTCTCCAAGTTCAGCTGTGAAAAGTGCTCAGACTTAGACTTTTGTGCAGCTTCTGTTTTTTTTTTAATTATGATGCTCACCTCCATACTCAAGGAAATTGAATTCTGCCCATATTTATGCTTGGCAGGATAAAAGGCATGTACAAGTGAAGAAGGTGAATAATCCATCAGACTCAGTGGAATAAACTGGGGCAATAGAAAACATGGCCAACAGAAACAGATGAACCTGGGTTAGGACTTGTAAGGACTTGTAACAGTGAAAATCTGAAGAACTGAATGATTTCCCTGAAACATGGATTTTGGAATCTGAAGTAGCAGCATCAACAAATACATTCCTGCTCACCTTAAGTAGGGAGAAGATTTGGACTTATAAAAGAAGCGTTAAGTGGTAAGAAATTGTCTACATGGAAGATGAAAATAAATTGTGTTCAAGGCAGAATTTAGGATCTAGAAATGATTACCAGGGTCCTTGAACAAACACATGTGACCTTACATGATGTTTTCATTTGTGACCTTATCATAAAGTCAATTGATCTAGGGAACTATGCTTATTCATGATACAGACCTGGAAGACATCATCCATATAGAGAAGCAGCATGGTATCTAATAAAAAGAATAAGCAGACCATGAAAATTGAAGTATTAAAATAAGATTTTATAGGGGCTGGTAACTTGGTACTTCAGTATTATCTGAAAATTGATTAGTTAGAAATTAAGAAAAATTACTTTGTGTATTAGTCACTAAAAGAGTAATGATAAACACTCAATGTGCTTTAATTGGGAAATTGGAAACTGTGCCTACAAAACAGACTGACTTAGGTCTACAGAGTCTTCTATTGTCAATAATCAGAATACTCTCTTACCCAGTGGTGTGTTATACTAAAGGCCTAAGGCTCAGAATTAAAGAAAGACTGAAGCCATTGAACAGTCTGGTGAGACACATGGATTCAAGAAAGGTGAAGCAGCAAAGCAGATGTGAAAAAAAGTCTGTTTGAAAGCACATGGGAGTAGACTCAGAAATTTTGTAGTATAATGGGGAAAATGTAATGAATGATCAACACCAAGGAATTAAACTGCATTCTAGGATGAAGAATTACAAAGAAATGTGAATTGGGACACATTTTATGCAGACTGAAAAATCTAGGTTTTCTTTTATGGAGACTGAATGGTAAGGACAGTAAGAGACATTTTTAGATTCTTGGATAAACTTCCACTATTTCCAGCAAAAATGACAGGGACTAAAATCATTAATGTAGCTGAAGAATGTATTTGCTCCAATGAATTTCCAAAAGCTCCATATACTGTCACAGAGACACAGATTATTTTTTTTTTTATGGTAGATTCAGGGACACAAAGAATATGGATGACAATTTGGTGATGTAGAATATGAATTTATTGAGTTCCTGTTCAGACTTTTAGCCTCACATCAACATTCAATCTTTTCTTTCCCCCAAGTCAGGTTATATTCAGCCAATGGCATTTTAATGTCCCAACCTCCTTATTGCATTCTATGAGTTCTAATTACTTTTGTAGGAAGATCTTGAGAGAAAAACTCCTACTCTGATTCTTGAATTCATCATGTTCATTACAGGAGATCATTATTAAAGATTTTTCTTAGGAAAGAATATGTGTTACAAAATGGAGTTTCATAATAATATATGAATCTGTTTCCAGGGATAACCCTTGGCATATACACATGGATTAACCAAAACAGTTATCTTGGACATAATGACTTACTGTCATTGTAATAAATGAAAAAAATAATCCCATAAAATTCTTAGAGTTTTTTATCCCATCTCCAGGCAAATTTACAACGTTTTTTATTTTAAATTGTACTTTTCAAAATCTAAAAAGTTTGGATTAGGCTACTCTCTGCAGTAGCAAATGAACAAATTCATTAAAAAGAAAGAGAGGTAGATGGGAAATTAAAGTAAATGAAACATTTTTAATGAAAACTATTAAAAGAACAAATTAGGCTAAAATGTCACTGTCATTAAACAATATTTAGCAAATGTCAGAGTTTTACAGAACTTCAGAGCCCTCATCAGCTAGTGCAGGTACAGGAAAATATTATTTTCTTTTACACTCATTGTTTCTTTCAACTTTAGTATAATGTATTTATGCTGTTCATTTTTTTTAAGGGAACCATTACAGATCTTTCTTCTTTTCAGCAACATAACTTCAAAATACACAAGTGCCATGCAGTCTCATCCTTTTATGTCAAACCTAAGTAACACCTACAATGCGATGGGGATATAAATAAATCCTTACTCAGCTATGATGTATTTTGGGCTATTGTTCATCATGAGAGGACTTGTCCACTAACTCTTTCTGTTCTTTTAAAACTAGCTTATTTTTCATTCCACATACTCCAAGTTGTGGCAAAGAGAGAAATATATGGCTTCCAGATGTACACAAACTAGAATTGTTCAAAGCACATTAGGCTTAGAAAACATACCATCTTTGTAATGCTTCAGAATATTCAAGATAAAGAAAGTATTACAAGATAAACAATGTCTTGCTATATTTCTCTGTCAGGGCTTCAATCAAACCCACAATAATCACCAGAAATCAGTGAAAAGACAGAGTTACCTTTAGGAGTATATAATTCCCAGCTGCTAAATTCAGAAAATGTTAATTGACTTCAAATTCTCTCATCCCATAAAAAGCCAAAGGTACTTCCCTTGCCAGTCTTAAACTTCTTTAGAATCTTGTGGTCCTCATACATGTGATTCAGTGATGTTCATTGAGACATAATTTTAATTTAATTGCCCACTAGTCTGCTTTTCAAAGGATCAGTCATCAAGATCCAAAAAAGAGGTAGAAGGTATTAAATCAAAGAATACCAGGTTGGAATGGGCCCCAAGGATCATATGGATCAAACTTTCTCAGCATGAAGCACTATTTAGGAAAGAGGGAACAGCATCTGAACCCAGTGGATCTCCAAACTGTCTGATGTCAGGGAAGTTACCTCTGCCTGTGGGGATTATTTCAACGGCTGATTATTCTTCTTGTGAAAAATTTTCCTCTTGTGTCCAGTCCGAATATCCCCAGGGGTACCTTTTACCCACTACCCCTCATTGTTTCCATATGACTTTTTGTAAAAAGGGAATCTCCATCTTTGTAGCCATCTCGTAAATGCTGTAACATGGTGATAAGGTTTTAAGCATGCTTTCCCCAAAGTGACCCAGCTCTCTCAGGCATTTTCATACATCAGGCTTCCTGGTCCTTTGGTCATCTTTGTGGACTTCTTCAGATCCTTTCCAGCCTGTCCACGTCTGTTATGTGTTGCAGGAACCAAAAGTGAACGCTCTGTTCCAGTTGTGGCCTGGAAAATGCTGAGTACAGTAGGATAATGATTTCTTTATTTATTTCTTTATTTCTGATTTTTTTTATTTTTCTTTAATGTTGGCGATACCCTGCTGGAGATACCAGCATCTCAATGGCTTTCTTTGCTGCAGGGGGACACTCTACACTCATACCGATCTTGTCCAGCAGGTCCTCCAGGCCCCTTTCCACAGAGCTGCCCTTGAGGAGGGTAGACTTCAGCCTGTATGTACTCCCAGATCATGCTTTCCCAGGCACAAGACTTACACTTAGTGCAGTTTGTACTGAGTTGGCTTCAACCAGTATAGTTCATCATTCAGACATGCATATTTTATTGGTAAATTGCAAACAGTGAACTCCTCTTTTTATTTCCGAGTAGTGGTAAAAATTTGAGGAATGTTACTGGGAAATGCTCATGCAAATATGCTTCTTCAGGCCTTTTGGTTCTATAACACCATTCTGTGTTTTAGAAAAAGGAAATCTGAGTTTACATTGCCTTGATTTTAGCTGTGATATTGTGGCAATAGTTATAATTTTTCTAGTCTTTCTATGATGGTGGAATGTAAATATTGTCTGAGCAGTCTGTAAGATGATTATATTTTAAAATTGCTTCTTTACTTCTAAACATTTTCCGTCTTCTTGTTATAGTGTGTTTTTGCTGTCATCAGTCCCATTGTGTATTAAACAGGTGTCACTGGGGATTCATCTTAACCTTGTCTGAAAGGAAGTTGTCATGATGTTCTTCATCTACATGAAGACGTTCTTTTGAGAGGCATACCTCTTTCTATGGTTATTATAGGAACCTTTATGATGAACTTTAAAAGAAACTCTAATTTTTATGATAGGTAAATTTAAATAAGATTAATCTTAAATTCAAAATGTGAAATTTGATTGTAGTACTGTAAAGTATCTAACATACCTTTTTCCATTTGAGTTGCTACTGTGTTCTGGCCAACTTCTAGGCTCCAGTCGTATAAATTACATGCCTTTGTAATTTACTCCTGTAGTCCTGTTTACAGACTTAAAATTACCCTGATGTTCTCATAAACTGATGTTTACATAATCAGGCATTCACCTGTGAAAAGAGTTGTTGAACAAGGGTAATTTCCTCCATGTAGAGTCAGTAACTTCTAAATACTGCACAATGAACTTCCCCGTTATTAGTTGTTCGCATCTTGCTGAAAATACCTTCCTAACACTTGAATGGTATTAGGCTGTGCTGAAAAATATTTGATGAAAGCAAGTGATGATTATTGGTTTGAAGGTATGGTAGTAAGAAGATCAAAAAAGAATTGTAATTCAGAGGGATTTTGCAAGATTATAAAAGGTCATACTTTAAATTTAGAACTGCACCATTTCTTTATTTGATTGCATGCAAATTGTTTACAGTATTAAATGTTTTCTATTTTTTAGAATTAATTTTATAGTTTTTTCTAAGAGTGAATAACATAAAAGCAGGTTATGAGGTTTTACAGTTAAAATAAATCTCTGAAATAATTTAAAATTCATTTGCCTTTGAGACTTGTGGTTAATGAAAATTTTGTCATTAAGCTTCTTAATTTAAACAACTGTACTTGATTCAATTGAACTTAATGTTTAAAAATAATTGTCACTCTGCAGTATTAACTTCACACTGGACTAGAGTCTTCCTGCCTTGAAGTGAACATAAATTTATTGAGCATTGATTAAAATATGCAAAATGGTACCTACATAAAGATTTTGTCTTTCTTTCCCTTTAAGTCTGATTATTAAATGGAAAAAAAATAGGTTTTTACTACAATTTCTTCTTCTTTTCCTTAATTTGAAAATGCATATACTGTTTGTTCAACTCCCACCTATATTTGTAGAAGGATATCCCAGGAGAGCAGGCAATTTGAAAGTTTCACCCTTACTATGTCTAGAAGCTGTGTCTCTGCTATCAAGAAATGCTGGTCAGTAATGACTTCTGGAAACCAGGTTCCTATAAGCAGTTCAGAGGATGTGTTTAAAAGCCAGTTCAGTTTGAAAACATTTAGGCAACTTTCACAGTATTTAATCCTGTAAAGTCCCTTTTCATTTATACCAGATAAAATTAGCTATTACTCTCTTACAGTTATTGCCGTTTTGGTTTGGGGTTATGCACTGTGGGGGTTTGCCACTGTCTGAGGGTAAGCAATCCACACAAATATGCAGGCTATGTGAATTGCTTTGAAAGGATTGCCACAAATTACTTAGAAAACATAAGGTCCTGTGTTCACTCATATCTGAATTGCTTCTTGAGTATTATTACTATAAAATATAAACCCTTCAGTGCCTGATCTGAAAAGCGAGAGGCTCAATTTCCGTTCGGGAAATAAGAGAAAATGAGAAGGTTAAAACAGTAAGAACTGAGTGAATTACCAGTTTTTAAAGTGTCTGCTTCAGGATTCGGTGTTATTTTCAGGGTCTGCCTTTCTTTCTCTTGGGTCTTATGTTTCTAGCCCCATAGACACCTCCCTGTTTTTTTTTTCTGAAGCAATAAAAAATTGAGGCTCTATTTCCCTGAGGGATATTTCTAAAAACTTATATGAATAAATTTCAAGTAAGATGCAGCTTTCTTGAAAGACATTGCAATTTGACATTTGTGTTTGAATTTTAAGTGCTCTTGGGAAGAGCCATTACCACCTTAGGCAGATATTGCAGTCTATTTCTTTGATAATGAAGAAACTTGTGTTTTCTGTATTGAGTGCAATCTTGCTGAGAGGTGTCATATTTGCGTTCCCTTCTATTGCATCTTCAAAAGTTCATGGAATAAATAATATTTACAAATCTTAATTTCTTTTATCATTTGTGCACATGGAAACATAGCACAATAGAAAATGATGGGGTTTTATTTCCTGTCAGAATGTAGAAGTGTTACTGAAACAGGAACAGCCCACAGGACTTCAGTGCTCTTGATCTACTAGAAATCCTGGGCAAGATGAAATGTGCAGGTGCTAGGTCAAGGAAACAGAAAAGCTCGTGTGCTTTGAATTTACAAGGAAAGACAAAATGCTTTAGTGGTCTTTGAAAATGGTGTTTCTTAGAACTCCTTAAAGGCTTTTGGCAGCACAAATCATAGCCGTGTCATCACTGACTTCAGTCTTTTTATTTCCAGTTGTCCTTTAGAGTTTGAATTGTCTTTGTGGAAGGAAAAAAAATTCACTCTCATAACCCTTGTTTGAGCTATGAGAGAGATCATGACAATAGAGACTTTTCAGACTTTTTCACAGTAGCAAGATTAAATATGATAACTAGCACAGACAGTTTGGGTGTGTTAGATTTGTGGACTGGATTGGCAGAACATGGAAGGGCCATAGAGAAGAAAATATTTTAGGGGATTGGGAAAAGAAAGGATCACCACTGCCACTTCTGAAAGAAAAACTCCCAAAACCAACCCTAAAAACAAAAAGAAAAGACACAATTTCCATTTTGATTCCTACATATAATAACATTACTCTATAAAAATCATATATTTGGAACAGAATAGTCCCAACGTACAGAAAATTAGGCATGGATTCACAGAACGTAAACAATAGAAAATGATAGAGAAGTTCTGTTAAAGAAAAGGTTTTATATAGACAAAGGGCACTTATTTATCTGTTCTGCCATGCAAAATTGAGCTCATGGAACTTATTTCAAAAGACAACATATTCCTCTTCCACCTATATAACCACCCACAGGTCCAACTGGTTTAGGTTCAGATCATCAGACACTGTAATGGGGCCTAATTCAGAGCCATGGTCAGCCATCCAAAAACTGTGGCACATGGTGAAACTCTTCTCTGCACCAAATGATATTATAGGTAATTAGAACATTGATGGATCTAACAAAAAAATTAGAGAATTAAATTGTAAATCTAGTCATTCCAGATAAAAAAAATCTCATGAAAATTAGGTATCTAGAATTTAAGTAATTACTCTGAATTAATCATCCAGGCATTAAGTGTAGTACGTGGAAAACAAAGCCACCTCAAGAGACATTCTTCTCCGTGTATCTCAGCTACATATTTGTCCATCCACAATTTAAGACTAGATATGTCTTCAGCACAACTGTACTTTGATGCTTGTTAAATTTTGGAGGTTTGGGAAAAAAACCAGGCACACTAAGACATTTGCAGGAATATTTTTTATTTGGCTATTTGGCTATGCAGTGTCAGCAAATGCCAACATGAAAAGTGTTCTTTGCCATTCACCTACTCTCTGGAGAATAAGTTTTACTGTTTGTGGATGAAAAGATAAAGCATTCAAGTTGGACTAATGTTTTAAGAAGAAAACGTTAAAGGGCCAAAATAGTTTCATGAGTAACTGTTTGCCTTCCATGATGTCAAAAACAAAAGGTTACCTGCTTTTTTTTCCAAATCACTTCAAGCTTGTCATTTCAAGATAGTTGCTTTTCCTGATAATACAAAGAGAGGGTAGCAAAAAGCCTTAAAACAATCAATACTTTGCAATGAGTTGCATGCTTCATAATTCCTTGGTAAATAGGGCAATGTTCTCTTCTCTGAATCCTGCACTTGGTCAGTGATTTTCTGTTCCTAACACAGTGCTGATTTACACAGCCAGATCTTATGTCTTTGTGATAAAGCAACTGAGTGCTACAGATTATTTTTAATCATTCACAGTACATTTCAAATGTCACTGTATATTTTTTCCACCCTTTGCTGAAATATGTCACCTGTACATATAAAATAGAAAGGTTTGACTGGACTCTTACTGCCCTTCTTGTCAAGAAACATGACTGGATTGTGACCGTGTTCGAGGGGTCCCAGGATGAGGGAAGAGATGAAAATCTTGACTACATGTTTCAGAAGGCTGATTTATTATATTATGATATATATTATATTAAAAATGCTGTACTAAAACTATAGTAAAAGAATAGAGAGAAAGGATTCATCAGAAGGCTGGAAAGGAATAGAAAGGAATGCATAACAAAAACCTGTGACTCTCAAGAGAGTCAACACAGCTGGACCATGGTAGGTCATTCAGTAGAAACAATCCACATGGACCAATCAAAGATGCACCTGTTGGTAAACAACCTCCAGACCATATTCCACAGCCATCAGATAGTTATTGTTAACATTTCTTTTCTGAGGCTTCTCAGCTAGAATAGGAGAAAAATCCTAGCAAAGGATTTTCAAAAAAATATCATGGTGACACTGGAGTGTTCAAGGAGAAAAGTAAGTGGCTGAAGAGTGGCTGAAGAATAGTCTTCAACTGCTCTGGCTAGCTAAAGCTGTAGGACTTCAGACACTCAGGTTTAAACAAGAGCAGGTGAGATCCTGCTTCACAGAAAGACTACTTCTGGCTTTTTTTTGAAGTCACAGGTAGTCCTAACTGAATTAAAAAGTGTGCTGGGAAAAGTAAATGGTAAATGTTGCTTTAAGTTTGTTTTGATAAATCTGATCTTCTGTCTCCAAAGAAGAGTTAAACTGTTTTAAAAGAATGATTTTGGGTTTGTTTTTTATTTTTACTTTTCCTTCAAGCAATACCTTCGTACAAACTGAAATTAATAGACTAAAATCAATGAAATGGTGTGTTGTCCCTCTCCTGACGTCTTCAAACAAGCTTTTTTTGGAGGTTGTCCTCCCACCAAGGATGTGTTAATGGATTCAGTATTGTTGAAATTAATCTGATGGGTTTGGAGACAATAAATACATTGAGGCACAACATTACACACTAACCAGGCTACCTATGTTCTAGGCAGGTCTGCCTCTGGGTGACAAAGGCTGGAGTACAGGCAAAAGAAGCGAGATGCCTCATTTTTTTTTTACTGCGGTAGGGAAACAGATCAAAATTACAAACCAAATTCTTCCTAGGCTAGCCCAAATACCACAGCTGGAGTTTTCAGATCTCTGGAGGTAGTCCTTTGGACCAAGTTAGACCTTTTTTTTCCTGTGGAGGTTATTTCAAAAGAAGCCTGTGATGCATTTTTGACAACATAATTGAAAATTATGATCCTAGCTCCCATTATCTCCCAGCAGAGTAGAAGTAAGTCCCGTTGACTGAATGACACTGAGTTGAAACCCACAGCTTTGCATTTCTTTTCTGGATGGACCATATTTGGAAGTGAATTATAAGAAAGAGGCCAGAAAAGAAAGAAAAATAATTCTTTATATTTCAGGGCAGTCTGTCAGTATGGAAATTCAATGGCTGTTTTGGATTAATAAGGAGAAGGATATTACCTATGTACTACATTTTCTCTCTATCTATATCTAGCTATATAAACAGGCATGTTCTTTATATTGTAAAACACTGCTAGAGGCAGGTAGGTATACCTCAGTAGTTATAAAACAAACCAATATCTATAGTATTCAGTGTCTACTGAACAGATAATAGTGTGAAGATGGACATCAATCTCTGCATTTTACTTTTTTTTAGGTTGTGGTATCTATTTTTGTTTATTTATTTGGGTTTTTTTACTGAGTTTAGCTCTAAATATAAATAAGGAAAGTAAAAATAAACTATCTTCTTTAAAAGTCTACTTTTGTAAAACTTGGAAGCAAAAAGGAACGATCTTGTTAGGACATACAGATATATACAGATTCACATTATTTTTTAAAAAGAAATAGCGACCTTTGGTTCTGTATTTTCTCCAAAACAGCATTAATGTATTTTAGTTATCAAAGTAGTCAATGTTTTTGAGGAGAAATTTGTTTCATGTTGACCAAGAAGAAGAGTAAATAGTAAGAAGTCTAAAATTACCTCTCAGTTAAAGTGATTTTGCTAGACAGATGATATCTACAGTTTTTTTATACCAATGAGGAAGAAAAAGATGAGATTTTCAAAAGCATCAAGCATAATGAACTTTTCTTCAAAACAGGCAAAAATATTCTACTTCAATCATTGAACATTTAGCCAAAGACTTCTGTGGGATCAGGATTTTACTCAGTATTTCAGTCAATAAGAACACATACTTCTGAATTTTCTCTTATCTGAAAGCTGTCAGAACTGTATTTTTTCTAGAAACAACTTTGTTGTTCTAGAAACAACAAATTTTTTGAGATAAATTAGTGTGACAACAATTTCTTCCCAAGAAATATTAGTGTGAGCAAATTATTACATAATTTGTTTTTATTTTACTCATTAAGTCTGATATTAAAATAGGATGAGGAAATATTTTTATTTCATGTCAGTTATACCCAGGTTATTTGTAACAGGCATGACAATAATGTAAATCTTGATCTCCGCAATGTGAATTTTATAAATCTTGAGTTACTAATTGAAGACCAAAATCTCTTGAAGAAGAGATTTGAGGATTAATTTTTAAATCAGTTTTTAATCTGCTTATTCAGTTTTCATTACTGTGCAGAGGAAATTTATAATGAAAAATACAGTACTTAACCTTTAATAATTTTCCTGTTTTCAATATACTTAATCCCAAAGAGCCAAAAGACACTACACATCTGAAATATATTCTAGAGGAAAGAATATAGAGTTCATATCATATTGCTTATATTTTATTTTACAGTAGATTTCTTAAACAAATTTTTAAAATATTTACTATAACTTCACTTGCTTAATGTAACATATATACATTGACTTTAAAATATGAGATCTAAGTTGTCAGCATGACACTGGACAGAAAATCTTTCCATAGGAAGTATTTTGTCACTTATGTGTGTCAAATACCACAAAATACAAGTAAAAAAGAAGTCTTACAGCAATAAAATGTTGAATTTTTAAAGACATTACCTGCATAGATTCATTGATATGAATCAGATTATGCCCAGCTGAATCAGCCAAGGACTTTATCACCTGTAGATGAGCAAGGGTGAATGGAAATTAATCTTTGGTTGATTTTTTTACTTGACTCATGGAAGGCAACAGATTTCTTCTCTTTAAAAAGGATCAAGTTTTTGTACTAAGAATGGATTGACACAAAGAGTAAGATTTTATGAAATGTCTTCCTTTTGTGATTGTGCAGAATTAGATTGACTGTTGTTACAACTGTTTGCTGCACAGAAGAATATTTTGTGTAAAGTCCAACAAAATTATTGTGAAGCCTATGATATCAACTGGTTTGCTTTTTTTTTTTTCATTTTATGCTTCATTAATGTCTGACTTTGGATTTAAATTTAGGATTTGACTTCAGGGTGGGTGTGAATCCCTTCATGATACACAGATATTTGGGCATTAGCCAAATTTTGTTTTGGCTAAACAAGGAGATTTACTCTTTTTTGAGGGATTTTTGTTGCCACATTTTACAAGAAGAAATTGAAAGAAAGAAATACACTATTTTCTTCTATTTTGTAAAAATAATCTTTCATTAAGGATATTCCAGCCAAGAAAGATGAACAAAATCAATAGTCTCACAAATAAAATACTGTTAACAATTCCAGTAGTATTGTTACTAATTTATAAAACTCTCGTTCAACAACCCAAATAACTCCATTCATAACTTTTCCTTGTGCATATAGTTTTTATTTTCTTTTGTAGGTAACGGGAAGCATTTTCACAGGCCATTTTAGGTCGATGCAACACCTGCTGCCACTAACCAGTGTGTAAAAGAGAAAGTGAAAAATGTAGCATTGGAAACACACAGCAAAAATTGTGTGAACCCAGAGCATTTACATATGACTTTCTTTGTGATGCTTAGCTTATCTGCATGGGCATATAACTATGGTTATTACATGATGAGACTGATATGATCAGTACCTGCTATTGTTTTTAACTCAGCCCAGCAGTGGGACTCAGAAAACCTGAATGAAGCCTGGAGGCAAGCAAAGGGTCAGTACATGCAAATCTGGCAGAGAGATGTGCAAGGTTTCTGGCACAGATTGGACCACAGTGCTGGCTAAGGATCCATTTTCAATCTCCTGCCTAGAGAGAGACTGTACTGTATGGTTTCCTTTACTATCTCTTAGATACTTACATGCTCCTGCTCCCTGCAAAAAGTTTTCATGTCCTCTGTCGCCCTAAGCAGCAAAAGAGATACCATTCTGTGTACCTTCATTGTTTCATTCTCTTGAGATTTCATGTAGTGAACGATGATCAAGGAACTGACTGCACATCAAGTCATGTCTAAGGCCACCAACAAACCTGGCTGGGCACCTGTAACATAGCAATGCTGGCATTTTTTCTGTTGCTAATTTTTGTTTTCTGCTTTGTAGCATATGCAAGTAGGAATTCCAAGGGGTTGCACATATTTTGAAAATGTTACATTCTAAAAGCCAGCAAGCTTGTCTGCAAAATTAACCTTAAACTCTTATGGACCAGCTGAGTGTGAAAGGGACTACAAAGTATTTAGTCTCATTGATTTTCCCAGTTGTTTCCCCCCCTCCCTCAACAGTTCTGATGGAACTGCTTCTGATTAGGAAGCTGGCCCTTTCAAGCACTCTTGCCCTGTTCACAGATCTCTTTCAGAAAAGGAAGAACTTTCTTGTCTTAACCTTAGATTTTTCTTGCTTTTATGATGTACAGTGTTAAATTGAAAGTAGCTAGGATGTATGAGCAAGGGTGACTTTCTTTTGGAGGGGAAGCATTTTTTCAGAAGCTGCAAAAAGCCAAAATTCCTTGAAGTCACAAAAAGTCTTTTCCACATAGTCCTTTCCTTACACATTTTCTTTATCTTTGAACTGAAAAGAATAGCAATATTAATCTAATTCCAAAGTTTAGCAGTTCATTGATATCCAGTAAAATCATTCAAATTACATGCAGGAGGTGTGCAATTATCTTGGTAAAACAGGCTCTAGATCTATTTTTCACCGTGCCTATGCACATAATTGCATTTAACTACTTCATTGCTAAAACCCACTTGAAACATTGCATTTTAAAGGAACTTAATAACTTCTTTTAAACCAAAATATCAAAAAAAAAAAAAAAAAAATTAAGTGCTGCTATGGTACTACTCTCTGTTTGATTTAATGCTCCAAACAAAGAGCTCTCACTCTTCACTAATGGCTTAATCAAATGTTCTGCATTGTGGACATGAAGAGATACATCACTCCACCTTGCACAAGACATCCTTTCTTGTAGAAGATAGTTTAATGTGTTAAGACTGGGCAAGAGACAAAATTTCAGAACAATCCTTTATTTGAGTGGTTGGGTAGTTAGGGATGAGGCTCCTCAATTTCAGTATTTGTCACAATGAATATTCATTTAACCCTGCAAAATGACAAGAGGCAGTTTGACAGCTTATGAGCAGAATAACAGTGCCATAAATGTGTTTTAGGAAATCTGAGCTAGCATTTCTAGGCCAAGGGAACATACAATTTTTTTCTAGGTTTGCACAGGGTTTTTTAACCCATTCCACAGTCTAGACAGATAGTTCTCTTTTCTCTCTTCCACTTCTAGTTAAAAATTTATAAAATTCCATACTAAAATCTGGTAGGCCATTAGCTCCATTCACTCCTCTTGGAATGTAGTGGCAGAGACCCTAATAATCAGGAGCCATTTTATAAATTCCAGCCCTAATTCATCTGTGCTGGTTTATGCAATTATGCTCATGCACCAATGTTAACCTCTAATTTAATATAAATTTTTCCTCCTTAACACATTCATGTTCTTTTCCTACCATTATATTTTCTAATGTGGATATTCTATCTCAGAGTCTTATCTCAGTTTGCAGGTGCTTTGTTCCGTCAATTACTTTGGTGGACCATTTCTGTGATTCTTGCAGCTTAAACGAAAAATTTTTCGAAGAAAGGTGATTGAACCTGCATTTTGTCAAAGTTGTCTGGTATGATGAAGTTAACACACCACTACCACTGTCTCTTTGGAAAATGGCTGTTGCTTTTTATTTATATATCTTCCCTTCTGCATCCCATGCATGCATCTGCCATTCCTAAATACATCTGCTTCCTTCTTCAGACTTGCTAGGAAAAAGTCTGCTTTACATTGCATGGCACTGTTTCTTGCTTTCAGCTTCCACTAGTCCAGGTTGCTCAGAACCCCAACCAAACCAGCCATGAACACTCTCAGAGACAGGACAATCACAGTCTCGCTGGGCAACGTGTTCCAGTGCCTCATCATCAGGTAAAGGATTTATTTCTAATAATTAATCAAAACCTACCATATTTCAGTTTGAAGCCATTCCCCCTTGTCCTGGCACTATGTTTCCCTGTCAAAAGTCCCTGTCCCACTTTCTTATAGGCTCCCTTCAGGTACTGGAATGCTGAAATTATGTCACCCTTGAAGCCTTTTCTTTTCCAGGTTGAATAATCCTGATTATCTCAGCCATTCCACATCGTAGAGGTGCTCCATCCCTCTGATCATCTTGGTGGCCTCTTCTGAACTCACTCCAACAGTAGCTGTCCTTCCTGTGCTGGGACCCCAGATCAGGATGCAGCACTGTGGGTGGGGTCTCACCAGAGCAGAGCAGAGCAGAGCAGAGCAGAGGGCAGAATCCCCTCCCCTGCCCTGCTGGTCACACTGCTTTGGATCCATCCCTGGATATGTTTGGCTTTCTGGGCTGTGAGTGCACGTGGCCAGGTCAGGTCTAGCCTCTCACCCACCTGCACCGCCAGTTCTCTCTCAGCAGGGCTGCTCTCCTTCTCTTCACCCCCCAGCCTGTGTTGATGCTGGGGGTTGCCCTGATACAGGTGCAGTACCTTGCACTTGGTCTTGTTAAACCGCATGTGGTTTCTAAGTAAAAGACAAAGAGCTCTAAGTGAAAGAATGGCAGAAGCAATGTGTTACATGGATAGTGGTACAGATGCAAACATATGCTTAATATAACTTCCACAGTCCCCACAGAGATTTCTCGGCTTTAAATTGTAGAAATATTCTACCTAATAAATTGAGAAATTACTATCCAACGAGAAAGCATGTTTCTCCACTGGAACAAGGGAGTTTCTCTTGAAGAATTTCTTTTGAGCTAAGTTTCCTTTACAGAATTATTAATCTGGCCATTTTTAGGTATGTTTTGTAAAATCAGATTAATACTACTCAGGATGCCTTCACCTGTCTTAAAGAGAGTCAAGAATGACTGCATGTCTGGTTTGAATCTAATTCCTTTTTCTGTGTCTGATTCTCCAAGATCTGTCTGCTTTTCTTTGACTCAAAAATGTAAGCATTTTTGTCAGGCAAGATATATTATTACTCAAAAAGAAAAAGGAAGAAGTAAAAACCTGAGCCTATTAAAATACACTTGCCTCTATCTTTTTTCAGGTCCTATTTGTCTTTCTCCAAGTGTTTGTGTGTGAGAGATTTCAAGAAGACTGCTTTAAAGAAAAAAAATCTTATTTTCAGTTGAGCCTAAGGAACACCCAGTCAATTAAAGCAATCTATTCTTAGTCTTATTTTATTCTTTCAGGGAAAGGTAGGAGGACACACACACACAAAACTTTTCCTTCTTGCAAACATAAGCATGGGAGCCATTTTATAGGCCTTAAAAACTGAAAACTTTGGGACCATGTTTCATGCTAAAGCCAGGTAAATTTTTCATTGTCAACATATAAATGTTTTGGACCAGAATTCAACAGTTTTTTTCCTGACTGTATTGTACTCAAGAAGCTGTTTATCTGCATTCATACACTTTACAGCAATCAGCAAAGATATTTATATATGGAGAGACTCCTTGGCTTTATATTCAGGATCTTTACAGACACCTTATTCACATTTTGGTAGTTTATAATATTTCTTTGTGTGATGGAAAAAGATAGAAAATTTTATTAAAATAACAGTTGGATATTATCAGTTGGAACTCATTCTCTATGATGTTTCAGCTAATCTGAGATTTTTAATTAAAAATAAAAACCACCTTATTTTAAAATTAGTGTTCTAAAATTCTTGGGGACATTGATTTATTATAGATTATTTCTCAAAAGAAAAGTAGTAGATGAATAGTATTTTAGGTAGTTGAAATATATTTGCTGTTAATTAACTCTTAGCTCTGCAGCTAGAACTACATTTCTGTTTGGTAAAAAGTGTGGCAATGTATATATTTTTCAAAATATATCACACCTCCTGTTGTCAGTATTGGGAATCCTAGACTATTGCTAATATTACATCATTATTTTTCAGGAAATGTTAAAAAACTCTTGCAAGATCTGGGAAAGCAATCTCCACAGGAAGATACTGGGCTTACTTTATTTAAGTGTGGGGAAATGGGGAGTGATATCTTTCTTTTATGAACGGCATGAAGCTGTTCTTTACAGAGCTTTCTAAGCCTCTATTGTTGCTATACCCTCAGGCTTCTCGCTGCAGGTCTTCATACTGCAGGAGGGAGTTTCATTTTTGTTTCTGATTCATTCCTAAGACCGCCCTAATCTAGTTGTAAATGGGTCATTCAGACTAAATAGTGAGAAGTAGCTCAATTTTAATGTAGTCATATTGATTCTGCAGTGTTGACTACAGTGAATTAATATTTGTCTACAAAATCTTCCAGATTTATCTTAACTAGACCAGCCAAGGTCTGGGCTGGGTCATCTCAACTAACCTGGAACTTTAGGAACTGTCAGGTTTCAGTCAGTGTTATCCATTTGTGTTGTACATGAAGGTCTTGAGGCATTTACGGCGATGTCAGCTGAGATAGAAAAGTCTCAACTTTGCAACTAGAAAACTAAGACAAACATGAAGTCCCAGATCCCTTAAAACACTAGCAAATCTTTCTATTTACAGGCAATGTAAAATTGAGCAGGAAATATGTGCAAGAAAAATTTCTCCCACCCTCTAACTGTTGAGGCACTCTTCCTATTTAGGACATCCTAAAAAAGAAACAAAGCAAAGGACTCAGCAAGGTTTTTCTCAGAATGCCACTCCAAATTATTTTGTGGGAATCCTGAGTTTCTTCAAGCTGGTGTAACAGGTGTGAGTCTTGCTCCAAAGCTGAGTGTGGGCTTGAGGCACATAGCCAAGAGTCTCAAAACACTAATCACACACTACCAGATTCAGGCAATCATATGGGTTTCCCCAGCTCCCTGAAATGATAACCACAGTGTGGTCAGATGTGAGTCTGTTTCCATCTGCAGAGATACATGAAAGTGGGTTAAGAGCCCACTGTACATTTTTCATAAGTATATGTTTTTGTTATTCTGTGAAGTCTTCATGTAAGCCTACAGATAAACCACTATTAAGTATCCCTCTAGAAAATATGTTCTACTTGAACATCAATATTCATACTTTTGTCTACAGTGTAAGAGAACTTTTGTGATAAGTATCTACCATTTTTTCTTTTGATATTCCCTTTTCCATTCAGAAAGAAAACAATGGACAGAATCCTTTGAATGGGTTACTTCTTCACATTCACTTAAGGGTCAATGACAGAACCTGACATTGTACAGGGAGAAATCCACACTGCTTTTGGATATCTGCCTATAAACCACTGCACTGAAATGACAGCATGTGTTTGGATGTGCAACTCCCAATATTTCCATTTTTCAGAGAGAGAAAGGGGAAAAGAAATGAGGGGAGACAAGAAGTAGGCCAGAGGCAAGAGCAGAAGACTGATCAGTCATAAGAGAAAGTAGCCGTTATGAAAAAAATACCACTTCTGAGTCAAGAGAATGGGCTAATGATCATACTTGTCAAAATCACTGTTAACAGGAAAGTAGTTTTTTTACCTTTATTTTCAACATGGCATTTTTGCATGGGAATGCCCTACAAGACCCTCAACAGCACATATGCCCAGAAGTGCTCTAATTAACTGTACCAAATGGCCTACTCCACTGTCATGTTAATGCCTTCTATCTGGCTGTTTGCTGGCCATCATGTATCATTGTTCAGCAAATGACAGCAGTCAGGTTATTAAAGGTGTAGATATTAAATTAACAGCAGTGGTAAACATTGTAGCTGTACTTCACATCTCAGCAGAGCCAATGAAGTGGATGACACTGCATCCATGCTGATATGCTGCAATGACAGATGGGCGTCATTTAACACAATACATCAGTGGGCAACCCACGTACCACAGCTGTCCTCCACTAAATGAATTAGATCAGGGTAATTAATCTAAGGCAGAAAGTATTTCTAAAGTGGGTCCTAAGCGGAATTAGAAATGAATGAAATATCCTGTTAAAAAAGGGAAGGAAAAGAAATAGAAAGAAAAAAACCCAAAAAACAAAGGCTCATTGCAGCATGAGTGTGGAAATGAGTATTAAGTATTTTAATTTGACACACAAAGGACACTGCCCATGTCTTAGTGTGGAGTATATAATAGGCACCCTTTTGTTCTGCAGTATTTTATCATAATGTTTTTTGTCACCACGTGCGTTAAGGAAAGCAGTAACACCAGCAAGGGACCAAGATGTTAGATTTGATACTTTAATGTAAGAAAATCCTATCATCTTTATTACTTACCTGTACTGCTCATGGAATTATTCCTTGTAACAAATCCTCCAGTTTTATTGATTGACCTGTTTAATTTCTATGACATTTTATCAGAAGGATGTCTTTCTGGTTTTGGCCTGAGGATAGCTGTAAAAAAAAACCTCAACACAATTCCCTTTCATTTACACAAAATTTGTAGTGTTTCTCCATCACTGTTCTCTCCAATCTTCCCCATCTGTATTGGGTAAAAAACCCATCCAAACAAGCAAAAAAAAGAACAAAAAGAACCCCACAGGGAGTAAAACAAGTTTGTCTTGCTGCCATTCAGGTTGGTTGCAAAAATATTTAAAATTTTTTATTATACATTGGTATCAATGTTCTATATGAATGCATGAAAAGTTTGTTGGGTTTTTTTTTTCAATTAAAACCATATCAATGATGTGATGTGTGTTTGAGGTAGTAAGATCATAAGCAGTTTAAATAAGCAATGCTTACAGCTAGGGTATATAAATTCATTCCCAAATCTAGATAGTTTAAAGAGGAGTTATAGAAGAAAAGCAACAAAGAAATATAAGTCTGAAAATTTCATTGTTAGTCTTGCAGGTTCTGTATTAATTCTGTTCCACTTCATTTAGTGTATGACATCTGCAATGGAAAATTTCCCTAAAGGATGTCTCTGACAAAGGCAAGCATTGATCAAGCATCATGTACTCGCTTGATGCTGTCAGCTCACTTGCAGCTTCCTCTTTATTCTTTCCCCTTTGCCTAAGAGAGCTATCATCCTTCAAAACACCCTTCTCTGCAGGTGGAGACTGGGATTTGCTACTTGTTTTAATCTTTAGGGGAAAAAGGGAGTTGTGGAAGGAGAATTATTTTGGGAATAGGTATTATAGCAGTGAGTATGTTAGATTGGTGCGATGGAAACACATACTGCTATTACACTACAGGCAATTTCTGAAATGTATTGAATTTTATGAAAGTGATGTTTTAAAAAAAGTCACAATTTGTGTTTCAGACTGCATCCAAATTATTAAATACGTATTTACTTTTGTTTTGGTATAGCCTCCATTGTGAAACAAACCTTACTCTATGTGAGCATTGCAAATTCTGTTATCCTCTTTACCCTGCTAAACCAGAGCAGTGTTATGAAAAGATGATATGGCATATGCTTGGAAATTCCAGCATAGCATATTTTGCATGTAAGTTGTTTCCTCATGTGTAAATACGTTAAGAGTGACAGAATGACAGGGCCTCAGTTGTTTTTGGTTAATACCCATGGTTTTTCTACTTCTGTGTTACTTTGGTTCTATGGCATCATGAAAAATGTGCATCCAACCTAACAGCAATATCCCTTACTAATCTCTTCCTGCTTTCATTGAAACATATTTTTCTTCCATGCATAAAACCTAACTGTTCAGATCAACTTTTCCCTATAGCCTTGAGCATGTAACAGATTTCCTTCACTTTTAGTTTCAAGATGCAGCATAACTCTTGTCTCTCTAGTTTTATACTGGTGGAATTTTCCTTTGCATAAATTTTCCTTGGCATGCCTTCCTTGAATAAAGTGGCATTCTTATTTTCTTGTGAAAGTTTTATTTCTTTTCTGATTCAAATAGAAAATCAGCCAAACGTCAATATTGGCTGAATCAAACATTATGTGGGCTTTTATGGTGCCTTAAAACTCATTCCTTTGCAGCACATCAATGTTTCGAACCCACACACACATTACTTTTACACAACTATGATATCAGTTTTTTTCCTTGTAGTAGACCTTCCATCACTGACGTCTTGGTTTTAATTGCTTCCCTCTTATATAAAATCATCACTTATATAAAATTCCTAAAGTCTGGAGCATCTCTTTTCATGAGGAGAGACTTTGGGAGCTGGACCTATTTAGTGTGGAGAAAAGTGAGAGGGGATCTCATTAATGCATAAAAATATCTCAAAGGCATATGCCCAGAGGGTGAGGCCATTTCTTTCAGTGGTGTCCAGTGGTGACCATAAACTAAAACACAAGAAGATCCACTTCAGCACAAAGAAGAACTTCCTTACACTGAGGGTGAGACAGCACTGGAACAAGCTGCCCAGGCTCTCTCTCTGGGGACATTCAAAACACACCTGGATGCATTCCTGCGTTACCTGCTCTAGGTGACTCTACATTGGCAGAGGGCTTGGACTAGATGATCTCCAGAGGTCCTTTCCAACACCAATAATTTTGTGATCCTGTGATTACAGCTCTTTGATAGCAGGGGACATACACACCTAAGGTTTTAGACACAGGCATCACTGTGATTACTAACATATCCCAAAATAAAACATGGACTGCAATATAAACAAAATATATAGAATATGCTGTCTGTAAATTTAAGCAGAAATAAAATGCTTTCAATTTTTCTTTATTACACTTGTTCTGACTTCCAGAAACGCTCATGCCTATGAAAGGTATGTCCTTTCACTGAAATCATGCCAGCAATTGGGTGGTAAAGCTGCATGTGATTTGGGTTTTTTTTTGGCATGGACACTGTGAACTGAATGAAGACAATAAATTCACTTTGTAGAGATGATAAAAACTTTGTACAGTTATCACTTTAGTTTCTTCTGATTCGATCTTGAGTTGAATTGCTGTTTTTGAGGTGACGTGCTACAAATGTCCCATTACTACTACCTTCTTCAACTAGAACTCTAGACAAGGATCTACTTTTTTGCAAACCTTTGAAAATTAGGGCTGTAACAAGTCTAAACAAGCTACCTTGCAGAAAAATCAAGCACAAACTAAGTTAGAAATAAATGATGATTTATCAAGGTGTCAGATGTTGTGTGATGATAGATGAACCACAAAGATGTAATAGTACAGTTTGCATACTCATTGAAGTGCTGCATCTTCATCAGCAATATATTCCTACAGTTTTTGAAAATTAGCCAAAAACCTTAGAAGAAACAACCACCACTTTGCATGCTTCACAGTGTCAAAATGCTGAAACTCTCTGATGCAGCTTTTCTCTTGCAAGTTTTGTGAAATGTCATGTAGTCATTGTTTTATCTCCACTGCTGACTGCAGTGAAATCTGGAATAAGTTTTATGAACTTTGTTGGGTGTTCATGCACATACGGCACAAGAGAGTCATCATCACTGCAGCCTTTATGTACTTTTACAGCTTAAGATTTAATAATGAACATAATAGTGATTTTTATGAATTTGAAAGTGAATCTTTCTCATAATATCCTGATATGGCTTCTTTTACAGCATATTTTCACAGTGGTCAGATTACAAGTGCTACATGAAACATGGACATACAATCTCAGGACAGTGAAAGATTGTATTGAGATGAAATTGTATAAAATTGCAGGAAAAAAGGCATCACTTAGGAAAAAAAAAGCATCACTGGTTTCAACACTGGTAAAAACTGCTATATAAATTCTCTGCAGACTGAATTTTCTCTGTTTAACTACAAAACCTCTTTACCTAAGAAAAAAGAGATTGTGTTCATAAGATTGATCACTCCCACAAGTGATGGTCCTGAAAGATAAAGAGTACAAATTATTCTGCATTACAATTTAATTCTAGATATAATTTTCTGAATCTACTCAGAAAAGTTTACAGCGTTATGCAAGCAATGATCTGTGGGGAGTGGAAGAACTAATCAGAATATCAGAATATGATCACATAAGATTTCACAATCAGCACACGATAACATCTCAAGACTGCTGACTTCAAAGGAGGAAAAAATTATTTCAAATGACTTTGCTAAACTTCCCTGCAATCTGCCCAGTTTTTGAGATTACATTTCAGCTTTTTTTTCTTTCCTTCTTCTCTGTCATTGTAACTCTTACTTTATATATGGAATTAAAGATAGTTTCTGAGCCTGTGGTTCCATGAGAAAAATATTTTTAACATCATTTTTAACAAACGTCCTCCTACTATATAATCTCAAACTTATTTTTGGGGAGAGAAATTGGTGCCCAGCATTTTCAAAAAAAGGATGAATCATAAATGTATTTTACTAATGAAATGTAACTGTAAATAAAGTTCATTTAGCTTTGGTGAATGTTGAGAATTAGTTTTGTAAGAGTAGAACACCACAATACAATAGAAACCCATATTTTATGATCCATTTTCAATGTGTTATTTGATACACTTTTCAGGTTTACAAGGTAGCTCCCTATATATATATACAGCTCCATAAAATACCAATTGTAGAGAAAAAAAAACAAAACTGAACCAAACCATTGATACTTTTTCAGAAACTTTACCACTTACTAAATTTCCAGGGCTTTATCTTATTGAATCTGTGCAGTATGTCTAGACAAGTAGTTCTATCATAGCACCTCATGTCTGGTTCACGTTAAATCTTTAGTAAGAACTAAACAATATTTTCAACTGATTCCCAGGCAACTGCAAAGACTACAAAAGGCTTGAACCTCTTACCAGAAGATGTCAGGTTATGTGGTCATAACCCTCTTCTCTTTCTGACCCGGTTTGATTAGTCTAATTAATGCCAGGATTTGCTCCCAGCAGTCTTCACAGTCCTAATAACTGCTCAGTGTGGCAATGCTGCTGCAGGGCAAGTGCAGAGAGGCATGACTTTTTGTGTCCTTTTCCTTTCCTTACGCACAAGCACAGAGCTAGTCTCAATAAATCTGTGTGATATATTTTATCATCCTTGACACAAGAATGGGGAGAGCAAGAGATTTCCTGGAAAACGCTATTTAGTTCCTAGTGGAAATGCATGTGTTTTCATTCTGGGAGGTCTGGTCTGCACATTTTAGTCTTCATGGCCAGAAACGTGTTTTATTTCAGGGGGTGTGAGTAAAGTTTACCTAATTTTCTGCTGCAGTGCATCATCATCTTCATTCCATGTCTGTTGAAACTTAAAGGCTGCCTGCTAGGCTTGTTCAGCTCCGGTATATTGAAGCTTGAGCCGACAAGTGTGCTGGAAAAGAAGATCTAAGGATAAAAAAGGACAGGAAAGATGCATAAACCAATCAGAATCTAGTACTCTGGTCATCAAAGGAAGCAACCATCTATATACTCTACTCAGGAAAGAGATCAGTAGTTCACTGTTTTTGTTGGTCAACAATTATCTTATAATCTTTAATACTGTAGCTCTTAGATAAGTCTTCCAGGCCAAGTAAAGAAATAAACATTTGTCTGTAAACCAGAAAAAAAAGAGAGATATTCACTGTGCTTCAACTTTTATATCTTTGAGACAAACCCAAATATTCATACCAGTTTTTGTGGTATTACAGGGCTTTCCACTGGTTTTAGGGGCTTCAAATCAGGACTCCAATGAATGATGTCTTTTTTAAGGAATTATTTTCTCATTCATTTTCCTCTATTCTTCTCCATTTCTGTACATATTTTCTTTAAAGTGATCACATTGTATTTCATTGTCATGCTTTCTGGTTCACTGAAATCCAGCACTAGAATTACAATACGGAGTTGAAATGTTTAATTGATTGTAGTGGAACCTACCCATGGATCTGTTTTACTGATCACATTTTTTAATTGAATTAATTCTACATAGCTCATTAGAAAGAATTTAGCAAGAAAAATCTATTAGGGTAAAACTAGAGTAGAGATCTGTTGAAGTTTATTTACACGAAAAATGAGGAATTTTATAGGAGAGTATTAATACATCATATCTTATGTCAACAAGTAAAATATACGGATGAAATTATTATCAGCAATAATCAGAAATGAAAGAACATGATCCTCATGGTTACAAACTGACCCAAAAACTTTTCAGGTCACTAAATTTCCTGTAGCTAATCTTGTTGTTATTCAAAGCAGCCTAATAAAATTTTGTCAGTATGATGTTATTTTGCACCCAGTTTTGAATGGCACCAGAAGTGACAAGTTAAAAAGTAGCTGAGCTCCCAAGGTGCAAAAGTATTTCAGATGTTTTCAAAATTGCTCTTGATTTATATTATTGGAAAAGAAGAAAAATATTCTCAGTGATCAATTTCACAAATGGAAATCTTCAGACAATACATAAAAGTTTAATGAAAGACTGCCAGATGGAGGTAATTTTAAATTTAGAAAACATGTATATAAAAATAAAGAAATAGAATTCCACATCCAGAGAGGGGGGTCTCATATTTCAATGCATCACACCCTAGATATCCTTGTTTCAGACAGCAGCTTACACACCTTTCAAATATATCAGTATTTAGATCTTGCTGCTGAAGAACAGCTTGAAATAACGAGAATTTTATTCACTAAATATTTCACAGAATGGAGGAGAAAAAGATAATCTTCTGTTACAAGACAGGGATAATAAAATAATGCTTGAAACACAAAATAAAAGAATGTGCACTAAAACTAGCATGTTATTTATATCATCTCATACAGACCAAAGATCATTCAAATTCCTGTAGGATCTAATCAGAATTTGTGGGTATGAATATTAAGCAAAAAACTGTGAAAGTTCCTTATCTGACTTAAATAACATACAGACTATAAGTAGCAAAAAAAAAAAAAAAAAAAGAAAAAAGCACACCCTCCTTCCAGTGAACCCCCTCAGGCCCCCTCAAGCCCCAAAACAAACACACACACATACACACACCCCAGAAGCTGTTAAGGAATGAAGTGAGATATATTTCCTTAGCTAAGGGAACAGATCATGTTATGCACTACAAGTTATTTGACTTATCTTGACAGTCAGATGTCCTTCCTTTAACTCTATGTGACCCTTTCTCATTTTCCGACTGGGATTTCCATTTTAATTTTAAATTGAAAATTATAGCCCCCCCCCCCCACTTTCTATCAGTGAGAGTTTTGCAATTAGTAGTAGGTGTAAAACCAGGATTTCTGTTGGTGTCTCTATGTCCCCCAACTCATGCCCACTGGTCCACGAGCAATTCCCTTATGAGGAAATTAAATGAGGCCAATGAGAGCCTATTCTGTTCTAATCACTGGCTAAAATCGTCAGAGTGATGATTTTACATCACACATTACACAGACAGCTCTCACTCCTGGCTGCAGGTATTTTCATACAGTCACATGAAGGCTCTCACGGTTTGCCTGGAGGGCTTGACAGTGAATTTACAAAGTGTGAGCTACAGAGCACACTGGGTCTCTAGGTGCAAGAGGAAGTGGCTGGAGTGGATGGGAAGGCTGGATCATCCCAGAGTTTAGCTCTGCTGCAGCCATCCCTCCCTGCAGCTTTGTAAGCTGGCTGGGGAACTGGTGCTGTGCATCCACTTACACACAATCCCCAGAGCTCTTCATCCTCTCAACAATGTGCAGTGTCTTGTACTCTTTCAGCCATTTGAAGACTCTGAGTGCCATACAGGGAAAGTTATGCACCCTTTTGCATTAAATGACACTGCTAGAATCTCCTTCAAATACCTTGCATTTATTCTTAGGGGAAATTGTGTGTAGTAAAGCATTCAGCCGTGCTAGGCATTTGGCTTTTTTTTTTTTCAAATGCACACACTGTTATTTCTTTTATGTTAGAGTTTACAAGGTTGAAGAAGTGCATGTTGACCTGGTCATTTCCTTGCAGACAACAGAAGAAAAGTGGTTTTTTTCAGGAAACAATTACAAAAGGAAAGGGCAATGGCTTTCCTGACCCATTCTGGTAGGGCACTTCATTCATATAGATAATGGGAAGAAAGGCATGCAGCATTTGTATGTTGGTATTGAATCATTGGTGAAGAGGTGGTGTGATGTGATAAGAAAGTGGATGAAATTGATTCAAAAGAAAAATCATCAAAACACACTTTCAAGCAGAGCTCTTAACAGAGTGCTATTCCTGTATTCCCTATTAGAATTAACATCCAGTTTTTATCAGGCTTCTTTCTGAAGTCGAAATAAATGCCCCTATTGTGTGGCTTCTTGCAGAAGACACAGGTTCTAGTTCATCATTAAAAACAAATCCTAGTTTTATGAGCCATATAAAGAATAAGGCTGCCCATGGCTATAATTGAGTTGCTGGGTTTTATCTCACTACAGTCTGTTGGATGTCTCTCTAGCTATAAAACAAGCAATTTTACAAAGACCCTGCGGTGCACAGAGCAAGACTTTTGGCTTTCTAGTTATTTAGTTCCCTGTTTTCTCTGCTTTTTTTTTTTTTTCCAGAGGTATCAGATGCAAATTAGTTTTCTAGTTTCTCTTATCTCTTTGTTCCTTCCAAAGCTGAGATTGATAGCTTTAAGGAGATCAAAGTCAAATTTCAAATGTATCCCAAATTGATAATCTCCAGACTATCATACACCTTGTACTCAGAACAAAAAACCTAAAATCCATAATGACATGAGCATGGTAAATATGGTTCTTCTGTTAGACTAAGTAAAAGTAGATTATACATGTTTTTTAAACTTCAAAGGCCTGTCCTGTTAGCAGGTTTCTTTAGGGTCTCAAAGGCACTGTGCACTCCCTTTTGTGTAAGAAAAATAAAAGACACTGCAGCAAGAACTTGAGAGGATCTTTTTCCTGCTTACATTGCAATTTCAAAGATAAATGGACAAAACATTTTAAGAAAAGAAAAGTAGGGGCATTTCTAGTTTATTTAAAGTGAATATAGAAATCTAATATGCACCAAAACAGGTTTTTGCTTCACACCTGATTGTAATAGATATTAGTCATTGTTTTAGACATTCTGGCCAAACAGGTCACTAAATAAAAGAGACAAAAATGATGGGCCCTTTTTTTCCTCCTACATCAAGAAAAATGAAGTAGAGAAATGCTCATTTCCAATAGACTGCAAAATCTGCTGGTCTAATCCAAAGCCAGTTCCCACTGACACAAATGAACAATGACGATGTTTCCTAACGTCAATATTTGGGGCTGAGCTGCCTGGTGCAAATGACACTGCAGTTGGGGCCCAGAGAAAGTTGCATGACCAGGGACATGTCAAAACCACCGGTGCAGGTCGTGTGTGCCTGCACACCGTCCCCACAGAGCCGCTCTCTGACAGTGGCCTGGCAGCTGGCAGGCGGCCACCCTGCTACCTGGCTGCCAGCCAGTGGCTCTTATCTGTGCCCTGGTGAGCAGGCTGTTATAACTAATCCCAAGTTAAAGGAGAGGTTTTAGTATGAACTTGATAGGAAAAAGTGGCAGGAATATCTACATCCTCCCTGCCAGGAGTGCCTCTGATTTTTGTTTCACACAACCCTTTTTTTGGAGTGCTCAAAGGCAGACATTTGGAGAAAAATAATTTTTGATCCTTCAAACAGTCCACTTCCAAACTGTGCTCTTCCAAAATAAAAGGATGTTTGTGTGTATGTGCAGGTGAATGGAACAAAATAATCTTATTGTTCAGCATAGATAAATCTGTGATTTGTACATAAAGGCATTTGCTTGAGATAGTGCATGGTAATCTGTTTGTGGGCTAAGAAATACATTCTTTCCAACAACATGTCTTCTGGTATAGCATTGGGTGACAATTTGATCCTGTGTATGCTTACAAAATATATGTTTTGTTATTCTCTGTGCAGTGCTGGAAGCACCTGTGTATTTCCCCTATGGGAAGTCTATTGTGATGTGACAGATCTTCTCAGACAGCACTTCTGGGAAATATCAAAAACTCTACACAGCACTAGAGATAGAAGAAATAGAGGGGTTTGAGTGGTTTTATACTTCAAAAACTCTTAGAGAAATATATTCTGAAAACACTAGACTGTCAAAAGAATTCCCTTCATTGACTGGTAAAAAGCAGCAGCTATCCTCACATTGCTAACTGCTGTGTCCCAATTCCCACATCTAAGGATAAGGAAATGAAGTGGTCTCTCTGGTGTACTCACTCAGCTGAGGCTGACAGTAAAGGTGCAAATTGTTGTCAGTTGTCATTGGTTACGTGTAATAACATACAATGGAAAAATACACTCTTAATGGAAAAGTACCTGAGAATTAGTGACTTCTTCATATGCACTGAAACTGATTCATGATCACCACCACATTTGAAAAAAAGCTGTATCTGTGCCAGTCGAAAGAGAAGAATATAATCCAAATAAATTAGTAAATCTGATTACCTCTGGTATGCAACAAGGCTCTAAATAAAAGTTGAAAAATGAAGAGGCAATATTTTTGTTTTCAGTTCACAAGTGAATTTAATAAATAGAAGATAGAAAAGAAATAAAACAAAGGAAAATAAAGACTAAGGAGTAATTTTCTCACTAGCCACCACTATGAGAAGAATTAGACTCTACTTCCCATGAAGTCCTGTAGTATAAGCCACTCCTGTCACACTTCAGAGCTCTGCAGAACTGGAAAGAATAAATAAGGTGGGAAGAAGTGGGGAACTGAGCTCTCATTTTCTTACCCCAGGTCTGCCGACATCTGTCTGCAGTTACACAAGTGGGAAGAAGGGATTATATTTGGATGCTGGCAAAATGGGTCTGAAACATCATCACTGGGTTTGCTCCGCTGGTTCCATCTGCCTGTGCCTCAGTGCACATGCAAGGTATTTTTAAGCCACCTGCTGTTGATACAGTGGTTTCTTTCTTGGTTTTTTTTCTCCTTTTTCTTTTTTTCAGAGTGGCATTCAGACTTGCAAGATCAAAGTATTGATCAAAATTCAGTGAAAGGCTTAGTATTATTCCTAAACCTTAACTTGCCTATCTAGATTCCCATTACACTAACCCCTGATGGGCTGGGACATTTGCTGAAGTATTCATTTCTCACCATGGTGACACTGCTATTATAACTATGGATGCTGCCTTTGATCATAACAAAATTATACTCACAATATGGACTTGTTTTTTCTATACTCACTCTCACTGAAGACTTGGACTCAGGTGGGCTAAAAGAGGTTGAACTAAATCACATTTTATTCCGTCTTTCTTTTATGATAAGAAATTAAAAAAAAAAAAGTAGCAGGATGTGAAATCATCCACAAGAACTGTGATGTGGGTCATCAAACACTAGAATGTGTCCAGTAAAAAGGGCAGACAAACACAACAGTAAAAAGCTCTGTTTCATGTCTTCCAACTACAGCAGTGCCTATTAAGCAAACTGAGAATTTACTCAAATAGCAGGTTTTTTTCACTGAAAATTAATTTTTTTGATTTTTTAAAAGGACAGTTAAGAAAGAACTCAGTGTCAGAGGAAGAGCTTCAAACACTAAAGTCCTAATAATGTCTGTATTTTTCCATTTCTTTGAGGAATCACTAATCACTTAAGTCAATATATTGACAATGATTTCTACCAAAACAGGATCTAGATTTTACCCACAGGGATTCTCTGTTCCATCAAGTATTTTCAACATTGAAGAATTAAATCTGAAATGTCACCTTGTATGGTAAGTTCACAATCATGGGTGTGAAACGGAGTGGTTTTTTCACTTGTAGTGTTCCTTCTTTCAAATATCTTATTCAAAATTAGGAAAAAGATAGTAAATTTCAGAAGATATTTTGAATAATTACAAGGGAAAGAAGACGCCAGGATAGTTCATTCTCACCCCCAAAATACTTCTACAGTAAACAAAAGCAAAGTAAAACTTAGTGAATTTTCTGCTTGTGTAATATATACAAAAGTCTAGGAGGAGATAGACATTTGTGTATGCATACATCTGTATGTCCACATAAACAAACTAAGAAAGAAAATGTAAAGAATCAATCGTTATAATTTCAATATTTTTAAAATTAATTATTTCAATGAAATTTCAATGAAATAATAATAAAAACAATAAATCAATTACAAAATTATCAGCATAAAATTATATTTAGTTCAAAATATTGTTAATTATTTTTATACCAAGAAGTGAGCAAAAAAGAAACTTTGGAAGATTGATAGTACAATCACGTATGTATATATGAAAAATACCACTATAAATATGAAAAGCTTCTTTGAAATGAACCACATGTCACTTCTGGGAGAAAAAAAATGAAGTCTCTTAACCATGATTGTTAATACAACAAGCTTCCTAACATGATTACTACACTTGGGGACACCTTCTGTGAAAGGTTACCATTGCTTATCCATAACTTTCCATGACAAGGCAAGACATTGGCTGCAGTTTAACAGCCTTTCAGCAAAGGAAGTTGCTGTCATTAATGTTACCAAGTGTGTTCTCAGTCTATGATATATATTAGCTTACTGGTCCACCTGAGATTGTAACTGCTTGGAAGTCAGGAGCCAAAGAAAACTGCTTCCTAGATTCCCCAGTCTGGTACAGCCATGCTTTATCACTCCAGCTGTAGACTCTGTGGTACATAATCTAGCTCTGATACCAATGAGGACACCAACATACAACAAATGACCAAAGAATTAGTAAGAACTGTGTCTCAGGCCTGGCCCATTGGATTTATGGCAGATAATTCACCACACATTCGATCTAAAGAGGTCACAGAACATCAGATACAGTCAAACTTGAGGTCAGGTAGTCTTCTTGGTCATAATAGATTATTTATGTCTTTGGATCTCCCAGAGTACTCTGTCAGTACATGATATTGTTAGGTGGGTTACAGTAGTGAGATTCTAGAGCAAATTAACTGGTCCTGTGGTAAGCATTACAGTACAGGCATTGCTAATTATTTATTTCCTGCTGTTAAGCAGAAAACAGGCTTGGCTGCCCTGACAACAGCTGCAGCATTACAATGTGTGAAACACTGTGAACTTTATGTGCTAGCTGTCCTGAAGAGCTCTGGGGGCAATGGGTATTACAAGCAGGTAGAATAGTTGTCAGAAGAGCCTTCTGAGGAGTCCTAGTGCATCAGCAGCAATTAATGCAGGTGGTATTTTAGACAAGGGAGCTAATGAGCTTTAATATGCATGCAGGTGAGGGAGTGCTGAATCAGTAGAGCCATTAATGAACCTATGACAGCCTAATTAGCTACAATTTAAAATCTATGGAATCTAATCAGAAGAGCTGAACACTGCTGCAAATCTGTGTATGAATGAGTCTTTCTAAATACTCCAATCTGTTGCTTAGTCACTGATTGATAGTAATTGCTTTTTTTCCTCCATTGTGTATAGGAAAATGCCCAATTTTGTTCTGATAGAGGAGGACACAACATTGAAGTTAAATGCCTGAGATATTTGACTGCTTAAGTTTTAATCAGGAGATGTTTAAAAAAAATCAAAGTAAAATTAATTTCCAGCCCTGAATATAGATGATTAAAAATACACCACCAACTTTTCATGTATTTGGCAGGCAGAGATTATACAGTAGTTAATCAACTCCAAATAGCTTATATGAAATTAAAGATAGAACTACAGCTGAAGTCGTATAAAATACACATATTAATATAAGAACTTCTTTATATAGGAGTGTTATTAAACTCCTTAGATGAATGATTTTTAATACAACCAAAAAAGAATTTTCCTATAAAAGGAGAACAATAATATCTCCTGAATGTTGTTATTAAAAAAAATCAAAAATAGTAAGAATCTATTATAACCTTATTACTAAACATTATATTTTCTTTTTTCAAAACCATGATGGGAAAAAGAGTATTTGGTAGTGCACAGCCAACGTACACAACACAACTAAAGGGTATGTCAATATTGTCACTGAGATATGAACTATTCTAAATGAAAGGTTTTATACCTGAAACACTATGAAATTTTCCTCATGTTGATGACTCAGGTCTTATTACTTTATGAAGGTGAAATCCCATGAGAATTTTCCTTTTCTAGCCAGCGAGAAATCTCTTACAATAGCATAATAGCAGATGAACATTAGACTGGTGAGTAGAAAGTTGATGAAGAAATAAGAATGCCTTTTTTTCCCATCAATTTACCAGTCCCTGGCATCCTTAGTAAACATTACTGAGTGTTTACACATTTTAACTGGGTGTTAAAATGAATCTACAAGGATTTGCTCATTTGAAGTCTTTGCTATTTTTGCTTTTTTTTGCTGTTAACTGAGGTCATAGTGCTCTGTGTCACTACTGACGTTTTCATGTAGATACAAAGTATTTGAAAACAGGAAACGTGTAAGATAAGAGTTTTAAGTCACCTCTAATGGCCATGAACTTGAAATTGCTATTTCCTGAATATTACTACTGAACATTTATTGACTATTACTATTTATACACAGCAGGCTGACGAAGAAGGAAAAGGAGAGGGAGGGATGCTGGAAAGGAGGACTTGGGAGACAATTTACACCGTAAAGATTGCTCCTTTTTCATGGTATTGGAGACCACCTCATGATCTGAACATGTCAGCCTTCCTTTCTTGCCACCATACAGGTGCATTAGGAAACACCAGGGGGAAAGCACTGTAAGGATGTTCTAGGAGGAGCTATCAGCTGTGTTACTTGCTTTCTCCACAGTCTTCAAGTGACTGGATTTCAAGTAGAAATTTGTCAAGAAAACTGCATTGTTTGATATTTTAAGCTTTCTCCCTATAACTAATATTAAGCCTCTCTTTTCCAGAGCTGGAAATGCATTTTCAGTGAGGCATTTTTTTTAATGAGCTCACATATTTTTCTCCAAGATGTTCTACAAAGATTAATAGGAAGTCAGTGAGAAAAGTCTCAGTTGAGACACCTACTACCTGAGAAACTCCTGGAGACAATCACAAGCTTCAGGCCAGTTTGTAACCTGAATAGCTGTTTGTGAATGTCTTTCAGATCACAATGCACTCATTGATGACATCCCAAAAAATTCTGAATTAAGAATAACACTGAGAGAATTGCTGTCTGATCTCAGACAAATCATGGACAGAAGAAATGGTTAAATTCACAGAATAAATAAAATTTTAGGAAATATTTCCTTGTCTATAATCATCATTGCCACTCACAAATATTCTCCTGAGCAGCAACACCAGCTTTACTGCAGATGAACTTTATTTCTGGTGCTGCTTTTTAAGATCATAAAGAGATTGAAGTTTGATTTAACATAATCCAACAACACAATCCTCTTCTTTTGATAAAGTAATCAGCCACATCTCAATAGATTAAATTTTATACACATTTTTACCTTGCAGTTTTAGTTATAGAATTATACAACAAGCTAAGAAATAAATGAGGACTATGCCTGATCCTGAAGCCTTTATTCATGCACATAGTAACTTTGCTTGACTTGTGTGCAGAATGAATTCTTAAGAGGTTCCCTGCATTTATTTTAGCTTTCCCTAAAAGTACTGAAGTGTTTTAATGTCATGGACATATATGTTATAATAACCACATTTTCACATGGTAGGCTTTGGTTGATGTTCATCTTTTTCTTATCCCCTTTGCTCTCTATGTTTATACTCACAAATCTATTTACATATATGGAGGTATTTACTCTGTATGTAATGCGAGTTTATCTTCCCTGGTTTTATAGTAATGCTACTTAGAAGGCTCAATTCTCAACTCATCATTTTTGCTAAGATCATACATATTTTTCATGTCATTTTTTCCCGTGTTTCTGTCTTCATACAAACAGATCAGAGATCTTTTTGTCAGTGTAATTGTTTCACACACATAAAGAAGGAGAGTCGAGGTCCTGACTTATCCTGGCCTCAGTGGGGAAGGGCAGGGATACATAAAATAAATATTATAACATGTCTGAGAGTAACATGGCTTCCTATTACTACCACAGAAAGTCTGGTGTGCTGGAATAGAGGTGACTGCTGCTGGGAGGAGTCACGGAATCTGATTTTTCTCTTTGCGTAGCATCAGTAGGCATGGTGGCTTTTCCAAGGCTTTCCTACCTTTCCAAAGGTGGCTTTCCTGCTTGGAAAATGCATGGATAAAGCATGTAGCCAATTTAGGTCTCCTGAAACAGAGCAGAATCACTGCATCCTTTGTGGCCCCACGCCTGTTCCTAAACACAAGGGGAGTTTTGGGGCATCTATATATTAAAGAAGTTCTCTAGGTTGACCAACCTAGCTCACACTGGTGCAACAAAAATCCTAGTGAGAGATGTAGAGCATAAGTAGTTATGAGGTTTGGTTTACTTGCATGTGGGGCAATTGCCTGGAATAAAGATCCTGATGCTCCACCTTAGTGCAGCAAAGCTGGTTTGATCATTGTTGAGTTGGAAAAATGAGTAACTATGATCTATGGGGCTAACAAGTGTATCTGAGCTTACACAGCAGATGGCAAAATCAAGGTGGTAACTTGGAATGACAGTGTTGTCACTCCTACCACAGTGTATCAGAACCAGCCTCACTGGGCCCAGCAGAATGAGATAACATTATAGAGTAGAATGAGACATTCTCATGCTTCTTCTTGGTAGTTAGGCAATCCTTGGCTTCTTTAAAGATACTTTGCTTCCATGGATACCACCCTCACACAAACACAACTGAGACATGGCATGAAGGACGACAGATTCACAGTGCAAATCATGACATGGCTAGAAAATAAATTTTGGAACAGCTGCACCATCCTCTCCAAAACAGGCTTGCAAGAAATTTAATTTAAGATATAATTTAATTTAAAGAGATCAGCTATTAAAGATGGTGAGCTTATCAACATTTAAACCTAGGGTAGAAGGGGCCTCTCACATGCTTCTGTTTAAATGTATATTGGACATGTTGAATGGGGCCAGGGAATGTGACAGGATGAAGAGTGAAGCCACTGGCAAATAGAGCTGTCTTTATGCTCAATTAATGCAAAGCAAGCTACATAAAACTATTTTAAAAGGACTTTTTCTTGCCCCTTGTTTGAAAATAATTTTATTTATTTATTTCACACAGTGGAAATTTTAGTTTTTATAGTATATCCTGCTGGTGCATAGATGAATAAACTTATTTTAAGCTGTTTGGTAAACTGTTTTCTTTTTGTACATCTTTGGTGATGCATTTTTTTATTAAATTATTTTTCAGGTGGATGTTCCAGTATTTTTCTTATTTCCTGCTGTGGAGATGAGTGCTCTAATAAACAATTTTTTGAAGTGGCTAGTTTTGCTTTTTTTTTTGTCCTCTATCCTGCTGTTAAAGTGCTGTAAGCTTGTTACATGTTCATTTGTTTTAAATAGCTGCTGTTTCTTGTTTTTTTAGAAATTATTCTTGTACATTACCCTTCATTTTGAGAATTTCTTCTCCCTTCTAAGTAAAACTAAATAGGAAAAGGCAGTGGAGAAGAAGTGTTTGAAGAAGTGTTGGTATTGCAATTGACAGGAATAACTCACCTGAGGACTTGGTTATAATAGCATGTGACTCTTCCATACCAAGTTACGGCACTGACCACTCATAGGCTCAAGCTTGTCATTTTCCCTGTTTAAATGCATTCTAATTACCTTGGTGGAATCCACAGATGCTGAGCTCACGTGGAACTGTGACAGCTCATCCATGGTAATGTTTCAGGATGTGCCATCTAAGCCATGGGTCTGAATGCTGACCTCTTTGTAGCAAATAGTAAACACCGCCATGTTGAAACTATTCCTAAATTTGAGTTCCATTGATGACTCTCTTGTCAATATGACATGACTTCTAGAAATGTTGCCACATTTTGTATTGATTTTTACAACCTATTTGAAAACCTGACCAGTTTAAAATTTCATTTTTTAGTGAAATTTCTAATTTCCATCCCCTCAAAAAAGGACTTTTAATGGCTGAATAATTTAGAATAGAATTCAGTATTTCATGTGAGGTTGGTAGTTGATACATATTTTGGCTTGCATTAACAGTGGGAAAAAAAAGACAAGTTCTTCCCGATGAAAAAAAAGTTTCATAATTTATCAGAAAAAGCGGTTATACGAGAATTCCAGTATTCATTCAGTCCCCCTAGTGGACTACTAGTATTTTCTTAGCAGACAACTGCTGTCAAACCTAGAATCAATAGCAGAATCAAAGGAACAGCACTGTGAGATCAAAATGCTAATGTGAGTAAAAAGAGAGGACTGAATGTACAAAATTATGAAAATAAGGAAAAGCCTTGTAGATTTTGAAAGGTTTCATAACAATCAACATAATTATCTAGAGGGTCAATACACATTTCAAGCTAAACATTTTGGTTCTTAATAATCTCTGGGCCTTAAAAAAAACAAAACAAACTACAAAAGAATCTCAGAGGTGTGAAGTAGCCTAACTATTTCAGTTACCTACTTGCTCTCCAGAGATATCTCTTGCTAAAGAGAACACCTGAATACTTAAATTTTTGAGCGACTGAATAAATGTGAGACAAATCCTACTTTTTAATGGAATTATGTGAACCTGGGTGCATGACATGAGAAAGAAAAGCAGTCAAAGTGAGTAGTGTCTACAGCCACTTCTTAGGTTAAGTCCATCTTCTAGGTTGTGATTGTACTGGTTCACTGGATTTGAATGAAGTTCTAGCAGCCCTAAACTGAAGAGAAGATTCAGTGTAGTTAAGTGTTAATAGTTGTTTAGATAGCCTCAGTGCTGGTTTCAAAGGGACAGCTTAATTTAACTGACTTCTGCTTCTCTCATGAGCAGTGGCTTATGATGGACCACAGTTTGCCTATTGAGGATGCACAGTCTGGTTTTATCTCCTCCATAAATAGTTACTGTGTAATATATAAACCAGTCCTTGGACACAAGTGGCCATAAACAGCACAGTGATCTCTTCTAACAAGTTTTCAATCAGTTACTCTGCCCAGAGAAGATTGAGACAGAAAGGAAACTCCCTCATGCCAGATACTAGACAAAGATGTGGAATCATAACATAAAAATTGATACTTTGTCTCAGGGGTACACTTTTGCAGGCCAAGAACCTGAACAACTAGAGCTCAATTTATTGAACACATGCCCTAGTTTTGCATTGTGTTTTATCCCGCTGAAATATATTTACTGACAGATTAAACCATACAGTGCACTGAAGGGAAGATGGTTGTTCAAATACTCCTGTATTCAACCATTCATACTTCACTACGGTGGGGATTCAAGTTCTTTATACAGGGCAGAGAGTTGAAAAGTAATTTTTCTCTTAAGAAAAGGGCATATTGTATAAAAATCTGATTGCAAAACTTGCTTGAACACAGACAAAGCTTTGCCTTTTATATACAAAGCAGTCTTCATAATTGCTACTTTGTATTTGCAGAGATTTTGAAGAGTCTTTGAAAATAAAGAACTTTTGAAGGCATTTGCCTTACTTTCTATTTTAATTCCTGTCCTCTTAAAATTAACTCTTGAAACTCATTTTAATGTAGCATGCTCTGCAGGTAAACAAAAGACATTTGTCTGTGTATCTGGTCTTTTTCATAAGCACAAAAAAACTCTTATTAAATAATTCACATTATGTGTACATTCTGGCATCAAATTAAAGCGGATTGAAAAGTACTTTCATTTGTGGAACAGGTTCTGAGGTGATTTAAGTAAAATTCCAATTGTAGTTTGAAACAGTTTGTTTTCATCACACAGAACACGAAACATTTTTTCCCAATCAAAGTAAGATGAACATTTCTATTGACATCTGAAGAACAGAAGAGATGGAAGTGGAAGGGGAGTTAGAAAGTGGTAGTGATGAAGTTTTTCCACCAGAAGACGCTCATCTTCAAAAAAAAAAGAAGTGGGTAGGAGGAGATGTTTTGAAAGTCAAATCATCTGTCAGGAAATTAATTTAGATGATAGTTAAAAATCAAAAATTTTAAAATAATTCTTCAAAGCTGAGCATACTGTTCAGGAGGAACTCCTCTTGATGATCTCTTCTGAGCTTGAGTGGAAGAACTGTAATTTCTTGTCTGGGCCTCAGTACCACTCTAATTCTCATATTTTGGTCTACCAAATTTCTTGCTACTTCATAAATTTGTGTTTTCACATATTTCCTGATGAATGTGTTGGCAGAATCACAACTTGTTTTGTGTCAGTCTATCTGCTTATACTTCTTGTGAAAGGAAGTTTTACTATACTAATTATAATTAGAGGGCTTCAGAAATTATTTTGTTAGGCTAAGCTATCAATAGCTAGACATATATGAGGCATGTATGCATATGCTTGGATTCCATAGGAAACCAAGAAAAAAAAAAAACACCTTATTGGGGAAAATGGAAAAAGAACTAGTTGCTTGAATATCATGGTGATAAGCAGTGGTACAAATAGCAGATTACTGGAGATCAGAGTATATACCAAATTAACTTACCCTGCCACTTGAAAAATTGGCTTTGTTTTTATGCTGTCTGAGCATCTTACGTCTTTAGGACAACATATTTTGATATCATTTTTGACTAGAAGGAAACTTTTAGTCTAGACTATGTAGGAAAATTTATCAATGTATGAAAGAAACATTTTATAGACTTACTGAAATATTAAAGCTGTGACTACTGCCAGAGATATGATTAAAAATATAAAAATTTTTCAAAGACTGTAACTATCATTTCAAAGCAAATGAATTTGAGCCACTAATAATACCATGCATTACCTTGTGCTGCCTCTATATTTTTTATTTTTTTCTCACTTGAATATGAAGATATCCTGTGTGATTGAACTATCAAGTACTGAAGAGTCAGCATTCCTGCTGCATTTGAAAGAGCTACAATGAGAACTTTATTATGCACATCTGAAAAGCAAAATCAGTAATTACAAACAACTTACAGGACAGCTGAACGTAGTTAAATCATTTACTTGCAATGTACCCACAATCTTAAAATGCTTTAATATATAAAAACATATTCAGCAGCTGCAGTGCTTTTATCTGACACGTATTCTCTCCTAAGCTTACGGAAACTCCGCTTTTTAGGAAGGTGTATGTGTTCCTTTGTAAGCAAATGGTAAGCATAGGGGAAAGGACATCTGCATGCTGGATAGTTTCTAGAAGCTACTCTGGTCCTGGTCAATAAAGCAGAGCTGTGGAACACAGAGCAGAGAGTGTTCCTTTCATCAGCTTACAGATCACCTATGTGATCTTACGTGTAGGGAACAATAAGTTTGTTATATCAAAATGAACTGCTGAAATAAGATTAAAACATAGTACTATTAATGGATAAGAGAAATCTGAAGATACAGAGATAATCAGAGATGCATAGACATCTCTACATATCTTGCATCGTGTCTGCTAATGGCTCATTGTGACTGTATTTCCAGTCTCTCTTTATATAGCTGGGTTTGGAATTTTATTAAAAGCCATAAGAAGCAGGAGACACATACCTTTCACATGGGAAATGTTAGACAAAAGTTTGGAATTTTTTTCTGTGAACAGATGTTAATTCTTATAGTTTTAATATTGAAATTTGTTGAATATGATGTACTGGTGACTTCTCTGAGGGATACTTATTTCTGTTTTAAAGTCAAGCCTCTGAGCTCTTTGAAATGTGTGGTTATGAAGGAAGTAATCTGCTGGAGGCTTTGAGACTTACAACCTGTAACCTTGGGAGATCTCATGCCTGCCTTTCAGCCGACAGTATACTCTGAAGCAGAGCTGCATTAGCAGCTGTAAATTCAATCTCACTGTAGTTTAGCTACTCTATTCTTCTTCAGTGGTAATTACACCATGGGAAATAACTATTTAAATGGCATCTTGTGCTACAATTACATTTTTCAAAAACTGATTACAACATACAAGACAATTTTCAATTTGAACTTCCAAGTTTTAATTTAAAACAACTTTATAGTAACAATTTAGACCTGAGGTATACAGACATTAAAGTGAGGAAACTTATATTCCAGTTATTTGTGCTGCATCTACATAAAAACAATTCTAGCATTTCTGAAGATTAAATTCTGCCAACCAATGACTAATCTCAGAGCTGGGTAAATATTTCATAATGAGCAAGTAAATAGAGAAAACTTGCCCTTTTCAGTGAACTACACACACGCACATTTGAAATTTCTTAAACTAGATTCCTATTAGATACCTATATTCAGCTCTACCTTACTTTACAAGTAAATCTACCTGGCCATACCAAAACTCTGGTATGGTGTACTAGGAGGTAGCCCCTTATAATTGTCTACTGAGGTGACTTATGTTCCTGACCTACATGACACATAATCAAGAGCAAAATTATCACCCTTAGCCAAGAGACAAAAAATCCTTCCTGCATACCCCAGGCACTTGCCAACACTCAGAGAGCAATTCGCAGAGGTATTTACCAAAATTTCCAGTGATTCTAGAATTCTCCTCTAGATGAGATTAGCCTAGGCCTGTGGTTGGGATCACATGGTGATATCTGCCTCAATTACTGCTGCTGGATCACTGGCTTCTGCAGCCAGGCATCCAGACTGACACAGTCTTAATATGGAATGGGATGTCATTTCAAAATCCAACTGTTGTGGCTTGGCTGTCCTGATACTTCCGGTTAAAATGTTAAACCTGGGTTCATTTCCTTAATTTCTGGTTGCTAAAAAGAGGGATGTAACATAAAATATCATGGCAATGAATTGTAGTATTCTGAAATGTTTAGATTCAAGAAATAATTTTACAAAAGTTACTTTCACTATGAAAGATGCTTTATAGAGTCACCTTTATTTTCTTACCTCATGGTTTAAAAAAAAAAATAATTCTCTAGATACCATAGACAGGAATGTATTTGGGTTTACTTACATATGACTATAAAGATTACTTTTGCAAGATGACTCCAATAAAGAAAAAGAGACAATTAGAAGAATGAAACGTATAATATGATTAATAAAAACTACTTTCTGATAACTCCTGAAACTTTTTGAGTTTAGTCATTTAACACATTTCTACATAGATAAGGTCTATGGTAGCATAGCAACTTTATTCTCATTTCATTTGAATCATATTGCTGACTTCAGTGAAGTATTTCTAAATTTATATTATTTTCAATGGAGAAGTGTCTTTGTGTACCAGTTTTTGCCATCTCATTTCATGGTGATTAATGAATTGCTGCTCTGTAACATTTTGCCTCACTTTTGTAGGAATAATAATTATTTTACATCAAATCACCATAAAATGATTTTTAAGGATTGGCTATAATAGTCTTCAAACTGACGAGTCAGTTGTTAATAAAAAGTGGCATTTGGCAAAAAAAAAAACCAAAAGGAAAAAAAATGTGGTTTGTTTTTATATTTGGCATAGAAGAATTCTGTATTATCTTCAGCTTCCATAGACTGACCTATGATCGTATGGAGTGTCAGGTAAAAAAACCCAAAGAAGTAAAAATTAAATAGAAGTGCAATGTAAACTCAAACAGTGAACAGCTGTTCTGTGAAAAATATGTGTACAATACCATAATCAATAAAAAAGGTCGCGAGTTTGATTCCTTACCCTTAAACAGACTAATCTGACCAGCCCCATCTGCGTCAAGTCCTCCAGGCAAGAATATTTTACTATTGAATTGCATTTGTCCAGTCAGCAGTGAAATGGGTACCAGCAAGAGCCAAATAAAGCAACAGGAGATAACTCATCAGATATCCTGGAGACCTTCTGGCTTAGGGGCATTCCTCAGTAGGAGATTTGCACCACTTGCCTGTTACAGCACAGCATGCATGGACCCATTTGTAAAATAAACACATTCATTGCAAAACCTACTCTGAGTGTGGCTGCTATTCCATGTTGTAGTAGAGAATAATCATTATCATCTGCCCTGTTCAAGCAATTTCAGGGGAATAAGGCTTTACAGATTACAGGTAAAAAACATAAAAAATTATCTTTCCAGACATTTTCTTGATGTTAAAAGAAACAGTTAGCAAGGTTCTAGGCAGGAGTTTTCCAGTAAACCCCAGAGAGACTGTGGTCATCATAATATATTTTAATATTCAAGATATTTTGTGTTCATTGCTGGGAAAAAAAGTGAATATCTGTGATCATTTTAGAAAGGAACATGGCATGCTATTACACTCCATTGCTTTCCTTATTTATATAAGAATAAAGGCAAGAAACGAACAAACTTGCCAAAAGTAGGCCAAGAGAAACACTTTCTTCCTCAAACTAAGCTTCCTGTTATCTTAACCATGCAATACAAGGAAGAAGTGTGAAACTGAAAGGAAAAAACTGAACACACTGATGTAAACAGAACAATTCAAAAGCATATACACTACAGGCTTTTTCTGTGAAACAGGTGTTGGTCTTCTATCAGTAAGAAAATTGTGTGTTAATTGTGCTACGGGGTAACAAAGATGTTAACTAAAACTTTGTTTCTACTTCAGCTGATTACATAGCATCCAGTATCCTAAGAATAGCCCACTCTAAAAGAAATCTATAAAATATTAAATTACCTGAATTATCCTCAGAGCAATTTATCTCTTTGAATACAAACATAACATTAGAAGTAGCTACTAAAATGAAGAAAAGGAAATCAGATAAAGCTGCCAATTTTAATGAATCTCAGTGGTACGCTGTAAGCCATGCCCACATTTCCGACTCCCTAGCACTGATTCTTGTTACAGCTAATTTGTTTTGTTTTCTTCCACAGAGGAGCTAGATATCTCAATATGACTACAAGAAGGTCATTTAAAAGACAAATGTCCCAGCTACAGATTTCTTCCCTCTCTCCCTCCTGCTAGGTATAGAGACAATATCACCTTTACAACAGGAAAGATAGTCCTGCTTTACAAATATTTGTGTTTATATGGGGACAGTAGCCATTCTTTAGGATGACTGTAAAGGCACAAAGTACTGTTAAAGTTTGGTACTTTTTGCTAGGATTCATATAATCCTTTCCACAGACATAGAAAAGGCATTTGGGCTGAGTGGCTTCATTTATTTTATAACACTTAATGTATGGCACATGTCTTGTCCACGGGTAGAAAATCAAATCAGTTTTCTTGCTTATCCCCTTGTCAGTTCAGGATGAGTCTTAGTCTCTCTGGATTACAGTTCCTAAAGAATTGTCATCTAGTTTCAGTACAGTAGCAGGTAAGAGACATCAGAAAGAGATCCAGGAATCTGCAGGTAGTGCATCAGTTTCAATAACAATATGCTGGGAAGTTTTGGCATCTTCAAAGGCACAAGCCCTCAGTAGAAAGGGCCAGTTCACATCAGTTTAGCTTGCAGCTGCCTAAAACTAGCAAACAAGGAGAGTGGGACTGTATTTTCATCACAAACACATCTGTATATTATGAATATGATATATGCGGCTATATTCTGCACCTGGGATGGGGCAACCCTGGATGTACAGACTGGGGAATGAGAGGCTGAAGAGCAGTGCCACAGAAAGGGACCTGGGAGTCCTGGTTGACAGAAAGTTAAATATGAGTCAGCAGTGCTCCGGCAGCCAGGAGGGGCACCCATGTCCCGGGGGGCATCAGGCGCAGGATCGCCAGCCAGGCAATGGAGGGGATTGTCCCGCTCTGCTCTGAGCTGGGTTGGCCTTGCCCTGAGTGCTACGGCAGTTTTGGGTGTGTAATATAAAAAAAACTATTTGGGAGTGTCCAAAGGAGAACCTTAAGGAGAAGCCATGTGAGGAGCAGCTGAGGTCACTTGGTCTGTTCAGCCTGGAGGAGACTGAGGGGAGACCTCATTGCAGTCACAAATTCCTTGAGAGGGGAAGAGGAGGGGCAGACCCTGATCTCTTCATTTTCGTGGTCAGTGACAGGACCTGTGACAGGGGAGTTATAGCTTGGATGTTAGAGAAAGGTTCTTCACCCAGCAGCTGGCTGGACCCTGGAACAGGCTCTCCAGGTAAGTGGTCACAGCACCAAGCCTGAGAGAGTTCTAGAAGTGTTTGGACCATGCTGTCAGGCACATGGTGTGATTTTTGGGGTTGTCTTGTGCATGGACAGGGATTGAACTTCAGTGACACTTGTGGGTTCATTAATACTCATGATATTCTATGATTCTGTGATATGCATGGATTCAGCTCAAGTCTTGGTCTTAATCTCCTTCACATAGTTCTTTCTCATTTAAGAAAGTTCAAAAGTGATATCCTAAAATAATTTAAAGTGGGAGAAAAGGATTCTTGCATAGGTGATGAAGAATTCAAGTTCAAATCTCCTTTAAAAGACCTGGCTAGAATTACATTATTAATTGTGATAGCCGTTCTTGCAGTGAAAGGGGAAAAAATCCCTCCATCATTGAGCAAGGCCTCATGATGTGTATAATTAAATAATGTGTGTAATTTAAAAAAAAGTTGTAGTTGGAAATGCAAGAAAATTAGAATTTAGATGGAATCTAGATATGACTTTTGGTATTTACTTGATGCTTTATTATTTGAGGATTAGGCCAGCTGAATTCTACTGAAGGAAAACTCAAAACTTGGTCCTTTGACTTTGTTCATCAAGGCCACTCAGGTTTTCCTGTATTTCATTTTTATATACTGAAAATACTCCAGATTATTTATCATTAAAAGTTTAATAGTTTAATTATTTTTTTAGCCTCACAGCTCTTCATTTAACTGTTTGCTTGTTCAGCTTATTATTTTTGTATTAACCAGCATTTCTGGCTTCCTAATTGTTTCCCATATGGCCACCAGTATCAAATGATAGACTCAAGTTATCTGCAGCCAACATAAATTTTGTCTCTGTAGAAAGCTACAAACTTGCTCAGAAAAATCTACCCAGTTATTCTTTCATGAACTCACTCTTGTAAATCAGCATTTTGTTCTTCTATTTATCTTCATTCTATACAAAACTTTACTGTGTGACACATACTAATATTTTGCGTGTTATAGGTATCATATAACTCATATTAGTTTCTTAAATGCAGGTACTATTTTGTCATTCCATTGTTGTATAACAGTGTCACTGACCTGACTTAATTTTAAACTCTTTTTACTGAATCTTTGATTTTATGTAGCAGTTATTTCAGAAACCTAGTATAGTCAACACTTTGTGTCCATTCTTGAGTATATTAACCATTTTGGTTTTTCTTTCACCTGAATATGAAAATTTATATTTCTTAAAATTATTCCTATTAGCCATCTCATGAAGTCTTGAAGAAAAACACCCCAAAAAACCCCCAAAACAACCACCCAAATGAAAATATATTTATTATCAATGAAATATTATTCTCTTTATATGCCTCACTTCCTCTGCTTATTCCCCATAGTTCACATGCCTAATTTTCTTTTTGGTTTAATATACTTTATAAGTGATAACTCAGATTTTTATTTTTAGCAATTCTACACCCCATGGACTTCATGAAACAGCTTTCTTTGCTAATGGTATATTTCCTATTTATAAGCGATAAGAAAATTCTCAAGGAATTTAAGTATATACAAGTTCCTTGGGGTTTAAAATAAGTATCAAGAGATATAATGCAATAACTCTGATTAGAATAAATGTGAGAACCATAATCTGATTAATATATAACCTTTCAAAACAGAGGAAAAAGCTTCATATATTTGCTAGTAAAATTAAGAGCCGGTGGTCAAGATTTATATAACTGGAGTTTTATCCTGTTTGTACATATTGCTAGGGGATTTCCTAATGTTACATACTTCTCTTCTTAGCTCCAAACACATTGTAATGAGTATGACAATTCCATTCCAAAGTAAAACTAAAGGCACCAAAAAGTGTTTTATTTTTCCTGAGAACAAAGCCAGATATTTGAAGGAGTGAGTAAGCAGAATTATCTTAAAGCAAAACCATGCTGAAAAATGTGTTGGAGGTGGTCCTGAGCAAGAATATGCTACATGCAGGAAACATTTGTGCTCAGCCTCTTTCCCATTACAATTTTTCATGCCAGGTTTCTCCAAATAAAACTGAGGAGAATCTTGAATCTAAGCTTTTTTTAGTCCAGCCAAAGGTATGCACGCAACAGGTTTAGCAGACTTGTAATGTGGTATGAGATTGCTCATTGTTCTTTTAACTGGGTATATCCCAGTGTACTCTGGGACATACGATTCTTCAAGACCACGAGTCTATACATAGCAGAGCCTATTACTTTTAGAGAAATGTGGTTGGGACTCTTGAGGTCTTTCAGCAATGAAAAATATTAAAATTAGAGACTGAATATATTGAAAATTCAATGCTTGATTTCATTTTCAGATGTAAATTAAATTTTTCCTTAAAACAAAGTTTTATAGAAAACTTTAATTTGGTGAAAAATACATTTTCTCTCAGAAAACCATTCATGTGGTGTTTCCCTCATCAGCATAAATTAGCTACTGAAGTATTTTTTCATTGGGATCAAAAAGAAAATTATTGACAATGGAATTCTTATAATCTCTCAAGTTATTTTTTTTCCCATTACTACATCTGTGAAACTTTGAACACATCTGTATTTTTGTAACCTAATATTATTAGTTTGTAATATAGTGGTATCTACATGTTTCAAAGTGAAACTGGGCTTGCACTGTGTTTGGATATTTTACTGCTGTGCAAAAGAAATACCGGGTTTGGAAAGTTACTGTTTATACGGCAATGGCAAAAGACAACCAGAAAAGTAGACAGAGAAGACTTGCTAATCACCTGGAGAATCTCTGTCACCAAAGGATAGAGAGATGAGGTCAGGAAATCAGTAGTATTTAGTAGAATACACTTATATTTATTTCTAATGCTATTTCTTGGCCCATAGAATGCATACTACCACTGTTCCAAGCTGATAATTCTTTACTTTTCTAGTCCTGAATTGCCCAATTTTTGTTGAATCCATTCCTTCCAACCTTGTTTCCCTCACAGAGAATTTTTGCCCTTTTTTTTTGAAAAAACTTCAATTAGAAGGAAAGGCAAACAATAAATATAAAAAAATCCATTCCAGCCAGACTCAGAGGTAAGGCTTATATTGGCATGAATAGACACAATTGGGTCAACACTCAGTGCTTTTAAAAAATCTCATTTTTCCAATGGTGTGTGAACAAAGGAGAATTTTGTTTCTAAACTGTGAAGTAGTGAATCACAACAAATATGAAAGAAAAGACAAGAGAAACCTAATAAAAAAAAAAAGGTATTTCATAAATAAAATTGAGTAGATCTGTTTTAAAAAAAGTTTATAATTTCAGTAATTGTGCTCTGGAACATGTATTTATTTCTGTTGATATGTGCCTTCAGCTATGTGCAGCTGAGTGTCACTGTGCTGACTTATGCTGAGAGGATGGTAAGGAAGCTCTTGATACAAAACACTTTAGGTTTTTGTTATCCATCCTTCCTATAAAACTCCAAAAGGAAAACCTCTGAAGCTTTCAAATGCAGCAACTAAACTGGAAACAGAGCCCTGTAAAAATGTGTTCTTGTGGCCTGTCTCTTCTAGTCTGTAAAAAAATTAATATAGAGTTTACCAAGGTGCCTGAGCCGGAGAAATCTCTAGAACTTGCACCCTGAACACTTTAGCCTCTTTGTCCCTCTCTGCTCTTGCTAGAGTAGTTCTTGGTAGGCATTGTTATCTCCCACATATTTACTCTTTTGCATCCTCCTCTCATCACTCTATAAGCAAAGTATAAAAAAATCATAGATTCTTCAAATGGATTGGGTTGGAAGGGACCTTAAAGATCATTTAGTTCTGGTTCCCCTGCGATGGGCAGGGACACTTTTCACTAGACCAGGTTGCTCAAAGGTTGCATCCAATCTGGTCTTGAACACTTACAAGGATGAGGCATTCATAGCTTCTCTGGGCAACCTGTTCCAGTTCCTCATCACCCTTAGAGCAAAGAATTGCTTCCTAACATTTAATCTAAATGCACCCTCTTTCAGTTTAGAGCCATTAGCTACGTGTCCTTGCAAAAAGTCTCTCTTACGGTTTTTACAGGCCCCTTTTAGGCACTGGAAATTGCCATGAGATCTCCCCAGAGCCTTTTCGTTTTAAGGCTAAACCACCCCAGCTCCCTCAGCCTGTTCTTTTAGGAGAGATGCTCCAGTCCTCCAATTATCTTTGTGGCCTCCTCTGGACTTTGCAACTAGCACTTACATCATGCCCTTACGTTGCAGGCCTCAGAGCTGGGCACAGTATGCCATGTGCAGACTCACCGGAGCACAGCAGGGGTAGAATAACCTTCCTTGACCTTTTGATACTGTTGACTTTCTGGGCTGCAAGTGTGCACTGCCAGATCACATCCAGCTTGTCATCTACCAACCACCCTAGGTCTTCTCCACCGTTGTGATGCACTATATAGGTATTTAGATGTTCTGCACTGGGTGTTATGTTACATGAACTGCTCCCCTTGTATCCCTCGGATAAGGTGGTCTGTCCCCTGTAGCCCCTCCCTTCGCCCCTCCTCACTGGTATCCCATTGGCTGCGGCCTTCCGTCCCCGCCTCCCATTCCACAGGTATAAATGTCCATTGGAATTCGGTCTCTTTTTTCACCTGGATGGTCTCCAAAGCAGATGTCCCTTTCCAGGTAATAAAACAGGACATCAGAACCACGTGGAGAAAGAGCGCTTCTCATCGTTTACTTCGTCTATGTACACTCTGTGCTGGCTTAAATCCCAAACTAGCCGGGGGGGATTTTTACAGCCCAAAACCCACGGATCCTTCACTCCACATGGCTGCTTTCAATCTATTCTCTGCCAAGCCTGTATTTGGGCTTGGGATTGTCCCAGTGCAGGACCTTGCATTTGACCTCTTTGAACTTCATGAGTTTTACACAGGTCCACCCCTCAGGCCTGTCAAGGTCACTCCAGATGGCATCCCTTTCCTCCATATAGGGATGTAGTGTTTATGTGTTTGGTTGTGACCTACTGTGTTATACACATTAATAGCTAAGAAATGCAAATCTTGCAATGCTATTTTTTTCTAAGAGTAGTTTATGCCTCCCTGTACTACAGTACATTCTCCAACATGGCTTTTTCAAAACCTAGAATTTATCTAGTTAGGTCAACTACTGATAGCCTGAGCATGATGAGCTTTGATAAGGTCTTTGTAAGTCTAACATGTCTCCTGGAAACAAGTTCTTTTGTTGAGAACTGTCTCAGTGTTGACTTATTTCTTAATTTTGCTACCACTTTGTATAAGATTGGGTACTGAGAGTACCTGAAGCTCCATAAGACTATTGTGTTACAGGGCATGGTTAACAGATAGCTGCACTATCTTCTACCATCTTTTTACCTGATGTAGCAGAATAGATATGCACACAACTATCTCCGATTTATTATCATGGAAATAGAAAGATAAAAGAGAACAAGATAAGTAATTGAACATTTATGGTTTGATCTTTATTAAAACTAATTTATGGAACTTGACTGCCTTCTTAACTTTAGAAGCTTATTGTTTTATGTGTAAACAAAGATTTGCAAAGAGAAATGAAGTGATGGAATTATACTAGGTCATTCAGTTAATCAAGCCATGAACATTGCTAGTGCAGGTAGCAATCAGTGTTCTCTGATCTTTAAGTTTTTCGATTGTCACAAAAGTATTTTTGTCTTTTTTTCTGCAGATGAGATAATAATTTTTAATCAAAATTTGACTATGGTTATTTCCATAATTATTCACGAGCGTCTCACAAAACACTAACAGACATAAGATCATACATATGTTCTGTATGTAGACATTCTTAAAAATTATTTCATTTATTTTCAAATTAAAGATAAAAATATAAAACAGCTGGTTCACAATCAGTCCACTGGGACTTGATCCCAAACAAATAGGATTATGCCTGTAAGTTCCTGGTATTAAAATAAGCAGGTGGAATTGTAGCACGACATTATCAACTTGTGTTTCTGTTTAAAGTGGCCAAATTATTAGTTCAAACATTTAATAGAATTTGAATAAGTAAAATAGAACCACACAGTCAAATTTCCATAAGATCCTATACACTTCCTGAAATATTCAAGATCACTGCAAGATTTGACTAAATTATTTTGTATGTTTGAAAATCATTAGCTGGGGATAAACCCTCTTGTTCCCTAAGAAGAGCAACTTAATAAGTGCTATCTGATCTTAAGCCTCTTCAGGATTTTCTGTTTCTGTTTAGAGTACTTCAGTGAACCAAGAGGACAATTAAAAGCAAGTCCAGTAGCAGGAACAGCAAAATTTAAAAGTTAGGCTTTTTAAGTATGCAGCTCTACAGTTTTTGGTGTAAAGTTCTGAACTATTAAGACTAAATTCTTCTGTTCACAGCTGAAGCTAGGAACTTACATTTATGACATTAAGCTATTCCATCTTTGTTATCATTGAAGTAGGCTTTAAAAATGAATGATTTTACATGCCGTATGTATTAAATTAAAAAACTAATGCAACATTAGGGGTTTTTTAATTTTTTTTTTTTAATTCTTAAAAGTGGTATGTTTGCATCTACATTTCCTACATAAAAGGCAAAATGTCTGCCTTTTTCTTTTGCAAAGAGAGTCAAGTATGTCACAGTAGGGAAAAGCAGATTTTTTTCATGCTAGAAGATTTTTCAATAAATTTGACTTGAGAGATAGACTTGGTATATGAATATAGACTTCTTGCATACGGGTGGAATTTCATTCATTTAACAATAATGGGAATTTCTTCTGACTGTAATTTAAAAATAACTACATATCTGTGGACAGGAAAGATGAAAACCTTATTTAAAGGCTGAAATGATTTTTTTTTTTTTTTTTTGTGGAAGGCACAAAGCACCTTTGCATAGGACTAAAACAATCCTTTATGAATAACAGTGTTCATTGCTTTGGTTTTTTTATTGTGCTGGTAGTGCATGAGGTGTGTCAACTCATTACAGAGGTTATTCTTTTCTTCTTATATTCTTCTAAATTTTTCTTTCTTGTTCTTTTATAGGAAACAGAAAAATGTATTCTGAAAGTTAAAATGATCAGCTAACATAAAAATTAGATGTAGAAAGATTAGCACATGCTAGAACTGCAGCTCCTTGTGCAAACTAAATATATTAACAGTGTGCATGCGAGCTAAGACAGCCATTACTTTTTCATAGACTTTCAGAGATAAATTTTGGAAAGAGACATTTTGAAGTCAAAACTTGTCATTTGTAAATTTCAAAACAAAAACTTTTAGCTACATAAATTAAGAAATATTATCCAAACACAAGACAAAAAAAAAAGTTGAGTTGCTCAAAACAGGATACACAGTATCTCTCACAGCTTTCAGAAAGATCCTGCACCATGACTCAGAGATAATGAAAACCTGTTTTGCACCAAGACAGTGAGTTTTCAGTCCTTCCTCAAATGTCAGGTCTTGTCATGGTTTATACCTTAACTTTAAAAATAATGGTTTGAGTTAAAGAAATCAAAGGGTTTTTTCTGGTTGGGTTTTTTTTGTTTTGTTTTTTTTTGGTTTGTTTTTTTCTTTTTTTTTATGAAACACTATATATTTATGTGTGTAATAAGTAGGGGAAGTAAGTTTAAAGCTGAACACTATCACAATTTGGCTGTATTATGAGACTGTATGGGTTAGAACTTCATATGTTCCATACTTCTATTTGTCGAGGATTCTCTCTTTAGGAGAGATTTCAGTCTTCGTATATTTTACATGGTGATTGAAGTAAAAAAAAGTGCTTATCCAGTCAGCTTCAGATTGTTCCTAGTACACTTTACAAACATATTTGTTTGTTATTTTATGAGCTGATAAATAATTTTGGTAAATTTTGTTCCTCCCATGGAATAACTATTTTGCATTTTTCACGCAGTACCTTTTACTGACCTGAGGACCTGAGGGAGGTAGCCTAGATAACTTAAATGGTTGCTGCCAGATGTTGTGAACCATCTTAAAAATAATACCAAGGTTTCTTTGTTAGAGGTTATTAACATGAATACAGGGAAATGTATAGAGGTTTGACCACAGGGGGGTTCAAAGATGATCAATTCATTCTTTGTTTGCATTCAGAAAAACAATGAATTGAGAATAAATTTTGAATAATGGGAAAGGTTTCAGATCTTTCTGATGAAATGACTTCTTTTCTATATTTCACTTTCTGCTACCTCCGGTTTGCAGAAAGTAATGGCAGCTTGTGAGCTGTGAGTCACTGAGGGAGAATAACATATATGGAGGAAAGGAAAAAAATTACCCTTCAAAGCTACTGGAAAGGGTATTGCTGAGACACATCAAAAGGAGGCCCAAAGGGTTAAGCTTTTCACTTCATTAATTTTAAGCTGTTCCCTGCCTGAAACCTTGCAAATTTCTGATAAGAGTTGTAAAAACCAGGTGTTTGTTCTAAAACTACCCTTCCATAGCAGTGAATATTTCCCAGATAAAAATTAATGAAGGGAAAACTCATAAATGTGTCAGAAGAAGATAATTATTATTTCAGATACACGCCAGATGCTCTCCATTGCAAATCAAGTAGGAGTAGGAGTCTCGGTTTACAAAAGGCTTCGCCAATCATGAAAAGGAAGAATCTTCACTGGTGGACTCTAGGTAACATAACTCTGACCAAGAAAGTTGGCATTCAGTTCTAGGATGTTATGCTGTGAAAAGAAAGAACATATTGGTATTTCATTGATGGTGTTGGTCTTGATGTTGTCATCTTGGCATATGGATTCTTGAGTGGCTCTGTACATAGAGATATATGATCTGGTTTAGACCACTCCAACAGCTCATAAATCTAGTCATTCTGGATAAATTTTATCACTACCCAGAAAAACCTCCAAGCTTAAGTTTTGTGCAGATAGTTGTGGTCTAATTGCAATGTGCATTTGATTATTTACACACATTTGTATTTGCATAGCTGGAATTTCTGGAAACAAAAGATTATGCAGTGAATTGTAACTACCAAGGACATGGTTTACTTAGTATTATGACACTGAAGACTGTCCCAATGTTAAATCTCTTCACTGTCCCAGCCAGTCCATCTACATGATACTTTTAAGCCAGAAGTACATGTCAGGGCAAACACCAAAAGAAAGCAGTCATCTGGGAGAGTCCCTTTGTGTCTTCTTCTTATTGTCTGTACATACAGGTTTTTCTGAAATTAGCATTTGTTCTGATTTTCTCTTTTCAGACAGCTTTGCCTGTGCCTTGCAGCAGCATGCAAAGGCCTAAGTCTGTCACACTAAAGCTGCATGTGCATCCTGTTGGGCTGCAGCAGAATGCAGGGATCTCTTAACTCACTGGATTGGGCTCATCTTTCCAAGATTGCAACGGGGGTATCTTGTTAGCCTCATAAAAGGGGTCTGCTGTCCTTGGACATATTCCAGCTTGTCTGTGCCCTGTCCCCTATCGCACTCACTACCCATCCACTCTCTTGAAGTCCTCACACTTCAGATATGCCATGACTTGCACTGCAACCTGGTAAAGTGGCAGCACTGAACTTTTCTTCTACTTTTGTTTAATGACTTGCTATTTGTATTTAAACTTTAATTATCCATTCCATTAGCTCTTATTAAACCTGCTTTAGTCATTTTGTACCTATGATTTTATGGCTATATCTATTTAATTTCTACAGTTCCATAAATACATATATATTATATATATATAATATAAATATATATATATTATATATAAAAATATAAATATATGTGATATATATAACATATATTTAAATATAGATGTGTATGTTATGTAAATCGTGTATTTATGTATAATTAAATACAGTATGATTTATACATATATATATATATAGAGAGAGAGAGAGAGTACACAGAAGTACATATATTTGTATTAGAACACTTCCTGGTTGAAAGGCACTGGGAAGTCAGTCTCAGAGAACATGTGGATATGATGATGCAAAAAAACGGTGATCAGCAAGTCATACAGCAGGATGATATTCCACAAAGTAACAGCTACCTATCACAAAATGGAGACAAGATGCCTTGGCCGAAAATGGTGGCTGAAACATGACAATCCCCTGTGTAGAGAGGGGAAGGGCCTTTGGAACTGGTGTACTCCCTGCTAAACTGGCAGGGAGTGTCTGTTCCTGGGCATTATGTCCAGGGAAAATGGCCCCTGAGGCTGCTGGGAAGGGGACAGGGCTTCTGTGAAAAGGTAGAGATGGGGCACCTGGCACTTCTTGTCTCATATATTTGTGGCACCTACACCAATCACAGTCTTCAAACTGTGCACCAAACAGGCAAGGGTCCTTATCACATTCATTGGCAGTGAGTGATGTCTCTTTTGACTGTAAATAAAATTACAGCTCTCATCTGCTTCCTAATGCTGTTCACATTTTCAGTATTACCTTCTGCCTTCTTAGGAGCTGTGGTCTACTAAATTTCACATTAAACTGATAAAGAAAGTAGCACTGGCACTAACAGTGTTGATGTTCTTTCTGCCTTAGAGATGTGAATTTCAGCATAGGGGAGTTTCTGCCACTTTCCTATGAACATTAGAGTCAATTAAGCACAGTAAAAAAGCATTTCAGGCAATGGAAACAGAGCAGGAGTGGCATAACTACAGTTTCTTCAACTTTCAATGGGCTGTCAGGAAGGTTTTCCAGAGTATATTAGCTCAAAATAATATTTTTAAATCATTCATGGTAGGATTTATTCTCTATTCATTATACTTTACTCTATTCATTATACTTTATTCACTGTATGCTCATTGACACTAAAGGGAATTTGTATAGGTATAAGGGAATAAAAGAAGGTCTTGTATTCTGCTCTCCTTTTCTCTTCAGTACAAAATTTCAACTCTAAGGAAGTGGATTTCATTTTTAAGAAGAAATATTTCTTTTCAGGACAAAGCAATGTGTTTCATTTGAAATTTTTGTTCCTTATATTGTTTAGCAGTATGTATTGGTGTGACAGAAGTGCTTCTAGAAGATTTTTGACCTTAAAATAATTCTTCTTTAAGCTTGCTGATGCTATAGTGCTATGAATTAAGTTTATGCATGACCACACCTGACAAAAAATCACCACATTTAGTTCCCAGTGGGAAACACTATTCTACAACTTTTCAAGGATGATACAGCTTGTATAGAACCAAAGCACTCAGGCCATTGTTTGAAAAACCACAAAAACAAAGCGTGAACATAAATTTATCTTATTAAGTAATAAATATTGCTTTTAGAGATATTTTTTAGATGCCTGTCTTTGACTTCGAGGTAATTAATACATTATGTTTCTGTCTGACCTCCCCTGCTTCTGTTGACAACAACTATTTTATCAACTCATTGTACATTGTCATTGTGTGCAACATAAAGTCCTTCCAGAGCATTGCCAATGTCCATTATAGGTCCCGCTGTCACAGCCATTAATCAATACCTTTTTCTGTGCACTTCCATCCATTATACAATCCTACAAACACTCATATTAAATTAAAGATTTATGGCATATTGTCTAGCTGAAGGTAGCCCAAGTTCTGACTCAGGTTTTATCCAAACTCAGTGAGCAAAAGAGGACAGAAGGACTACACTTACTTACCAAGTTAATCAGTGCTTTCCTTGATGCTTGATTAGTTTATTCTTATTTAACTTGATTTACAACCTGGCCACAAGCTGTCAGAGCACAGTAGGCCAAGCACTCAAGGATATCAGACTTCCTACTCATATACTACCTTGCTGATCTGAAATGAGCAATAAGTTCAACATCTAGGCAAGTCCTCCGTACAAGTTCATCATGTCTGGTAAATCAGAATTCCTCCTTGACAGCAAAACAATTATCACTTTACAAACTTTTAAAAATCAACCAAACCTAACTTTATGTAGGTGACAACATATTTGAGATTATTTTCACTGAGGGATGGATGTGCCTTGGGGTACCAATTTATTTTTACTTTTTAAAATTTTACTTTTCTCTGACTTTACTTTTCTCTGTCTTTTTCACCTCTTTGTTGTAAGGGGTTTTTTAATTTGTATTTAAACTCCTCTTTAACATTATTTTAAATATCCCAAAGGAGAGTAATCTTTTTGAGTCCAGACCTCACGGAAAGAATAATAAGAAATTTTCTTCACATACTTGTGTATTGGGTATAGGTGGCAAGGGTTTGTGGCAGGCGTGTCTGGCAGGAGGGGTGGCCTTGAGGGAAGAGGCCAGGGGCTCTCCTGTGTGAGACACAGCTGGTTCCTGCTGATTCCAACACACCAACTACAGGGCTCACAACTCACAGTCCATCTGCCAATCTAGTGGCAACTCTGGGAAAACATGTGCCATTATTTAAAAGAAATATTGAAAAAAGTGGGTAAAAAAAGAGCCCTGATATTCTGGATCTATTTAATCAGTCATATTATGCAGAAAATCTAACAGCCTATAAATGTGATTAGTCTGGAATTTAGATTCACAGCTAGAGAAAAAAATCTGCACCAAAATTTACCATACTGATATTGAGAGCTTAGGAGAGATTTCACTGATTCATCTTCTAAGGCAGAAAGGAAAATGGGTACATTAAAACTCCCAGAAGTTATGTGAAAGCTACATTAACTAATACTGTGTAAGGTTGTGGTTGGCATAATGTATCAGCTGGGCAATATTATCAGCTTGGTTTTACTGTCTTTTTATTCATCTGCTCTCAAATAGAGTGACACAAGTTATTGCTGCTTTCTATTTCTCTCAAGGTCTGTCACTAATTTTTTTTCCCTTTTTCTTGGATGAGTACAGCAATAAAAAATGCCTTTCCTTGAAGCGGTCAATTGATAGGTGTAGAAAATGAGAACAGAAAAGGACCATTTTGAAAAATGCCACAAGTAATTCACAAGGACAATATTTTAAGCAGCTCACAGAATTTCCTGCCAAATGACTACGTGAGACATTGATAGTCTTGCTTTGTTTTATGACCTCATTGTACAAGTTTAAGAACAAATAAAGGATTTTAGCCGTCTCCATTCTGTTACTATTTTATTTTGGCTTGATTAACTGCTCTTAACAAACTTTGTACAGAAAAGAATGATATTGCAATGTTTTTGTTTGATGGTGGGTTTTGGTGACATGATGGAGCTGTAATTTAAATTATGTTAATGAAATCCCTTTCTTTTTTGTCAGCTGAAAGAAGCAATCATAAATACATACCCAGAGAATAGTCAGAACAGATTAATGTGAATATTTATTGCTGCTTTGCCACAGAGAGTTGTTCCACATAGTGAAGTATTACAGAAAATTAGTACATGAAATAAGGTTAAGAGACCTGGATTTCTTGGAAGGTGGCCGACATGCTAAGCTTGTCATCAACGAACAGAGAGAGACTGATGGATGTATAAGCACTGTCCTTTAAGACACTGTCAGATTGTTTATTGTTCCATAAGATCTGTCTTACTCCAGCTAAAATAATCAGTGATAGAAAACTAGGAGGTGCTCTGATACAATAAGGTAAGAATTTTAAAAGAACCTTTTTTTTTTTTTTTTTCCAGACTGTGAGTATTTGGCTGTAATACTGTGAACCCAGATTTATGTCAGGATTAGAGTTTAATGGTAGTCAGTGTCATGCTACTATCTCAGCATCTACCATATAGGACTGTCAGATGTGAGGCCTGTGAGAGGGTTGTACATGTCAGATGAAGCATCCATGGGATGTTCCTTACCAAAACAAAGCCACACAAAAAAACAGAGTCTGGTTTTGCGTGAATTGTTACAGTCAAAGGACTCACCTTTACTGACTACATCAAAAGTCTCTGTTTTCACCTTTTGCTACTAAAAGTAAATTTATGAGTTAAACAGGGCTAAGTAAAATAGATAAAGAATTGTACACAGAGTTCATATTTTAGTGATTTGGATACTCTACTGTATTAGATCATTTTAGCAGCTAATTTGTATGCTAAAAATGAGCCTGCATGACACTGGTACATACTTCCACTGCTCAAGGATCAGGCATGACTGAAGATTTACGCCCTGTGATATTTTGCATGTTTAGCTCTTATGACCTATTAGTAGTTTTCAAATTTTACTCCACGATTAATGAAATTTTATTTAACTCTTAGTTTGACAAAGTTGTCACAGTAAAACTTGCACTTACACTAACAAGATCTTTGTGATGTGTTTCTCTGTTTACATGAAGGCAGGTTATTTTTTTTATAAATTTTCTTAACAGAATAAATCTGACACTCATTACTGACATTGCTGCATAGCTTTCATAAAAACTTATCTTAAAGATATTGCAATTATGTCAAGACCATACAAATATTGTGGTTATTATTTGAAATTTACAGATAGTATGAAAAATAAAATGTGGTTTCATACAGAACTAGATTAACACTGTGTAGAACAACAACATATGTTCAAAAATGCATTAATTTAAACATTGTTTTTTTGTTTTTACCTTTAGATTGATGAGCTATCTGTCGTATTAAAATTTAGATCCTAGTAGAGTCACCAGATGAGTTCAGACTGTCACTGCTCTTATAGAGAACATGGATACAAAGGTTTCTGTTCATGTCAGCTTTGTCTGTCAAAGGACTGAAAGGTTTGTTTCCAGTTTCATATCTGCTGTCTTTTATTTAAGTACTTATTGTATTTTTCAGTCAGAAGAACTTCCTCTTGTACATTTCTTGCTCATTAAAAAATTTTAAGGATGAGAGAATGAAGGTGTTTTGGAAAGTTGTCAATCTTTTCCCTGAAAGTGCATCAATGACCTTTTATTTTGGTATAAATGAGCAGCCATGGTTTTGATTAAGAGGCACACATTGCTGGAGATGTAAGTTCCTTATCGATCCACAGGTCAAAGCTTCATAGCTTTGTTCTTTTTAACCCTTAGAAATAATTCAATTTGTATGATGCATGAGTCCTGGGTGTTAACAGAGACTGTTTTTATCACCCTGTAACGATCCACTATGTGCATGAATGCTTCGACATCAGTTATTTCTAATGGAGAGATGATAGCGAATCCTTCAAGCTTATTACAGTTACAGTTAAGAAATTAATGATTTTCAAAGACAAGACCTCTGTGGTGCAATTACAATGATGTGGCTTGGGGATGTTCCACCCCAGAGAGACATCTGTGGTAGTTTTAGGTCTGCCTAACTTTTCTATGAGGAAATCGCTGGTTGAGATAAGGATATAATGTTAAGAGGCCATTACTAAAACAGTGGCTTGAGCTGTTATCCTGTGCTGGTTTTGTCTGAGAGAGAGTTAATTTTCCTCAGAGTAGCTAATATGGAGCTATGTTTTGTATTTGTGCTGGAAACAGTGCTGATAATTTAGGCATATTTTAGCTATTGCTGGGCAGAACAAAAGGTCTTTTCTGCTTCTCATACTGCCCCACCAGTGAGCAGGATGGGGACGTAGGAGGGGCACAAGAAGCTGGGAGAGGGCACATTCTGGGCAGGTGACCCCAAACAAACACAGGGATATCCCACAACATATGACATCATGCCTAGTAAATAAAGCTGGAGAAGAAGGAAGTTGGAACATTCAGAGTCATAGCATTTGTCTTCCCAAGCCAGTTACATGTGATGGAGTCCTACTCTCCTGGGGATGGCTGAACATCTGCCTGCCCATAAAGTGGTGAATGAATTTAAATGAGGAAGAGAAAAAACAACAGTATAGATTGACTGAATGCTTCCCTTTTTACATTATTTTTTCACTATTAAGTGCATGACATGGCTAGGATGGCTAGTTGCTTTCTCTTCTACACACAGTTCAGGACTGTCAGGTTTTCCTGTGCTGTGGCTTGCTTCCTCTGTAATAGCTTCTTCTTCTTCTGACTGCTCCTTGCTCTGCTCCAGGGCCATCACTAACTTCTCTCCATGGGTCTTTATTCTTCAAGCTACTCCTTGTTATGCCTCCTTTCATTAGATGCTCCTGCTAGTCACTACCATCAGATACCCTTTCCACTGCCTGAGCCACAGCCTCTCTCAGGAGGCACTCTGGCCCGCCACTGCATTAACTGGCATTTTCCTTTATTTTGGCTCCAAGGCCTGGGCATCACTGTGGACCAACAAAGTGCACCACATGCTTAAACAGGTAACTTTCTGGGTTCACTTTACGGCTAACAGGAGACTTTAAAACTCTATTTTCTACTCTTATGTTTCCTTTCCAGGCTGGATAATTTTCATGTCAATACCATGATGTTATGTGCTATACCTTTAAGCATAATTACCTGCTCTGGATTTCCATGTACTAATAAAATCAGAAACCTTTCTCAATTTGATTACATGCCTTATCTTTGTTTAAATCATAAATGGCTCACTGACACAGTAAAACATCTATGGATATATATAAAATCATCAAAATAGTAATTATCTGGGCTTGCACATCTATCCTTTTCATTTGTCTCCCCTTCTCTTCCTTATGTCAACAAATTCTTTCTCTGTCTTTGTTCCTTCACTCTCCCTGAAATCTTTTCATCTGAGAGGACAGACACCTTTATCTTTAGACTTCAGCTTGCAATGTAGTGAGTACAATGTACTTCTCTACTGTGTCTGCAGCAGAAGATGGGGTTTTGGTATGCTACAGAATATGCTGCAAACTATATCTTCTTGAGTCTTGTGATTTCATATGTGTTTCTTTCAAAGTCACAGTGACTTGTCTTTGGCTGGAGGTCTAAAGAAGAATCCCTGGTCTAAAGAAAAATCCTAACTTTGGATAGTTAGCAAAAGCTTCATCCTCAGAATACTGTGGAAACACAACTTGAAAAGAGGCTGAAAGCACTGATGAGAGAAAAATCTATCAGAGACTGCTAAGTACCAGACACAGTCTTTGATTCAGGAGGACCCTAATTCACAAAACTTCTGAAACTAGGAGATCTCAGGAGACCCCTGTGGTGTTCACATAATCTTGACTCACCTTCTATTGCTGGAAACAAGGTAAGAACAGACCTTGACTTGATCCCAAAATTCAGTTCTTCATTTCTCATGTTTTGTCATGTAAAATGAAGAAAATCTGTCTATGCATAGGCTTATAAAAATTTTAATTAATTTATAATTTATATTATAGTTACATTTTCTACTTTGAATGCAAAACCTCATGAGCTGATTCCTGCTATTGAGCTGATACCTATGAGCTGACTATATAAGAAACAGATGCAATGGACAGAAGGAGGGACGAAGGTTTGATTTGTTGTGATTACTTACAGTTCAGAACTATATTTACAATGTTTTTACCAGCAATTAATTTGCCTGGCTAAAGCTGCCTGTCCTAGACACACACACCACACTTGTGTGCAGAGAGCACTGGTTGTTTGAGGATCTTGTGTCTGCGCTGCATGAAGGGTGCTCACAGGGTGCCCTGGTTTATACCATATCTATTCCATCATAAAAGAAAAACGTCAGGCATATCAGCATTACACTCAAATCTGCAGTGCATCACTCCAAGTATAGAGACTCTATAAACACTAGAAGTACCTCTGCAGAGTTACCCCTGTAGACATATTCTACGTCACTTGTGACAAGTTCACGGCAAGGAGAAAGGAAAGCTAAATAGGAGAGGAAATTCAAATCAGTATTAATTACTATTAATCAAATGGTGTTATAGGAAATAGGGAAGCAACGTGTGAGGTGATGAAAGCATTTTGACAACAAAGTGCCTTCCGAGCTCCACTCGGGGGACGTGGTTATTCACAGCAGCAAATAGGGTAAAACAGCAGCTTGGAAGAGAATCTGGGAAGCCTCTCAATGCGTGAAACAGTATTAAATAAAGGAAAGGTAGATTCATGTAAGGATAGATTATGTGTCTAATGAAGAAAAAGTAAATAAGTAAATACCAGGTGACAACTACACAGAAGAACTGGTAGGTTTGATAGGATGAACTATATGGGTAGAGTCTATATAGGCAGTTTACAGAATGAATTGCAGTGAGAAGCAATGTGAGACTATGTACACCTGTAAATTAAATGTGCCTGGGACTGAGCTTTTGCAATGAGATCAACAAACCGTGTCCATACCAATAAATGTTCTTTTTTCAATAGGGTAGTCTCATTCAAATTAACCAATGGATTTAATATTATGTTCATGGCTCATCTTGGGAGCCGTGCTCTGAAATTTGCTAATACAGTCCTATTTGGCCTGGATGAAATCTGGGCAAGACAAAATGTATGTATAAGCAAAAGAGAGTTTCAGTGCTCAAGAATGTCCCCATGCCTAGGTCTGTACCCCAGCAGCCTTTATTTACTAGAAAAGATAAAGCTGGAGGGTAGGAAGATAGACTAATGGGTAATGGTTGTGATGTGACCAACAAGAAGACTACAGTTCTTGTGAAAGAAATTGCTACAAGTGGAAATGCAAAACACATATTTAGAGCATGAAAACCTGAGGAAAAAGAAATAGGAAAGGTAAATATTAGCACAAGATAAAATGTATATGATTCGGAAAGATTTTATTTCTATTTTTTATAACTGATGGTGAAAAAGTGAAAAGAATGGATCTTTAACATTTGAGACTTAGGTATATAGACAGACATCTAGAGACAGACATATGGAAGAGGACGATGATAGAAAGACGGATGAAACTATTTAAATTAAAACCTCTTTAGGACAGACACGTGATGCAAGTTAATTATATATTAAAGAAAGTCAGAAAAAGCAGGGATGTGGAATTCTGATTTTTCAAAACATGGCAAGATTATCTGTAAAATTAGAGTTGTAATTAAAGAGTGACTTGCCTGGCATGTATAAGGCCATGAATTATACAGGAGACAACAGACGAGCATGAGAAGTAAAATAAGAGGAGACTTGAGATGACTAGATCTTGCTTGAAATGTAGCCTTTATACAGAGGGTATGAGGATCACTGCATTTTTCAGTTCTCAGCCCCTCATACTTGAAAGGGTTTTTCCTCAAATAGTAAAATCATGTGTATTTGAAATCAAAGGTTACTTGTACAGCTGGGGATGCAGTCAAATGCTGAACTGTGCTTTCTCTTTTAATAAGGACAGAGGTGAAATTACCACTTGAAAGTTCATATATTTTTTATTCCTATAACTCCTCACTGATTCTTCCACAGCTGAGAAAACAAAACCGACAATATCCTTGTCATATTTAGATACACTGTCGGCCAAACATAGACAAATGCAAAGAGAGTAACAGGTGAATGCACTCTTAGAAGCTGGTACAGCTTTATAATTCATGTCTGCAACAGGGTCACATCAAACTCTTCAATCATCCTCTGAAATATTAATTAAAATAATTGTTTAAAGAACACTGAAGGACTGTGCTTTTAGAATGCTTTTGGAAAACAAATTTAATGACCTCCTACTAAATTACTCCTTTTATTTCAATTAGAAATGTTTTTGTATATTTTGCTAAATTGATGAATTCATAATATTTACAGTTATCAGATCAAACTCAGGAGGAGGCTCTATTGCTCCAAGTGTTGTGGTGATTTGAGGAGACTGGCTCTGAATATTGGCTCTGGACTCTTCTCAGCCAGGCTGTAGCTTTCATCCAAGACATTTAGAAAGTACAAATCTGCACAGTCATTCACTTCAATAGCATTCTTTTACAGTTTTATTGTACTGCTGCTATGCCTATAACAATAAATATTTCTAAATGACTTGACAATTTGCAGCTTTTCAAAGGGGTTAGTCAAAAGCAGCTGAATTCCAAGTTCAATTAACATGCTATGAACCTGGCAAAGAGCACACAAAGGAATAAGGGTAAGGATTTTAAAATTATTTGCTTTACAGTTATCCCCTCTGGATAGCCTAAATTAAGCACAGCAGCCACCAGGCAAAGTACCCCGGGATTTTCTGTAACCACTTGAATCACCTGCTGTTTCATCAAAAGTTGAAGCTTTCCCAACCTCCCTGTTAAGGTAGCTCATCACTGTGTGGACAACCTTGGGATCCACATGCTTAGCTATAATTTGAATCTATAGCAGAAAAGGGAAAAAAAAAAAGAAAAAGAAAAAGAAAGAAAAATATAGTAGATGGTTAAAAACTAAATATTGGAATTTAAATGCCACCATTCTCATTTAGTGGCCAAAGAACAATTTACAGGATTAAAGAAAAAGAGCTTTTAAACTTCCTTGAGGTTGCTTTATATAGTTCACAAATGTAGAGTTTATACTGAGAAAAAAGCAACTATATTACTGGTAAAATAATTCAATAAATAATACCATCCAGTGAGGCCCCAGAGAGTTGAAAAAGAATCCTAGGAGGATATATAGAGTCATATTAAAAAAAGAGTATATCCCTGACTTTCTGGATTGCTTATAAAGCCAGGTTTTTAAGAGCCTTTTTTCTCAGGTTCCGTGACAAGATAATTGTAGTGATAGAGTGCTGACAACATAGAGGTACTATATGCCATTTCCATTCAAACACTGACATTTAAAATGCTATCAGAAAAGATGCATGAAATAAAACAGTGACTTTCTATGTTTCTTCCTAAAGCTCATAAGTATGAGTCTATAGAAATAATCACTAATACTTTTAAATTATTTTATAGAATTGATTCCTGACAGTTTCTTACTTTCAGAAAATATAGAAACAGGATATTCAAGATGTTTGCAAGAGCAACTGAAAGGTGAAGTCATTAATATAAAGCTGTTACAAGCATCTGAATCAAACCACTGTAGTTTAAAGGAACTTCCAGACTAGATGTTGATATCACTACCTAGAAATCATTTGTAGAAGTAGTTGCTGGCATCAGCAAGAAGTATATGAAATATGACTACTGATTAGTTTAAAAAATGAACAACAGTATTAAAGCATGTGACAAATTTCAAGATCTATACCACGTCACACATATTTACTGACATAAACTGATGATTGATAGAACAAATTATATTCCTCTTGCAATTTGAAATGCCCTTTGGCACTTTATTCACATTAATCTTCATTAGGGTGAGGTGTAGCATCAACTCTTTAAGCAACTGCCAAAATCTTGCTATATTTTCCTCAAAAAAAAAATCTCCTTGCTACCTTGCATGATAAAAATGAAGAAAATGAAGATATAAAAGCTTTAGGGAAAAAAAATCCAAATATCTCCCTTGACAGAAGAATTATTAGGATTTTTCAGTGTTTTGTTGGGGGTTCTTGATTTTCTCTTATAAATTCTTATAATCTCTTGAACACAGCCATGAGATTTACTTTTCCTTTAGCCTTACATAAAGAGTAACCCCTATTTCTTTTGAATTTCAATGGAAAGATATGAACCACCTCTAAAATACCTCAAAATTCCCCAAAAGAATGTGTGAGATGGAAACAAAACATAGGAAGTTGTTTCACATTTATTTGCAGCAGATATAGCAGAACAAGTATCAGTGTCTGCCCTACCACTTTTTTTGATCTCTCCTAAGAGTTACATGGATTGAGTCTGCAATAAATTTTGCTCGCAGATCCTTTCTCATTTTTTACATACAAATAATAAAAGCAAAGATGAGGGAAATATACAAATAAACCCCCCAAATCATAAAAAAGCCAGGAACCAATCTAAAAATTAAATTATTAATTTCATTACCTTGGAAATACATAATGAAAAACTGGAAAAAGGTTACAATTAACACTAGTCAGAAAAGTGAGGACTAGACTTAGGGTTAGGGTGAAGGGAGCCCCAAAGCCTACAGCTCCAGGCACACTGGGGATGCAATAGGTGTGCCTAGGGGACCATGGCACTGCAACAGCATTGCTCCCCAGTCCCATCTGGGCTGTCCTTGATGCTTTGCCAGTCAGCCTCACCCCCACCTTTATGACTATCATTTTGAGGCTGCTAAGAAAATTGTTGAGTAGATACATGTTATATTTATATTTACATATATTTATGTAGTAGAGTTTGTGATTTTTTTTTACATCGCTGATTTTTTGCTTAATCTAAGCAAAAATTGTCATATCTTTCATACACAGGAAATCCTCTCTTTTTTTCCCAGTAATTGTTATTGTTCAGTATGGGCTAGCACATACAACTCAACCTTGTCCTACTTTTACATTCTCTATTTCTTTCCTATGTTTCTACAGACACTTTTTAAAATTTTTTGCAGTATCTACCTCTCTTAACAGAATTAATTTTTAGTATTACTGTAATTCTTGTTCAGCCAAGGAGTGTTTGTATTTTTCATAGGCTACATTATATTCCATTTACTGTGGTTTGGAGACCAGGGTCCTGGCTTATCAGTCAAACAACAGTCATATTAAATTTAAGCAGCCCTGCACCGTTCCTTCTTTTTCATAACACCAACAAATTTTAACTTCTTCATCTAGTTTTACTTTCTCAACATGGATGTACACACCAGTCCCTTTGTTCTTCCCTGTGTTAGGTTTTCCTTATGATAGCCAATGGCTTTTGCTTACTACAGGTGAGTACATAATAATAATAATAGCACGGGTCTTGGTACAACTCTTACCCCAAATCTTTACAAATCCTTAATTCCATATTCAGCAATACACTTAGAGAGACATATAAGATATGCTGTACAATATTTTCGTAGACAAAAACACAATGCAGTACTAATGCCTATTAAGTCACTAACTAAATCAAGGAATAAACGGAGGAAAATATTTTCACCAAGAATGTAGTAAATTTCATCTGTAAAATTATTAATTACTACAGAATTCCAAGTTTGGCTTTTATTTGACTCTTTTTCTGCACTGATGTTTCTTTGTACTACTTGCTCCTCCCCTAATATTCCTGTTCTCTCTAGACCAATTTTTGCATTCTTAGCTCTAGAATTTATGATAAAAATTATTTTAAATACAGTGAAACCAGATAATAATTTTAACCATTGTGGTGCTTAACAAATAAAAGCTCATGCACAATCATGCCTTTTTTTACATCAAATCCTAAATGACAGTTACAGTTTGATGCACCTGTGAAATCACTGGCTTACTTACAAGTGCTAAACTCTGTCCCCAGAGGAGGAAAGCTTAAAATAGTGGAAAGAGTAAGGTTAGAAAAATGTACTTGGACAGTGCCAAACATATAGAAAATGTCTCTGAATCCCAGGTTACTTTAGAAATCAAACGCTGCTATTTGCCAAATGATTACTGCTGTCCAGATAATAAAATTTCAGTTTGTTCTCCAGACTCCCTTTTGTCTAGGGAATACTCTGACTTTGGTGAGATGCCTGTCATTTGAGAAAGCTCTTAGCTTTTAGCTACTGTTCATATTTTCAGATTCATGTACAGGGCTAGAGGCTATCTTGCAGTATTTGGTATTTTCCAGAGGAGCATTTTGCACATGTTTGCATTTTTTTTTTTTTATCATTCCTTCTAATCTGTTTTGTGGGTGTAAAATCAGCAACAGATGTGAAGAAGCTAAAGCAGAAAGGCTAAGATAAAAAGAAAACCACTTGAAATACATTTTAAAAAAACCCCTTAGTGTCTGAATGTAGCAAGATGTATTTATTTTTACACCATATATTACACATCCTATAGTGATGTTTTACAGCCTAAAGGTCAGATATTTTATTTTTGAATCCATCTCTTTCTGTGTAGTGTAAGAAGAAATAAGTTTGGTAATTTTAAATGTAACTTTTAGAAACTTGTATCTTTAAAGTCAAGTTTCAGATGAACAAAATTAATCTCATAATTGAGGGAGAGTGAGAGTAAAGAGTCATAGAAATATTCAGACTGTGGCATTACTCACTGTTTCCTTCTGAGTTAAATGAACATTTCCAAGAGTAAGAAGGTTGAATTCCTACAATCACTGAACAACAGCAGCAAAAGCACCCTAAAAATCTTCTTTCTCTTAACAATTTTCTAACTCTAGGAATACAGCAACTATAAATAATTTGGTACTTTATGGTATTTCACAGCAGGAAAACATTGCTACTGTCAAATAACCAGAGAAAGTTTGAATATGAAACATGAACCCTAAAAATAATGGACATGCATGCTAGTGTTGCAAATTGTATGCTGGAGGGTTTCCAGAGGCTTCTATATTCACTATAAATCTTACTGGTGACAGATTTTCTGTTCTGATGACATCTCCTTCATCTGTGTATTTCTATGAGTATTAACCAAACCATTCAAATGGGGTTCTAAGTGACTATCAAGTTACATGATCAAGTACATTGCAAATCTTAATACTAAATTTACTTGAAGATGTACTGTTAATGATACTGAGGCTGAAACACCCCTCCTTAAGACAGACCCTCTCATTAATTTTAGTGGGTATTAGTTTCTGTGTCAAGCTTTCAAAAATTTCAGTTGCTAAAGGCTGCAGGAGCATTATACAGGAAAAGTGAACTATCCAATGTGACACCTTTTGGCTTGTATAAAATTTAGGACAATAAAATTCAAATCCCTGTCTAGACTGTCTACATGGCAATAACAGTAGATACAACAACTGCAAATTATATACAAGTATGGATTTTAGAAATACAAACAATTATAAATATTTTATCAGACACTAGATCCAGAGCTCATTCAAATTTTGTATGAAATGTGGATCCAAATATTACATCCTGTGTACATTAAGTCAGAACTTAGAATTACAGGAAATTCTGAGTGCTCTTCAAGCATTGTGATTCACTAATGTAAGCTCTCACCTCATTCCCACCTACAACCTGCCACTTAGTAGCTTTTTGATGCTACTGACACATGAAGGAAATTCTAAATCAGAACTTTCAACTAAATGTTATTCCAATTTTAAAAAGCCATGCAGGGCTTTGTGAGCTCTAAATGGTAACAGTTCACACAAGATGCAATGTCGTTTCCTTCTCTTAAGTATTCCACTTCAGAATGTCTCCCCCAGAAAAAGAAAAAAGACATTTTTGCTTCAGCCCAGTCTTTCCACCTAATAGTCTTCTGGAAAAGAAACTATGGAGACACCGGGACTTCACTTTTGCACTCCCAGTTTGAAAAATATTCTCATAGACCAAGGGAAGACACAACTCCCAGCCAGCAGTATCTGTTGCCAACATGCCATCCAAGAAGAAATATATTCACGATTTTGAAGGTCTACAGAGTAAGTTAAAAAACAAAAAGAAATGAAAGTGACAATTGAACAAGGTTAGCAACAAATCAACAATAATAACAAAATTAACAAAATGTACAACTAAGAGGCCTGGCATTTCCTCCCTAGATTCATATGGATTTCAATTTTTTTTAAAACATGTTTCTTGAGACTGTTATCAATTCTGATTTACTTTGTAGTTATCTGTTGTTGCAGTCATAAAAGTTGTATAATAAAGTGTTTCTTACGGAATGCAATGAGCAAACAGGATCTGCCAGGAAACAAGCACCTCTATCCAAAATTAGAATGTAACACTGCAGCGAACAGATGCCATGAATAATATTCATTCTAGAGAGGTGTTCACCACAAAAGTATGTATACATATATTTGTACTATTAGAATCTTATCTTAATCTTCTTCCAAACACTATAAATTAGAATTTAAAAAAAAGGAAAAAGAAAAAAGAAATTAATCTCTTGGCTTGATGGCACTGAAAGTAAAATTTTGACTTTGCCAGTTTATCTTGCAACTGAGTAAAATAAAATGTCATAGCAAATTTCTTGAACAAATATTCTGAAATGAAAAGTCACAATGTTTCATCAAAGAAAACATTTCAGTTTCATCAGTTAAAACATTTTGACTTCATTGAAATTATTTCAGCTTTTTAAAAGAAGTACTATTGAAATCTAGTTGCTTTAATTTTAATGAGGTGATGTTCTTCAATGAAAACAGTATTATCTCCAAACATTTTATAAGAGTTCAATTTTTCTTTTCATGTTCAGTTTTTCTTTTCATATCTGATGCAAATGTACATTTGAAATGAACAATTTACAATTGGAGACAGAAAAGTGTTGTCTCCATGGAAGATGTCATGACTTAAGCCCAGCTGGAAACTGGGCACCACACAGCCTCTCACTCAGCCTCCTTCTCCCTTCCCTCCAACTCAGTGGAATAAGGAGGAGAATCAAAGTAAAATGTGTAGGTTGAGATAAGAAGAGTTTAATAAGGAAGTAAAAGCTGCACACACATGGAAAGAAAAACAAAGAATTAATTCCCTTGGGCAGGAAGGTGTTCAGCCATTGCCAGGAGAGCAGAAGCCCATCAAATGTGCTGGTTACTTGGGAAGACAAATGCCATCATGTAAATGTCCCCTCAGGTGCTCTTTCTTCCCCATTGCTTTATATACCATGCATGATTTCCCAAGGTTTGGAATTTCCCTTTGGTCAATTTTGGTCACCTGAATTTCGGTCCCAGCTCTGTTTCATCTCAACCTCCCACAAAACCCAACTTCCTTGCCAGTGTGGCAATATGAAGAGAAGAAAAGGCTTTGGCTCTATGTAAGCCCTGCACAGCAATAACAAAAACATCTTTATGTTATTTGGCACAAATCCGAAACACAACCTGTACTAGCTACTAAGAAGAAAAGTAGCTCTACCCCAGCTGAAACCAGCACAGAAGAAAAGGAGGTGGGGAAATTAACCTACCAGACATTTCACAAGCTACATACATGACTACTGCAGCAAGAAATTTGTTTCAAGGAGAGTCACATAAGAATGATGGAGATTTTAACCCTACTTCAGACCATATCCTATTATAGCCTATTGTATATTATTTTTCCCAAATCCAAAATGTAAAACAAATGTAAAATGAGAAGAATAAGGGCATCTACTATGAGACCCTGCTTATCACTCTATTGTCTGTATAAATTATACTCAGAAGAGCTTTTCAAATTTCTCTTGCCTTTTAAGAACATCCCACCACAAAAATATTTTGCAACTAGCACTGAATTAAATCCATTGTGCTTTCCTGTGACACTGATGAAGGAATTGTGTTCTGTGTTTTCATGACAAACACATCATTAGTGTACATACATTTAAGCTGATTATTTCATTCAGCAAGAAGGGACATTAGGGTTAGAATGATACAAAAGCACAAATCACACTTGATGTTTCCCAAATACCAAGCTTTGTGTGATCCAATCAAGATTTCATCAAATGTTTCATTAAACTCAGTCACGCGAGCCTTGCTGAAGCCAGATGATCTCTCATTATCAACTAGGAGTAAATTACATTCATTTTTTAACTGAATTTCAATGAAACTCTTCCTAAAATACTTGGAAGCTAAAAGGGAGATAACTGTTAAAACCACAAAATTGGAACTGTGTTTTTCCCTAGAAATTAAATGGTAAGCAGAAGAAATCAGCATTGTAAATATTACCGATCACAAAAAAATTTAGAGTATGATACTAGCAAGATATGGTATGATCACTAATCACTAAAAGGAATTAATTTTGATTTACTCCTAATTTGTATTACAAAAAGTATCATTTTAATTTGAACAAACAATAAGAAAATGATTCCTGACTAGGGAGATAAATTGCATGTTAGTAAACAGCATAAAAAATGCTGCATATTTCCTCCACATAAAAGTTACATTTTCCATCTATTATATGTAAAATGAACAGGGAAAAGACCTAAATATACATATTCAAAAGCATGAATGAGCCTCTCATTCAGAGGGTGAGAAAGAAAATGCTGAAAAGAGGAGTCTCTGCGGCAGGCCTTCCCGAAGTAGATCCCATGTTAACAAGTGCTAGACAAGGTGCATCAAAGGCAGAAAGAGACTTGCCTATCCACTGAACCCCTAGCTCTACACCGGAGGGTATGCTGAGTGAAGGAATGGCTCTCATAACCTGAAGATAAAATAATTTCTAATCAAGGGAGAAAGGGTATTTCTAAGCTCTGTATTGTGAACTCCAGAACTGGAAATCATGGCATTAATTTAGCTGAAAGTACAAATGTAAGAATCCTACTTCAGAAAGTACCTTAGACATTACAGAACAATGCACAGTTGGCAGGGATCCAGCTCTCTGAGGTACATGTGAAGGCAGACCTAGTTCTTTCCTGTCGTTGTCCGCTCAGGTCTGTGAGTCCGCAGCCTGGTTTTCATCACTCCAGTCACACCCATTAAACCTTTTAGCAGGCACTGGTAATGCACAACTGCACACTCAAGCCACGTGTCAGACAGGTAAAATAATGTGTTTACAACTGTTTTCAAAACCAGCTGATTATACTTAGCATGCTATACTACACTGGGCACACCTGACAGGATGGGGATAGCAGGTGGCTTCAGGGTTGGGAAGAAGCCACAAATTACACTCTACTGGTATCAGAAGGAAAAGGAGGGCCAGAGTTGTGAGGACATACCAAGGAGCCACTCTTGGGGAAGACCCGTGGGGACAAGCATTTGGGAGCCCATAGCAGGAGATGTATTCTTGGGAGGAGGCACTTCATGCAGAAGAGGAGTGCCCCAAAGGACCTGCACATGACCCATGGGGAAACAGGGAAACCCCAGGGGACTGCAGCCCATAAAGGGCAGGGCTGGAGGCTGTACACTGAGAAGCACAGAGAAGAGGCAATGCCCAGGACAGAGCAAGTAGCAGCAGTAAGAAACTCTTACACATCACTCTGACTTCCTGCACGGCATATTCAAAGGAAGTTGGATGATCTGAGTTTAACCCACAATGAAAACAAAGTTGATAGAAGAAAGGGGTCAGGAGAGGTGCTCAGCTTAAGCTGAGCCTAGGAAGTGGGGGAGTAAAGGTGTTTAACTGTTTACATCTCTTTTTTTACATCAATTACAGGTTAGTGATTAGAAATTTATATTAACTTGGAATAAATTAAACTAAATGTAAGTTCCCTGAGGGAAGTCTGGTTTTTCTGCAACATATCTATAAGTTCTTATATTTTTAAAGGGAGTTTCAGTGTCATTCAATTGATGAGATCTATCAGACAGAGGATATAAAACTGCGTTATCAGCTTAATTATTACCATTAGTCTTCCCCTGGAAGAGGTCTGATGTATGACTAATTTTAAATATATGCTCAAGTGAAATTTATGGCCCTGAAAACCACAGCATATGTTGGGGACTGTTTGCTCTTCATTCTTTTTGTTTACATTATATTGCAATGGTTCTACATTTTTACAGTGGATACAAACTTGGAAGTATGTCTTGCTTCTCAAGTACCAGAATGTACACAGCATCCCATACCTCCAGCACTGTGTTCAAACCCTTAACTGCAAATTGGAAATTTAAACTGGGCACTTATTTGGAAATTGAGTGTAAAGAATGAAAAAGAAGGAGATGTCTGACTTGAAATAGTGTTATTAATGAGTAGCTGATAGGCCACAAAGCATTCTCTATCCAAGTACACTGAATCATTCAAGTAGTGAAAAATAAAGCAGTCATTCTGACTCTTACTGCAGTATAACCCCTCTTAGATATGACTTTCTAAAGCATAGATCATTCCAAGACTGACACCTCAGTATGTTGAGACCACAGCTTCTCTAATAATCTAATACAGCAGTTACGGCAAGTTGACAGGAAAACTGCAAGGAAATAGTGATTGATTAAAAGGGAGGTCAGGACAGTGCAGTTTCTCTCAATACTGATTAAAACAAACAAACCAAATATTACATGGCATTTAGGAACCAAAATTCTTTCCCTTTCAAAATGCAAAGAGCCTAATTAGACAACCATATGAAGAGACAGATGCATAATTTACTGTTGGATAGACATTACATAACAGTAGAATCACACTGGGAATTTCTAGTGTCAAAATTTTCCCAGCATATCTTATTATTTATTACTTCCTCAGGACTCCTAAAACATCTTTGACCAAAGTGTCCAAATATCTCCTTTTATGACCAGATGACCCTCCTGGTGGCAGAGGGGGAGGCTGTGGATGACTGGAGTGGATACCTGGACTTCAGCAAAGCCTTTGACACAGCATACTCCTGTAAAAGGCAATGGCTCGGACATTTTCATTCTTCACTGGGTTAAGAACTGGCTGGACAGCCAAGCCCAGAGATTGGTGATGAATGGTGTTGCATCCAGCTGGGGGCCACTCACTGATGGTGTCCCCCAGGGACCAGTGTTGGGCCCCATCCTGTTTAATATCTTTATTGATGATCTGGATGAGGGGATTAAGTCCTCCATCAGTAAATTTGCAGATGGCACAAAGTCCTGGAGAGCAGGAGGGCTCTGCAGAGGGACCTGGACCAGCTGTATAGATGACCTAAATCCAACAATATGAGGTTTAGTGAAACCATGTGCCAGCTCTTGCCTTTTGGTCACAGCAACCCCGTGCAGCACTACAGGCTGGGCATAGAGTGCATGAACTGCAGCCAGGAAGAAAGGGACCTGGGGGTACTGGCTGACAACAGACTGAGCATGAGCCAGCAGTGTGCCCTGGTGGCCAAGAAGGCCAGTGGCATCCTGGCCTGTATCAGGAATAGTGTGGCCAGCAGGACCAGGGAGGTCATTCTTCCCCTGCACTCAGCACTGGTGAGGCCACACCTTAAGTGCTGTGTCCAGTTCTGGGCCCCCAAGGAAGGACATTGAGATGCTTGAACACATCCAGAGAAGGGCAACAAGGCTGGTGAAGGGTCTGGGATAGAAGGCATATAAGGAGTGGCTGGAAACTGGGCTTGTTTAGCCTGGAAAAAAGGAGACTTGGGATGACCTTATCCCTCTCTACAACTGCCTGAGAAGAGGCTGTAACCAGGTGGAGGTCAGTCTTTTCTCCCAGGCAACCAGTGACAGGACAAGAGGACACAGTCTTAAACTGCATCAGGGGAACATTAGGCAGGAAATTAGGAAATACCTTTCACAGAAAGAGTGATTGGGCCCTGGAATGGGCTGCCCAGGAAGGTGGTGGAGTCACTTTCCCTGGAGGTATGTAAAAAAAGACTGGACGTGAATGTGACACTTAATGACATGTTCTAGTTGACAGTGTGGTGTTAGGTCATAGGTTGGACTCAATGACCCCAAATTTCTTTTCCAACCAAGTTAATTCCATGATTCTGTGAAATAAATGGGAGGACCTGGAAGTCCTAATCAGGCATGTGATTTTTTACTGTCCAGAAATTCTCAAAACCTTAGATGAGAATCTCTTCATAGATAGCCAGTATCAGTCTATTACTTTCCTTAACATGGGCTTTGAGTAGAAGATGCTCTCATTTGTTTTTTTAAGGTTTTCTCACTATTTTGTACTACAATAGAAAATTAAACATAGCATAACCTCAAATAAGAATATTTTTATGAAAAGAATGTGTTTCTTCATGACAAAACAATTCCAGTTCTACATACAGCTAATGATAGGAATGAGTTGAGTTGGAAGGGACTTTGTAAAGATCATACTGTCCAACTCCCCTGGCAGGGGGGCAGAGACATCTCTCACAGCACAAGGTTGATAAAAGCCCCATTCAACCCTACTGTGAATGTTTCCAGGGACGGGGCATGGGCCATGGGGCATCCACAACTGTTCTAGACAGCTTCTTCCAAGGTCTTGTCACCTTTATTGCACAGAATTTCTTCCTTATACCTAATTCAAATCTATCCTCTTTCAGTTTTAAACCATTACCCCTCGTCCTGTCACTACAAACTCTGGTAAAAACTCTTTTTCCATCATTCCTACAAGTTCTTTTAAGTATTGAAAAACTGCAATAAGGTCTTTCCAATCCTTCTCCTTTCCATGCTGGACCTAGAAAAAAATTAAAAAATTCTGCCCTGTGCAACAGACCGGTTTGAATGATAGGGTTTTTTTGTTTGGTTTTTTTTGGGTTTTTTTTGTTGATTTGCTTAAATATTGCTAACAGTTTGACAAAATACTGTGAACATCCTCACTCTTTTATTCCTTCAGGGATTAAATGTAGTAGTCAACAAGTAATCAGTAAATATAAATGAGTTAATTATTCTTCCCTGATGGTTAGAATACCATATGATAATAAAGGTATAAATATTGACTGCAAACCTGTTGTGACTATGTGAGTCCTTTGATCACCTCTGAACTGATGTGAAAAAGATAATTCTTTAGGGATAGATGATTTCCAAAAAGTCAAATCTAGTAGTGGTAGCACTCTACGGAAATAAGGTGAAGGGTAGGCAGCAAGGTGGAAAGGAAAGAAAGCAGGCCATTCAAGGGACCTGATATTGAAGCAGATGGTGCAGGGTCTCATACTCCGTGCAGTCACTCAAAATACTGGGTACAAATCTCCTGAAGGTAGATGAAGTAATATACCCACTCTCTATAAGCAATTAGAAATTCTTACATTTCCTGTTTTCAGTGGTAGCTCAAGTTCAGTGTGTTTTCTCATCACAGGCAAAGGTTTACGGTAAGTCTCACTTCATGGTTGAGACTTGTGCTACTAAATGCAAATTCCATACTATGGCACTACCTTTCATTTGTTTTTAGCAGCAAATCTGAGCAAAAAGTAAAGATAACACAACACTTCTGGCAAAGAAAGGTGGCTGCATGTCTCAGATGGAACCTGCAAGTTGCGACTAAGTACATGAAACAGAAGTAGTTCTGTTTGCCTGACAGTGTGAAGTGGTCCATGTGTTATGTATTTCTGAATTCTGACTTTGAATTTGTCAAGCACACAAAATACAAGTAAATGTCTTTTTTTGAAGGCACAGCTTTATAGGTGTATATATATGACATTGAAATTCTCTAATCTAAGAAATTGTTTCAGTTCAGTTAAACCTAAAACAAATGCAATGATAAAATATGGTTGAAAGTTATGTGGAGAAATGATTACTCTTTTGAAGAATTAAACACTTGAAGTAAATTGTTGTTCCCTTCTTTCAAATGTATGCGTAAGTATTCAAAAGGCAAAAACTTTGCATTTGATAGTTTAAATATTTTTTTGCTTCTTATTAGATTTAATAGAAAGAAAATAAGTTTCAGGACAGAATTTAACAAGAAAATTTTCTGCAAAAATTTCCTAAAACTAAGACACTATTGAAAACATTTGTTCTAAAGCTGTCATTTCTGAAGAGAAGCTTCATTTCTGTGAAGTTTGGAACCTATCTGAAGTGATTCTGGTATGATCTAAAGTGCTGCAGATGCTGTATGTGCTTCAGTAAATAAGATGCAAAACTCTGATTAAGACCGTTTCAGTTATTTAAATTCTTTTTCTATGTTGATTGTCAATGTTTTATAATCCCTTTTGTAATTTATGATGAGACATTTTCAATCATCTCCTTTTTCGAGGTCAGAGAAAATTTGGCAAGGAAATGTCTAGATTTTTAGTTTCTGTTAACAGAAAAATCTACTTTGAAGGGGTCACATAAATCCATGAGGTGTAGGAGATCACAGATTTATTTTTATTTCATGTAGTGAAAACACACCTGTGGAAACAGCAAATTAAGTCGTGGTGACGCCAAGCACCCTGAGGAGTGAGAGAGAAGGATGGTTATTACACAGTTAGGAAGCAATCATGCTGCCCTCTCTTTCTGTCCATACGAGGCATTTCAGCCTGGTTCTGGAGCAACCACCTCATGGCAGTGGCTGAGGCAACCACCAGCACACTGATGCTATTTCTGTTTAAAAACCAAAATCAGGTGAATCTTTTCAGTGCAGACAGGCACACTTAAATGGAGTCTTAAATTTACATCTTTTCTTGTGCTGCTCTTGAACATCCACTGACAAAATAGCTTTTCGCTTCTAAACCAAACCTTTTAAGAATGACAAAACTACTAATTGTGCTATATGTAGGTCTGATCTGATCCTGATACCATTGATATCAACAACAATTTGGCAATTTAATTTCAGTGGGAAGATCAGATTGATTAAGCAATGGACATTAATAAAAAATAGACTTAGTAGAGTTTAAAATAAGGCAAGTATTCTGCTTCAGCGATAAATTCTGAGGAAACCTAAGTACTTGTGTGAGCACTCCATAATTTAAAATCCTGTATTTGTTAAGGTACAAGGAAATGCTTTTTGTTTTGTTCATCAGAAGATTAAATAAATAATTCTGCTGTTGAGAAAGAAACAACTAGATAGAGAGATACTTTACTCCCACTTTAAATTCAATAGGAACTCAGTCTGGGAGTAGGGGTACTTGTAGAGAAAGTAAAATACAAAGTGAATATGCAGTATTTTATTAGGAGGAAAAGGAGAAGACCATTCCTTTTATAGACAGGCTTTGAATTACCTTAACCATAATCAGGCTTTGATCCCAACATATGATCCTACCCACCTCAGGCAGCCAAGCTTACCATTTTATTTCCAAATATAATCCAAGAAAAACGATCATAAATTAATTCTGAGATATATTGATCTTCCCTGGCATACACTGTCTGTCTAATCATCTCCCAACAGAGGCAAACAGTTAGGCAGAAGCAAACTGCATACTTAAGTGCAGAAAGAACTGTCTTGCCAAAACTTTGTAGTGTAGATAGGCTCTACCAGGAAATATGGCTAAGGCATTCTTAGAAAAAGACCCAGTTAGCTCACAACAGTAAATGTTGCCTTTACAGGAGAAGTTTATATATCCAAAATAAGTAGAAAGTATATTACATTTTAGTTTTTCTGGTGTTTCAAATATATTTACTGGAAAGCAGAACTAGCCTTGATATTTTGGAGCATTTATTTGCTAAATTTAGCTCTGTGAAAGTTAATCTTACACTATGTATTTTGTTGCATCTCCCTTTTTAAATTTAAAATGCAATAGAAAGCTCCACTGTGGACCTTATTTTTTCTCACTCCCAGACATCAAATTCCTAAAGCACATAAACACTGGTTTATTTTTAATATGGCACTTGACTCTTTTACTCATCTCACAGATACATGCTGATACATAGGACTTTAAAGCCAAAAGATTATATTTGTCTGAGCTGGATCCTCATTAGTTTCAAAGAAACTTGCTTTAGGCCAGTAAATTTGTACTGAATTCACCAGCTGATCATCTGGTCTATAACTGGGGAGTGCTGAACTTATAAATAATAAAAACCATTCAAAAGAGACCACATAGACTTGATTTTTCTATAACATTTTAAAGTAGGATAAATAAGGCTGAAGTTAATGGGGTGAGCACTGCTGTACAACTGATGGCAGAAGATTACAGGAACATGAGCTGTTATTTCCCTTCATTTGACCCATCTTCTTCCATTTCATCAGGCACTACAGGAAGGACACACAGGAGCTGGTAACACTGATGTGTCATGCCAACAATCTGGAGTGCTGCCTAAGCTGGCGAAGGTTTAATGTCATCTGCAGCTCTTAACGATGCACTTCCACAGCAGGAAGACAGGGCATTGCTATTTGAGAGTGAAGAAATTAGCAACAAAATTGCTAAGACTGGAGTTATTATGACAGGAAATGTGTGTGTATGCACTAACACCAAAATATAAAACAATGGTTAAAGGGTTAAAGGGGTGCCAAGGTTAAAATCCCTGTAGTGAAAACATAGGAAATTGTTTCTAAAACACTATTCCCAGCAGTAAAATTGAGAAATGCATTATGTCAAGACTGAAAGTCTTGAACTTGGAAAAATCCAAGTCCAGCTGACTGTCAGCAAAGATCCTTTGTTGTAATACAATGAAGATGGCAGCAAGATTGCATTTTATCACATATACCAGCTCTTTTTCTGTTAGTTGCTCAGGAGAATAAATTGCAAACATATATTTCAAGGACACATGTAATAACACACACAACCACCTCCCAAAAAAACAAACTAACACCTAACCAAAAAAACCAAACTGGACAGCAGGCAAGAAATGTGGCCTAAGATCTATGGAGACTGAAGAAAGCAAGATTTTAACCCAAATTGCAATCATAACATCTGATAACTACTACAGGTTGTAGAGTTTGTCACTGCCAGTCAAGAAGATCCAGAGCTGCTGTGAGGACTCTACTGCCGAGTTGCTTCTGTACAGCACAGAAATGATCCTGGACAGGCCAGCTGGATACACATTTTGTTGGCTAACATCTTAACATATTCAATGCTATTTAGTATGTTTTTACCATGGTCGTAATGGTAGACCACTGAAGTCAATAGAAAGTTAATATTTCTTTTCTTCAGTTAAAGAAAAAAAAAAAAGAAATTAGGACATTGATTTTATACTTCAACTTTGGCCTAGAAAGGGAACACCCACAATAATGTTTCAGGGCAGATTGGCAATATGCATTTGAAGCTTTCTGACATATTCATATATATCTTTCATATTGCAAAGTACTGATGGGGCAGAGAACATCAAGATGTGTTCTGGTTTCTCCACTGTGACTTCTTTGCTCTCACCTTCCTGATTGTAGGCAAGTAAGAATTTCCACCTGTTTTCTCCACACTGAGTTCTTTAATGATCCTTGTTGGTCAGGTTTTTTCAGCATTTTTATTTTTGTTTTGGGGTTTTTTTTTTTTTTGGTGTCCCTCTCAATTCTCCCTGCAGTAAAAACCCTGCTGCATTAACAGCCTGGTTCTAGAAATCCTTTCTCTGCCAGAATCTTCCCAGCCTTCCATCGGGAATGGGAGGTGAGCGAGGACCACCCTAGTGCAGGAGCCCATGCAAAACCCATTTGCAGTGGTTCAGCCAAGCTCCCCCTGCTCAAAGCTGGCCCAAGAACAGCCCTTACTCACCTTAACAGGCTTTTAAACTTATGCCACAATACACCTGCTTAAAACCTCATGGTGTTTTCCTGTGTTAAGACCAGGTTCCATAATGACAAATGAAACGGTTTGGCACTTTGGTTGATGGTTTTGTTTGGCTTTTTTTGTGGTTTTTTATTTTTTTTTAATTAGTTCGTTTTTTTTTTTTTTCTTTTTTTTTTTTGCGGGGGAGTTGACGGGGGGGGGGGGAAGTGCAATAATGTTTGACCTAGAATTCATTTTCATCCGTCACAGCCTGCATCTCTGCCTGGTGGCACTTTACTCCTCAAGGAGACAGAACTAACCAGTGCCGCTGGAAGAAGCCACCTCTGACGGAAGCCCCGGGCCCGCCAAGTGCTGCGCCGGCCCCCTGGCAGCGGGCTGGACCGAAGGCACACGGTGCCCGGTGCCGGGCGAGGCTCTGAGCCTCCCTGCGCTGGTTCCAGCCCTGCGGGGAGCTCCCTATCCCCGTCAGGGCTTGTCTCCGTCAGACAGAGTGCACAGCGAGGAGGACGCGAGGATCTGGGAGAGGGGTGCCTTAGGCACGGGCAGGCAGGGCTGGAGCCAAACCAGGGCTGCAGAGCGGGGAGATGCGGGGCTGCAGAGCGGGGACAGAGCGAGCGGCAGAGAAGCTCCGACCACCGACACCTTTCGCGGCACCACCCACCCTCGCCCCACCGAAGGGTTGGAGGCGGGGAGGGAGGACGGGGAGGCGACCGAACTGGAGCCTCAGGAAGGGCGAGGAAAGGTGTTTCCCACCGTTTGTTTTTTTCAGTACCAGAGTCGCGAATAAAAAGTTTATGTTATTCGGCAGTATGTTAAAGCGGTGAGAGCTCTCGACCCGAGGAAGTTTGCCCGCAGCAGTGCCCGTGGGCCGTGCCCGTCCTCGGAAGGGCCAGCCCAAGGGCTGGGAGATCCCACGGGCCGGGGCCGGGGCCGGGGCCGGGGCCGGGGCCGGGGCCGGGGCCGGGGCCGGGGCCGGGGCCGGGGCCGGGGCCGGGGCCGGGGGCACACCGTGTGCTCCTGCCGCCATCCACCCTGGACACCCCGCAGCTGCAGGGCAGCCGGCACCTTTGGGCAGGAGCTGAGGACTGATCGCCATCGGTGTCTGACAAGCCTTGTAAACGTCTGGGCTTGGCGTTTTACGCAGACTGAAGGGGAAGGTTGTGAGGCATGCTTACTCAAAGTGCGGTAATCTTAACGCAAACAGTGTCGTCTCCAGGGGTGAGGGGTGGAGGTGTGCTCTGTGTGCATGCGCACTGTAAAAAATTTAACCCTGTTGTCTGAGAGGAAAGCTTGAGTTTACAATTCAAGGATATTAAAGTTATAATCATGCTTAGTTTATAATTGGGTGTGTATTCAAACAGGATCGTTTCAAGAGAAAGTGGAGCAGAAAGCTGAGGAGATCCAGAAAGAGCCGTGGTTGGAGATGCTGCTGGAGAAGTGCTCCCTGCCAGAAGAGATTTGGCTCTGAGCACTGTGGCCTGTGAACAGGTTACCCAGATTGGGGCAGACACAGACAACCCTACAAATCTGTCACCCACAAACAGCTCATTCTCATATTTTTATTATTTATTTAAAACTGATTTTGCTCACTTTTTATCACTGGAATTTTGGCAACTTTAAAAAAAGTTTTCTTTTACTGAAAATAAATCTAGTGTGTGATGAAGACTTTATTGTGTTTAGCAAAATTCTGTTTTCCCTGTTGTATTTGGGAGAACCAATAGAAGAGTTTCCAAAGTGTGAATACTAAATACTCACTGGCCTACTTTAGGAAAAGCATATTCTCACCTGCTAATCATAACTCTTGAGGAGGAAACCTTTCCTATGAATGTAGTCAAAAAATCAACTTTATATACTTGTATTTATGTCCTGAAGAGATCTTCTTACGAGTCTTCTGAGCACCCTGTCTAGCTTAGTGACAGAAACACATTTATCTTGTCAGTACTGCCGATCAATGTAGTTGCAAATGGAGGAGCTGTGTTCTGTTTTATCTTGTCTATCATCAGCAGAATTTCCAGATTAATTCCCACACGAGAGTCTTTTCTCTCAGAGTTGATATCTCAAACAGAAGCAGAGAAGTTAAAAAAAAAAGCTTGATTTTGAGATCTTGGCTCTTGATCTGGAAACTTTGTTTAAAAAGTATTCCTGGACTGGGAAAATGACTAAATTAGCTGTGTTTGTAGCTAAAGAATCAAAAGGGGCTGCACAAGGAAGAACAAAGGCCGTATCTCATTCAGTTCTGTGTACAGAGTACGTGAAGCTGTACAGTTAAGATAATTTTTCAGTGTCTTGATTCAACTGAGTAAAATAGGTGATAGCAGGTGTGGTATGTTGAGAAGTCTGTTTTTCATAGGAATAAATGAATGTTTTCCAAATGTTATTTAGGGCACAGTTAATTAGGGCATAGTTAATTAACTAACTTAAGTATCTTTGGTACTTAATGACTTTGGCCATATCCTTCTGTCTGAATTTTGTTAGATTTCTTTTAAGTCCAGCTTCCCTGTTGTCACCAGAAAAACATGGATTTGCAGTGCTTGTGATCTACTGTATCTGCTGCTCTGTGAACTATCAGTGGTGTAACATAGTTTGCTTCCTTACAGGAAAAAGTTTAGGATTGGTTTTTTTTGGTCTGTTGGGGTTTTTTGACTGCATTACAATTCAATGACATAGCAATAAATACACCATGCAGAATAGTGCTTGATGTCCTAAAAAAATAAAAAATAAAAAAAGGAATCTTAATATGTTAAGAATTTCAGTATATGATTTTATGTCTAGCCAGAGATTTCTGTATTAAATAAGCTGAAATCACACCAGTCAGAAAAAATGTTATATACTCATTAAAGATGGAAATGATGCATCAGGTTCAAGTATTTCTTACAGAATTCAAGGGTGGAACTTTCCAAATTATTATTCCTCAGATTTACTCAGAGCCTGCCTTAATCTGTAAGTAGCTGCTGATTTTTCATGATGTGCTTTACATTTACCATTGCCAGCATGGTCTATTGTCAAGTTCAAATCTTGAGAGACAATAGGAGTTATGTTGTAGCTATCTTGACTTTAGAGAGTCAAAAATGGGTAATATGGGTGTGCCAATGAAAGAGCTATGAAATAGCTGCACTCCTGAAGAGACAGTAATCCTTTACATACATTCCACTTGACACACTACTGAAGACTTAACTGTTACCTTTTTTTTTTTTTTTTAAATTACTTGAGCAAATGAATCACTTTCTGCAAAAAAGGAAGGAATGCTTTGGGTATCTAAACTAAATTTTTTGCTCAAAGATTGATTATAAGTGAATGAAGTCAAAAAGATGCAGAAGAAAGGGTTGATAAAGGCTTACTAGGTTATAGTTGAAAATGGCTGGAGGGAGGTCTTCATGTAGTAAGTCAGGTGTTAATGTGCAGACCAAAAGAATTTGTGTCTTCCTATTCTGATTAGTTAATGTGGTGAAGTGAAGGTCAACATCTTAGAGTCTTTTGCTTTCTGGGTTCTGTATGGACTCTGCTGCCATTTCTGTCTTTGGAAAAGGAAATGTACACAAGATGGAGCCTGTTTGTGTAACAATAAGAGAGGTATCAGCAAAGTACTAGGCTTTGTAATAATATATCTTTCAGCTCTCTCTAGCCAGACATTACTTAGGGATTGACTTCCCATGTATGTTCTGCAAAACACTTTCTTTTTTTGCAGGTTTTGGGTGAAAGTTTCTTCTATTTTGTAATAAGAATGAAATGAATGAAATTAACTGTACTGGTTCGGTTGTCTTCTTTATCATGAGATGGTGAAAAGGGCACTATGGAGGAGAAGAAAAGATGTTTAATTCTGTTTTTCAGTAAAATATTAATTTCTATATAGAAGTCATAGACCACTTTAAAAATCCCAAATGAACAAATGAGAGACAGAAAAGGAATAAGTTAAAGCCTGAAGAAAAAGAAATCTTGAAAATTAGTAGATGAAATAGTAGATGAGAATGCAACACACTTAAGTCTTCCTGAACTCTCACCTGAGTCAGATACCATGTCTCAACAGAGCTGATGGTTTGTGAAAGAGTGGAGCCAATATAATACGAGTCAACATTTTTCAGCTCAACAAATTGAGTCTTGAATGAAGTAAGCTTAAATACCTTCACTTCAGATGGCAGTATACAAATGTCACAAAGTATTTTCTGTTCAGGATCTGGTTAGAGTCTATCGAGTTCCAAGAACTGCATTGTGTCTGCAGACACAGAATTGTATCCCCACTAACTGCAGGACTGCCATGCTATAGCAGATGAACATGAAAAAGTAGTATTTTGCAGTTTTGAAAAAGCAATAGCAGATTTCAATGCATAGTAACAAATAAACCAACTCAAATACACCTCGTCTTTCCTTACTCAGAAGAGTAAGGAAAGTTATATTGACAGTTATATTTACCTTGCAAAATACTGTATGTTTCTCTTAGAAAGAGAAATTCATTCCAGTTTCAATTCTGAGATTTTATTTATATACTCCCCCTCCTGCCCCAAATGTATTTTTAACCAGAAAAAAAACACAGTTCAACTAAGTTTGTCGGAATATAATTCAGGCTGTCAGTATGTTCTATATTATTTTCTGCATCTTGGGTTCTGGCCTTTATGCTGAGTAGGCCAGAACTGCATAAATACTTGAGTTTTTTCTTTAAATCAATGTATTTAATATAACAAAATAAACTATATGATATAAATTTTAATTATTGTAAAACAGAATTTTATGTATGCAATCAGGGGAAATTTCATATATTTAAAAATCCTAATTTCCCAGTTCTGCCTGACTGTGAATTCAAGAATTTGGGTGTTCCTTTCAAGGTACAAGGTGTTCAGTGTGCCTCTGTCATCTCTGGAGTTTAACTTATGAGCTTCCAGCAAACAAACCATGATGTGTAAAACATGAGTGAAAATTCATGCCTGCTCTAGGGATGAACTTGAACATTCTATTTAATCAAAATGTATTTCATAATATACTTTATTTTTTGTAAAATGCTATTTTGAAAGGAGGAAATGAAAATGTTGAAAACTTTTAAAATTTTTCTAACCCAATGTTTACATTTTTATTTTAAATTTACTTTCCACTTTGTAATATGTATTTTTATATAAAATCCATGCAGAGAAATTCATGCAGGAAAAACATAAGAGTGCAACAGTAGAAGTTCAAGAAGACATAGCTTTAGGTCAAACTGGACCACAGAGAAATGCTGTTTCTGTTCATTTCCCTGCAGTGCAAATTCAGTATAAAATTCGGTGTTCTTAATAAATTGTTCTAGTGAGAAATTTAGCAAAAAAGATCAGGCTTTTTTCAAGGAAAAAGCTTTAATTAAACATTTGAACGTTTTTGAACATTTGAACATTTTACCTGACAGTTTCCATCCAAAGATGTGATACCTATTGTTAGGTAATCATTCCAAGAGATGACATTCCTCAGATGATTAATCTCTATCCTTAGGTCTCCTTTTTGCCCAATTTATCAAAGAAATTCATGTGCTTTGATGTACGAGAAAACCATAGGAACTGTTCAAAAATAATCTGCAAATTTTAAATACATAAACTGTTTGTAAATGCAAATTTATTGTCCAAATCAATATTCTTATCCTAAAGTATATTAAAAATCAAGCAACAGAGCTAAGTAGCAATTATTATCAAGGTGTAGGATTAACTTGCTATTTATTCTTGTGTGATCTGTAACTATCTATTATAGTGACTTGGTTTTGAACATCAATATGGAGAATTGAAATTTTTCCATTATATAATAGTACAAGGAGAATTTAGTCTGAATTACACTCAAAATTAGCATTGGTTTGCTAATTGCCATACACATGAGGACTCAATTACTGTGCTTCAGTCCACAAGTGTAAAGGAATATCTATAACCAGTAATTCAGGGTGAAACACTAACAAGCCTACAGGGATATCAACATTGTGGGGATTCCTCACCTCTTTGGAAGTTTCAGACTTCCTCTAACCAGTTTTAAACATACAAAGTACATATCTCAGTACTGCTGAGATATTTCTGCAAATAACCATGAGTGCCTCAGTCTGAAAATAGCATTTCTTAACAAATCTGTATTTCTAAATTGACATTTATCAATCCTCTCTCTCCTATTTGTTCATTTCTTTAGAAAAAAGGTTCATAGTCATTAGAAAGAGGAAAAAAAAAATCTTGCTGAAATTTAAGAAAGGCGATTATAAACCCAAACATTTTTATTCTCTCTGTTGTCTCGTTTTCCCATAGGCTCTAAATGAATCCCAGAACTTCTAGTCCATTTAAAATGTACTATTTATCTTTTTTTCCAGTTCAGTATTCATACATAGGAACTCTGAAACAGTGCCAGTGATTAGGTAGCCAAGCACTTAAATTTTTCCTCAAGTTATTTGTTTTGGAAGACCCTATGATATGGTGACATATATGGTAGTATGGTGGATATTATAACATTGGATGTGTACTGTTGGAACAGAGTATTATTCCATTCTCTGGCAATTTTGTACCCAAAACAATTCTACAAGGAAATTGAACATAGTTTCTCAGCTAATTCTAGCAAATTGGGAATTTTTTATTTTACCCAACAGTGATCATTGGTTGCAATACTTTCTATTCAACAAATAATATTCTGAGGTAAAAATGCTATTAAGTCTGGTTAACAGCAAAAACAGAGCTAAATTGTGAGCATTAGAATTACAGCTGCTCTCATTTGCACATAATCTTTGCAATACTAAGCACAGTAAGTTTTGTTGTAATGAACCACACTAAACAAATCTTTCAGAAATTACTTTATTGACTGACAAGACAATGCTACCCTGGTGCAGATGAAGGTAAATGGGCAGTGGTCTGAAAAACAGGGAGCCAAAGTGTTCCTGTTTATCATTGTAGGGGGAATGCTGTCTACCGAATGAAACAGTTTGTGGGACATATGGAGCATTACAAAGAATTTGTGATAAGTATATAATAAATTCTTTGATCAAAAATATATTTTTTTTGTTTGAAAACTGGATGGTGTTTAAATAATGTTATGGATCATAATGAATCAAAATGAAACTTAAGAGCCTATATAGTTGAAATATATTCTGCTTGAACAATTGAAAAAAAATTGATAATATTTTTCATCTAGATTTGGAATAAAGGAAAATGAAATCTTAGGCAGTAGGAAAGTATTTCCTACCCACCTGTACTGAAAAATGATTAATGATCTGGTGGAAAAAGTGTTACTCAAAACTACAGCTTTAGCAAGGACAGTGCTAGTTCAATGTAAAATTGGGAAACTCTACCCTGACATTACAGTTACTGATAATGTTCGGAATGGAAGCCTTGGTCAGTAGTTGCTGCAAGAAAGATGTGAGAAGGGAAGACAGTGGGAAAATTATTTCTTGACTGCTAGTTCCTTTGACACATACGTTCCTGCTGCATAAGGAAGTTGTTCTCTACCTATGAACATCAGTAGTGATGAAACTACCTATGAAAAACAGAATTGTTTTCCTTTCTTTTGTCCAAAGGTATTTTTGAATTCCCATTCATGATGAGAGGGAAGTGAGCCCTAATCTGTATTTCCAAATTCTGCTGATCCTACTGCTAAAGTATCTGCAACAAATTTCTGCTGCTTGCAGTAATGCTGATAAAGTTAATGGTCACTTAGGCAAAATAGAGCATTGATTGCAGAAATGTAAGTGCTTCAGAGAAATATGTGTCTTCATGAAATCAAGCCACATGTTAAGAAACTTGACGTCAGATCTCTTTGTAAACAAGTGTAATAACAATACAAAAAGACTCAAGCATTCTGGTTTATATTCAGTTATTGACAAGGAGTGATTGCTAATATGTGAGGTATTTCTGATTCTTCCAATTGTTATTTCAATGTGCTGGCCCTTTGAGAAGAAAAAACATTGGAGAAATGAAATAGTACTATGTTGCCTGTTTAAAGCATGTTGATCTTTTCTTAATATGTGGTAAAAATTCAGAGATGGTGCATTCAAGCTAGGAATTCATTAGCACTAATTTTTCCATGGCACATGTCCAGTTTGATTTGAAATCAACCAAATTGGAATCCACTAGGTTTAGGAAAAGGAGAAAAAACATTATTTCAACAGAGTTTTCCAATTATAAGATATAGTGGCTTTAAGTGTTGAAAAAAAAAATCCTGCATTTCAGGAAAAATTAAATTAATGAGGGTTTCCTTTTTTTCTACCTTCTGGAAATTTTTTATTATGGTTGCCTTCTGTTTTCTCTCTCAAACTCCTTTTTTTTCTTTCAACAAAACAACTACCTATCATGCTGTATATGTGATGAATAAATTTTAACTTTTCTCAAAGCAAAGATTAGAGATGAAAAAGACATTTATAATTTGGTCCTAAATAATTTCGCTCCAGTTTCAAATTGACAGTTTAGTATACCATCTTTCCAAAAATTTTCTTTCATACAGTGCAAGTGCAGATGATCCAGCAGCAGCATTGCAGGTGCATTCTGTCTGGCCAGTTCTCAGCCTTTTCATTATTCATTGACTCTGTCTTGACATTATCTTTTGCTATCTCTGCTTAATATAGTTTTTAAATTATATTCTACTTGGCCTGTTTTCATCCTCCTTCCACCTTTGTTTGTTGATATTTATCTGACTGTCTTCCCTATATTTATCTTTTTAAAAATTTGTGAATATTTCTGTTGTAACTTTTTAAAGAGCTTTAGAAACCTTAGGCATTTTCTTCCACTTTCCCCTATTTTTTAATTCCAAGAAATCTTAGGTACATTTGCTATCTACTCTTATTGATTTTTTTTTGGTTTTTTCTGCTCTCTTCTCAATATGTTTACCAAAGTACACTTTGGCTCCTGCTGTTACTAGTTCTTGCTGTTAATTTATAAAACAACATGATTGCATAAGATTTAAATACATGTATTTTTCAAAAACAACAGAACAGAACTTTGCTCCTTATGAGCTTTCTTTAAAGCAAAAAAGAGGTTTCATTTTTTTGGTAGTCACATAATGAAAAGAAATAAAAAACAAGGGAAACTTCTTCATCATTCTTCTTTATTACTATGTTGTGTACTGCATTTTACATTGCCCTTAATATTACCCATCTGATAAAGAAGAAAAAGGAATACTGACACATAAAATAGGGCTATTTTATTTTTGTCAAATCATAATGTGCTTCAAAGCACTTTTTTTTTTTTTTCTTTCTTCTGGTATAGGTCTAGTTATCTATTATCTGGAGTTCTGCCTCTTTTCTGGACATAAACAAATACATCTCCTGCTCAAAAGTCAAGTTTTGAACCTCATCTTGCTGACCCATGTATAAAGCCTTTCATCATGGTAGTCTCTGCTCTTGTCTGATGCTTATACTCTTTCATTATTTAAAAGCTCTTGCTTTTATATACAAGCATTTTGACTCTTTAAGAAGATGAGAATTTCTGTAGTAGCAGCATGTTTTTTGATGCTCCTTTCTGAATTCCTTTCAACTTATCTATACACTCCTTAGAAGCCTGCCTGCAGTATTTTAGGTGCGATTTGGTATTCAGACCTCAAAGAGTGACTTTTTATGTCTTTGTCATACTGTAGAATCATAGGACCATAGAGCCATAAAATCATTAGGGTTGAAAAGACCTCCAAGGTGAACAAGTCCTACCTTTGACACCAGCACCATTTAACTAAACTACAGCACTGTGTCATGATCAGTCATTTCTTGAAGAGGGATGGTGACCCCACCACTACCCTGCTCAGTCCATGTCAATGTTTGAGAACTTTTTCCATAAAGAAATTCTTCCTGTTGCCCAAAGTGAACCTCCCCTGGCCCAGCTTGAGGCCATTTCCTATTATCCTGTTGCTGGTTTTCTGGGAGAAGAAGGTGACCCTCAGATGGCTACAGCTTTCATAAGGTCTCTGCTGAGTCTCCGTTTCTACAGGCTGAACACCTGCAGCCCCCTCAGCCACTCCTCATAGGACTTACTCTCTAGACCCTTCACATGCTCCATTGTCCTTCTCTGGGCTCTCTCCAACACCTCAGTGTTTTTCTTGTAGTGAGGGGCTCAGAACTGGACTCAGAATTTGAGGTGTGGCCTCACCAGTGCTGGGTGACAATCTCTTCTCTAGTCCTGCTGGCCACGCTATTGATACAAGCCAGGGTGTCACTGGCCTTCTTGGCCAATTGGGCACATGCTGGCTCGTGGTCAGCTGGCTGGCTGCCAACCAGCACCCCCAGGTCCTTCTCTACTGGGCAGCTCTCCAAGCTGTAGTGCTGCATGGGGTTGTGATACAAGTGCAGGATCCAGCATGGACTTGCTGATCTTCATACCATTAGTCTCAGCCTATTGATCCAGTCTGTCCCTCTGCAGAGCCTTCCTACCTCCCAGCAGATTAACACTGCTGCCCTACTTAATAAGGGTGCTCTTCATCTCCTCATCCAGATAATGAATAAAGATATTAAACAGGACTGGATTCAATACTGAACTCTGGGGAATGCCACCAGTGATTGGACACCAACTGGATGTAGCACCATTCGCTACCACATTCTGGGCCCAGCCATCCAGCCAGGTTTTAACCCATCTGTCCCGTCAAACATTTCCCAAATCATATTGACTTCTCCTTGTTGCAAATTTGCTTTAGAAACATATACCTAATTGACTGTTCATCGTGACTTGAAGTCCTTACATCCGTGTTTGTTTCTAGGTTGTTCTCTCATAGAATTTTATTGCATATTGGTATTTTAGTTGATGCTACCTAAAACCAACATGTATATGTATGCAATGTGCTGCATTTCTTTAATCCACACGTGCCATGACTGCAATCTTCTAAATGTTCACTTAGGGGTAAATTGTCATAGATGTGTTAGTTCCACAGAGGAACAAGAATATGAAAAGCTTGTAAGATGATATTTAACTTATTACTCTATTCAGCCAAGGGAAAGGTGGGATATTTGCTGGTGCTCCACTGTGACTGCACATTTTGAGGTGGAAAGTTTTGGGAAGACATATCCCCACATCCATCCTTTGTTATTCCACAGGCAGAGAACATAGGTGGATGAACAGAGGGCAATGTGTGGATCTGCAGGAAAAGAGGAGGGATATAGAATGCTCACCACAAGAGACAAACCCTGACTCTCTTGTAATTTGTTACCAGATCTACCCCCCAAAGAGGGTGTATCTCTGTGTCTCTTCAAACCACACTATGAAATTCTAGGCTTCTTCCTTTGATTTTACTACACTTTTTACATTATATATGTTTCCATAAGCAATGGAGTTAAATACATGGCTCCTAAAGATTAGTCTTCTCTATTCCTTTTTTTATGACCACTGCTAGGTTTGTTTTTTCTACTACTTTCTAATTCTGTATGGCTTAAAAAACTGTTAGTGGTTCAGTTGGTTTGTTAGCAGAGTCCCTGAATCCCTTGAATCTGTGTTCAAAGCCATTATTACCTACTAAATGTTCAAAGCTGTTTTATTCATTTTGTGTATCACTATCACTTCTTTCTCCTAAATTGAGCCTTAGGATGACATGTTCATATAATTTATTTAATCCTACTCCTTATTTATTGATGAACTAAATTTCACTTACTTTTCTTTGTCCTGTTATCAGATCTGCAGATATCTTCCTTAGTTTCTTGACCCTTACATTACAATATTTTTTCAATTGCCTTACATCTTACATAATGTGTTCCTAATATATTTATTTCAGCAAATATTTTTGGGATTTCAGCTTCTGAAATAGTGTCCTGATCAATCTACTACTGCTATGGCCTTTGGACATTGAGTTACTACTAACCATCTCAGTTATGTCACTTTGTGCTTAGAAAATACAGTATTTTATATTGGTTTGTTCAGGGAGAACATTGCTTAGTTTCTTAAATTGAAGCAGCTTGTGGTCAAAAAGTACTGAATGTCACTTTTTCACAATTTCCATTCATTCCTTCTTGAGATGGCTAGTTAAATCCTCTCCTTTCTGGATCATAAAATTGCCCTCTGTTATGATGTATGCTTGATTAGTTTTGTTTTTATCCAACAGCTGTATTTGTACCTAATGTCCCCCATGACAGGTATGGTTTTGGGAATCATTTTGGTATCATTTTGAGAAATGATCCAGGAATTGTTTTCAATCAGTCTTCATGCTGCCTTGCAGATTCTCAGTGTAGTTTTCCTTCCTACTCCTCTTCAGACAGTCTTGACCAAAGCACTTTGCTAACTTTTTATATATTTAATAATAATTTTTTGTGCATCAATTATTCTGCACACATGTTAATGTTGCAATTAATTTAAATTAATTTAAGACAGTTTGCCAGTGGAAGCGAGGTAATCTGCCTAACTTGCTATGTAGGAAAAGCATCCAGGACACTGGATACTTTCCTATTTAAAAGGATGCAGGAGCTCACATGTCCATATACTCAGCAAAACTTGGTATTTTCATATAAATTATTTCAAGTAATTAGGTTGTTAACTTAGAGCTTCAGCAAAATATTTTGCCACTATTTCCTTCACCACTTACCCCTTCCCCCAACAGTCCTTTTTGTTCCAAAGTGGACATTATATACAGTGATTTTATCATGAAAGCTTTTCAGTATTACATTGTTAGTTTTCAGATATGATTCTATTCCCAAAAAAACACTCCGTGATTTTTTTTAATTGCTTGTATTAAAAGAACCTCTGTCTCCTCAGCTGGGATTAAAATGTAGATATGGAAGTACCAGGAAATATACTCAAATGAAATCAGTTGCTGTTCCAAAGATCCGACACTTCAGGAACCAAGTCAGACAAAGAATGGGAGAACAGAAGGATTATTGTCTTTTTTTTTATTGATAAGGAACTGAATAATAGAGAGATTAAGGTCAGAACAGAGGCTGTGGCAGGTCTGGAAACTAGTCCCAGCATACATTCTTCATTACAATTCTTCATTCTGAAAAATTTTGTTTATTCTTCAGTCACCTTCTATGGAGCTGAAATGGAAGCAGATCTGGATCAAGTTGAGATCCAGAATCTCAGTAAGTTTGCTGTTTGATTTAGAGACCAACCCCAGGGAAGGGTCTCTGCTGAAGTCTCTGGATTCTCAGAAATGCATTTCCTATCAGCTGGTGATCTGGAGACATAGGGATTTTGGTTCTATATAATTTAATTCAGGTCACAGTAGTTTTTACTCATTATTTTAATTAATTTTCTCAATTTTAGTAAATGTTAAATAAAAGCTACTTTTGATTTACATTTTGTTTTATATTAATTTGCATTATTTGATAATTCAGTTTTCTCCATCTTGTCTAATTTGTGGAAGTAAACATAACTTTAGGGTGCTAATGTGCTATTCTTCTGGTATAAGTGGAAAGCTGATGATCCAAAAAGGTCCTACTTGTCATTGCTTATATTTTAACAACCTGTGGATTCCAAGATCTGCTCATTTACACCAATGGGGACATTCACTGTACCAGAAGCTATGTTTTTCAGTTTCCTAATGGCTCTAAATGGAACAGTAAATGTCAACAGGCAAAAAGGCCAAAAATCAGGGACAACTGATGCACCCTATGATGTCTTTTGGGGATTAGTCATAGCAGTTCTTGGTTCTTTCTTTCCGCAGGCATTTTTACAATAAATGTTATAAGATCTATAAGCAAGAGAAATGTTAAATGTTCTTCTGCCTAGTCAACTAATGAGTGAAAATTGAAGAAAATAGCCCTTGAATTCAAATCTTCAGTACTTTTAAGAAGCAAGTCTTACTATTTATACTTTTAATTATACCAAATTCTATGTCTCCCACAACTTATACAAAGAAGCATGAAACAAATTTAAAAAGAGACCTGAAAATGCATTTTGTTATCAAAATTGTATTCTAAATTATGTATACTTTTTATAGAAATAGATATTGCTAGTTCAGTCCTTTATACTTTTTCCCCATATTAAAACAAAACAGAATAATGCACAAAGAGAAAGCTCTGCAACGTATTCACAACTGAATTATTTCATTAATAATAGCCTCATTGTTCATGTATTGCATATTTATCTTATCACTTATTTCAGTAGTTACATAGCTACCCTCCTTCCATAGCATAATATTTATAACTTATTCAGGAAAATGGAAGTATCTCTTGGACCTTATGTTGTTTTTTTCAGTTCTGCCTACAGATACTCTTTGAGCAATAATTCCAGCTGATAGGGTTAAGCACTAAAACCAATTCTGAGTGTTTCAGATTCTTAGATGGGCATTATATCTGCTTAATGTGAATTATTTTATGAACTGTACCACAGCCTTTGTCATCAGGTGAAAATTTTTCCTGTCATTGCCCTTTGCATTCTAAAGAACAAAGCTTTCCTCTACCTGTGTGCATATCTATGGGAAGCTTCTCCATGAGATAGTTTTGCATTAGTCTGCTTTGGTTGTTTTTGAATGATATTGAAAATGAGAGACCCTACTCATCAAGTGTTCCTTTGAGCTATACTTTCCTTATTTTTATAAACTGGTGTTTACATAAAACCAGAGATTGCCCTCTGAATTTGGTCACGCTGAGCATGCCAGTGCCCCCCACCCTCTGAAAATACCCTCTGAATGTGACTGAAGACCCTCAGTAATTTTTGAAAGAATCCATCAACTGAATCATTGAATCACAGAATATTTTAAGTTGGAGGAGACATCCAGAACTTGTCTGTGCTGACCTCCTCAAAGCAGAACTGACCTTAAAAAGAGTCCTTCAGTTCCTTATGAGGTAAGGTCCATTGGTCCAAGTGTTTAATCTTTGTCTTTCTCGCTGTTTCTTCCCCATCAGGAAATCAAGTTTCTCACAACTGCTTATGTGAAATATCACAGAATCAAAGAATTATAGAAAGGTTTTGCCTTACAAAATTAAAGACAGTAACCAGGCATGTTAAGAATAATTGGTGGTCCTATGTCTGATTTTTTTTCTGGAGATCTGAACCATGAAAGACAGACTTGTCTTTGCATGTTTTATAGCAAGCACGAAGCACCTTTTGGGAACAGGAGATTTCAAACTAACTGCTGCTTTATTGATAGCACAAATACTGTCATGGCAACTAATAGCACTTGCACAGACAACCCTTTGTAGACACTCAAGCAATAGAACAAGAAAAACTGAAAACAGTATTACCCAAGTTTCAGGCAGTGATCTATACTTGCTAGCAGTGAAGACTGAAAAAAGCACTGATCTATTTGATGTTCAGAAGGTTTACAACACTGGTGGATAAAAGCAACCAACATCACTGGGTAAAACATTTGACACTGTCTTGCATGACATCCTTGTCTCTAAAGTGGACACACATGGATTTGATGGATGGGCCACTTTGTGGAGAAGGAATTGGATGGCTGCACTCAAGGAGTTCTGGTCAGTAGCTTGATGGCTGAGTGGAGACTAGTGAAGAGTGGTGTTCCTTTGGGGTTGGTATTGGGGATGTTGCTATTTAGCATCTTCATGGGTGATATAGAAGGTGGGATTGAGTGCACCCTCAGCAGCTCTGCTGAAGACACAAAGCTGTGTGGTGCCATTGACATGCTGGAGGCAAGGGATACCATCCAGAAAGACCTTCATAGGCTTGAGAGGTGAGTCAGTTCCAGCCTCACAGAATTCAGCGAAACCAAGTGCAAGGTCCTGCACCTTAGTCAAGGAAATCCCAAGCAAAAATAAAGGCTGGGCAGAGAGTGGGATGAGAGCAACCCTGAGGAGAAGAGAAGGATTTGTGGGTGTTGGTTAACAAGAAGCTCAAAATGACCCACTGGTGAGCACCTGCAGCCCAGAAAGCCAAGAGTGTCATGGGCTGCATCAAAAGAAGTGTGGGCAGGGTGCCAAAAGAGAATATTCCCCCCATTCTACATCACTCACCTGAGATCCTACCTGGAATACATCCAGCTCTGGACCCCAACAAAAATGTATGTGGACCTGGTGGAGTGTCCCTAGGAGGACCATGAAGATAGTCAGAAGGCTGGAACACATAAAGGCCTCCTATAAAGACAGGATGAGAGAATTTTACTTGTTCAGCCTGGACAGAAGGCTCGAAGGAGACCTCAGAGCAGCCTTCCAGTACCTAAAGGAGGCTTGCCAGAAAGCCCATAAAGGGATTTTTTACAATTGCACATAATGTAAGGATGAGGAGCAAAGGCTTCAAACATGAGGGTATTTTTAAATTAGATATTAAGAAGAAATGCTTCATGATACACTAGAATGTGTTGCCCAGAGAAGTTGTGAATGCCCCGTCCCTGGACATGTTCAAGGCCAGGTTGGGTGTTCCTTTGAGCAACCTGGTCTAGTGAAAGTTGTTTCTGCCTGTCTATCTATCTGTTTTTCTGTCTATCTATTATCTATCTGTCTACTTGCCTACCTACAGATCTATTTGGTGTTCTGATGTGCTACATGTGTTACTGGCAAAATGCAGAAAATTAATTCTGTTAATTGGATATAATTGCTAAGTTTTTATTTTGCCCTAAAATCAAGTATATAGCCTTTAAATAGAAAATATGTTGCACAGTATGAGCATGCATTTAATTATATTCTGAGAGAGGAAGTATATTCTCGGTATTGGATATAAGTATCTTTTTAAAAAGCCTTTTGGTTTGTGTATTCCATAGAGTTCAGGAGGCTGTGCATGTGGTTCCTCCCCCTTTACATGCTTCCTATTTGTGCTCTGGAGCTCAAAACCAAGAGGATTGCTCGTGGAGAGGTAAGGATCAGATGTGATCAGTGATCAGTACAGGGCTTAGAGTCTGTGGCCTTCTACACAGCACCACTTCAAGTAACAGCTCTGTAACTCTGAAGCGCCGGACGTGGTGTGTGCCAGAGGTGAATGAGTGATTTTGAATAGGACAGTGCCTCTAACTCACATGTATTCCCATCAACACACTTGTTTAGCACAGGTTACAGGCTGTGAGCAGAATCCTTGCTCAAAAACCATAGGAAAAAGTAAAATGCTTCTTTTAGGAAGGGTGATTCAGATATGCCAAACAGTACATTAGTTTTGCTTCACCTAAATTCAATTAGAGACTCTGTATGAAGCTTTTAAACCTCACTGATTTTTTTACACTGAATTAAGTATAGCTAAGTGCAATAGTCCCAGTCAGAATTTTCTGTCCTGAAGAGGTGATCGCGCAATGCTTGTGTGTCTTTTACCTTCTGACATTCTGGATTTCTTATAGTATTATTTCTTTAATATCATTCCTTTCCTATAGATATACAATGGAAATATGTTTCTAGATTTCTTGGAACTGACATTATTCTGTCTGATGTAAGCCTTTTGAGGAGGAACGATGGAAGACTGAATATTGTCTTTTTTTCTTTTAATTTTTTTTTAATCAGATGATAAAAGTGAAGCAATTGAGGATTTTAGAGTTTGTAAGTTGTAGCCCTTGTATAAAGCTAGAATGTTGCTGGCTGGAAGCAGATTTTCTGCTTTGACAATTCTATTTTCATTGATACCAAGTTTTTCCTTATCTCCTTCTCTAGGTATGAAAAAGCTTTTGCTGAGGTAATTTACTCTTTCTTCCGGGAGAGGACAGAATTTCTTCATATGTGTTCAAGTGTTAGTATCTCACCAGGGAAGAGAACATATGTCAACATAAAATCTCCCAATTTTAAAATCAAACTCATGATTTTGAGGGAAAAGCCATGATTTGTGATTTTATACAATTGGCAGCATCAGAGAACTGGCTTTTGGCACATTCAAAGTCATAACTGGTAGAAAAGAAGATAATTTAATCTGTAGTGTCTGCTATCTCTACCTGTAATATCCAGTGGTTTGATACTTGCAGTTTTCATTAAAATATACAATTACAATTATTTTCCTTTTTTGTGTTTACAATGCCCCATTATAAACTTAAACATGAGTTATAAACCTCTCAGATTTACTGACAGTAATATATGCTCTCTTCTGCCAGTGTCTTGTGATTAGATGTTCAGTCACTCTTGTAAATTCCTTTTTTTGGTGTGCTCTATATTTTTTAATTTCCTCTTCATAACTTCCTGTCAATTATATTGCTTTGAGAGATTTAAATTTGAACATTGTGACAAAATACTGGATTGCATTTTCAGTGAATGAAGCATAGATCAGTAAGATAGGACAGTGTGGCTCTGAGTGGCCTTGATAGCTTTTGCATTCTGGAATCAGGGAAGGACCTAGCTTTTTCTCAAAGCAGAAAAGAGTTGCATAATTCTTGTACACCCATATCTTCAAAAGGAAACCATGCTGTAAGAATCATATTACAAGTTCCAAACATCAAACTAATCTATGATGATCCTGGAATGATACTTGCTCTATTGTTACAATGCAGAATAAATTGTACAGAATAAACCCTGTCTTCTGCAGTTTTAAGCAATATAGGAAAGTAAAACACTGTGAAGCAGGACGTCATGTTCCCTCTTATGGTTTAGTAGCAAAATTGTATTCAGTCTCCAGTGTCACACCTCCTAAAATCAAATAAGGCTGTGTACCGGTTCCTCAATTCCATAGACTAAGTCACAGAACTTGAAACAAGACTGTTTGAATTGTGTAATTTAACTTGGAATGACATATCTTTCATTTCAAGGTAATCTAATTAACTAATAATGTAATGTTTGCCTCTTACTTGTGCTCATTACTTAGCTTTTTTCTGCGACACGTGGCCTTTACACACTGATTCTTCTTGATATTTTAAACAGAAATTCACCATCTTACCTATAAAATTTACTGTTCTTCTCTATTCATTTAGACTGCTGTGAATTAGAAACAACCAAAAAAAAAAACCTACTGACTTAATCAAAATCAGTAGAATTAATCCTATAAAAATGAGCTCAGAGACATGCCCACTACTTTTTGTTAATTTAGCCCTTTTTCTCATTAAAAATCTTTTAATCAATAAAGATTTCTATTTCAATTTTAATATAATTATTAATTGCTATTTGTGAGTTCTTGCAATGTCAGCCAACGGTTTGAAATTCATCTATTATTAGTAAATCATTCATTTTGAATATTTGTAGCTGATTATTCATTGTTTGCAGAGAGGAGTGGTAACCTGCCTCTCAAAGATCCAACCGGGCCTTGTTTTGCTAAATTACTTCTATTTTTGGAACAGGGAGATGACAAAGCAACTACTTTAGCTCATACATAAATACCTTTGCAAGTGTTTGAATTCACATGCTCAGTATGAAAAGCAAATCTTGCTACTAATCATACAGAATCACAGAATCATAGAGAATAGAATATATTAAATATTTGCATGGTAGAAACACCATATGCAGGTCCATAGATGCAGATAGTTCAGAAAAGAATGGTCATCCCTTTTTAGCATTGAACTGTGTGATTCAATAGTAATTTTATTTAATATTTGGTCACTACTAGTATTTGAGGTATTCATAATCCATTATGAAGGGAATTGTTCATGACTTTTGTTTGTGGAAGTAACATAAACAGCCTAGGTTGAGTAGTGATCAGCACTGGAAGCTTTCCATGTTTGTTAATGCAGGCTGGGCATTTGGTACTGATTTTCCAAAACACTTATTTGTGGCAGTATGAAATTCTAACAGTCTTGAATGCTTCACTGTGTAGCCCTGATAATGTTTTTTTAATGTACATTGTTGCTGTGTAGGTTCTTAGCCAATTTTCCCTTGAGCTAAGAAAATAATTGTATACTGCTACCATCCTGTCGACATCCATTTTTTCCATATTCTTGGCTGGAATATTTTTAACCTTCCTACCATCCTATAGATTTTTTTTTTTTTTTTTTTTTTTTTTTTTTACTTCTTATTGGTTACTTCTTACAAAGAGCAGTTTGTTTAAACTGTGCTTTACATTATGAAAAACACCTACTTCAGATAAGAACAAAAAGATTATTTGAACTTCAAATGATCCCTAGGTATGAGAAGCATTTATCAGTAAAACATCACTTTTCCTATGAGAAGTTTTTTTAGTTTGTAATGTCCATACTGCAACCCCAAAATTTTGTGTTGCAGTTTTTGATGTTTCACTTTAGAAAACCTTAATGAGGTAGTTTAAGAAAGAAATGAAATTATTAGTGGACTTAAATGCAAAACTTGTCATCACAATGTGAATTAATCTTGTTAATAATATAGCTATTTCTAAAATATAGCTATAACTAATTAATTGGAACAGTAGTCAAATAAAGTAGATTCAGAAGTCTAAAGACTGTCATGATAGATATTTCAAATTTTTATGGTCATCCATGTACAGCCTTTTTTCTGCCTCCATGTGTATAAATATTAAAATGAGAAAATAGGAAGTAAACAGAAATGTTCCCCCAAGTAGGAAAACAAAGAGAATTTTTGGGATGTAAAGTTTACTTACAGGCTTGTGGTGCAAAGATAATGCCCTTTAGTTGTAAAGTCTCTTGATATTCTCAAAGCAATTGTACTGTTATGCAGTGACAATTAAAGAACTGAATTATATTTTATACTGCAACAAAAGTGAAATTTCATAAAATAGTTAGGAAAAATACAATTTAAAAAGTTTGAATAAAAATTTGAATTTGAATCAAAATGCAATCTATTTAATTTTAAAAATAAACAAGTGTGATAGTTCTTTTTCAATGTTCAAATTGTGCTTTTACTTGCAAAGACCCCTGTGGTTTAAATAAACCAGTATGTGTATCCTAATAAAAATCCCATTAAATTAAATAGCCACTAGGCATATAGGGTGTCCTGTTGCAATTTCAAGAGACAGTTTGTTACATGGCACCCTGCTATGTCTCTTTTATTTTATCAAAATAAAAGAGAAAAAGAAAAGGTTGCAAAGTGTGTTTATTTCTATGAAAAAATATGTTTCCAGTGTACTGGAAAAAATTGATGTGTTGTGTGTTGGTTTTGTTGAGGATTTTGTGGTTTTTTTGTAGAATGAAAGACTTGGCTTATTCCATGTCTGGTACATTTATAGCACAACCTACAATAAATATATATAATCAGCAGAATCGATCAGTAATTTTCATCCTCTGAACTATTACTTGTTTCTTTTGGGAGGTGGCAATTCAAGAAGTAATTCCGTTTATATTGTATTAGATTAAACTGTTTTAGAGCACATACTGTACTTGTTTGCCAGCAAACATTATTTCTGAAATAGGGTACGGTTTTTCTTGCAAATGTTTCTCTTTCTTTCCTTTCTTCTCTTTAAAAAAACCCAAACCAAAACAAAACAAAAAACACACCAAACAAAACCTCTAAACCTGTGGATGTATTGAATACTTGTAAAAACAAATTACAAATATCACACTGAGATGAATTTAGTACCTATGGTTCTCAGCAGATATTCCCCTCCATCCTGCCTTCCCAAGAAAGGCCTGTGATATTTTGTTGAAGTACAAAGCAAGAAATAGAATAGACTATCAAACTAATTTTGCTTTGTGAGATTTTATCAGAAGTTAATATTTCCAGAAGTTGCTAAATCTCCTAGCTTGCTTTCCCATATCTCCTTCATACTCATGGAAATCAGTAATGAAATTTAAATTCCTTAAATTTGTCTCACATGTTCTGGCCAAGTCCCGTTTCATTGCTATTTCCTGATCCATCACTTTACACCTGGCCAACCCCATTTAATATTTGCTTCTGAAAGATATATAGGCTTTCTGGGACTCTGCTTACTCAATGTCTATTCTGCCAATTCCTTCTTATGGCTTCTCTTAAAATGAATTTCCAGCATTGTCATTAGTACCTCTGTCACAGCAAGGGCCTGTATTCTAATGATGTTTAATGACAACATAAGGATGTATATAAAAAACATATTTATTAAATGTAAAATAAAATTGAGATTTTCCCACGTAAAGACATAGACCCCCAGTTCTTATTTTAGTCATTGGTCTCTTTTATTGATATAAAATATGGAGGGAGTAAAATGTGTGCAACGACAAAATATAACCTAGCCTTGGCACAGTAAGTATGTATGGCAACTCCCCTCAAACCAATGTGTTTGTGTTATATACAGATGTTTGAAAGAATTTTGCACTTGTCTTCTGAAGTTAGAAAAAATCTAAAGAGCTGACAAGTGTTAGAAGTGTCTAGCTGTACCTTTCTGAAGAATGCAGTCATTATTGTAGATAGCTTTTCCTTTGTACCTTCCAGTTTGACATCTATCAAGCTCTGCCTGCCTACCTGCCATTGTGAAACCTCTCTGTTGACTATTTAACTTGGCTATGCTGAATTTTTTTCTGAAAACATAATTATCTTGACACTGTCCTCATTCCTTTAACCGTTTGTTTGGTGAGCTCAAGAGACTCTGTGTCCTCAAAAGTTCATGGCCCTACTGTTTAAAATATTCTCAGTTGTTTGTCTTTACTACCATCCCATTTTCCCATTTTATAACAAAAACAGTGGATAGGCAAATGCTAAACCAACCTAATGTATTCATGAAGAAGGTTTCCTCTAAAAGACATTAACAAAACAACAGTGACAATAGCTAATTGCTGCAAGTACTTCTTGTAGAACCTTTTCTTCTGCTTATAAAATTTGTACTCTTAGATTGAAACACCATCCTTGTGTTGCCAATGTTTATTGATTGCTAAATGGATATGAAATGGTCTTCATATATTAAAAGAGTTTTATTTTTTGCCATTCTCTTTCCAGTTTTGAATGGCTCCTTGAAGTTTAAAGGCCAATAGATGCAACCCATTTTTGTGTTTAAAGATTTTCTCGAAGAACGGGACAGGTAATAACACCATCATACTTTCTGAAAGATTAGGATTTATGGGAGAATGGGTAGATCTTGGCTGTCTTAACATTCCTAGAGACCCTTTGTGGGACAACTTCAGTCCACTAGTAAAAACACAAGGACACAAGGAATTTTTTTCTTAATCCAGAGTTGGCTGTGCGAAAAAGTTAATCTCTGAATTGAGATCTTAGAGGAAAATGAAATTATTTTGGCTGAAATATGAAATTATGTCAGCAACAGTTGGCTTAAAAAGTAAAAGCAAATAGCGTTCTGTTGAAAATCATTTATGTATACATAATAATTTTTTTTGAGCGCATGTCATGATTCTCTGGAGCCACCATGTCAGGAAGCATTAAAAAAACAGTGCAACAAAAGTGTATATCTGCTCAAATTTTCCATTAAAATCTTTACATGGGACTTCTAGCAGCTCCTATGGCTTTGAGGAGCAGACAAAGCACATTAAAAGAGAGAGGCAAAAATGTCTTTCATGCTTTTATTTAGCTGTTTAACATAAATATTTAAATTGTACAATTTTTTTTCTGCGTGTATTTAAAGAATATTGTGTTCTTACAGGCAACATTCTTGCCCCTCCCCCCATGTAATTAACGTGTAAGAGAAGTAACTGAGAGAAGGCAAAATTCAACCATCTGTATTTCTCAGCATTGCCATTTTTCAGATAGAACTCACAGGTGTCTTCTAAACAAAGATGAATTAGAAGGCACAATGGTTTTTTTCCTATTCATTTGTTTGTTAACTACCTCTGTGATAATAATATATTTGCATATTTAATTTCCTCCATTGTAAATGAGCACCTTTGAACAACTTCCTAATTTTTTATAGTATTCTTGTATTCTTCATTTTCATGCAGTCTATTTGCCTTTTCCCCCAAAGGACATTTGAAAATGTCGTAATTCTATACATAGAACAGTTGTTTCCAAATACAATATTAGAATAGTCAGAAGGGAGTTCCTAATATGAAGCAGACATTAAAAAATGCACTTTTAAAATTTTGTCTCAAAGTACCTTTCCTTTCCTTTCCTTTCCTTTCCTTTCCTTTCCTTTCCTTTCCTTTCCTTTCCTTTCCTTTCCTTTCCTTTCCTTTCCTTTCCTTTCCTTTCCTTTCCTTTCCTTTCCTTTCCTTTCCTTTCCTTTCCTTTCCTTTCCTTCCCTTCCCTTCCCTTCCCTTCCCTTCCCTTCCCTTCCCTTCCCTTCCCTTCCCTTCCCTTCCCTTCCCTTCCCTTCCCTTCCCTTCCCTTCCCTTCCCTTCCCTTCCCTTCCCTTCCCTTCCCTTCCCTTCCCTTCCCTTCCCTTCCCTTTTTTTTTCTGTGTGCAAAATCAGAATAAACAGACTATGTATGGACTTATTGAATTAATGTATAAGAACAAGAGAAATACCATTCACTCACAACTTTTGTGTGAGGAAGGCAAGGCACATACCACAGCACACCTGATAGTGTTGTCTAATCAGTGGTCACTACTGACCCCTAATAATTTATTTGGAGATTTTGTATGTTCTCTGATAAGTCTTTCTCTTTTTCTTGACCATACATAGCCTTATTGTTGAGTTGCCCAATAGCATTTCATTCAGCTGCACTGTCTGTGGGAGGCAGAATCCTGTTCTTGCTGAGGATGATACCCAGACTGTGCTGTGATCATGCAAAGAACCCATTATTTGGCTCATGACTACATAAAGATGTAACCACCTCCACTGATCTGCGGTCTTTACAGAGCTCATAAAGTTTCTTTTAAAATGTCTTTTGTTATGTGACCCTACCCTCTTGTCAGGTATCTAGACAATATTTTCAAGATAAAATAAATTCCACTTTGTTTTTCCACTCCCTGGCCTTTTCACCTCTACCTTCTTTCATCCCTAGCTATCTTTTTTGCAGCCTTGTACATCAGTCCTCCACTTCCATGATGCTATTTCCTCCTGATTTCTAATTTTTCATTATATGCTCTTTAATCTCTTATAATACTTTCTGAATCCTCCACACACTGCATGTAAACCCTAATTTCCATCATTCATTGCTGTTTCAAGGGATAGTGTTGAACAGGTCTAAAGGAAGCCAGCACAGCATTTCACAGACTGGGAGGAAAATGTATGGGTTTCACATTGGCAGCGTTGGCAGTTCTACCTCAGCATCACTTCAACATTTAATCAACTACAAAAGCCATTTAATGCTTGGGATACTCCAGTGCTATAAATATGATCCCTTAAGTAATTACACAGCTTTACTTCCTGTAACATATTTGGTAACACTTTAAATAAAATGTCTTCAGTGCATTTCGATGCATTCTTAATTTAGATTGGAAACAGCTATGATTGTGTGCTAGATAAATAACAGTTTGAATTTAAATGGATGCATCGACATTTCCCAACCAGCTAATAATTAAATAACTTGGAATATTGCAGATGAAAGTAGCAGTATATTTCAATGATTAATTAATAACATATAACTTCTATGAAAAACATCTTTCCTAATAGCACACTATTAACTACACAAAGTAATGTGGCGAGGCCTATTACTTTGACTGCAATTGCAGGCTGTAGTAGAGATTGCTTTTGGAGTATGCAAAAAAAATCTATGTCATCATCTGGATTTCATTGTCTGGATACCACCTTTTATCACCTGAAGATGAGTTATCTCGGCCTCTCATTTGCCCATGAAATTCACTATGGCATAATTTTCTCTGGTTTGTGGAACTGTAGTATAACAATAAATAAACTGGTCTTAACTAAAGTGTCAAAGTACTTTATTGAAACAATTTTTAAATTAAATAGATATCCTTCTATTAATAAATCTTGTTCACTTAATACTTTTCTCTAACTTCCCTTTTAATTTGAAATCATTAAACCCATTACTTGACTATGAAGCAAAACTTTGTATTTAAAGTCCAAATTGAGCTTTTTTTTAAAAGTTTAAAGTTTAAAACCTTTTAACTTTAAATAAAATTAAAAATGAAGACTTACTGAATAGTTGGCATATGCCCAACTATACTATTGGAATTAAAAAAAAAACAAATAAAATGTACAACTCACATTGCATGTTTTATGGGGGAACTAATAGTTCTCTGGCCTTCAGAGTTCATCACTGTAAATGCAGACTGTAACTGAAGAGACACAAACATTACTGCACCTGTGAGCTCAGAGTAATGTACTTAACAATGTAATGTTTGAATAACGATTGCTTATTCCACGATTTGCACTATAATTAAAGTGCTAGTTGAGGATCCCTTCTAGCAGAACACTTCAGTATTGCAAGTATTCAGTAGCTGTTCAAAAGGCAAAAGAAAAAGAAAAAGAAAAGAAAAAACATTCCATACCTCTTTTTATGAAGACCCACTATCTATATAGCTGAAATACTGATGAAAACTTTGGAACAAGAAGATATTTCTGTCCTGCAAAATTACATTTGTACAGCATTTAGTCTTCTTTAATTTTGTTATACCTAACCCTGATGAATTTGGTCAAAGGTGTACATCTAGGAGGATTCAAACCTTTATTATATAACACTATTCAAAATTTTACATAGCTATTGTATGAAATCAATGAAATAACTTTTACTAAGCTTGGGTTTCTTAATTTAATCATTAAACTTAATTGCAAATGCTAATAAAATGTTGTCTTTTCTGAAGCTATGAAAACAAAGATCTGCATAGACACTTTTATTTTGGTTTATATAAAGATATATACTTGATTTTAATATTTATTTCTTAAGGAAGTATGATTCCTCAATCATCAAAACTATTGTGAGGCATAAGGATGTTAAGAAAGCTTTGTGGAAAATGAAGTCTATATACTTATATACAAGGCCTGAGTAGCCTAAAGGAAATGCAAGACTAAAAAGCATTCCAGTTAATCTTTCAGGGGGGCAAAAATAGACTATAATATCCATAAAGTTTGGTATCCATTGAAAGCTTATGCCTTAAGTTCACTGAACAAATACTTGTTTAAAAGAAAGAAATAGATCCAGCATGCTGGTTTAAAAAGTAGAATAAAACAATTTTTTTTTCTTCTTTCTTCAATTCAAATGCAATAAATAGAAAAAATGAGGGAGATTTCACAACAGTTTTATTTAGGCTGCTCCAGTGTTCCATCATGAAAACAATTAAAAAGCTTTTTAAATTTTTTCCTAGAAATGAATGTACATCAACTTATCTCCAGTTTCATCAGGACTAATAGGAGGCAATAATTATTTTCCATGTCCTACACAGGATACTGCTATTGCTAAAGCTCTGACCTGCATTGCCTATTTAGTGTTTTCGCAATGGAAACATGTAGCTGACTCATATTTAATTTCAAAGACATTATAACCCTTAGATTCTTTTCTGTACTCCTGTACAGGTCTCATTTTATATGAGTCCATTTAAATACTCTCTTTGAACTGTGGATCTTTGCCCATGCTTTCATTTAATTTGCTCTTGTCTATTTCTTGCTTTCCCTCCAATTATCCAAGATCATTTTGATTTATGATCATATTCTCAAAGAGCTTGCAAGTTCTGTTCCTTGCAGTTTCCTGCAAAAATGTCACTCTGACATCCAAATTGCTGAAACTGTTAAGTGGAACTTGGCCTACAATAAATCCTATCTGCAAGATATCCTTTCCCATTTTGACAGAGACATATTGATAATTCTTTTTGAGACTTACTGCTCAAATTTGTTGAACATGAATTAGTCAATTTATTGTAAAAACACCAGTGATATAAGTTACATCTATACCAGTATTTATCTAGCTTTTTTATGAGCCAAGCCATTTGAATAATACCAAAAACATTGCACATTCTGAATATCCAAACAAGAACTCTTCCCATACTCACTGTATTCTATCAAAAAATATCTTTGAAAGATTTAAGCATAATTTGCTCTTGTCAAATCAAGTTTAATTCTTTTCTCCTACTTTAATATTTTCAGGTATTTGTTTGATTATTTAATAATTTCACCCTCACTCTTTCTAGAGATGAAAAGGAAAAGAATTTCTGAGTTTTCCCCTTCTACTAAAGACAGTTCCTAATGTTGCTTTCCTTCAGTTATTTGGGACAACAGTAAAGCTTTGGAGATTGATTCAGAAAAGCATATGACCCTAAAAATTCGGACTGTTCTAACTGCATATTTTTCAGTCCATTCTGATTTGCATTGTGTTCCTATCTTCTGAATAAAGTCCAGTAGCTAGTCACATTTTAATGTTTTGGTAAAGATTAAATAAACTGAAAGACGCTGAATATTTTAGCTTTTTTTTCTGTGATATTATTTCTTTGCTCTCTCTCACACTTGGTAATGGAATTATTCTTCTCTTTGTTTTCTTTTTATTTACAGTTATTTATAAAACTATTTGATGTTGCCTTTTGTGTTCCTTTCTAATTGAAACAGTTTGTATCTCAGCTTCTCTGGATTTTTTTCTACATAGTCATCCTTTTTTGTTTTCAAGCATATGAGCTTAGATTCAATTATCACATTCATCTGGAATACTTTATTACAATCATTATTGTCATTATTATTATATTATTTTACATTGTAATTCACACAGATCCATTTGAAAGTTTGTGGTTTTTGTATTTATCCAGAGGATCCTCATCTTATGCATTTTGTGTAGAAACGTACTGAGGTGGTGAGGAATAGCCATTGTTTAATTCTTAAGTCACATTTGTTTTTCTTTCCTCTTTATTATTTTTTATATTTCTACCTGTTAGCTATAGTATTCTGGAATTTGCATGGATTACTAATACAGTAACTCCAAATATTTCTCTGTGATTTTTAATATCTGTCTTTCTTTTATCAGATAGAGCAAGTGAGACTTCCTAAGAGCAACAAGTGCTAAAGATACATATCCCTTCCTTTAGTCTGGCCAGTAGAAAACTGTCATTCATTAGAATTTCAGTAATTAACATCTTTCTTAGTTTCAGTGGGATCAGAAACCACCATGGGACCTTTTTTCCTCTTAGAATATCTTTGCAGTGGTTAATAGTTCATTATTGCTGGAATGGTAATTTCAGTATCTTAAAATATTCATGTATTTTTTGATTTTCATTGCATTGCACTTCACTGGAATGGAATATCATTACTTTGGTCCCTCTGATATTCTTCTTGTCCCAAAAGGATGCACAGCTGCTGCAGATATTTGGGTGAAAGCAATCACCATTAGCTGAGACAGTGTGGTCAATGCATCTTGCAGAAGCAAACTTCACAGTAGGACAGGGAAGCAAGGAAGACAGTTTTTTACTGGAAATGTTATAATTCGGGTCAAGATGATTTCATTGTTGGGTGCAGATTAATTTAAAGTATTTTGTCAGATAGGTTATGCCATTGCTGCTTTGAGGTCATTCTTCAAAAGACAAAGTCGATGGGCATATAAAAGTTTTGTGTTATTTCCTAACAATTTTCTTCTTCCTGGTTCTTTTTTCATGTAATGTATGGGACCTTTCCAAGAGAAATATTGCACATAATCAGTGTGATTAAAGAAAACTGTCAATGTATTTTCCTTAAGAATTTATATCAAGCTTGAAAGTTGCAATTAGTGACCATTTATGATGTGCTTGTGTTCACTGTAGCATTTGTTTTCCTGGCAGTCTTTCTATTGCAAAAAATGCACATGTGAAATTAAATTACTTAATAATTCAAACAATCAGGAAAATGCTGTTCCTTTTTGCTTTGTCAGATAAAGTAACCAATTAAAATAAACTAGGAATTCTCCTACTAGTGGTCAGGCCAATCCAGCTAATAATATATCTTTAAAACCATGGAAAAATGCTTTCCTTGCCTGTGAAGAAAATGATTTATGGTGCTATTTGCCATCTTCCCACAACATGTTCTCTAATTCCAGTAATCGGAGGTTTAAAACTTCTCATTTTTTTCATAACAGAAAAAATCCCTTTCCACCTTATGGAAGAATCCAGAAAAAAAAATGGAATGAAAACTTCACAGATGCTCAAAACTAAGAGCATAAATAAGTGGATGAGTCATGGTTTTAAGTAAGATTAGACATTTTATATGCTTCAAAAAGTAAGGTTTTGCTTCTCCTTGGAACAAAAAAGGTTAGCTGTTTAGAAATGAAGGCAACCAAATCCAGTAATTTTAATGTTTTGCCATTTTCTCTTATGCTTTCTGCTGCCTTTCCATTTTCCTCCAGGCCTGTTTTTATTTTTTTCCTACTAGGAAAATATCTTCATGATATTCCGTTATTCATGGAAGAAACTAAAAAGCAGTTGAAATAATAAATTCTGATTTTTCTTAATAGGTATATAATTTGCTTTGACATATGAACGGTAAGATGAAATTAGGCACAATCTATACAAATTCTATCATGAGAAAGTTGAGTTCTTAAGACCTGTTGTACTTACTGCACCATCTATGACATCAAAAAGTCAAGCCATAGCTTATGCATGACACATAATGGTGGTAATTATGTATTGAATTTTGCATAGGCTCAAATGGATAGGAATTTAATAAATGTGAAATCCACCAAGGTGATAAATGGAGAAAGTTTCGTATGGGTAGATTTCCTCTTTGATCTGCAAACACAAAATCAAAATGAGAACATTAGGAAGCATGGCTTTCAAGTAAATTGCTTCTCTGATAGCAGGTCTGTACGTACACTTAGTAGGGAAAAAAAGCTAAATTAAGTATTAAGGCAAATGCTCTCTTCTTGAATATTTATATGGCTTATTTCACTATTCTCATGTCACTGCTGGTGTCAGACAATCAGGCAACTCAGAATGTTGTAATATTTGTCCTATAAAATAGAGGGCATTTTATCTAAAATGCTGCCCATTCTTGATGTCCAAGAATACCAAAGCAATACAGTCAGACCCTTTTTCCCTGATCACTGAAAGAGAGATTGTTCAGCCACTGAGACCAAAACAGGCTTTCTAAAAGCAGTAGTTTGCACTTTTGCTCTAAATTTACTTGCAGTGTAAGGGTTCAATAACTCATTGGAAATTACACTGTTTTTTCCGTTTGGCTTGGGAAGCAGCTAGTGTGGTCTGTTCATGAGCTTCTCAGAAATGCAAGTAAAGGAAAGGCATTTACAGGCTCTTACTCTGCTTTTATCTGCTCAATATTTTTGATTAATATACTGCAAAAATCGTCCAGATAGTGCAAATAGAAGTTTACATTAATTTACCAACTTCAATATTAAAATTCCAGCAATACATCACCTATTTACATCTACCTTTTTTAAACAAAATCCATGAAATGTACCCACTTCTGCAGTATAAGCTGATATATACAGATCATGAAATGTTCAAGAAAATTTTTGTTAAAATATCCTAACAATGACTTTTTTGCCCAGCACTGACCTTTTAAGAAGGATGTTGTTGTTGTTGTAGTTGAAATTTTGAATCAATTTCTATTTACAGTTTTTGTGGTAATTTCTGAGGAAATTTCCCATTTTCAAATTAAAATCAATGTAGGTGAATTCTGTGTACCCCACACCAGAAGCATACAGATAAATTTTTGCGCAGCAGGGAAGCCTAAACATTTATGCACCAGTTTTCAGAGGTTTCATGAAGGGGAGAATTTGAGGGCTCTCAAGCCCTCTCTACTGCGAGCTCATCTCATTCACAGAGTACTGGAGAGTGAAAATGGAAAAAGAGGGGATAACTTACAAGAAACCTGGCCAGTGAAGGAAGAGGAACTACTACTTCAATAAAATGGAATTTGGGAAGAGGTGGGTTGAGGTTGAAGCTTTGTTTTGACTTGTGAAATATTTACATTACCAACCTGGAAAATGTGCTTGACAAACCTTGATAGGAAAAGATGAAAAATAATGTGCTTGACAAACCTTGATAGGAAAAGATGAAAAATATTGTCCTTTAGTAGGACAGTAGTCTTTTAAAGAATTCTGTCTGCCTTCCTTGTGCTACCTCTTCCAAGAGGGGATCAACTCACTGCTAATTTGCCAGTAAATATTTTGTCAGGACTTCAATTTTTTGGTTCATCATTATTCATAGGGTTCTTTTATGTTAGACCAATCTCTGCACAATGTCCTCTGAACCCTGGAAGAACCTTAGGTGTGAGATGTGGCTACATTTCTAGTCCTTAGTCTCATATTAACTTTTGCCACAGATTCACCACTTCCTGCCATTTTTATCACATGTCTCCATGACACTCTCCCAGATGTATACACTTAGTAGCCCCAGGAAAGACATTCTATTAGAACAACAGATTCTATCTGTGTCTGTGTAGAAAAGTCAAAATGTTGAAAATGCTGAAAACCTCTTGCAAATTTATCAAAGTCCCAATAAACATTTGAACTCCAGATAAAACATTTTAGAATTTTAAGTAAGCAAATAGGATGCAAAAGATCTTTGGAGTACAGTATAGTCCTCTGCTCACAACAAGGTTCAGTATTTCCAAGACATACTTGAGGAGAAAAGACAATCATCAAGGAAATAATTTGTCTCAGTGAATATCACCAGATGATAAAGTTCAGGTCACCGAACTCCAAATACGATTTGCTATTGTGCTCTTCTTCTTGGAAAGAAAGCTGTAACAAAAAAAAAAAAAATCCACAAGGAAGGTATAATTTGAATTGTTGATATTTAAACACTAAAGAAAACGTAAACCATTGCTTTGGCACATCCTAATATTGAATCTTGCACTGTATTGAGTAATGCATGAATATTTGCCTGTAATTAAAAAAAAATGTTTAACATGTTCTTATCAATAGGACTATTTGAAGGATAATAAATGTTGACTGCCCACATCATTGCTTTACTGTGGATTAGCAGTCTTTTAGAAGTATTTCAAAAATAAAAATTAATTTCCTTATGCAATTTCCTGTCTTCCACACGTAAATACAAATGTAAGTATTTAGCCTGATCTGAAATTGCCAAATTCTTCACTTCCTCATTTATTTAGATATACTAAACACAGCATCATAACCACAAATTCTGTTCCTCATATTTGTCTTGTCTGGAAGCATAACAATTTCATAACAGCCTCTGGTATTCAACACCTGTCAATTGGAGCATGAAATAAAAAATATGCACAGAAAAATGTAGTTTGCTAAGGAATTTGGGGTGTTTCTGGGTTTTTTTTTTAATCATAGTCTATCATTTTATTAGGTCAGATATTAAATAGATTAGAAGAAATGGTACTGGTGTCCTTCATCATGCAGCAAAGAGATTACTTTGTCCAATAAATATTTGCACTTTAGCTTCACAGAGTGTAAACTTAATGAGCAGGTAATTTTAAGGGTTTTAAGGGAAAATGGCACGGAACTAAATTCACAGACCACAGTTTTGTGTTTGATACCATGAAACAGTGAGTGGACTGGCTCAATCAAGCAAATTCCAAAGAATGGTTATGTTTAAGTTCAAGTACATGCCTAAGTGCTTTGCTGGAAAAAAAGAAAGAATGCTCAGCAATTAGTAGGACTGAAGCTTTAATGGGCAATTCCACATAAATTAATTCATCAGTGAAAGCTGGTCAGATTAGTTTTTAAGTGTTTATTTTCTACTGCTCCATTTCCCTGTTCTCTCTCAGAGGACAGTTGAGGAGATTTACTTGAGCTTCTCTTTAAACTACCAAGTTGCAGTTGAGCAACTGAGCATTGCATTTCCTCAAAGCTTGCAATTTCTGTCTCTGTGAAGAACAGAAACACTTTTCTGAGCATTTGCAATTCAGCTTAAACCAGTCTATGTTTCCTTACCAAGAGTCTGCTTCAAATTGTTTGTGATTCAGATGAGGATGCCACTATGCACCCGAGAATGGATTTTGGTTTAATTATTTTCATGTCTTTCAAGATTTCTGTACTGGGATCCTAAGAACTAGAGGATAGTTTGAAAGAGTTGTATTAGAAATGTGTCAAAGATGAATCATTATTGAATTGATCTCACAATATTTAGTCTAATGGCATATAATGACCTATTTTAATCTAGTAGTTTTATCATAATGGAAAACTCCTCATACTATGAGAGAAGTAATTTATTAATCTTTTCATGTATCAGTAAAGAGACTGGTATATAGTCTCCATCAAGAGTCCAGTCTGACTGCAACTCACTTTTCATTGACATATGTCCACATAAGCACAGAGAAACCATTTGAGAATACCTGTAATAAGCTGCCATCTGTCCATAAAGCAGAAAGAATCCTCTTTGTTTAATTTTGATTTAAAGACAGGCTCAATCTCCACATACCCACATGAGCTCTGTAGATGAAATAGGAGGTGATGACAAAAATATTGTGAAGAGTTGCTGTTAAAATATAAATCCCCTCTATCTGATGATGCCTCTTCTGTACTCAACACTCTGCTACTTATTTTGATAAATCCAGTTCTTCATAGGTACCACACTTTCCTGAGCATAAGGATGAGAAATAACCTTTATGAAGCTGAATAAACTAAACTATTAAAACAGGATAGTGTGGAGAGATTGGCTTCTCAAGCTGTCTCAGTGTTTGTGAGCTCTTAGTCTGAAATGCATTTGGCCTAAAACCAACTTGTTACAGGAAACTTCCTGACTAATTCAGTTGCTATAAACGTAGTTAATTTTTGCCAGAACACAATTATTTGCAAAGAAAAGCACAGCCTATTAAACACCTTCAGATAGCTGCAGCTAAATACAGCCATTTTGCATTTGGAACTGAAGATTGAGCAAATTGCACAAGGGATTAGATATGTGTTTTCTTTAATGGTTTTCATCAAAGACAATATTTTCATGATAAAATTCCTGTTTGGAAACTTTGTGTTGCTCTATTCATTCTCCTGTCACATCAGCCATGCACTATCATGTTATAGAAAGCATTGTTACATAGCTTGATGGTTGTAGCTAGATGTGCTTTGTCACATTATGATAATTCAGCCAAGGAAATTTTAGAAAAGTCTGTTTTGAAAGAGAGGTGATCTACAAAATCTGTTTACATTGTATCTATAAAAGAAAAAGGAATTTTGTATTCTTTCTTATCAAGAAACAAGTGAAGTGTATATATTGAAATTCAACTTAGAAATGTCACAGTCCATGAAAACAAAAGGAACAAGAAATACTTGTAGTCTGAGTCCCTTTTTTTTCACTATCACTACCACTATCACTACAAGACAGAATATTTTTAAAAACATCTACTTCCAAAGAAATGGAAATAGATGAGTCTTATGTGTCCTTCCCTTCCCTTCCCTTCCCTTCCCTTCCCTTCCCTTCCCTTCCCTTCCCTTCCCTTCCCTTCCCTTCCCTTCCCTTCCCTTCCCTTCCCTTCAACTTTCTTCCTTTATTCCTCTCATACTCTCTCCTTTTTTCTCTGCCAGCTCTTTTCACATTGGCACCAACATTACAAAATGTGAGGATTATTTACTGAATTTACTAGGAAAAGAGCACAGAGGCATGTCCTTCCCCTTATACAGGTTTCTGTGTCTTTAGGGAAATGCTTAGTATTGTGCTAGAAATCCTTTAAGCCAAGGGCAGCAAGAGGTATGCCAGATGCATTTTTCTTTCTCAAATTAGGGTTCTCAAATTAAGTTTGCATTGAAATATCAGAACCAAGGAGATGCTGGTTTTCAGAAGTTGCTGTTCCCAATAATGCTGATGGTGATGTCTCATTCCCCTGCAAGGGGTTTATCTGGTCAGAAGCTGGGAGCAGCCCTCTGTGTCTCCTAGAGGACTTCCTTGTTGCAGCTCTTGTGCTCCTGCAGTCTGTGTCTTGCACCATTTCAAGTCTCTGACCCTGTGACTGCTTGCGTTGACCCCTGTTCTGTTTGTTGCTAAATGGTACTGTAATGTGAATTTATGGGAGGCTGATTTAAAAACAACAAAGAACAAGATCCTCAGCACCTTATTGGAGGGTTCTGGTTTTCAGAGGACACTGAATGCTTACATGCTTCACCTATTCACGTCATTCTGAGCAAAACAGGCAAAGCACCAAAACTCACACTTGTGTCAGCAAATTTCCATGGGTATTTGTACTATTGCTGCTCATAAATTTGTATTTGACTTTTTATAGCCCAGCTAAAAATTATCTTCCCTTTCCTGTCTCCTAAGCCACACAAGTAAATTGATTTCCCACTTTTTTTGTGGGTTTTATCTTTTTTTCTTTTTTAATTTTTTTTTTTAGCTGTGACAGTCTAAATTAGATATGTGTTAGACTCTTTGGAAGCAAATCCTTTAAATTTAACCAGTTCAAATGCCCCTGAATTTTAACCCTTAGCACCCAGGCCCTTAAATTCTGCTTTGCAATTTTTTAATAGGTTTTCTTATCCAGTGTAAATTGCTGTCTTAATCACTTGAATTCACTAAAACTGAAATACAGTAACTTCCATACACTCTCCTTGAAAGTCAGTTTTTATTTTTACTTAGGAAATATTCTGACATGTTAAATTCCATCTAATCCATGAGCACTACCATCTTTCACCAGAGATCATTATAAAGACAGTCATTCATTCTCTTTGCTGGGGGAAAGGTGCAATGCAATGATACCGTGAAAGCTGATAATCCACTCATGTTTACAATTCAGATATTTCCCACAGAGCTCTCTGAGAAAAGGGACACAGATGATGATTTGGCAAATGCTGTCCTTTCATACTAATTCCCTGGATGCTTTTGAACCAACCTATCAGAGGATTCTTCTCCTGCTATTCATGTCAGTAATTAGATTTGGAGAGAGCAGTACCACATGCATGTTTATGGCAATCACTGTTAACCCAAATGATGATCTTTTTCCTTTCTTCCTACTCTCCCTCTTTTCCCACTTGAATTTGCTGCATGCTGCCACAGCATCTGCCAGTAAATAAATAAATAAAACCCCAAATACCCAAGCCTGCTACCTACTAGGTCAAAATCCCTTGCATTTTCCTGATAGCAAAGACGAAAAGAAATCATTGTCAAAATATGGATAAGACAAGGACTGAGAGAAAACAATGAACTAAAAATGAAATGAGAGAAAAGCATGAAAATAAAATTTTCATAGGAAATTCTGAAACAAAAGCTAACTTTTGAAAAGCTAAAAAGTTTAAAAAAGGTATCAAGATATAAAATTTAATAAAATGTGCTTTTTGGGAAAGAAATGTGCATATCTATGAGATATTGCAATATAAAGGAAATGTATATGATTCTTTATATATTTCAGTGCTTTGCATCTTTATTTTCAAAAGTGACAGAAAAGCTATTAAAATATAGCGTAGCCTTAGGACTGCCTCTGCAGAAACTCAGCTTAAACTCTCTTCATATTTGCATGACATGTAAAGCTTATGTATTTAGATGTTTTCTGAACAGACTTAATAATATCTTACCATGATATTATGTTATACATATTTTCCATTCCTCTCCCACCCATGTGTCTGAGTAAACAGATGACCTTACTCACAACTTAAGTTCTACTTGACGAGAACCTCCATTCAATAAAAAATTATCTCAGAGAGGTTTCCAATATCGTGTAATATTACTGAACTAGATTAAGAGTTCTCACATTTACGGTGTATTTTATAAGACCTTTTATTTCAATTATTTCTAATGGAAAAAATATATAATATCAAGACACACAAGTACATATAGATGTGCACATCATATTTCACACAATTAATTAATGCTTTAAAATAAATGAGCCCTTTTGCAGGTTTTAGTGTTTGCACTTGCACATATTCCTATGGTATAACTGCTTTTTGCACTTCCATTTCCAGACATGACATAAGTGATGAAAGCACAAGCATACCACCAAAAATACTTTCCTTCTGAGCAAAGTTATGCTTAAATATGAAGAATTATTTGTTCTTTTCATAAGCTTGGATTGTGTTTTTTATCCTGATCAGCTAGCAGTTGAACAATTGATCATTCTTGTAAAATGAACAATTGATCTTGCTGAACTAGGATTAAACATTGAGCCAATTTTCTATGTGCCACACAGTGCGCATCAAGTAATATTGGCCATCACTCCGTACTGATTTGGGTCTTATCAGACCACTTAGCTAAGCAGAAAAGGTCTGTCTAATCTTTCTCACAACCCCCTGCTCATCCATTTACGCATAAACAACACAGATTTAAGTTGTGTAGAAAAAACCCCTTCTGTTAAGTGTGGTTTTTTGCTTCAACAGATCAGGTAATATAAGTATCCCTGTAGTCAATTGTTGTTTTCATTAGCTGAGATTCTTGACATTTTAAATTCTACAGATGAAATTTCACAGTCTATTATCTTTATTAGGACCAGGAAACCGTGAACCTGTTTAAAAATCCTTTCTCTCTTGGTTTTGTTGGGGTGTTTTTTTGGCTAGATTTAAAAGACCTGAACAGGAAAATGACCAGCTGCTTAGATTACCACTCCAATCCTCTCATGAATTTTTAAAGGTAGGGATTTTCTGAGAACCAACATCAAATAAAGGATCAAATGACTTCTATTACAGAATACAAATGTGTTGCTCAAAATCCCTAGAAATTACAGTCTTTGAGAACCATCTGGACCCACATGTTATGCAGAAGAGGAGAAACACAAAGGAAGTACTGATTAATTTTAATGTAGAGTGAAAAGGCTTGTAATTAAATTCAGTTTTATTAAGTTAGTGGTGTTTGTAGCTCAGATCTTCAAGGCTAGTATTACAGCCTAGGCTTCTCAAAAGTAGGTATTTTTCCAGAATTTGAAAACTTACTGAATATTTTGATAAGAAGACTAAGCTTGTAGATTTGGCATTGATTGACATGGACATCCCTTCTGAGCAATACACTGTGTTAGTTTAGTAATACTGGCAGTTTTATATTTTTTATAAAGAAATAGTTATCTGTCTATCTATGTATCTATCTTGTTTGTGGCAGTTTAGGAAATTTTGTCTTTTTTCATGAAAAGCTGAGTGAGACCTTTTTGTTTGCACTTGTTCAGTACACTTTCACCTACAAATTAAGAGTTTTAATTTTGATCTGGATTGCTAGTAAGAAACTTCTTGTTTATCTGAAATGATTTGACAGTACAGAGATCTATGTTTTCACACACTCAGTGATTTTACTGTGAGTAGAGTGAAAGGGGACAAGTTTTCTGAAAATGTTACCTGCTACTCTTCTGTTGCCTTTCAAGGGTCATAAATTGCTCACACACTTCTCTGTCTGATTATTTGAACAGAAGATTTAAATAACAGACTGGTTTAGGTGAATGAATACAGAATTAAATTGAAATAAAGAGGCAGCATATGACCACAACAGTAAGTATTGCACAGACTTAATACTGCACTCTACACAGAAGTTATTTGCTCCTAGAATTGTTTGTCAGCTAGGGAGATGGCTGCATTTGCTTTCAGTGTGGTATTTTCATTGTGTATAAAACCACACTAATTAAAAAAGTTTTTTCTGATGCTTACTCTGAAATACAGAAAGTAAATGACATATGCGCAAATTTCCTATTTCATTTATAAAGGAAAACTGATAGATGAAAACCTACGAGAAAAAATGATTATTTAAAAAATACCTGGAAAAAATGAAATATCTAAGTATAAACAAAGTATTCATACCAGAATTTCCTATAATAATCCATAGGAAAGACTAAAATTGTTGATTCATAGTGTAGTTAGTTGCTAGGGGAGCTGCCTAATTTGCAAGTAGTGCCTTAGAAAAGAAAGAGCAGTCACTGTCACTGTAAGAATGTAAAAAAAAAAAAATTATCAGGAATGAGTAGAACTACAGAAAGATGGGGATACAGAGGAGCATGAGTGATTTTATTCTCCTTTTTTGCCACCATACAGGATGTGCTACTTGTTACAGATTCTTATATCAATCCCATAGAGTACTGGTCTCTTAGTGATCGATAACATTGAAGACTCCACAAGCTCCTCAGCTAAAACTGCCTTTGTACTTTGTAATCCATTACCACTAGACTTTTTTTTTTTAAGTATATCCTAAATTTTTGTTTACGTAGTTGAAGTCCATTACTCACAGTCCTATCTGCTCATGCATGGAGAACAGGTTTTTTTTCTTCATCACTGTCTGAATCTTTCAAAATTCGGTTAGGCGCATTGACTGCTAAGAGTAACTAAATTCACGAAAACTACCCCCAGCTCAGGAAATCCATCACTTGAAAATAGTTTAAGGCTGAGAAGGTTTGGGATCTTTCCTTGTACTTTCTTTCTTTGAGATTCTGTTTTTGACTGTTACTGTAAACATTATAACAAGGTGGACCTTGAGATTATTTATTCCTTTCCATTCTAATTATATATAAGTTTGAGTATATTACTGTATCCTCTCTCCACCCTCTTATTTAGGTTTAATAGCTCAATTTCTTTTCAGTATCTAGGTCATGTTCTGTAGAACTTGATCTCTATCACAGACATAACTAGTTCACATCTTCATTGAAACACATGTTTCAGAAGAGAATTCGGCAGTACAGCTGAGCTGAATGGAGTGAAAAAATTTCTTCTCTTATTTTATATACTGTCCTCATATTTATTTATTCCACTATGCAGGTTGTCCTCTCTGCAATGCTGTGGCCTTACTGTCTTATATTCAATTTATGATCCAGAAAAGACCACTTCCACTTTCTAGAGAAATGCTACCGGACAGCACTCATGCAGTTGATTTATTTTCATAGAAAATAAACTAGAACTCTTTCTATACCATATCTCAAAATTGTTCATGCTTTCTTAATTGTAACACTGTCCCCAGCATATCCTCATTTGGCTTTGTATAATTTCTGAAGCAAGGCAATTTTGTATTCTTGCAGAAAGATTACCAATGAAAATCCTGAAGACTATTATAGTCTTTAGAATTTTGCTTGACACAGTCTTCTATGTTAAAGTGAATTTTTGGAAACTTATTTTATGGATTGAGCGGTCCAACCTGTTTTGCTACAAGACAATAGAAATTGAATCCAGAATTTCCCCCCACAGCTTACTTACGGGAATGTTTTGTGAGACATGATTTAATAGACTAAAGTCACAGAATTTCTATAACTTCTTTCTTATCCTAACGCCTGTTCCTTTATCATTGTGATTTAGTTCCAGTTGGCAACCAAGCCCCATACAGTCACTCACTCTCCCCCATTGGGATGGGTGGAAAATGAGAGGAGTAAAACTCAGATAATTTGTGGGTTAAGATGAGGAAAGTTTAATATGTAAAGTAAAAGACATACACAAGCAAAACATAATGAAGAATTCCTTCACACTTTCCCATAGGCAGGAAGGTGTTCAGCCATCTGCAGGAGATCAGGGATCCATCAAATGTAACCAGTACTTGAGAAGACAAACAAAATTACTCTGAGTATTCTTCCCTTGTCTCTTCCTTCCTTCTTCTTCTCCCTAGTTTATATTCTGGGCATGATACTATATGATATGGAATATCCTGTTGGTCAGCTGGGACCAGCTGTCCCAACTGTGACTCCTCACTAATCCTTGTGCACTCTCAGCTCATTTATGGGGTGGGATGAAAAGCAGAAAAGGCCTTGTCGCTGTGTATGTACTGCTCAGCAATAGATAAAATATCCCTGAATTACGAACACAACACCATTTCCAGTAAAATTACAAAACAAAGCCCCATATCAGCTACTATAAAGGAAAATTAACTCTGTCTTGGTCAAAAATGAGCACAAACATGGAAATTTGACTCAATTTGTTCTTGGCTGCTGTTCATCTTACTGTCATTCATACACTTGCAAATAATTTCATTGATTATCTTTTGCAGACTTTTTCAGAATTGAAATTGACTGGACTCAATTCCTTTTTCCCTCCTGCTTGAACACCCATGCAATCACATTCGCCAATGCTCCACTACCTCCTCTTTTTCAAATGACATTTTGATTATGAAACTGCTTCAGATGTTTCAGACATTTTTCTAGTTTTCCTAGGAAAAAGACACAAAAATTCAGTCTACACAAATCTCTGAAGGAACCGAAGAATTGCATGCGTGTGCCACTTACAAAAATAAGTTAATTTTTAAAAAATGCAAGGCATTCAGATGTTATGGAAGGTAACATTTTACCTTACTCTCAAAACGACTGTGAATATTGTGACAGCTTTCCAAAAAAGGTTTGAAACAAATAATGAATCCTGAAAATGTAAAATATCTGCATGATATTTTACTATAGATAAACTTTAAAAGTTTAAAGCACCATTATTCTGCTCAATTGCCTGCCTAACACAGTAAATGCTCTTCCATTACATAAACCCTCTTATTTAATGTATTTGAGTAAAATACATACAATACACACTAAGGCTTTGAATTCTTTTGTAAACTTTCTTTGAAATACTAGAACAAGATAAGATTTGACTGAAACAAAATAACTTATAGAAAGGGGAAAAATATGAATCCAACTATTTGATAGATATTGTCAAGTTGGTCAGCAAAACAGTAGGTAAACAGGAACTGACAGATATAATTTATTTTTATTTAGAAATGCTGCAATCATACTCCTCATAAAAAGCTAAAAGCTACGTGAAAACACAGATATTTTGGGATAAGAGGCAAACTACTGTTATGGATTGGTACTGGCAAAATAAAGAGTGTTTTCTAAACACGGAAATATAAAATACAGAGTTTGCTAAATGGTGCAATTTGGGACTGTTTTTAGTCTTCATTAATGATCTGGAAACAGGATGAATAGGGAAAATGAGTGAAGCCAACAAAACTAAGTGCTGGCTGCTTCTACAACCAGTAATATGCTCTGGGATTTCTTTTAAGTTCAATCAATATGTTAGCCATTTTTTGCACTTCAATTTCAAGAGAAGATCATAAACACTACACATCTGAATAATTGTGTTTCATAGCAGGTCCCATTCTATTGCTCCTCCTCATAAGCAAGTTTTTAGAAACACACTGAAAGTAAAAAATATGTTTAGATAAATTGAAGCTATTTAATAAGTCACTCTGTGTTAACCCCTGAGGCATCTGCTGTTGATTTGTCTTATCTGTTTTGCAGCAGGACTTTTGCTTCCCCACTGCATACACTCTAGGTGTGTATATCTCTTAGAGATACACACCAAATGACTCTCAGTCTGCCATTATGGTGTGTGGCAGACAATTGTGTGTGTATGTGCTTGCGCATGAATGTCTCAAACTGAGCCTTTGAATTCTCAAGCTCAAGCCTACCCTGGTGAGCTGCAGCCAGTCTGGGCTGTCCTTAACTGCAGGTATGGCCTGACTAAGCAGAAGTTACACACAGGGGACTCTCAGAAGTGTAGAGCAACACAATATATTATTGTCAAAAGAAACGGTTGGGAAGCTGATGGTGCATTGTGCTTCTGCATTTAAACTGGGAAGTTGGAACTGCAAACAGTTGGACTGCATGCAATCAACAGGTCTTTCAGTCCAGCTTTCCCAGACCTGCAGCAATCTCATTGATGGGAAGGCAAGACTTGGTAATGCTGGGGAAGTTAAGAGCATGAAGTAATGAAGTAGGGTAGAAGCACTATTCTTGTTGGCTCTTAAATAAAATCCGTTGTACACACCTGCTATGGGTTGCCATTTAGCTTGTCTCTTCTGTGATAGACATAGCTCACTCTCTACAGCTGTTACAGAAGCAACTTTGAAGACCTTAAAATTAAACTTTGTGTTTCTTGCTGCTGTTTTATGCACAGCTATTTCTCTACATTCTGATGAGAGAAGCTGAGGGTTGTGTAGATTTGTCCTTGTCCTCTCTTTTCACAGGAACCTGAAAACACAATTAGAAGACTGTTATAGAATAATGATGTTCTGGTAGAACTTTTGCTTCAAATTCATTCACTTTTTACCCTGCTAGCAACTGGAGTTGAGAAGAGGACTGTTGGAAAGATCACTTTATTGCCCCTGTAAAATTTGGCTTATCCTTAAATCTAATTAACTGTGGCTGGCTAAACCAGCTATGGAAATTCATTAAGTTTCCCAGAGGCTGTACCATACTGCAGAGCTAAGCAAAACACAGACATCCTAAAGAGCTCTGCAGTGCCTTTTTATCCTGCAATCTGAGTGAGGAATTCTGTCCTTAGCTGAGTATGTGACACTTTGGTTGGCATTTATGACATTTGCAGGGTTATAGCAATGTGTCTGAGAGCAAAACAGGATTTTTTCTCTAGTATTAATTCTAACAAGCCTCAGTTTTTCACTGTCATGTAAAGAAAAACTGTTTCATTCAAATGCAAGGACTGGAATGGCTTTCTATAAAATTAGTAGATTAATTTCTGTTCTGCAAAATAATACCCAGCTGAGGAAGGGGAATATTAGGCTGCTTATTTCTCACAGACATTTGGAACTGTAGCAGTAAGGTAGCATTACAATTTACTGACATCTTTGATATTACATCTTTTGTGTGTAGCAATATTCTGCTGATTAACAGATAAGTAAAACATCATATCTTCATAGATCTTTCAGTTATTATGAAAAAATAGAATGTTTTGGGTTGGAAGAGACCTTAAAAATCACTTAGTTCCTGCCATGGACAGAGACACCTTCCAGCAGACCAGGTTGTTCAAACCTCCATCCCACCTGGCCTTGAACACATCTGGGGATGGGACATCCACTGCTGGGCAATCTCTTTCAGTGCCTCACCATCCAGTATTTTCAAACAGAACTACTAATAGACATCTCTTGAAGGTTTTATTTTTTCTGACGACTGTATTATGGGTCATTATAAAATGGAAATAATACTAATTCATTCTTCCTTTCCTTTATTTATTTTTTTCCTAATGTATATGCAGTAGCTAATGACAGGAATTGGCAGAATTTATGTTTCCAGCTTCCTTGACTGTTAATCATGCACGGTGCCTCATACTGATGCAGAGGGCTGTTGTCTGGCCGTCAGCCCTGGCATATATGTCCATGTAAGTCCCATTAGGCACAGTTAGAGCAACACATTACCCATGTTGTTGAAAGATAATATTATATTAACAACCTTCAACTTCCACCTAATCTGGTAGAAGCTGAGAGGTAAAGAGAATTCTCAGTTCATAGGTACTAACTACTTCCTGTAGGTGGGTAAAAGTTTTTAAATGTTCTAACACCTGCACTTATACAAGTATGGTACTCCAAGGACTATCTGCTAGCCGTGCATCTGCCTGTAACATGTTTACAGTGTCTTGACTTTCTGCTTATTTTTTGTTCATGTGTTACCTCCACATCATAGGTGATCATCCTCTGGGGGCTGTCACATGGGATATTATTGGCACATTACTCCTGATCTATGTCCTCTCTAACCATAAAAAATATTCTGCCTTTTAGCATTACACACACATGAACAAGCTTTGATGAGCTGATGGAGCAAAATACTTATTGGGGTTATTGATTTTTGTGTACTCATTTATTTGACCTCCTTAAAACAACTTTTAGCAGTTGACTGGGTTATGATTTTTCTTCCCATATTCCTGTTCTGGGAAATTTAATTTTAAATTTGATTTTAAAATCCTATTTAAAAAAATAAAATGTACAATTCAAATGATGGCCAATCTGCAAAAACAGTGGGATAGGTGTTTAATTTCTGGAATATTTTCCTCTCTCTCATATTGAGAGTTAAAGTGGATTTCTAATTTTTATTCCACTCATTACTAAACGGGAACACTGAGGTCACAGCAAATAAAGCAGTATGAGTTAATGAGAACAGCTTTAGCAAAAAGAGGAGGTGTTTCTCAAAGTACATCAAGTGCTTCACATATATTAAGAAACCCCAGCTGAATCGATTTAATAATGTTGGGATTTACACAATTATTACAGAGCCTTCATTATTCACCCAGTCTGCACATACCACAGCACAAATGAACATCTCAGTCTGGTGGTATTAACATTGCCATTTTCTAACCCATTCCCAGGCCATCTGCTACATGCTGATCATTCACTGCTTTAACATTTAACAGTTACCCAACTGCAACTTAGCAGATTTGTGTACTTTTGAAAACAGCTGGTTTAATAACTGCTTCAGAGCTTTTGGATAAAGAAATTATTTTGTAGTGCTTTACAATAGACTTTTTTTAAAAAGTACCTCTGAGGAAAGTGTATATCAGTTTCTTCCACAGATTTTTGAATTTGCAATGCTTTAATTTATTTCTTGTCACATAAGGACAAATGTTTGAGCATTTATAGAACAATAATTCAGGACATCTCTTTTAACATTCCTGGTTTATTTCTTATCCTCTCTCAGCTCCTCTCAGAGGAAATATTTATATGATAGAGTAATGAAAGGGCTTAATATGTCAATCTGTCTGAGAGGCTCAAAGCTGGGGTTTGTCATATAAAACAACAGACCTGTAGCTTAAAACACAAGATCGCAGAATAATAATAACTAATAAGTTAAATGAATAGTGAGCTTTGAACTGTAATAACTGAACTGTAACCCTGAATTTCCAAACTTGATGGGAATGTGAAAATTGTGTTCAATCTTCCACTGTTCTAAACCTGTTCCCATTACTTTATCTTCTATATCTTGTAAATTGTACCAATTTAAATGTCCTTGTAATTTTCAAATATAGTCTCAATCACAAGGGTAAAAAATCCTTTATCTTTGACCTAAAACAGTTTGACTGATATATACATACATATATATATATATGTATATATAAACATGTCTTTTTAATAAGCATTTTGTTTGCTTATTCTAAAAACCCTTCATGTCCTGTTTAACCCTTGCTTCATAAACATTCAAGAAGTTGTTATCGGATGCTGAAATTGATATTTATATGAAAAAAAAAATGGAAGCAGTTAAAATTAAGAACTTAGTATTATAATAATGTGCCACAAAAGTGACAATTCATGAGGTTTTTATTTTCAAAACACCTCTTCTTTTACACAGCCATCAATCAAAATGACAGCATCCCAAATTTTGTATTCCCCAGCAAAATTTAATTAATCTGTCCAGTATTTCCTATCTCTCTGTTTCAACAAACCAACAAATAAAGCTAATCAAGCCTTCAATTCTTTGCTTATTAGTCAATAAACCATGACAGCAAACTTATGACAGTACTTCTGGGATTCTCACACAACATTATTTGTAGTAGGTAGCAAGCGTCATGATCAGTCTTCACAAATGGGCGTGTATTTTATTGTTATTTTTCAAAACTATCTTCATAATAACAAGAAATGAAAAATTGGAACAGCATAAAAATAAATCTGAGAAACACATTATCTGAAATGGAACAAAACATAAAATGAGACATCTCAGAAATCACAGAAAATGGAAATGCTTTAGTGGTGTGTAATAATAACTTCCAGCTCCTTTCACTGGAACAAGAGCAGTGAGAAGTGTAAAACTGAGACCTGCAGTGGTGAGCATGCAGCTGGCCAGAAGGCAGGCTGAGCTGTGGAAATGTCTTAAAGAGGTAAAAAACCCATGTTTTTTTACCCATGGGTAAAAAACCATCCCAAACTCCGAGGAGTTTGCCTGTTCTACAGGAAAAATTATACACTGTAGCCATATGAGGAAGAGTGAGAGCAAGAATATCTTCAGCAGCCTGTGAGGTGTTAGGAAGGAATACTGTGCCCCTGACACAGAGCTCAGTTAATATCCCATACTATTCTGATTTGTGCTGTGACAGCCAGCTTTAACCAAGAAGAAGCCAGAACAGAATCATGGGAACAGTTTATTCCATATTCTTCCACCAAGATGCAACAAGAGTAACACCACATAAGGCTGTACCAGCACCCTCCCAGCAGACTTTTCATGCCTAACACAAGAATATGCAATTCCCTGGGTTTAACACGTATAGTTCCACCTCACAGGATCTGTCACCATTCCCATAACATACAATGTAATCCTAAGCACTTTAATTTGATTAAAAATAGAAGTGATATCTTCTTTCCTAGGGCCAAGGGGGATTTACAACCTAGAATAATGTAGTGCAAATAAGATCAATGTGTTTTAGGGAAGAACAGGAATACAGAACTTGGATTACTGAACATGAATCCAACGTGGATCTGTATTCATTGTCAGTGAGGACCTTGTATCAGTTCGGTACCACATGAATCGTCACAGTTTTTGTAAAGCAGAATAAAACTTTGCTCCTGGAGATCAAAAGGTGCTTTAAAAATTTTGTTGTAAAAGTCTCATTCAAGTTGGGATTAATTCCGGACCAAAACTAAGCATTAGCAAGATCAGGCATTAATTCAATAAAGATCTAATTCTCTCCTTATATAATTCCTTCCAGTGTCAACTGATGTAATTTAAGAAGAGACATCTGATCAACATCAAAAAACATACAAAATAAATATGCAGAGTTCTGTAACAAAAACACTATGGCTAATAGAAATATGGGCCCTTCTATTTTTGAAGGGTTCAGGAAATCAAGTTACATACCATGTGCTATTACCGTGAGCATAAAGTTACATTGTAATTAAATTCCTAAGTAAAATTTTAATACTTTAAATTACTTAAAAGCAATGGCAAAACAACAAAGTATGAATGAGTAATATTATACTTCACATTATTTTAACTTTCATGAATTCAGTTTTGAAAATAATATGCAAAACATTATTAAAATGCCTCTTTCATTTCAACTGTTTTCCAATGAAATTAATATAATTGGATGCATTTGAATTTTGCAGATGCTGAAAAGTAGATTGATGATGAAGCATAAAATATTTAATGTAATTTTTGGGTAAGAAATTACAAAGCAGCTATATTACAAGTTAAGCACAGTTGATTTTTGAGTGATTTATTTAAGTTCAGTTTTTCACCCACAACCTAATAATGGTTGTAACTGTCAGCAAACTTAATATTTAAATAAATACATTTTAATAAAGAGAATTAATATCAAGAATCTAAAATGCATTTCATATACATGATGACATTTTCTATGACAAAATATGAAGACCATCTAGAAAATAGGAATATGATAATTTAAAAATATTTTTAGGTTCCTTTCTAAGTCTTTTGAAGTACAATCTCAGCTGAATTCCCTTAGGCATTGTTGCACATGCAATCCTTGATAATCCCTGATAATTTCCAAACAGAGGCAATTCTTGTATTTCTTGGGTCACAATAATATCTCTGCTGAATCTAGATACTCTCGTTTTTTCTATTCTTCTTCTTAGGGATTTCTCTTCCTTCATTCTTGTTCTCCTATTTCATTCAATCTTTTCATTTATCTATGCAGACCTAAGCGTTTAGAATTTTGTTCATAGTGTGTATGCACATATATATATATAACATATATATGTATATATATATAAATATACATATGGGTGTATATATATAAGAGTGTGCTAAAACACATATGTATGCTGTCCGGTTCACAGGGGTCATTAAAATTTATTAGCAGGTTTTACAGTCAGATTTCTCAAGTAACATTTCTCAGCTTCTCAAGTAACATTTTTGTCTATGAATTATTTTAAAACTGGAGTGGATTATGTTTATTCATTATTTCATTTTTCCATCTTGGTTTCTTGATTTCTTTCCACATTTTACATATGAAGTCCTGCTTTCTTAGAACTGTATCAGTGTTAGCAGGGACTAGTGCTTTCCTCAGTATAAACTTTTTTATATTGCTTTATTTTTCATATTGCTTCAATGCCATCCTTTTAAACTAAAAAAAAAAAAAAAAAAAAAAGTTACCCTGAGAATGTACAAACAACAAAATGTTGCAAAATAATGAAGAAAAGGTTATTTCAGGTCTCAGAGCAATGCTGTGGATTGTAACACATTTTATCAAGTCTCATTGGTCACGTCATGTTTCATATCTCTTGTAACATCAGGTGCTGTAAGCAGAAGCAAGTAACATCAGAATGTACTGTACTGCATGACACCTAAGAAATCTTTGACAATATTGTTGGCAAAAAGCAGATGATTCATTGAAGGAAAAAATGCCAACACTGAAATTACAGGGAAAATAAAATGTTTTACATGTAACCAGGGGTTAGATCAGATTAAAAAAAATGTATATGGGCATGGATTTATTCTGGTGACTTAACTGTTCATAAAATAGATATTCTTGGGACACATTTGCTTCTAGGTGCCCCAGTAGGGACTCATATAGTGACATAGTCATGTTGAATCTTTTCCTGCTTAACGGAGTAGAAAGCATTGTGGTTATATGTCTTAATTTGGCTCCAGGAATTTCTTTACAGACACATAAGATCCTGATTTTCTGATAAATTGAAGAACACTTAATCTTTTAAATCTGAAAATAAGATGAAAGGTATTTAAAGTGTTGTTGCAGAGTTCCCATTAGAAATACTATCTGAAAAGGGAAATCTGATGGAAAGAATTCTAATTGCTTCTTTTGATCTCTACTTGGGGAACTAACAACACTGACAGATGAACTCCGGTAAGTCCTGTTGAAATAAAGATGGTATCACTGTTGCTACTTTCCTTTTTTTTTTTTTTTTTTTTCCTGCTTGTGGTTTCTATTTCCATGGTAAAGCTGTCAGAAGAGAGCACCTGCCTACACATCAGTAGGAGTCTTGGATTGAATTTCATGCCTTGGAGTAAAAATACAATTAAACTGAGTTTGCATTAAGGTGCCAGACCCTGCATGGAAGCCCATGCACTATGGATTCTATGGATTCTTTTGTGTTCTCTTAGCAAATTCTTCTGTGGAAGTAGTAAAATATAGTGGGTGGCTCCTGTAGTAACTTAAACTGCCACAAGAACTTTTTGAGTGCCCAAAGTCTCAGCATCTGAATACCAGAGAGCAAACGTTTCCACGTCTTCTCTTGTTCTCATAACTATCCAGTTAAACCTCAGGTAGGTAACTTTCTCAATATGCAATATTATTCACATTCCTGCCTTAGAGAAATTCTAGAGGTTATTTTCCTTACTGATGGCTTGTTATTGCACCCCATTGTAGTTAAAGATTATACTTTTTAAATTGTGCTAGTACTCCTTGTAGTTCTTTGGTAAACAATGAAAATTTTATACTAAATAGATATCATCAGACCACTCAATTTTTTTCCTGTCTTCTTTTCTTCCGACCCTCAAATTTAAAGAAGAAAAAAGTTAACTGGCTATCTAGTGTTTAAAAAGAAAAATGTTCACCCATCTTCTGCATCTGACACCTCAAGTCATCTTCCTTCTGCAGGGATCCCCACCTGAAGCAGAGAAATGGGGATAAAACGAATCAGTTATGAGTTCCCAGTATTTGTTAATTCAAACCACATCTGATTCCTTTGAGTCAATCCCAAAAGATTTAAAATTTAGTACATGCAATTATTTCTTATTTAGACATAGTTTTCTCTCAGTCAATTTTACTTGCAAAAATTTTTTCTTGTCTTTAGCTTCAGAATGGTGCTGTTGAAATCAGATAGGCATTTTCAGAGTGTGAGCAACATAGAATTCAAGTTATGACAAGGAATATGTGTTTGATGTGCTGAATGACAATGATTTCTATAACTGAAAAGACTTTCTGTTATTTTTTCATTATTTTATTATATTATTTTTCCCCACTCATCAGTTCCTTTGCTTTTGTCATTTATTACCTTTTAACTTTAGGACTTAACATCCCTTAAAAATATTTTGTGAGGTCCTTACTCCAATTGAAAGGAATAGAATTAAATAGAAATGTCATCTGTACTCTTTGAATTGGAATAAAGTGCTGGGTTTTTCAAGATTGAATGGACTTTTTCTCCTGAAATTTACAATAACTTTATTTCCCTGATTGAAGAGAGACTATGGGAGAAACATGAAACACTTTAAAAAGAAAAAGAAGAATTTCTTTTAATGAATAAAACCAAGCCCTAAAAAAAATCTTTTCTTTTTTCAAATTCTCTCTTTCCAAACATGTAACACCTTCTTGAATTAATTTTTCAAAGTAACACAATTTTGTGTCTCTATCTCATAAACAACCCTGGAAAATTCATTTGGAAAAATATCGAAATTTCTGTGGTGTTCAAGAAGTCACATATGTTTGTGGGTTTTGAATAGTAAAAAAGGGACATGATATTTCCATTGAAATTGAAGCTTTTCATTTCAGCTATTTTTAGAATAAGCATATGTGTTTATTGCTCCAATTATATTTCCTTTGGAAAGCTTTCCATTTTTAGTGAAAAGGTAACAATGTAATTTAAATTAAAAATAATTTGTCAAAAAAGAATTACTTTATTTTTAAGTTTTATTTCAATCATCAGATTGAAAAATCAAGCATTCACATGGTTAATAGTGGTGATTGATTCTGCATTTCTCACCTATCTGTGTGTTGAGGTGTGTGCTGGTTCCTGCAAAGGTCAGGAGACAAATTTCCTTCCACCTTTTATCCCAGTCTACAACATTTACTGCGTATCTAGAGGCAATCAGTGTGACTTTTGCCTTTCTTTTAAACATCCACTATTAGTTACTGGCAAAGGCTAGATGCTTTCTTATCTTGTGTGGCAAACAGTAGTTCTCTTTTCTATCCTCAGAGGCAAATAGATCTTTATAAACAGATGTATAGTCCTCAGATGAGATGTCACTCACAAAACACTTTTTCTTAAAAAAAAAAATCTGTTTATTAAATATTTTTTAACCATTTAAAAATTCCTTTTTTCCCTCTGAATAATTAAGTAGTTATCTTTTTTTGATTGTGGATTTTTTTTTGTTGTTGTTGTTTTTGGTTTTGTTTTGCCCAATGTGTTTTGGGGCTTTTTTGTTTGTTTGTTTTATTTTACCCTAAATTAGGGGGGGGGAAAGAAACTTTTCAGGGGGAAAAAATATCACCATTTTAGGCAATGTTCTGCAGGCCTGTTTGCAGTGAGCCACAGACAGGAGATAGTGGGATCTCAATTGAAGAAGATAATGAAACAGAATTCTAAAATAATTTTTATTTTTGTTGCTTCCATCAAAACATGATAAAGTTCATTATTTTTTAGATAATAATAATAAAGTGAATTCAAGCACACATGAGTTTAAACCTTGAGAATAGTGTGGGAAAATGGACCATATGAGAGCTGTTCCTTACATTTTGGTGTTATGTTAATGGGGAAGATGAGGGAAACCAACGGGAGAGGTGGGACACAAAAGAACCACCACAGTGCATGGAAAAAGGGCATAAAATAAAGCTCATGGTACTTGGGTATAAAAGAACTGAGAAATTGCAGCAAATAGTTAGTATGGACAAACCAAGGTAAGTCTGCTCAAAACTCTGGGAAGCAGAGGTTCTGTAGATCTGCTTTGGCAGTAGTCTCAAACTCCTTTAGTGATAGCTTATGCTGTAGATCTAACAAACAAAAAAGCTTAAACCATGAAGTTGCAATATAAAATTAAACTTGATGAAATGTCTAATTTCTGGACCTTATTTACTTCTAAATAGTTTAAGTAGTTTTAAACTCTGAAAATCCATATCTGCAAATTCCTTATTTCACATTGCATAAGAATTTCAACTACAGCACTGTTCAATTTGATATGGGTAGATAGGAAGATTTGTGATGGAAACTGAGTGCTTCAAGCCAAAGGCTAAATTCTCCTCTCAGTGGGCTGGTACTCAGGTGACTATCTGTTATCAATACTGTCAAGAAAGCTATCATATGTGTGAAAATTCTTGAGCTTCAGAATATAACTGCATACTCAATATTTGAAAGGAGCATTAACCTAAGAATTTCAAACAGCATATAAGCCTTTTTTAAAATACAGGTTTATATAGGTTTCATTTTCCATGTCACAAGTTTTTTCAGATTTACAAATTTGTAGAAGTTTTGAAAATTAAATGCTGCTATTGATTAAATGTAAGATTTGTTCCAAGCTGTGAATCAGGTCTAATGACTATCAATAATTTGTTATTTCACATTTGAGACACTACTGATTTTCCACACGCAGACAAGATTATCATTTCATTAAACGACTCAGTTTTGTATACCTGGCACTTTTCTTTTAGAATTTTGTATTGGTTTCAGCTTTTTTGAAGCTGCATAATTTCACGGCCAATGAGTGACTTGAATAATTCAGTTGCAAAATCAATAAATTGTACCCTGCCATGCAAAAATGTTAGTTGCTCAAAATGAGGTTTCAATCTGTATGTTTTTAATATACAAGAAAGAGAATTCACCAAGTCTCTATATGTGCTAATAGGAGGAATTGCTAATGCTTTTAAGATCTTTGATGTACTGCTGGTGTTCAAATCAACCTGAAGCCAAATTAGGTATGGCTGAAATTACGATAGTAGTTTGCAGTGGAGGCAGAAGGTCCCTCAACTTACACCATCAACTGTGTGATGAGTTAACAGTCTAAAGTTCAGTCTAAGCCTGTACAAAGTCATTGGAATAAAATAAAGGATGAGGTCTCCCCCATGTGTGGGGCTTAGTTACCAATACAAATTAAATTACAACAACCTCTTACAACCAAAATCTGTGTCTGAGCCCTGAATTATGCAACAGCCTTGCAAAAAAACCAAAAAGGACCTGACTTAGAAAAAGAGTTCTTCAGCATGTATTCAGGTTTTAAGCTTTAGCCTTGTTTAGTGAATGGAACTTCAAAGAGGTTTAAACTTACGATCTAAGTACTTGGCTTATCACTATTATTACCAATAAGTTATTGTCCTGGAACCAGTTTATATCATGGGAAATTTTGGAGGAGTTGAAATAAAATTTGTATGGCACATTCTATATTATGTAACCCAATACTTTTTCTTAGTAACTTTATGGCTAATCAGAGTTTTTGATATGCTTTGCCACTTTGGTAGAAGAGCTATTATGTCCTATTAAATTTCTCCAGTATCTTCAAAAAAGCAACCTGAATTGTTCTTTAATTTATCTGTTCAGCCTACTGGAATCTTTGTGGGAAAAACCTGAGAAATTCTAAATGGTACATGAGATACTTAGATAGCAGCAAAGCAATTTAAACTGTATAAAATACCCCATATCCCTGCCCAGAAATATTTTTGAGGGAAGGTATTTTTCCAGAAGAAGAAACATCCTTTTTCAGTCTCTATCTACCTTTAAACTATTATATTATTTTTAAATTCAATTGCATATTCTAACAGAATAGATATTTAAGATTAGGGAAGTTTAGATTGTGAGGATTCCAAATCTTTTTTCCACGGTGGAAAATTATGTATATAAAATGTATATATACTCTGGGAAACATGAGTACTCTTACATCTGCACATTCTCATGAATTTCAGTCCCAGAATCTAAGTACTTGTTCATTTCTCAGTCTTACTAATATCAACATGTTTTTGTTGCCACTAATATAAGTCATCAACGCTTATTTTGGCTTCATAGGTAATTTTCTTCTAGCTCATTTAATAATTTAGAATAATCAGTAGTGTTTAAAGTCTTGGCAATTTTGAAGTTGTGTTACAATCAAAATGCATTTAGATTGCCTTGCAATTCAACCTTACAAATCACCAGCCAATCAGCACTCCCGATGCTGTGAAGCACTCTTATCTCGCGCCAAGTGTTTTCTCATGCTGCTCTTAACACACTTGGAAATTGAGAACATTGACTGCCTTTGGTGCCTGCATCTTTTTCATGTTTAATATCTGAGACTTCACCACTATTGTGTTCAGTTTGGTGTGGTTTTTCAGCTGTTGCTACCTATGCAGTAGTCCTATTCAATTTAATAAATGTAGATTCAACTAAACATTGTAGAGAAGTAAATTATGAATGAATGAATGAATGAATGAATGAATGAATGAATGAATGAATGAATGAATATATTTTGAAATGTGGAAACTCTATTTAGGGTATCTTTGAGTCCAAAGAAATAATGAATTTCAGGATAGTTTTAAGTTTATTTAGATTTCAATAGCACAGTCATCACTGCATTGCCAAGGATGCTGGGAAATGGATATGTCTTGCTTTTTCCATTCCAGGCTAATAATGGAAACAGCAGGAATGAATTCTGAAGCCTTCAGAAAAATTCCTGCCTTCCAGTTTGTGAATTTTTGAGGATCTGGAGAGTTTACATTGTTTTGTGTGATGCAAGATTAAATCCTTTTGCCTTCCTTTGTAATATCAGAAAATAAATAAATTTTTAAAAATTCTAACTATCTCTTTTGAGATTAGTAGCATCTTTGTTTCTTTTTTCTTTAAATTTTTGCTTTTGCCTGAAAATAATATTTCATTTACATTAGAACAATCTAATTGTTCTTTACTCTGAATAATCTAATTGTTCAATGTGGGGAACCCTATAAACTTGTGAAAAAGTAAGCCATATTCTGCTTACTCAAGCTCAAGGTAGGTATAACTTTAAATATTAACATTATTTATTTTAGTTGACTAATATCACTAATGTAATTTGCTTAAATGAAATTCCGCTGTCTCTAGTCTTCAGCAACTTTAGTTTTTGAGAATAGAAAGAGATTAATTTAGGACATGCACCAATTCCATGAGCCCAACTGCCAGCATAAACAGCAAAAACCCCAACACAACAACAAAATTTTTCTTTTTTTTTCCTTAATATGTACTTCTTTCTTTATTCCTAATATTCCATACTTTGGATAACTTTTTTGAATGAACAAATAGGAAAGCAACTAAAAATTACAGTATTTAAAGCTAAATCCTAATCTATGGTCTCTAAATTCCACCTGATTAATGTGTATATTCTCCATCTAGAGTATCATCTAGTCTATTTTGATTTGTAATTCAGCTAAGAGGATAGTACTTTTCTTTTGTAATTCTTTAATCAAAGATTAGGAGAAAAATATAATTACTTAATTTTTTGTACTTAACTATCAGTTCCTTCTGAAGAGGCAAGTTTACTATTTTGCATGTAAAATGTTAAGGAGATGCCCGCACCCTAAGTACATGTAGAAATGTAACATGTGGCTTGTGTAAGAGAGAGTCACAGAACACAAAGCCTACTGCTGCTTTTTTTTAACCTAGTTCTTTCATACATCAGTGATAACTAACACAGATATCTCTAGATGCTTTTTTTGTAATGCATTGTATAGGTTACAGAAATATAAAGAATTGCAGTTTCAGCCACATTTATCTTTCTCTGATCCACTGCCAGCTATAGGTCTCACCTGTGTAGGTCTAAACTCTCCTTACACACCTCTTCAGCTTTTGGCATGGCTCTCTTGTCCAAATCCTGGCCTCTGACAAAGACCTCAACCTGCTATCCATCTTCTCTCTTCTTGTGCTTACTAATTTACATGTCTCACCCACCATGGCTGTTGTCCAAGTCTCCTCCTTTGCTTTTCACTGCAGTTCCTGAACAACCTCCTGCCCATGTGTCTCACCCTCTTCTACTCAGACAGCTCTTCAGACACTTCAAGCCTCACTCCTTATCTTTCACTCCCACTGTCCTCTTCCTCAAACAGCCAGCAGTCTCCCTACTCCTTTGCCTCCTTTCCCTCCCTGAGGAGCAGCCCCTGTCAATCCTGGCACAGCTTATTTCACAATCCCACTTTCCCCAGGTAGATTTTTACAGATGATTTGTGTGCTTTGGATGAGGCAGGAATGGCACCAAAAGTGTTTAAGGCACAATCCTACAGGTAGTTCTTTTTAGATCAAACACCAGGATCTGACACTAGCTGCAGGGGCTCAGAGCTGAGAGGAAAGGGAAGTCTCATGCAGCATTAGAGTAGGACATGTTCAACACATGGAAAAATCAAGAATTCCACTAAAAAATGTTTTCAGTGAGAATTTGCTAACATTATTGCTTTGAAAGTTTTCTATTTTACCCAAATGTAGGCAGGTATTCACAAGGTGGCAAAAACATGTCTTCGGTGAACTACAGAATTCTTCAGGGATTTGCAGTGCTTGAGCCCATCAAAGATGGACTGTCAGAATTTTGCAATATAAGAATAACTGTGTACTAGTCTTTTTACTTAGTTTTTAGATAGGGTTTAACTATTTTTTTGCTAAAATTAAACATAGAAGCCTTAGGGTATGACAAATTTCAGGTTGGTTGGTTGCATTTTGACAGAAATGTAAACAATCAAAACACAGCTCTTAAAAGTGTCTACTTATACCATCCTGGGAGTTGCATATGTGTCTATGAAATGCATGAACACACACACACACACACACACACACACACACACGCACACACACACACAATTTATGTACTCCATATACATCTGGTGTGGTATATATAATGTGTCATGGTGTAATTTCTGCCCTAAAAGTTTGAATTCAAAATTATTAGTATTCTTCCTAAAGCATCTGCACACAAGAAAAGCAAATTAAAACATGGTAGAGAACAAACATCAGTCACATGAAATACATTAGAAGAGCACACAGGATTCTCTTAGTGTAAAATACTAATTTAGTATAAATTTTGAAGATACATATAATAATTCTGCTGTGTGGATCACTCTTGCTGCACATGTGATTTTATTGCTTAATCTGTTAAACATAGTAGTAGCTGTCCTCTTTTACACCTCTAGGGGAAAAATATCAGAATGGATTATTCAAAAGATTTAAATCCCTGTGAGACATGGCCCTTCCAGCAATACTATAAATTCTTTTGCACTCCAAGGTTAGATGCTATGTTGGCCTTGATTTAAAACCCGGGATTCTGTGGAAAATGGCAATGATATCCAGCTCTGACAAATTGAATTGGTCTCAAGGTATTGAAAGATGACTAATAAATCTGAGTCTTGATCCTGAAGCTTTGCTACACATGCATTGAGTCTCTTTCTTTTTGAGATATTTGAGATACTCTTATATATTAAAATCATGTCATACAAGGAATCTATTTAATTGATTTAAGCCATGTTTGATGTTTTTCTTCAGGGTGGAATTGAAAACCTTAATGAAGTTTGAGTGAATCTATCTTGCCTGCATCTTAGAAAGAACTATAATTTTCTTGGGTCAATGCTACTAAACATTTCATTGACTAAAGCATACAGGAAAGAATTTCCATGTAGATGAAAAAGATTACATGTGCCAGATTACTGGCATATTTCCAGTGTCAGGGAACTCTTTTCTAGGAAAGGATCGATGTATATTCAGTATATGAAACAGAATCACTGGGGTTTGACAGAAACCAGCAAGTGTGAGGCTTATGTTTTGCCATCACATTTATATTCAGGCTGAAGACTTTTCTGTAAGGGCCAGTCAGCCATCCTGCATGCTAAGCCATCCATCCAAAGGATGCATAACACAATGAGCTGAGTTTGTAGTGGAGTGAAGATCCTAAAATTCAAGTAAGTTATTTATGAGTTTAAACTGGAATAGTTACTAAAATATAAGTTCAAATTTTGAATTGGTCTCTTTTTGTTTTTACAGAATAATGTAATCACGGAGTCATCTTTGGAAGAGACCTTCATGATAATCTAGTCCAACATTTAAGTACCCCACAGCGCCATCAGCACCACCACAATCACCCCTAAACCCCCAAGGGTCACATCCATTCACGTCTTGAAAACTTCCAGGGGTGGCAACTCTACTACCTTCCTGACCAACTTATTCCAAAGCCTAACGACTCTTTTTGAGAATTTTTTTTCTAATATGTAATCTGGACCTCCTCTGGTGCAATTTATAGACATTTTCTCTTTTTCTTTCAGGTGAGAAATGGCAGAAGAGACTGACCATCCCCTCTTCCCTCCCCCCACTAAAATATCATTTCAGGCAGTTGTAGAGAGCAGTATGATCCCCCTGAGCCTCCCCTTCTTCTCCAGACTAAGTAACCCTAGTTCTGTCAGCTGTTCCTCACAAAATATGTTTTCTTGACCCTCCTTAATTTCAGTCTGTACTCTTTGCTTGCTTTAAGAACACTCCTTTGATCAACTAACATATAAAAACTGTTCTAATAATTGTGTGTACTGGAAATCGTCCCAAGATGCACAAGGAATTGCATAGCAGCCACTAGCCTTCTCGTTCACCTACACAGAATTCCAACATATTTTTTTAGTAACCAATAAGAATCCAGATAAAATTATTTCTCCTCTCTAATTATTTTTAAGTAACCATAAAACCACCCCACTCTCCTCACTCTTAACATCTCCCAACAACCCATGAACCTCTTTTATCTTCTTTCATCAATCTTTATCTTTAATTCTTTTAATTGTGCTCTGTTCCCTATTACTTGTTAGCCACACTTGTTTTGTAAGGTTATAAACTATGACTTGTGCACCTTGAAAGATACCTATATCATTAATGGGGGAGGGGAAAAAAGTACATTTTTTCTGTATAAAAACAAATGCATTATCATTGGAACTTTTCTTATTTCTCTTCTAAAAGCAAAATGTCACTGCCAATCAAACTTGAAATAAGCTTCAGTGAATTTGCTTAGATTCTTCTGTTAACTTGTCTCAAACTGTGTGCTGTGCCAATCCGGTCAACAACCAGATTAAATGAACTCAGGAAAACTTTGTTATGAGATCAAGTGTCTTTTCAAAAATAGAAAAGTAATTGCCCATGTCTAAGCTAACTGTGACCAAAAAAAAAAAAAAAAAACCAAAACCAAAAAGTCTGTAGCTCTTAAAGCAGTTTTCACTTAATGAAAATTTAATGGATATAGCTTGCATCTCTGGAAATGCTTTTACGGTTTTCATTTTTTTGTCCTATTTAGTACTACTGTTGATTGTTCTGAGGCTGGTAGATTTTGGAAAGCCATAAAAAATACAAGCTCACTGGCTGGCAAATGTTAATCTCTTCTCTTACCCACAGTCAGGCAGATTCTGAATGTGAACATCTGTTAGCAGAGAAGCTCATAATTACAGCAGGATCACCCCCAGGATTTATCTGGACAGAGTGTGTCTCACTCCTCTATTAGCCTCCTTCCAGAGTTCTCACCTAACACTTACATGTACCTGAAATATTTTTTTGAGTGCAGTCTCACAGAAACACTTTTGTGACTTTAGAATCTCAATTGTGGGGATTTTGGCTGTGAAAGAGAGCCCATAATTTCACAAGGCTTGGAGCCTTACTTACGTAAGATAATTTGGTACAACTGATGAATCAAAGTATCTGGCCTGTTTTCCCTCTTGTTGCCAGTTCTATTCTTATTCAACGTTACATCAGCTTTGGCTGATACTAGAGACAACCCTAGCAATACACCAGCAACCAAAGGAATACTTGTGCTTGAAGTCTGTGGTGATGATTAGAAATATAATGGCCAGGAAAAAAATCCAAATATGCATCTGAACTAATTCTACATATGCAGCATTGGTGCCTAAATAAATAAAAAAAAAGTTGTCAAGAAATCTGCTCCAGGAGCTGCAAGATCCATTTTGGAGTATGCACTCCCTTTTGTCACAATGATCACCATGGCACAGAGGAAATGTAGGCTTCAGGTGCAGAAAATTCTGTAGAGGTAGAAATTAATTTTCACTTTGAGGATCTGGATCCTCAAGGCCAGATCAAAATCACTTCTGTCGTAGAAAACGGGAGCTCTAATAACTGCTGCACTTGTTTCTGATGAGAAACGTAGAAAAGATGGAGGCTCAATGCCTTGAACCCATTTGCTTTCAAGGAATCTTGCCTTCTGGAGTTCTGATGTTTCAGGAAAGTTAAGATAAAATGCTGTTTCTGTAAGAAAGGGTCACTTGGTTGGAAGCCAGCCCTGGCCAGATGAGAACCTGACCTGGAGATTCTGACTGGAAAGCTCACAGCCTAGGGACAGGCAGCCTTGCTCTCCACGTTCTTGCAGAGATCTGGCCTTGCCTTCTTCCTCTCACCTCTTGGGTTGCATAGGACCATCGTTGCCTCAGGCCATCTCACTGGGATGAGTTGCTTAAGTTTTAGATGTTACACTGCAACAGAAGTGTAGTAAGATGATTAATCTGGTCATGATTGTTCTCTTTAATTTAGACTGTATGGGCTGTACGCATATAAAACACCCTTACAGTGACAACAAATTAGGTTTTTTTTCTACTACTTATTCTCAAAAAGCCATTTTCAAAGTACTGTAATTTTCAAAAAAAATTTTTTTAATGAAGCAGAAGTATTGCTGCTCAATGGAAACTTCAGAGTGCTTACTGCTACCACCCTTTTAAAGAGAAGGTTATATTACTTCACAGCACAATCACCAAAGGCACCCTTGAACAGATAAATGGATTTTGCTCTAAAAAAACTAAAATTATCTGTTGGGTAGAGACTAAGCATGGTAAATTTCATCCCAGGATCTCATTACTTAAAGAAAATTATGTCTGTCTCATTTTTCTAGCTTCAAGTGCAGTTACCTTGGTTAGAATTAGTTTTAAAGTGGGAAATAGCTGTAAAATTTACACTGGGAGCTGTTGATTTACATTATTTTAAAATTACAGGTGAATTAAAGCAGGTAAAATGGATTTTGCTGGACAGTAGTTGAAAAAAATCTTTTTGAAGGGAGAAAACTGTAGAAAATATTCTAAAAGCAGAATGTTTCCTTCCATGAACACAAATTCTTAAAAATTGGGAGTTATGGTGGAAAATTACTTGTAGTCTAAGACTCATGCAAGTTCTTCAGCTGATGGTTTGAATTAACAAGATACTAGCCATTAGCCAGAAGACATAACTCTGCTCCCAAACTGACCTGCTTGTCAAGATATAATAACTTGTGACACTAAGTGTGGCTATAAGATTTCAGGATCAGAGCTGTTTTCTATTAGCCCTGATCGCAGTGGACTGAGGACATGCATATTTTCATGTGTTGGAATAACTCTTATGTTATATAGCAGGCACAGCTGCACATTTGCCGTGAAAGAGGTAGACAATTATGTTATTTAAAATATTTTAAAATGTTATTTTAAAACTACACAAGCAGCACCAATCTACAATATAAACTGAATATCAGGAAGATAAGTGAGAAAACATATTGCTGTTGTTAAGGGCAGTAACTCTACTGTAGAACTGACTGGAAATTTTTCTGTTTAAAGCCAATGGAAAATACTAATTAGCAAAACAGAAACTCTTAAAATAATTTACCAGTTTAGCCAATGTTTTTATTTTTCCACAGTTTCTAGCCGCAATATAAAATCATAAAATTATAAAGTATAGAAATTTAGTCTTAAAAAAATTAGTTTTTCTCATATTACTCATTTTAAGCTTCTAACAGTTGACTTCTATATGAGTTTAGCAAGTGTTCTGGTGTAAAACTGTCTGTCCTGCACAAGGTAAATGACTTCATATAAATAAACACTTCTTTTAATGACAGGCTGTGATAAAAGTTGAAGCTGCCATGAGGATGTAAAAAAGACTTGTTCACACCTTTGTTTTCCCATGACTCAGAATGTTTGCCGATAGTCTTGGACTAGTGTAAGTCCCTTCTAGTGTAGATGCTCCTATGCAGTTGGAACAGCTCCAGCAGACTGATTACTCCATCCAGAACAGCCATTGGCCTGGTGCATAATCCACATATATGCAAGTCAAAGGCTTGAGATGTTTGTCAGAATTTTGCAAAGGAGGAATTTATACTAATACTTCCCAGTTTTGCCTTAGACAGGACAACATAAAAAAGACAAAAATGTCAGTAATTTTGGTAGGAAATTTAAAATGTTATGCACATAACTGATATACATAAATGAATATGAATAAAATCTATTCTATGACCATGCTGTTCACTTTAGTGACCAGTCTCACATATTTCCTTTCAAACAAATGTGCAATGTCTTGTGAGGAAAAGCTGCAGAACCAATATGCAGTGTTGAGACAAATGTTGCTATTGTTTCTTTAGTGCAAACCACAAAGACACGCTGAACAATAAAGAAAACATAAAGAAAACATTTGGAAAAAATTAGCCAACAGTCTAGAAGTCTTTTCCAAGTGTACTATCCTTTGCTACTTCAATTAAAACATGACCTTTTATTTCTGCAAAACAATAGAATACTGGTTTTCAGAACTGTTAATGCCATCACTGTGAGTATTTTCTCACAAAATATGAAAAGGTAGCTGGATAAGGAACTATTCTGATGATACAAAGAATGCTCTAATAATCTCTAATTATGCAGTATAGGGGACTTCACCAGCTTCCCCAGGCTATAATACCTTTACCCTTAAGGCACCTCTCCACTCTATTTATAACAAACTAGGTCACTGTTCAATGAAGTTTGTAGGAACCATTCCACAGGCAAGAGACAAAACAATATTTTATTTTGGTTTTGTACCTTCCTAACATGGTATCTTGGTAACTCTGGTCTCTACATTAACTCTCAAGAGCTGATCTAAAAGCTAAAGTTCTGACTGATTACCAGGCAACATAGGTATGGACATGCTTCCTTGTTCTCCCTCTCAGGCTATGACTTCCTTTCTCTAAAACATCAAGCAAACACTAAGCATAAGTACCTCCTATATATTGAGCAAAAAATAATTCCAATAACTCTATTAGTATATTATTTAAACCCAGCATGGCTGTCAAAAGACCTTCCTTAGGTGCCCTCAGGTGCTACAGCAATTACGTGTAGGTACAAAGATTCTCTGTAAAGCATTCAGATTTTAGAATGTGGAAAGGTTTTTATCAGCTATGCTTCAGGTGCATGAACTTCAGAAATGAGAATGATTTCAGCTATATTGCTATGCCTCTTACACAGCTCTAGTCCATTCTTCTGGATAATTCAGACTTTCCTTAGGACACAGTGAACTTTCATGCTCAACTCTATGCTTCGAGTACTTCTGAAGGGTCTATAAGATGGAAATGAAGGCACCAAAAAAGTGAAGTAATGAATATAAAGATGCTCAAGTATTTTATTTATTCTGACTTACAGACTGCAGCAGTTGGGTGGGGGGTTTTGTGGGAGGTTTTGTTTGTTTGTTTGTTTTGGACTACAAAAGAAAAAAAGGAACTTTATAAAGCTCTTTACTCATCAAATGTCAAGAGATATGAATAGAAGTACATGAAGTGCCATAAGGAAACTAAGTCTGTGTAAGAGTAAGAGATGATTAAATCTCAATAAAGGATTTTAGCAGACTGCTAGAATGTGTAGTTCTCCAGGGGTTCTTCTAGAGCTTTGAATTCAGGAACTGCAATGATGAAGGAACCAGCATGGTTTTTTTTAAGAGAAAACAACATGTTATTTCAACCAGAGTTCTACTTCATAACAGGTCTGACTTGCAGTAATCTTCTTCTCTTCCTTTGTTTTGGTCCCTGCGTTTATAGCACACTATCACTATAGCCTTAATCTTGAAACTACAAGGTTCCATTTCAAAAAATGTGTAAGAGCTGGAAGAGTTCGAAAGTTATCCTATTTTTAACAATAAAACAAAATGTTAAGAACCTTATTCTGATCAGTATTTGTGTAAGGAAAAATAGGTTGGGAAAAGCTTTTTTCTTTGAATCTTACTAAAATGTTCTTTACATGCTCAAAGCAAATAATTTTGCTTTGTTAACACAACATTAAAAGAACATCTTAAATGTATTTAATTATCTATATTTTAAGAAGTTTCTTTCACTTTCATCTTCCTTTTAGGTGCTGAATCTTGGTATCTTTCTCTCATAATATGTGTTGCTATGAGGAGTGCTTTCAGTCCTTGCACTGTGGTTTAACCCTTTGTATTCTTGCCAATTTGACTTCTCTCTCCTCGAACAACAGGCATTTACTCAGAAACTCAATTTGTGTTCCACTCAACTAGCATAGAAGGTAATTTTCTGTAAGCTGATATTCTGGTGTTGTTTATGTATTGTGTATTAACCTTTTCTCTCAACCCAAGCAATCTTATTTATATTCCAGCAGAGCAGGTGAATGAGGCACTCTATCAATGATAAGCACACCTTTGGAGCCCATCAAGCACATGTAGGGTGTGTGCAGGGGGCAACTGTCACAGTGTTCATAACTATGTTTTTCTGATGATGTGTTCTCAGGAAGTCTTTCCCCTTTCCAATGGGCACGTTTTTATATGGCTTTATTATTGTCCAAGGGTAGGGGACAGATAACATTTCAAACAAGTCTCAGCAGGCAACAGGAGGATAGAAAGCCCAGTCTAAAAAATACAGGACACAAAAATCTTCTTTGTCTTCTTACAAACTTTTCTAAGCTCTCTTTTTTTTTCCTCAGTGATTCTTACCAGCCTCTCCAACCTCGTGGCAAGAACACTGGCAACTGGCCTAGTAACTAAAAAGATAGGATCATTAACAGAAGGCTTAAGTTTGCTCTACATGGAAAAAAATATAGGATAAAAACTCTGAAAGAGAATTAACCTATTGTTGTTATCAGACAAATGTACTGTTCTATACTGTTCACTATTATCATGCTGGAAAACTGCTTATTCTTAGCAAGAGAGGAAAAGAAATGACACTAGAAGGCAATTGCATTTATGTCAGCAGAGATATTTCTAAGAGGATATCACTGAGTTCATATTTCCTTATTTACTATTGCAAAGAAATTAGGTCAGTTGTTTTTCCTTTCTGTGGATAACATTGTAGTTAGGGTACTGCATTGTTTCGATGCAGAGACATATAATCTACTGTCACAAAAATGGCTATGTTTGCAGGAAACTGAAGGAAAATACTTTTATTTCCTTGTGCTTGCAGTGTCTTTGGCAATTGTCTGCCAGCTTCTGTTTACAGGATTCTCTGGAGAAGGGACTGAAAATGATACCTATGAAACTTCTCCCAAGGGCTATTTCACAACATATATGGTAGGACACAAGGTAAAAGGTTTGGGGGCAACAGAAACAATGTGGGCATTTATGAGATGCTGGACCTTGTCGGTGGTCACAGGAATCTGCTGTCACTCTGACTGTTGTTCAGGGCTCTCTAAAGCTGTGTCCAAATGACTCAGTCTGGAATGACTCTCCCAGTCTTTGGTGACATGCATCTCCCAGATGTGTATTGACTCACAGGAGAACATGACACAGGTAGTTTATTTCACTCCTCTTCCTCATACCATGGTTTCCACAGGAAGAAAACTGGGAGAAGAGGTCCAAAGGGAGCTGCATTGTGTTGCATTCAGAGCTCTGGTCACAATGACTGACATTACAAATGACAGAGCAACAGGTCCACAGTCCAGATACAGTTTCAGTAAATGGGCTCAAATATAGTGCACCAATGTACTTTGAGATTATATCATTTTCTTCTGAGGTCTACCCTGCCTGTTATATGTGATATCTGAAGAGCAGCTAAGGCATCAAAAAATCCTGTGAAAGAGCAGCTGTAGTGCTGAGCAAGACTGATCATAAAACATAACTTGCTCTAAGGGGTCCTGTACAGAATCTCAGCTCTAAATGCTGAACTTAAAATCTTTGGCATATGTCAGAGCCTTAACTTCTCTTTTCCTGCTTTGAAAATCTGTGATTGATCATTCTTTCTGAATTTTGAGTAAATTTTTATTGCATCTGTTTTATTAAAGAACTGCAATAGACAGATTCAAAAATCTTCATTAGATATTATGTTTTTACAAAGAAATCTCCAAAGAATTTAATTCCCAACTACAAAAGCAACAGCAGCTTTCCCTTCCTCCCATCCCCAAAAATCTAAAGGTTTCTCAGAAATTTAGAACATTCCCCTCAGGGCTTCATCCCCAACAAAAAGAGTCTCCTATTTTTTTTTAACACCCTGTCTAATGAAAAAAAGTAAATACTCCAACAGAAAAGATTTTTAATCATCCAAAGAGGTGACTCTGTAGCGCAAAGCAAGGAATTAGCAGCAACTGATTTTAAATAGGAGATACAACAGAAGTGCCTTGGGGCAAATCAGAAGCCAATCTGTAATTCTACAAAACTGTGAGGCTGAATTTCATTCAATTTAAACATGATTTTCACAGTAATTCCACATGTAATGTGCCATTATTTTGAGTTGGAACAAATTAAAATGAACCTTTTATTATTGAATATTATGAAAAGGCTAAACTGATCACGTTGTTTCTGATCCTTCATTATATGGTTATGTAGCTCCTGTATTAACGAAGTGTTTGCTTTGACATCTTGTATTCTTTCATAGGATCCTTTCTTTATAAGGCATGAACATTCAATTCAATGCTTTGCTATTGCATTTGAGTTCTGCTGGTAGCTTGAGACAGAAGTTTAGGGACAGTTAGAGATGGGAAAGTAACTAGAGGAAGGTAAAGGGAAGAGATCTTGACACTTTTGGGTATTATAGATGGATGTGTATAATTACTATGGAAAAAGAATAAAAGCATGTTTGCATATCTATCATGTCTCATAGCTGCACTGGGCAGAGATATAATCTGATACAATCTGATTTCTAGTTTCTAAGTAACTAGGAAATTGAAAAAAAATTCTTTGTTTCAGAGTAAGAAGTTACAAGATCAAAAACCAAAAAGTTCTGATGTGTCTCTTCTCAACAGATATTTTGAGTAAGTGGGACAGTGCATCGTGTTGGAGGGTTAAGATTTTGTTTCTTTATGGTATTGCAGTCACACTACTGCAGAGGGTTTTTATTCTGTGGACTTTGGATACCTAAGTAAAATTCATGGAAAAATTCTGTTTCTCTGTATCACCAATCTTTTGCATCATGAAGGAATACAATCTTCTGGGAGCATTTTCCTTACTTGAAGCAACAAAAAACTATTTAACTAATCCAGTTTTTTTTTATGTGTGGTGCTTTTGTGATATACAGTTAGTCACTGTGTAGAGCATGTTATAATCTTATAATATTTAAATAATTTTTAGTCAGAGTTTTTGAACATTTTTAACCTTTTTCTACTTTTAATCGACTAGCCATACATTCTGTTTGTTTATAGGTTAATATTATAATAATATATATAATAATAAAATAATAGGTTTAAGGTTAATAAATACATAAGAGCTGTTAGTCATGTCTGTAATCTGCCACATACTACAACAAGAATCACCATTAAAGAGGCAAAAAAGCTGATATTACAGGTCTGGCTTTAGCTTCCCTAACTGTAAAAAATGGGCCCTGCTCTTATTTATGACATAGTTTCTCATCAGCATGACAGTGCCACAAATTTCATCCTAAATTACAACTCATTTAAATTTGATTCTAAACTATAACTCCTGTTAATTGTGAAGGGGAACTAAATACAGAATAACAGGGCAAGTATGCAGCAAGTATTAGAATCCATAGCCAAGAAGAGAATTTGCTCTAGTCATGTAAACCTGGGTGTGGGTTGCTTAGCCTATGAGTTGGTACATTTTTACACAGCTCTCCATACTCTAGCAACAGCTAACCTCTGCAAATGAAAGCCTTTTGAATTGTTCTCCCAGGATGAATATGAATATAGTCTAAGTTAAACCACTTTATAATCATGTTGGTGGTATTTCTATAGTGGGTAGAATTTTGGTCAAAGAGATTTTGAGGCCTAGCAGAATCACATCCGGGGCCCTTAAAAATACAATCACAATCTTTCTATTCACATTTATTTGTGTAGCCACAAATACACAATGCAACAAAACTAGATCATTTACAAATACAATTAATGGATAACAGAATATGAAAGATTTACATAGAAATACTTGTGTCTGAAAATATTGCAGTTCATTGTTTAGAAGTTTGTTCAGAATAACATTACAATTCAGGAGACAGAATTTGAAGTAATATCAGATAACTTTATAGAGATAAAATCTCAGTGGTGATAAAAAAACCCCTTACAACTAACAATCTGAGCCCTGTGGGTTGGTAGGAAAGGACTAGGAGACAAATATTTGCAATTTAATACTTTGTTCTATATATGACTTCTAATACAGTGAAATCCTGGCTGCTCAATGTCAGAAATCATAAAGTACAGTCAGAAAAGATACAGATAGCAATAATGGTGATCACTGAAATTATTTTAACGGTGGGATAGATTGAGACTATTCAACCTGGAAAAGAAACAGCTTGAGAGGAGTATAATAGCCTGTGATTGTGGGTAACACAGGGAGTAATTATTCAAAATACAAGAAGAAGAGGCAATAAATTAAATTATTATATGACATAAAGGATAAATATCTCTAAATTTACTCATATTATTCTCTGTACAACTATTTTAACCACCTCTGAAGAATGATACTAGAACAGACAGATATTTGGTTTCAACCTGTTGCTCCGTTCTTATGGGGAATTTTTCATTTGGCCATTACATGTAAGATTTTGGAATAAATATCTTTTACAAAACCCCTTAGTGTCATGAATCATCCCACTGGCAATTCAAGAACTTGCAAAATGCAAAGTAGCACAGGGTGTCTTCAGGTAATGCCTTTTTACATTCCTGCTATGCTGTAATAAGGGAAAAATATAGTCTACTAAGTTTGTTATTATGAAGCAGATTTCTAAGGGTGCATAAAGTACTTGAAGTCACATAATGGCATTTTCAAAAGCAACTGTGAAATTTTAGCTTTACAACCAAAGTGGGTGCTGCAACAAGAATTTAAAGCTCATGTACTCCTGCTATAAAACAAGGCTTCTGAATTCACTTGTACATTAAACTTAAAGCACTAACTTTTAGGAATCATGCTACAGGACAACTTAAAAAAATATTTATGTGAAGACAAATCAAAATTACTTCAAATGTTATATAATATTGCTCCCTGGGTTTTTTGTTTTCTTTTGGTTTTGTTTGCTTGAGGTTTTTTTTTGGTGTGGGTTTTTTGTTTAATTGTTTTTGCTTTTCTGGTTTTGTTTTTGTTTTGTTTCTGGTTTTGTTTTGTTTTTGCTTTATGAACTGTTATGCTTTGGAAAACAATGGCTTTATTAATATGAAAATTAATGAACATTAGAAGTGTTTATATGGGTATTTCATACCCCTTTCACTCTAATGCTCGGTTTATTCTTAGATGAATTCTACCATTAGATCTACAGATCTAAACTTGATCTACAGTTTAACTATGTTCTTGAATGTCTGGCTTGAAGGGAAAGGACATAGAAGGTTGGCAAAATAGATATTGTTTGCATTTTCTACAGCTATAGCATAAAAAGAGGTTTCACACACACTGGCCAGATAGTTCTTAAATAAAAACTCTTGGATTTTAAAACTTGAAAATAATTCAGATGATACCTCTGCTAGCATTGCCTTTTTAGAAGTTTTGCATCCAAAGATGAAGCCCACTAGAGGACTTGCTGATAGATAATATGTATTTAGCCAATTAGATAGTTAAAACATTCCAGGGAAGCAACAAGGAAATAACAAGTGAACGTGGAAGCTGAGGCAGAAACCTTCCTCAGGAATATCATAGCCCTTGCATCAAAGAACTCATGACAATGATGATTCTCTAAAATGCATCCCCCATCCCCACTTGCATGCCCACAATTGTTTAGTGAAGCTTGATTGTAAATTTTAGGGCCCAGAAAATCTTTGGGGGGGTGAGTGCAATACCAGAGAAAATGGTATTTGAAAGTGTAACTGTTGTAGCTGGAGATGACGTTTTTCTGCAATAATGACATAATTTAGACTAGAAATATATTAGAGTTGTAGTGATAAGAAGAGATTTTTTTTCTTTGTCTATTAGATTGTTAAACCATTAATTAAACTAAAAATAAATTCTTAGACCTACATATGAATGCTACATATGAATACATATGAATGCCCCTTTTTTGCAGATAGTAAGGTTTTGTGAGTAAAAATGTTTTTCTCTTGGTCATAAGACTTAAAAGCATAAATTTTTCTAGCTTGCCTCTGTCTTGGATCTTGATTTTGCCTAGCAATAATTTGAAAGCTGGAGGAGAGCATCTCACCTCTATTTGTCCACAGTACAGCCTGTATCTTATTGCTGAGGCATTTTTCTAAAATGAGAGATATGAAAGAGAGATATGTGTCTAGAAAGGCAATTCTAGAAAATAATTAGCAGATATTCATGATTCATGAAGGTAAAGTTGGCGTCACAAACTGTAGCTTTGAGCAGATCCATCTAGAGCTGTGGTCTGTGCTTGGCACAGTGGGGATCCCCTGGCTTGTGCAGAAATGCTGACATCCAGCACATTGAGCCATTCTCTTGACTTGGATGGTCAAGGCCTTCTGCATTATTGGGCGTTAAACTTTAGGATCTGGAAGGATCATTAAACTTCAGGATCTTGAGTCTACCACCTCAGGAACCTCAGCTGAATACATGTGTTGCTGACACCTCACTACTTGCCCTGCTCTTTACAACAAACAGCTAATTCTTTGATATTTTGGCATAGAGTAAGATTCAACTCTATAAAATTTTATACTGCGCCATGCTATAAAATATCTGATATGTTGACTTCAGTAAAAGAAAGTAAAATTAATGACATCTAATAAAACACTTTCAGTATAATTATTCAGTATGTTTGTCTCAGATTCTCAGTACTCCTTTATTACAGAGAAGTCTCAGTTTTCTTATTTGTTTCTTATGGTATCAAATATAGGAAAGTCACATAAATAATTCCTTCAAAATAATCAGAGTCTACAGAGCATTTGCAAGTGATTAAGGAGAATTTAATTTGATTGTATGCTTCAGTCCTAAACAAATTTCATACTCACCTGAGTTTGTTTCACAGCAAATCAATAATACTAAAGACTTTATTTGAACAGGCAATATATAGTTTCCTTTTCCTGTTCGGTGTGCATATGAAACTATCAACCTCAGTTAATGAGAAATTTTTCCATAAACATTGATGGGTGGAAATGTTTCCTTTGCTTTAAAAGACTTTTCCATCTTATTCCTATCATCAACTAGCAGTCTTGAATATCAAGAGGCACTGTTCAACTCCAAAGAACAGTCTTCATGCTTTTCAGTAGTTTTTGTATTCAATTATTCAGGTATTCAGTGATTCAGTACAAAGTAAATTATTGCTAGTCTGTTTTCAGGTTTCATTGCATAGCTATCAGTAGGATTCAATTTTAAGAAAAAACCCCAAACCACTACTATAGGCATTAAATACCCATGTAATGCCAATGCTGAATCAAGTAAAATAATGAAAGGTACTGCAAATGTAATAGCATACCACTGCCAGAATCCACACTCTTCTTGGGCACGAACATGGCTATAGCTTGTGCCTTTTTTATCTCAGGGTGCTATTAATTCCTGCACATCAAGAAGTCCTCAGAAAGCATTGATATTCTAAAATATTTTCTGAAGGAGTAAAAGAGGCAAAATAATTTCTGAAAGGTACACATATGTCATTGGGTAAAATAATTGAAGAGGGAATGCTGGAACATTTTAAAATTTCCTGTCTCGTTGTCAGGGAATGATTTGAATTGATGAGCCATTTTGCATTTATGCCTTCAAGAACAATGTTCTCAAATGGAAACAGGTAACTCATAGAAAGATGGAGAAATAGACATATGTTCGAATATTAATACAGATGTAACAGAGGCTTAAATTATTAAACATACTTGGAGCAAATTTTTCATTAGTGATGAATTGGAATGTGATTGTCTATCAGCTAAATAAAACACTTTGAGAGTGCAAGGAGGAGCAATGTGAGTCACTGCCTGAGTCTTGTTTTGTCCACTGCCTTGGCCCTGCACCATGCAGACCCAGCCCCTGTGTGTTTTTCCTGGACCCCTTGAAGATATGCTGTATGCATCCCTGTCTCCTGGATGGACTTTGGCCTCATTCTTCAGCTTTGTCTTTGTCTTTGTGTCTGTCCCCCTCTGCTTTTCCTCCAGGCTGGATTTCTGGGGATGACCCCAGAGCAGACCACCACTCACTTGTCTGTGCCTCCTGTTGGACACCATGGCCAGCACCCAGCTCTGCCTGCAGGGCTGAGCCCCTGTGAGACCTCTTCCCATGGCTGAGGACACTCCCAGCCAGAGCCACCCTCAGATCTGCTCCTGAGGAGCAGCTCTCTTCTTGCTGCTCCCTGATGCACATATTTAAAGTTGCACTTGCTGAAACTGTTGAGCTCTAGCAAAGAGTGATGAGTATTTTTATCATTATGCACCAGCAAGTACAGGATTCATGAGAAGATTTAAGCACAGAGAAGTCATGTAGCACTCTAAGCCAAAAGGTAATTTGTATACCCAGAGTGGAAAAATGAAGCATCTGTATTTAATGTCAACTGATGAACAACAGTACAGACAAACAATTTTAAAAGTAAGATAACTGGTGAATTTCACCTTGTGCATATAACTAGAACTTGGATTTGTACTTCTTGAAAAAAAAAGGACGATCTCAGTAAAGGGCCTTTACCATGATGTATGCATTCTAGAAGCATTTAAATATGCTGGAAAATATTTTTAATTGTAATAATTTATGAGATTAGTAAGAAGAAAAAGTGTGTGTGAAAAATTCATTTTTTATGTTTTGTTTTCAATCATTTTGTGTTAACTGATCCAGATTGGCTATTATAAACATAAGCTTGGGTTTGTAAATGTGTCACAAAATGAAATTATCTTCTGAAGAATTCCTTTTAATCTGCATGTGCATGCTTTTTAATGGGTAAATATCTGGTGTATTCTAAACAAATACGATTCAGCTTATGCCACTCACTTTCCTCCTTTAATAAAATCCTTATGCACCAGCACCTGCTTCTGACAATGCAAGCATGATGAAGCACAGCTGGAATTCACAGGTTAGTGAATTAAAAAAAAAAAAAAAAAAAAGCCCTAAATGAAATAGAGTGGCGGTTCAGTGTGGCTGCAAAGGGGATACTATCCTGCAGTTTATTGCATTTCGAGCTGGGGAACACGGCCTTTATAGCACTATTACCAATGAATTTTAAATCACTCTAAAGTTCAAACTTCACTGAAGCATCACATTGTATGTTGAAATCAGATGACCATTTTGCCTGGGAAATGCCATCTATATTTCAGAAAAACATCCATGTTCTAATAAAAAATGAATTAAAAGACATGGAAACTTCAAGCACCATTTGTCATCTGAAACTTATGTTCATTAATATGCCTCAAATCTCTAACTCTGAGAAAAGCTAAGTCAATTCCCAAATTACCATAACATTCAAAACTAAACAATAATGCATTTTAAAATGAGTGTATTGAAAATTGAATGCCAACTGAAAATAAATGATGGTACCTTTTAAAATTAAATTACAACAGACTTTTTTCTTTGTTCTTTCCCCTGTTGTCATCTTCAGTTAGTCTAGCTGTCCAATTCTTACAATATTTACCCTATGACAAGAAGGGCCTAGAATATAAAGACAAAAAAAGACATAATTTAAAGACATAATTTTTCATAATTAAATACTTCATAACAATCTTAGGTTGGCATCAAAAAATCAATTAAAGGGAGTTTCTTAATTTTTTGTTAGTTCTTCCACTACATCTACCCAATGAAATTACAAACATATAGCTGTTTTTTCATTTGACCTTGAACATATATATCTTTATTTGATATGTCTCTATAGACTATTTAGAAGGTATTCACAACAAAACATATACATTTTTTGTAATCTTAGTATACATTTAAAACCAAACTCAGAAAACATATTTCCTGACAGCAAATTTGCAGAACAAGAGTTTTTCACTATAAAATTTTGGTGTGGGCAGGGAAACGTAACTAACCATGAAAAATAAAATTCAATAAAACTTAGTAAAATGAGAATGGGATCATAAATTCTAGGAAAGTAGACATGTTTTTAAACTCTAAGTGAGAGAAAGTTACCTAGTAGATTCATGAAGTTCTGCAAATATTTTCTGCATTTTTAGTTGTCTACATTTTCTAAACTTCCTTAGTATTTATACTTCTTGCTTGCATAGAGCCTAACACAGCGTAGCTCTCACTATATTTTCTCATGCATAAAGCAGTAGTCTGCAAAGTATTCCAAGAAAAAAATAAACTTTTTTGATTGCTATTTATAAAAACTGCTTTGATCAACCTTGTTCTTCTCATGTTCTTCAGACACCATTTCTACTTAGTGGATTGAATCTGCTATGCAACTGCCAGTTGCTGTTTGCTTGATGTCATAGTTGAACAATAACCATTTTAGTCTATTTTGACACCTTAGCATGGAATATCTTTATCTGGCATCCTTCATTTTTTTGTTGTGTCCATATTTTTCAATGCAACCTCTAATTTCACACTGGAAACCAATTACAGGTGTAAATACTCGGAGGATTTAGATGTCCAAATACATGATTGAAGGAACAAATAATGTAGTTATACTCTAAATACTATTGATTGTGACCACAAAATGAGCAGTTTAGTTGAAGTCTCTTTTACTTGTTTGACTCAGAAAATCAAGATGCTATTTAAAATAAATAGAACATGATTTTTGATGTTTAGAGCTAATGCCTCCACATCAGAAGTGTTTTTTTTTTTTTTGGGGGGGGGGGAGCTATTCTTAAAAATGCATGTTTGGTGTGTCTTTCTGATAATAAGTGTGCCCCCCCCACACTTAGTAATAGAGAACTTCTGAGATTTTAACGGCTGTACAAATTTGATGATAGTGCTGTCTTCTTTAACTTTAACCACAAGTCACAAAAAATACAGAGAGACTTAGGCAAAATTGTCTCCAGGTAAAATTCTGTCTTTTCTTTATGGGAATTTTCACAGAAAATTTCCTTTGAAGTTGAGACCCTGTGAAAAAATTTAATTGAAGTAAAGCATATTTTTATTAGAAAATTTCTCTCTGTCTTTTTTTTTTCCTCCCATTGTCCTTCCTGTGAGAAATTGTGGTGCTTCAGCTAGAATCTGAACTGTATCTTGTTGCTTTGTATCTAAGACTGCTTTTCTGAACAAAGATTATTAATCTTGCTGAATTATGTAGATGATTGTTGTGTACAAACATCTGGTATGAAATATTTTGAGGCCAACACATTTCCCTTGTCAACTCATAGAAACAACTTGAATCCAGGTCTCCAGAAGTAAAAGGATTTAAGAGCAATAATCCACTGGGTCACTGAGAGACTGAAAAAAATGACAGCTGAAAGACATTTTTAACCATAAGAAATGGTAGACAGACCATTTTCCTGCATGTATAGTGACTATTATGAAATAAATATGCACATGCCATTTGCTAAACATAAGATTAATGGAAGACAAGTCCCAGAAGTCAGCATTTACTGGTTGAAAAAAGGTAATTGTCCGATTACAGACTTACTGAAATGGATTTGGCCTTATGGAGCATGCCCTGGGAAAAGGTCACAGGATTGCCACAATAGATTAGCTTAGAATTCGGTTTTCTATGTATTATTTTGACAAGAAATAGGCATTGGAAATTTCATTGCTCTCCCAGTGACTTGCCATATATTCACAAATTCTGAGAAGGTATTGTGGCTTGGCTCTCCTAGGAATACTTACTCCAGGTTACCAGTGTAAAAGTAGTGCTTCAAACATTACAGATAAATTTTAGTCTCTGTCCCATACCATCACCAAATTCCTGGGATTGTCAAATTTGAGCTGTGGATCTTTCCCCTTTCCTAAAAAATTTCTTACAGGAAGTTAACATAAAGGATTTTTTTTTTCATTTTAAGAACAGTAAAAAACCAACACAGGGCAAGAGACATTATTCTTTTCTTTTTTTTTTTTTTTTTGCAGTAATTATTACTAAGGAGATACACCAATAAACCATAATAAAAGTATAAAGACCTCACAGCAAAGATGATAAAATCAATATTAATAAATCTTTCCAAATTTTACATTTCAAGGATACAGGTTTTAATTCCTCATCCTTCAAATGTGTCTTTAATTGATGAAAATGAAGATATACATTTTCACAACTATGAAAATTAATAAATCACATTCATTAATTATTTTAATTTCAATACTTCAGCAGGGCCTGCCGACTATCAGGAATAGTCTGACATTGAGATGAAAATTCTCTTCCTAAAATAGAAATCTCATGGTGCGGGCAACAAAATCTAAAAAGCAACATGTACGAGATTACATATACAAAGAATATTACCTGGCTTGAAATGAAGACACTTTTCCCCTCTATGTGCTTCCCCAATTTCCTATATAATTAAAGCTGATGTAGAGAATGCATCACAGCACTTTTAAGCTAAGCCCTGTACGATCTTGGGAAAAGAGCTCAAATGATTATTAATTCTTTGCTTAAGGTTAAGACCTCAGATCTCCAAAATGTCTATGCATATTTAATTTTATGAACATTCTGTTTTGACGGTTTCTTTCAAAAAAGCCATATTTGTTAACAGGTAGGCAATCTTTCCCTTTCACTTCGAGGCATAAGAACAGGTCTTAAATTTTATCACACAGGTAGACAAGCAGTGCTAGAGAGGCTGTTGTCAGCTCATAGGTTTTCAGCTCCTAAATACATTTAGTCACAGAAGAATTTCAAGGAAGCCAGTTGGTAATTTTGTCTTGGACTTCAACCACACTAACGTTCACGTCTCCAATATTGTATCATTTATTCACAGCACTGCCAATCGAATTAAAGACATCATGTATTAGTTCCATGTGACTCAAGCTGCTTAAACTAGGAGCAAAGCTTAAGCTGGTCATTGCAGAGGAAGGTGGTCCCTCTGCTGACCTGGTCACTCATCTGCCCCTCCAGGTGAGAAAAATTGCGTTCCAGCTATAGCTCAAATAAACAACTTCTGACTTATTCTCATGCAAGAATTTAAAACAAAGGGTTAAATTCTTGCTTAGAATTATCCAAAGGACTTTTCCTCTAAAACAGCACATCCACTCTGATCCACAACTGGGAGGTTAAAACAAGTCATTGCTATCCTTTCTTTCAATGACCTTAAGTTAAATCTTTCATTCTTTCTAATTGTGATTAACAGATTCCTTCTGTTTCCTAAGTGTTTCTCTGCAGTTGCACTTCCTTGTGCTCCAATTAAAGCACTGCCCATTTTTCTTTCAGAAACAGGTAATGAAGACCAACTTCAGGTGGAAAGAAAAGATCATACTTCACAAAAATACAATGGTCCCTGACTGTGTGTTTCTTATTCATTTAAGATGTCAAGTAATTAGAAGAGAAATCTTAAAAAGACTGAATTTTAATAGATTCACAAAACTGTGAGCAAAAACAAATTGAAACAATTGAACAAAAGGTGGAAATTTATTCTGAAGCATGTATTATTATTTGATAATCACATGAAAAGTCAAATATATTTATTTTCAAATATATTCAATAATAATTTTTTGTTTTACTGCACTTTTTAGTTACCATGTACCAAAGTGTTACTCCAGAGTGCAGCATAGAGAGGAAAATAAAAAATAAAGTAAAAAATAGACAAAAGAGAAAAACCTCTTGATTGCAAGGATATCCCAGACCTTCCACTTGCTTCTTTTTCAAACTCTGACCAGAAAAATGTCAGAGTTAATGTTCAATTTTTTCAACAAGTAGATTCCATTATTTGGCTATTGAAGAAGGTTACTTAAGTAGGAATCAGAATAATTAAATTCTCTTCCTAATGTTCCCTATCCTGTGCAATATTCAGTAGTATTCACTCAGGTCATATTATCTGCATGAACATCATTGTGTAGGTCTCCTGAATATCTTTTGTTTGTTTGTTTGTTTTAATCAAAAGAAGGCATCCGTTGGTTACAAACTGCAATGGCTGTGAAAACTTTTATACCTACAAGGTGTTAAATATTCACTTAGCAATAGACATCAGGGAAACTCTTAAGTGAAATTTAGAATGCATGATAGGTAGCAGCCTCCAAGCTCTGCTCCTGCCTGCAGTTGCAGTGCTTTCCTGAACTGTGCCATTTTGCTCTGCATGGTGGTGTTAGTCCAAAATAATCTGGAAGAAGAGCTTATCAGAAAATACAATTTCCATGAGCAATCATTTTGTTCCTACTTTTTGACAAAGACAAAGAACATCCATGGATGTAGTGGCATTAACAATGAACTTACCAACTGTAACTTAAAAAGATTCACAGTTTATTTCACATGAGAGGAGTAAAATAAAAGTCTATAAATATAAAACAAGCAAGAACTGAAAATAGATTTCCCACATCAGAATTCTGCATGAACCTAAAAACATTTCTTTCTTTTTGTGATGCCTAAAAACTTTCAAATTCACTGAGGAAAATACTGCCCTTCATTCATAACATGTTTTATAAGAGGTAGTAGGAGTTAGGATTTAAATTTTAGCTTCAAGATGTAACCAACACAACTAAGAAAAGCTATTAAGTCATCTGGCATCTGATAAACTGGATGATTTGGATCAGCCACCTAATGTAGCAGAAAACCACATTAATTCCCTGCAGCTTCTCTAGTGCACTGCTTGCTGCAAGTTCAAACACTGCACATGGAAATTATAGAAATGACATGTTAAAGCACTAAAAGATTACTTTTACATTACATGGGACAGATGACTTAAATATTACATAGAAAAGGTGAGACAATTATTAATTTCACAAGATTAAATGGAAATTTCCAAACAAATTCCAGCTTTGAAATCACATCACTCTTATAAGCTTATGCTAATTTCCATTGCTTTACAATAGGTAATTGTATTTATTATTATTATCAGGTGTTTAACACTTCAGAGTGCATAACACATCTGAGTTATGGTTTCCAGCTTTACATGGATTCCAATTTATCATTTCTTAATTGCCTGCTTGGAACAAAATCAAGGCAATTTCCCTTCCCATCTGACCAAAATAGCTTTCGTCGGCCTTGATGTTCAGGGTCCAGTGTTTGAAAGCATATTGTCAGTCAAAGAGCTCAGCACAACAACTCTGCAAGGTACATGGAAAATGGCACTTTAAGCCAGTTGATCTTCAATTAAAAAAAAATAAGTAAATGAAAGACAGAATAGAAAGTGAAAAATCATTTTTAGAATAAACAAAAGTGTCTTCTGAAGAAGAAGTACATGCAAATATTTTCATAATAGATATTTGATGTTTTTAGAAAAGTAGTTTAGTCTTTCAAAGCAGTGAATAAACTTTCTTTTGGAAAAAAAAAAAAAAAAAAAGTAATGCAATGCAATTAATATTATTTGTGTCCAAAATAAGAAAAATAGGACAAACCCGAGTAATTTTAAGGAAAGAGGAATAAGAATTGCTATAGTATCCATAATCTCCTATCAGGAAAGAGCAATAGTAAAAAGAAAGTTTAAGGAAACAGGGCATTTCCCAAACAAAATGGGAAACTCTTTGAAAAGGACACATCAAAAGAATTAAAATCAGTTGAGGAAGACTAATTCTTTAAGAAACTGCATGATGGTATCCACATCAAAAGCAATACTCAGTTGCTTGATGTTAAGCACGTACCAAAGCGATGCGCTGCATTAGAGCTTTGAATGTCCATGCCATCCCAATATCACAACACAGAGGAGCTACATCACAGTTGCTTGTGATAAAAATCGGGTTTTACAATGCAGTGGTGCTTTCCAAATTGCTTTATGATTCAGGGGAAAACAGTGAATCTGAATGTCGTATCAACACGCCAAGCAGCTTTCAGATGAAATGCTCTCAGCCTCTTACAGTTTAAAACTCTCAAGATTAAATAAGCAGCATTAACAGCAATTTTCCAGTGCTGGGGAATACTGGTCTCATTAACATGATAGTAGTAACTTGAGAAGATTAATTATAAAAGGCTGTTCACATAAAGGATTTTTTAATGGCATACAAATGAATTTATACAAATAAAAAGCAAAACTGTTGCTCCTTTGTGAATTGCCTTTTGGAGAGCAGACGTGCCAGTGGGGTATATAAACACTGCATATACTCATAAAAATAACTTCCAGTACTGTTGTGTTGACAGGGAACCTTTGGAAACCATGGCTACCAGGCTAACTGAAGACAAACAGCAGAAGGTGGATTGAAACTGTTTGGAAATAGCAATCTCACCAACTGCAGAATAAAGTACAAATTTCTGCAACAGTTGCTCTCTGTGCATCAATGTAACTATCAATGCATATGCTCAGCGCCAGGCAAGCAAGCTCCTGAGGGTCCAGAATGAGTGGAGAAGTCAGGAACAGAACTGCAAAAACAGCTTTTTCTTTTTAAGTGTGATAATCATCATCTCTTTTTCCATATCTTTCCCAAGTTTGTCCAAACTTTAACCTTTTTTCTAATCCTTTGGAAATCCTGATGATTAAGCCTGGTGAAGGACTCCTTTTAGGAAAGGACATACCTTCCAATTTGTTTTCCTTTCTTTGTTTGGTTCATTTATTTTGTTCTTGTGTGGTGTGTGTGTTTGAGCTTGCAGGTGGTAAGATTTTCTCTCCTTTTTTTTTTTTTTTTAACTTTGCTACCAGATTCATTATTCTGCATTAAGCTGCATTGAACTACATTTGTCATCTATTAGTCCTGTTACTGTCTGCATTGTTCCTCATTAATTATTATTCTTCCTAATTTAGAATCACATGAAAATCTTGCTTTCAGAAGCATTATCCAATTCATTTATATGAATAAAATTAGTAAAGGACAGATCACTACTGCTTGCAATGCCAGCTCACTAATAACTTCTGTCTGATTTAGGAAGGAACATCTTCGACTTCTTCTTTTGTCCTCATGCAGAAATTCACTTTACTGAGTATCCATGCTGTATTTCTAGTGTATTTTAGAGGTTAACCTTTGAAAGAGAACTTACTCAGTAGGTCCAAAGCTGGGTCCTGTCGCTCATACATACCTGCTGCACTACACCCTTTCACTTGTTAAAAAAAAAGCAAGAATTTTCAGACACTTGGTGCCTGTAATGCAGAAGTTGAAGTGAAGAGAAAAGGAATTTCACTGAGTTTGTGAACAGTCTTTATTTCTTTGGGATCATAAGGTCCGTTCATAACATCAAACATCCTACTTGCAATTCAAAATCCAGTGTTTCCCATAGTTACTCTTAGTTACTTTTATCTGTATTAATGATGTGAAATAACCATTTTTCAGCATGGGAAAGTTGGTAAACTGTGCCTGTGTCAGATGAAGAATCTAATAATACTTGAGCTGTTTATTTATAAATTGTTTAAGGTTGGCCTGTAAGTATTCTGCAAATTTTCCAAGCCAAATTTATACTGACTTGTTTCACAGGGTTTGAAACCAAACATATTTTAGTCCTGCTTTCCTTTGATGCCATGCTGTGTTTTAATTAACTTGGTCACCAAACTTACAATTTCCTTCTGTGTTGTTTAAAGAAGAAAGATGTTTACAGCTTTTAAATAGCATAAGTCTTCTAGTGAGTTTGCCATATGGTTTGCTCTTCATAGAAGTATAGACAAAATGGGGCTCCTACAGAAGGAGGCATTCTCTCCTGCTTTGTTAGGTAGGTTCTCTTTCAGAGTGAAATAAATTTTAAATGGAAATATGACAAAGTATTCTGAAAAATGCTATAGGTTTTAAAGCTGATCTATATTTTGAGGGCAGTTTTTATCCTATCTCTTGCACGAGATAAACAGCAAATTCATATTTAAAAAAAAGGAAGAATTTCTTGCTCTTTCTAGGAATATTCTTATATGAATTAAAAAAAAACCAAAACAACAAACAAACTAAAAAAAAAGCAAACCAAAAAAACCCAACCAAATTATAAAAGGCTCAAAATTTTGCCGTCTTCATCCAGAGGCAGCCCAGAGGACTTCTGAGTGTCGTTTCATCACTCTGAAAAAGCATTGCTCTTGGCTAAACAAAAAACTTTTGCCTAGATATTTTTATTTCAGTTATTATCTACTGCAAACCCTAGAGTCTGTGGGCTTCATGAACATTACAGGCAGCTGTAAAGGCACAATACACTGAATAAAAAGAGTACATGAATCTTATTATAAAGCAGATTTAACAATGGATTCATGCAAATATATGTGTGTGACATGGCTAACAGGAAAGAAATTAGAAATTACTAAGTTGATCATCAAAGTCAGTAAGGTTCTTTAATAAGTGAAAACCTGAGAGTATATCAAATGATAATTTTTAATCTATATCATAACAAAATAAGATTTTTTTTTTCTGATCACAATGATGATTTTTTTAAAAAACCCCTCTATTCAGTTTTTAATGAAAGTCAGAATGTAAAACCCTCACTAAGAAGTGCTTCTCCCTTGAACTAATTGAAGTTTTGTGGAATCCACAGTCCTTTAAACAATCTTGAGCTGTATTAGAAAGAGAGGTAGATTTTATAGCTAGATCTTAATTTTTTGTGTATTTAATGCAGTTTTTTTCCAAAACAGCAGAATAAGATTTTTTAATTCCTTTTAATAACTTTTATTTACATGCGGTGCTGTGACTAGGTGGTGTAAACAAACAAGAATTTTTCACACAAATACTTAAACACATCTAACAAATGAAGCAGAATATCAGAAATACAAGAAAAATACAATCTTGATTGAAATTGGCAATCATGAATTTGTTACTCAGGTCTATATTTCATTTTTATTGTTCCCTCTTTGAGCTGAGGGATGTACTAAACCAATCTAAAGATAAAACTCTTGCAGGGGTTAATCTCAAGTAACTTCTTAAAATATAGTTTTTCCCAATCCAATTCCCAAATTATGAAGAAAATCTATTATAAGGGCAAGTACTTCTGGCAAGGTGTCAGTCATCACTAAAATTCTTTGTCCTTGAATATAAATGAGTGAACATAAAGGAGATCTGGCTGGAGATGCAAGAAACAAGAAAGAGGAAAAATGAAAAAAAACAAGGATGGATGTGACTGATTTGCAGCTCTAGAAAGCAGCAAATACGAAATCCATGAGAGGTTTTACGCAGCTTGCATTCTCTGAAGCATTAGTAACTTTAGATCAGTGTTTTCTCTACATCTCACATTCCCTGCTGTGAAATAGGAATGCCAGCACTTCTCCAGGAATGCCCTAGAAATACTATCCTCATTCTTCAATCATTGTTTTAATCAGTAAGTGGTTCCACTTGTGTCTCTATGCACAAAACCCACTAAAAAATGCCTGCTTTTGTGGGTGCTTTAGAGACTGCTTTTTACTGAAACTGAAAGGCATTAAAACATTTGTGGACTTGCTTGGTATTTCTAACGAACCCAGCTCTGAGAGAACTATCATTCAGTGGGCAATGTTGCTTATTTCATGGCACAGGTCTCTGCTCCTTAGGAGCTTCCTTATTTTGTATCTTATGAGAGCATGCCAAGAACTTAGGATGTATTTTTGAGGTTGCCTGGGAAAACTTTGTGTTTCAATCATAGCCTGGTCACAGTAAGATCTATCCTGATGTCATGCACTGATTACGTTTTTAATTCAGGTCAAGGAGTTATTATTCTGTTTTTTTTTCTGACTGGGTGAGAGCCACTTGTCATTTAGCAGAAATCAAAGCTGGTGTTCCCAAGTAAAGAGGAACTAAAAGAGATGGAACATTCAGCTCAGTCTAAAAAATACAAGAAAAAATTAAATAATAAAATCAGTCTTGGAAAGAGTGTCCATTTGTTATATTTTATCTTTTTTATTTATTTTTCATTTTAACACTGTCAAAAAATCTCATGTCTGAATTTCCTGAGAATGAAGCAAAAAAAAAAAACAAACTTTTTTTCTTCTCTGAGACTATCATTCAGGATGGATCCTGGTTACTTTGTCCCTTTTTAATATTTTACAATCCCAAATTATTGATCCGGTTCCTTTACATAGATCTGTTTTAATATAATTTTGATTACTCTTCTCTGAACCCTGAAAGTAAGAAAGTCTGATAAATCATCAGTGGTATAGATCACTGTTTTGACATCATCAAGATAGTTATTAACTGCTGCAGGAATAAAATTAATAAAAATATGGAAGGTCTATACCTAAAATTTTTTAGACACTTTGGTCTTTCTCAGAATAATTTGACACTATTTGCTATTTTTCATCATCAAATAGTTCAGAGAGGTGTCATCATTGGTTCATTGGTATGTTTTGGTGTTTTACCTGACAGGAAAGAATACTCTTCTGGGTTTTTTTCTCTCTGTCTATAAAAACATAATGGTTTCAATTTTGCTTTGAAGACTGTAGGGATTGTGCTGGTAGTGAGGTCAATTTCAGTTTTCTGAGATCCCTGGAAACATGATGAACATGTCTTTTAAAGGTAGTTAATACAGCTGCTGCTATGCAGTATAACAATTTATTCACATTAAATATCATACTTTTGTCAGTATCGCAGTCACTTCAGACACCTTCAATATGAGCACTATTCATTCCTTTCTCTCCTTACTTCAGTTCCTGACAGCCTCATTCTTATTACCTGAAAATATAAAGTAGGGAGGTACTTTTCCAATGGTCTGCTTAGATGGGTACAAAGAAATGATCACGCTCCTGCTTGACAATGTCCTTATCTGATGTAACAGCACACTCTATTCTCTGCTGTTGAACCAACAAAGCCAATTTTTTTTTTGTGGTTTTCTGTCCTCGGTACTTGAGATTTGCTTTTGCTTTTTGAAGCATAGGTCTGAAACTGGTGATCAGATCCTCCCACAAAGCCCCTCTTCCACAGTTTGAATGAGTCCTATTTGGGTGCTGTGAAGCCTGCAAGGATTTTGACCCTACTTGCCCCTAAATATTTGAATCCCTATTGAAATTAGAATCTGACATATTACTTATGGATGATATAATAAAATGAACAGCCTCTCATTTCTATGGGCAAATAATACTCTCTCCCAGTCTCAATCTAAATCAAACTGCAGAGTCACTAATAAAAGTAAGTCATGACTCACAAAGTTAAGTTCTTTTGCATTAATCTTAAACTCTTTAGGTGTTATTGGAGTCTCACATCATTAAAACTAATGTCAGTGGTATAGTCTGCAGTAACTATCAAATTTACAGCTGGAAGATAAGACTCATATAAAAGAAGCATTACTTTACAACCATACTAAAGATGAAAATATGTAGATACTGTTTACATTGCACAGATGAAGCAGGTTTACAAGGAAACCCTTCAGGCTGTAAGAAATCTATTATGTAAATGGTCACTAGGGGTTTTTTTGGCATTATTTTGTCAATTCTGAAAGAGACCTAATTATATGAAAAATATCTTTTGTATAGACCTCTGATATTTTTACTCATTTTATTAGCACTTCTTGCGGCAGTTAATAAATACTGCATACTCTCATTTAACAGTGTACAGCATGTTTAACTCTGTCCTACTAGTGTAACACAAATAAAATTAAGCCAAATTACAGCAAGTATAAAATCTGTCCTAGGTCCATCAACACAGTATAGGTAACAATTGTGCATGAATTTACTGTGGCTTAAGGACTATAGAAGTCTTAGGAAGGCAAAAAATCCATCCAGGAACATTTGGAAGTTACCATCTGAAACACATTGTAGGAAAGGCTGACTGAGAACCTTTCATACCTGTTAGATCTACAGCATGCTTAATTATTCTACCAGTAACTAAAGAGGCCTTCTTTTCTGGGGAATAAAAAAAAGATTTTCTTACAAAGTAAGAAGCAGAAATATTTTACTCTGGTTCTTACAAGTGTCCCGGCTCACTTAAGATGTATGTTCTCCATATGGGCTGACTGGAAGCAACTGCTCCAAGGGTTTTTCACCTATCTCTTTTAGTCCTCATAACTCAGGAAAGGCATAACAGGGGGTGGTGAAAAGAGGCATCTTCCTTTTGCATTAATTGCAATGTCTCAACTGCCAGTGAGCAGAGACTGGACTGTCAAACTTGTAAATTAGAGGTAAGATTTTGTGCCTTTCAGTCACCGTCTCAGAAATCTGAGGCTGGATTTCATCTCCTCTTTCACTGAACATTTTGGGTTTTTTTCATTCTAGTGGGATGTTTGTGAAAACACACTATTATTTTAAATTGATATTGGTCAGAAATTAGTCTGAATTTGTGAGGTTTTGTGATGATTTTTCAGATTACTAGCACAGTACACATACTATATATGAAAAAAGTATGTTCAAAACCACTTGGGAGAATTTTTTAAGGAAAATTCTTAATATTTTTAAGGACAATTTTTCAACTAATATTTAATTATTCATTTTGAGATTCAAAATTTTTAAATGCACACAAAAATTTCATAAAAAATTCTGGATATGCTCTGTGTCTGAGGAAAAAAAAACAACCAAACAAACACCACATGAATAATAGTATTTATTTCACATTAAAAAAATATTTTGTTTAATTTAAACCATTTTAGTTTAAAAATTTCAAATAATTTTTAATCAACACAACAAAAATAGAATTAGGTTTAAGGGGACTTTGAGGTAGAAAAGTGCTTTAAGGTAGAATAGGAAAACCATTTAAGCTAAAATGAGGAAAGCTTTTATTCACATAGGATGATTGTTACTTAGTTAATGAGGCTTTTAAGTTTTGCTCTAGAAGCGGAAAAAATCCAATCTTCTTGATAACTGCCTTTCAATTTTTACCTAGTGCTTAATGAAAACATGATACCATAAGATGCTGTAAACCACCGAAAAGACTACTCTTTTCTTTCTTATAATTGTTTGAAGGCAGCATTTGAAATGAATAACAAAATCACAGATTTTTTGGGGTTGGAAGTGACCTCTGGAAATCATTTAGTTCAACCCCCCTGCCAAAGCAGGGTCACCCAGAGCAGGTTACACAGGAACATATCCAGGTGGGTTTTGAACGTCTCCAGAGAGGGCAAGTCCATAACCTCCCTGGGCAACCTATTCCAGTGCTCTGCTGCCCTCAGTGTAAAGAAGTTCTTCCTTGTGTTGATGTGGATCTTGTGTTTTAGTTTATGGCCATTGCTCCTTGTCCTACCACTGAAAAGATTCTGGCGCCATCCTCTTGCACGCACCCTTGAGATATTTGTACGCATTGATGAGATCTCCTCTCAGTCTCCTCCAGACTAAACAGGCCCAGTTCGCTCAGCCTCTCCTCATAAGGGAGATTCTCCAGTCTCTTAATCATCTTAGTCATCTTTGGGCCCTTCACTGGATCCTCTCCAGTGGCTCCTTGTCTCTTTTGTACTGAGGAGCCCGGAACTGGACACAGTACTCCAGGTGTGGCCTCACCAGGGATGATTAGAGGGAGGGATCAATTCCCTTGACCTGCTGGCCACACTCTTCCTCATGCACCCCAGGATAGTGTTGGCCCTCCTGGCTGCATGGGCACACTGCCAGCTCATAGTATGCTACAGGCTTGACAAAACATTTATTTTACATCCATATGTTCAGTCTAGGAAACACCCTTTAAAAAGATATTATTCAATTTAGCTATACATAGACACAGGTTCTTTTTTTATTAATCTGATGGCACAAAGCAAGTGCAGAAACAAATAAAAAAACTCCTTTAAAGAAGTCTTTACATTATATAAACATTGGATTGACAAGAAAATCTACCAAATTAAAACAATTCCTTTTCCTTTTATAGCTTTGCTATTGTAGAAAAAAATAATAGCCTCCTGAATTGGCAATAATTTATTGAGAATTGCTGCACAAAGCAGTGTGTTCTCAGTGAAGTCATTAAAGGAAAGCTAAAACAATTCTTTCTTTTAACTTTCTTGTTTTGAGGCCAAATCATTCCTATTATTCTTTCAATTTTGAGATCTTTTTGACTTACTTACTTTTACTGGAAAGCTGCCATTAATTTAATTGCTGCTTGAAAAATTACCAGGAGATATAAAATTATTTCTGTTTGTCAAACTCCTTATGCAAAGTATGTATGTGCTTAAGCATCTATGTGTGCAAGGACCAGTGTGACCATATTTACTTCTCATGCATAAAACTGGGCATACTCACATTTTCTAATGCAAAGATCACTACCACAGTTATGAGTCTTAAGCTTCTGAAGAGAGTGTTAGTATTATGTTAAGTTACTCTGGAAAGATGTATTTTCAGGTGAAATGGGGCTAAGTTTGTTTAAAAATATGGTGGAATACATGATCGGTCATAGACTGAATTTCAATAGTTGTTACTGTCAGTAGATATGGATTCAGGTATACAATTGTCCTGTCTATAAATATGTTATAGCCTTCACTTTCCCAAGTTTAAAAGTCAAATGTCTCTACCAATTAAAGTTTCAAATGATAGTTCTCTTGGTTAGTTACAGATGAAAACATTGAGATCTGACAGAAAAAAATATAATAACAGCATAGTTATCTGTTGTTTTATTACTTTTACTTTTATATGAAGGTCATAATCAAGGAAAGAGTACAAGAGAGTACAAGAAGTCCAATACTATATTTGGCTTTCAAAGTCCTGTTAGTTAAAAAAAAAAAATAATCCTAATTTCTTTTCATATTCCCTGTCTCATAGATCACATAACTGAAATTTTGTTTGGCTCAGTAGGAGTGAGCCTACTCACCCCTACTCCTTGTCTTAAAATGGAACAAGACTCAAAATTATTTGGTAATAAGTGAATTAAATATTTCATTAGATATTTTAAATGGATGTATAAAGCTCTTATAAGATTAGCTAAACTTATGTGTGTATTAAATCCTATACATATGCTTAAGCTAACTAGAAACAGGAAATATCCCAAAGTGATCGCTATCAAATTAGTTAGGGAAGATATTTTGCTTTCCTTGTTAATAGGAATAAAGGAATGCAAAGGCCTTTAAAAAGACAACCATTTTTTTTTTATTTACAAAGTAAATTTTTAGGCTTCTTAGAAATTAAGAGAGAAGGGAGCAAACAGTTATTCAAGACATTAATTTTCTCAACCTATTCATTCATGGAAAGATGTAATAGGAAAAAGCAAACTTTAAGGAGCTAAAGGACACAGAAAAATGCAAGCCATACAGCACTGAATTTTGTTGAGCTGAGAGGAAACTAAAAAGAACAGAGTACATGGAGCAATGACAGTGTTTGGTACTAGTTGACAATGACATGCAGAGCATCCTAAGCAATAGTGTTTATCTCACAGAGCATCTGAATTATTCATAGATTCCAACAGTAGAATAAATTTATTGTCTCCTATAAGAGATATAAGAGGTTGATAAACTGCTTTCCTGACCTTGAAGAACTTTGTTGGCACATTAAGGGACTTTGATACATAGCAAGGTGCAGACACTCACTATGATTTGTTAGGTGCATTCTGCTGGGACTGCACTATCAGGTGAATTGAAAACAAAAAACCTCTCTCAAGAAAATTGTGGGAAAAAAGTGCTGGTGGATTATTTCTCACTGTCTCTGTGGTACTGATGGCCAAAAAATGAGCAAGGGGGGCATTTTAAAAATTTGGGATTTTTTGACTACTAACCTGTGGAGAAAAGAAGATGGAATATTTTCATCTCTTTTGTTTTCTGCAGTGTACATACTTTTCATTCTGGTACAAATGGTTATGACCCATCTTGCTTTGCCCACCATTTTTTGTTCTGTAGGGCGCACTGAGATTCCAACACATGGCAACAGGGCCTCAGAGATTTCAGAGCTAAGATCCTACTGGTATGGAATGACGGACATGCTTCTTTACTGTAGTACAAATAACCTTCAAATGTGGAACACAGAAAAAAGTTGATTGAGGAAAAAAATTGGTGCACAACTAAAATGTTTCTTTCAATGTATAAGAAGAAAGAGTGGTATTAATTACTGGCAACAAAGGTTGTTTCAGAGCATTTATCTTAATATCCTCTCTTCCATCTCTATGTATTTAGTCCACTAGCTTAATATCAGAATCCTTTCATTCTGTCCTGCTTGGATAGGCCAATAAACCTTACAGAAATGGTTAAATTACCTGTTTTTCTCAACCTCAGGGACTCAAAAGTTGTAACTGTAGAGGCAGAGGCATCAGCACACAGGGCCTCCAGAGATCAGCAGTTTGCCTCACAAAACTGCCATCTGTAACTCTGAATAATTAAATATAACTGATAATCAATCAGGAGCATATGGTTAGCATAACAGAAATTGAACTGTCGCTGAAGTCAGGGAAAAAGCTGCTTCACTGAGGATTAAGAAGATTGGATTTTGGTTACCTGCACACTATATTGCATGTGAATAAAGAGGACTTTAGTTTCCAGTATAAGTAGTCTATTAATCCTAATAAATGCAACCATTTTTCCTACAGAAACATTTTAACATGAGTTTAGTGCTTTTACCTCATTCTAATGCTACTGTCATAAAATAGCACAAAAATAATGTACCATCTTAAAAGAAAACCATAGGGCTGTCTTGTATAAGCTATTGAGAAAGATTAATTGTTTTCAGCTCAGAAACAGCAAGAAAAACATAAGAAGGCTAGGGGCTGAACTGTGATCACCTAACTCAAGCAAATGAAAGCAAAGCAGGCAGAATAATCCTGCTTCTGTGGCTTGTGAGAAACCAGTTGGATAAACACAAGCAAAACAGTGATGCTTCCTTTTAAGACAACATATTTTAAATAAGCTACTCTCCCTTCCTTTGGAAGCAGTTGCTTGTAGTTCTAGCAACCACTGGCAGCTGCTGGGGCACCTCCACCTTATTGCTGCTAACTCTGCACTAGAAAAGTGCAGTTTTGTTGTACTTCCATCTTCCTGCTTTCTTTAGGAGGTGCTTACTTGCATTGAAAGAAGTTACTTATCTTCAAGACCACCACTGTTACTACCTATGGGAGTCCAGACTTGAAATCACACTATTTTTCTAAAAGATGGGAAGAGTACATGGCTAGAAAATTGCTTACAGGCAACCAGTAAGGACCAATCTGTAATTTATGTGTGTAAATACACCCCCTACACACTCTATAAGATGGGGGCTTAATCAGTTTGGGTAGTTTGTGTAATCCTGGTAATACTGCATGCCTGAGCCCATAGTGACTGAGAATGCCATAGGGCTTGTTATGTATGCATCTGATGATGAATAATCAGCAAGGGATTGACAGAAAGCATAGGTAATTTTGATTGAATAGACTCTCTGAGTTCATATGGACAATTCACAAGCCTATTATACTTGTTTAATGAACATGAGTAGAGTAATAGAGATCATTCATTAATTCACTACATTAATTGAAGCCGGTATTGTTACCTTTCGTCTTTGTTTAATTCTGCCATTATCTGACCCAGCTTTATATTGTTGATATATTTAATACTGTGTGAACTGTTTCATGTTGACTTTTTGATGTATTGTGAAAAATTCAATGCAATTTTATTAAGAACAGGACTGAAGTGGGATAAACAGTAACTCCATCTCTAGTGCTATCTATATTTTAATTTTCAGTGTAAAATGTTCTGCCTGACCTTTTAGAAAGCTCTATTACATTAAATTAGGATGCTCTATTTCAAACAGTCAATGTTCATACTGGCACTTCTAATAAACCTTGGAAAAGGAAAATATTTATAATTTAAGCTTGTCCATCATCAGATTCATACTGCAAGTGCAGACATTCAATGTAAAAGAATATATATATTTCAAGTAAAAGCAAGAAAAAATGGCTTGTGCAACTTGAAGATTTTCATCAGATAAAATGAACGGGGGTTTTGAGCATTAAGATCTTTCTTAAGTTTCTTTCTTTCTCTGACAATTTTGGTTCCAAACCTGAACTTTGGTGGCTACCAGGATAGTATGTGAATTTGCTCATTTATTCATTTTTGGATAGTCCCAAGCCCTGTCTTTGCTTTAGCGGAAAAGACTGATGGCATGTTAACACTTCTGAGGTTATTTGTTCTTAAGTACATCTTCTAGGTTATATGTCATAATGACAAGCAGCCAGCATTGTAGGTGCCAGAAACATTACAGCCCTGTAGCAGGGTTACAGTTCATAGACTAAATCAGCTCAGAAGATGTATGGGTGGTCCAATGATTGCTGAGTGCTCAGTCCAGGAGTTTAAAAGAAAGAATCAATGAGCCGCAACTGTGTAAAATAGGGGTCAAATATGTACAGCTGAGGCTCCACATATATCAGATAAGGCTATGTTTTATCTTCTGCTGTGCAACATTTGTTACTAAAATGTGGCTCAGAAACACTCTATTAAAAATAGATTGGCATTAATTAATTAAGATTACTGTCTCCCCTAGAAGACAGCAGGATAGCAATATACTTCTGATCCACCTTCAGCATATTGCTATCTATCTCAAAATCTAAGTACCCATTCAAAATTATGGAGCAGATATTCGATCAAAACTCTCTCCTCCACTGACTGCCCTTTGGTTTTTTATCAGTAATTTTCTTGCCAGCACAATTTGCTCCACCAATCATAGCTTCCGTGCTTCTTTATCTGCATGACTTTGTGTTCCAGTGGATAGTTGAACCTGTTCCAGGTCTTTATAACTATTTCTGGATTGATAAATAATATTTTTTCTCTCCTGCTGATTCAGTTTCTTTGACGTGAAAAGAAGGCTTGTACTGAGTTAGTGAAACAAAACCCAAAATTATTGCAGACCATTGAGAATTCAGAGAGCCTCATCAAGCTCAGCAAATCTAGCTTACCTCCAACATACAAAACAAGTTTGGAGAAAAAAAAAGTCAGTTAAAACATCAAAATCTCTAACTTTCACACTCTGAAAGCTCCTGTATTTATTGGTACAAGTCTATAAAGATTCTTATGGTGACCCCCTGTGGGTTTCCATCCTCCACTTCTGGAGCAACCTTAACTGCTTCAGTCTTTAACACTGAGTTGCTATTTTTCCTACCCTAGGCTGGGGATGCTTTCGGAGAGGAATTTGATCTCAGATCTACTTTCCAAACAGAGATGCCACAGCTTGTATCATTAATACACTTTTGAGGCAGAATATAGATTTCCTCTGCAATGGGTCTCCGGGGTGGGTGGTGTGGAGGGTTCTTTGAGGATGCACAACTGCTACAATGAAATTGAGGTTTCTGAACCAGTGTTTGGGAAATTGAGATAGGAAGAACTTTAACCTGAGAAACTGAGAGAAAGAAGTTGTGAAATGTTAGTGTACTAGCTACTTTGAGTTTTAGCAAGAAAAAGAAAACACAGATAAACGTGAATCTAGAACTAAATATTAGCAATACTATTGAGGAAGGAAAAAAGCAGCTGGGAGGTACTGATAGTGATAAGAATAATAGTAAATATAGAAAGGCTATTTTTGAAAGTTTTATATTTAAACTTGTAGGAGAATTGGATATGACCATCAATGCTGCTGTAGCCAGCTCAAAATTAGGAAGGTAGAATATATAAAAAAGAAGATGGCCCTAAACACTTCCAGGGATAAGGCATTTGCAGCTTCCCTGGGCAACGTAATTTCATGGAAATAACTTTGTTACATGGTCACTATAAGAGGGACTAGATCTCCAAGTCTTCTAGCTCTATATTCAATGCTTATTTAGAAGAGCTACAGCTTACTTGGCATATTAAAGAAATCTAAATTTAATTTCCTTTTGTTTAGTTTATAAGAAAGTTCTATAATCAGTAAAAAACATAGGCTACATTGTTGAAGCTTCATCATTTTATTCAACTTTTATTTCATTAAATCCAATTAAAGAATTTGTCAACAACTGAATCTCAAAACATTCAGGTTTTTTTTGTTTCCTTTCTTTTATAATGGGTGACAAACCTATGTAGGTGGAATTGGTTTTGTTCTGTTTTGCTGTGTTTGTAGAAAAAAATCCAATAAATTCAGCATACTGCAACATGAAACAATACAAGTAGTACTAGGATGTGGACTTATCCAACCCTAAAGATTGAAAAAAAAATTTCCCAGGTTATTAAGGATAACAGTTGCTATATAAGTTTTCAGCAGACTATTTTGAGTGTACACCTTGCTTTCACCACCAGTACTAGTTCTGTACTCAGTGCTTAAAAGCTTTATTACTATCCACAACATCAGAATGTGTGGCAGTAAATACCTTTTCACCTCCATTAAAGGCTATCTGTTTTAGGATCAGGTGGGTGCCCAGGAGGATACAGAGAAGACACAGCTACTGAATACCCTCTTTGCTTCAGTCTTTACTGCTACGATCAGTCTCCATCAATTCCAGGCCCCAGAGGCAAGAGAAAGTCTGGAGAAAGGAAGACTTTCCCTTGGTTAAGGAACATCAGGTTAGAAAACATTTAGCCAAACCTGACACACAGAAAGCCATGGGCCCCAGTGAGCATACCCATGAGTGCTGAGGGAGCTGGCAAATGGCATTGCTAAGCCAATCTCCATCATCTTTGAAAGGTCATGGAGAACAGGAGATGTGTGTGTGGAGGAAAGCCAGCATCATTCCAGCCTTCAAAAAGGGCAACATGGAAGACCCAGAAAAAATCCTGCCAGTCAGGCTCACCTCCAACTCTTGAAAGGCGATCTAACCAGTCATTCTGGGTATCATCTCTAAGCATAGGGAGCAAAAGCATGTTATCAGGAGTAGACAGTGTGGATTAATCAAAAGCAAAATCATGCTTGACCAGTCTGATAGTCTTCTATGATGTCATAACTGGCCAGGCAGATGAGGGGAGAACAGTGGATTGTCTCCCTTTGCTTCAACAAGGCTTTTGATGCTCTCTCACATAACATCCTTATAGATAAGCTCAGGAAAAATGAGTTGAATGAGTGGACAGTGGCATGGATTAAGAACTGGCTCAATGGCAGAGCTCAGAGGGTTGTGATGCATGGCACAGGGTGTAGCTGTAGCTCTGTAGCCAGCAGTGTCCCCAGGGGTCAGTACCGGATCCAGTCTTGTTCAACTTATCCATCATCTGTGACCCTGATGAAGGGACAGAGTGCTCCCTCAGCAAGTTTGCTGATGATCGAAAGTTGGAGGAGTGACCCAAAGGCTGTGCTGCTATTCAGGCAGACCTGGACAGGTTGGTTGGAGAGTTGGGCAGAGAGGAACCTAATGCAGCTCAACAAAGGGGTCCTGTACCTGGGGAGGAATAACCCTCGGCACCAGTACAGGCTGGGGCACAACCTGCTGGAGAATCTGATGGACAAATGAACCATGAGCCTGCAGTGCCCTTCTGGCCAAGGAGGCCAATGCTGTCCTGGAGTGCATTGAGAAGGGCACTGACAGCAGGTCCAGGGAGATGATCCTGACCCTCTACTCAGCCCTGGGGAGGCCACACCTGGAGTGCTGTGTGCAGCTCTGGGCACCTCAGTACAAGACAATGAATTATTAGAGTGGGTCCATTGGAGGATTTTGAAGATGATGAGGCTTTGGAGCATCTCTCTCTTATGAAGGAAGGTTGAGGGAGCAGGGGCTGTTTGGCCTGGAGAAGACTGAGACGGGGCCTCATTATCGTATACAATTATCTAAAAACGGGTGTCAAGAGGATGAGGCCAGACCTCTTTTCAGTGGTTCCCAGTGACAGAATAAGGGGAAATGGTTACAAACAGAAATACAGAAAGTTCCATCTAAATATGAGGAAAATCTTTACTGTGAGAGTCTCTGGGGAGCATTGGAACAGGCTACCGAAAGAGGCTGGAGAGTCTCATTCCCTGGAGATGTTTAAAACTGAATAAGACATGATCCTGCTCTAGGTGAATCTACTTTCCCAGGGGGCTGGGCTAGTTAATCTTCAAAGGTGCCTTCCAATCCCAACCATTGTGTGATTGTGACTTCATTCCACTAGGTCTGGAATATAATTTTGAAATATTAGACATAGATTGGAAGGGCCTTGAGGCTGAAGAAAAGAAGTGCACAGATAATAACTCTTCCATCAGACTCTTTTTATGACTCATTTTGTTACTTTAGCTACTAAGGACATTTTATTAATATGTAGCTTTCAGCATGACATAGAAAACCACTATGAATTTTTACATGGGGTAAACAGTCTTTCAAGTACAAAAATAAAACATAAAAAGCTTTTTTTATCAAGCCAGAAAAGGCAGCCAAACAGGTAAACATTGTTATTCTATTTCAATATGACTAGGCCTTCTTCCAAGAAGAAGGAAGTATTCTAATTGACCAGGTGATCAAGCTTTCAACCATGCTTTTCCTTTTGCTGATATATCTCAAAAACATAATCTCCTGGGTGAGATCTTCACAAGAAATGTTTTAATTAGTGAGAGATAAATGTTAAATGTTTAATGAAACTTTTAGTACTGTTCCTGTTTGACAAATGGATATTTGGATAGAGCTGGTTTGATTCATCACATATAGCTAATTGTTGAACAGTCAACCCCTGAGTCTACACTAAAAATTTAGCCTTCCTCTGTAGTCCTATTGAGATAGAAAGACATTCCTTCCAGAGAAAAGTTTTTTTCCACTACTCTAAATACATATTTTTTCATAAAAAGCTTCTGGAAATGCCTTCCTCTTTCTCTCAGTAGACTAGAAGAAACACAGATCTAAATTACTCAGTTAAGATTACATGCCTGACAAGATGGCTGTCAGTAGGTGGAACTCTCCCAGGAAAGCCAAATCCAAGGTTTATAAATTATTTAATTCCAAGTAAAATCAATAGATGACTATGAAATAAAATAACCTACAGTAGTTTTTTAACAGAGTCCTGCATAGAAGAGCAGTGGAGACTAGTTAGGGATGTGAAAATGGACTTCTTCAGGCCAGAAATGGCAATCTAATAGCCACAGCATTTGCTCTGTGGACTTTGTAATAGAAATCACACAGATCTACATGGGGAAAACAAAAATTATAGCATAGCTTTTTATTTTTTTTTTTCACCTGACTGGGAAAGAGACCTTTTGAAAGACTGTAATTCAAAAGCTAAACCTTTCTCCATGAAATTATCTGGATTCATCATGGCATTTTAATGGTGTTTTGAAGTGTACAAAAAGGTCATTGTTTCTGAGTGAGTATGGACCACAGTAAGCTCCATTTGAATTAACCCTAGTAATGGATTATATTTATGTATAAGATAATAAAAGCAAAGCACAAAGAGGTACACAAAAGAAAATTTGCTTCGGAAAATATTAGATCTTTTCTTTCAGCAAGTAAGCCAAATTTAGTTGATTAAACAGGACAACCAAATACTACTATTTTCAGTTGTTACAAAGAATCCACCATTTCTGCCTTTAGCTGTAGCAGTTTTGTTGCTGCAAGCTGTTAGTTTCTAGCAGTTATTCAGTCCTGTTCCCAGCTGAAGCAATTATTTCAGCATGGGAGCAAGACTGAACCCAGCTGCTTAAATTCCTTCAATTTTCATTCGGTCTTAATGCTCACAAATTTCCACTGTTGCAATATAGAAGCACACAATTTATTAATATATTTTTGGGCTGCATCTTTTATAAGGACATTGGAATCTGGCTCAAGGATATTCAAGCTTAATGTAAGGCATTCTGCCCAACAGGCCAGAAGTTAAACAAAGGAGTCAAACTAATTTTAATGAAATCTAACAAAACTTTTTAGATCCCAACCAAAGATACTAATTTTAAGGCATGCTTTTCTGGTAACTCACAGACACACTGATCTTGTTCTGCTTTCTCAAAGACACTGAAAATTAAATTGCTTTTGCTCAGTTTAAGTATCAAATCATATTTTACGCTTAGCAGAAGCTAGAACTTGATCACAAGAGCTCATTTAATATAAAAGACATAAGAAAGAGGCATGAGTGCCTATACTCTAAAATGCTTTATAATACAGTCCAATTAAAAAAAAAATAGGTTTTATGGGACAAAGAAATTTCTTAATGCAAGGGAGTAGGAGTGAGCAAAGATCGCTGGACTCTGCATTTCTTTTTACAGCAGACCTAAAAATCATGCTTTTTGGTTATGCATATGTAAGGTGGGAAATCATATTTCTGACTGATAAGGAAGTTGAAGACTTGAAATAATTTCCACACTTACTCAGAAAGAGAGATTTAGAGCAAAGAGACTAAGCATTAGTGAGCTCTGAGGGGTGTGATAAAGGGAAGGACAGTTGGTGTGGTTCCATCAGAGTCCCAGTGGCTTGGGCATTTCAGCAGGCCCAGACACCTTGTCCTTGACAGAAGGATATCACCAGCAAGTTCACATAAATCCACTGTGTGCACTCCAGGGCATCTACTGAGTGAGCTGCATTTTGCAGAAAATAGCAAACATGAACAGTCCTGCGCAGCATCAATTCCTTTGATTCCCTCAATTTCCACTGCTGCAATCGCTGCATTTACAGCTGTACATTCTGGTACAGCAGTAAACATGCTTGCATGCAGGCTTGTAGAAATGACAACAATGAATGCTTGCCTGGGGTAGCACCAGGCAGGCTTCCACAAAAAAATACACAACAAAGTGAAGGCAATAAGCTGGTCTGAAGACATGGAATTAAGGAATCACTATCAGAGTGTCCCAAGAGGAACTCACAGAGGTGTCCCTGCTACTCATTTTCTGAAGTATAAGGAACAAGTCATTTCTAATCCCTCTATTGACTGCCATCTAGGGGCCCTAAGAATTTTATAGTGCATATCTTTTGTGCCATCAGCTGTATTACTTTGTGTGTAGGGAATATAGACAGGAAATTTTCCTTTTCTGTCACCTTAATGGTCATTGATCCAGCAGATGTCAGAGGCAGAAGCCTTGTAATTGTAAAGGTTACCCTAGATAATAAATTTTAAAAAATAGAAGCTGGAACACTTATTTAGAATTTTCTCTTACTTTGCAACCAGTGTACAGAGTAAAACTATAAAATAGATGTGATAAGTAACACCCATGACTTTATGCAATAAATTTGAACTACCAAGACATTAACAGTCAAAGAAACGGATAGATTTTCCTGGGCTCTGAACATTCTCAGCTTCCTCTGACATAGCCACAATTTCTGGATAATTTTTACTTCAGAAAATAATTTATTATATTTTGATGTAGTTTTCATTCACTGGATTTTGAAACGCCACAGCACTCACTCATCAAAAAAAAGAGACTTGGTTGTCATTTTACACTTTTCACATTAATGACATAAATTTTTTTTTTGAGAAGATGATGGACTCTTTTGAAAAACAAGGAATATTGCCTCTTGTTTTCTGAAGACTATTGTGTACAAACTACCCCAGCTCACTGAGCTACTCCAGAACAATTTCCCTAGTCAGTAAAGAGACAGGACTGTGGCAGTTTTAGTCAAGGCCAGAGGAATTATTTAATTTTTTGTCTCCAGCATGATGTATATACATGTCCACTCACATACATGGGTATCATGCATGTAGTTTTCTTTCTCTAAGGAAAAGGTCTGCCTTTTTGTTGTGAATTATAAACTTCAAGTTGTCAACAAATTAGGGAAGTTACATTTAAAGTATGGGAACTTAAAAACATCAGAGTAGCCTTTTGTGTGCATTCAGAGGCTGTGTTTGATAGTTAGAATTATTTTTACATTAAAAAAATATAGCTTTACAATGCTAAAAGCCTTGTTATATGTAAATATTTGACCTAGTTTTCTTTTTTTCCCTTTTCTTTTTTTTTTTTTTCAGATGTTGTACAGGATTTAGTTTTAATTGGCTATTACACTGCAGTTCTACTGTGGTCACCCAGAGGTCTTTGTAAACAATATGTTAGAGCACAATGTTGCATTCATTTCAGTCAGTAAATGCAATTTTACCGGAGGTTGTTTATTTGTTTTGCCACATTTTGAGGGAAAATTAGGCGGGAAAAAAAGTGCAAATGAAGCAGTGATGGCTTTTAAAGATCTCATTGAAAAATAAACCTCTTATATTCTACCTACCTCTGTGACAAGGAAGGCAACGTATTTTAGGCAAAAGACTTACCTTGGCTTCAAGTCCTTCCTTTCCTGACTAATTAAGGCTCCCAAACATGGGGTCCAAATACACATGAAAAAATCAATCTGAACCTATACATGCCTCAAATATCGCCATACTCATAAATAAATTCTGGTGGGTAAAAAATAGCTTTGTTTTTCCCCTATGGCTCTCTGCTTTGACACAGACAGGGAATGATAGAGGAAGAAAAACGGTATCTTCATTGTTCCTGGAATTAGCGCAGCCCAGGAGATACTGAACGTAATTCTGTTACTTTCAATCTTTTACTTCAAAGCCTGGAAAACCAATGGAGCAATTCATATAGTAAAGGGAAAATTTACTGTGGATGAAAATGACAAAATCTGGTGCTCAGAACTGAGTAGTTGTAAGTAAGGCTGTACAAGACACAATACACTGCTTGAAGCCTTTCTTCGGTGAGCTTTTAATGTAGGTGCCAAGTGGAACAAAAAATTTTCACTCTGAGGACATGGAATAAGGATTGTGGAACTTTAAGCCACATTACAGTACAGGGACTCTGTCTCAAAATGTCTTATGCTGCGAACACAAGCACCAGAATAAAAAGAAAACAGTCACATATTTTTAATAATTTCTGAGCAACTGCTGACTTTTTTGCTGTCTCAAATTATTGCCTAAAGTCAGTTATTTTTCCTAAAGCAGTCACAATGTGGACAAAGAGAAATCTTTCAGTATGGTATTAGACTGGAACAAAAAATGAGTATGTCCTAGCGGGATTACAACTTGTTATGTTGATTGAGGTGAGACACTGATGTTCCATCTACGGTTTTCTACCCAGAAAATGAAAATTATACTGGTTGACTTTTCAATACTGAAACTATTTTATATTATTTATCAGTATCTGGATGAGTGAAACTTGCACAGGGAGTAAAACCAAATAAACAATAATAGGTGAAGTAATCATAAAACAATGTTCAGCATAAAGTTCATTCAGGACACCACCAAACAAAATTAGAAAACATATGTGACTACTTGTGCTTCACTTACTTTAAGGGCTAGAGGTACCTTAGGTGCATGGGTAGCTGTCAAAACCATACATGTTCTCCCATAACAAATGTGTCTTTGACCAAAATCATAATTTTTTTTGACTTGACTTATAAGCCACTCTATGTGTTTATGTGTAGGAGGGAAGAATTACGCACAAACTTCATTCAGACTAGGTGAAAAGGTATTGCTCATAGTCTGGTGAGTTGGGCAAGCAACAAATAGCCCTTCCCTTGAGGGCCTGCTGACAAGTTACACTGTGTTTGCTTTTCTGCACCATTTCATTTAAATAAAACTTTAAGCAGGTGATTTAGTTCCTTAGGAGAGTCTCAGAGAGAAAGATTATTCTGGCAGGTGGTCCTTGTTGCCAGCATGCTTGATTGGAACAGTAAACCTATTCACTTAGATTCATAGGTAACTTTCCAGTTTCACCCTCCCTAGTGTACTGCTCTTTCAAGCACCACTTTTACACCCTCTTATGTAGATGAAATTCAGGCTGGCTAGGACTCTTTTTGCATTCTTGTGTTTAATTTTAACTATACAGTAAATACGTGGATAGAATCCTACCCAATAATGAAAGCAAATATTCCACTCTCAGCTGCCTTAAGTGTTCTTCAACATCAACAAAAGGCAGCAGATGGGCTTGTTTGCTTATTTGTTTTAAAGAGAGGGAGAAAGCAAAAGAGATTTTGTGATATTTTAGCCTGTGTTTTATGGGGCATTGGGGTACAGATGTTGGGAGTAAAGATTGCCTCAGATTTCTCTACCACATAAACTGCTTGTTCTTGTTTAAGGCAATACTTCCACGTGTAGATTTTTTTCTTTTCCAGTAGGAAATATTTCCAGATGATTCCTTGCACTGTTCCTCAGTCAATGTTTCTTATGTTTTGAGAAATATCTTGTCTGTGGATTGCTAATCCCTTAAAGCCTCTGATACACATTCTGTGTTTGCCAAAGCTGCTTGCTTTGGGTCAGTGCTCTCTTGCCCATAATTACAATACAAAACCCAATCTCTTTTAGACAAGGTTTAGCTAACCTTAATAGAGAAATAAAAGAGTTAAAACTCAAATATGTGACTGAGTGCACTGGACTGAGTATGCTACCCAAAGGCTGTCAAAGATTGGGCTCTGCTCTGGACTCTGCTTCTTTTTTACTGTGTTTTGGTTTATATAGTGATATTAATATTCATGTCTCTAGAATAAAGAAATTATTTGGGATTTACTTTCAGCTAAACTGTAGAACTGCAGTTCTGTTTGCTGATGCAGCAGATGCTTGGAGGAAAAAATAAAAAATGGTATTACTCTGACAGTGAAAATACCAGCTGGTATTTTATTTTGACCAGGATGTATTTAAATATAGAATAACATTTTTTCTTTTTTCTGATGTACTCAATTTTCTCCATCAAGTCCATTATTGAGGGTCAAAGGCTAAACAATCAGAAAAGGCAAAAATAGTGGTATCTGTCTGCCTAAACCTAACTGTGTATTTTACTCACAGCCAGATTTTAAGGGAGTATAAGGGAGTTAGACACCTAAACTTAGTTATATATTCATATATTGCCTTGCACCATCCATTTTGCACAGAATCTCCTTAACTACAATGTAGCTTTTCCGTCTGAAATTAAGCATGTATCACTTGATATACTTAAATATGGTATACAAAGATCTGTGGGGAACTACAAATCAAAGCAAAATTCCCATGTGCTGAAGACAGTACATACTCTCTCATCTCTTTCTCTATAAAAATGTCACCCTCATATTCATTATCTATTCGTTTTCTTACTCACTTGTGAAAGATGGGAAGTCTTCTTCAGCATCCAGGGGTATTCAGGAAGCCTTGAGCCTAGAGATCAAAAAATAAAGAAGGAATAGATAAAAATGAGGGCAGGGAGAAAAAAATCATGAGATCTGGACCAAAAATAAGTAATAAAAGAACGCATTTATTTTATCTAAAATATTTATTTTTACCTTTTTTTATTGATAACACAAGTTTTATGTGATGAAAACAAGGCTTCCTACATTTCTATTTTATTAAAAATATACAGGTAAGTTTCTCTGTTATGCATAATTTTGTATCTAAATGAAGGATTTTCATTTGAAATCAACTTTACATTGCAAAGAATTTTTATACAAATTTTTCTATTAGTGATGAATCCTAGATACACCGTATCTTTCTGCACTATCTGCTCCAAGTTTTTCCCATGTGGTGAAATATTCATTGCCACCACTGTAGTTAATATCTCAGTGGGTGACTTGCCCAGTGTCAGACAGGAGACATGAAGCAGAGCCAGCAAGAGCAGACATTAATCCCAGTCCCGAATTTGGTAAGTTTATTTTCTTCCCCCTGATTTTCTTAACTTAAATTCTTTGGCAATCCTCTCCTGGGTCAGCAATACAGTTAAATGAACAACTGTAACCTCAGAGATCTTTGCCCATACTCTCACAAAAACTTCATGATTACTGTTTCCAGCAGACAAAAATCCTTTTTCCCGCTTAGCCAGAACATAAAGCAGAATCTTTCTTGTCATGAGATAGACAAGACATCTGAAGAACAGGCTGTTCTCTGGTTGTCAGTGTAAGATGCTTGTGTTTCTGCCTTTCCTCCTTTTCTCTTTATTTAGACCTCATGTATGTACCCATCCAAGCAGAAGATGGAATAGTTATTTACCAGAAAATTGAAAGAAAGGCGTGATGTTACCATAGGAAAACAGGGTTCAATGATTCCACTTAGAGCAGAGTATCAGAGAGAAACTGCGGTCACCAGGCAAAATCCTCAGCTCTGTTGTGATCTTCTGTAAGCTGTGACAAAGCCAGAAGTAATGGCTGTGTCAGTGGGGAGAGGGAGGAGGCCAACACTTCGCACAGAAGCCTCCTCATGCATCACTGTCAAGCAGGCTAGAGAGAAAAAGAAGCAAATCCTCAGTGTGAAATTGTTTCTCAGACCCAAGCTGTGGCAGCAGCATTGCAGTCTGCTGTTCATCTAGGAAAGGTGTCAGCAAAGGGAACAAAGGTAACCCCATGGAAACAATGGCTTGCTGAATCCATTTAAACCATATCTGGGCAGTGTTAGTAGAAAACTCCACAGCGTGAGGATGGAGGAGAAGTATATTAAGTGACAGTGGAAGGGAGGTATGTGAGAGTAAGATGGTGCTTTGGAAAAGAAAACACTTCATCTAAATAATCCTGACTGATTGCAATGCACTGCTCAGCACACGCTGCAGTGTGAGAGGTAGGCATCAGGTATGGTACCTGTCCGTTGTTACGGACCAGATCACACTCTGGTACACTCACACAGTAAATGAGAAACTGTCAGAAGTTGAACAGCCTAAATTACAAAAATAATCAGCAGTTGGGGTTCCATGAAAAACATTTGTGTTGGTTTTTGTTAGAACTGCCTGGAAAGCTCTGGAGCTCCCAAGCAAGGGGGAATGGGCCAAGTCAGTATCACACCTGGGCTTTCCATAAAGAATGTATGGAATAAAAAGTCTATGAAGGCTTCTGTCTTCTTTAGGCCTGATAACAGAGGCAACTAATGGTCAGAAACATGGGGTTTCAGTGTCACAGAAAATGATAGAATGATCCAGCTTAAGCACATCTATGCAAAAAAAAAAAAGTCTGTTTTCCCTAAATTATATAGGCCCTGTCTGCCTTGTAAGTAACAATTTAGAAATGAGGGATTGGTCTGAGCCTGCTCCATCTCATCTTTATCTAAAAATTCTGACTAAAACAAAAGAAGGGCATGATTCAATATAGTCTCCGGTGTATATTAAGTGGACTAACACCTTTGAAATGAACAAGGTAGACTGTTCAGTCTATCTCAGCATTTCTCTGCTATGTAAAAGGATCATTCACTCACAACACTGCAGGTCTTAATTTAGGTTTATAGTTTATTGCTATTTATCACTATTCAGTAGCCACAATTTTGATGTATACAAATAAAGGCAAGCACATAATACATTGGCTTCAAATAGAATCACTAATGTTATACAATTTTTACTGCCCTCTGTTTAATACTGGCATACAATAAATAAGTATTGCTAATCATAAAAGTAGAACTGTAATTGAAATAAATCTCATTTCCATTGAAATATAAATGATGTATTTATATGAAGACTATGCTATCCTGTGGGACAAATTATTATATACAGTAGACTGCAGAGTAAGAGTGTAAGCTCCATGGGGGAAAAGTGTCAGGATGCCTGCCATTTTTAAAATTAAGGAAATGTAGAATTTGGCCAGAATTCACTATTTATTGTGCTAGTGTTTTATAAAATATTCTTTCATTTCATACCTCTATGTGTCTAGACTACTTGTTTAATCATGCTATTTTTGTTACTTGTATTTCTTGTGGATGGAAGAATCTGAGAGATAAGTTCATGAAAACTCCTGCTTGCTTTTTCAACAAATTAGTATTGGTTCTAAAATAAAAATATCACTATGTTCAATTACTTTGATAAGCATGAGGAATTTATTACAAATTAAACACGGTGTCCAGGTTAAAAAAACCTGTACTTATAAACTTAATTTCTTCCATCAGTTCATAGGCTGGCTTTTATTTACTCTCAAAATTAAATATGAGAGTCAGCTGACTAGGAGAAATCCTGCTACTACCTTTGTAGGACAGTTACGAATTTGTTTTGCTGGGTATCTACTTCCTAAGAGTTATCATCCCTATTTCAGTAGCACTTTAGATTTTGGCTGGGTTACTCATTCTGCCAAATAACTGTTACTGACATTAATGAGTTGTATATACCTTTATGTACACTTCATATACCTGAAATAATCAAGTTGTAACTACAGTTCTTATATTTGCAATTATGCAGTGTTATTATCAAGAACAGAAATTATCTTCCCAAAAAAAGAAACCAAAGAGCAAAACTCTTTTTGCTTTATAAGCCTGAAAAGAGAACAACCATGAATATAAACTAAATGTATGGTAATAATGAATTTTAATACAACACTTAGCGTTCTTCTAAAAAATATAATCATAAATCCCATAATAATTTAAGCCATTATCTACCTAATTGCAGGTGAACTAAATGAAAGAAGTGTACTTAAAATGTAATAATTTTACATGTTGTGAACTAAAAGAATTATGTTTTTATCCTGAATATAAAGGGGAAGCTTTTTTTTCCATTTTATTTTGTACAGTTGAAGATTTGGGGATGAATAAGGTCTTATACGTTCATTAATATAGTCTTTATTGTATATTGCTAAAGGCAAAAAAAAAATATGCTTCACAGGCACAGTTTGACTGTGAGTTTAAAATATTTCCCTTCAAAATATTAAGAATGGCATAAGTACACCTTGCTCAAAAATATTTATTCAATAACATGTTCTGGAGCTGAAGGTCTGGAAATGTAGCATGTGATAAAATTGCAGTTTCCATGGTAACCTTGATTGTTTTTAATAGCAAGGTGCTGAGACATAAAACATGACTTGATTGGCAGCTGCCCTAAGGCATAAACTCCTGTAACATAACTAAAGTGCATTTTTGTTTATTAATATTAACCAATGAGCTACTTTTTTATTTGCTGCTGATCCTACCACTAGATTTTCAATGTCTAGAGTTTTGTAATGCGCTTTAAACCAAATAATAAGCTCTTATAAAGCAAAAATTAGAACTATCCTGAGATGTAAAAGATAGAAGTATTACTGGTTTTGGCCTATGTTTGCAAAGGGTTAGAGAAATGAGAGGCTTGCCATTCTCTCCTAGCAATTATTTTTTTTGTACTGAAGGTTCCCCAGCTTCAACATCTTTAGACACAGGGGTAAATTTCTCTCTGCTTCCAGAATAACAATAATTTACACTCATCACTTCTTGTTAGTCACTCTCTTTTTTCTGTTTGATCCAAATCTCTGTTGTCCATATGGTGTTGCTTGATTACAATTTCTTCCCTAGGAACATTCACATCAGAGACAAATCAGCTGGTTTATAATTGCAATTCTAACATCACATGGCTAAGTACTCTATGTTTTCTCTGCCTGGGTATTTGACAACAAAGCATGCGGTGGAAATGGTATCTACCCTGAAAATACATGACACACGAGCCACCAATGAAAAAAATTGAGATAGATGCATTTTATTTGTGCTTCCTTGGGATGCTGTGATTACGAGAGTAGACATTTCGAACCACACCCAGGAGTGCTATTGAAGTGAGACTCCTGTAACCCTTACATGTCTTTTGCTAAATGGTTTATACCATCAAGTTATGTTTTTTGCTGAAACTTAAAGCAAAAGGATGGGAGAGTGGAAGGAGTTGTCCCTCAGCTGTTCCTCAGAAGGCCTTGGATCCTTCTTTGGGCACAAGGTCAGCTCTTTTCAAAAAGTGAGCCAGAGGTTCCATTCCTCTTTTTAACTTCAGCTTCAGCCTAAAAGAACTTAGGGAGGTGATGCTGATTTCTCAGAGAGCCTGTGCTCTCTGCTCGTCTGCCAGACTCCTCACTGATGTCTGCTCATCAGTTTCCTGCTTCTAACTTCCTACCAGAACTAAGGGTTGAGTTGAAGCCTACTTTGGTACCAGTACTCCAGAGAGGCTGACAGGCAAATTGCAGTTCAGGCAGCTCAGACACACTCTTCTGTACATGTGCAGCCATACTTCAAACTTATTTCTCCTTCTGCTACTCGAAGCCTGTCTCTGTGGCTTCACAGTGAAGGCATTTTTTATTACTTTCTCTACTATTTCTCACATAATAATAACAGTTTGTTTCCTTCTTTATTCTCAGGTTACTTTATAGCTCTCGCTTCATGCATCCAAACTCTTTTAAATCAGAACAGCTTTTCTACCTGAGTTAATGACATCATACACCGAGTTAGAAACTGTGATATGAGATCTACACCATCTTGCACTGCCTAATAGGGTGTCATAAAATCATCCTGGTGGGAGCGCTTCTCCAGTTAAGTTTCACTGCTTACTTTATTAGATCACCAATCTGAACAGGTCCACTCCTGCAGAGTCATTGCATAACCTCTCCAGATGAAGGATCCTGGAATGAAACTTCAGAGCTGAATACATCCAGCATAGCCTTTCTGTTCTTTTCACACTTTGCTTGGCTTTTCTTAATGAAGTCAGATACAGCTGTAGTTCACAACTTCTGTGCCATTTCATGATCACTGAGAGAATAATGTTTTTTTCATTGATACCACCAAACCTAAGAAAATCTATGCTATATACTCAGTAAACATAATAAATATAATATAATGAGCAAAGAAAAGCCAATATAATGGTAATAAGAAAAATATACCAAATGCTGAGAGTAAGGAAGTGAGGTCACAAGAAAAATAGCATGAGTTAAAATATATTGAGATACTATTTTAAAGGCAATATTCACTCTTTAACATTCACTCTCTTCAGAGTCATCAGTGTAGAGACCATAGCAATAGATTAGCTGATATGGTCATCATATTTGCTATAGAGAAGGAGCACTGTTTCACTTTGTGTTGGTATAACCAAAAGGTTTAGGATACACACATCAGGGTACCGCTGAAAAAGATGGCATGGTAGTTCAGGGCCAGACTGGCAGGTGTTTATTGCTCTAAGGGGAAAGAGCTTCCTCCCCTTCTGTTTACCACTGTTACACTATTCTTAGTAGCAGTGATAGTTTTCAGACTGGTTTTTGCTAGAGAGTGTTAGGGTAAGGGACATTCCATTCATCATTAGAAACTTACATTTGCTATCATGAAGCAGGTTGTTAGGTAAGTTCATTGCTGCAATATGTCTGGGACCAGAAAAATCCTAGGTTTATACTTTCTGTATAGGGAATATGGTCCATCATAACCTCTGTGCTGAGGGACAAAAGAATTTAAGGTTGTGCTGTGATCTGGGCATGCTGTTCCACACCAATTTCCCTTGTTTAATAGAAAAATACAGATCTGGGGGGCACTCAGGTGAACAATAATCATGGCTCTGGGTAGGGTATAACAATGGCACTTCGAGTAGTTCCTAAATTCTTATCATTTGGCTGAAATTGTTCATTTCAATATTTTCTTGATTCAAGAGACACTAAGTCTTCACTAATTCTAATATTCACCAATGTACTTGGTTCACAGAAACTTCTTTTTTATTGAAATCTTGACATCTCTTTGCATATATCCTTCATGGCCATTAAGAATGTTTTTCCTCTGTAGATGAACAGAAAGTTCATCTACTCTGGAAGTCTTCTGATTTGAGAGCAAAATATAGAAATATTTGAAGAATTACACTGACCAAACTTCTGAAGGTAAAAAAACCCAACAAAATAGAGGATGAATTGTCAAATGTTTCATCAGTGTGCTCTGTCTATCCACAAATGTAAAAACAGTTCAACAAAGCTTTAGCTGATTAGTGTATTGGTTTATTGCTGATAAATAGTTTCACTGCCTTGTTATTCCCTATGGACATTCTTAGTCCTAATAATAACAAATTACAGCAGCTGAGAGCACTCTTAGTTATCTGGGAATTATGTCTCGGCCTATCCATGTTTTCTGAATAAAATTTATCCTGCAATTAGTCTGTCAAAGGGTGGGACCAAGTGCTTCTCTAACATCTGTGGTTAATAATGTCCTGAGGATTGCTCTTACAAATAATTTTTTTCAGCATAGTATACTATTAATATGTATATATTTATACCTAATATACATATATATGTACATTGTGTATATATATATATATATATCAATATCAGATGTGTGTCTATGTCTGTCAGTCTGTCAGTCTGTCAGTCTCTGTGTGTGTGTGTGTGTGTGTGTAATGTATCTACACCCTTTAGAGCAGTGGATTGTCAAGATGTGTAACATTTCCTAAGTTCCAGTGGCTTAACATGTTCCCTTCAGACTAGACCATTCTGAAGAAATTGACTGTGAAATAAAGAAACACAAAATTACACTTTATTCCTGAAAGAAGTTACAGACTGGGGAAAAAACTGGTGATTACAGTCTCAGTGTTCTCATCACCCATATGAGCACTGGTCTCAGCTCTTTGTGCTTTGTGCTTTACACCAGACAATTCTTCTAGGTGTCCCCACTGACTATTGTATCATGGTCTTTTGATCTCTCCAAACAGAAAATGGAGTCTTTTCCCACTTTCACTTTTCCATGGGGGAATTTCCATACTACAGCTCCAGCAACTCCATATCCTGAACAGAGCCATTCAAACCTAATGGTCCTTTCAGTGGCAAAGTATTTTTTCATTAAACTTCAGTCAGGAAATATAGATGGTCTCTGTGGGCTCAGCCAGAGCTGCTCAGACACAAGCTGCTCACCAGGTGCCCTTTCAACAAGTTCAGGAAGTTCACACAAAGCTCAAATGCAAAGAATAACATCATACAAATTAGTAAGCCTGGGAAAAATTGGTGCACACTTTTTAAAATTCTTTCTCAATCTTCAAATCATTATTTTCTCAGACTGGGAATGATTGGCTGTTTTTAAGTTAAGAAACAAAGAAACAAAACAAACAAAAGAAAAAAGCGAAATCCACAGAACTACACCCGTCTTAACTTATAGAATCATAGGATATTTTTTTTTAGAAGAGACATTTGGAGATCATCTACAAACTAGGTGACCTTCAAAGGAAGGCTAGCTTCAAAGTTATATCTTCCTCAGGACCATTTCCACTTGACTTTTGATGATTTCCAAAGACAAAGGCCCTGTAACCTGACCGGGAAGGTCTTGCAATAATTTTTTTTTCATTCCATGTAATCAGAATTTGCCTCACCAAAACTTGTGCCAAACCCTCTAATCCCTTCACTGAGTACCTGCATATAGTCTGGCTTCATTGTTTTTTCTGTAATCTTCCATTAAATACTTTAAGACTGTAATTAGATCCACCTCTTTGGTCTTTTACTCTTCCATCTAAACAAATGGAGCTCCCTTAGTCTCTGCCCATATGTTATGTGGTTCAGCCCCCATCATCTTGCTTTATTCGCATTTTCTCCAGAAATCTGCCTCATAAAAAAATCTTTCTTTGTGATTTCATCAATATTTTTCTGGTCATGTAAGCTAAAAATGTTTCTCATTCTGCTGTTTGATTCAATTTGCTTGACTGCAAGAGTGCTTTCACAAACAGTACTCACCAGTCCAGCTTTTTTTCTTAATTCTTCTGCCCTTAGCACCCACAAAACATTTAAAATCCAGTCCCTTCTCTCCCTGAAAAACCCATTGCTGAATAGCCATAGAGGCTTTTTCTCATTACTGAGTTGCTGTTTATTTATACAATAGAAGCTATATAGCATTTGGTAAAGCTATTTGACAAAGCTACATGATATGAATATTAGGCTGCTCAGCGAGCTGTGGAACTGGCTGTAGTCCATCAGCCAGCTAATTAATGAAAAAAATATGAGAAGTAGAGAGCACTTACTCCTGATATTGCAAAAGGAAAACAGAAATGAAGGGAAATAAAAAAAAAAAAAAGCCAAACTCAAAACCCCTTAACATAAATTGCTTTTGTATCGCAGGCGGTGTATACTACAGGATGTACTGGGGGTCAAATTATCCCAAATTACATACACAGAAATACTATGTAAAATTGACAGCTATGAAAAACTTCTGGGATGAGATCCTTTCCTGCCATGCAAGTTTGATATACTTTCTTCCCCATATTAGATATGAATCTGCTTTCTACATGTATTGTCTTAGATTTACAGTAATCCCAGAAGAGTTTCAAAGACCTGAAGCCAACCTCACAAGAAATGTAGTTCTGCACTGGCTTGGACTTTTTGCTCCTCCCATACTTTTTCTTTGGAACAGAACTGACTTTCTTGGTCACAGAAATCAGAGAAATTGACAGCTGTTTTCTTTTTTCGAAAAAAATATAAAAGCTACATATTAAGTACAGCTTCTGGATCCATCACACATGATAACTTTTCTAGATGCTTCCCCACAGAGCAGACTGAAATCATTCCTCTTCCATGTGTCTTCAGGCTACAAAGCAGTCACGTCTATATTGTGTAAAAAAAAGAGAAATTTCATTGCCTCACAGGAAGGTAAAATAATAATGTGGAAGGGACCTTACATGTTATTAACTAGGAGAGAAGATATAAAAAGGATGTAAGTAGCAGTTGAACAAGAGTTATTTCTTTCATTAGGCAGTTAAAAAAGACAAAATAACTCAAAAAATATATTTATTTCTTAAAAAGAAAAAAATGAATTGTGTTTGAAAATTTTTGTGTTTTTTCTAATTAGAATAAGTAGAACAAGATATTTCATTCGCTTCTGTTATGGTTTTTTTTTCTGCTCATCTTTTAATTGTTTTTTATTAGCAAAAAGTAAAGAGAGACATGGTTTATTAGGCAAAAGGTTGTTAATGGAAACATGTAATTTTAATAAAATGTCTTTGTATGAAGACATGGGACACCTTAGCTTAGCTGGTATCTCAATGTGGTACAACAGTCACTTAAATAATCAGGTTCAGGTCCTTGCTTAACCTGACTCATTTCACAGCTTTGTAGCTGTCACCCAATCACGAGCTCTCACTGTGATTTTGTCTGGATGTGTATAAACAGGCAGAGGTAAATCATAGAGTCAGAAAGATCTATATCCAAAATAGCTAGCACACAGAGGTTATCGAAGACTGTCATTCAGGCATGAATATCTCAGTCTCCAATGTCACAGTATAACTTTTATGCATTAAATTTGCACTAATATATTAGCAACATTTTGTTACGAACTATTAAGTAATCAATAAATCCAGTTATTGTTAATGTCATGGTCTGGAATTATGCAGGTTGAAGCTCAAGTCTATTTCTTCAATAAATTTCATAGCACTATAGAATAAACTTAGTAGAAAGTTTTCTCTAGAGTAGAAAGAAGGACAACATGTAGTACTTCCATTGTTTTCATGTCTCTTTAAAGTGTTTTGCTTTCAGGGCAAGATTAGCCAAATATTAATTAGCTAAATATTAACAAAAGTCTCCTATTGTTTTGTACTTTATTTTCTACTAGACATCTTCCAGTCATAATTCTGAACTTTCATTCTTAGAAAGTGAAAAGTGCAATGGAAAGAAGATGCAAGCACAAATAATTTCCCTCCTCACTGCTAGTCCAGAATTTTCAACACCTGTAGATTTTATAAGAAATTAATACAGAGTACAAACCAAGTCTTTAAAAAGACTTGAGTAGGAAGATTTCATCTTTGAATAAGATCTCTCTCTAAGCATGTTGATTATATAATTCTTGTACAACCAGGTTCTCTAAAGACATCCTCACCAACTTGAGTCTTTAGACAGCCTACCCAATGAATTGAGTAATATTATTTTCTTATTATATTCAATTTAATAGTATTCTGCTTGCAGATGGTCCCATAGCAGAAAGGAGTAGTTAAAACACAAAACCAACTCCTAGTTCTGAGAATTGAAAGAGCCTGACATTTTTCTTTTTAAGTAAATATCATATTTTAATTGCTGCAGCCCCAAGGTAACCATAAAGTCAGGCACTGACAGCTCATGTGGATTTTATGAGGCTGTTTACTCTGTTGTTCACGAAAAAAGTTTGTCTAGCAACTGCTGCTGCTCCTGATGCTCAGATCACCTGTTAGTGAGAAAGGATCTTCCTAAATAGGGAAAAAAAGTATTTAATATTTTACCTGAAATGAAAAACCCAAGAAAAAATCTGAGTATAGAGTCAAAGTGAGTAGTTGTTAATAATATAGACATGGCTCAATTATTAGGTTTGTTCCCTGGCTGTGATATTCACCTCCCATTTTTAGTGTTATTTTTATTTCATTTGATAGACGCTGTGGGAACCCCATCCATGAAAGTGCTGAAGGCCAGTTTGGATGTGGTATTGAACCCAGGCTAGTAAAAAGTGTCCCTGGTCATGACAGGGGAGATGGAACTCCTCTACCTTGCACATCTCTTCCAGCCCAAAGCTTTCTGTGATTCTGTAAATGGGAACATTTTCCTTTACTGCAAAGATGGACTATGGGTACCTAAAGTCTTCCATTTTCTGATTTCTCAAGTTTTAACATGAGAGTAAAGATGGTTTCCAGGTCTTTTTTATTATTTTCCAGGTTTTCAGAGCTTTCTGCCGTTTAATGGTGTAGGCACCTTACAATATGCCACAAGGTCATGAAACCACTGAGTATGTGTATTTAAATAAATATTGTGTTCAGGGAATTTATATTAGTATGAGGCTCAATTTCTAGACAGTATGTGTGTCATCCAATGGGTTTTATGAATTACATAAGCTCCCTCAAATCTATGATGTAATCTGCACTCTGACAAGCAGTGACACCAATAATATTTTGAAGATGTGATATATAATTTTTAAAAAACAAGTATTTTTAGAAAGTATATGGATGCTGAAGCAGCAAACAGCTAGTAATAACCTGAAGTCCTATATTGAGATATTTAGTTGTCTAATGTAATGGGCATGTCCCATTATAAACTTATTTGAAACAGGTAATTTTAAATTTTCATTATGTGCTTTTCAAACTAAGATTTGGTGTCCAGTGTTTCATAAAACAGATACTACCTATTCCAGTTGTATCTGATTTTTTTCTCCTAGCTGCTTCTATTTTCCACAATTTAATGGTAGATAGGTCTATTTCTACTTAACAGAATAAGTACTGTCCATACCTTTCCACTTCAAAAAACACATCTTCAGCTTTCCTAATCACCTGAAACCACAGTCACTTATAGCTAGCAAGCTGAAATATTACAATGGGGGATATTTTCTAAGGCATAAAACCCTCAATTACATACCATTTAAAGTCAATTGGAATTTGAAGCCTTTCTGCTTATGTATATGTTTGGCATTATTAACTCACATTCTTTTCTATTTAATCCCATGACGTTCAATTAACCAGGAAGGATGTGGTAGACCCCAATTGTGTGGAGGAAAGGACACATTGTCCTTGCGATATGAGACTCAAATAAAGTACTATGTAGATGGATTAATAGATTTTACCTTTAGTTATTCCACCATCTTGGCCATGATTCAGAAATGTATAGAAGCACATGCTGGGATTTATGCTCATTTCTTTCATATAAAAGCCAATGAGGCATAAGCAAATTCTTAAATAAGGTCAAAGAGACCTTACTATAAGAGACTTTGTGAATAACTCTTTCAAAAATAGAAGAAAGAAAGAAATTTGCCAAACTTCAGTATCTGAGATGTCTCAAAGTTTAGAATTACACATATTAGATAACCTGTAAAAAAAAAAAAGAATTATTCCCAGTTATGAAGATATCAACCATATTATTACTATTGTATAATAGACTGAATTTAAAAAAATGAAAACTTTGGAAGTATCAAAGCATTTAAAGCTATCCTCTTCCTCAGTGTAAGTCAAGCTTCTTTAATTATGTCAATTAAATATTTATTTTATTAAATTGTATATTATTACTTTCAAAATAATGAAAGCATTCAGATTGTGAAGAAGTGATTTGTTAATCTTGCAAAAATACCCAAAGTCCTTCTTGTGGCTAATTATTACCTTTTGTGAAATCCACAATCATTATTAAAAAGCCAGAGGTCTGGGATTTCTTTGTTGTTCCATTAACTTGAAAGGAAATTATATATTTGTAACTTCTCAGAGAATAGTCACACCAGGGGTGGGAAGGAGGACATAGTGCTGCAGTAGTTACAGGCATTAAGTATGGTAACTTTTTGTCTCTGAAGCAAAAGAAAATGATGCCTTAAAAAAAAAAAAAAAAAGCATTTTTTAAAGCTCTACTTCTAAAAGGCATTAAAAATTTTGTACTATGCTATAAATGGACATCTGTTCTATAAGCTGTTCCTCAACGAGATGACATTGGTTGTTATGTCAAATCTCAACAGGCCACCTTTACTCATGTTCTGCTAAGTTAGGAAATGTCATTGTAGCAAAATGAAACATAACCTTTAATATTTCTTTCATTGGTCTGGGCTTCAGTGGAATGTAAGAGAAATGTAAGAAATCCTTGCCTCTCAGCGGATTTGGTTTAAGCCAGCCTCTCTCCTTTAGAGATATTGTCAGATGGGAATTTTTCCAAGAAGAGAGGTTATTTTGTGTTCCCCTTGCAGTCTTGTCAGAAGAAGACAAAATTAGATTAATATATATACCTGTCTATTTTGTTACTGCAGAAAGCTAGAAGTACTGTTGCAAGTCTTGCATTTTATTTAATGTTCCTGGCTCTGATACAAACATCTGTAGTTTTTCTATGGGTTACATAATGGAGCTTCACTGCTCTTCAGAGGCACGGCTTCAGCACTGATAGAGCCCAACAGCTATCTGTCCCTACCAGGAGTCTCTCAGCTTGGAGTACCTCTAGAATTTCTGCAGAACTCTTAGTTGCAATTCAGGAAATACAGATATCCTAATTTGGCTCACAGATCTCTTGAAACTGTGCAGAGAAGTTGATAAACTTAGTTCTGCTGTTTCCTTGCCATCACCTCTATTTAGCGTCACGGTATGCTAAGTACTGTTATTTTTCTTCTCATAGAAGACATTCTGCATTTTAAAATGGAAATGAAAAGGGACAATCTCAGCTAATAAAGAGCCTTCATCTTGCTTGTTCTGCCTATCCTATTGTTCTTTCCCTTATCGTGGATACAGTAGTTATATTGCAGTACTTGATTGAAATTTCCATTAATCACAAACAAAAATAAGTCAATGATAAGTGTGGAATAGAACCTGGCTAGAGGCATGTGGCCCTCAACATGCCTCTGAAATGCTGCTTTGCCAAGAAAATGGTATCGCCCCAAAATTGAGCCTCATGAGTTACAAAGAACTGGTTTGTCTGCATCTTTCTCATAGTAGTTTATAAGGACTACAGAAATCGAGGGGAAATAAGAGAACTGCTGAGGAAAAATATTCACTATTTTAAAAATAATTTATTTCTGTTTTATCTTCAAGAATGTCTTTTACAAAGAATGGGATTTGCTGTCACAAAGAAGTTACTCCTGTTCATTGAAGATTGGGTGGTCCCTGTTAATGCTCTTCATTCACTGGACACATGTAAAAAATATTTTCCCAGATATGAAAATCCTAACAGGGTGTCCTGTTCCAGATCTGATTGGTAGCATGGACTGCAGGAGCTGTATCACTTTTCATCTCTCACAGGCATATTCATATGCAGAGATGTGAGACAGAGTGGCTCTAATTGCTCAGCATGTCTGGAAATATTTCATGTGCATTAAAACTGGACAGTTTGGCTTTTTCAGGAGGAATTAAAAAGATTAATATTTTTTAACCTTTCCCTCCTAATTTTTTTCTTTCCCCACACAGCTATTTATAAATAGTATCCATAATCCACATGGCATGTAAATTGTAAATGTAATCACCAGCACTAATAATGGTTAAAAGGCTCAGAAGTGTTTGGATATTTTTCTTTGGCAAACAAAAGCTGCATTGTTCAGGGAACAGGAACCAGGGCAAAAGATTTTATTGCACTGTGGGAAAGTTCTGATCAATCTTTAAACCCATGGTAATACCTTCAGTTGTAATAAAGAAGCCAAAGACTTTTGGTAGTGTATAAATCCTGCCAATACTGAATCAAAGCAGCTCTTCTATTCACCTTGTCGTTTCATATAACTAATTCTTCATTTCAGCAGCTACTTACAGGTTGGCATTTGAGGTTTAATTGATACCTAGTGTGCTGCTAGAATGTAATGTCTTCCTTAGTAAAATTTATTCTTTATTGTGCTCAGGAGAAACATTTTTATAATTTACTGGGCACTTCTGGGAAGTGAAAACATTATAATTGTCACAGAAAAGACACATGCAAACGTGTTTCCCTTTACTTAATTTACTGTTGTTATGAGCAGACCTCTCAACACATTCGCAGCAGAGTAAGATTCCACAAAGGCAGAAATAATATTTTACAGATAACATAAATCAATGTCACTATCCTGATGTTAATGCATATTTATAAATCTACAAGAGCTAAGAATCTGTCCCACAAACCATCTGTCACTACTGATACCTTGACTATCCAGTGAATGACTGACACTGAATGACCAGTTGGCTTTAAGTTATATTGGAAGACACCAATTCATTTTTTTCAGACCTAAAATGTGCTTAAACAGAGGCAGAATTACAATGATCCTGAGAGAATTTTTCTTTATTTGTAATCCAGAAATTTTCATTGTGATAAATACCTGATTCAAAATCATGTCACAGAACATGCCTCTGGAGAGGAAATTAGTTCATACAGTATAAGGATGTTTTTATCTTAAGTTTCCATTCAATTTGTTTAAATTCTTTCAAAGACTGTACTTGGGAGTCTTCAAAAAAAAGATAATAAAGATCATAAATATACCATAATATAAAAATTCCATGTCTCTTAGTACTGCTTGCTGCAAAATTTTCCCCTTTAAGATGGAATTATTATTTTGGTCAAAATTCAATGTGAATCTGAAATTAGAAAATAATTTCTGCTATAAAAACTTTTGATTTTCATATTTTATAATGTGTTGTAAATACTGTTTTTTCAAATAATTGCATTTTTGCAACATTTATGGATGAAACTCCTTAAGTTTAGAGGTGTCTTTTAAAAACAAATTCTAAAACTTAGAAATCAGATGTAGACTTTAAAAAAATTTTTTGACATAAAATATTACTAATGTGTAATGCAATATTTTTGCATAAATATATAAATTATTTTAATCATAGTTATTAAAATTATGAAAACTCTTAACAATCAAGGAAATTTAAATTTGAAATATAATTTTTATTAATTTTTATCCTGTTTTCTTTTTTCCTTTTTTACCCCCAGTTCAGTGTACTAAAGTGAAAAATTCTTTTTTTTTTTATTTTTGCATTCCACTTCAATTCATGCAAAACTCAACCAACTGCATTAAAACAAAGCTCTTAAATAAATGACAGTTCTTCAGTGATACAATATGGATAAAATAAAGGCAAAATTGATTCTTAATTTGTGATCTAGTGATAGTGTGAGCATGTAATTTATATCATTATTTGTCTCATAAAAATAGACTAGAACCTTTAATTTTTTTCCTTTTCCAAGAGAAATAACACTTAGGAAAAACCCATGTTCGCATGTGCAGGAATGTTTGCGATTCTGTTGTTTTTCTTTCTTTAGTTTGGGAATGGGAACACGACAAAACTCTAGCAAGGGGCTTGAAAACTTCTGGTGTAACACTGTACTCAGTTCACCTTGGCCAAAACTTTTGGTAACATATTTTATCTTTGCTACTTGTGTTTCTTGGAGTAGCAGGTAAATGTGGAGAACAGTGGAGGTTGTGTTGCAAGAATTCAATGGACAGAACAATGCAAACATTTTGTGGGCCATGGAATAACTTCCTCTTATACAAGAAAATGCTGCCAGTAGCCATAAAACAGTTTGAAAACTATCATGAATTTGCATATCATATTGTTCCCCAGTTTTCGATCTGTTTGCCCACTGTCCTTCATGAGGATATTAAACTCCTTCAGGGGTGTAGCTTTGTGACTACTAAAGCCCTCAGCAGTTTACGCATTATTTTTAGTTCAGATAAATCCAGTTCATGAAAGTCGATACCTAAGCAAGTGTGTTGTTTTTACTGTCAGGTGTCCATATTCTGGTGGCATCCAGTGGCATCAAAAACTACAAAATCAGGACAGGAAATTGAAAACTGAATGTACATCAGTGCAGATGCAAGGACATCTTATACATTGCCCATGCATGTGATTGCTTTCTCAGAACAATTAGTGATCTGGTGCACTGACAATTAATGGATAAATGGCTAAGATGGACAAATGCAATGATGGATAATGATAAATGCTTCTGGTTATACTTGATGGTCCAAGAACACCTTTGTTGGACAGACTGGCATGAATTGTACTTTGAAGAAAGATGGAAGTTAGCTTTGTGTCAATCACTTCCAAAATTTATTTTGGAGCACCTCAGCCTGGTAAAAGATATCTCAGGTTGTCTCACAGCATAGCACTTCCAGAAGGCAGTAGTACTTCAACACAGTATAACTGGAAGGGTCACTGATCCAGTAAGCAGCATCAAAGCAGCAAAAAAATGTGGCAGAGAGCATAATTAAGGGAATGACTATTCATAAAGTGTTTTCAATAATATCTGGACCACAACGGATCTGATTGTTTTGCTGATTGACATGCCGTGCTTGACAGGCCATGAACTCGGCAAAGAGCAACTGCTCCCCTCCACTGCTGGCTCTCAGAAACAGTGTGCCTAACCAACCTGATTGCACAATGATCAAAAGGTCATCAAATCTACTGAAGAATCTGAGCTGTACAAATAGACAGGGAGAAAAGAAGGAAAACAATAGAAACAGAAAATTGTGTACACTCAGCATAAATGGAGAAACAGACCATAAGCAGAAACTGAAGGAGATAATGCAATTTTCTGCCAGCTAACATTCCAGGAGAGAAACCACTAGCCTCAAAGTCTGTCCTTGGAGACAAAACAGAATGATGGGAAAGAAGTTGCTTGTAGTTAGGGAACTGAAGGAAAGATGGTGACGCAGCAAAAATGAGACACTAGAAATCTTGCGAATTTCTTACAAATATAAGAAACTTAAAAAATAAGAAGAACCAGGGTTCCTTGGTTACTTAATAAAATTTGGGTCCAACTACAGATTAAAAATAAAAAAATAAAGCAAGATATTATTGCTCTAAGCGAGCTGGAATATTTCAATATTCTATAATGGCAGTGAGAAATCAAGAGCTTCAGTCTTCAGGAAAAGCACATGCATATACATGCTCAAGGGATTACAATGTAAAAGATTGTAATGCAATTAAATAAACATGCTTACTTCAATCATTCTTCCTAATTGAAATCTAAGAGTTTTTTAGCTTGGGATTTATTATATTTGTTTAGGGTTTTTTAGGTCAGGAGACATGTATTTATTTTGGTATGTTGATATCAATAGTGATATCAACTTTTGCCATAAAGACTGTTGCTTAGTTTTTCTCTTCGAAAGTTCACAAGGTGTTGGGACTGGAAAAATAGGTGAAATCCAGGATCACCTCAAAGCTTCCTATCCAGTTAACAAAGACCATTTAAATATCATTTCTTTGCCCATAAAAAATGCTCCAACACTAGTAAATAAGTATTATAATTAATTATATTATATTAATATATATATTATAGATATATTATATTATAATAATTATAAATATTACTTGTCCGTGAGACGTCAATGTGCCCCATTGTGTTCCAAAGAAGTTGTGGGAAGGAGCAGACAAAGGGACAAAGCTAAAACATGCACCTGTCATGAGGCTGATTGATGTATCTGTTGCTTACAACCGAGTCACGCAGTCAAGACATCCTGCTCAGGTGGGTCTACAAGGCCAAACCTCACAGCTTTGTGGGTGCCTTTACTTGATCTTCTCTTGTGCATGATACTTCATGATTACCCTGCTGTTTTTGCAGCAGGAGTAAAATTAAAATTAGGGGAGCAGTTCTATTAAGAAGTCCTAAATACTTACAGAAGAAAAGTTAAATTTGTGCTTTATAGTATACGTGAAAATTTAGGACAGATGTGACTCACTGGAGCTCAAGCAAAGTGAAAACTTATTTTTATCTATTAAATCAGTGGTAGAGGAAAAAAAAAACAACCTTCAATTCCCTATGAATTTGCAATTTACTTTTGGGGGAATTTGCTAGTTGCAGACATAAAACCTGCAATGCAATCTAGCTAAGCAATGCTTGATTGCTACAAGCACTGAAGTAATTTCTAAACTCCTGAGTGAACTTGAAGTTACAGATTTGGCATTGTTTGCAGACCACTAAATGTTCCAGGTCCCACTAGTCCTGTATTGATCAAACCTTGGTTTCCACAAATTAGATTCCTAGTGCAGAACCCAAAGCAGCACAAGGGAAGGGAGGGAGGGAGGGAGGGAGGACAGGCATGTGGCTGAAATTTTTGACTTCTTGCATAAAAGAAAATTTGAATGTTAACCTTTGTCTCTTTCCCAAGACAATACATCTTTGAATTAAATGTGTTCGTGAGCACTTGAAATGAAAAGCCAGCTCTACTTCCTCTCAGCCACTTTAACGAAGCCCAGAAATGAAAAAAAAGATCAAACAGTTGGAAGGCAAAAAAAAGCTGAACAGGCATATAGACTTTGGCACACAGAAAATTAAAACAGTTTAAAAATTGTCTTCACTTAATAGCAACCCAAACTGTTTGAAATAATTGCTGTTCAGCAACAAAGATAAAGATATGCTGCTTCACATAAATATCTAATAACTTGAACATGAGGAACTAACTATAATAGAGTGTCATATTAAAATATAAAAACCACTGATGGAAGTTGCAGAAGCAATCCAATCTCTAAAGTTCTATTTTATGGTGAGCTGCAGGTTTGGTGATTAGTGATGGGTGCAAAAGCACTATAATTCACAGCAAACCTGATAAGTACCATTGTGATTATCCTTTTTAAATGCAAACTGCAAAGAGGACAACCGTAAGTGTTATTCAGAAAGCTCAAGTGCCCAAAGCATCTTTTTATATGTCAAAATACAAGTAAATTTTGAAAATATACATAAAATATTTTCTAATACCCTAAAATAATGTCTTCTGGAGCTTTCAAAGTAAGACACATAGAGAATGAAAATATTTTAAATGTTTATATTTGGGATTTTTATCACCACAGATGGTAAATTCAACTTCATATTCAAATGCTGGTGACTGAATAAAGGATGCAAGTCTTTCCAATGTGGAATATAAATATCAACTGGGGAGAAAAATGCAGTACTGTACAATGTCGCACATATGGATTTTATCTCAAACATTTATGTTGAAAATTGATATGTGTAAAACAGTTATAAAATAACATATGACATGTAGAGATTGTTAATTTTATGAAGTTATAGCTAATGTGTTCAAATATATTCATATTGTCATTTAACTTCTTTTCTTACTGATGAAAGGAAAACAAAAAAGAAGAATGGAAGAAAAAGTTTCAGGTGATTTCATTCCACTAACATTCATTAAAAAAGAGGAAAAAAAGAAGTGTGTAGCTCTTGGTTATTTTACTGCTAGATTTAAAGTAAACCTCAAGGAATTATTCTAATTGGATTATACATTTACTTAATAATTAAGGAATTGCACCAGCACAGGTACTTCTTCTTCCTTAGAAGCTCAACATGTTCAGGATCTGAATAACAAAAAAAGTCTTGGGTTATAGAAAGAAAACAAAAACTCTGGCCTTCCTGTTCAGTTCTGCTTCTTATTCTTCTGTACTCATCCATGGGAAAGCATACTCATCTGTACAACCCTTATGCTTTGATCCTTTGATCTTGACAGAATTGCCACCACTAAAGAAATTCTGACAAACTTTACTTTTTAACCAATTTAGACTGTAGAGGAATCACTTGTGTCATTGATTTAAATATTTCCAAATGAATTACTCAGATTCCTCTGATAAGCTGTGCTTCACAGCAAAGTATACTTACAGGAGGTGGATATGGTTTTATGACTTAAACCACCAATATCAGGACTCATAAATTACAGCACTTTTTCTCTCTACTGTTACCACAGTAGGGGAAACAGGGCATGATTACAGTCTTCCATCTATAGTTTCATTTTTTTAGATGTATTATCAGCTGATGTAAATTAGAGATGCCTTCAGGTAATTTTAACTCACCATTGACATGTTCATCTTGATTACAATGACAGCAGTCAGAAAAGTGCAAAACAAAATTCAAGAACAAAGGCATTTCTTGCATTGTTTGTGGCTTAGCCATTACCACTAGGCCCAAATCCTCCATGATTTCAAGTTGTTCCTAAGTGTATTGCCCTGCAACATCTTCTTTATCATGCAGCTGTTAATTCAAATATTACACAGAAACAACATGATAAGGATTAAAAATTACCATGAGGTTAAAAAAATAAAACTTCAGGAAAACAATATAGTTCCCAAAGGTTGTCTGATCTGAAAGCATACCATTCATATAATTTTTCCTTTTGCAATGTGTAGAAATTTAAAGATATCCAATATGGACTATCAGACAAGGAAAAGTAATCCCTGCTCTTTTACATCTCTATTACTCCATGTATGTAATATCCAACTCCTAGTATTAAGAAGCAGTTTGGAAACACTCAATGTACACATTTCTCCCTGGGAGCTGAGATTCCAAGAGTTTGAATGGTTAATGAAACATTGTCAGATTTCCCGGGAGCCATATTAAGATTAAACTTTCATACCAATATGACACAAAAGCATCAAAACTGCACTCTGACCTTCATTCATGTAATTTAGTTAAAGTACATCAATCTTCTTTTCTTTTCTTGGTTGAGTGGAGATCTTGCTGTTTCATTTTAGGAGCAATTTGCCCATGGTGTATTAAGTAGCACATTATGTGTTGGTGAAATGGAATATTGTGAAAAAAGAGGGATAGCAGAAGGAAATGTACCTCGTAAAATAAGTTTTTTAAAAATTTATGAATTACCTGTTCTGTGCTCTGCAAGATGATTGTCTTTGCACCCAGTCAAAGACAGTATCATCTAATCAGATTTTACTCAGAATTTCATGCCTCTCCACTCCAAGAGGAAAGAAACAGAGACCCGTTAAAAGATGATGGCTGAGATTAAAAGGAAAAATCAGTTATCAAAGACAAAACTGAAGAAGATTGAACTGGCTAAATTAGAAAAGGGAATCTAAAAAACCCTGCAGCTTGGTGGCTACCTGTGTTTCCTAGAGTTTGGTATTTTCCAATATCTTGTTTTTCAGGCCTTTGCAGGTGAAGCCCTAACTGCAGTATACCTCTTTGAGAAATTTAAAAATAAACTCTACTCAACAACACTGACTTGGTACAGCAGCATGAATATCCAAAATGCAGATTTGATGGCTTTTTTTTAAAATCAATTCCCACAATTGCCACCCAGTTTTCCATAGTAGTCAACTACAGAGAATAACACTCTCCTCAGAGGGAGAGGATGCAAATGAAAATTTCTTATCTTCCAGGTGAAGGCTCTATGAGGAGGCAGGTAAGAATGTGTGCTCATGTTTCTGTGTGTGTGAAGATACATGGAAATATTTGGCTTATTCCTTTCTCTCTCTTATTGAGGATAATATCAAAAAGTGGTATTAATTATTTGTGCTTAAAATATACCTGAAATTGCAATATTATTTACACTGTTTATAAGATCTCCTCAATATGATTTCTCACTTCGTTTTATGCCCCTGACATGTTTCAGTCTACATTTTTATTTGGATTAAGTAGAGCACAAAATTAACTAGAATTTAAAACAAATATATGTCCCAAAGATGTATTCCATACTTTTGATATTTTATCTACAGTATTTAATTCTTATTTATGTAGAAAAAGAAACTTTGACAATGAGATATGATAATCAGTAACTTAGGAAACTTTTCAAAGTAGAAAGGCCTGACTTTCCAGGTTCTGTGGTTTCATTGATATAAAAAAATCTATGAGTATTATACAGATTATTTAAAATGCTAAATTCTGCACTGTGTACTTCATCAGACTACAAGACCTTTTCTTCCCCATGTGGGCTTCAGTACAGTTGTCCCTTTACCCTCCACATTGCCTTCATCATTGTGCTAAGCAACAAGGTTACCTTGTGACCTTCTTTTAGAGTGTGGTTGTACATTAAATAAATGTTAATTCATCCCAGCATCATCATTCTAATAGATTATAATGACCTTAGGCTCCTTCTAGGTTGAAGTGAAGACAATTGTTTTACCAAATGGTTTATTCCAAGAGTTAATTATATTGTGAATCCTTTAAGAAATACAGTAAAACCCTTCTAGCAATGCAAACCTTTTGCACAGGGTCAGACAACACTAATTGTTCATCTTCTATAGGAGTGTTAAAATGCTATTAGCACAAAAATTGTAACTCTGGCTACCTTGCCATGTCAAGGTATTCTGGAAAGGGAATAGGCCATATCCATGCCACTATAGTAACTCTTGATGGGAAAACACTTAATTGTAGTTGTAGGTTTCAGACAAGACCCAGCAGACTAAAAAGGGGTATTAAGATTCAATGTTCTTTAAATCCTAAATTCAGCACATTCTCCCCTATTTCTCTCTGTAAAGACTGTGGCAGTGAGCTTTCCATCCTAGTCTGGCTTTTAGCTTTCCTAAAACATATGATAAGATTAACACATCTTCCCAAGATTTTCTGAGAGAAATTAATATGGATTGGGGTATTTCTGCATCAGGTGAAAGCTCAACTGCATTTGGTTTGGTGTGTATATTTTCTTAATAGCTATTTAACATGGGAAGTGGTTCATTTTATTTGGGAAAAATACACTCTACAGTTATGTTTTACACTTGTTTTACACTTGCAGTGGGCTAAAACTTTTGAAAGGTAAATTAGACAAATCATAGAAGAAGAATATATTTTGAAAATATTAACAAGTTCAATAGGCTATTTGAAAACTAGAAAACTAAAAAATACCACCCAAATCTCACTTTTTTTAGCTGGGCATATTCTTTCCCTGTTAATAAAAAAAATATATTCTTGAGATAGCTTTGTTCAATTTTTTTTTTTTTTTTTTTTTTTTTTTTTTTTCTGAGCACAGCATCATATAGTCTGGAATATTCATTTGGTCAGCAGGAGTCAGCGGCATTGCCAGCCTCCTCTCACAGCTCCTTGTGAACCTCCACCCCACTTGCACCCTCCTGCACTGCTCAGCAGTAGCTAAAACATTGGTGTACTATCAACATTGTCTTGGTCACAAATCAAAAACAGCACCATACAAACTGTTATGACTAAAATTAACTCTACCACTGAGAAAAACAGTGCAAAACCTTATTATTACTACATTTGATTACACTAAAGGTGTTGCTGATATTAAAAACATTGTAACCCTACCTGAACCTCTACAGTGTTTCTCCAATTCCTGTGTGCTGTAGGGTTCACTCAAAAGATTTACATGGGGTTGATATCCTAGGAAGGATCTATCTATTCTATTTACTTCCCTTCAGCCTCTATTTGCAACATCTTTCGAGTCCAGCACCAGATCCACCTAGCAAATTGGTACTAATTCTTGGATAGCACGTTAACTAATATTAACAGGGCCTGTGAGTGGTTTAATATTATTAAATGTATTGCCAGATAAAAAAGACTGAAACACCTGAAAGTTCTTTGCTTACGGTTTAAGGCTGAGTGGGACTGACCTTACGCATTTAAGCTTTTTAGGGTTTAACTTCTACATCTCTCTGGGTCACCCTATGCTTCTGTTCAGTCAAAGGATAAAATTAGGCTCAAAGCTCTGTTAATTTGACCTATTTTGTCTATATCACTTCTATGTACTTAAGGTATTTTCTTTAGGATGAGATGAACTAAAGATGTTTTTTCTCTCATTTCATGATAAAACAAAGCTACATGATCTAGAGGCGGACTTGGATGTAGTTTACCACACTTCAACGGAAAAATCCAGATGCAAATTATCTCATGACTGATTTTATTCTAATTTTGACACCAACTAACCCTGCCATCTAAACTACTTTAAATGTTGAAAGGCTTTCATGAACACAATGGTTTGTCATGTAAAATTTTCAAAGCTCTACACAAAAGTTCTAACACAATGAGACACTTTATCTACTCACACTCAAGCACAGACCACAAAAGGGTTCAGCCAAAGAACAGTTTTTGTCGGAGGGCATGGCTATTATCTTAGAGTCAGAAGGCCATTAAAAACTGTTAATTTGGGCATATTAAGTGACAGTTAAGAAATTATCTCTGATATTCTGGTGAAATAATATCAATATGAGAAATTTTAACAAGTTCTTACTTTTTTATAGAATCAGTACCACCTTGTTCTGTGTTCTACTAATGCAATACAGGGAATCTCCTAATCATTGAAGACCACCACTACTACTTATTAAGCAAGTGTACTTATTAACCAAATGTTGTAACAACAACAACAACAACAACAACAACAACAACAACAATAATAATAATAGCATTTTCTTTCAATGTCATTTATGCTGGGAGAAATTCACTCATTTAAGATTCTCAGCAAGATATTTCTTTTGCACCTTGAAGATGATTTCTAAGTCCTTGACAAATATTCTGGGAGATAAAGGGTATTAAAACTAGCCAATGATAAGAGATGAGATAGGATGCTGAATCCTCAGTTACACAGATTTAGTGGTTATGGACTTTAACAGAAGGGCAACAGCATTTATTCTAGGAAATTCTGTCTCTGACAAACAAAAGACACTTCTGCAGAAGATAAACTTTTATTTTGCTGTAACTGAAAAGCTGCCTCACTGTGACAGCAATAACTTTCTCTGTAGGATGAATATGTTTGCTGACACAAGCACCTAGACATTCCTTGTGATGGTAGACATGGTGAAAGCAAAAAGTTTCACAGTCTGGGTTGCTTCCTTCCTATGTATTTCACCTTTCTCTGAGGTGTTATTAATGTTATAATCATATATTTAGTATTATTCTACTATTTCACAATTTTTGTATCTACTGCATTCACCCTAGCTTTTTCACTAGTCATGGAACACTGAGTGTCTCATGTAAAAAACAATGTAAGTGTATAACAAAGCAAAGAGGACACCAATTTAAAGAAGAAAACAAGATGAGAAACAAGATGGAGTACAGCAAAGATCCATCACCATCTCTAAGTCCATTCAAAATATGGCTGTATTGCCTCTTGGCTTTAGTTAGCTTCACAAGCTTGATTCTCCCTAGTTATTCTTAAAGGCCTGAGAAAGTCCTTACGTTTTGCCTTTTAAGGTTTGTACAAAAATTAACTGACTATACTGTTAAAGCTGTACTAATTTTTGGCATCATTACACATTGTGTCTTTACAGAAAATTAGCAAGAGACTGTAATCCTGAAAACCTGAACCATAGAGAAGAAAAGTTTTTTCACACTATTTTGTAAATCAGCTAATTAAAGGTGCAGAAATTATAGATTTGGGAGTGGTGAGATCCACTAAATATGACTTTTTCTCTATATTTTATTCTCCAAGAATGTCAGGAACAGCTGTGATACATTTCAGAGGAATTTAGCTCTTCGTTCACGTACCTTTGTGTTGCTTGTATTCAATTCACATCTAAAATTCACAAACACAATGTTTAGATATTTACTTTCTTTCAAATAAAATCTGAGAATACAGAGAAATGGATAATAGCTTCAGGGAGGTCAGGAAATGATCTGTCAGTGAGTATAGGCAAAAAACAAACTGCTGGTAAAACTGAGAGTCGATGCAGGTCATCAAAATTATACTCTACACTGTTTGACTAGTTATCCACTCTCTATAACAGGAGTTTAAACACAAATCTGGAATGCAGGCCACTATTTGGAGGTACGCAAAGGTAGGAGTCTGAATCTGTACCTGGGAGAATTCTTCTAAGGTGTTTGTCTAACCTTCTAACCCATCTCTGGTAGTGGGTGTAATGGGTGCTTAGATATAGAAAGAGTTAAATATGATGAGATTTCCGGAGGATCTTCTCCCTGTGATCCAGTAATTAATAGCCATTAAAATTTTTACTAAAATTTACCTCTCCCCTTTGTTAAATATATCACTAGTAGCTACTGCCTTGGTCTACTCCTGCCAACAAGTCAGACCAACAAATAATTCTTCCAGAATTGCAGTTACCAGCACAGATAAATCAACCTGTATAGCTCTTCTAGATTCTTCCTGATATTAACCCATACAAATAAATGGGGATTTTAATATTTGTGTCTTTATAATGTATTTTTCTAGCTTAACTTTCAGCTAAAACAGTAACAGCCACACTCAGGACAGATTTTCATCTGCTTGTCTCTAAGATGATTGTTTCTACTAAAGACTAGTACTCTTGAATTTTCCCAGTTTGATACAACTAATTTGCCAGTCTTCATTAAAGACAGTAATTTCTCCACGGAAAAAGAGTATTCCCCTTCTCTCACACACAGGGAATTGTGTGTCCTTGTTTTATGATGTTTCTTCATTTTCCAGCTGCATGCAGAGGTAATCCAACCAGCTATTTTAAATTCAACAGCTATCAAATTAGAGGGGATGAATTTTTTTTAGTGCAGCAGAATGATTCCTAGGAATGTTACGTGAAAAATAAGTATATTTACCTGTTCTCGAAAACTCTGCAGCCAAAGCTGAATAACTTATGCAGATTTATGTCAGATTCTTAGAGTTACATGCAAGAACAAGGTTATAGCTTTTGAAATCCTTTCCATGTGCAATCTCACAGTTGGAGCAAATCAGCATTTGCAAACGAAAGATATCTCAAGCATGATTTGAAGTCAGAAATCTTTTGCTGCAGTGCATGCTTCCACTGTGTTTTATATACATTAATTCACTTTCTGGAAATCCACGCTGCAGGATGATACAAGTTAAAAAGAGCAGAGTAAACTAAATATCCTAAATTCTGGCATGCATAAATAGCATGATTAATTGCAATTATTTTGCTGTAAATTTGGCAAAAATAGTTAATATACATAGAAATGTCTTTTGAAAAACAGGTTAGAAACAAACACATTTGTACACTGAAAAAGGTAGATAATAAAAAATCTGAAGTATGTATAATTATATGTTTATATAGAGCTCTCTACTTGGTTTAGATTAAGTATTACTTGATGTTAAACTGCAGCACTGTACTAACTACACATAATAAGAATTATTCAAATGTTATGGCTCCACCTTTGATAAAATTTTATTGGAAAGCTGCTCATAAAAACTCATAAAAATTTATAATTTCTTGGACTGTAATTTCAAATAACAGCCTATAGTGATTTTTTAAAATGTTAAATTAGAAATTGTCTTGTAAAATTAAACTGCTGCCTAATGCACAATAACATTTCATTTAAAACTTCTAGTAGCATGTTGTGGTATTATTTAAATAAAGAAGAAAAGTTATAAAAAATTCCTTCACTGCTTTACAAATGAATTGCCTTCATCTTAAATATGTGAACTATTTTGGCAGAATGCTTAGAAAAGAAAGCTAATGGAATACAGCTGTTCAAAGTTAACTAAGATGAGTCCATGGTGAAGATTACTGAACCAAAACATTTATCTGGAACTCAAGAAAAAAAGGAGAATTTATGACATTTGGTAGAATAGGTAGGAAACTCAGGAGTGAGTTGTGAGGTTATGCAGGAGAAAATTAAAAGGGCCAAAGTTCAACTAGCTGGGTAGTGCCTTGAAAGACAATAAAAATGTTTCTGTAGCTACATCATCTACTAAAGAGGGTCTAAGGAAAATGCCTCTCCTTTAGAGGATGTGGGAGAAAACATAGTGAGAAAGAATGAGGAGAGTTTGAGGCATTTAATTCCTTCTTTACTTAAATCTTGATTGTAAGACCAGCTGTTGTCCAGGTGCCCATACCTTGTTCTGTCACTACACACCTTTGTAAAAGGTCCCTCTCCAGCTTTCTTGTAGGCCTACTTTAGATATTGGAAGACTGCTGCTTGGTCTTCCAGGAGCCTTCTTCAGGCTGAACAATCCCAGCTCCCTCAGCCTGGCTTCATAAGAGAAGTCCTCCAGCCCTCTGATCATGTTGTGGCCTCCTTTGGATTTGCTCCAATAGGTCTGAACTTGCTGACCAATAGGTCATTCTTATGTTGGGGACCACAGAGCTGGACACAGTGCTACAGATGGAAAAAAAAAAAAAAAAAAAAAAAAAGGGGGGGGGGGGAAAGCAAATATAAATTTATAAATTTACAGCATTCCCTGTGTCCCTGTGTTACTTATTACATGAAAATGGAGCATGTGAAGGATAGACACAATGTCAGAAAAGCTCTGATAAGGAAATGTTAAATTCAATAGATGGAATAATTACTCTGATTCACTAGCAATTTCTGTTATTTATTTCTATTGTCCATTTATCCCTGAATTTGTGTTTGTGTAAAGTAATGCCAGCCAAACTGTTTCTGAAAATTTCAAATTAAATAAATCACTATAATACCAACCCTGGAGGGAAGGTTACAGATGCTGGAGGAAGCTTAATCTGGATCAATAGCCAGAGAGAAGGATTCACTCATTTCTTTTTACACTTAAATGTAGCCTGCAGTTTCTCATATGGCTGGAAGAAACTGTGGGTGGCTGATAAGTATCAGGAAATTCTCTCAGCTTGAACCGCTTCTCAGTGTTTTGCAAAAGCAAAAGGATATAAGCACTGAAAAGAGTTTTGTGGTAATTCATTCGTCTGCCCTTTTCAGAGCTAATTAAACACAGAAACTTTCTATATCATCTATCAACTGGGTTTTATTTATTTATTATAGAAAATAACCACATCAAATATCAAAAGCAACAAATGATAAGAAATAATTCAGCATTCTATGTGCTAAATCTGAAATGCACATTAATGGAGCACCAGCAAGTTTGACAAAATGCCATGGCATAATTATTTCCTAATTAGCTAGTGTAGTCAAACATGTAGGATTTACTGCTACTTACATGACTTTTCATTGTAGAACTCAAAAAAGAAAATGATAATGGCTTCATGCTTTAAAGACGATTCTTTTGGTTTTGGTTCATCTGCTTAGATAGTTTGAAAATGACATTGTATGCTGAAGCACCTCATGTTTAGTGTCATTTTTGATTTAATTTTGAAATCTCTCTAGAGTATGAAATACAAAATGACAAAGACACTGAATTGAATAACAAGTGCACGTTACAATTGTGTGTTACGATGTGCTAGCCAAGATCCTAATGCCAAGTCTTTATTGTAAATCACATTGATCTGTAATTACAATGAAATGTTAAGCTTTTGTGTTCACAGAGTCTTTGGAAATAAATCAATGCATCATACAGAATCAGTATCAAATATGTGAAACAGAAAAGTATTTCTGCCTAGAAATGTTGTAAACTTAGATTATTCTGAATTCTTACAGATATTTTTATATTTAAAACTAAAAATGAGAAACATTATTTCTTTCCCCCTTTTTTTTAAGAAAATAAAATATTTGCATAAGTCTTTGTTTGAAGGGAAAAAAACATTCTGAAGGCTTTTTTGAATTCTGAAAGGAGTGATCTAATGAGATGTATTTTTCAGCTTGAGGAACAAAACCTGCAATTTAAACTCAACTGATTGATCCAGGTCAATCTGAAGATAAAAGGCTGGCATTTTATAAAGTGTCTGTGTTCCCAAACTGAGAGCACACAAGTATGTTGAGAGAATAATACACTCAAATTCTATTGTGGCTTTTTGACAGAGATCTGGAAAGCATTTTACCAACAAAGTTTCATGTTTCTTCTGCTGTGGAAGGAAGGAACATTGGAGACAATTCTATCACATTGTGATACTTTTATTTTCTGCAATTCACAGCTTATGTTTAGTAACCCACTGGTTAAAAAAAGTGCATTGTCATATCAAAAAAAAATAAAAATAAAAATAAACAGAGTGAAATTATATGCATTAGAATTTTTTTAAAATGGTAACATTCTGTCCTTAGATAAAGCAGGGGGCAAGAGATTTTTAATATCCCCAGCATGGCAATAACTCTGCTTTAGGGATCTTCTTTATCCTGTTGTGTCCAACCAAAGAGCAGAATGTAAGGTCTGCAAAATGACTCAGCACAACCATGTCAGCTCCTAATAACCCACACAGACACCTGTGGCTTTCCTGATAAATACTGATATGACCCTATTTTATTTAGCCTAATAAGGTCACACCACAATTTAATGCTTAAATGCCTATACAATTACAAAGGTAATGTAGACCAGACCCTACTATATGAAGACTGTGGGTGAGGAAATTTAACTGTTTGCACTCTGCAATCTAAATGTACCTCATAAAGCAATTGATGATTTAACTTGTTTAACGTAACTCAAAGCTGTACTTTTAAATCAAAAAGCAGTGGTATAAAATAGGATGTGATGGGTTGAAGATCCAAAACTGCTCATTTACATCTTTTTTGTTACATGCATACATGTAGTGTCTGCTTCTTTCAATTTCCACTTCTCAAAATTTAAATTTTCAGAGAACCATTGTTGAGATTCAGAGTACATGTTGTACTCTGAGTACTACAGAGATACTGTAAAGCAATGTACATTTTCAAAAAAAAAAAAAGGAAATTCCAATTAATAAGATTATGTGTCTAGACAAAGATGAACACTTGTCTTCACCATGGCACAGAATCATGGAGTCAGAAGGGGAGTGAAGACCATGGAAACATTTTTAGTGTCTTTGACTTTTCAAGTTGGCAGCAGTCTCCTGTTACAGAACTGACTCTCTTACAAGCATGTTTTGAACAAGAATAGTGCGACTCAGGTCAGGCATTCCTCATTCAGCAAAAGTGAAAACAGGTCAAGGAGAAGACAGAATGGGTGTACAGAAGAAATATCATCACCCTCACTTCTGCTGCTGAGTGATCCATAGGTCTGACTTCAGTGACCAATTCCATAGATCACAGAATTGAAGGAGACATTGCACTTATGGTGCCCATAGCCTTAGAAATCTTCCTCTGAAAGTTTAGCAGGTGTAAAGAGTGATTTCAGTTAGAAGATAGAGCTGCCTACATATTCAATGGAAAAAGACAACACCTACCTCTTCTACAGTGCTTTTCATCAACACATCTTAAAGTCCTTAAAGCTGGTTGGGTTTTTTTCTTTTACCATTTCTATATGCTTTTTTCAGGGGTTCTACTCATAATCAAATCTGGGCTTAGGCCTTCCTGTAGTTTAGAATTTTAAAAATTTATAGATAATTTCAGAAATCCTTCTTCCAAAAGGCAGAAATTTGCCTCACTTGGATGCAGATGTCCCTGAGGTGAATTCATTTTCTCACTATGCAATCTCTAGCAATTGACACAGTACTTACCTGTAGACTTAATGATTTACTATTTTGTGTGAAATAGCCCTTGCAAACCAGAGGAGTTGTTTTAAACCTTAGTATTCTTTATACACTGAAAGATGTACAAACTTTCCAACTGACAGTCACACTTTTATCTAAAGGAGTTTTTCCATTAGACATTTTTACATCAATATTAGATATGATGCTAAAGAAAAAGCAGCCTGTTGACTATGAAGGTGATGTGTTATGGGCCTTCAGAGGATAAACTTTCCATATGAGAGGCTTCATGGACTGATTTCTAAAAGGGTAGACCAGAATTTAATTATAGAAACACATGATTTGAAAGACCTCCAGGATGCAGCTATCTACAGTTTAATTGTCTATACTAAGCTTGAGGCCTAGGATGTCTGCATAGACTGTGAAAAAACAATTAAGGAGAACTATCTCCATAGATTTTTGAAATGGGGAAAAAAAACCCTTAAAATGGAGGCAAAAGGAATTGCAGATTGTTCTCTGGAGATGCTCTCTTCCCCGAATGATTACACAGATCAAAAGTCTATAATTTAGGTACCTATGCTTAAGTAAAGTAAATCCTATCTTCATTGTCTCAAAATTTTGTAATGTCTCCTCTAACATATAACCAAAATGGCACTGGTCCTCTCACTTTAATTATAAAACTGTATTCTTGAAAGGATATTGGTTTATTACAGTAAAACCCAGTGAGTTGCTGCTAACTTGTTTTGAATGCTCTAAATTTTACATGGAATAAGAACTTTTAAAACCTTTGTTTTAAATACCTCTGAGGCAAAACCAGACTTCCTACTGTAGGGCTGGTCACTCCTCGGCATTCTAAACTCTGAAAACTTAAATGATAGTTCTGCTATTGAATGTGTTTGCATTTTCCACAGCAGGATAATACATTTTCCTATTTATAAACTCAAAAAATTCTAAAGTGCTTACCATAACCTGCCTACACAAGTGAAAGCTTATTTCTTTGTGCTCACTATGCCTCATTTCTTGAGGCACAGAGAAGGACATTGTAAATAACATTTCAACACCCACTTCCCAGTTAATATTGAACAAACAGAATGTATGGCTAGTCGATTAAAAGTAGAAAAAGGTTAATAAATACATAAGAGCTGTTAGTCATGTCTGTAATCTGCCACATACTACAACAAGAATCACCATTAAAGAGGCAAAAAAGCTGATATTACAGGTCTGGCTTTAGCTTCCCTAACTGTAAAAAATGGGCCCTGCTCTTATTTCTCCTACTTTCTATGCTTCCTGCTTCTACCTGCATTACAAAGACAGCACTGTGATCAACACACTGATTTTGGCCAGAGGAGGCTTGAGCTGAAGGCACTCAAGATGCAAGCTGTGCCTTTCACTTGGTTCTGCTGTGAACACCTATGATTTACTATAAAATGTGTTTCACAGCACCAATCACAGGTAACTCTAGAAGAAAAAGTTCCAAGTGGATTGGGAGAGGAAGTGAGATGAAGGGTACAGGATCAGACTAAGCAACCATCTTTGATGCTTAGCGTTTAAAAAGAGAGAGGGGTAAAATTAAATAATTATTTTGTTATGCTTGAGTATCAATTCCAATACTGAAGATAGCTTTAGTTTCAACTAACATTTTAAAATTTTGCAGTAAAGAAAAAAAGATGAAAACTACCACTTGAATTCATGTTCCTAATGGCAATTCTCCATGGACTTAAGAAATGGCAGTGTTTAAATGAAATTTTGTTTTGTATTTAGAAGCTGAGATAATTACTGAAAGATTAACTTGCCCACTGATTTTGTGCTTGGTCCAGTTTCCAGGCGTCACTTTTTCTTTGCTGTTAACTTCTTGAAGGAATGACCCATATTAATTATTTAATGTTTATATCCCTCATGTCAACTGTTTATCAGGGTAAGCTTTAGTCCCTTTCATTTCCCTTGAAAAGAAGAAAATAAAAGCTTAGGCATTCCACCCATTGGTAAGGGCTAAGAAAGAGAATCTTAAAATACACCTGGTCCAGGAACATTATAAATTAATTGCAAAAAGGCAGTTGTAAAAACTTGAAAGAAAAGTTAAATTAAATCATGGTATTATGTAAGTTTTTCTAACCCTGAGAGAGCTGACTCTTTACAAAATAATTTATTTTTTGATATCAAAGCACTTCAATCTCAACTTACTTTTAATAGATGGCTTTAGTGGCTGTATTTGTGGTGGCAGAAACCTTAGAGAACACATTGCACCAGTGCTGTAGCTCATGAAGAAACAGACGCAGTGTAGTGTATCATGACAGGCTGAAATGGAATTCCAGCCGTGTGAAGGTAAATTTTCCAGCTGTGCTAGCACAGATTGGAATAACTCACTCATGACTGCGGCAGAAGAAAGTGTCAGTCTATATCTCAAACTGTAGCTATCAGCCACTTTGTACCACTGCCTGCAGCAGACAGGGAGAAATTCAGAAGTAACAATGTGAGATTAATGCATTTCTGTGAAGTAACTTGCGATATTATTATATCTTATAATATTTAAATAATTTTTACTCAGAGTTTTTGAACATTTCGATTTTTTTTAATGGGTATACTACTTATTGCCATGATACCTTTTTTCCCTTAGAGTGGCTGCTTTTTTACACATATTCAATGAAGTGCTAGTGAAGATTTTTCTACTACCATGAGTAATAAATAAAGTTAGTTATGTTCACACATAACTATAAAATGGGAATAGAACTACAAGAAGAATATATACATAGGAGGATGATGCAGGAGGATTGCAGAAGGACCTGAGGTATCACAAAATGGACTCTTAAAAATATCAGTCACTAAATCAATAATGCATTATGTTTTCTTTGAAAAACAACAGGTGAATTTTGAGCAAGTGAACTTGTCAAATCAAGAACACTGATTTTAACTAAGCACACTTTTTTTCCTATTCAACTATTCAGAAGTCACACTGACTCTCCCAGGTCTTATTTCTGTGATTAAAATTCATCAGACATCCAGCTCTTTGGCTTATGCTTACGGGAAATGGGATTTCTAAATTAGTTTCCTATCTAATGCATGCTTGGAGTAGTTTGGACTTCATGATCAGACAAATACAAGTCTTTGAAGAGGAACACAGGAACCTAAAATGTGCAGAAATATCAACAGAAGATACATATTAACATCACTGAGTTTAGATAATGCTTCTCTCTCCTTTCTTTATTCCTGGCCTCATGATATGTTGCAATTCACAGAATATGAGACATTACCTTCAAAAGGAAAATCCAGCATAAAACTAAACAAGAGAACTGAAGATAGGAATGATGAAGAATGCCAGAATTCAAATGGCTCCTTCAACAAGTAAATAGCAGGATCCTTATTAGAGCACATATCCTACTTTTAGGTCAAAGCTATGAACTCCTTTTGAAGTAGTGATTGTCTGTTTTTCCATCTGTGGCAATGCAAGCTCATTCCTGACTAGACTTTCTAAACTAATTTCCCTTGGAGTATTTTAGATTAAATGTCATCTCAGAAATGACCAACTTAATTTTAGTTGGTGTCTGGTCTTCCCATCACTGATTTCAAACATAAAAAATCATCAGACCAAGCAATCCTTTATAAAAATGGTGAGAAAATATCTGGAATAGATATGTTCCCATTAAAAATGTGTTGTTTTTATATGACAATTTAGTAGTTTCTGTACCCATAGAAGGGCAAGTATATCAGGGATAGTCTATAATTATCATCTATACACTAGCTTGGTTGAATTTTTATACCTACAAATCAAAATAGAACATTTTGTCAACTGTGAAGGCAAAGGAAAATCTTCCTCTGCTCTTATGCAAGAAATACATAAAGTGCAGACATGACTGTCAGTGCCTCACAGTCACTTGCACTTCTCTGCTTATTGCACACACGTCTGGGTATTTTATGTGACTCAGTGAAAACTTAGAGTACCTTAGTGGTTCATACCTTTCAGTTTGCTTGAAATGAAAGGAAAATGCCTCTTCAGGTGACACTGTGCCTTCTGTGCTCTCATCCTTTTTCCAGCACACATTTCATATACCACTAATCTCATAATTTCTGACTTTTGTCTGGTCTCATAGTGACTTAGTGTAGGAGTTTAAATCCTCTCAGAAAAACTGTGCACCCACTCAAAAATAGCACTTCTTCCTGAGTCAACCAAACCTTTCAAACACCTAGAAAAGGCCCTAAAACAATTAACTACTAAACCTCTAGAAACTGGAATCCATACCTATTGTTACAATAGGATTTAAAGTCGTTGAAATGTGTCTGTTTAAACAACATTTATTTCAGTGAAAATCTTCATTAGCTGTTTGGCAAATTCACTCAACTTCTGCCAGCTGCAGAACTGGATAGAAAATGAAATCTAATTGGACTTTGAGGTAGCAAATTTGACACTCTACAGAAAAAGAACTATCTGAAATTTTGCAGCTGGGGTTTAGGTTTGTTTTGATTTGTTTAATTTTGATACTTCTTTCACCACAGATGCTTTGAAACAGATGAAAATTATTTATTCCAGACCCAACCAGCTTTTCACCAGCTGTAGAAAAGTCAAACTGGGTGGAAGAGGAGATACTCATTTTAGTATTCCTCTATTTAAATTTTACTCAAGCCATCCATGAAAAATATTAGGCTTCATTCACAGACTATTTATAAGAAGCAGAAGGAAAATTGAACTAAACTGCCAGAAAGAAGGTTCATGCCTGCAGAACTCAAAGCAGTTATTTAAGAGTGATTTACAGCCCCTGGTGACAGCAAAAGTGAATAACTGTGTCCCGTCTCTCTCCTTTGTATTGTTATGCATTGTCATGCCACATGAAAACAAAAGCTACAGAGAAGGAAACAATTCTCAAAAGCCTGGCCCCAGGTTCAGTTACACAGAATTGGTGTAACTACTGTACACGCAGGTCAAAGTAGGCTGACAGTCTCAGAAGGGGAAACATTAGGGAATGTTGGAGTACGAGTTCCTGTTGAGATGCTGCAAGCCCACCCCCTAAAGCAAAAAACCCAACCAACCAAGCTATCAAAAAAACAAACAAAACAAAAAAACTACAAAAAAAACCCCAAAAAACCAAAACAACAACAAAACAAAACAAACTCCCTGAAAAGCAAAAACCCATATGTGACTGCAGGAAAACTTGCACACCCAGAAAATGAGGTGGATGTATACACACAGAAAACATGTAGAATTTATACAACAACAAGGAAATAAAATATTTTTCAGAGTCCCAGATGCCATGAGTTTCCAGAGTTGAAACACACTTTCATTTACTCCTGAAAAATGGCAGTAATGATAACAGAGTGGAAGATTCTGTGTGTATATGTATACAGATATAGATATAGATATAGATATAGATGATATAGATATATATAGATATATATATTCAAGATATATAACCACTGTAATAAGTAATGCTGTTTCAAAAAAAATGTTTTTCTGGTTTAAATTTTGGCTTTGGTTTATTTTGACAAAATTTATCACTCTTCAAATGCATTTCAGCTAATTCCCACAGTGATGCCAAGATCTCTTACATGGAAATAGCCCATTTGGAAAATAATGCCAAGTATACAGAGTAATCTGGAGATCACTATGCTTTACCCGGCCTATTTTGTCCAGTTTGGTCCTCCTCAGTAGAATATATTGACATAATGTGGTGTGAATCCAGCAAAAGTGTGAGTTGTCAAGATAACTAAGGAGTTGCAGCACACAGCATATGAGGAGAGGCTGGGATAACTTGGTTTATGCAGTCTAAAAAAGAGAGGATGAAAAGAGGACTGGTTACTATCTATGTCTGATGTGAAAACATTGAGAGAATGAAAACCATTTTTCTTGAAGGTTGATGTTGACAGGACAAAAGACTGTGGACACAATTCCTACTGGAGGAAATTCCAGGCAAATCTTAAGAAAAAATTTTAAATCATTGGAATAGGTTCCCCAGAGAGGCTGCATAATCTGCATCCTTGGAGATATGTTCTAAATACAACACTGAGAAAAGTAAACTAACTGGTCCACTGGTCCTTCTTTTAGCAGGTCAGTGGACTAAATGACTCTCATAAATTCCTCCCAATCAAAATTGTTTCATGACACTTTGATTCAAGTAAGAGTAATTCTCTGTTTAGCTATTCTGCAACACTAGGAAATATTCACAGCTTTTTCTATTCATTTGACTGAAAGATGAATTTCAATGAAATGGAGATAAAGTCATCTTCATAGTAACATCCAATACAGAATTATTACTGCATTCACTTTGCTAAAGGGAAAGTTCAGGGAGAGGTAAAGAGAAGCATAGTTTACATCTAATTGGCTCATTACCTGTATTTTTCAAAAAATGAAAATTATTTATTTCTATTGTGGTCTTTCTGGAACAAAGTAATCTGTTCTGGATGCAGTATGCTCATCAACACATTCACAGAAAACAATGACACAGTTTTGTCCATATTGTATATATTTTTCTAATCCAACCTAATATCATATTTGTCTCATTATGACAGTCATTTTGTAATCATGTTGTAACTCTGAGCAGGTTTTCTCTCAGTGGCTCAGTCCTACCTGTCCATATGTGTCATAACAATGCTTGTGTTGTTATCTAATGAGCCAGATGAAGACAAATCCAGATGAAAACCCACCAGTATGCAGCCAAGTTATTTGCATAAACTGGATCAATGCATGAGAAGATGAAGAAGATTTTGGGAGAAAAAATTAGATCCTTTCATGATCCTTTCATTGCCTTATTAAAGCAATGGCAGAGGTGGTCCTGATGATGATGTAAACAACCAAGTTAACATACAGTAGTAATGTCAGAACCTAGCATCATACTTAGCCAGGAGAAATCTTTTTTACTACTGTAATTGTATTTCATGCTTCAGAGAGAGGAATAGCTGGAGTTATAATAATCCTTAAGCAACATGGTAGAGACTAATTTCTGATAATGAATCTGACTTTTGTACATTGCTCACTTCCTCCTTTCCTCCTTTTTTTTTTCCCCTAATGTTTGAATCTACTCCCTGTATTTAGCTTGATTGCACAATCAGCATTCTGAAAAATCCCATTTTCTCACTCCATTCGCTTTCATCTTTTTACTGTCCATAAATAGAGGCAAGCCAGGAAGGGGAGATAAGTATATATCTATAATTGTAACAGTATAAAAACAACCCTTGAAACATATTAATCACTGACTAATCTTCCATACTAATTTATCCCACTTGTCTGACAGCAGCTCTTTCCTCCTCTGATCTTTCCTATTCTGAGACCAAGACTTCATGATCATATTCCTGACTAGCAGATGCAGCAAATTGGTATTATCATTTCACTGCAGCTTCCTGTTTCCCATTCTATGACAACTGTCAACTTTCTGCAGAGTCAGGAAAATATAAATTCTCATTTGGGAAAGGAAAAAAGAGAGTATTTTTCCTAAATGTGTTAACAATGTCAAAGTGAAGTTATTTGCACGGTTATTGTATACTTTGAGAAGCATGAGAAAGAGACAAAGAAGACATAAATGAGGTAGGATAGGAAAAGAGCAAGCCTTGAACATGAATATTCTCACCTTTAATACAGCTAAGAACACAAAAGACCAAATCCCAGGACCCCTATATCCATTCTTGCTTTCTGCAATGAGACTTTCAGCCAAATTAAATTTGATAGGACTAATGAAATCAGTACTTGATCTTAAATGAAGAAATGATTTGACATTTAAAAAAATAAGTTCTGACTATCTGCCTCTTATCCTGAACCTATATTAAGCAAATGAGTCAAGGTTAGGTACTAACAAGTATTAATAATAGGTGCAGGTACCTGGAATAGCCAGCCTTTAGTTTGTAAGTTGCCTTCCTCTTTCTTTACTTTGAAATCAGGGAAGCATTTATCCTATATACTTTCTACTTGGTAGCTTCAGAAACAAAAGAAAAGATTGTATGACCCACTCTTCTCTACATTGGCCTATAAGTCAAATGGATTTGACCCTTCTCCAGTGCTTTTTGGTTTGTTGTTCATTTGTCTTGCTTGTCAGTGCTCTGTATTTCTTGGTGATGATGTGAAATGTGAAAATGTATCCTCTTCTGTGGCAGTTTTTTTATTTTTTAAAGGATAAAAATAGATTGAATCTCCAGACCCTTCCAGAAGAAAAGAAATGGAAAGGAACAAAATGATCTGCTGAACTTTATCAACAGGATGTGCTTTTCCCATTGCCTCCCTCCAAAAATGCCTAGAAAAATAGTGAAAAAAAAATTTAGGTTAACCAAAAAGTAATGTGTTCCATTTGCTAGTATTGTGTACAGGTTCAGGGTTTTTTTTTCTTTTTTACCTTAGGTTATTAAAATGCTAAAGGAAAATATATTGCTGTACCATATGTATTTTAAAGTAAACTCCTGACATTGGTCGTTCTGGCTACTGCCTTTCTCTTTCAATGATAAATTTGTTCCACAGTGCTATTTTCCTCTTAAAAGTATTTCATTGAACAATTTGAGGTCCACTCCAGTAACTCAGGATATTGGCATTGTTTTGTATATTTTGCTGATGAGGAGAAATATGAAATAATAGACATTATTTCAGTATATCAGTACTTCCTTTTTGGAGGTACAAGTCTGACTTGTTACTTCTGAAAAAGTGTTTAACAAAATACAGCATGTGATGTGTTAAATGTACTTCAGTCTGTATTTAAAAAAATAGTTGACAGATGCTGAAATTTCATTCAGAAGAATAGCATGAATTTTTACTCAGAAAAGAAAAATATCTTGGTAGTCAGCTGTACAGAGTTAATAGACCAAATTATAGCCTCATTTAAGCTATTATAAATCCATAGCCACTGCTAGTGAATTTAAATTTAGACTAAGCTTAATGACAGGAAAATTTGGGTAATACAGCAAGGGGAGATGCAGTTCACATGCTAATTAACAGAGCAGAGAGATTTTGATGACAACTGATTACAGGAAAAAGATGATATCTATCAAGGACTGGAACTGTGGCAGGACAAGCTAGCAGCTCAAGATCCAAAGTGCACACATCCAGCTATTGAGGGAATACTTACAAAGTGGTAAGAAGCACTGTCCATCTGCTCTGGGTGTGAGTTGTGGAGGTTGCTTCTTACTCCCTTCTTCCCCAATTTTATGGTCATATTTCTGGGTAGCTACAATTTTTAAACCGTCCAAATTATCTTGTGATAGAGAAACCGTATCTCACTCAGTTAACCTACAGACTAAGTGTTGATTAACTTTGCACCTAGTCTTTACTCTAGTGTCTACTTTTAGCAGCTGATTTTCTTCAGATGCTTAAGTAGCTCTCTGGGCATATCTCACTGTAACATAAGTGAGTTTCTCTACTTCATGTCTCATAACATGAAATACATCAAATGCATGTTTCTTAGTTCTGTCATGCCTGATTTTAACACCTTCTTCACAGAAAAAGAGAAGTGTGAAAATGAAGGTAGATTTTGTAATAGATGTGTCAGATACACATATTCACATGCACATCCAAACTAAAGAATGCATGAGAGAAAGTTAACAAATAAAAAGTCTCATTTAAACTGTAAAGGCATTGATATTCCCTCACATGGGTATTAGTTTTCAGTGTCTTCTGCCAGTTCAACAGGCACAATGAAAAACCACATCAATCTCTTTTTTTCTGTCTTTTTCAGTCAGGTGAGTTCACAAGTTTCACAAGCTCATTTTCAGATGGAACAGGTGGGTGTACAAACACTGTGCAAACAACAAATTCTTGGCAAGGCTGTGCATTACCGTTATCTCTTCTAGACACCAGACAGAGAGGAAAACTAGATCCAGGTTCTCTTAGTGCCAGACACCTGTTCATTTTTCTTCCATTGCATCTGCTTCCCCTTCTGCTATTTTTTTTAATTGCTCTTGGGCTGTGGCATAATTCTCCTCAGCAGAAACCATTCCAGGAGGTCTGGAATTTCTCTGGGTTTGCAATCAAATGTATCTGTGTCATAAGAATGATCTCCAACTAAAGTGTCATAATAAGAAAATGCCCAAGGAGAAAAGTCTTACTGACTTTTCAGAAGCAACACTGTTCATCATATCATAACAAGTCAGAATCCTAAGCTAGACAGAGGTGTGAGAGTACATTCCCTAGTAACAAAAGATTTCATGGAATATTTAGAATTTCATTAAGAGAAAAGCTTCTAATTAGACAGAAAGAAAAAGACCCATGGGACAGCTGGAGTAAAGTAATTGTTCTGCCTTGTCACTTGGTTGTTGATACAGGCAGTGCACACACATTAGTAGCAGGAAGTTATGTGATTCTGAATCGCTATATATTACCTTCAATAAAACAGTTCTATTTCTAATTTATCAGTCTTGTGGCAGAATACCAAATCTTATCTTAATTAAGATGATTCCAAAAATCTCAGATTTTGAGCAGATGGTGACAACTCGATGAGTCTATGTTGGAGCTAGAGAAAAGGAAGATAATATTTCAGTTTTGTTCTATACAAATGTACAACATGACATAATTATGCACTCAACTTATTAAGGAAGACATCACATCAAGTTGGCTTTTTTGCCCACTTGTAAAGTGGTTGCTTAAATTATTTCAATGAAATTGACTCAAACAGGAAATCAAGATCTCTACTTCAGGTTTACTGATGGTTAATATTTATCAAGCTACATAACACAGGTACAAAGACTGTTAATCAGTGGAGGGTGGTTTAAATCAATATTAATTTCTACTGGTATCTGATGGAAAAGTACTTCTTGATTTCAGTAAAAAGAACTTCTTGATTTCAGTAAAAAGAACTCCTTCATATAAAAGAAGGACTAATCGTGTTATTCTTGAGATAACTACCATTCACAGTATTTAAGAAATTCTGATATCTCATTAGGGTAATTAAAAATGGGTAGAAAGCTGTGGATAAATTTGTTCTAATTCAAACTATGCTTCACATCAGCCTAAAAGCAACCTAGTGTGTTCTATATAGTGCCTTGTCAAAAATGGCTCTACCTGTTTAATAAAGATATGAAAATTAAATTTCTCAATTTGTTATACTCTGCAAGAGGAAATGCTTTTTTTTTCCCATGAAATTTTTCATATTTTGGTGTGTTTTAAACTGTTTTAAAACTGTTGTTTGCTAATGATTGCATCAGCTCTCTAGAGGAAAGAACTTTCATGTAGTTTTGTACTTGATATAATGGAAATTTTATCATGTTTTTTTTTTCAAATCAGTGAGATGCTCTTTAAAAAAAAAGCTTTTTTTTAAATTTTCCTTTCTCCTGGGTTCTTGTGGCTGTACAGCTGCTGGACTAATAGCTTCTTTTTTTAAACTGGCTGTTGTTTGATTTTTTTTTAATAAAAATGACCCAAATCCTTCCGCCTAATTTTTCTCCTTTAAATTTGACTAAGTATATTCGAGCACACTATAGAAAAATTACACCACTCTAAAACAAAAGCCAGTACAAAACCAGGATGAGTAAAAAACAACAATCCTTTACAGAGCAACTGGACTCACTCTATCTTGATTCTCAAGAGCCACTACTCCAACTGTAAGTGCTCAAGTAGGAGCCGCGGCAGTGCCAAGTGAAGACACTGGGCTTTATACCCAAATACACAAGATCCAGTGTTTACTTGCCGTCCATCCTTTTGCTTTCCTGCCACCTTTCCTAAACATTTTTACTCTCCAGTGTAAGCAATCTGGAGGAGAGAAAGCTTACTGCTAGTTGTGAGGTATCAAGTACAAGTCCCTGGACAGGTAGGCACAGCAGGGCAGGGTGTAAATTCATTACATGAACATAGAGTGAGAAGTAAAAATTGTACCATAGAGCAAAGCAAAATGAAGCAAAGCAGAACGAAACAAAGATAGCCCAAATTCTGTGCCTCATTTTTCTAATTTGTACATAATATTTATTTCCCTTCATATATGTGTATCCAACAGGAAAAGAAAGTGCTCTCTGAAGGTAAAATCTATAGTGTTTGTTCAGCATTAGCTGAATTATGAGTTACAACTGTAATAACAATAATTAAACTCATAAAGGTCCAGTGCTGGTCTGGCACAATGTTCATGAAAGGCTGACAGGATGTCTATTTGTGACGCAAGAGGTTTTGGTAAATATTTAAAGATAAAGAGAGATTTAGAAATGTAGAACAGCCTTAATTTTGGCATTTCTAAAATTTCAGGGTTTTGAAATTCAAAACTTCATAATATTTTTTAACAAATGTTGTTGTTTTCTGTGCAATATTTGACAGCTCTAGAATCTCTGGAAATAATTTCATTAATATTACTTTATCTAAGTGTTGGAACAACAAGACTGTAAAAAATCCACATAATAAAATATGTAAAGCTTTGCCTTCATTACAGAAATCATTTATTTTCAGAGGAATTTTAAAATTTGCAGTAAATAAGAAAAAAAATGATAATATCTATAAAAATTAAAAATAAAAATTAAGAAGAGGTTACATGGAGAGCTCCAATCTTACTTATATTCAAAACTTGACTGGCCAAGGCTGACTGTAAGTTCTTCTTGAAGTCAGAGCCTGAATCAAATGAAATATTTTATTTTCTGTGACTGTGAAATAGATTTTTCCCTAGCAAGCAACTGTATCTACTCACTATACTTATACTTAGGTAGTGAAGACAAACCTTTAAATATGTTTACTAGATACCTAAAATATACTTTTGATGGATGCTTCCATAAGTCTTAAAAATAAATTTGTGTTTCTAAACTTTCTATTTCATAATTAGTTCATAATTACTATATGATGATGATTTACATTGATTTTCTTCTCTTTCCATGGAACACAACAGACTGAATATACTGGACCATGAAGACCAAGACCACTTTTTAACAAAGACAGAGGCTGAAATAAACACACAGAGCAAAACACTTCATGTCGAGGACTCAATGTCTATGCTGTACAAATTTTAGGGGATTCTACTTCAGACTAGTTCCAGTCTGACCTTGTTAAGTGAATGCTCCTTAGCACTTGCACTGCTTTCAGTGCACCTTGTGATCAGACCTTCCCACTTCTTTTCATCTGGAAAGGAACCCAGTTTATGCTCACAAAAATACAGTGAGCAGAGATATGAGGACATTCATTTCGGAAGGATGCCCATACTCTGACCTAACACACTAAAACAGATGTAACGAGAAGCTATGCAAGCATCATTAGTATGGAACTTTGCCCAACTAGCAGCCCCTACAATCAGGAAGCTTTATTAGTGTAGGTTCTGGCTCAACACTATGCTAATCACATCCTCCTGGCTTCTGGCCAGCACAAAGTGCAGGCAGAGGTCATTTGCTTCTGCCTACAAAGTACCACATACACATTACCTAAATATGCATTTGTCCTTCACAAGGCACCATTATGTTTATTGCATTACTGAATGAAAATTTTGTAAGAGTTTAGTATTGCCTGGAGGATGCCGCTTCAATTTTACAGCAACTTTAAAAGGTTTAAATGTATTTGTTGTACCACATTAAAATTGAATTCATTTAAACATCTGTTTTCAGTTTGAAAAGAGAAGATGAAAGATCTAAATGATAATCTGTGTGAGTTAAATCTGAAATGTGGGTGTCAAAGGTCCCTGTTCTCCTCTGTGAAGATCTACCTTGCTGATTAGGCAGAGACATTTCTTGAACCTGACCCTTCTGCACTTCAACCCCATAGTCTAAGCAGAGAGCAGTTTGTGGGATTTGCTAGTTCTCTCTGTACCCAAAAATCATACTAAGAAGTTATTGAAGTGTTAAATAGCAGTGAGATTCATAATATATTTAATGAAATTAATTGGTGTAAATTATCCCAATCAGTTTTAAAAGAAACCACCTTTAATAAGCAACCTACTGTTTTAACGCACTGTCCAAATCTATGTCCAAAAAGCTGAGCACAGTACTGCTGGGTCTACATTAACAGAGGATATATATTGGCAGTCAATGGTTTTGTAGCTCCCTTGCGTGGTTCTGTAAGACAGAGTTCACTGATAATTGTTCTAATAAAATCTATTCTAACATAAAGGGCTTTATTTCAGATGTGGCCTACATTTATTTGTATTGTGCCTTATGTGGGCAAATATCTGTACAGGTACTCACAACACTAATGAGACTGCCCTCCTGGTTAAACAGATGCCTAAGTACTTTGTTGGGTCAAATATATCTAGATATATAGGTAAAAGATCTTAAACTTGTTTAAATTCCATATTTGAACAAAAGAGGGAATGACTACCTGAATTTTCAGAAAATAACTATAGTCATGTCTGTCAGTGTATAAGGACTAAGCTTGTCCTTAAAGTTTACACTTCAATACTGACATAACTTCTTACCTCTGTGTATTCACCATCTGCAGCAGTCTGGTAGATAAAAAAATACTTAAAGGAACTCTGACTGAGTATCTGATATACCAGCAACATAAGAATGAAATGTTCCCACATAGATTGTTCATCTCCGTGGCATGCTGAGCTCTCACTGGATATAATATCAGAAGACAAAAAAAGGATTTTAAGTGTTCATGATTGTTGACCCTGATGAATAAATGAACTTTGAATCTTTCTTTCTGTTAACAGTTAAAAAATAAATAAAAAACCTAAAGCACCAACATAAAAGACCAGTTAATAAATCCATTATCCGAATTAGAATATAATTTATGTTTAGGAGTCAAGAGGGAGTCTTAACATCAAATTGAAATTTCTCTGTCAGTCAGCCTCTTTTGCTGGTGAAATGACTAAAGTTTCCTATTGCCCTTATTTTTCCCTGTCGTGAACTCTCAAAAAGAAGACAGCCTTGCCATCCAAGCCTGCAGCCAACAGGAAAATAGTTTGAGTCCTCTCAAAGATTTGGAGTCCAAAATCTTTGATATCACAGGATACAACAGGGAAACTAAATGAAGTCAAATGTTCCTGAAACAGTGTACAGAAGAAAAAGGAGAGATATCTCAAGGTACCTCAAGACCCTTACTGAAGTTGCACAGTACAGGCCCTAATGACTTTCCTTGTAGACAGCCTGAGGTAAAGAAGCAATCATGGGAGGATGAATCTGGCTAGGAAAGAAAAATCAAGATTGCTGCTAAGATGTTGAAACATGTATTTTCTTTTTGTGATTCAACATGCTGCAGGAGCTTTATTGCGTTTTGGTGAGGCAATCATAAAGGAACACCCAATACATCCTCTCTAATCTGCTGTCGGTTGCCTGGGGAAAGAACACATAGAGATTTACAATCCACGAACTTCATGGACAGAATGAAGACCTTGATTTTAAAAAATCTCTTTCCCCCAAAAGTATTTAAAAGCCACATACACTTAACATAAACAGGTTTGTTCCAGAAGAAAGCCTTTTGTTAATTGCAGAGGCTTTATTTTCATAGTTAAAAAGTGTAAATAGCTCATTTATGCTATTGCTTACTTCACCCCTCCCTGCTGTTTGCAGATTACTGCCTTTCCCCTTTTCCTACTCTCCTCTCCTCTCTTGGTGTACTCTTTCCTAGCCAAATAGAGCTAAATAACCTGTTTCATGCCAGGCGACCCCTTTGGTGAGCATATTGTTGGTCGGTAATTTGTTCAGAAGTGGGGGATTGCTGAGTCCCTTTCAAGCAAACTGCATGAAATTCTTCACAAATGAGCCTATGCCATTAGTAACAAGAGTGCTAAGGGAGCCATTGTAGTGACTGAATGAATATTATGGATCACTCTCTGTAATTTTATTCTGGAACTGGGAGTGTTGTGTAGTGTGTGAAGAGCTGAAGTACTGCCCCTCCACCCCCTCCTCTCTTGCTCACACTCACACACAGAAGGAAATCAATGGGCAATGGGAGAAATATTCCTGCAGTACTGAATACATATGCACATTGGCATTTATGGGAACTTGTGCTCCCTGTGGGGTGAAGAATTAGGACTGCCTGACACTGGTGCAGTCTCCCACCCTACCACACAGGTCATGATTGACAAGGGCCCTTGTAAATAGAGAAATTAAGGAGGATGCTTTTCAAATTACATATAAGATGACTGAAATGACATTTAAAATGCCAGTTTAAGCAAGAATGAGTTTTCTGAATTATTCCCTTCATAATGTGTCATTGCACTTTTGCTGCATTTCCAGGACATTGACTGTAAACCTTATCCAGTGGCTCATTTAAGAAAATATAGGGAACTAAAGTATTTAATATATATAATGGATTTGCATACGTAAGAACAGTTATTTACAAAGTACTGAACTGCAAAACAAATTTACATTAATATTGGATTAAGTCTTTTCAGAATGCTTTTATATGTAAATGTAACTTGCCAAGTGCAGAGCTTCAATATGAAAGAGAAAATGTTATTCCATATAAAACTGACCTGGAGAACTTCGTAGTGTTGAAATTGAAGGTTTCCTAAACTATAAAATTATAGCAGAAGCAAATAAAGGACTATATGAACACATGGGATTAATTCCATGAAAGATGTCAGATATTCTGTGTGAGAAAGTTTATCAGTCCTGGACTGACAACATTTTTTGTTTGTTATATTTGCAGTCAGAGCTAATAAAACCAATTTTGATTTGTGATAGAGATCAGGTACCTCATTCATAAGAACAAAAAGTATCCTGCATCCATATTTGCATAGCACACGAATCAATATCAAGTTTGGAGGGCATATGTTACAGCTTTCATAGCAGTTATGCCTCAAAAGGTGATTTTTCTGTTGTGTGCATACAGATTTAGAATTGTAATGTATGTGTCTCAGAGTACAGGTTTCTCTTCACTTGTACCATTGGGCAAACACTTGTTTAGGGGATGAAGATGCGATCTATAGGAATATGGAGACTAGCAATTTTGTTTGGAAAAAATAACATATTAGAAGGCCTAATTTTTATTTTATTTTTTAGAACTGTATTGAATACCCCTTGATAAAATAACTGGTGGAAGAATTTTTTTTTCAAATTAGGAGTCTGGTTCATGTTGAAAGACCTTAGTGGGTATAGTCATCAACACAGTGAGTCTAAGAGAAGTCCCAGTAAAACTTATTTTGCTCATGCCTTTTCCCTGAAAAATTAATGTGTGTCATGAATTATGTAAGACAGCTTAGATTCAGGTACTTTAGTAATAAAGTTATTTGAAGGAAAGAAAACATGTAAGCTCTGTCTGCAAAATTTGGAGGTAGCCCAAAAGAACATCCTCAGAGCCACCATGGAGCTGGCTGATCTTCACAACATTTGGTCTGGTCTCTCAGTCCCCGTGATGTGATCTGGACTGTAAGAGCCTCCAGAGTTTCTTTCCTGACCTTCTCTCTCTTTTTCATGATGCAGCTGGCATGTTCTGCTGCACAGCTGCCTTTGCTCTGATTCCCCATAGCAAGCTGCCACTTGCACAGTGTAAAGAAAACAGAGGAAAGTCACTGAAATGCGATGGGCCTGACAGCTTCAGAAGGAACAGCCAAAGAGCATGATTGGAGAGGTTCTTGCCATCTACATCAGGCAAGCATTTTGGATGCAAAGGCAAGGGGCAGACAGAAGCTGTCAGCTTATACACACAGGCATTTGAGATTAGTAACTCATTTGCTTGCTGTTTTCAGTTTAAAAGCTCTTCATGTCAAGTTTTGACAGTACCTTTGAAAGCACTTTACAAACCACTTCTATATTTCAGCCTTCCTATCCTCCTCACTAGAGTGAATGGAAAGATTTGATCCTTACAGAATAAAGACATGGGGCAATGTGATCCACTTAAGATATGCAAGAAGTGACTTCTGACTAAGACAAGGTTAGCAAAACTCTCTCATGGTTGATTGTAAGGACTTTTCACTTTACTGTGTGTCTTTTGACCAGGATCGAGGATGCTGGCTGGTATTGAGTCTAATCACTAACAACAGACACGGCATAAACTGACTATGCTATCACAAGGATCTGGAACTAATTCATTTTTTACTTGTTAATATTTCAAGACTCATAAATTCAATCCTGTTTCATTATAAACACATCTAATATTTGTCTTAATTAAAGTGAAATGATCTTATTGCAACATTTGGAATAACATAACTAGAAGAATACTATAATTATTTGTTTTATTATTATTCCTGCTTTGGCTGGACTGTACACATTTTTCCAAAGAGGTTCTACAGATTAACTTATTGATTATTATTTTAATCTTAACTTTGTGACCACAGGTCCAGATTAAGATCAGAGATTTCTCATGATAGGCATACTATGATCACATGTGAAAATGTAATTCTTTCTCAAAGGGAATCGTGTACAGACATATGTAAGTAAGGGAAAAGAGGGTAATATTCACCCTGTTTTCATGTGCATTTTTTCAGATAATTGTATTTTTCAGATCTTAAAGTAAATATCAACTCTTTAATTTATTCCTCTGGATAATATTTATTAGCTGATTTCTTTTTCTCATAGGTATTTTTTTTCAGGATTAATCATCCCTTGCCAGAGTAACAGAAGAGCTTTTGCTTTATTTCTCATGGAATTTATCCAGTTGCCAATTTATAAGATAAATTCAGTTCCAAGAATAATAGCATTTGGTACACTGGGTTGGTTCTATAAAAAGCAGATTGGGAAGTACAAACATATTATAAATCAAGAATCTAAAAATCTACATCTTTTCTTTCCTCACTTGTTTGGAACAGGAGCCTGAACTTTTACATTTTGTTGCAGGTAAATGGGGAAAGTGCTAGAAAGTTAAAATGTGCATTTTCTGCTAACATTTATCTGAGGAAAGAAAAATTGGGACAGGTGTGTGTATTTACCAGCTCAGAATTTCTTTGAGGCAGGGAATGCTAAAAAAAGGAGAAAAATCTGGAAGTGGTAGCTCTGAAAAGCTACTGCAACTGAAGTCATACGTGTAACAAGATAGGTAGTACAAGAAACATGAAGAATGAAACCTGAAATATAAGGGTGGTGACAGAAGAGTACTGAAGGTGTCATCCTAAATGTGACAGAAAGTGAGCATTTGGGCCAAGTGCTAAGTGTAAAGTGATTTGGAGCTGTGAAAAAAAGACTGCTCCCTGTTTAAACCTAACATAGTCTGGACTTAGAAAAATCTTAAAAAAAAAGTAGAAGTATTTTGAAGATCATGTTTATCTCTCCGAAATGGCTCACTTGTTAACTTCCCATATCAAGATATAAAAGGACATGGAAGTGTCATAAAGTTATAATTGTCCTCTGTCAAGTTATTTTGGTTATTTCCCATTACAATATAATAGTGGGAATTCAGTAAAAATTGTCATCATTAGATTCTAGAACACTTCAAGTTACAGCATATCATGACAATACTTTGCACGTCTTCATCTCAAGAAAGAATTACCTTAATGCTCACTCTTCAGTGTTCTAAGAAATAAGGTAACTTAAGAAGTCCTAAACTGTGTTCCATTTTGATCATTAAACAAAAGCATTGCCTATTGGATAAATAGTATCTATTTACAGGATTTATGTTTGGGCAAAATCTATGAAAGCTCTATCTGTTCCATCTAATTGCTAGTTAAGGTACTAGTGGTATTCTATTTGGCCAAGCCCCACAGATTTGCTTGGTATGCTTTTTAGTCACATTTTAGTAACTTACTCTTCCATTGATTTTCTTCCCTTCTGCTTTCCTCTGAGGTGGGTGGTTTGGGAAAATTTTTGGACAACCTGTTAAATTCTTTTTTCCTGAATTCTTTCACTTGTGCATCAAGTGGTTATCTTTTCAGTCTTTTGTCTGAAACATGTTTACCCATTTTTAATTTTTTTTGTAAAAAAGATTTTGTCATCTTTTTATAATTTTATAATTGTAAAAGTATTTCATAAGAACATAGATATAACCATATTTATTCAGAAAAAAAGGCTAAGGTATATACCTGTCTGTGGCAAGCTATAAAGAAATATAAGAACAAAGAGGAGAAAGAGGAGAAACATTTATCTCTTCATCTTCAACTCAATGAGTTCCATAGCTTAACTACCTGATTAGGTATCTGATTTAACTTGATTAGGTAAAATCTACTAAGTCCATCCAATGCCTTTTATTTCTTAAATTGTTCCCCTTCTTAATCTTTTTCACGTTCCTCCCCATATTACAGCCTGTTTCATATTCCCCTCAGCTGTGTGTTCAAACTAAAGATGATAGGTCAGTTAACCTCTCCACTCATGGAGAGAGATTAAATCAATCTCATCACTTAATTACCTTTGTTGACTTTCTTTTCACCTTTTGCAGTCCTACCATTTTTTTTTTTTTAATTGGGGGAACAATAGTTTCACTGCGTTGAGAATGTTTGAATGCTTATAAGACAGTCATGGTTTTATTTTTGTTCTCTAATCTTTCCCCATTAAACCAATTTTTTTAATAGTGAGCAGTGAGAGGAACACAAGGGATCTTTTTGGTGTGTAAATCAGTAAAGAACAGTATACTATGCACTTTAATTGTTACAGGGGATCCATCTAATTTTAGACTTCTCCAGACCCCACTACCAAATAGTCTCATTTCACATTATTTTGTGTTGTTTGTCTTTGTTTTAAAGGTCATTTTTGAAATATGTTGTTAGAACCCATATGAAAGATACAGAAATCATTGGAACTGTAAATTACTTGGAATCGGTCCCTTATATTTTAATAAGAAAATCAGGGTTTTTTTCTTGAGCACACTAGGTGAAATTGAGGCTGACTTACTTCACCCTGCAGTACTCCAGTTCTGCAAGTCAGATTTGACATACAGGTAAGCAGGACTGCCACAGTGAACACAAAAGATAATTAAAAAATCACCGTATTGGAAAACTTAAATTATGACTACAGTATATTTTTATATACACAAGGAATAGCTACTGAACTACTGCCAGAAATGGCTGCAACCCAGAAATATTGCAAAACTACTGTATTAAGGAACATATGATTGGCACTTGTTTTTTTAAAGTTAAATTCAGGTTGATTCCTTTTTGCTAGACTCACTGCCACTGATTGATTTCAAATAAATTTCTTGTAGCTCTGCCAGATTTTTTGTAGGTTTCTGAATCTCAGATGAGTTTCTTAATTCTCATCTAACCTTGCCTACATGTCTCCCAGATGTTGTTGCCTTATTTATCTTTCTTTTCACTGAAGCAGCGCAACCAGGAGCTGTCACACCCACCAATAAATCTAGCCATAATTGCGAAGTGTTAAAAATCCTGGAACGTAACGTCTTGCCTAGAAAGGATCTTGGTCATTTCCTTTTTGTTTTTTCTTCTCCTTGTTCCTCTTTTTGATAACTTCTTTCTGTTTGGAAAAATTACTCACAAGGATCTCCAGATAACATTATGAAGATCAGCAACACGTCATTTCTCTCTCAAAACCCACAGAACTCTCAAAAGGTTCACAATGAAGTTTAAACCTACTTATGCCTGTGATTAGAAATTAGAGATTAATAATGATTGACATGAACATTCCACAAAGAATCTACAATTATAGCTGCACAAATGAACAGGGGAAAAATACAAAGGAACTATGATGCCACTCAGCCCTCTCCTTTTTTATAAAATTAATGTTTTATAAAATTAATGAAACGTTTCCAATTTCATTTTCTGGGACTGATCAGAAAAGTATTTTTCTAGAAAGAAGCCAAATTATGGCAAATATGCAGGACTTACTTAAAATATTTGCATTTTAACTGTAATATAATCTCCATTCTAATTGTATGCTTTTTTTTTAATAGTTTGGGTCAAAAAAGAGATGTCATTAAGCATAAAAAGGCAAAAATGGAGGAATAATAGCTACATAATCAGTTTATTCATTAAGTGAGCAGAAGCAGCCTTGGCAAGAGTGTGATATAGATACAGAGTATAACATTTTATGTAATAAATACATTTTTTTTTAATTTCTGGGAAATCTTTATATTCATTGTCCTCTATAAGTTTACCATGAGATGTTGGTTCAGCTACAGCTGTTTGAACTCACACATTTACTACACAGTCTCCGGACAGTAAACTTCAATGTGAATACAAATGATCCTTCACATTCCTAACTCCCAACTCTCCATAGCCCTCAAGGATTAGCAGCAATAAATAGCATTTTTCCTTACAGACAAAAAAGGAAGGAGAAACTAGACAAAGTTACTCACATTATTTGCTGTGAGCCTCACTGTTCCTAAGTGGGTAAATATGGTTACAGCCTGAAAGTTGCACCTATGGCCATGCTGAACCTCTCAGGCTGAGTGAGTCCAGGTGACTGAATCCCTGCAATCCTTTGGAGTAGAAATCAGTGCGAACCACTGAGTCCTTTGCCTGGATTTCCTGACCTGGAGACACAGAAGACTCGCATCAGTTTAGACTCAACGTGACAGCTAACGTGTAGATGATGTGGAAACCTGGGTAATTCATGAAGGATAATCTCAATACAGTCTGCTCAAGACTGTCAATATAGTCTTCAATCTCCAAATTTTCTAAGTAATAATATCCATCCTGAGTCAAGTTAAAAGCTCTTCCAGGCCTGAGAAGAACCGAGAACTGGTCTCCCCACAAAAAAACCCTCAAAATTTAGTTATCCTGAGAATAATTACTTTCGGCCACTGGAAGCTTTCACATATATATGATTTTTCAAAAACACAAGCAAGAGGATATGCTGGAACTCCAGACATATTATTATAGAAGAAATGCAGAGACCTCATCTCAAAAACAGAGGGATTCAAACAAATTTCATGAAATGGATCAAGATTATAGATGTTTTTATGTCTCTGGCAGCAAGTGATAAAGAAACTGTAAACATAAATAATGCTATTTTTAATGAAGGCTCTCTTATCCTTTAGAAAACTATTGTGTATATAGGCATGGAAACACCTGACCAGTCTTTGAGACAATGTCTTCACAGTATTCTATATTACAGTGAATGACAGGTTTGTCACTGATGACAGCAGGTATTCAAACAGGTTTATACAGAGGGAGAGAATGGCATGCACTTTAAGCAGCCTCAGCATTACATCTGTAATAATTTAAATGGCATTATTTTTACAGATTAAATGAAAATAACTATCTTTTACATTGAATGTACATATAGACATAGTATTTTATATGGATTGTACAATAAATACCTCTAAAATTATTGCAATCTTTTAAAATGTTTTTAAAATACTGACATTTTTAAATATTTGATTAGTAATAATATCTTTCTGCTGGGTACCCAACCACTTCTGCTACTTACTGCAGGCCACTGAAATTAATAATGTAATGGCTTATGGGTAATAAAATACTGATATTGTTAAGAGACAAGTTACTGCCAAAAGAAAAATTATCTGTCTTACAAACACAGCTTGTGTAATAGTTTACATAGGTAGGGCAAAAACATATTCAGTGACAAAAGATCTCCACCTTATTATATTTTCTCCTTTACAACTTTAAATGTATTTTTTTTCAAAATAACAACAGAGGTTATATTATTTTTATAATGCCAGAGGAAACTACCTCTGATTTTGATTGTATGTATTTATTAAACCAACTTGTTTTTATGATTATGAGACTTATCTTGATAGCAGAGCACAATCTTTAACCAATGTTACACAGGCAGCCTCCTTGGCTGTGTTACATCTTTTCTCCCTTCCTCTTTTTTTTCTTGTTCTGCGTTTCCTTCACATTTCTTTACCTTTAATGAGACAGCCCCCAAATACGTCTTTTGTGCCTTAAGTTTATGTCATCTACCCAGACCAGACATACTGACTATACAATATAGATAGATATGTATTTCCATGATTTTTTTGTAATTCTTCCTTCCTCCATTTCTCTTTTGCACTGTGAGGATGTCAGTCTCTGTAGTCCTGTCATCTCCCCACATTGTCATGGAGTGTTTTTTTCACCATTTCCATAATACCAAGATATGTTCTATGACTCAATTGCAAGCTTAAGAGCAAGACATCTAATTTAGAGAGTGACAGGATGAGAAGAAGCACCTTTCTCTCTCTAAGCATATGAGCACACAATGGAAATCTTGGGTGGGGCTGACCCACTGGTAGTGCGTGCCAATCACAGATGTCTAAATGCAAATGTACATGCACATGTATCAGAAATATATACATATTTAGGCACATATATAATCCATAAATACAGATGTCTACAAAAACTCTATTGATGAAGTCCTGCTGTCTAATTTTAATTTGATTTTAATCTGATTTTAATCTGATATATATTGATGCCACATGAATACTCACATGATAAATAAAGAAACTCAAGAGTAATGAGTGACAATAAAATCACAGAAAATCAGACAAAACAAACACAAAGTACAATATTTTGTCCATAAAATGGAGAATCTGCCAGAGCTTGTCAATATTCTGTTAAGAAATCCTGCAGCATGGTATGCCAGAAGCTCATTGAAATGAAGAGGCCTCTGTGAAGGTTTGCCAATCCATCCATGCACTCTACACTGCCCGATCAATAGGTAATGAATGCTTACAAAGTGACACTATCAGCAAGGGAAGTGTTTGTATTAATGAAGAAAAAAGGGGACCTAGGGAAGGAAATCCTCACACTGCTACTGCATGTCAGCTAAAAATTCTTAAAGGACCTGAGGCTGGACTGTTACTGTGGGGGAAATATTGCATGTGAAAGCCCAAAGGACAAGAGTAGTAAGAAGAAACTCAACAGCACAGGTATTCTGGACCATTCAATGCTATCTCATTAAGAGAGATTTTTGTTTTTAACAGCTTTTATTATTTTTGAAATACCAACCTTTTTAGCAGTGTAGCACTATCTGGGGACTTTATTCTAGCACAAGGTCTGATTAGGTTTGAGACTACACATAGGAAGGATAGATCACAATAGGAAGGATACAAGACACACAATAGGAAGGATAGATCCTGTATGGAAAACATAAAGCTTAGCAAATTGAACCCAATAAGTGCTTCAACAGTGTTAGTGCTCATGAAGTCATCTGGGGCTGTAACCAAGAAAGCAATATAACAGATTTTACTCACTTGTGGTTGTTATATATTTACTGCATCAAAGCAAAATGTCAAAGATCCTTTACTGTAAAAATGTAGTGAATAGCAGCGTTACAGAGCTGAGTAGCTGCTGTGTGATGAGCTTGCTGAAGAGACACAGAGAAGAATGCATTTCCACTCTGTCCTTATAAAACTTATGAAAAAAAGCAAATGAGAACCTTGAACAGAGGCCCCCATATGATTACGTACTGATTTGAATGGTCAGCTGGGTTTGCAGCTGACTCCCAAACTTGGGGTTGTACTTCACTCCTCAGCTCATCTGCGCTTTTTTCCCCATGGAACCTGAGTGTGGTATCTCTACTTGCACATGTTACTGATTTAAAGGTGCATTCTCATATTTCAACATCCACAGCAAAAGGTTTCACACTCATAGCTGGCGATGACTTTCACCTGGAGCAAGCCAATCTGTAAAAATAAATTACAGAGGACTGGCTAGAAACATTCAGTGACTTTTTTCAGGCAGAATTGGACTATATTTATGGTGATTTATTTAAGTTCAGCCATGGATATTTGCCTTCAGTCTAAGCAGAATGTCAGTTTTTTGTGTGGGGTTTTTTTGAATTATCAGGGATGATGTCAAGTCAAGAAGCTCATATCACATAAATCATTTTCAACAAGAACACCAAACTTAGCAGAGTTCCTGGAAGTCAAGTTTATGCAGCTCTAATGTTCAATACACTCCTATTCAAGGTGACTTACTATTTTACACCCACTAAGAAAATGACGTTGGTTAAGAATCTCTGCAATTTTCTTATCCTGGTCATTTGACATTTGCTTTTTTAGGCGGTTAAAACTGAAGTCAGGGAAGCATTGATACCAGTTCCAAAACTCTATTTTTCTCTACAGGAAATCTTGTACAAGGTTCTCATGCTCAAACTGGGTAAAAGCACTGTCATTTAAGTAATGGGCAGTACACTTCTTTTGGTGGAAAATACTTTGGGTGCCTATTGCCTTGGGAAACCAGCAGAGAAGCCACAACTGAGAATCAAACACTACTGCTGTGAAGAAGAATATATTCTATGTTTCCTTTTTTTTCTTTCTCAAAGCTACTAGGGAGATGAAAATTTAGCAAAAAATAGACATCAGTCTTAGTAAGCGTTATGAGATTTTACTACAAGCCTCTGTTAGCTAAGATGTGAAGAATAATAGTTAACAATCAAATTCTACATTAGTCCTTCAAAACAATGCTAGAAATATAAGCAGACAAAATTAAGGAAAAAAAAAAAAGAAATTCTTAAAACAAAAAATCCTCTTAAAATGTATGTGGCAGGAAATGTAACAGAAAAGTTTATTAAGGAGTCAACTGATTTGTAAATATTAGCACTCCCTTTTTGTATTTCTAAGGTACAAAACATGCATTGATTTCTTCATGGACTCTGCAGAAACAGGAGAATCTGAAATCAGATGATTTCTGAAACTGCTACATGAACTGTTTTTGGTCTGGTCAATTTAACCACATCTATAAAATCAGATCAATAAACATTAAAGGTAAACATTTTTATGTGCTTCTCTATTCTCAACCAGAACGTAAATGCTTATCTGAACATAATTTAATGTGTACAGTTGCCAGTTTAAAGAATGCAAGACATATTTCAGGAGTTGATTTTCATTTTATCTTTTATGATATCAGGGAAAGAATATGTATTATTCCTCAAAGTAGCCAAAAAGAAAAATTGCCCTTTGCTTTGTCCTCCACTGCATTGTGCATGGTGGCAGTGAGTTACTCAAGTTATCTGGGTTACATGTGCCTCAGGAAAACTCTTGGCTATGTAAAAAGACAGCCTTACACTACTTAGTTTACAGAATTTTACCATATTTTATATCTTCAGTCAAGCACCATAGGTAGTAAAAAAAAAAAAAAAATCTGTGATTGATTTTCTGTGTAATCTTCAGTACTTTTTGTAATGTTTTGTGTTTTTTAAGGCAAAGATAAACCCTTCTCACTCTGAGTGACATAAAAAATAAGAATTACAGTTTTAACTGGTAGACATTGTTTTAACAATAGCAATTAGTTGTAGTGGTATATTTATGTATCTATAAAAACTTTCAATGCACTCTTCAAATGTGAATTTGAATTAGTTAGTTTGGCTTGTATTCGCTCTTTCTGACAACTGCAGATGTTTTGTTATTTTCTAATTGTGACTGTATAAATTTGCAAACATAAAACCCACACAGTTTTTGTCAACTGTTTATTTGTAAGCCAGTAAATGTACAGATTTCTAGTTATGTAGTTCATTTTGTAACAGCTTAAATAAATCTGAGCCATTTGCTTTTGTGAGTTCTGAAATCATGTGAGCAAAACAGTTAAATCAGCAGTTTCCACACAAAATTACCTGGGAGGATAGGATCTGGGAGTTATGTTTATACACAAGGTTGTGAAGAGGTTCCTGTTGCTTTTATATGCTCTGATGAGCCTCATTTAAGGCATGGCATAAATGTATGACTTTTGCAGTGGGCTACTGCCGTCTTGGAGAAAGAGTGGTTTTTCTTCATATTTATAACTCTTTGTTGGGCATATTTAAACCCCAATCACATATAATTTTTATTACTCATCCTCACTCAAATGAACAATGAACAAGAAAGTCTTTTGCCATCCATTCAGTATCTATCTGTTTTTGTTAGTGATAGAGGCCTGCAATTAAAAGCCTTTTTAAATGTCACTTCTTTATCTCAGACATAATGCATTTTCATACACTGGAAAAAGAAGGGGGTTTTGTTTGTTTGTTTGTTTCTTTTAAATTCTTGAGATATTGCTCGCTATTATTAGCAGAGTACTCAGACTGTGGTTTTTTCTTTGTATGTCGTTGGATCATCCTTTGCTGTAGCATATCAATATTTAGACATCCAATGTGGAGTACATAGGGAACAAATTAAAGAGGAAAAAGGAAACCCCCCAAAAACTCCCAGAAAAAAATAAATTCTGTTTAATTTAATTTATAACTTTTGCAGACCTAAAAAAAAGAAGTTTTTTGAGCCAGCTTGGGCCTTGTTCAGCGTTCAGATGAACAGTGACTCTGTGCCACTGATTTGAAAAAGCCATTTGGAATCAAATTCATGACTATGCTATGCTCCAGAAATGTTTTTGCCTGAATGATATGCAGGTCCCACTTCACAAAAAGGGCCACACACAAAAGAGAAGTGATTAAAAACATTAAAGATATGGAAGTTTCTTGTGAAAGAATCTAATATTTCACATGAAGAAAGCCAGAGCTTGATGAAATACTCAGTTCTTTTGTATCTTTACTCATTCATGTGGCATAAAATTAAGAACAAAAGAGACTTCTTGATTAATGGCCTCTGCTAATCATTCCAGTAGAATACACAGAGACATTTTTTATTTGATTCCACTACCAAATTAAGTTTGCGTTAATCGTAAATGTCACTTGCACAAAAAACACACATAAATATTCAGAGTGATCTATATTTTATCAGTTACAACAGAATGCTTGGCAGCCAGAGTGGATTTAAACAAACAATTAGTGAATAAGTTATTAAACATGTTAAACAAATGCGATGCATGAAACCTGAATTAGAGGAGTTCCAAGAAACTTAGCAGTGTCTTGATTATACAGGTTCCTGAGCTGAAGACAGATTTACCATGTATGAAAAAAAAAATCATTAGAACCTAGCATGCCGCAGAATTTTTTTCCTTACATTTCTTTCAATCTATCTGATATAAACTTTTGAAAATTCCTGTGGTAAATCCCACAAAAGCAATTTCTGAGTCTTCTCATTAGATTTGAATTTGTATTGGTTTTCCTCATTCCTCCTCTCTTTGCTCTAAATTATAATTTTTCAAGCCTGCTTATGACCATAAATTTAATGGGAAACAACATCCAGAGAAAATCTCTTAACACGCTGTATATATATGGGGTTTTTTTAATTGAACTTTTCAGTATTCACAAAAAAAGCTGCCTTCATGTTAATTTGCCAAGGCACAATGTAAACAATGGAGGGAGGTTTTTTCATATTTTGGTTCCCGTGGGCTAATGTTTTCTTCTTTATATAGGATTATTGTTTACAGATTCCTAATTAAGCTTCGTGGAAATCTGTTGTTACCTTGTGTGAATTAGAGCTACAAAGCTTGATGCTCTGTCATTTGTCTGAGCAAACTCCAAAAAATGATCATGAAGAAATTGATAAACTTGAGTCTGGAAGTGTAAAACAAAAACAAGTTGTAGCTTTGTAGAATCTCATCCCTGAGCTCTTAGCAGGTAAGATGAATAAAATTGTGTATAATGGATACAGGTCTTCAGCTGTGTGTGGAATTTTTGCTCAGGTATTTAATCTGGAGGGGAAATACTGCTTTTTAAACCTGAGAGGCTTAGTGTCTGGGAGAGGTACTATGCATTACGTGTGTGTGTGTGTGTGTGTGTGTGTGTGTGTGTATGTTTGTATAACACATGCATATATAAGAAGTTACACTGGATGGTTACATGAGATATCAGAGTCTTATTGAGTGGAGGAAGGATATTAAGGCTTACAAAAGGTCTGTGGATGGAAAAACTGCAATTGTTTCTCATAAGATTCTGTTAAGAATATCACACGTGTTTAAGACTTTTCTTCAATTCTCAGTTAATTTCCCTAAGATAATATTAGTCTCAGACGAGGGTGTTTACTGGGGCTTAATTATTGACTAGGGCTTATAACCCAAAATATGGTTTTGAGCTATACGCCACTCCCAGGCATTCAATAATCTCCCAACAGTGCCTCAATGTGTGTTGCTTAATTAACATTACATTAAATATGATAGTTTAGAGATATTTCAGTATGATAATTGAGTAAAATGTTCTTTCACTTTCTTGTATCTGGTATGGTTTTGTAAAAGTCTACAGGCTGCGACGCAGTCTGGATCTCATAGTCTGAGAAGTACTTTCTTCATGTTTGCATTGCACCAAAATGTTTACCCCACTGGCGCCAAGGCTGCAATGAGGCAATCAGATTCTAAAACACAGAATCTAGAACATTGGTTCTTCAGACCTGCAGCTAAGAAGAAATAGGATTCTGAGATTCCACATCACTGCTCCTATGCCCAGCCCTTTAGCAGATGATTGAGGCAGTCTGTATGTTTCTTATCAATTAAGGAAAATTCATTAACAATACCATATCTGAATATATTCCATGCTTAAAGTTAAGATGCAATTATCAGTGCTAATGAACATGTGGGATGCTGGTTGGTTTTCAGCTCTGAAACTGAACGAATTTGACTTCCACTGTTCACTTTGTTGGTCAAATAGTATTGGTTAAATTTGTTGGTGAACCTCACTCATCCCCAGCATTTAGTTTTATATCTCCTATTTTTGAAAAATAAAGTTCTCTCATATATTAAATTAAAAAAAAACTTACTGATTTCTTCCTTAGCTATTAAAATTGTTTACAGAAAGCAAATGTGTGAATATTTAATCTTCCATTTGTGTTTAATTCAGCCAGGACAACCAAGAGTATGAGACAGCATTAAAGCATATTGACTGGGAAGGATACTAGGAAAAAAAAAATTATTTACAAACCTGGACTAGACAATTTTTTATCATTTTAACTCTTTCTGGATCATATTCAGCCTAGTACTGTTATTTGATAGCCTTAACCTGTGAATTCATTCTTTTTTCTGTTATTGAGGGATTTATTGCATAGTATCTTAGCATTCTATAGGTGGGAAGCAGTAACATGCCAAATACTCACCAGCAGGGGAAAAAAAAAACGAAACAAACCTCTTACTGCTTTCTAAAGCAACCTATGAGATGAGATGAGATAAGGCACAAAAATCAATAGAAGGGAATACTGAAGATGTAGTAGTCCATGAAATACCTGATGTTTTACCTATTATCAATACATTGTAGGCAGCATTATAAATTGAATTCTTAAAGTCAAGATTGAAGATCATGAAGTAAACTTTTAAATAAAGAGGAAATGACACCATTAAAGAAATAATAAGGTGTTTGGATAATTAAAAACAAAAACTATAATAATTGCATGAAATTTTGTGTATTTATTGTAATGTTTTTTCAGTTCTGATGCTAATAAAAATTCAGAATGTCCATGAAGGAAATCTCATACATAACTGTGAGTCAACAGGAAAATGTCTTAGTCTCTTCTTACCTATTAATATTGTATATGGTTCATGGTTATGTAGCTTGGAAGAACATAATTGATGTTGCTCCTGTCAACAGACCTTGAAAACTGTCTCAATAAGGATGTGGATAATAAAAAGTAATAATATCAGAGGCATCGTTAAAATAATAATTCAATCATATTTCCATTAATTTATCAGATTAGGATGATGGAATAAAATGCCAGGTAATTGTCTCCTGCATCTACTTATCTTGAAGACTGGAAAATGGCTTATTTGCTTGTTACTTAGTCCATAAAATTTTAACTCTGCCACAAACTTTTATTCATTTGAAAAAAGAAATTTTAGTGGTCATTAAGTTAAAATTTATCTCAAAAAATATTGCCTTCTAGTTCAGACCGAAATTAGAATTAAGTATCTATGAATATTGGAAGAGATGCAAACTTTTACAAGGGGAATTCAGGGATTATTTCTCATATTATTTTTTTAACTATAAATAATTTGTCAAATGTAAGAATTCTTATTATAAATGCCCAATCCACAGAGAACATTGACTGATTTCCTAGAGTGACCATATATATTTTTCTACAAAATAGGTTTTTTTCAAGTTTTTCTCCTGCATTCACAGGCTAGACATATCAATAAATAGTCATTCTGAGCTATCATGCTAAGCTTTGAAAAATTTAAATGCAAAAGCTGTGTTGCTAGAAGAATGCTCAAGTACTTAATAAAATTTTTTGTACAGATTTTTCTACCAAAATTACTAATGTGAGCTAAAATGTAGGAATATAAAAAAGAGGCAGAATCTCAAATAATTGTGAATGTTTAAGAGTATTATTCTTTCCTCTTGTAAACTTTATATTTTGCATGAACTATACCTGACTGACTTAGGTGGGAAAACAAATAAGAAAACCAATAGCATAACCAATGGACTGCATTAAGAATATAGTATTGCAGCACTTCAGCAAACAAGTACCTGCTTTTTTATTATCTGATACATCTAAATTATTAGCTTCAAACAATCAAAATAATTCTTTTGGATTGAAGCAATATTTATTTAGAGTTCTGATGTGTGTTAGAAGTTATATTATCTGAAAAACACATCTTGGTCTAGCTGAATAATATGAAGTGCCATTATATGTGAATTTTGTGAAACGTTTACCTCAGGTTTCAATAGAATTATTATATCCAAAGACTATGAAGAGGGCATATTGGAAGAATATAAAACTCTATAACTTGTAAAGTATTTCCATTATCTACATGTATTTCACAAATTTTAAAGCCATACAGTATCTATTCCCGCACTGCAGCTGAAAGCAAGATTCCCTACCATTTCCAGTCAAGGTAGATTTGGTTCCAGTGTAGTTTTCAGGCAGCACAAACCCTCTGGTAAATGCATGTGCACATATTTTAGCAGAATAAAGAGCAAAACAAAAGCAAGCAAGACAGTGGATAGATAATCCTGAAATAAAAAATATGTTACTGAAAAAATAATGTGCATCTTTTCCTCACTTCATAAAATGATGATCTTCATTGTTTTCCAACTATTTTTTCAATGTATTTTATGGATGTCAGTTACACAAATCTTGGGGAGTTAATCTGGATAAAGTTATAACTAAGCTTTTCTGGCCCTAAGGCACCTAATTCTTGGCAGTCTCCTGCTGTTTGCTATCAATGCAAAAACCTGCATTACTTCTGTGTCCCATGAGGGCTATTTAGTATTCAGTATTGTGCATTTTTATTCTGCCTTCAAAGGCTTTTTGTTTCATTTTATGTAGTTAGACTGTACTGTAAGTGGCTGATATCACAACTTTGCTTGTCTCAGGTGGTTTTTTAAATGTATAATAGAGTGTCACCCACCAGCAACACTGTAGTTAATATCTGGTAATATTTCCACGTTAAGCTCCTACACTCAGTATTTAACACCACAGCTGAAAAAAATCTCAGGGGAGAAAGCTGACACTGAAAATGAGTTAATAGGCAAGAAAGTCTGATGGTTTCTCTGAAAATACATTATATCCAGTGGCACTATGCAGGTTGATATATTAGTTTTTTGAATGCCTGTTTTGCTGAAGTACATCTGGAATGTACATGCTGTACATTCATACAATTGTTACTTGAGCTTTATGACTACTGCAAGCCTGTCTTTTTTTTTTTTGTCATTGTACAGGACTTCTAAATTATAATAAATGTTGCCACACCTTATGCATGTGCCTTGCATCCTCAGCAGAATTAAAAATGATTGGTCATATAATGACAAACACATGGTTTAGAATATTAGCTGGTTTTATATATCAATTAAAACTTAGAATTAGGTGTTTTATATAACAAACATATATACATGCAAAGATTGTGGTCTCCACTAAGAAATTGGCATTTATCAACAGTATCTGCATCACAGTAACTTAGCAACATAAATTAATGTTTTTTATTAGAAGAAAATACTATGGCACCTCAGAATTCATGGGGATGGCATTTATCAAACTGCTTTTCATCACTAATATCTTGTAATATTGCACACAATCCAGGGAGGACAAACAAAAATTTGAAAACAATATTATAATAAAAGAAGATCTGATTTTTTTCTAGTTTATTCAGCCTTAATTACTAGCTGAGGTATGAGAGTTTCAGGGAGGAACTCAAAAATGTATTCCACTTCTCTCTTATTTCTGATTATTCATCTAGACTTGCATAGACTCTTGGAATTTTTGAGAATCAATAATTCCTTGCAATTTAATTCATTACTTAAAACTAGGAGAAACTAAGATAGCTTCTTTCCACCTATATGTTCCCATCTTTCTCTGTAAGGTTAGAATTTTTTGAGGTTAGAATTTCTGCAGGTCATCCAAGAAATTAAGAACATAAATCAAAATTTATATCCCAAGAAACTTCATTTTAGTGTTCAATAATTGCAATTTCATCTTAAATTATTAATTCAAGACTGACACTAAGAAGGTGAGTGAAATAACCATTAAATTTCACTGCTTTCAATCTCAAGGAAACCTATTTATTCTTTATTCTCAAGTGTCAAATAACAAAGGTTTGACTGAACTCCAGTAAAGTTATCTTTGATAAACATTGGTGAGTGATATCACCAGCACATTCTCTACAGAGGTTTATTTATTTCCTGCTGATTGCTTCAGTAATTACTCAAAGTCATTTCAACAACTTTATCCTGTAGATGACGAAGTTTTTTCTGAAAGGATATTTGGTCTTAGTGTTGGGTTTTCTTTAAGATACCACAAACTGCTTTTCTATTTTAGCTAAGTCAGTTGAATTCATAGCAGTCAATTACAGTAAGAACCAATTCAAATTTTTGCAAGTCTTTCTTTCAAGAAATCCCTCACAAAATGCTTTGCAGTAAAAGCTAAGGTGTTCCAGAGCTTTCGGTCCCACTTGCAGGCAGGGGTAGCTTTTGTGTCCTTTTCACTGGAAAGCAAAATTGCTGACATGTGGAGTGCTGTGGTTTACCAATTTAGCTGCAAGACAAATTCTAGAGGCACAGGCTGTTGGTTAGTTTCACTTCACATTAATTAAACATTGGACCACAAGACAAAGGCAAAGTTGGTAAGGCAAGTTACTGACAAGTTTCCAAAGAGCTGCAGAAAAAAATGCATACTATCATCATTCTGGTGTATATATATAAAGTGTCACTTTATCTTAATTGAGTACCATGGCACTGAATATCCAAATGCATCAAGTGAATTACCAAATTTACAGGGTACCAATCATTTTAAGGTAAGTAGATTGGGATAATGAACTATTAAGGACAAAATTTCAAATTTAGATTTTGATAATATTAAATGCTTATATACTGAGTCAATAGACTGCTGCAGAGATAAAGGACATTTTTTTTTCCTTATGTTGAGTACATTGTCCCAACAGTAAGAATTTTAGACCAGGTGCTGAAATGAGAAGAGACTTTTGCATGGTTGCTAGTGTTTCTTAAGAATATTTGTGAAAAATGTCTAAGAATGAAAGAAAAAAAAAAGAATTATGCAGTGCCAAGCCTCCAGTAATTCAGAAAAATAGAGGAACTGTGCTGTAAGTTAAAGATAATATGTCCTGTTCTTATAACCATATTATTTGAAAATTTCTTCCTTTTTGGAGACTACCTAGTAGCTACTCCACTTCACCAAAAGAAGATACTTCTGAGTAGTTATAAAATTCTAATAAATGTTTTACTCCTTTTCAAGTTTTTTTTAGTTTAAGGTTTTGCAGTTTTACGTATTTAATTGTACTTCATAAAAGCTTAGGTAGTGATCTAATTTGAAAACAATAAAAGGGAAAACATGAAGGATCTCCCTTAAATATACTGACTTCAAAAATTTTTAGAATTATTAATTAATTAATTAATTAGGTGGAACCAGGAGATTTCACTGAAATTATTTTATTAGTTTCTTCCAATGGATTTTTGCTAAAGAAATTATTAATCTAATGGGGGGGGGGGTGGGAGGAAGTATTTATACCCGAAACCCCAATATAATTGGAATGATCAACCATGAAAAATAGGATTGTTTTATTCTAAAAATGTCAGAGCAGTAAATTTTGACATTAGTGAATTAGTATTTCTACCCATATGTTTCTCTCCAACAACATTCTGGTATGCTGGCATGCACAGCCTATTCTGTTTATGATGTGATCACAGGCTGAGCAAATATGCTTCCTTCAAAGTGCCACTGCCTGGATTCTTTCCAGGCTCAGTGGTTCCAGCAGAGAAACAGACCCCACAGGGACCCTGAGCAGGGCTGCAGCTAAGTGCCAAGCCTTTGCCCAAAGGACAGTGAAGGATTCTTTGATCCAATTTCTGCATGAACTTAGAAGAAGATGGGCATGTGATTGACTTAGTGGGTTTCCTGTCATCCACTATGGGATTCGCCTTCGTGTCGTTTTCTAAATCTTTGATGTAAATAACATTGGGTAGTTTCAATCTGTGGTTTTGCAAATGGATTTTGAAACCTGATTTCTAACGACGAAATGAAGCCGCACAGCATGAAGCAATACATCCATTTCACACGCACTTTTTTTTTTAAGAAAATGAAATGTTTCATTTGTGCAAATAGCAACTTGGACTGCTTCTTCACATGCTTTTGAATGCATTTGTGTTGAATTTTTTTTTAAACTACTCATAAAAGGGTTGTTTGAAGCAAGGGTAAGTCATAAAAAGGTTGTTTGAAACAAGGGTAAGTCAAAGGATCACGTCTAAAAGGGCAAGGTAATGCTAAGAGCCTATCAGGAAGTCAAATACATGACAGCTCTGAAAGCAAACGCAAAGCTGCCAATATTATCTGGGGAGTGAGTCAAGAAGCCAGATGCTACCAGAAAAAACATCCTCTGCTGTTTGGTGTTTTGGGGTCTCATGGGTGCCATTGAAAGATAAAAGGATCCAGTGCATATTAAAAAACAATATGGTAGATCTCGAATGCCCCTGCTATTCTTGAGGACAACTTCATGCTGAACAGCAATGGCTCTAAAAAAGCCCCACAAGTATCATATCTGTTAGAACATGGAAAGCATGTGAAAACAAAACAATTTTCAAATTTGTCTTCTTGGTTATATTTGGGAATTAGACAAGTTCAGGTGTTGCTCAAGATCCTGAGGGGAGGACGAGCTAAGCTCGAGTTTCACCAATTCCAGCCTCCAATACTAGCTTTTGAATCAGCTTGCTCCTGCATCAGATAAATTTTAAGGAAAGAGAATTACATAGCAAAGGGTCCTGCAAATAAAAACAAATCTAATAAATTTTATTTAACTTTTACTTAATGTTGAGAGATAAGTCTTTGAACAGACATTATTTTAACCAAAGATTCATAAAATTGACCTTGATTTGTGTTATTTATCTGGGTTTTTTTCAAATTTTCTTCTCCCTTCATTTTAAGGCTTGCTTATTATAATACATTTATCCTGCTTAATATTCAATTGCATTAGTGAATGGAGTAGATAAATTTCCTGTGCTTTTTCTCTAAATACTAATTTCCTTAAAGTTGATATCAATGTACTCTTAAAGTGCTGATGCATTGTATATTAGAGGTGAATTTTGTTCAGAAGCATTAGCAGAATTTACCAGAGAGGTGTTTTAAAACTTCTTTAAAATTATTCCACTATTATGGATAAAGAGTGGAATAGAAGAATACAATATATTGACAATTATCATAAATATTTGAGATTATTGACACTATGATGGAATAACACCTGGGAAGTATGAACCAGTACAGATAAAAGTGAATTTCTGAATCTGCATTTATTTTAAAATATCTTATACTATGTCTCTTAGTGTCATATTTTCTCTTGAGGGGGCTAATGGAATTTTTTTAGTGGTTTTATGTAAAGATTATTAATGTGATAGCTCATTTTCACTTGACTGCATTATTTGAAGAGTACAAAGATAATTTTAATAGCCTTTTATAAATTTCCATATTTGTCTTTAAAAACAGGGAAGTTGTTTGATTTTTAGATAGATGATGAACAGAATTCAAGACAACTAGAAACAGAGAAAGAGAGGGTAAATAGTGCCATTCCTCATTATCTGACACAAAAACACATTTCCAGATTCCACTACTACCAGACTCCTCTGAACACCAAAATTAGAATGCAGACAAAATTTCCAACTACCAAAATATAAGACATTGAAAGAAAGAGCGACGTTTTGAAGGAGAAAGACCTTGCTTTTAAGCAAAGAAAATCTTCCTAACCTGCACAATAATTATTCAGTGTGGTTTTTTTACGGTAAAATCATATCTTAAATAATGCATCATTTTTAACTTATACCAATTCTCTGATACATTGGAAAGACTTTAGAATATTTATTTATTCTCAATGCATTAATTATTTTTGATCAGGGAGCAGGGTGCTAAATATCATAGTGACTAGTTATTTCATTATCATGAGCATCAACAGGGCTTTTCTGAATTATTACAGTTTAAAAGCATTATCTTCAGAGACCAGAAGAACTGTGGAAGGAAGCAGAACTTTATCCCCCAATAGGTAAGAAGCAAAATTTTAATGTGTTACCATAATTTTGCATTTTTTCTGGGTCTATCATCTAAAATGGCTGAAATTAAATAATGCTGAGATCATTTTCAGTGCAGAGGTATGAATCCACAAAGTGAGTTTATAAGTAGCGGGAAAAACTGGTACAGAAAACTGTAGCACATCCCACTGTGAGTAATGACTTGTGAAAAATATGTTCAGTTACAGTTGAACATCAGCCAGTTACAATTTAACTTTCTTCATGGTATCAGGATCTTTCTTTTCCTCATTGCATTCTCTTTATCTTGAAAGAAATTGCATGATTTTACGTTTTGTTCCTGGGCTGCACAATTTTGCAGTAATGCAAACCAAGCTCCAAGCATACATTTTAGTTTAACTTACTGATACTGCTAAACTGGTGCTGGCACTGCTAAAATCTCCCTTTTAAATCAATGTGAAAAGCAGACTGTGACTGCAGACCCATCCTACAAGCCTGCAGGTAAGAATGTTAGTATGTCAATAATATGTCCACACTGGCTCATATAATGTCCCATTATGCCTCAAATACTGTACGTCTGTGGCAAACAGAACTCATTTTGATTTCTATTTCTCCTAGACCTTTGAGAGAGCAGAAGATGGCACACTGGTTGAAATTTTTGATTTTACAAGTATTGGATGTGTACATGGAACACTTTATGCACCTGTAAAAAGGTATTTCACTGTCTGAGAGATTGTCTTCGGATAAAAAGATGCAATTTCAGAAAGATAAGACTTTTTGTTTCTTTCCAAAATTTCTAAGTCAAACACTTAGTCAAGAGCCTCCCTAAGTGTCCACACAGAAGTCAGAATCTATAAAGATCCACTGTGACACCCACATCACAAGTTGCAGCTTCTCTGAATGTGTAAGGGAAATGACAAAAAACATGGGTGATCTCTCTTTTCCTCACAATAAGCCATTGACATAACAAAGAAAAAAAAAAGAAAAAACAAACAAACAAAAAAAAACCCCCAAAACAACCCACCAAAACCAAAACAACCCACAAAAAAAACCCTAGCAAAAATAGTCTCCTAAAGATACAGGATTATCTTTTCTTTGGAAGAAAGGAGAAACGTGACTTCTTGTTTTTTGCCTTTTTGCCTTTGAATAGGAGGGGAATATTTCCTCAGCTTTGATGGAGACCAAAGCCTTTCTATTAGAATGATATTTCAAAGGGTGCACAGCCATCTCCTGGTTTACCAAGATTTTTAATTCATACTTTGAAATAAGTAGCAAGAGAAAAACAAAACAGAACAAAAGCAGTATGAATAAAGAAAGCTCTTGCAAATCCTAGAATGGGCTTGGAATCAGTGCTTAGCATTGCCTAGACTCTGTTTTAAAGCCACCTTGAGCCTTACAGCTGGTTGAAATAAGTGGAATGGAGAGACAAAGCTAGTAGGGACAGGAAGACTGAGGAGGGTGTGGAAATGGAAGTATGTAGGTAATCAGAAAAATATTTATCTATGAGAGCAAAATCTAAGGATATGATGACTGCTTAAGAATTTGGTTTAACAGTGTCTTTGAAGAAGCATTGCTTTCCTGAACTGACTGAATATATCTATATATAAGACATGGTATTTTAATATTCTCTGAGATTGAAGTAAACATACAGGCTTATTTCAAGTTCTGAAGTTTTAGAAAAGTGTCTATGACCAACATAAGAAAACAGTTTCTTCATGCTTTTCTGTGTTCAAAATATATTCTAATGTAAAAATCCAATAATTTAATTGCAGTAACAAACTCACTGATGTGTGTTTATCTTTCTTTTACACACAGGGATTTTCTAAAAATCACCTTATGGAAAAGTAGTGCTATGTGCTAAAATCCAAACTCAATGGAGCACTACACATAAAAGTTATTAAAATCAAATGGTTCCTTTAAACTTTAAATTCAAACTCAGAGCAGCAGCTAATCCAAAAGGAAATTAAGTGAAATGCCCCTCTGGGAAATGGTAAAACTAGCGCACCCAAGGAAAGAGTTAAATGATGAATCAAACCAAGAACAATAAAATTTCTTGGAAAATGTACATTTTCACAACATGTACACATGTCTGTGCGCACATATCCAAACATTAAACACTTGAATTGCTTAATTACCGTAAAAGAATAGTTCTAAAAATCATGTGAGCACCTTTTAGTCTCTTCCTTTTTATTGACCTGCCTAAATTCAATGACAAATAGCTCTTTTAAACCTTTTTCTTATTGATATTTTCTTATTGTACAAAATATAAATGTCAAAGCTTTAACAGAGCAATCATATTACCAATATATAAATCTGATTTATGTTTTTTGACCCCAAGGTCAAGTGTTAGGAAAAATCATCCTGCTTCTGACAACCTTTGTAGATCACACACTCAATCAAAGGCACTTTGGTAATTTATATGACATGATGATTAGCTCACAGTTTCTCCATAAAATCAGAGAGAAAATCAAATCTTCACAATGTTCAGTTTTTTTCTTGAAGAGTGTCAAAAAATAGGTGAAATTTGTTTAATAGAAACGACCCAATACAGGTAAACACATATGATACTATAGAGGACTGGGTAGACTTCCTGGCCATCCATAGAAAGCGCCCATTGTGCTTTCAGTGGCTGTGAAAATCAAGCTGTGTCCCAACAGGGTTTGGATACCTGTACACATGACTGAACCTTCTACTGGTTTGTGGTTTTGGACAGCTTTCAGTTACATACATTCCCACCACACCTGATTCTTCACCTGACACCTTGTTTGCTTTTCTGTGGAAAAACAGATGCTCTAAAGAATTCCCTCACCACAGAAATAATTTTCTCACTTATTTCTTTAGTCCAAAAACATTAATTTTTACTTATGGTGTATTTGTTATTCAGTATGAATGGCCACCTCCCTAAACCCAACCTTCACTCCATAAACACAGAGTTGCAATCATATATGGTTTTTCTCTTTAAAATCTAAATATTTATAAAATTAATCTAGAGGTTTTTGAATCAAGAGATTATGAATTCATTATCCTAAAGCAGATTTTATCTTCCCTATGATTTTTTATATAAGGATAATGTGCTAGAAATTTTGCCAGTGAGTAAAGGAAGTGGGTGAATTTAAAGATTGATCCATTTCCTCTATAAAGAAACTTGTCAAATACTAATACTTGTAAAGTCCTGCAAAGTGCATCTAGTGCATCCAATAAAAAATATGTTACTGAGTAATTAGTGCTTAAACCAGAAGTTTTACCTCTTATTAGTCATCTTTATGCTCTGATTGCATAAGCTAAATTGATTGCTTAAGGATCCACAAATACCATAATCACAAATTTTATGGTTTTATGTAGGATATTAGGAAAAAATTGCCTCATTGTCTTCAATGTAAAACAAGATTACTTTTCCCTAAGCAATGCAGTAGAAGGTACATAAAATCAAATATGTGAAATCATTGGCTCCCTAATGCCACTGTTCTCAGTAGAGATAATTGCTTCATTCAGTTCATAAATTCTCTTGCTTGTTTGCATTTGTAGCTCTCCCACAGAACCTCACTTCACTGGTCTAATGTTAGATGTTGGTTCAGCTCTGTTATTTCTGATTGAAATATAGTAAATTGACAGCAGTTAAAGATGGATCCTATATCATTATTACTGGCTTTTGCACAGAGATCAATGAAGATCCAACAGGATTTCAGTAATTTATTTTCTCTCTGATAATGTCTTCATACTCTCACCCTTTTAGAGAGCTTGTCTGATTTCTCACTATGTCATAAATGAAATGCCCTATGTTTTCCTACATATATATTCATTTCTTCTCAAGAGACAGAACATATTAATTCTGAGGGGAGCTCTGGATAAAAATAGGAAGAATCAGTCATTTCTTCTTATTATTTGATTATGTTATGTCTGTATTTGAGATGCCCCAATTATATAACTGATACAGCAGTACAATTTACAAAAATAACTTGAAACGTTACCTATATAGAATTACGATTATCACCCCTTTATCTAACAGGTATTTATTCATTACCTGCTCCAACAACAGTAGTAACTCTGACTTTGTAATCAGTTAACTCTATGTATTTATTTTTTAATATCAGAGTGATTAATATTGATTTACACTTTGAACTAATTTTTCTTTGGCCTACTAGTAACAAAAAATATCTATCAGCTACTCAGAATTTTGGAGGCCACTTATAAGCTCAATTATATTCCTTCTATACTGCCGATGTAATTTTCACGCCCATATAAGAATTTGTGTATTAGAAATGGGCGTATATAGTTCTACTAAGCCTTGTATTTGTGAACTTTTCAGAAACTTGACAAATAATCCCATTTGCCTTTTTGTGATCAAGCTGTCATCAAAATAATGCTTATTTTTAAAAATAATTTATTTTTATTTAGTGAATCAATTGAGCTGTTTACAGCTTATGCTAACATCCATATATCAAAACCTCTTATTGAGCTGCAACAAAGAAACTCCTCAGTAAATCTCCTTTTATGCTGGGGTTATATTGGTTTCAGTAAACTTCACCTTTTTTTTTCACTGTTTTACAACATACATATATCAATTTTTTGACCTTTGAGATCAGTTTACATTGGAAAATCACTTTAAATTTCACCATCTCTGTGTCACAAAGAGCTGCTCAGACCATTTGATTCACAATGGAATAAAATGGTGATAGTAGCTCCTCTTTGATCTTTTGAGCTTCTTGATTCCTTTTCTGGGAAAAAAAAAATGGAAGTAGAACATTTTAGGAACATGAATAGAATACAAATTGAAATATAAATACTTAGTTTTTGCATCTCTCTTTTTTAAATAAATTATGTTTGGAGGTCTTTCTCAATGGTAAGAATAACTCAAAATCAGTAAAAAACCTCTTCAGCCAAGTTCTGCAGTCTAGTGAAAAGTTGTCTTTGTCACAATAAACAGCAATGTATTTTTATTTTATAATATCTGGTAGTTTTCTTTCAATTACCGTGTATTTTGACTTGTTTTCTTCTCCCAAATGACTCATTTTATCTCACTAGAAAAATTATACCATTTCATATTTGTAGATTTTAGAGTTTCAGGGATGCTCTTATCCCTGCATCTCTTTCCATAATTTCATTTGTATTAATTCAATATAGTTGTTCTTACTTTTCTTCATTTTCCATTTGATAAATGGTGATATTCAACCAAACTGCAGGGCTCATCACTCACAAACATAGCTTTTGAGAAGGGCTTCATCAAAGTCAAGTATCTAGCCCAATGTATCAAAAGTGTAGGCATTCGTGATTTTTCTTGTATGTTTTCTCTTTACTGCTCTATGACACAAACTAGCCTGCCCTGTGGAAGTAAAAGAAGCAGCAATTTCCTAAACAGTGCTATTTCACCAAGCTTGCAATGAGCCATCCAGTTTTCTTTGAAGAATGAGGCATACAGTCCTGGATGTGTTTCTAAACAAAATTTTCCTTTAATTACTCAAGAATTGACCCTAATTTGAACAATGACAATTGTTGAACTTGTGGAATGATTTCCAACAGAGGAATTCTATATTTTTACTGTTTAAATTGAAATATTTTGTTGCTAACATTAATTTGAATCCTATGTTTCTCTAGATCAAGTTCAAACAAGATTAGAAAAAAAAAACAAATAGAAAAACTGAATGAGATATGCTCATTTGGACAAAACATAAATACCATATTTAATTTAAGCTTTTTACTTAGAGTATCTTGGAGTTTGTTTTTGTCTGATTGTGTGTGTGCATGTGTGTGGATGTGTGGGTGGGTGTGTGCATGTGAGTGCGTTGGGGGATGTGTTGTTTGGACTTTTTTTTCCTAATTAAAGAAAATAATATTGCTTGGGTTTGTTTTATATTTTCAGTTCTTATGGAACTAAAATCCTAATTAGTTAAACATCTTTATATCAATTTCTCTATATTTTCTTTCATTTAGATTGTTGCTATGTGGAATGAAACTAAAAGTTCTGACATAAAGTGCTTCTACTATTTTGCATCTTAGATGATGGTTCTTCACATGATGGTTATTCATCTTATATTCATCGCACACCATTTTTTTATTTTTATTAACTCTTATATAACATAGACACTAAAGATTCTTCAATTATCTATATCTATCCTTCTTCCTTTAATTTTGATGTACATTTTAATTTATTTTTTTAATCTAAATTAGGGGCACCTTTTAAATTTGCCAAACAAATATTCAAAATAGATTTTTGGGAAAGAAACCAAAAAAATAAAAATAAAAAAAATCCAGAATTTTTATAACCTGAACTAGTGGAAACTGGTAATCTCATAAAATGTCTCTATGGAAAAGGTAAAGGAGATTTTATTAAACTCTTCTGAGAATGGCAGTGACATGCAGTTCAGGAATAAGACTAGCTCCATTAGGGGCAGCTCCTTTTAAAATGAGCACAGTGGGTAACTGAATGTACTCCAGGCTTTCTTTCTGTACAGCGCCATCTTCAGAGTAATATTTCATCTCAGTAGCACCTTGTGATGATGTATTACTCAGATACATCATCAGCCTGGACAGTGTTTCAAATGATTCATGGACCTGGTAAATCATTAAAGTGAGGCACACTGATATATTATTCAAAGATGTCACCATACGGGCAAGAATCTTTTAAATGCACAGTCAACACAAACCCAGAACACAGCATAAAGCACAAACAAATCCATACCATGCAGAAGGTAACTGCCCTAAGCTTGCAAAAGGTGGTTAATACCAAATGAGTTCCAACAATGATACAGAGCTCTGCGCCTCTCCTCTCATGAGCCGTGACAGGACAAATGGAAATGGCTTCAAGATGTGGCAGGATAGGCTCAGGTTGGACATTAGGAGAAATCTCTTTACTGTGAGAGTGGTTAAACATTGGAAGCCATCATCCCTGAAAGTATCAAAAAATGACTGGACATTGCATTTGGTGTTATAGTTTAGTAGACTATGTTGGTATTCAGTCAAAGGTTGTACCTTAATGATTCTATGATTCATAAATCTGAACACCACTGGATCTGTACAGGAAATACTTTTAAACAAGAGAAACACATATGAGAAGTCTTCCAAATGGAATAAGGGGCAATGGGATCCTTACTAAAATTTGTGCACTTATCTCAGTGCCAACACATCCTAAGTACTCACCTTCAAAACTAGGAAAGGAAACATGTTTGTGTTTATGCAAAGGTGTAGATGGGTAAAAGTGTGCAAGGAGCCCAATAATGAGTTGTGTTCTGCTGATTTTGAATACAGTTCTGGGTCATTCTTTTAAAGGGGTGCAAAATCAGCACACTGACAATTTTCTCACCCCTGCTTGTGGTTACAGGAGCAGGCCAAAGCCTTTCAGCACACAGCACAATATAAGAGTTTGTGAAAAGAATTTTCCCCATAAGAATTTGACAGTAGCTGGAAAAACTAGAACTTTAGTAACACATTTTATAGCTTTTTATTTCTTGCTATTGTAAATTACTTCCTACCCTACAAAAGGCAGACAATACAGATCTAGTTCTCTTACAAAAAATGCTCTAAAGGAAAGAGAAATGAGGAAGTTTGGTATGACTAACTCTGACATTTTAGTTACCCTTGAATGTAGCAGTTTCTCTACACACAGCAATGCCCTATTAGGTGTTTCATAGCTTCTCTTCTTCACTATCTGTCTATATTCTGTGGAAATATTTATTTCTGATGTGAGCAGGCCTATTTCCCTCCAATCCTCCAACTTGACCTTGAAATTTGCTTTCAAGTAGCTTGTTTCACCTTTAACAATGGTCCAGCGCTGTGTAAAAGTAGTAGAAAAGAGCAAGCCAACCCTTTATGAACATGTATCTTAAACTTCACAATGAGGGTTCATGCAATATTTCTTCAACAAAGAAAATAATTAAAAGCAAAAAAAGATTGAGTTCAAATGTTTTCAGTGCCAAAAACCCAACAGGACTAAGGTCAAAAGTTTATGGGAAAGAAACTTCTAGTCCATCAAAATATAATCACAAAACCAACATTCCTTGAGACATGCAGTTCTAGCGCTCCACATTTTTAATACTCAAACACAGCAAAAGAAAACCAGTAGGTTTTGGGTTTGTTTGTTTGTTTTTTTTTTGATGTTTAGGTTTTGAGAAGAGGCGGTGCCTTTCTAGTTGTGATTGTATTTGGGAAATATGTGCATTTTCTCAGTTGAGCTTCTCTTGCCCTCTCTCTGATGGCACCTTTTAAAATCCGTTGATTAGTGACCTTGGGTAACTCCATTTAAACAAATTTGCTTGTCCAAGCATTTTGTGTAAAGGTCTAAATACTTCTTCAACATACCAGAATCTTTGAGCATTTGCTGCATGATACATGAATATCTGTCTAGGAAATTTGGGGAAGAAATTAAGGAATCTTAACTAATGTATTTAATAGATCAAATTAATGGTTGCAATATGAGGTCTTGCAGGTGGGTTTTCAGATTGAAAGGAGGAAAAAATAGAAAAAAGAGCCAAACAATATGGGTTTCAAGCACATTATGTATCACCTGAGCAAACAGAGAATGCGTTTCCTAAAGTCATAAAAAATTTCATTCAAGATTTAACTGTGCCAGATGTCCAATTTCAAGAAGCCAGATAATTTAGCATTTGTTGACATTCATGATTTTTTTCAGGAAAGACATTTTTTCCCCATGAGACCTGATTTCTGGTGATATTTCTTATCTCACCCTCAAACTCCCAGCTAATTTAAAATTCCATCAATTTATCTTTGTGAGATAACATCCAAAGCCTTTTAAGCACCCCTTTAGTATGACTAATGTACATACATCAAATATTTAACTGAAGGGAAATGTGGCTCATATTTAATTATATAGAGCTAATTATTGTAAGGGAAAAAAAATAGCTTTCTGTTGAACCTTTTATTCATTACATATAGGCCATATGGAAACACAGAATTCATATAGGAAATAATTTAAGTGTATCTATTTTATGTCCTGAACATGAAAGACTCTATTAAGAGTCCTATTTTGGTGTAGAAAGAAAAGTGGAATAAATACATAATCTGATATCAATCTGTAATTTTCCTATTTTGTTTGAGTTTGGATCAAAGTAATTTGATTCTTCTAGTCACAGCACAGCAGGAATAACCTGATTTTCTTAAAATCTAACAGTTTTATTTACTTTGCAATAGCAGTACCTTTCAGGACCATTACGTTGATGTTGTCTCATTATATAACTAACAATGCCTTGAACAGTATTGGTCCCTGACAAATAACAGTTTTTTTCTGGAGTTGCTCACATTCTGAGTTATAAAACCTGGCTTCTTAAAAACACTGAAACTCTTTAAAAAATCTATAGACATATAGATTTGTGTTTATATATAAGTAGAACTTTAATCTCAACAACTATCATGTTCATATATCTTTGACAGACCTGGTGGAAATAAAAGTATTACAGTTCTACATCAGATGATTCCCTGTCTTCTGCACTTACTCAGAGATAAAGAAGGTGACCTCATATTACTTACATCAACTTTTAAAGGGGATTCTGAAAATATCACTATATTTTTACCTGGTTTATTTAGTTTAATTTTTGATAGCAATAGAAGAAAATACTGGTGCACAGGAATTCTGATCTACTGAAGATTAAGAGGCATGAATGTAGAAGACAAAAGTTCAGAAAAAGTAGTTGGCATGATTTTGAAAGGAAAGCCAGGAGTAAAATTGTGAAGTACAAGGAAGAAAAGGAGTTGCATTTGGCAAATGACAAAAGTGTCATGAAAAGAATGACTTTATGTGTAATAGTTGAAGGAAAACCGCAGGAAGAACTTCTATTTTTCTGAACCAGGAGAAAGAAATCTCTGGTTCTTTCCTGCTTAACAGTTACCTGAAATGGAAAGAGAAAATTTGTTGATAGAAAAATCAGAGACTGAGAATCTTAGCCTAGACTAAATTGCTCATGAATTTCTCATAAATTGCTCATTGCTTCAGATTCCTCATATTCTCAAGAAACTTGAGCTGAGATGTTTAGAAGGCCATCAAGGCATTAAACAATTATTTTACAAATCATAGAATATTTCAAGGTGAAAGGGACCCATAAGGATCATCAAATCCAACTTTCAGCTCCTTGCAGGAATGCCTAAACACTCTTTTTTAAAAGTCTTTCCCTTGAGACCTTTTACCACCTTGATCACAGTCCAGCCTCTTGTCCTCTCATTTGTATGTATAACCCATATTACCATGTCTGAGTTGGGGGAATCCAGAGCTTGCTGTTGGTAAATTTCTAAACACTAGTGACATACAACTCAGAGTGTAACAATTTAAGGACCAGACAAATATGGAGTCTTGTGTTAAAGAAAATAAGAATGGTACCAGAGAATTTTAGATTAAACAGTCTAAAAGTAACTCTTTCAAAATAAATGGCACTGACTCTCTCATGGCACAAATTGCTGTGAATGTAAAAGCATCAGAAGGCAACAGTAATAGCCAACGTAGAACCTTCAGGAAGAAGTTATATTGACTAAATTGGACTATTTTTCATTCCTGGCACGAATCATGAAGCAGTTGTTATTATTTCTTAATTTGAGTAAGAGCTGGTTTACTTAGAAGGCACTATTTTTATGGCATTCTTATATTCTAAGTGGAGAAGACAGCCTAGATGAAACTTTACTTAGATGGGGAAGAAACACATTAGGAAACAGTATTCACAGACTGAAAGATGCCCCTGAAACAGTCAGTCAGTAGGTTTCTGCAAGGATATGTCATGCTTGATGTTATTCAGTGGTTACATCTATAGAGTGTGCAGGTTTCCTCATTATTTTCACTGTGAGAAGAGCATTAAGCTGAGAGGAACAAATACCATGTTTGAGTACAGGACTGGATTTAGAATTTTACAAAAATAAGATCAACCTGAACAAAACAAGTAAGAAATTCTGTTAGCAAAATACAACCTGGTTAAACATCTTGACTGCAGGATGTAGGGATTATAAGAAATCACAGGCAGACCATCAGTCAAACCATGACACAGTTCTGTGAAAGGGTAGGCATAAAAGTTCTGTGAAAGGGTACTGGGATGCATGAAGCTTTTGTAGCTCTCTAAAAGCACAGTTTTCATATTTGAGTTTAGAAGTCCAGAGTCCCAAGCCCCTAGACTGGAAACAAGAACTGATGGTATTAGCCAGCCTACAGAATAATTTATGACAAACAATATCACACTTACTTCAAATATACAGCTGATTTGAAGATAAACAATCTCATGAGTACTGTCTGTCAAGCACAAGCTGCAGCCATGATCTTCTGAGCCCTGACAATTCCGTAAGACATAGAAAGCAATCTTAAACTGTAAGGGCTCAGCTGGAGAACTTGCATTCAGTTTTTGCCAGTGAGTCATAATAGTTTGAAAAGCAGCAAAAGAATTAGTGGAGGAACAGAAATATTCAGAATGTCAGAAAGAATCATGTAAAAGGAAAATTTTAACGGCTTGGAGTTTATTCAAGAGAGAACAACACTGAAAGCAGATGAGTCTTAAAAGAAGTGATTTTTGCAAAGACATTGTCTACTATGCATAGAACAAGACTTAATGGGCTTAAATGTTATCAAGGGAGATTTAAGTTATACATTAAAAAAAAAAAATCCTAATGGGGAGAACAGATAAGCAGTAAAATAAGTTGCCTAGGGAGATTTTAGAATCTCTGTCATTACCCAAATAATTATTGGGAATAATTTAAATATGGTTGATCCTACCCTGTGGCAAGTTAACAGATGAATCATTCTCTACAGGTCTTACCTCATATTTTCTATGAATCTATGCTTCTTTCTACACCCGACAATATGTACATTGCACATTTTATGTCTGTCATACCATCATTTCTGAATTTCTACCCTGGTCCCAGCTTTATTTATCCTTTTTACACAGAAAGGCTCATAAAAAAAAAGTTTGATCCATTAGTAAAATAAAGTATAAAGCAAGACAAAAAAGAAAAGGATAAAGAATAATGCAGTCTATCAGTACTCCATAGATTATCTTTACAAAACTTTGGATTCATTCCAGGAATGATCTTCATTTCATGTTCAGGTTAAAAATGTATTAATGTTATTTCTTACTATAGTTTTTTAAAGTGTAGAAAACAGACATTTGCAATGCATAGAATTATTTTTCTTATTTACAAATTAAGTATATTAAAACCTACAGGGAAGAGCACATGGTTGGAGAACTGATTTTGTGTGGCTCTCTGTTAACCATTACTGTGCTGGGTGCATTATATTTATGCAACATTAGGAAGACCAATTCTATGCAAATTCTCAGCCAAGGACTTTAGTGAACTGCATTCTTCATATCTCCTGAATTTATTGCATTTTTAGTGTGATTTTCCTATATTTTTTTTAATGGCATGATATTTTCTATTGTAAATGCATGAAACCAAAATACTGATAAAATAAATTTTAAAAATCCTACTTTAAAATTATCATTTTTTAAAATATAATTTTTGGCAACATAAAAAATTCTGTATGCTTCATGCTAGTAAAGAGGGTCAGAGGGACCACCATCTTGGTTTTCCGCTCACTGACAACTCTTCCTGTCTCTTTTTTAAAAATGAAATATTTTAAAATACATTCACCACAATGTTTTTTAACAGATGAGAAAATAGCTCATGCATTCAAACTGTTCCTCTATAGATGACAGAATATACCCTGTATAATAAGAAAAAATATGTTTTTTGGGACAAAATAGAAAGTAGTATTCATTAAAACTGCATATTCCCTTTGTTTTAAAATACTCTTTTTTAGACACTTCTCTTTGAAAAGCATTTTGTCTGTAGTAAGGCTTGGTTAACACATATATAATTTTTTTTTAATTGCCTATGTTTTTTGATTTTTTTTTGTGTAGTAAGAGTAAATTTTGCCAAAAATTTCAGCAATATCACACTGTGTAAGTTTATTTAACCATTTTTTGTGTTTTTTACTGGGTAATGATTCTTCATCTCAACTGTTCACACCAAGAGATAGAGGTTTGAGGGATGAATTTGATGAACATTTTTATAGAAGATGCTTTGAACCTTTACAGAAGCTTAGGAAGAACTCTGACAGAATTTGACTAACAAGGGGCCACAAAGATGGGCAAGAAAAAAATGTTCCATTTAAACATTTTCTAATGTTTTGATTTTTCAATTTAAAGTTTTAGTTTTGATTTGAAGATTTTATTTTAAACTTGAAGATGCTTTTAAATGCAAGGAGGCAGAAAGACTTCTATTAGTACCCAGCAAAAAATTGACAAATAGAATATAAGGGAGTATAAATAAGGTATAATTATACTGCATACTGTTTTCCTGAACATTAGTTTTGTTTGCTACTTCAATCATGCTTTTGAGATGAACATGATATTTTTTAGGAAGAAAAGGTGAAAATATGAAACCGTATATTAAAACCTTAAGTGTTTTAGAACCACATTATGACACTACATTTGCTTCTGGTCTTTTCCAGGTATTAATATGGGAAATTGTATGCAGATGGGTAGATGAGACAATAAAGAGTTGTCAGCTTCACTGGATTGTGAGAGAACACGCAGGTTAGAGAGAGATCTGCCTTTAGGGCTGTTGATGGAGACAGAATTTTTATAAATTAGGACGATTCATTTATTATAAAAGTTTTGGTGAGCTAAATTTAAGAATTACTGGGATTACAAACATAGCCTATAATGCAAATAAAAAAGCCTTTTAAGTTCTGTAATAATTCATGCTTAGTATATTAGTACATAATATTAGTATATTATTTGAAAAGATCAATCCTAAAATTAAGAATGTTTTAGTGTACTTTAACACATTTTCTGCCAGATTATTACTTAAATTTTACTTTTTTTTCCCCCATAAACTCAGTAAGATTTTTATTCTATTTTGAAAAATTCTAAATTCTAGCTATGAGTAACTTCTACTAGCAGAGACCTATCTAATTTGTCTTTAAAGTCCCATGAATATCCTTGATGTTCGTGAAAGCATAAATATTCATAATAATAAATAACTGAAAAAATTCAGGGCCTGATGTAAAGGACACTGTAAATGTCCTGGGTAAAGTATGGTAAAGACCCATACCTCAAACAACAAAAATAGCTGGACAGTTTCATGACACTGAAATTAACAAGAAATGCTTACACTGAAGGGGTAGACATTGCAGGAGAGATTGGTGGATTGAATTTTTGGGAATCTGGGAAATACTTACAGACCTGCACTGATCAGATGTCCTCCTTTATTTTTTTGCATGTGCTGTTCCAAGAAATGCTGCTACTCCAGCCAGTGTATAGCTAAATGGATTCCTATTCCCTTACACTGAACATAAAAACTTTTTCTATTCATAGGACAGTTTTATGCATAAATAAATCTGAGCTTATCTTTTCTTTAATTCCAGCTTTGTCTCAGCAGCCTAGATATGACTCTATAAATCAGTAGTGTTCTTCTGCACACCTTCCTTAGAAAGATTAGTCTCCAGTGACTCATTACACTTTGAAATGTAATCACCATGGTAGGGATCATGGGGATTCTTTGCAAAAGAAAATTATTCTCTCTGGTCCACTTTGGTAGTTCAACCATATAAGTTCCATGGTCTTAAAAGGATGATTCTGTGGTCAAGACAGAGACATGGTCCAAGGACTTGCCACCTTGGGCAACATTTTATTTTATTGGTTTTTGATATTAGATGTCATAATAGTCTTCCTAATATGGGTACAGAGAGGATAGAAATACATCACAGTTACGTCCAAAACTGCTGCTTTGAGGTTCTTGGAGAAGAAGGAATAATTTTATGTGTATTTGTATATATGCATATTTTTTCATAATTTCTGGACTTATGTGTACGTGTCCCAAGATATGCAATAATATTAAACTTCAAAAAAACCATCAGTATGCTCTTTCCTTGAAATTAACTTTACTCGACAGAGGAGTTTTGTTTCTCTTAACAGAAAAGTTATTCTCACAGTTTACCTAACTTGGATTCTGAAAATAAATTCCCTCTTTCCTTACTGAATACTGTTTCTTTCCCTCTGACATGCTTCCTTCATTCAAGCATAGATTGATTTTTTAGTAATGTGCCACAAGCAGCTCATTACCACTGAAGGGTGAGAATTTTCATTTTATGATTCCATGTTATAGCACAGTATTCCCATTCCCATCTGCTCACCTAAATTTTCTGACAAATTTATGTCTCTGCCAAGAGAAAAGTTATTTACCTGATCTTTTTGTTAAGTAATTTTTGCCTCACTGAAGAGTTCACACTGTTTTCTGTGCTGCTATTAATTACAGAAGTACTTCTAGGTCTCTATGGAAACTTAAGCTCTGTTTAGAAAACCACAACTGTTTTATATACCCTGTAAGAGGTTCTCTCTATGGAGTTTGAAAGGAGCTTCTGTGCAAGACCTTTGAACCCCTTAGCCTTGATAATGCTCAAATACCACTTTTCAGCAAAATAACCATTTGGAATAGCATGTTAGGGTTTTTTTTTTGTTTGGTTGGTTTTGGTTTTTTGTTTGTTTTTTTAATGACTTATAAAAAAACACAATACATAGAGAAATGTGTACTTAATTAGTTTATAGTATTTCTTCTTTCAGGATAGAGAGTGACTAGCAAGGAGAAGCTTGATTACAATGACAGCCTGTGATTCCTATAAGATACCAAACAGCACTTAGGAGTCTGGCACTTGTAGCACAAATCCTGGACTCTCAGAAGTTGTATCAAAACTATAGCACTTCTCATAGCTGTGTGCTGTGATCACATGTCTTTCAGAATTCTTATGTCTGCCATCAGTGAAATCCTGGAAGCAGAGAACTTGAAATATTCTGTCCTGCTCCTGGATTACCCATTTTTATTTATGAGTTTATTTGGATGGGGAGCTTTTCTTTTATAGTAATCCTTTCATTCATAATTCTAACCTGTTAAACACTCCCCAAAAGCTTATTGACTACTGTTCCAGTGGTTTCACAGAATTAGTAAGGTAAAATTGAATCTCAGAGGTAGAAATTCAGGCTGCATCATCTTTTGACTGGAACATGTTAACCTTTTGTGCTTCTGATGAGAAAGAATAAAATTATATTGGTAGCAAATTAAACTCTAAAAATACAAGATTAGAGGTTAATAACTAGTGTTTCCAAAATTTGCACAAAACATAATATACCTAAATATTGAACTGAAAATGAGGAAAGCATTATAGATTTACTTTGTGTATACTCTAGCAATATTCTAGGTCTGCAGATTAATGAATGTTTAACCAAGATGAGTTACAGTGACTCTCTAACATAAGTCAAATGACAGTCAGATTTCTAACAAATTAATTCATTACGATCAGTGAATTAATAGCTAATGAATTTGGTATTGAGGATACCTTACATTGATAGCAAATCCATAGGGAAATATCCAAGCAAACTCTTGTAAAGATTTTACTCAAAATGCAAATCAAATGAAAAAGACTAAGAAGACTAAATGCATTGTGAGTTCCTTGAGAGTCAGGGCTAGATACAGCAAAAGGAAGAGGAGAGTCTGCAATTATTTGATACATAAAAAACAGAATAGGATAACCTTTCTTTATGAAAAGTGAAAAGGGAAAGAAAGTGAGCAGCTGATCCATTTTGATTACAAGATATGAAGAAGTATCAAATCAGCTGTAAGCCTTGGCTTTAGCAAAGATTAAATATAAGTAAAAGATCTGTGACCTGGCTCTCAAATGTCAGAGTTTAACACTGGATATCCAGCAAGATTATACATTAAGAGCTCAATAGCTGTGTTTGTTCAGGTTGGCTGACAGAGACGGAGGTGAAGAATTCCATTTCTTTCTTCAGAAGTGCTGTCAGGACTAGAAATCAGGACTTCCCTTGAAAATGAGACTATAATAAACCATTTAGGCCAACCATTCACATCTATCACTTTATGATAAGGAATTTCCTGAATAAGTAAAGTAACAAGCAGTTTTGACAGGCTCCCTCAAGAAAAGATAGAACAGTCTAAATTCACACTAAATGCCTAAGACAAAGGGAAAATATCTTCCCCAGAAATTAAAAACAACAAAAAAACCCCATAAAATTTGCATTACTGGTGATGTGACCTTGCCCAACCACATACAATGGAAAAGCCCGAAAATAAGTCATTAAGCCTTCTGTTCCTGCCAGTGCATCAACCTTACAAGATCATGATTAGATCTTCCTTCAGTTAAAATTGCTTATATATCAGTACTGACCAAACCAATTCAGGGTTCAGTGGAAATAATGGTGATGGAAGTCTTTATGCTCAAAAAGTAGTGATTATTCAGAGGTTAAAAAAAATGCTACATCATGTTAAAGTTAAAGTTATCTTTTGTCAAATTTGTATATTTTGTTTAAAGAAAAATAAACACAATACAGTAAAACATGTCAATGATTCTCAAAATCAGAGCATGATTTTCCATTATAGAGATATAAGAATTTTTACCAATCCAAAATTGTCTGAAATCTCATCTTGAGAAATTTTTTAAGTATTTGCTTTTTTAATTATTTTTTTTAGAAGCATGGGACTTGAAAGGACTCCATAAGTAGTAGCCACTTCATCATAAATGAAAAATGTTCCCCAAGAAAACTAGAGAGACAGTTCTTTCCCACTGCTTCAGATTCTGGCAGAATTAGAATATCATTGTTCTCTTTATTCTAAGCCTTCTCTTACTCTTTGGCTAAATTTTATTCAATATTTTCTTGTATCCAGTTGTTATTGCACCTGCACCATTATCAGAATATACTTCTAGGGGTGAAAAACCCCAAAAAGGATTAAATAAAAAAAATTGTATTCAGTATTTTAAAAATATTTAGAATACAGATAAAATACTCTAGAGGTCCAGGTCAATTAGGAAAGGTAAAAGGACCTGAAGGAAAATCTTAAGTGAAGGCACCTTAATGTTTAGCTAAGTGACATTGAATGGTGAAATTTAAACTATCGTCAGCAACTTTTCAAAAGCAAGCTTGTTAGTTCCTTAAATCTCAATTTATTCTTTATTTTATTAAAATAAATAATTACAGCTTCCACCATAACGTTCCACGTATCCACGACCAAGTCTCATAACATTCATAGCTTTCTGCCTGAAAAGCTCAAACAGTAATGTGAGACCCAACAACACAGCTCATCCATTGCAGGAGTCTCAGATGACCGTGCTGATGGCTGTGGCATTTCTTGAACTGAAATTCATTACACTGTCACAACAGTTCAATAAATCAAAAGAAACATGTATACCCCAAAGGGTAGAGAGGTTCTTTTGAATACTGTTCCAACTATACTCTCTGCATTAGAGCCAAAGGTCAAGTTTCGTCCCCCCCCCAGACTCAAATGGTAAAACTTGTGGTGCCATTTGAAATGAGGAATGAAAAGCTACAAGCTGAGAGAATGCAGCAAGACACCATACAAATAGACTTAGAGGGCACAGGGAAAAGTACTTTGAGATACTTTAGCTCTGGAAAAGGTGCAGCTGAAAACAGAGATAACTTTGTGACTCACTATATAAAGCAGAAATTCCACTAGAGTCCCTGGACTTTACAATGGATCCAAGATACATGGAAGTCCACAGACAACATCTCCATGATACCATTTTCCAGGTTTGGTGTCTTGCATCATGCTTCATTGGTAAAGAATCTCAGAGCTGTGAAGATGCCAAAAATGCCTGGTCTATTTAGACCTTTAAGGACAATGGCATTCTTGGACTGAAATTATAGTTTCCTCTCTGCATTTCAAATCACCAAAAATACTCTAATCCAAATCATAAATAAGGGAAATTAAGCAGAGATGAGTTCATCTTCTGAAGTAGCCGAATGAAGTTTGTAGCATGTTATATATTTTGATCATATTCATTTAAAAGGCTGAAACGTTGAGTCTCTTTTTGACATAAAATCTAAAATATCTAATATCAGACAAATGCACTGAAATCTTCCATCAGCTTGGCACAGATAAGAACATGTAAATTACAGAGAATACTTGGGATGTTGGGTCATAGAAATTGTAAAAGATTTTGTAGATTCAGCCCAGAAAAAGCTCTCAGTAGCTACAGCTGCCTAAGTAGAGCAGTCATCTCTATGAATATTCAGACAGAAATTTTTAAGGATCTGGTAGTTTTTGAGATTTAGGCAGATTTTTAAGATGACTGGATGGTTCAATCTTTATAGTTCCATCAAGTATATTCCACCAAAAAAAAAAAGATGGTAGAATTTCCTAAGTACAGACTTGTGTGTCTTATGTTGGCATAATGTGTCTGGTCCTGAATTTGGAAACAGTTGACCTATCACAGAGATTAAAAAAGAAGAGGAAAAAATAAGCCTGAGGCAAACACCTGCTGCAACAAATTTCAAAACATAGAAGCAAAACTTGACAAAGATATAAGCAACTTAATACAAGATTTTTAATGGGAACTGACAGTCCAGTTTAATTTTATGTGTTGCCATTAGCTCCACCTGTATTTAACAGTATTCCACTCTCTTGTTCAGCTACATAATCTTTCCAGACTGTATCTAGAATGATTCATATAGGAAGCATGATACGTCAACATTCTCAAAGAAGAGAGTTGATGTATGGGGGCAAATGTCTCTGTATTTCCCAAATCTGAAAGACCTAATTTGACTTGCTCAGTAGTCTCTATTCTCATTTGACCCTTACAACTGGTCTGAAATGTATATAACCTTTAATAGAGGAATTTAAATACTTTTCTGAACTTTCCTGCAGGGCATGAAACAGAACCCTTTGTGTACATATTGTGTTGGACCTGTTGTATATTAGGTAATAAACAAATTTAAAAAAGAAAATCATAAATTTCAGCTAGTTATTTAAACCTTGCATTTAGGAGGGATGTAGGTCTTTGTGACTGCTTGTTGTTGGACCTCGTGAGGTTTCTGTTCCCTTATCTCTTCAGCATGTTAAAGTCTGCCTTGCACACAAGCAAAGCAAAACAAGGAATTAATTCACTGCGTCCCATGGGCAGGCAGATGTTCAGCCATGTCCAGGAGAACAGGGCCCCGTTACATGTAAGGATTACTTGGAAAGACAAATGTCATGACTCCAAATGTCTCCCCCTTCCTCCTTCTTCCCCCCACTTTGTGTATTGAGCTTGATGTCACGTGGTCTGGAATATCACTGTGGTCAGCTGGGGTCACCTTTCCTGGCTGTGTCTTCTCCCAACCTCCCATTCATGGCCCAGTCCTGTCACTAGTGGGGCATCACAAAATAGCAGAAAAAACCTTAACTTTTTAATGCCCTGCTCAGCAATAACTAAAATATTTCTATATTAATAACCCTGTGTTCAGCAGAAATACAAAACACAGCCCCACACTAGCCACTGTGAAGAAAATTAACTTCACCCCAGCACAAAACAGGTAGCACACAATCATGAATAAACTACTGTACATATCTTCTACTCAGATACCTGGAGACAGAGAAATGTATTTCTCTCCATAGATTTAGCCTGACCTATATATGCATTTGCCACTTGCCAACTTATTCATGACTAGGTTATCTGATGGACAGTATTTTTTCTTGTGTGTCAGTAAAAACTGTGACACTGAAGGTAATATTCAGCATTCTTTCATAAAGGACTAAGGAATTCCATAGGATCTAAGCCACTGCACTATTACTATATTTAACATTCTTCTCCATATGTTGTTCAAGGCTGAATCTAGAACTGAAATGTGTGATTCAAAACAAACAAACAAACAAACCATAAAAAAATCATTGGAACATACTAACATACTCTGGTTTGGAACTCGCAATTAGATGCTTCTGTGCATATTATCTGTTTCTCCATCATTGCTTGCAGTCAAAATTATGTTGATTTCCTCTGTATACATTTGTCTGAAAAGTCTAATTATGCTTTACTATATTACCTTTGGGGAAGCATAAATCATCTGCATCATATTCTGTGTTGGAATTATGCATCTAACTTGGTTATTTAAGAGGACTCAGGACAGCCCTTACTTCAGTGCCTCTCAAAAAATAACTAAAGTGTAATAAATTTTGAGCTTTTAGGAATTTTTGTGACATCATCCCAAATTGTAATGATGTGATTATTCATCATATGCTAGAGTCATAATTACATTCTAATTATGCAAGGAGAAGTATTTATACTAAAACAGGCAATTAGGTGTAATTACACTAATGATGTAAATATGCAAGAATTAACTGAAAGTGATTTGAAAAGGAACTAGGGAAATATGTACAAATAAAACACATTTGAAGTTTAAAAAAAAGTAAACCTCTTTGTTAAATGATAAATCTTAATTATGTACTGGGAACATCAGGCAAGGAGATGGTCCAAGGTCATTTTTCCCCCAGAGCTCCTACTAAATGTTGCTGTTCTCTATTCCTTAGGGAGAGTGAGATATTACTTGGCTTTTTTCTAGATCTTTTGAGAGATGGGCAATCTCCTATGAATGCCCTCCAAAAGGAGTGTCTGTGGTTATCTATGTCGTTAGTTATTACACAGTTTCATGTGTTTTGTATTTTCCCCCCAAAAAAATAAATTTGTTGCATACAGATACCTGGAATGTAAATCCTTTCTTTGTCAATATTTGCTTTCTGGCCTGACCACTTTCTGATTCTGAGATTCCTGTCTTACGTCCTTCCTTCCTTGTTTAGCATGGGGCACTAGCTAAATCAAAATTACTTTTCAAGAAAATCCTGTCCTTACCTGTGATCTGCAGTTACCACGTGATCTGTAGTAAACTTAGCAGAATTTGCTTCTATTTGATATTGTTTGGATTTACCTGAAAAATCAGGTAAATCATGTTTTCAGCACAGGTTTATCCATGTGAATCATAGTTTAAACCAAATGTACTTAATTGAAACGCCCATTAAGAAAGAAAAATAATTATTTCTTAATCATAATAAAAAGAGTCTATAAAAAAGTAAATTATGTCTGGACAAATTTTTCACATGGTGTTTCACAACTGTGAGTAAATTGAACATTTAGTGCACACATTGAGAAGTGCATGGCAGCTATAGAAGTGTCTGAAAACACTGGTGTGTGTATATATGTACACATATATTTCATACACATACACATGACTACTCAGAGTGTCCCTACTAAGCAAGTCAGCACTTTCACTAATTAATTATTAAAGTTGTTGATTTCAGGCAGAGATGCCCTTCAGAGAGATCTTGAAAAATTATAGAACAGGGCAATCACCAACCAGGTCAATGAGGGAAATGCCAGATTCTGCACCTGGGATGGGGCAACCCTGGATATACAGACAGACTGGGGAATGAGAGGCTGGAGAGCAGTGCCAAAGAAAGGGACTTGGGGGTCGTGGTTGACAGGAAGCTGAACATGACTCAGCAGAGCCCTGGCAGCCAGGAGGGCCACCCATGTCCTGGGGGGCATCAGGCACAGCATCGCCAGCCAGGCAAGGGAGGGGATTGTCCTGCTGTGCTCTGAGCTGAGGCAGCCTCACCTCAAGTGCTGGGGACAGACTTGAGCACCACAATATGAAAAAGACATTGAAGTATTAGAGAGTGTCCAAAAGAGGTTTACAAAGATTGAGGGGAAGCTGTAAAAGGGGAAGCTGTATGAGAGGAAGCTATACGAGATTTTTTTATGCTTTTTTGTCAGCTATGGTCCCAATGAAATGCTATTAAATATTGAAAAATATTACAAAGAAAAATAACTTCAAGATTTTTCATTTTTACCTAATTCCAGTCACACAATAAGTTTATGAATTTGTGACATGATCATCAATTCAAAAGCACTTTTAAATCTCAGCATGAATCTTTATCAGTCATTACTCTAGAAAAGGGCAATTACATCTGTCTCTGAAAAGTGTAACACTAAGATAAATGATCTCTCAGCACAATTTTCAGATCATGACCTGGGCTGTCCTGACACAACATTGAAAACTTATGCTAGTAGTCCAGCCCTGATCTCCTTTGCTGTCTGTTTCTCAAAGCTGAGAACCAAAAGAGGCACTGTGGTAGATGGATGGCTGACCCCTCTTCTGCACCTTTGTATTTCTCTTGTATGTCTGCACTGCATCATTCTGCTTTACATCTTGTAGCTGTAATAAAACCTTTATTCCCTCTAGATACTTTCCTAAATCTCAAGGAAGAACAGGGAGGTTGCTATCAAAGCTCTTCTCTAGCACTTAAAATACAAAACTTTTTAAAGTGGCAAATTGATATGCACATAATATAATAACATTTGTTGCAAAAAGCCCCTGAACTTGGGCTCAGCAAGAGTTGTTGAATATTAGAAGTCCAGTTTTTCAAGGAAGCTGTCTATTCATTGCCCATTTGTGAATCATTTCCTCTCTACCCACCTCTGAGCATAGTAATGAATTTCAGTGATTTGTGAAAATAGATAAGAAATTACAAAGCAATTAAATTGCTTCAAAAAGTCTTTCAGCAGGACTCAGAACTCATCTCCCTACTGAAATACAAGCAGTAAACTTCTCTATAAGTGATATTCTCAGAAAAAATACCTTGATGCAGCCCTTAATAATAAAAGAGAAGGGGAAGGCTGAGTGGCAAGAGGCTCAAATCTATAGAAAGCCAGGTTTCTCCAATGCCTGTAGTGTTTCACTACTGCTTGTGACTGATGTCATTGAACATACCTATTATCCTTTCCACAGGATTCTACAGTTTCAATTGTCAGATATGCAAACCTAAGTCTTCAGGGTAAGGCTCCAGGGCAACAATTTTTCTGTATGCATACACATGTTGTAGCTAAGTCTGAAGCATTACAGACTGAAGAAATTTGCTTAAGAGTGAAAAGTTAGGACAAATACGGGAATAGACATCATGACAGGCAAACTGAATTCCCAAACCACGTAAAAGTTTAAATTTATATAGAGGGGTTTTTTGTTTTGATTTTTGGTTCCTATATAATGGCTTTCTTTTTTTTTTCTTTTTTCTTTTTTTTTTAATTGTGATTAGAAAAAAGGTTCTTATCTACATCTGCTTTACTAACAACAACCAGCAAAACTGTTTCTAAGTCACTCCCTGGGAGAGGAAAAGAGCAAATATTTTCTAAAGAGTTCCTCTTATTCAAACCTCTTTAATTCAGGAATAATACTTAGCAGTAGAAAAATGAAAAGCAATTTTGATAACAGAAACTTAAGACAAAGAAAATTACTGCATAAACGTAAGTGGATTAAAATTTGAAGCAATGCTTCTTATTTCAAATCTAAAAAATGTTCTACTTCAAAGGTTTTCTTTTCCAAGTTATTATACAGTCATATTATGATGAGAAAAAGAATATTTGATGGGAAATCGAGGGCACATGGAAAAAAGAAATATAAAAAGTGCTGTATTTTGCCATAGGTGTTTTTTCTTCATGAACCCAGAAATGATGAAATGTGCATTGTTTTAAAATTTGATGATTGAAATATTAGCATCACTGTTACATTTTTGAAACAACAGGATAGAGCCAACACAAGCCAGCTAATACAAGCCAAGAACCTAAAACTACACACTATTTTCTCTTTAAATGTGATTAACTTCAATTAGAGCAAAAAGCTACTTAAAAAAACATTACTTATGCTTTAATTTTTGATTGACATATGTTTCTCAGCCTTCCTTTTACAGATACAAAATTGACACTGGACTAAAGACAGTGAGGGACGACACTCCTGATATGCAAATTTGGATCACATTACAAATAGATCTCAACAGTTCTGGTTAAAGTTGTTTTACTAGTATGTTCCACTTATTTTCTAGTCTTTTCTGAATCAACTTCCCAAAAAGATTTCGTTAGAGGAAGAACAAATGGAAAGTAGTTTCTTCCTTGAGGCTTTGCAAAAACTAGGTCTAATATGTCCTGTAGAATGCTTTACTATTTGCAATGTTGGCAATCTTCCAAGCTTAAGGCATTCACTACTGTGATGCTGGCAGGAGATAAGGTACAGAAACAAAAGGGCATGAACATCTTCATCAGAGCACTTGAACAAAAGCTGTTTGGGAGCAGAGTGTGATTCAATAGCTGATTAGTTAGAAAGGCTTCCTAGGAGGTTAGATGACTTAGTTTTCTGTTTTTTAATGCTTGAGCAGACTATAGATTAGCTGCAGTGATTGCCAACTTATTGGTTACTGTAATTTCTTGACTTCTGTCAAAACCTAATAAATCAATTTGGGAAAAAGCCTGAGTTGAAATCACATCCATCCCAGGAACATTCTATGTGCACTTGAGTGAAAGGAGAAAGAAAAGCAGAAACATTTCCTTCAGGAATTCACTTTCTAAAGAAAGGATGACATGCAGAGGGCACCCACAGCTATGATTCACAAGCAAAGATGGAGTTTTACTTTCTAACCAATCATTTAGAATATTTTTGTGCAGTGCAGTTAAAGCATAATCTTTCCTCTGTCTTTCTTATGGGGTAAGTTATGAGGGTTCTTTCTGTCCTCCCAGTGTATGATGTACTTGGTCTAAAGGGGTTTAATTACTTGGTCCATGAGGGCACCTCAAAATCTAAATTTGCATCCTGCAAGGTGCTAAGGACATGAGCTGCAGCCCAGCATTTTGTCACTTATTTCTTTCTTTTATGAGCTGAGACCAGCTGTTTAAATGTGATATTCTTTTTTTCCCACCAGAAACATGCCAGCTACAGGGCAACCCTCTTTTTCAACATCTGTTCAGCATATTACTCATATATTCAGATTTTCCTGCTCACTCAGCATGTTAAAGCTCATTACAATACACTAAATATTCTGGAATGAGAGGGAGGGGTTCACAGGCTTCAAGTCTGCTGGTTCCACCTACAGATTATCCTAAATCCAAAACTCAGTTTTGACCACTGTGATTCCACTTGTGGTTTGTCTCATATGTAGTTATTCACTGCAGTCCTAGTATCAAGTTAAAATGACAAATAGCAAAGGTCCCTTAAAATCATGCCACAGTACAAGTGGCTCAAGCTGAATGAGGTAAAAACTCCATGCAAAGCATTATTCTGTTGAGACACTCAACATTCAAACTAGCAGAATGATCATTTTTAGACAATCTTTATAGCAATATGAGTACATAAATTCAAAGGATTTTTCACAAATTATTAGTTTGATTTCATTAGAAGACAAAAGATTTCTCTCTGTCTAGTCCTTTCTTGCTTCTCCTTCTATATTTTACATAAACTATTGGTCTGCCTTAATAAAATCTTGAAAAAAAAGAAAGAAGTGGTCTGAAAAAGTAAGTTTTTGCAATGTAGGTTGTAAAAGCCACTTGGAAAGAACTAGCTGGCTAAGCACCATAGACAGACAGCCCTCTAGTTAACATGAATCCCTCAACATGAAACAAGTACATAGCATCTCTATCCTCTACCTCTATCAAGCCAGGTATTGCAGAGAAGTTTTGCCACAGTTTTTTATGCCCCAGATTTTTTTTTGTGTGGAAAGCACACTTGAAATTGGAGGACTTCTGTTCTCATTATTTTATTTATATGCAGAATGGTTTTATTTATTTAGTCTCACCTGTATTGCTAATATAGATCTGGATTCAACATTGCCTACTTGCAGGCATAGTAAGACATGTAAGAAAGAAATGTATAGAAATGAAAGTGTATTGAAATACACCAGTTGTAGACTACTATTTGTAGAATTCTGTACTGGTCTTGTTTTTGTAGTAACTGATAAAGGGCTGTTTTGAATTTGAATTAAAAACAGTATTGGCAGCACAGGGATGTTTTAGCTACAGCTAAGCACCACTGAAAAAGCATCAAGACCCTCCTGCTTCTCACCCTACTCCAGCAGTGAGTGGTCTGGGAGTGCACAAGGGGACACAGCTGTCCCCAGCTGACCTAGGGTATATTCTGTACAATATGACTTCATGCTCAGCAATAAAAGCTGGGGTATGAGGGAAGGAGATGTTTGGAGTTATGTTGTTTACCTTCCCAAGGAACAGTTACATATGATGGAGCTTTTCTTCCCTGGGGATGGCTGAACACCTGCCTGCTCATGGGAAGTAGTGAGCTGATTCCTTGCTCCACTTAGCTTTTCTTTTGTCTGCAGCTTTTGTTTTACCTATTAAACTGTCGGTATCTCAACACATGAATTTTCACACTTTAACCTTCCCAGACCTTTCTCTACCCTCATGGGGAAGAAGAGTGAGCGAGAGGCTGTGTGGAGCTGAGCTTCCCACACAGGTTAAACCACAAGAACATGAGTATTTCCATGGCAATGTGCATGATTTTTGTTTTTTTATTCTTCTAACTACACAGAGTCATAGCATTAGTCATGTATTATTTTTATTTTATCTTTCTTTTGTTTTTTTTTTTTCCTAGATGAGTGTTCATTCTCTTTGTTGTCAGACTTTAAAATAATCATAAATTAGAATCCATACTTTGTTTCACCTGGAGAGATATAGCTTACTACACTGCACAAAGAAAAAGGGATTGCTATGTACAATCTATATTGTAAGTCTGAAGCATACCTTGAAATATAATTTCCACTTAAGTTAAATATCTTCATTCTGCTACAGTTTTTACTGAAACAGCTGTGAAGAAAGAAACATTACCCTTTAAGAGATCCTAGAAATTTATGTTATCCTGTCTACCTTGCATCTCTTTCTCTCTATTATTGTTTTTGGCAATTTATTAATTGTCTGCAGTCATGTTTTTCTCTTGATCACGTCCATCAGTATCTAAAAATATAGCAAATTAAAAGGGAGAGTCTGTGAAGTATTATATTTTCTACCTATTTTTGTCAGGAGTTCTATAATTGATTCTCTATATATGCATTTTCTTCATAAAATATATTATTTAGAAAGCAAAACAAAACAAGTTTGTGTTAAGAAGCCTAAATTGAATCTATTAAAAACAAGACTTAAGTATCCATTGTGAGACCCATTGGCATGTGAAAGTTATGTGAGCCACTGAATAACAACAGTGCCAAGCACTTGTCCTCCATTACTGCTCCAAGGACTTCCGTGTGTTCAAAAATATTAACAGAAAGTGCTAAACTTGACATATATAACTGAAATGACAGAATATATCAGCCATAATTCCTTCTACATAACCTTTAAATATCAACTTCCCAGAATACAGTCTGAAAATTAAAAAGTAGTTCTCCTGTGGTTTTCAGGTGATAAATATGCAGTTTTACTAGAAACAATGACAAAAAGACACAAACTTGGGAAATCTTCAATAGCATAGAAGACAGTAGGATTGAACAGATATCCTGGAATCTATATACAGTGATTTTTCTTTTATTCTAAGATCCTGAGTAAAAGGGAGATCTGTGAACATCACAGAGTAGCAGGAAGCTAAAATGGACTTTTTCTTTTTTTAAATCAGCTCACATAATTTCTCCACTAAGATATAGACTCAAATAATGAGTTACCAGGTATTAAAATCATAGAGGCCAAGAATGCAAGTTGTGGTCAAATGATTTTCTCATTAGCATTAGACTACACATCCAAAGGTTTTGGCCATTGGTTTTGTGTTCTCAGCTGGCAGATACCAACAACATCTGGGCCATTAACATTCAAAATAATATCTAGAGAATTGTTCCTTCTATCACTTCCAGCAAATCCTGGACTCTAATTAGGACTCTTCTAAGCCCCTGCAAAAATGTCTGTGTGATTCAAATATCCAAATGTCACAGATTGTGGAAGGTTATATGAACAGAGAATAAGAACACAGCTACCTGGAATATTCTGTACATTCTGGGTGTAGGAGAAGCTTTGTCTCACAGTTGGTATGCAATCTCTTAGACTGACCAATAGGGTCAATGAGACCTGTGAATGAGGGAGAAAAATCATTGGAATTTTCATGATCTTTTGTTAACTTTTGAGTATTCTGATGTTGACTCTGATTTCAATGTTTGCCTATGCCCATCAGGCAATTAATGAGCTCGAGTGAAACTCTGTGCATGTCACTGATGTAGTCCAGGACAGAATAAACTTTTTAATCCTTTTATCTTCAGTGTTTTTTCTTAAGAGACATTTTTTATTATCTCCTTCTCCTCCCCTTCAACCCAATTTGAGAGATTCCCAGTTGCATAAGGCTCAGACACCTACATGAAAGCTGCAGAGTAGTTTCATTTCACCTAAATAGTGAAGCCACTTAACATCTCTTTCTCTGAAATAACAAGATACTTACACTTTGAACTTAAAACTTGAGTGAAGCAGAATATCATGCTGAGAATACAAATTTCTGTAATTTGATTTCAGAACAGTACATTCATTTCATTTGCAAGTATACAGAAGAGAGAACACTGCAGTCAATTATGGTCATATGTTTTGAAATTTGTTTTGACTGGTGAAATACATTGTGTGATGATTCCAATGTGTGTGACAGACACGTACAATACCACGTTGCCAGATGTGGTGGAAAAGGAAAAGAAAAAAGATTCAGTGGCAAAAATGAGAACTTATATGTAGGGGAAAATAAGTACAGTTCTCAGCTGTGAGAAGTCTTGATCTGGACATTCTGGCTTCTGCTATACAACAGGATAAGGAAACTCCTACTGCTCAATAAATCAAATTCCTGTTAACTGAAGGCAGGGTCAGCTAACAGCCAACAGGGGCAATATTTTTCTTTGCTGAAAACTCTTTACATGTCTAATCAGGGAAAACAATCTTGTTCAACTTGTCAACCAAATAATTTTGGACTTTAAACTGGTAGACAAACTGAAATGGCCTTGTGTTTTTTTAGCTTGACAAATTCAGATATCTGATGTAGTTTTTGTTACTTTAGTGATGGCTGAAATGTATTACTACAAACAACAGCATAACAGTAAAAAGAAATTTCCAGCTAAGATGAATGGATGGAGCTTTACCAAAGCCTTTGTTAGTACACTGATTTGTCAGCTATTTACCTGGACTTTTATACAAGCACCTTAAAAGGTGTTTGTATAAACCAGGCAAAACATCCATGTGAGAAAGTCGAGCTTAAACCAATGACTGGTTTCTCAGTACCTTGCTTCAATACCTTGGCCCATAAATTCCCAGGGGAATCAGGGCCCCATCTTTCTGAACAAAATTATTTTGAAGGCACAAAATGAAATACCTCTTAACACTAATTGACTTGGTCTATAATCAGTTAAATTATAGCATGATTTGTATTAATGGTAATTACAGTGGAGAAAGAGGATCTTGTGCCTATAGAACATGACACAGAGTTAAGGAATGCTTTTTCCATCTTTGCCACTGACATTTTTGTGAACCCTTGGGCAAGTCATAGGCACTTAAGGTACCATACATTGTACTTGGTAACTTATTTATCAAAATTTTTCTCTCTCATGTTGTTGCTTCAAAGGAGCAGTGTGAGACGAATTCATCAGCAGCTCTTGGAAACCATTCATGTAAAGGGAGCATAGAAGTGATAGGATTATAATGTTTTATAGGCATGTTGCACTTACATACCACTGTCTGTGAGAAATAATGTGCATCTATCAGTTAATCCATCTCCAAAATGTTCCTGTGATTGAGGGTAATTCAGTGGTGTCTTTGATTCTTTCTCTAGAAAGATAAAAATGAATTTACATAGACTTAAAAACATTGGGGTGGGGGCGGGGGGGGGAAGAAGATAAAAAGGGAAGATAAAGTGCAAAACAGGTGAAAATGTTTGGATAGTTGATAGGTAGATATCTGTCACATTGAAAACTATCAAAAACTATCACTTTGCTGTATCTTTTCACCAACTGATTGTATCCTCCAATTTTTTTAAACTGAGGTTCCATTTTTGTGCAAGTACCAGGATGGGAAATTGAAGGCTTCCTGAGTTCTTCCCCATTTAGTCACATCCTAGTAAGTGGCATTATTTTATCTTTTTTTATTAAACCTCTACTTGATTTCCTTAATCAGTTTTTCCTTTTGTTCAGAAAGGAAGAAAAGATGGGTGAAAGCCCTCCATTATGGTGGTAATTAACTTTTAATAGCCTTTGTTGTTGAATTCCCTAGCAGCTGAGGAGAGTATTTGTGTTGCTACAGAATATCAATTAGAATTTTGAACTGTAGAGAGTGCACAGCAAAAACTGTACCTTCTCTATAACGTCCCATGTATGTCAGCTAGGACCTTATCACTTCATTACAAGATGCCTGTGGGCATGAGTAGAATTACTAGTGTCCCTTGAAAATGAAATCCACATCTTAACAAACCAACACCTGAAAATGTCAGGAATGGGCTGCTTAAAATGCAAACAGTTAGCTTCAAATACACTAATTATCTTGGGGTTTATTATGTTTCTTGAATAATAATAATTCATATTTTTGAATTTTGAATGACTATAAATAACACTACAATTAGACGCAAAAACGTGGCTTAAAATTTCCAAATACCTCTCATTATGTACCAGAATTCAGAAAAATTTTAGTTCTTCTCTGCAGCCATTCTTGAGACACAGCTGAATTATGTCATATAAAAGACGACATACTTTCTAATATTAATAATATACCAGAAGAAATTTCCCCATGGACTCTGAGAAAAAACAAAAGCCCTGTTTTTAATGGTATTTTCTTCAGTGTGAAATTCTTCTGTCCTGAATCACATGGCTTTACCCCCTCCAGAAGACATATAGTTACTTAATGCCTCTAAAAATTAATAGATGATGTCCATGTAAATATGATAGTTGTCGTCATGGCAAATAACTTCATGACAAATAAATTTATTCTTCACGGTCAAGACAAATTTCACATGTTAATATTTACAATAAAGTTATTCATTTTTGAAAATTACTTATTCTTCATCTAGAAGAATGGAATAGCATGAAGAGTTTTAACTAAATGAATTCAGCTCCTGTTTTGCTAGGAACTAGAATACATTTCAAGTGTTGCTCAAATCAAGATGCTTCAGCATAATGAGAAAAAAAATGAAAGATATAAACAATTAACATAATTAATAAAACATGATAAATCTAAATAATTATGGTGAAAACAAGCTTCAATATATACTTATAAAGGCAGTAAAAAATCAAAATTAATCTTACCTACTGCAACAAGCAACCAACCAAAGCAACTGCAACATTCTAGTTATACCTAACTTTTGTAGATACATGTCTTTTTTGGCTGTAGGTGTCTGCTTTGCTTCCATTTCAAAGCAAATACATTTCAAAAAGAGGAAAGAGAGAAGAGTATACTCTTTTTTTGAAACATTACCAAAAGCCTCAAGGTATACAATGTTCAAAATTTGAGTTTCTGGAGGTTTCTGGAGGACATAGAAAAATACCTCCTGAATTCTTGAAGCACAAGATGGACTATTCTATCAGGAACAGGACAACACATGATAAGTTTTAGAAATCTGAATATAAATAAATAGACGTGTCCATATGAAAACCTGAGGTCACAGTGATAAAAAGCATTCAGTTAATCTGTTGTGATGAGATTCTTTTGTTGAATTATCACGGCTGCAAGTGAATCTTTTTAAGTTTCTAGATTATAACATTGTACAATAATAAACACAGCTAACCACTGCTAGTCTTGGAATGAAACATTTGGAAAAGGAAGTGCTAATTCATACTTTCTCCTTCAACTTAGAAACAGTAATTCTCATGAATTTCTCAGCAGTATAGGACATTTGGAATCAGCAGATTTGTAGGTGTCAACAAATACTTAATGTGGTGGGTTTGGTCAAAACATGGTCAAATTCAGATGCATTTAATTAAATCCTTTGTTTCACTTCACTTGTGTCCTTTTTCATTCCTTTTATAGAATCAAAGTCTTAGAAAAGAATTCTCAGATCAGCGAGTCTGACCATTAACATAACACTGCTAAATCCACCCCTAAACACGACCTTAAGTACCTCATCTACATGTCTTTTAAATACCTCCAGGGATGGTGACACAACCACATCCCTGGCAGCCTTTTTCAATGCTTTGCAACTCTTTCCATGAAGAAATTTTCCCTAATATCCTGTCTAAACCTTTTCTGGCACAACCCGAGGCCATTTCCTCTTGTACAGATGTTCATTACTTGGGAGAAGAGGCCAATCTCCACCTGGCTACAACCTCTTTTAAGGCAGTTATCAGAGAGTGATAAGGTCTCCTCAGAGCCTCTTCTTCTACATATGACAAGGAAAGAACATGTTCAATATAAATTTCACCTGCTTGGCACGGCTAGAGATCATGAATTTTCTTTGAGGTTAGCAACTTCACTTGCATCTCTTTCAAATTACTGTCTTCAAATACTGCTGTTCATTAGGTAGTATGAGGAATGTGAAATTGCCCCATTTCACATTTTATTTCATAAGGGGTTCAGAAGGCCTTTAAACTGAATATCTTGATGGATTATTGACATTTTCTATGTCTTTTATAATTTAATTTGGTTTTTGTTTTTTTTTTTTTTTTTGAAAGACAAGCCATAATGGAGAGGCTTTACAAATTATGACATTGATAATAATTATTATGCAGCAGAGAATGCTTTTTTGGCTCTAATGTAGATTTTCCTTCTTGGGGACAAGACTCTGAACCTCCTTTCACATATTTGTAAATTGGATGCAACAGTACTTAACATCAACTGATATGTTTGAAACTTCTTCCAAAGAAGGATGGCCCTTTCTTCAAGATAAAAATGTTGATTAGCACAACCCCACTGGAACAGCTTGCTCAGAGAGTTGTTGAAGTATCTACACTTTCAGATATTTGAAATAAAACTGGACACAGACCTGAGCAAGCTGCTCTGGTTGACCCTCCTCTGATCAGAGGAGATCCCTTCTAGACTCAATTTATTCTGAAATTCTCTGAAATGTAAACTTCAAGTTCTTGTAAGAATAAAGTAAAATGACATCTAACAAGCTAGTGGTTTTCAAACAGAAAGCAAGAAAAGCCTATAAAACACTGTCTCAATTAAAATAAAATATTTTCATTATCAGAAAACTTTTCACAAGAGGAGAAACTTCCCCTTACTGGCAATATTTCTTGAGCTTTTAACATTTCTTTGCTTTTCCTAATTAATCTTGGCCTCAAGGCCATAGGCATTCACTTACAGTGACAGTAAGAAATATACTGTGGTTATGTATTTCATGTTCAGTTCCTTTCCTCTGTTTCTTCAATTAAGTCTTCAAATAATTACCATATATGACTGCACTTTAAACAGTTTTCGTGGCTGAGAATATACAGTGTCCTGAAAACTTAATTAGATATGAAAACAAGTTGCATAAAAATTTGAAGAGGTCAGAGAATTTTGCATGGTCTACAACCTAATGGGAACACACAGGAGGTCTAACCATCTTTTATTATAATTCATCTTGAAGTTAACTGGAGTGTGATAGAAAATTTTAGCAGCAACTACAACTAAAACACAATTTATTTTCAATCTAAATTTTAAAGGAAGTTGTCTACCTGTCATAGGAGCAGAACTAGATAAATTTATATTATCAGAGATGTGCAAATTCTCTTTTAATTTCAGCAAAACACATATTTCTGATTGGTGTATTAATGTAGAAAACAACTAGTCATGGCAGTAAGTATAAACAGAGCTTGGGAGGAAAGATAAAACCTCTTAAAAAGAAATTAAAAAAAACCAGCAAAACAAACCAGAACAATAAAGGAGCAGAGATCACAAACTGCCAGACTGGGTGAATAAATAAATCTATTTATTTGTACCTATTAAAGTTCAAATATTACACAATTAGCAAGGGGTATGCCAAGTTTCAAAGAGCCAGTGTCATGCATCATACAAAGATATAAGGAAGGAAATATGTATCTGAATATCACCAACAAACACATAACAAAACCAGAGTTCAGGGTCTTGGTGAGCTCAGTACAGCTGAATGTTCACTACAGAATTTAGCTGTATTAGAATATAGGACAGTTATAGATTCTAGGTATGTTCTTGATTTCACTATGCTACAAACTATATGCAACAAAAGCTGTTCACTACTGTATTCACTTGCTTTTTGGTTTTGCTCTGTTCTGTGAGTAAATGTACACATATATTGCCATGTGTGATGTGCTGAGAGATATTTTTTCAAATTAAATGGGAAACATAAAGAAAAAATAATTTTCATGGAAAGGAAAAGATGCAATATGGTGTCTGTCTTATCTTTGATGATACTATGTACAAGAGCATCTCATTCTGGAAATAGCTTTTGACAGAATAATTGATATTTGTTAACAAAAATCTATAATATTAAAAGTCAGGGCTATTTTAGCAGATCATGGGAAAAAACATAGTCCCTGCAATTCTTCCTTTCCTTAAATTTGCCTTACTTATCAACACCAGGTAAATGAACTGTGGTACTTTGAACAAGCAATGCTCAGTTATGCCTGAAGGAATTAATGGATCATCCCAAAATGTTTTAGTCAATACAAATGAGGAACATTCCTGCTCCAACACTTTTGAAAAGTTCTGTCCTAATCCAAACTCAAACTAATTGGAATAATATGATAAAGTATCACTGGAAGTTTTCCAGTTTTCATTCTCAGGTACCTTTACACCAACAAGACACAGCAGATACACTCATTAGAAAAAATTTTGTCCCATGTTTTTTTAATGCAGCGTTTGCAAAGGAGTAAAAATTTCCATCAGGATCCATTTTGAACGCAAACTCCTCCTCTGGCTCTTCTTTCATGTGAAGTTACGAAACTCACAGTCCCTTCTATCTTCTTATCTCAGTAAATATTCTTCTCTATTTCTACACGTGCACCCTGCCAATTAAAAGAGCATACCTTCCTTCTGTTTATATCACTGCCCTTAATTAGAGGTTTAGATGTTTCCAAGAGAGATCAGACAACAGCCCATCTGTTTAGGCAGAGGTTTATTTAACATTGCATATGTACATTGTATCTGGATAACTACAGTCATATGATTACCAAACAGCAATTGGCTCAGCCAAATAGCTTTTATGTCCTTAAGTGACTTCAGATGACTGGATTCCTTTTAGGTGGCCTTTTTTTTTGCCTCACTTCAGTAAAATCCAACACTTTATTCATAACTGCTATAATATATGTTAATACCTGCTAACTAATTGCCAATCTTGCTTGCTAATATAGGTAACTATATGATTAGAATTACACTGTAAGAATTTTACCACTAAAATAAAACATTATGAAAAAGAAAAGCCTTTTCTACTCTTTATTCCACTTCCCAATATCAGGAGCAGCAGCTATATCACTTTATTATTATATATATGTTGTTTTTGTGACAAGCTTTCAGTACTGTACTTCCAATAAGTGGGATACACAGAAATTGTATACCATCTATGATTCATACACTGCCTTTGAATTAAAGCTCACAGAAAAATTCACAGTACTATAATTAGAAAAAAAAAGGGGGGGGATAATAATAACAGTTATATAATTTATTAAGTGGTGTATGCCAGCTGAGATACTGTGTTCATCATACAGTGACAGAGAAAATAGAGGCAAGAAGGTAGATGATACTAGGTTAATTTCTTTATTTTGTTTTTTTAGAAATTTTTTCTGCCTTCAGAAAACTCAAGTGATAGCACAGCAACATATTTTCCAAGATTTTTTTTATAAATGAACTCCTAAGAAGTTAACAGTTGTGCTAAAAAAATTTCATGTATGAGAAGATGCTATCTAAAAGCAAACCTTTAAGTATTTCTATGCATTGGCTATCAGCATAATTAAGTGCCTTCACTTTTTACATTTTTGTTAATGTGTATGTTGATCCAGCATATTCTTATTAAAATACATTTATTTAAAACTGCAATATTATCATACATTTAGTATTTCAAGATATGAAAGGTAAAAGTGGACAAATAAACTTAGGTGTAAATGAGAACATATCTTCAGATACAGATATTTTCAGTCTCTTGAATTTTGAATAGACTTGACCATCAAAGCTGAATATCTGGAAAAATTTGTCTGCATTTTTGTTAATGCAAACAAACTCCTTCTGTCTTTGGAAAACAATTCTATATGAGCAAAACTGTGTAAACACAGATTTCTGCTCCTCCAGATTTTGGTTTAATTAACTTTTCCTCTTGCTCTTCACTAATAATTACTCTCAGCTTCCCTTATGAAAACAAGGGATCTCTGCAAAATGTTCAAGATCATAGCAACAATCATGATTGTGGTTGTGGTTTAACAATTATCTAACAACAACAACAACAACAAATATGCAAATTCATTTATGTGGATTATCCAAATTTGTCAGTTTTCTGGTATCTTTGCATTTATGTTTGTTTTTCACTTTTTATTACAGTTTTATTCCCATGTATATGTCTATAATTCAGGGGACTCCTGCTAAGTTTTGAAGAATTATTTTGTGCTATAAGAGGATATATGACAACATGGAGTCACCTAAGTCTCCAGTATACTGAAGAGTAATACTTCATTCTGGTTCATGACAGGGTCCAAGAACCAACTGTGCTAATAAGAATGAGGGAAGCATCATGATTCCAGAATACATCGTCTGGGCTAGAAAAAACTAGTTCTGTCCAGAGATGTGCACACCAGAACAAAACACTGTGGTCATCAGGGTTGACTCATGACACATATCAAATACTTATTTCTAAAGGACCAACAGAACACCCCACTGATGATCGAGACAAGTCATAAAATCATATCAAATGTGAATTACAAATTGTTGTTTTCAGCCTTTGTGAAATAATTTCTCTACAGAGGTAATTTTGGGATTTTAGAACCCCTTAAACCATGATTAAAACTACAGCAAACTTGCTTTAATAGGAACAGATTTGAAATGTCCTGTCTGGTCACTTCTTTTTAATTTTCTTTTTTCCTGAAATGATGACCTACTGAAGTAGAGAAGAAAAACTTCCACCCACAACCTGCATTCATCAGTGAAGTTGGAGCAAGAAAGTTCTCCAACTCCCAGGCTCCAGTCAGGGAGCTCACTGCAAGTCCTTTCACTGCAGATTGCAATGCTTAAGGCATCTTCATCAGGAAGATCACTGCTAACTCCTGATATCTTGGTATTTTGTCAAACACCCTCTAAAGCTTCCAGCTAAGGTGTATAACCATGGGAATAGAATGGTAACTGTAGTTCTACTATAAGAGACAGGAATATAAATTAATCCAATATAAAAAGACATAGGAAGGTAACACAAAAAAGCCTTTGTGCATGATATTTTTTGCTGTAAAATAAAGAGTTTATATGCTGCACTCAAATGCTATGAATATTGTCTATGAAAGTACAGAGAGAATTAGTACTTCAGAAAGATTCTCAGCATATAATGACACTCATCATGGGAAGCTTAAAACAAGTGTATAGCAGTCTGTAGTATATACATGGCTTTGGATGGTTTATAAACCCAGACTATACAATATACATGCGTTGAGGTGTCCCTCTTGTCCCTGCTGCTGTAGATACCATTTTCCTTTTCACAATGTTCACTTGCTGAAATATCTGTCTTTTTCTATTATCAAATGCATTGCCCCCATATTACAAATAAATGTACTGCTCAGGTTGATGCATAAAAACATTGTTAAGAGAGAACTTTGTCATTAACCTGCTGTTGCTTTGCACTTCAGTTGCCTGGCTACTTTTCAGTCTGATTCTACTATGAAGAAGCTACATCTCCCCTCCTGTTGCAGAAGTAGTTCCCAACTGGTCCCTCTATATTTCTTCCTTCCTGAAGGCAGTGATTGCATTCTCTTTCAATTACCTCGGTACCGGCTTAAGAAGACATCGCTGTTTCATGTCCCTTGGAACAATTTACAATGAAAAGAAGAAAAAAGGAACCTACACTGACAAGAAGACCAGGAGTTTTTGTCAAGCTGCTTTTGTGATATATTTCTACTTTCAACAAAGCAAAAATCTCATCATTTAAACATACCTATTTTTCCCTATTTATTTTTATAATGAGGGGAGAAAAGAAATTGGTTTGAAAGCTGTCTTGTAATAAAATAATCTCCAGATTATTAAAAAAGACACCAAAAGAAGAGAAGGAGTGGATACTGTGAAGAAAGAAAAGAAGCAGGGTGACCAAACATACATCTTTTCCATTTGAAATGTTTATACTAACTCTGATGTAGTGTACATCTACTCCAGTATTTTATATACTTTTATATATATATATATGTATATTATCTACACTTATATAAAATATGTATATATAATGTGTGTATATATGTGTATAATGTGCACATATCAAATGGATGCTTATCATATTTGGAATCTCTGAAGACAAGTTTTCTACATGCAAGGAACATATTTGAATTGATGTAGCTCCACTTCTAACTTATTCAGACAATTCAGAACCTGAGAAGATATTTTACCCTATATTTGATTTTCACTTCGTGTGCAATACTTATGTTCTGGCATGAGTTTGGTTTCTTTTCTTTCAGAAATAAACTAAACCATGTACCTTAGAGTCTTATCCAAATACTTCTTGAATTCTGACAGGCTTGGTGCTGGGACCACATCTCTGGTCTCCAGCCTCTCATTCCCCAGTCTGTCTGTGCACCCAGAGTTGCTCATCCCAGGTGCAGAATCTGGCCGGCACTATCACCTGTTGATCCTCACATGGTTGCCAGCCCTCTGATCTGTCTAGGTCTCTCTGAGGGTGTCTCTGTCTTTGAGGGTTCAACAGCTCCTTCTGGTTTTGTATCAACTGCTAATTTGCTTATTATTCCTTTCAGGTCTGAGTCCAAAACAGTTATGAAGATCTTCTTGAAGAGCAAAGGCTGAGGATGGAGCCCTGGCGAACCCCACAGGTCACCAGTCTGATGTCATCCCATTCACTGTAACCCTTTGTGCCACACCTGTTTCTCACCCATTGCATGATGTGTTTATCCAGCTGTGTGCTGGATGTTCTGTCTAGAAGGATGCTGTGTGAAACAGTATTGAATTTTTTACTGAAATCCAGAAAGATTACATCAACTGGCTTCCCTTCATCAATTCAGTGGGTTACCTTATCACAAAAGGAAATCAGGTTTGATAAGCAGGGCTTTCCTGCTTTCCTGCATTGGCTGTGACCAATGACTGTGTTGTCTTTTAGATGTTTTCAATACCTCTCAGAGTAATCTTCTCTAAAACTTAACCAGACAATGAAATGAGATTAATAAAGTTGTGAAAGTTTTGCTAGCAGTGGGGACCTGTAGCATCGAGAAACTAGTACAGGAACTGCTGTCAGCAGTCCAATTATTGTGCTAAGTAATTAGAATTCAGATACAGGATGACATTTTTTTAGAAAAAGTGTAATAGTAAATTTTTAGAGAGATAACAGTTTAATCCAAAATATTTCCAGAGGCAAGCAAGCAAACATTTCTTTGAAATAGCTGGGGAAAAAAATGACAAAAACATTTATTCTTATTTCTTGACGTAGCTTAAATGCATGAGTGCACTTATCAAATCTATTTATTTTAGGGTCATTTTTTTCAAATCTGTTATAGCAATGTTTGAAAATGAGTTACTGTTAGTGGACAAGAGCTTTAACCTTTGCAACAAAATGCAGTCCAAATTATCACTGTCACCTCCCTTACCTCCTATCCAGAAAATTGATTGAAGATACTAAAGCAAGGAACAATGGGACTGATCTAGACTCAAATCTAGGTTTATGCCTGTTAAACCATAGAAGAGTACTCAAAAAGCAACTATGAAAATATTTTACTGAAAGAGAGCAGAACCATCTGAAAGTCAGATGAAAAATGCCATCATGGAAAGCTTGGATCTGCAGCAAACGAATGATGGAAAAACAAAGATTTCAGTGTGGGTGGGTTCTGAGATACTACCATGGTGATAGTGCTTCTGCTGTTTTGACTAAACAATAATAAATTATGTATGGCTGACTGATGATCAAAGAAAACTCATTTGTGACTAAGATTCCTGGTACCATCAGAACAGACCCTCCACTAGTTGTACTAAACTGTTTGTACTCACTTGAGTATAGTCCCAGGAGCTACAGACAGCCTTTTGGGGTCCTGCATGGGAGACCACCAGGAAATTTTAAGCATCAAAGGCAAAAGCCAGGGATTCAGGACTGAAGTCTGAATGACAAAAAGCAGATGAGTTAGGGAGTTGTATTTGGTCTGGCTTTTTGCTAACCATGGAGAAAATTGAAGAACTATCCTACCACATACAACGCATCAAAATGTCAGCTGAGGTGTTTGCTCTACATCTGAGGGTAGGGATGAACCTTGCCATATTTTGATCTTACCCAAAGCTCCAAATCACTGTATATATAACAAAAATAAGAAAGATGAAACATAGGAAACACTATTTGACAATATACAGGCAGCCTGCTGGCTTTTCAGATTCTTAGCAAAGCTCTGTCCCCTTTGTAAAATGCTATGGAAAATTATATACCCCAGTTTTATCTACAGAAAGTAGCCTGTCTAACCTTAAATCATGCAATGAAAATTGTTTGAACAATAATCCATCTTTGACAGATTCCTTCATTGGTAGCCTGACACAAGAAAAATTTTGATTTGCGAGCACAAAGACTGAAAGTGAAAACAATTTAGATAAAAGCCCCACTATTAAGGTAAAAAATTTAAGAGATGTTCCTTGCACAAAATATATTCAAGGCAAATATATACTTGCACATTATATGTATTTGTTTAGTCATATTGTGGCTTGCATTTTTCCATGGTAGTAACCTCCTCATTACAGTCATTTCTGAAGCTTTCAAAATTGCGTCACATAAAATGCTGAACTCCTAGTATTCATGTATTTGCAATTTGTTGTCTTAGACCAAAGTCCTCAAATTCCTTTTATTTTGTTTTGTTTATAAATCTCCAAGGTAAAATGTTGACTTAAAGCTTGGAGGTGGTCTGGGAGTCATCATTAATATAAAAATCATCAGAAAGCCCAATTATGGTCTATTACTCATATTTAGTACATGTATTTTCTCATTTTTGATCACAGAGGGTTTGTAAAAAGAGAATAAAAGACCTTTGAATAAGTTCCTTGGTGGTATATTGTAAACTTCAATTATTTGTTCCCAGAAACATTTTTTTTAACAGAGAAGTGAAATCTTTTTTAAATGGTGCATGATTCAGAAACCCCTGCTAGAAAAGTATTAAACATTCTTTCATTAATAACAGTAATCTGTATTCCCAGAGAGCACTGTCACGTTAAAATGTAGATCTAAAATGTTTTTCTTTTTGCCCACAGTCCATCATTAAGCTAAAGTAATTTTATACCTGCAATGTTGTAGCCACCACTTCTTCCTGAGAGGGAGAAGGACATCATGCTGTTAATGAACAGCTGTCACTCACAAACCTGTCTGCAAAGCAATTGGCCAAAACCATTAGTCTGTAATAGTCAAAATTTCCTTCCACTGTAATTTTCTGTAGATTTGCTTTTCTTGGCTTCCAAACTACAGTAACTTACCACATCTAGCTCATGGTATAACCATGGCATGAGGAGAAAACCAGGCAATTCTTTCAGAGGCTAGAAAACCAATATTGTTTTTCTTTTCAACATTTCCTGTAACACGCACAGAGACTGGTGGATTCTCTCTCATACTTAATGAATTTTGACAGCCACTGATCTCAGAGGGAAGAGCTTGATAACAGTTTTCCTCTCTCCAAAAATACTAGTTTTCTCAGGTAGGCAAAAGTTAACAGAGGAGCAGGCAGGGTATTTCTGCTTTGCAATCATATTTTGTAAAGTACAGTCATCCAACCTACCTGAAAAGCTTAACTTCCCCTCAGAATATAGTCCTAGTTTTGAGTGTCAGGGGGTTTTTGTCCCTACACAAAAGAGGATGATTGTACTTTTCACCAGTAACAGCAGAGTGTGAGGGGAGCAAGATAAGAGGAGGTTTGTCAGCTGATATGTTGACATTTTCCTATACATGTTTGCAACAAAGGTATTATGATTGAAAGCCAATCTAGATCATTGCTAAATTTCTTCCATGAAGAGCTTGGGTTTGTTAAAAGGAGAACACCACTGTATCACACACACAGACACAGACAGAGACACAGACACAGACACACACAGACACACAGAGACACAGACACACAGAGACACAGACACACAGACACAAATTAACTTCTGTAAATACCTTATGAAAATCCTTATTCCATTTCTTTTTACCACATGTGCATCTCAATTTCTAGCTTCAGTGAAGATAGAGTGAGGGGAGAGAGAGAATAAGAATGGAAAGTGGGGGCAGGGGCAGCTTTAGTTTAAAATGCAGACAAATCTGCCTTTTCTGCTTGATGGCCTGTAACATTTCCATGTAGTGTACTTTGCATGGCAGAATAGCTACTAGTAATAGAATTTCTCACAGTGGAGGTTAATTACTTTTCAGCTACAGCAAAATAAATTTCCTGTCAAGCCCAGTGACAGGAATATGCCGCTGTCACCATTTTTACCTGCAGTTTTAATTCACTGTTAATATTTGACACTAGCTTGCATTCAGGGGGCTGATCTTCTGAACAGTAGGATTTCCCAAAGGAATAGGACAGACTGGTAGTAATGTAGTATCAAGATATGTGGAAGAGAGTAGGCTTTGTCTCTCCTGAGTGCACTTCAAAGAAGATTACCTGACCTGTCTCTCACTTTAAGAAACAAAAGAGAACCTTGTATCTCGTAAAATAAAAATGACATGGCAAGATGCAACTTAAAATACCGGGCAGAAGAGTCTGATCTAACCTTATGCGAAGCAAGCCTACATAACATACCACTTCCTGTCTCCTTTTTGATGTGATTTTTTTTTCTGGTCTAAAAGAGTCCGTTTTTTGAGCCTCACAATTTTACTATAAATGCTGAGCTCAGTGAATGAAGGACCTTACATGGTCCCTCATGATAGAACTTTCTCCTAATTGCTTCCATAGCCTTCAAATTAGTTTTCACATTTCTTTGTCTTGAAATAAATATTTTCTTGTACAGAGACAATAATGCCATTTATCAAGTGTTGGTGATATGCATTGTGTCATTCTTATTGTTTACTAATAAAAAATCTTATATGAAGTCATGTTAGTAAACCTTAGTGACATAAAATTTTGCCTCGGAATTTCCAGCCTACACTCAGACTGGTTAGACCACAAAGGATGTTGTTGACTCATTTAGCTTCCAGAGTCAAAGTCTTATTTTTCATCAATTTAGTGATTTTCATGATTCTGAGGAATTTATAGAAAAAAATGTAAGGGGAAATCTGGATCCCTGCTCCATTTCAGTAACACAAATGTTACAAAAAATTACAAAGGTAGGGTTACAGCTTCTCCTGTAGAAAATATTTAATTTTAGCTGCCGAGATTGGTTATAAATAGGGAGGCATTAGATTTAATTGATTTTATTGTTGTTTAAGGAACTGGAATGGAATTTCTGGTTGTTCAAACCACAGGAGACAGCAGAGTTTTCCAGATCTTTAAAAACCCTCAAATCCTATGTGGCAATGTAGTTAGAACAATTGAGTCAACTGAAATTGCCTTTTTTTCAGAGCATTAGGTTTAATTCTGACCCTTAAAGCTGAGATGAAATTGTGGTTTGGAAATTAAGCTAGCTCAGAAGGGTACTATTCAGCACGCTTTGAATTTCTGACTCAGTTTCTATGCTATTTGAAACTTCTTTATTTTGCTTGACTCATTCATTTCTGTGAAAATCCAAATAAGTGAAATGCCAGCTCCTTTATGGCAGCATATGGAGTTTTTAAAGGTGTCTGTAGCTTTATAACAAACCAGGCACTTCTCTTCTAGAAAAAAGTTCCCATGGTGTGGTTTCAACCTTTCATAAAAAATAAAAGCCCTAGGCCACCCAGGGGAGATCATAGTTATTTCACCAAAGTGTTCACACTGGTGTCATTCAGCATTTTAGAATATGTCCTTATATGTTTTGGGTTTCACTTAAATACCCATCAATACTCATAAAATTATAAAGAAGGATTTTTAATCTGCGTTTTGTGCTCCTTGGTTTTCATTTTGCTGTCAATCACTTCTGTTAGTATTCATATAGAAACAAAAATTTGGTGTTTATATTCCGGTGCCTATGTGTCTTGGAACCTCAATTTCTTGCCTCTGAAACTTTTGTGAAGCTTTAAACAGAAAGCTATAACATCACACAGAAAACAAACAACATGACCAGATAAGCTCTAGAGAAATCAAACCTTAACTGTGGAAATACACTGAATTCCATGTGAAATAAATAAGAAGGTATGTAAGCTGCCTACAGATGTAGGTACATGTTTTTCTTACTTGATATTTTCATTTCTCCTCCTTACACTTTTTTCACAGCAACTGGTCAAAGGAGGAAATTTCTGGTATAGAAAGATGTCATATCAACTTGTATCGTGGTAACTTAAATCTTGTCATACCTGGAAAAAGAGGCATAGCTTCCCAAGGGATCCTGCTGTTGTTGAAAGTAATTGCCTATGGCTAAAGTAATCAGTTATGAAATCAGATAAATGCATCATGTGGTCATCTAAAAAGAAGTGAGATTTACATTCGTTACTTTCATATTTACCTATGTCCTCATATTTTAAATTAAGAATATAGCAAATACATGTCATATTTGCAATGGAATGAGTAGTAGGTACTAAATCCCTTCTTTACCACCACCTTGAGCATGTAAAATCAACAAACACCTAGCAGTTAGTTTTAGAAGAGAGGAAACTTCAGGCAGAGAATTAACCTTAGCACCTGTTTTGCAGCTGTTTTGCATCTGTGGGAAGGTAAGGGGACTATAAAGGTAAGAAAAATTGGTATTTGTGGCCTGGAAAGCACCTCCCAAAGACAGTGGTTCCTCTATATTTCTGAAACTCTTTTTTTTTTGCCATTCCATGCATTCTGATTTCTCACATCTTACATAGCATGCTACAAAATTATTAATAAGAAACGCTATGTACTGTTCTGGCTATCTTTAAAACATTAGCAAAAGATGCCATTTATCATCATATTTCTTATTAAACCTTGGAAGAAAGAGCACACAGCAGTGCATCTTGGAAGTCATAGCTGTGAAGAAAAGCACTTTCTGCTATTTTCTCACTGATTGTTGCTAATGTTAAAATAATTACTGGTAAAGGGTCTCCCTGCTGTTTGATTGCCAAGTTCCACAGTTGCAAGGACTTCAGGTTCTTCCCTATTTGAAACTTTAGTTGGCTTAGTTCAGGCTATTTTATATGTCTCTTTGCATGCTTTCAAAATCCCTTAACACCTCAAGCTCCTTTCATCAGAGACTTAGCAAAATTGAAGTCTTAATGAAGATGCACTGGGAAGGAGCATGTGTATTTCAGTGATATTTTCTTTCTTTAAATAAAAGATAAAAAGGGAGGTCGGTTAGTGTTGATTGAGAACAAAGCAGAAATGTGCTGGCTGTGGACTTTATTCATTGTGCTGGTTTACCACAATCATCCTTGTCACTGGGAGCACTTTGGTAGCAACACTACTCCAGCAAGAAAAGACGGACAAAATACTCTTCTAGAAAACACATATTCACTGGTTTCTGTCTCTGAGAATGTGCACCTTGAGGTATTTTTTCTATCCAGCTGACTGTACTGGGATTCTTGCTCTTAAAATTGGGATTCTTGCTTCTGAAATGGTATCTTTTAAAGCTGCTTTTCTTTGACACTTATTATATGTGTTGCAACAAGTTAACAACCAGGAAAAGTGCAAAAAGCTTACCCGAATTAAATACCTAAGCATAAATACAATGATAATGTGTGAATCATTAAGCAAAGTCACCAAGTCAGTCAAAAAGGGTATTTGCAATTTTAAGCATCATGAAAAGATAGCATTAAGATTCAGGTATGTTTAATAAAGACATGTGATGCAAACATAATTCTTTCTCTCTGTTCTTCCCAAAACAGTGGTTTGTGTTGGGGATGGTCACCCAGTTAACTGCTGCTTGTTCAGTGTTTTCTTAATCAGGACACTGCTGGGACCATATTGCTTCTCACAGGAAATCCTGTTAAAACACGAACCTTTTTTAAAAACACCCCACCTTTCATTCCTCTCTAAATCGTAGGTATTGGTAAATCTTAGTCACCAATTTTATGAATCTAGACAATATTACCACCGTCTATTCCAAGAAGAAATCCTGACACTTTGCTATGACTGGCTTGTACTATCACACACAACTTCTCATTACTTTGCACTGTACTGTGTGGATTGCCATGCACTTTGGAGCAGCTATTATTTTTAGGTGAAATACCACCACCTATAGAATGCAATCAGGACTACTGATAAAATGTAAAGTACAAATATAAAGATGGTTGATTATTTTTCATTAGATTAAAACATTTCATTCTATCTTCTGTCTTTTTTCATCATCTCCAGTGTGATATCCTGGAATGGAGTTCCTGACACACAATAGAAAGCTGTGTTGAAAACATTAATATGTTCTTCAGTTCAAGCAGTCCACGATATCTTGGAAGTAAATAAAAAGTCTCGCGACCTTTTCATTTTCTTCTGAGACAACAGGCTGTAAAGGAAATATTTTGCCAGCTGTTTTACTTTTAAATTACAATGCCATGATTGGTTTCATTTCTGGGTCACCCATAGCAACCATTATTTGAAACCACAAGTCCATGAGGCATTTAAAACTCCTTTGGGTTAAAGTCCAAGTGGTACAATTTATCTGACTTGTTATTTGGGGGCTTTTTGTTTGTTTTACAGGAATCAAATTCACTGCCTTGAAAAATCCTGGTATTTCATTCCAGTGTCTCTTTTCAATACATAATTATGTGAGTGCTTGGGACTTAGAATCAGTTTCTATAGCTAATAAAAGATTAATGACTGCACTGAGGTAATTCATGTCATGTATGTGCAACCAGTGGCCAGAAATGTACTTTCAGTGCAAATGAGTCTCAGGCCAATATAGAGATCAACACAATTGAATTCACTTTGGTCCAGTGTAGATTTCATCTTATTCCAATTATAATAGTGACCATGAAATAATCTAGATATCCAGACTATTGTTTGTAAGGAAATCTGTCTGAATCTTATGTAGGAGCATGTAGAACTGACTCTTAAGATTCTTGCATCTTCCTATGTATGTGCAATAGACTTATTAATGTTGAAATTAATGTAATGAACTGTCCTAGAAACAGACATCTACTTGACTTCCCCAACTACATTTGAGTCCTGTCATTTTCCCTTGAGCCAACTGTCTCTCCTTTATTGTAGATCTACTCCTGCTGCTTGAGGCCAGTGACATGGCAGAATTTCATGGCTTAATTCCCTTCTTGATGACATGATAGTTTTTACATATTGTACATGGGGATCAGGCTGCACTAGTTCTCAAACCTGCAAAATATGCAGGCACTGACAGCTGTCCAGACTGTAAACTGGTGCTCAAACCTGCACATGGATCTTAGCTAATTTGCTAGTGCAGACACAGCCAACCCAGCCCCACCTACTCTTCTCCAGAAGGCAAATGAAGATGGTAGGTAGGATGAAAGGAAACACAGACAGAAAAGCAGAGTACATTTGGTCCTAAATTGCATTAAGTGCTGCATTGTCTGACAAAGAGGAAATACACTGTCATAGACAACCATTATGTCACTGGAACCTTAATAAATTTGTTTTTGAAACAGAGAAAGTGGTTGGATTTCTTTCAAAAAATGACCCTTGATAGAAGACCACAGAAATGATACGAAAACTATGGGAGAAAAAGTAGTTCTTAAAAAAAACCAAAAACGTATTGATTTCAAATGAGATGGCATGAGAGCATATGCTAAATGCTGGTTTTACTTTTTAGCGTCTTCATGAGATCTTTAAACAGTTAAAACTTACACATTACCCTACTTGTCCCAGATTAACCTCCAATAACATTAACGCTCACTAATGTCTCCATTATTTCTTACCACTTATGTTGAATTTTTTGAGTTCTCTAGTGAACTCACTCCCCTTTAGAAGTCATGTATGTCCCTAAATACCATAGAGTTTAATCAGCTATGGTGTAATTTTAAATGTCAAGGCCAAGGTCTGTCAGATATAATTTGTTCTTTTACTGAAATTTGGATGCATGTTTCAGTTAAATTGAGATTGTCCATTTAAAGCAAAGTCCCAATTATGGGACACAAAAAGAATTCAGTTCTTGCTGAAGAAGTAAAAGATTTAACAATAACTCCAAAAAGGAATTGATCAGCAGACCTCAACATAATTTTTCCCATCCCACCAGCTGCCACAGCCGAGCTGTCCTGTACAAACCACTTGACAAAGTCTGTTGCTGCATTTACTGCACTATTTATAGCTTCACTGTTTATGCCTCTACAGTTATAGCAGCGTCAGCACTTTAATTATAAACCTTATTATCCAAAGAATTACTACTAAGCAACAAAAAATCACCCTCAGCTGCAAGTTTGGATGTGAAGTGTTCTCAAGTGTAATTTGCTCTTAGGTTGTGGTAGGCCAGATTCAGTGCCTGCTAAATACTGAAGGCAAGGGAAAAAGTTAAAAAACTACCATAGATTTATAATTTTCAACACTGTTTAATGTGAGCAAAGAGTTTTGCATAAATCAGCAAATAAGGATCTTTTTTTCCCTTATGATTTAGAATTCAATCATGTAATGATTTTTTAAGCAAAAATATTGATTTAATACTACTGGCATATACTTTAAATGCAACCATATTGAAAGTGTTAAATTAATCTACAGTAATGGAAAGATATTGCACTATAAAGAGGTACCATATTTTTAACTACAAAACACAAACCTTCATATTCCCCATTGCTGAAAACTCTGGACTTAGGACTGAATATTTCAGTATTTTTTTTCCTTTTTTTTTCCTTTTTCCTAGTTTTTACCATGTGGGGACATTTACAGGCAAAAACAACACAATATTTGATTTTCCATCTATAACTAAAACATTGAGGAACTGATCTATTCAAGACAAAACAAGATCTTTCCTTATTTCATTCTCTTTAGTGTTCCATGGAGCATTACAAAACTTTCTGAGAAGCATAAACACGAAGAGACACAAATATAAATTAATAAACCTAAACACATAAATGGACCTACCTCTTTTAACTGATCTGCCATATCTCTACAGCAGACTTATCAACATTATTTATTTAAAAAAATTATTTGGTTAATTTTTGCATTTTCCTTCAATATAATCCCACGTAGTTTCCCCCTTTTCTGGATATCAAAAAACAATAAATGATTGATTTTTTTCTCTGCAATTGTTTCATAATTTGTCTATAGGCGTGTGTTTTGTTCACCTTGTTCTATATAGATAGAATTATTGTCCATTAAAATACTACTGAAAGTGTGTGCCTGTGTTTCCATATGAAATGAAATATAATTTGGATTAATACTTATTTTATTTTGGTAGGGAACTTGGATTTTGTATGTATTGCTGGAGCTGTTTCTTTGATGAGCCTCATACTGTGAGATATAATCAGGTACAACTCAAGCAATGAATGAAGCAGATCTCTATACAATTTTTGAACAGCATGGTTCTGTTCAATTATATGAGACAAGATCAGTTGTGTATGACCTACATGTGAAAGTAGACTATGTTTGCTTTACTGGCAAGAGTTATCATATTCCAGTTCTCATATTCCCTCCTAATGTAGTGCCTCTATGCGGAAGTAAACCAACAAGAGGAATTTGTGAGTTTCTCAAGACAGTACCTCTCAAAATATGACCTCACTGCCAGGGATTCAATGCCAGTAGAGAGTACCTGATTCCCTTCAGAAGTGATCTTGCTTACTTTAACCAAAGATAGAATTTTTATTTATTTTGCTGGGTATATGAGGAATGTATCTCATAACCTCACCTGAAGTACCATGAAATATGTGAAAATAAACACATCCATTGTATGCTAATTTTAGTGGTCTCCTTGCAGCTTTATTTTCATTCTAATCAGTGTCTCCATGATATTTTAACATGTTGCATTTTAGCATAAGTGAATAGGACATTCATTACCAAGAATTCTGCAAAGCTTCTAGAGAACACTTGGAGTCCTTTCCTGAAACAGAATTGTATTCAATGCAGATGAGTCACTGGAAAGATTCACATCATGGTCTCATGTGATCCAAATTTATTGACATGGCTAAAAAGATTTTTCCCTTTCCCTCTCTGACTATAACATAACAAAGATAATTTCTCCAGTCAAAAGCATAAAAAAGAATCTAAGCTTAAAATACTGTTTGGGTCATTGCTCAGCTACTGAAAGACATTATATTGGCACAAATTCCTTCAGTGACTGCATTTTCTTTCCTTCATAATATGCTTCTATGATTGTTTCAAAACTTCAGCTGTGAGTTTCACATCTTAAGTGTTACACCATTAAAGTTATTTACCTTAAGTTCCATTTATAGCTCCATAAAATGACTTTTCTGTAATGCTACATGCGAAGAAATATCTTCAATGTACCTGACAGGACACTCGGAAGACAAACGGTGACTTAGAAAGGTTAAAAGAAAGTGAGAGAGTGTTATGCAAAACAACTATTCACAAAAGGTGATGTAGTTGAGTTTGAAACTGAAGAGTATTGAGTCATTATGGTGATGGATTTTCTTTGCTCTCTATGATACACAAATGATACACCGATCTTCTTGCCTAAAATGGTGAGTTTAGTATATATAATCAGCAATAGTGAAGAACACTTATCACTATGTCAATCCAAATTAGGTTTCAGAAAATGTCTCCACTAAAAAAACCTCTATGCACAAGAGGATGAATTGGCAAATTTTATTTGGTGCTTATCTTTGAAAAAGAGAAAATGTAAGTTCTTAAGTGCTCCATCCTCAATACATAGATAGGAGAGTCATAGTTTTACTTAGCTACTAGATAACATGACAGAGCATTTTGAAGTCAGAGCAGACCACACAAAAAATATGCTAATAAATAAATAAAAAATCTTACTAGTAGCTTCTTTAAACATCAAGTGGGAAAATACTAAGGAGGAACATAGGAAACATAGCAACATAGGCTTGTCCTCATTTAGGAACATTTCAAAACAGTAAGTTTCTATACTGAGCTCCCCATGGCTCTCTGGTGAAAGGGATACCAGATTGAGACATGACACTGAGAACTCTATTTATTTTATCTCAAAAGAGTTCTGAGCATTAGAAGTGGCATTTTGAACGAGTATGACCTCTTTTCAGCCCACATCTTATACTTCACAAATGGAATATCCTGTAAAACATGCACTTCTAGCAGAGTGCTCCAAAAGCCTTCAGCACCTTCTTTTAGAGTGAGCAGTTATGAAAAATATGCTGAGAAAGACTAATCATTCAGGTCTGGAAAACTGATAGAGCAGCCTGAAGGTTGCACATTGCCACTAACACCATCCAGCTTTCCAGCCTTTGTGCACAGCCATCCCCACAGAAATACACTGAGTCCTGGTGAAGCTCTGGCCAGACTCCCCAATTTGCACACATACAGCAGCTGCATACTCCAGAAATCTCAAGGAGTTGAAGTGCTTGGGAGTAAACTAGAAAGCAGACGCTTGTACTTAAGTCATTTCCAGTGTAACACTGGTTCAAAATTGTTGCAACCATGAGTCATTAACTTTATGCCAGAAATATAAAAATCTAATTGACTCGGTTCTGCAACAGGATAACAGCTATCTATTTGTTTGGAGCGTGAGTAGTGATTGCTGGCAAGTTATTTGGTTGCTCATAAAACCAAACTCTGCCTTTGGACTATGCCACTGCACAGGCACAGGTGTGACGACCTCATTTTGATAGAACATAAGAGCTTGCATTACATATCTTTTGCTCAGAGATCCAAAAGATCCTGACTTCCCACAGGCCCAGGAATCCTGCAGTACAAGCTGTATCATTGTACATGCTGAAAACCATTGCCCCAGCCATCCAAAATAGCCATGTGATTAGTAAATCACATGTAAGATGCTCAGTGTTCAATTTTATTTTGACAAGCTCCATAAAGCTTTCAGATTTTAGGTTTACTAGGAAGAGGGTGGTTCCAAATGTAAGATTTCTGATTTAGACACATTTAGGAAGTAACGTTATTACACACTTTATTAACTAGTCATTAAAATCTATTGGTTTTAATGATTTTAATTAAAAGCTACTGGGTTTCTCCTGGAGGAAAACAAGCAACTCCTGAAAACTCAGTGAATAAGATCTCTGTGTATTATAACTAGAAATTCAACACCTTTCATGTAACAGTGATCTTTTATGGTAACTTTCTACCATGTCACACTTACACAGCAGAAAATTATATTCCCGAATTAATGTAGTCACTGATAGTTCAGGTAATATTATTGAAAATGCTAAAATATGTATTACAGGACTGCAGCAAAACAGTAATAAAAATGAATCATATTATTATTATTATTTAATTATATTTAAATAATTTTATTTAGTCATATGATTCACAGTTATTAAGTATATAATATTAAGTACACCTCTATACTTAAAATACTTGCAAAATTAAATTTTTTGTAGAAAGAGGATGGTAGTGTTTTATTAGAAAGGAGCATGGTTATAATTCCCATAATACTTTTTTCCTATAGTTGAAGTAATTTTTTTACTTTCATAAAAACCTGAACAGCTTAGAGGTAGATTTTATATTTTACTTTCTAATAAATCCCAATTCAGAAAGGTCTTCAGCACATAAGGTAACCTAAACATTATTGACATATGCTGCGGGCTTTGACAAGTGAAATTATGAGATCTTAAGTAACAGATACATTCTCTCTGAAGAGCACTTTATATGGTTTGGCTATCTTCCAAAGAAAAATCATGTAGCTTAGTTAACCCATGATACTGACATCTGCCTCTCACAGAAAGCCGAGGGAATCTTGTAAAGGTCACAGTGCTAACTGGCAGGGTAACTGATTAAGATAAGCCTGTAACACAGTGCATTGCACACAACAATATACTGGGAAAAATGAAGAAAAGGAGAGTAATTTCCATTTCTGCTATGTGCACACAGATATGCTGCTTTCAGTAAGCAGTATGAGTAAAAGTAAATGTGACTCTTAGCAAAAGGTGAGCTCATATTGGCTAAATGAATTTTTGATATAAGCAGCACTGACTTTTTTCCTAACATAATGTCTGGCAATGAAATGCAAAGTTACATGACATTTACATCAGTCAATATCTTAAAAAAACCTTGATTAAAATTTAATGCTTCAGATTTCTCATCAATTAAGAATAAAAGTCAGATAGATCTCATGGAGAACTAAACACATAGGTGAGGAGTAGGCAAAGCGGGACATGGAGGCCCCCCACTCTCTACTTCTCTGATTCTCCTTCCTTAACTTCAGAGCCCTCACAGATAACTTTCCCCATGCCATTTTATTATAGCTTCATTTCTGTGGCAGCACCTGTGTCTTACATGGGTACAGGTAAGGACAGCTTCAGGTCAGGCAAACATAAACAGGGGACGTCAGACACTGCCTCGTGTGTGGCAAGAAACCCAGAGGGAGATGATGAGTTGTAGTGAGGGTTTCATTCTGCCCATACTAAAATGAAATGGATGACTTGTTATGCCCTGTTACTGCAGAACTAGACACACCCCGTCGCTAAGCCTTGCACAGGTAATGAACCTGACAATTCCTTTTGACCAATGACTTTTAGTCAGAGAGACAGAGCAAGTCTTGCATCTCAACATAAACACAATCATCTCAAGGTACTTTTCAAGACAGCAAGAATGATGTAATCTTGGACCTCACATATGTCTGTAACCAACAGGTAACAACAGCAAGAGGCATAAAGAATGGCAGATATACAACACTCTGCAGTTTCACTCTTCTTCCCTAGTCTTTCTTTATCCTATCAACAATGAACAAAAAGTTTAAATCCTTGAACCAGTAGAAAGTGCAGTATTTTAATTTTAAAACAATGGACATTATACAGCTTCCATTGACTCAAAGGTAACACCAAACAATAACAGCATGAAAAAATTTCAGGAAAAATGTTTTTATCTTTTTATCTTCAAATATTTTATCAGTTCCTATGCTGTAGTGCAAGGATAAGGCAAACTGCATTTGCGCAAAAAGTCTCTGAAAATGCATGTGCATTTTTTCCCTGCTAACACTGAAGAATTCTTATGAATTGTTTATATCACTACAGTAATAGAAAGCAGTGTGACACCTTCTGAAAAGGGAAGAAACAGTCCTGTCCCTGAGGACAGAACTGTCTGAAAAGATGTTGTTCAGTAGAATCTCTTTTACAATGAAAGAAGTAATTTGGGACACAGGAATTTTTCGACGAAGAAGGAAAACACTTGTTCAATACAACTTAACATATTAAATGCCATAATATTATTTTTATCAGTATGGGGCCTTTTTGTATTAACTGCTTCAACTAAGCAAATATTGCTGTGCAGACACATATTTTTTTGCTAGTTATTTTAATTATATAATATCTGCTGGAAATGTGAGCTGAGGCTGGCAGTTCCATGTGCCAACTTGTTTGTTTTTATAATTCTGCATTTTATAAGAGAATAAAACAAAGATATGTGTTTCTAAGCATTAGTTTGCATGACTCACCAGGCACAGTGCAATTTGTAGTAGTCTGGGCTGCTTGATACTGTTAATAGGTGTGGTGGTTCAACCAGCAGGAAAGAAAAAACTATTTTGACTTGAGGAAATCACAGAACAGTTTTGAATTCTGGGCTTTTTAATGTAGAACATCAACATTTTGACATTACTTAGGGATGGAAGAACTAAGCAGAATTAAAATAGCTGAACAAAAAAACCCAAAAAATGCACCCCTTTTGGGGATATCACTGACAGAAGAGCTGGGATACCGACCACCCACTAACAACCTGATGCACAGATGTAACCAGAATATGATTGGAAGAAATTTCTTCTAATCTATGATTAGAAGAAATTAGAAGAAAAAAAAAATTATTTGAAAGACACTAGTCAGGAGAATGGCAGCATTTTAGCTACTGTCTGCCTGAGCCATTATCTGTTAGGACTGCTACAGTCCATAAGTCCATGGTAGGTTAAGGAAAAGCCAAGACTGCAGCGTCCTGCTATCCACTGAATCCTTTCACTACCTACAACCTCTAAGAAACAGGTTTATGGACCCTGTCTTCAGGTCACTGACATCAGATCCAGTGCCTTTGACTTTATGATGTTGACATACTTTTTAACATACATACAAAATGAAAGCTGGTCTCTGCAAACAAGTCTAGCTGATCTTAGATCAATAGTGGTAGGAGTCCAGAAATCACTGAAAAGGTTACCTAATTTCCAAGAAGTCCTCTAACTTATTGTTTGGAAATTGCTACTATTTAAAAATGTAAGTTAATGAATTTTTAAAGCAACTGCTGTGGATATTTATAAAACACAGCACTTTATTGATTTGAATGGAACTGAAGGCAAAAAGATAGACCAGTAATCTGAAAGCTGGTAAGTTCTAAAACTTCTACTTCTTTGCTGTTTTGGTCCTTCTTATTCACTTTCAATTCCTGGGGGCAACTTTGATGGTATTATATTTTCAGACATACTCTATGAAAATGAAAGAGAATAAATGTACATATATATGAAAACAAGGATCAACTGTAAGTTTCCAATAGTTCAGAACAGAAGATTATTACAGAGACCTGTAAAAAATTGTATTGCTTGAGTGAAGCCACAAATCTAACATAATCACATATTGTGCCTTTTTAAGGGTGTAGTACTAATGCTAAATGTATGGACTAATGATGTATGTTCTCTGCAACTCTACTATTTACTGAAAAAAGGTATAATTCAGTATTTTTCAATAGGGCTAAGTTCTCTATGTACAGAAGTGCCCCACTGATCTCAGCAGCATATGAATTAGTAGAGTGAAATTGGTCAGCTATCAAAGGGCAACACAGCTAAATGAAAAGAAAAACTGAAAAGTGAAATTTTAAACCAAGAAAATTGTACATTCAGTGATCAAGGAAAATAAGCTGGAAAAATATTCTTTATTATTTAATTTGGGCAAATAACTCTCTTTGATAACTAGAAATCAGAATGTGCCTGTTTGGGGATTTAGATTTCTACCTTACTTTGGGTTTCTGGATTTCCAGACTTTTACACATAAACTTTCAAAATGTGGAGGAAATAATCTCTAGATTACAAAGTATTTCTAGAAGAAAATTGGAAAATTTACAGAAAAGAAGTAGATCTGCTAGTGTTGCTCAGTTTTCAGCATTTAGAGAATACTTGTCCAGAGCTTCACTAATGAATGGGAGAAAGGACTCATTTTAATTCATCTAGGAAGAACTTTTTTGCCTACTGGAATTTTGAGGAAACAAAAATCATAATAAAAAATAAACAATCAAACAAGCAAAAAATCAAATATTCCTCTCAGCTTTGGAATGTCAGAAGTATAAGAAGTATAAGTAACATAAATCTTAAAGATTTCCTCAGGCATCTCAGAGCTGCAGGGGAAGCCTCTAGATGGCCCTACTGGGAAAAGAGGAATCCTGTACAGAAAAAAATTTATTCTTTCAGGAACTTAAGATAATTGAGCTGAAGATGCTACTGGTTCTCTTCAGAAGATAGCTTGCCCCTCAAACAAAATCACTTCAGAAATTCGCTGTCTCAAAAAAGAGCACTTCCATTTCAGAAAAACAGAACTTTTCCTACAAACTCTAGACAGTCTAACAATGTACATTTCTGAAAAGTCACATATGAGTCCCCAGCTTCAAAGATCTCTCTACACATCTGCTTAAGCGATCAAGGTCTATTAAATAGCATCAATTAAAAAGCCTGTATTTTATGGAAATTCAATTCCTGTCATAGCAGCAAGCAACACACTGTGCTAAATGGATGCCAGAATAAGCATTATTATCCTTTTCTATTTATATTTTCTTCAAGGACTCCCAAATGACTCATTCATATCAGTTATGTGTTGATAATTTTTTCTCACGCATCTGCCAAAAAGACCAAGCTATAGTATACTACTTTCACCCATCTAAGTCAACAGGTCTTAAAAATGTGATAATCAACAGCTCCCTTCCCTTCATCTTGATTTTGGCAGAGTGCACAGTCATGCTCCCTTTAATCTGCACAGAAGTCCATTAATGAGTGTTCTATTACTTTTGTTTTGTTTTCTGTAAAGCACTAACCCTTGGAGTTTTATAACTCTTATGCAATGAAGGTCAAAAGTATCACTCCCTCTTGCTGTGAAGAGGAATTAATTTAACTGAAAATATCTCCAATCTAAAAGAGCTTTTCTTTTCTGAATACAACTACTCTTGACATCTGAACTTGATAGCTATGCTTGTGTGGCAAGGTGTTCCCAAAGGAAAATTGTCCCTGAAAGCAAGAGGGAATATTATTATTGTTATGATATTGGAATTCTGGTTTATTTTGGAAGGTCTTACTGGAGAAAAGGACGAGCATGGCCTTTTCCTTTTTAGACTTATTCTTTGTGCAAATTATTCTTCAGTGCAAGTTACCACAGAAATGTTTTTCTTTCCCTGACAATGCTGACCAACACCAATTATCAGAATTTTCAAAAGAAAAGAAACCAGATAAGCCAAATGTGATAGGAATATTGTTCTAAGAGTCCGGTTTTTGGTTTTTTTTTTAAATTTATTTTGCAAAAGTATCAGGGAAACTTCTCAAAAGAGTCTAATTTCTGTATGTATCACTAAATTTAAAAAAACCCCAAAACTACAGGGAAATATTTTAATATGGTAAATCCAATGCTGCTACTAGAATCTCTGAGAAGCCTTGTTTGACATAATTCATGACAGAAAGATTATTTGATCATTACTTTATGAACAATATCAGAGGGACTGGTATGAAGCTGTCAAGACTTAGAGGAGAGGTGCTATCAGGCGATGAAACAGCTTTGCTTACGCACAAGAGCACTCCTTCTTCACTCCTTCCATAGATCTCTCTCCTTCAAATAACTGTGCAGCAAAAATGTAGCACTGCACCTGTTTTGATACAAATGAGAGAAAACAGTTCTGTGCACAAGACTTGGATGTAATTTCCTGATGCAAATTCAATCTCCAGTTATTGCCAGCTTGCAAGTTAAAATTCAGATCTTGAATATTACTTACAGCATCTACAAAGACACACAAAAATGTCTGGTTTGGGTTTCTTATTTTTCTCTGTGCATTTGCATTCCACGTAATAATCTCCTTCCAGTTCAGTTCTTAAAGAGAATATTATTCACTTAACAAAAACAATAGCAAAATAACTGCTCCTGGATGAACCCTAGCAGAACACTAGAATGACTCTGCAGCTTCTACTAAAACGGTGACAACAAATAACCACACCAAACAAGTTTTTCTTTTGTATCTCTTGGAATAATTAAATTCTGCTGTACATTATTTTAAAACTTAACAGAGGGATGTAACCTTGGCATCACTTCCATTGAAACCAAAACCCAGTTATAGTCAACGTATATTACACATATACGTCTATGTATGTAGATATATATGCATATCTATAGAAAAAGATATGCATATATGCAGATATGCTCACATATATGAGATATTTAGTATTCATTAATATATAGTATACATATATATTTTACATTCATATATAGACATACATATACATCTAGATATAGTAATATCTATACATTAATATTCTACAAATATTAAACTTTAGGAACAATAACAATCATCTTTCAAATGTATGAGAAATTCAAAAGGTAAGCACAGTTATGTTTTAATTTGCCCCAGTGTCTTGTAACTCATGGGCACATTTGAAATCAGACCGGCTTGCTTTACAACCACAGATAAATACAAACTCAACTACAAGGCTTCAGAACTGATATCTAAACATGTCAAAAAGTCTTGAGAAATCACTTTGTCCATGTAAGCATTAAAGGTGCTGTATGCTTCTAAACATAATTTATGTGATATAGTACAATGGATGTTCTGCCAGATGTTTTTACAAAGAATAGACAAAGACTTTATTACTAATTACTGTTTCTAATGGCATAAAACACTGCAGCAGGTGTCAGGTTTTTATATCACTTTGCTAGACGACTGTGTGATCTACGGTTTGGTCCCACACTTTGAATATAAAGCAAACTATATGTTCCCCTTTCCTATTCAGGAAGAAAAGCATGATTAGGTCTTGTCTTGCTTTTTCATGGTAGAGCTTTCCTATATGTGTACTTTCATTTCACAATTGCTGCACATTGACCCTAATCTGGAATCCTCATCCACCAAAAGAGTTCCTGTCACTGTTCTCAGGAAAAACTGTTGCAGTTCATAAGCAGATTGACAGCAACTTTAGGACAGAGAAAGGTTTAATTTGCACACTGATGCAAACCCAGGTAGAGACATTCATAACTTATTGCAGTAAACTGTAGAGGTTACAGCAAAACAAGGCAAACTTCTGGAGGAAGTAAAATTTCTTCAGAGGTGACATGAATATTATGAACCTCTGCTCCAATGTAAACTCCCATACCTATATGATGTATTGGTCTTTTTGCTAGGAATCACATGGTATAAATTTGTTCACTCACAATGTGCCGCAACATGACTGTGTCCATTCATGTGTATGTACATAAATGTTGCTGGTATAGCAGCAAAAATAGCCACAGTAAAAGATCACATCCTGAGCAGTAAGTTATTATCTTCTAAAATAATAATAATAATGAATATATAAGAAAACAATAAATAATATATAAAATATATGTAATGTAATAAATATAGACTAAAGTAATAAATAATTGGGTTTTTAAAACATCTTTTGTGGTTTTTTTAATAGATGATTCCCAAAATATATTTTATTACAGTCTTGAAATACAGAACTTATAGTTCAGTGCAGGTTAGAAGACTAGAGACTAGAAGTCACTCTTAGTTTTCTATCCAAGCCTTCAGAATGAATAATCTCAACATCTTCTTAGAGGGAAAAGAAATAATTTGGGGTGCCCCAAGACTTGTCTGCTCCAAGACAAACTCGTGATTGTATCCAAAAAGTGTTCACAAATACTTTGTTGCAACATTCGACCAAATTTTAATCATATTACTTCACTATCTAGACTGTAACATAAATTGGGAAATTAACTGAATTTTTACTCTATTCAAAGTAGATGCAGTTACTGGGAAAAGCTGTTAGAACTAAATAATATGTGTAATACCCAGAAACATCTAAAAATATTCATATTTATCTGAAAAATCCCAGTTCATTAACATTCATACTAATTACAGTTGAAAGGGCTTTCCAGAAAGAGTTAACAAGATATCATTGCACTTTTACACACAGAAAGATAGGACAGTGACTAGAACCTTCATGTGTGATAAAACAAATATCTTTTTTTGGCCATATCTTTTACTACCTTTTAACTTATAAATTACTTAAGAACATCATATGCATATCATATACATGCTCTTTCTATCCAGTCTGGAAAGAGAAAAAAGAAATATGCTTTGTTTTTTTCCTCCCATTTTCTCACCATCCTCTCACTAACTATCTGACAATGTACACTGGGGAAGAGCTAACACAAAAAGTATGCAATGGCTCTATGCTTACATTAAACATGTTTGCATTTAATTTCTTTCCCTGAACAGAAAAGAGGTGATTTTTTTCAGTGTTATACCTAGTGTGAGCTCTCACTTATGTTTGTGTGTGTGTGTGTATATATATATATATATATATATATATATACACACACACTAGTGAGAGGTCAGTGTGAGTGTCCTACAATAATTTTTATTGGTTTCTTTCCTAGGTTTAGCCGAGGAATTTGTAGGAGTACAGGTAACCACATGTTCTCCTGCATTTCAACTGTAGGAGTAGATGTCATTTTATTGGGCACATTGGTTTTACTTATGGTCCTTCTATGTGTTGGTGGCTGTCTGAAAAGTCAAATGTTTTTGTCTTCCAGAAATTCTGCAGTACTGTTGTTTTAAGACCTGGTCTTAAGTTTTAAGACTTTAAGTTTTAAGACAAAGTTTTAAGATATTTTTGTTTGGGGGTCTGCAAAAGCTAAGACAGTTTTGAGAAAATCCCATAATCACAAAATTAAATAATAAGTCAAAGATTTGTTGCGATTGAAAGAGATAGTGTTAATGTATTTTAATGCAATGTTGATGCTTGGAGATAGGTTTTAATTACAATAGTGTTCCAGCATATATTCCTGTATCTCTTCAATTTCTACAATCATAAAATGTAGTTATCAGCTCATAAGAATGAAATTGTGATAAACAGCTTTGACATTGTTAGTTACACTGTGCAGCCTTACAACCTCATTTGTCAGTCAGGCATTCAGACACTTGAGGGACAATAGAGAGCACGTGGCTGATTCAGCACTCTGGGATAGGGATCAGATTATGCTTCCTCAGAATCAACAAAGATGAGTTTGAAGATAAGGTGACCAACGAAAAAACTCTCTAGCCAAGATTTTAAAAATGCTGGTTTTTAATATTTTCTTTTTTTGCCTCTTATGCATGACACTGTCCCTGAGAGGCCCCTGGATAGTGTGTGAATGCATGTATTTGTGTGCCTTCCTCTGCCAAGATCATTGTTGTTGTGAAAGATCCCTCAAATGCAGGAACATAAGTTCTATTTCTTTGCCTCTCCTTTGCCATGTTACTGCACTGCTAAGACAATGTCTAGGCATGATCCCTAGCATTGCCTAAAACAGGCAAGTCACATTTAAGAAAGCAGAGGTATAAATGGCAACATAAGGAAAAGAGAACAGAGCACCTCTTCTAACTACCTCAAAAGGATCAGGAAAGAAATGCCCTGTCTTCAGAAACTCTTTAAAGGTAAAGGAAATTCTGTTCAGTTCAGGTCTTCTGCAACATTCCCCGTTTGTCATGTGCAGCAATAAGCCAGTCCAACAGAGATGGAAGGAATCACAATGACAAGGGGAAATATTGCTGAAATAGAAAAATTCAATACAAGAGTCAATGTAAAGATAAGATAGAGGGCAAAGCAACAGATTGTACATTACGTCATTTGTCTTCTACTGTTTGTTGCTTTTTTTCCTTTCCTTTTACTTGCAGCTGTGTCTGTTTTCCTATTTTTACTCAAGTCAATCATAGCAGAGTCTCAAACAGATGTGCAGAGAAATAATATGATAGTAAAATTTTACAAGCATGATTCATTTTTGGCTTGCAATTTTTAGATGAAGAAATGTCTTGTGTATTTACAGAAAATATGGCACACGTCTTGTCAAGAAGTATAAAAATCCATTTTGTTTTGCTTGAAGAAAGATTATGCATAGACTTCACAATTTGCCCATCTCAGTTCCCAACAGCTACGGTATTTAAGATCATTCATATGGAATATCTTTTAATGAGACTATGAGATAAAGAAAGATATTATCAAGTCAAAATCTGCTGTTGGTTATTCCTCTTCAACAGTATTTTTTCCTGGTACTTATTTGGAAGAGAAATTGAAAGTGAAATTGATAGATGCCCTTAACAATAGAAGCACTTAGAGCTGGCTGAATAACAGAAATCTCATTTGTGAGTTAAAGGGCTGAGTTAGATTTCCTGTGACTGCAGTGATCATGCCCTGAATGATTTCAAAGACTGGACATGTACATAAAATACACTGGTGAAAATGTTCATGGACCTCAAAGACTTCACTGGCACCACTGGAAAAACAGTAGGGTTGTGCTGGGTGAAGTCAAGGTCTTTATTTAACCATAAGAAACAGTAAGCCTGTGTCTGTGGAAACACAAAAATAAGCCAAACTTATATGATGCTTTTGTCTACTACTCTTTGAAGTCTAACTATTTTGGGGTCAGATATTTTGTGAATTGTTTGTTTCTTCTACACATCTCAACATCCTGGAGGATTCAAGGACCTTTTCTTATCTCTACTTGAAATTTCAGTGCTCTGCTATGAAGGTAAAAGAACCCAACTCTTCTTGTGTTCCTTAAAACCTATTTCCTACTGGCTTTGTTTGATGGTTTTTCAGAAGAAGATGCAACAACGATGTGTGATTCCTTTTCTCTAATTTTGCTGTTATTAGTTAAATAATAAAAAACAGAAGGAATGCTTTGTGATACAGGTAGATAATAAAAAACCACAAATAAACAGTGGAATATTGTGAGAAAGAGATCTAAGTGTCTCCAAATAATGTACTTAATCTCTTGTAGATGGCCTTAAACAACTAGTATTTTTGAAAAGAAATATAGCTGCTTCACACCTTGTGGAATAAAGCGGCAACACTGTGGTAAACCCCTGTGATGAGTATTTCAAATGCTTCAGATCAGCGACACAACTATGATGAACCCTCACATGGTTCATCAGCCTCAATATCGAGACCAGTTAAAAAGGTGAAAGAAACAGAAGGGGGATTTAATCACATCCCCTCTTTTCCCCAGTCTTGAATTTCTGTCTTATTGTTGCATGAGCCTATCAACAGCTGCCATCAATTAAAATAGTCCTTTATAAGCATCTAGAATTTTAAAAATGCCAAGCTTCAAATTAAGACTAAATAACAAGAAAATGCAATCAGTTAAAAATTCTGATAGTGTTTTATCGCAGGTATTTTCTCCAAAATGAAAATACTTTTAAGCAAATAATTTTTCAGGAAGATTTAAAGCTTACCAGACCCCACAGATAATTCTGAGGAGTTAAAACCAAATGTCATAACACCAAAGTAATAGTCAGAATTTCCAAACATTAAAAAAAATATATTTCTTTTGTTTTATTGGAAAAAAACATGTAATGCATAGAACATAGGAAGATTGATAATAATTACTATAGTACGCTGATAAGAAAAGAAAAGCAATCCATTCTTTGATGTCAGAGTGGATGTGTGGATCTCTAGATGGAGTATTCTCTGAAAATACAAAAGCAATATAATTCTAGAAGTCATGTGGTAGCACAATGAATGTGTAAATAAGGATAATAAACTGTCTTATCTGTTTTGGAGAATAGCAATATCTTGTATTCATATTTTTTAAAAAATAATGGAATTATTTTTTAATCAGTAATTAATAAGAATTTGTATCTGTGAGTATGCAAATAGTACAATAAACCAGCAGTATAAATTTGAATAAAAAATATAACTCTCAAATTATGTTATGAAACAATACCTGTCCACTGCTATTTGAATAGCAGATCACAATGTGAATAAATAATGAAAAACAGTTAATTAAATGCATTTTTTGAGAATTGATGTGTTTGACTAATCCTTTGTCATATCACAGATTGTTCAAACGTTTCTCTCTTCAAGAAATAATGGTGTATAATTTTGGTGTTATTTGAGGAGGAAGGAGTGACTCTTCCTAAAAACTGAACAGGATGATCCCTTGATCTCTAGTTACCTCCTCATTTTCATCTTGCATTGCCAGCAAAATGCCAGCTGCAAAACCTATTTTGCATCTAGTTGTGATTTCAGAATTAAATGCAATGCAATTAGTTCCTTTTATATGTTTGGTAATCTTGTTAAGATAACTCATTAGGTATCTTGGCAATTGGAAATTACTAGGTTTCAGAACATGTGCATTTCCCTAGTGAATACCAATTATTCCTAAATGAGGCAATTGTTCTTTAAAGGAAAGGGAGAAGTGAGTTCCAAAAAGTTTTCTGAGTTTATGTATTTCTCTAACTTGCAAGGAATAGAATATAAAACACACAAAAAACTTTCTACCTTGGTTTATCTGAGGAACCAGGTCCTCATTTTGCATTTGTTGTCTCTTTTCCTGCAATTCCGGCTGAATTACCATTTGCTTGTGGATTACCAAACTCAAGCATCTTCAAATTTTGTCTCTAGGAATAACAATGAGGCACATAATTTCTTTTTCTCTTATGTGATTTCAGTCTCTCCAGTTGAATTCATTACAGCTAAAGTAACACTGTTCTTGATTTCGTGACCAAAGTAAGGAGTCTAATGTTTTTTTGTTGTTGCAGAACAGGAAATAGTAGTCACCAAACTTTTTAAGATCAAAAGTAATCAGAAATTATGCACAAGCACACACTACTGAGAACACCACAGTATATCTGTGACATGTAGTACAAACTTACATAGCAAAAATTATACTTGTGAGCTCTGTTCTTCCTTTCTTCACTTCTGCTGCGTAACCTGCATTCTATTTTCCTCTCACAGAGCTTTTGAGAATCACTACCACTCTGCAACCATTGCAAAGCCATTTTCATAAAAATCTGTGAAAGAAACAAAACCTTTGAATCTGGGGCATATGTGGACTCCTAAGCAAAAAGCTTTAGGAGTCAAAAACTGGAATTTGGAAGCTATTTGGAGTTTAGGTTAGACATAAATTGCAAAATCTTAATCCTTTATCAAAGGTTATACTGTCATTTTCAAACGAGGATGGATTTTTATATTTAAGCAAATACAGTACCAAAGATATTTTTCATTTGCATATAAAGGAAATTTGATCATGGGATGGTACTTCTCAAAAATGCTTAAAAGAAAAACCATACATTGATCTGGCCAGGCACTATTATCCCAGTGTCATGCAGCTTCACAACTTTAAAGAAGAGTTGATATGAGGTATGTGTCAGCAAATCTCAGTAGATCACTGGTGTCTCATAGATGTATGATAGAAATGATTTAATGTGGCTTCAAAGCCGACATTGTTTTGATTTTTTTCAAATTTCTTTCTTCCATAAAGGCTTTTATTGTCATTCATTAAACGGTGCTAACTTCTATTACTGCAGTTTGGCTGTTGAAATACAGTGGCTACAGTGCATTGCTCTAAAACAAAACTAATGGTATCCATTCTTATGTGGGTGGCAAAACACTTTAATCCATAAAAATAGCAATGTAATAGAAAATGTGCCACAAAATATATAGTATTGAAGATTATGTTTTTGAATAAAAATTGTCTAAATTAAAAGAAAATCAGTGGAGCTTTAAAATCATTATGAATGGAATAAAGAGATACCATTCTGGACAGGATTTTACAATTTTTACTTTCAAAGGTTCAGGGAAAAAAGGCTTGAATAGTTTTGAACAAAGTGAAACCTTTCTATTCATTGATGAACTGCTGAAATTTTGCTTGGTCTCAAGCTGCATAGATCAGTAGGATACACAGCCTATGCCCACTGTGTTTGAAAACAGTTCTCCATGTGCCAAAACATGTGTCTCACACATTTGATCATTCGAAAATGGCAAAGTAAAAGAAAAGGAGGAAGAAGATGGATGTACCTCTCACTGATCTGCTCTAGAAAGAAGCACTCCTTTGTGGTACAGACATATCCAAAAATTTTTTTGTGAGTGTGGGGTGGCAGAGTCAAGCTCTGGCTGTGCTGCTTAAGGTACAAGTTAATTTATGATCTATCACTTTGTATTGTCTGCTGTACTGACTGCTTTTATTCTCAAGTGTTCCTGCTTCTGCCAGAACCAGCTTTACAGTAATAAAAACTTAACACACACCTCCCAATAAGGTGCTCATAAAGCCTTTAATTAAGTCAGTCTGACTCTGCCACTTCCATTACTCTATTGAAACTTGCTGTTTCAATATAATAAGCTTTGTTTTTTGATTATTCTTTTTTGCAGCCATATGTAATGATGTCAAAAAAATTATCATTAATGTGTTTTATCTCTCTCCAATGTCTTTTGTGAGGCTCGATCTGAGAAAAACCTTGAAAGATTCTTGTGCCAATCTAATTGCCCTGAATGCCTCATGCACCAACAGCTGGTTAAATCAGCTCATGATGCTACTGAACTTAAATTTAACAGATGAGAAAATTAGTCATAAGTCTTAAATTTACTGATAATTCTGCAAAAATGGCTAAGGTATGTTGTATGCAACTTCATGCACTATGCCTCACTGACCTTTATTATGAAGTGACTTTTTTAAACCCAGGCAGAAATTGTGTGCTCTATCAGCACACAATTCCACTCAGTGTAGAATCAGATTAAATTAAATGAGTAAGATGCTTATAAATTCTATTCAGTCTAACTGTACTTTAAATGAATTGTCTAAAATTTGTATCTATACCTGGGAATATACATTATTGTTATTAAATGTGCTTAGTAAGTTAAGCAAGTTCTTTTATAATTAATAAGCATTTAGTGGCATTGATTTTTATAGCTTGTTTTTTTAACTCCTTATCAGTATTGAGCAGATGGGACATAACTATGAAAAATTGTATTTTAAATGTAATTACTATACTTGAATTATATTTGAAAAATTTTGTTCAGTGAAGCATTTACAAATACAATTTTACTTCCAGATGGAGTCTCAAAGTTAAGGTATTTTTCTGTTAATAACAATGTCTCTAGCACATAAGAGAAAACAAAAAAATAAAAACCATATAAAATATATATATAGCTTTTTAAAAAAAAGCTCTACTTAAGATGGCATTTTGCAATAAAATGTTTGATTGATTCTCTATTTAGTATTTAACAAATCCTTTTCTAAAACCACCTTAACAATATTGTACAAAGAATGATTTTTGATTGAAATTTTGGATTACAACAAAGCAAAACAGTTTGTCCATTGTGATTTGTATACTTAAAGCATAATCTTTCAATATTACATGTCCTTCTGTACTCTTTGATATCTAGTCTGGAGAGGGGAGATTCAGATTTTCTGTATAACCTATTTTTATGAAAAAAACATGTATAAGTAGGAAGTGAATCAATAAGAATTGGACCAGAGCTTATGGATGGAAACCTCTGGACAATAAACCCACACAGGAGATGTCTGCATAAGTGGGATTGACATGCCACACGGCAACCATCTTCCAGTTACTTGTCCTTTAGAAACCTATTCTGTTTATTCATAAATCTTTAGGGAAAATTGTTCTTCACTGAAGAGGAAATCAAGCCCTTGAACACAAATGTAAATAGTAAAAAAAGATTACTGGGACACCTGTGATATGTTTTAGAGCACAAACCATCTGTTCCCCCATCTTAAATCTCAAATTCACCTACTACCTTGTAAAAATACAAGCTGGCTTGTGTTTCCTAGAATTCCCTTCTTGTGGTTGCTGAAGCAAGTGTCTGTACATGGATTTAGTGTTCTTGCTTTTTGAGGGACAAGCACTGGCACATATTTAGTTTCTCTCTCCTTTAATCTCTTTTGCTGTTTCTTGAAATGTAAAGCTAAGCTCTAAAGGGCCCATTCATCATTGTCTCACAGTGCTGCAGCTGATCACACCTGTGTCTCACAGATATGAACTGTGACCAAATCAAAATAACACTGTTTCACACACTGCACCCGTGTAAGTGGGCAAAAATGGGAAAGATGAATTGTGCCTTAGTAAGATGACAATTTTATAATAATGCAGTGATGAAAAATAAAACAAAGGAAAAGAAAAATGGGAAAAGAAATTAAAAGGAAAGGAAAAGAAGGGAAATAAGAGAAAAGGGAAGAGGGAAAGAAAGAGGAGGGGAAAGAGGAGAGAAGAGAGGGGAGAGATGAGAGAAGAGAGGAGGGGGAAGGGAAGGGAAGGGAAGGGAAGGGAAGGGAAGGGAAGGGAAGGGAAGGGAAGGGAAGGGAAGGGAAGGGAAGGGAAGGGAAGGGAAGGGAAGGGAAGGGAAGGGAAGGGAAGGGAAGGGAAGGGGAAAGGCGAACTTCTCTCTGAGGTTATGTAACTATTCTCAGAAAATGAAATAATAATGCGAAGGCTTCGGCCATCAAAGAAAAAAGCTGGTAGTGGGAACTATTGCAAACACTTGTTCTAGAGAGAGTGGCAAGTTCTCTTGAAATCCAGAAGGAATTAAGTCAAATGGAGGAGGAGAACAATGAATCTCAACAGTTTATTTAATTCTTCCTTTATAAAATATAATCTCTATCCCTAAATTATATTCACTTTTCTTAGAGAGTATTGATAATATCTAAGGTTTGATAAAATACCCCAGAGGACTGTCACAAGTGTATATTTATTTATCTTTTTAAAACATATTCATATTTATGAGGCAATAAACATATTTGAAACAAGCAGATTATATAGACAGGCAGTTAATTTGACGTTTTCCTTAATACAGATGTGTTCATATGTTTTCCTCTTTTTTTTTTCTCCTTTGTGGCTTTTAGACTTTTCTTTTCTCAAATTCTCTCTGCCTCAAACCTATGCACAGCTCCACAAAAATTTAGAGATTTGTTTTTTTGTGGACAGAGTTTGGGTTTCCATTGGGTGGTTTTTTGTTGTGGTTTTTTTTTTTTGTTTGTTTGGTTGGTTTTGGTTTGGATTTTTTTGCTTTCTAGTAGTTTCTTAGTGTTCCAGGGTCCAAAATGAATGATCCATGTGGGAATGGAGAGTGACAAACCCTTACATACAAATATCTTTTCTATCTTTCTGCATAAAAAATGCTAGATTGATTTTCATGGGAGTAAAGACAGGAATAGTTCTGAGCTCAACAGAAAGCTGTCAGGCTGCAGCTGAGCATGGCTTGTTGTCTTTAGGCCTTCTGCTGTTTATAGACTGGGAAAAGGTCTGATATCTTTTTCTGTGCTTTGTAGCATCATGATCACTCACTGCAAAGTTCCTTCTGTGAATTACCAAGTAGACTACCAATGACTTGTGATTAGTGACCATTTCCTTGTTCTCCATTCAAGGACGGATTTCTGTGTCAACATTTCAGAGGGCTCAGCCAAAATAATAAACAACCTCTGTATTACTTGACCCACCCAAGTTGCTGTTGAGGAGGGGGAAAATGCTGTGTTATGCTCTTGGGCACTACATCTCAACAAAAACACAGTAAAAAATATCTTCCAAAGGATTTCTGCTTTTATTGATGGGAAAACCTGTGCTCCATAGCCCTCCCAATATGTGGTTCTTCACCATAAACAAAGCCTCCAGTCTGCTGTACCACTGCAGCTCTGCTTATTTTCAAAACATAGATTTCATAGACACTGAAAGAGTTTCTCTTGAAGAGGAGAGATAAGGAGTCAGAATCTGGATGCCATTTCATAGCAAAACCCCCACCTCCCTTGCTTCTTTGGAAAGCCCTTAGTACTGCCATGGTGTATATGCGAGGGGTTAAGATAGAGCCCAATTTTTATGTATAGGGCTATTCAGAACAGCAAAAGGAGGAGGTTGCCACACAATACAGGGCTGTCTATTCTTGCAGAGAAAATGAAGCAGCAGCAAGGTTGTTTCAAAAGAAGGATGTGCAGCACAGCTGACTTTGTCACTGCTCAGCAAAGAAAATCCACTGTAAACGAGAGCAATACAGACTCTCCTTTGGCAGCTTTTCCAGCTGCTGCTGGAATTCTGAAAAAATGGAGATGAGAAAAAAAGTATCTGAGTTACCCAGGAATACCAAGGTGTTTGAAAACATGAAAGCTATATTCATGTGTGATCTTTTAGGCAGCAAAGCTATTTTTCTAGGGCTGGTAGAGATACTCCAGGGACTTTTTCTTTGAAATGTTTGAAATTAAATTCGAAAGGTTTTATACATGCTGGTACTAAGACTGTGTAATATGCTTAACTTCAAAAATAGCTGGACATAGGGTACTCTTCTATATCTTGAAAATAATTTAAGAAGTAAAAAGCAAGAAATAAACAGTGAGTTTTTATTTGTCTTTAAGAAACTGGTAAGGAGTTGAGAAGATTAGCTGGCATGCCTTGACAAAGCTGATTGACTACAAGCAGCTTCTTCCTACAGGTTCAGCAGCCTTGTGAGCCCCTATGCAAGTGATAAACTGGCATCAAGGGGATTTGTCCAGGTGTGCTATAGGCAAATGGAGTCTATACCTTTTTAATAATGTTCAGGTCAGCAGCTTATAAGTCACAGATCAATCAAAAGAACTTAGGTGTCTTGCAAAAGTTACATCCTAAAAGTAGCAAAAGCAAATGTACAAAAGAAAATGTAGTGGAAAGTTGAAAGTCACACAACAAAGTCCAGCCACACATTCAGCAAGACACACACAGGGAAACAGCTTCTTACGGTTCAGCTGTTCATGTTCTACCAGCAGATGCTTATCTCCTCTTCTTTATGGTTTACTACACAGTGACTCAACTAAGAGCAGCATTTGACTCAAATTCTGGATGAAAGATTAGATTCTAACCCAATAAAATTTTCTTCTAAAGACACAGTTTACTGGTGCAGTGTCTATAAAGAGGCTTGTCTGCTTTACGTTTTTCTGGTCCAATAGGAAAAATCATTTTTGCCAAGGATTTAAACTTCCATGTTGCCCTTAAAGCCATTTAGCTCAGTCATACCCTGATGCCATTTTTTTTCTCTAGCCATTATAAATTACAATAATATTATTGCAAAGCAATTTTTAAAACATTGTTTCACACTCTTTGTGTTACAGCAGCTTTCAGATATGTCTATCCAATTGCTCAAATTTTGGTTTACAAACCAAACAGATAAAAGGAAAACAGAAATAATTAAAAATCCAGGCTATAATCTTTTTTTGAATGTTTATTTTAAATAGTTTCAAAAGCATTTGCAGTAGTCAAAGGTAAGGTATTAGTTAATAAGCAAGGTATTAGTTAATGTGAACTCCTGTGGTAAAGCTCAAAGTTATATTTCATTTAGGCCTTAAGACACTACTTTGTCCATTTATTCAGTGTCTTCCCTAAAGTGTAATGACTTACTAAATGTCAGAGTAGACAGAATCAGGGAATATCTCAGTCAGCAGCTCCTAAATCAACAACTAATTAGAAATTTAGAATGCATCTTATTTGCATGTGCAAATTTCAGCTACTGGAAACGTATTGGGGCTGTTCCAAAATCCTTTAAGCAGCAGTTACTGTGGTTACAATCAATGGACAATTAATCTTCTATTATTGCTTTAATATTTCATGTTTAAAATCTAAATCTAAACACATGGTAAAAATCTTTAATAAAGTATATTTTAAGAAATCTTTCTTATTAAATATTTTAATGCTCTATGTCTTATAATCATCTTCTTTGAGATCATAATCTTATAATCTCAAATTTTTGAGTTTGGAAATGGAAACAGTGTTGCTATTTCTACAAGATGAAGCAAGATAAGGAAATATTCTCTCCTCACTGAAATTTCTGTATTCTTAAAGCATCCTTTTGTGATTTTTCTGCATTTTGCATCATGTACTAGAATACAAACAAATGTACATAACATCACTGAAGCCGATTACTGAAATTGCTTCTTTGTCAGTGGACCTATGGATAAAACAAGTCCCAGCTTGATCCATGACAAATTCAAATATAAAAAAGATATCTTGTGAAGAGTTAGCCCAGATATCATTAATGGAGAGGAAAGAACATACAGGTTTCTTCTCTGTCTGCTTAATCTCTCATCCCTTTTTTTACTTCTCTTTATTAACCTACCCAGAATATTCGTCTAAACTCTGCATGTACCTCTTCCTCCATGTGTTCGAGAACTTATCTCCACCCTTCCAAATTCCTCTCATTCCCACACACTTAGTTTCCTGAGGCAAACATCCTTTGTTTCTACATCCATACTACTCCAGCAACACTTGCAAGAAGTCAAATTATTATCTTTGCTACTGCAGCAACTGTAGAGAAAGCTTCATGTGGAATTCTGAGAAAATTGAAAAAAAAATTAAAAGATAAATGCCTTAGAGAGGATGCTCACTGAAAATCATTTTAAGAGAGTCCAATATTTTTATGTGACATCTCTTGCAAAAATCCCAACTTTTCCATTCCAAAGAATATTTCCCATTTAAAATCAACTTGCATTTAAAAAAATCAAATAGATCTGTTTCCAAAGAATCAAATTAAATTAAGTTCACTATTTGTCATTCCTGTCACCCTTGTTAATTGCAAATTTAGGTACAGGCAAGCTCCAAAGAACAATTTTTCTGGCTTGTAGCCTTTTTCTAGGTCACATATTGGCATGACCCATGTGCTAAACTTGTCACCACTCCAAATCAGTCAATCAACTTCTTAACAGTTTCCTTCTGTTTCTCATCCTTTTTAGCCAGCTCTATACCCCTTTCCTTTAAACTGTGTCCTTACCTGATATATGCACAAAGCACCTGGTTTTGGCCCAGTACAGAAGAAAGAACTGAAATCCTAGGCTGATTTCTTGTAGAGTTTTCAAGTAGTTGTTTTTGTAATACAAAACCATGATGTCTTTTCCATTTAACAGACTACAAGAGTTTTGACTGAACATAAGTTTTGCATTATCAGCATTTTATGCAATTTTTAAGACATTGTGGTATAAATAGTTCTTTTATCATTTTAAGTGCTAATTTAAGAAATAAAAGGTTAAATTTTCTTTCTAAAGGCATAACTTTCTATCGTGCTAGAGGTACCGTTTTTCTAATTAGCAGATGCTAGAATTTTTCTATAGAATTGCTCTGTAGTATACCTTACACTTTAACAAGGAGCTGTTTATGTATTTCAGTGATAATAAATAAAGCAATTTAATAAAGTACAGCAGTAATTTCTCCCGTTCCTAGTGGGGTTCCAAAGTGTTCCATTTTAGGCCAGGTTATCTCCAACATTTTCATAAACAACTTGGACACAGGACATGAAAGTTGAGTAATTTTGCCAGTGATACTAAATTGGGAGGAGCTGTTGACTCCCTCGAGGGCAGGGAGGCCCTGCACAGAGATCATGACAAAGTAGATGACTGGGCAATAACCAACAGCATCAAGTTTAACACAGAAAGTGTTGCATTCTACACCTGGGGTGAGGCAATTCGGGATGTACAGATAGAGCTGGGAATGAGAAACTGAAGACCAGCCCCAGAGTTGGGAATGAGAAACTGAAGACCAGCCCCACAGAAAGGCACCTGGGGGTGCTCATGGATGGCAAGTTGAACATGAGTCAGCAGCACCCTGGCAGCCAGGAGGGCCACCCATGTCCTGGGGAGCACCAGGCACAGCAAAGCAAGCCATGCAAGGGAGGGGATTGTCCTGCTCTGCTCCTCTCTGTACTGGGGTGCAGAGGCCTCACTCTGAGAGCTGGAGGCAGTTTTGGGTGCCGCAATGTAAGATATAACACTATATGAAAATGTCCAAAGGAGAGCTACAAGGATGGTGAAAGGTCTAGAGATGATCTTATGAGAAGCTGAGGTCACTTGGTCTGCTCAGCCTGGAGAAGAGGAGACTGAGGGGAGACCTCACTGCAGTGTCAATTTCCTTAGGAGAGGAAGAGGAGGGGCAGAGGGAAGATCTTCTCTGTGGTCACCAGTGGCAGAACCCAAGGGAATGGCCAGAAGTTGTGCCAGTGGAGGTTTAGGTTGGGTATTAGGAAAAGGTTTTTCACCTGAATAAGTAACTGGGGACTGGAACAGGCTCCCCAGGGAAGGGATTACCTATTTGTGTTCCCCCAGAATATACAGTATTGTGGCTATGTAGGTTGAAATACTTTCAAATGAGGAAAAGAACTGAATCTGGATTCCTCACTTTGGGCTTTTTCTACTCCAAGAGAGGAGTATTATTACTACCAACTTTTTATATATTTACCTTACTATTGTTTCAGGACATCAAGTGTCCCAAAAATGTTTTATACCTGGAAAACTGTACATCTTTAAGATTTTTTTATTTTAATTTTATTTTTAATTTAAATAGTCCAAGTAACCTCTTTTTATTTAAAATTGATCAAAACTTGTTCTTGTTTTGAATCATACTTTTCAACATAGACTCCTTAGTTGCCTTAGATGTTTTGGATATCTGATCCTACTTCTCATTAGTTTTGTTCATCCTCCAGCCCTGTTATTTTTTTAATCCCTCGTTCTGCACCAGGTGTATCTTTAGTGCATGTGTTTGGTTTTTCCTGACCATAGTATCTATCTCTGTTCCCCACACTTGACTCCATCCTTGCTTTAATCATTGAACCTAACCATCCACAACCTAGTCCTGTTTCCTTTAGAGCTTTAGTTCCACCTCCAACAAAGTGAGAAAAGATTGTTATCTCCATCCATTCTAAGGGAATGTGCACAGAGTTAGAATTTGGTCTGGATTCAGGTACCTGTGAACTTTTAAACTTTCAGTAAGGGCTTAAAACTTTTTCATTTCATTTCATTCCTCATTCTTTTATCCTTTAGATTCTTACTATGATAATCAAATTATGAAAACAGTGACACATCTTTCCACACTGTCTGTCAAATCTGGGGAACAGTTATAGGGATAATTCTTTCTGTGTTAAAATCTACTGGAATAGCTGCTGTTCACCAGTGACACCAGTTTAGCCAAGAGAAGCTTTGGTATGCTTAACTTCCAGCCAATAAAAAAAGGAAAAGAAAAGAAAAGAAAACAAAAACAAACAAACAAACAAAAAAACCAAAAAACAAACAAACAAAAAAAAACAAACCCAAAAACAAAAAAAACAAGTCAGTGAGATTATTTTTCATTCAAAACGGATCAAATTATTTGAAGTTTCTGATGAGGGGGATTATATGAACAACCTATTCATAGAATAGTCAATGGAAAAAAAATGCTAGATTCAAAGCAAAGTTTGGCAGTGAGATTTCAGGTTTACTTTGAGAAATTTCACTGAAAAGCAATAAGTGACTATGGAAAGGAGCAAGTCTTGCAATAGCATCTTAGTACTTCTCGGAAGAAATTTCTCATATACCTCAGAATCATTTAAGGTGGAAAATGTGCTTAACATCAGGTCCAGCTGTTACCCCAGCATGACCAAGTCCACCACTAAACCAGGTCTCTGACTGCCACATCTACACGACTTTTAAATGTACCCCGGGGTTGTGATTCTACCACTCGCCTAGGCAGCCTGTTCTAACATTTCTGTAGTAAGCTGGTGTTGGCTAAAAACCAGGTGCCTGCCAAACTGCTCTGTCATTTCATTCTCCTCAGCAGGCCAGGGTGAGGGAAAACAAGACAGAAAAAAAGATTTATTTTCCCTCCCATCAGCAGCAATTTCCAGGCACTTCCCACAATTTCCAGGGAGCAGGGCTCCATGACAGAGGTTCTTCCAGAAGACAAACCTTGTAATACTTAATGCAACCCTCCCCATGCACACAATTTCTGTTATCTTTTATTGATCAGCAGACATCATAGGGTATGTAATACCCCTTTAGACTGCTTGAGTCAGCTGTTCTGGCTCTGTTGCCTCCCAGGTTCTTGCTCATCCTCAGCCTACCGGTCAGAGGGGAATGCACTGATGCCGTGGTGGCCCTGCCCAGTAGTAGCCAAAACACTGGTGTGTTTTCAGTTCCTCACTAGCTACCAATATAAACCAATAAAACCTCCTTTCAAGTAGTTGTAGACAGTGAGAAGGTCTCCCCTGAGCTTCCTTTTCTTCAGACTAAACAATACCATTGCCCCAAGCTGCACCATGTGAGAGTTGTGTTTAAGACCCTTCACCATTTTAATTGACCTTTTTTGGACATCTTCTCAGTTTCTTTATCTTCCTTTTTTTCCAAGGTGCTGGCACTCTGCCTGTCCCCCTGATAGCCAGTGTCCCTCTGGGATCGGTGGGATGCTCACAACATCTTTACCAAAACATCCTGAAGAGCCACAGTTGCTGAGACAGGAACTTGAGTGTTCACTGTAGATCCCAGTAGGACACCCAAAACTGTCCATGAGGTTGTTGGCCCAAAATAAAGATTGAAGAAAGATTATAACACTGAAGAGAAAGTTGGCCACCACCCAGGTTAGACCTAGAAATAGAAAAGGGGTATTTTTAAACAGAAAAGGAGTCAGCTTGAAAGAAGCATAAAAGAAGTGCAACTATTGGTAACTGTGCAAAAAAACCTTGCAGTGGAAATGACAGCAGTCAATGCCAGGCTTACCATGGCCAGAAATTGTTCTGGGGTACCACAGTCACTCCAAGGTCAGACAGAGCAGCCTCTCTGTTGTATGCCATGAGCAGCCTGTGGGGTGGATGACAGTATGAGGTGCAATGTCCAGGGATGTGGCACATGTGATCCTTGCTGCATGGGGGTAGCAACTGAAGGGAGAAGCATAGATGCACTTAAAACTTCCCACCGGAGAGCTGTGCAGCTTGGGAGGGTGGTACTTGTCACTGATATTTTCCCCTCTGTGATAGGGGTGCATTAAACTTGGGGCAGGGGATGTGGATGCAATTCCAGTTTTCTAGAATTGATGACAGAAAGCTGTTCAGAAATGTGCAGATGTATACTTACATTTAGTAAGTGACTATCATAGTGATGTATCTGTTGAGTTGCTGGTATAGGTACTAAATGCATAGATCACTAATTGCTGCTAAATTACATCATGTAACAAATAAAGTCACTTTTATCCTGATCTGATTTAATCTATGCAAGCTTAGTCTGCAAAAAAATCCAAAAGAAATAATGTTTATTTAAGGATTTGCATAGAAGAAAGTTACCAGAACTAAAGAGAGGACTTTTTTCATCATCTGGTCACTGATTGCTGAATACTTGTGAAATGTCCTTCAAAAGAACACAAAACCCAAATTCATCAAACTCACAAAAGCAATTTAAATACTACCAAAAGAAAAATAGTCCTTGTTGCTCAAAATTGCAGATAGATAAGAAGTTATGAAATGAGTAACATGAAGAAAGAAAAACAGTCATCAAAAGTATTGGTGAAAGGAACAAAGGATAGAAAGCATGTCTGTGTAGAAGATTTCCATTATTTAGGTAGTGCTATAGAGGTTTCTTTCTTTTATTTTTAAATTTCTTAACTCCGTTAACACTTTCTTGTAACAGCTGTATAATTTCCTATTATTTGGGAGAGGGGAGAGGGAGGGAATGAAGAAATATTTCATATCTCTGAGAGGTCTCTTACATAAAGCTTGACAAATATGTTATTCCTAGATTACCTAAATATAAAACCAACAAACACAGTTACACCTTTACTACATGCTGCTGGAAAGGACTTATCCAAAGACTGTATTAATTATCATTCTCTTTTTTTCTGAATTACTCAAATAACTGAGCCGTGATATTCTTTGGTCAATGTTTGCTGTGAGAACTCTCAAGGAGTTGAGAAAAAGGAAAAAAAAAATCAGTGTCTTGTATGGCAAACACAGTTCATAAGTATTTTTACTTAGAAAAAAACAGGAAATCATTTTTCTACACTTAATTCTTCTGTAACATCAGTCATCTATTAAATAACAAAAACCACAGTCCTAAGAATATTACACAAAAAGAATATGAGGTTGTGGACTTGTGGCAAAAAAAACAACAAAACAAACCATCAGAGATGGTTGGAGCTTTTGCCTCCATTTTATTTTAAAGTTTTTTCTGCATTTAGTCATGCAATTAGTCAAAACCAATTTAGAGTAAGGAATTAAACTGCTGGTGGGGGTTAAGTCTTTCAATGTCCAGCTAATGATATCTGCATTCCAGTTAAATAGCCTCAACTATTGACAAAACAATACAGGTGATGGTGTTTGTATTTTGTTGATGGTGCATATTTGAAAGCTAGCTCACTTTTCAGACAGGAGGAGTATAATTACTTTCAGATCAACAGTGAAAGAAATATGAAAACATATCTAGATACAGCTGAAAATTTGTGAGGGAAGTTTTTCCATCATTATCTAAATACAAGAAATATATAATGTGGTTTGTTTGAGGGTATTTATTTTCTTGGAGTTTTAATTTTTGTGAATCACTGGCACTTTTTTTTCCTTCCACAACTATTTGCACCCTAATTTAACCTATTTAGACGTCAAGGGATCTGACAAAAAGACACAATTGCTACTTAGATGTTTAAATTAGCTAAATTGAGCCTGAAATTAATTGCACTTGTAAATTGCTTGCCAAGTAAAGGCCAGTTTGTCAACCCAGGTACCCAAAATATTTGCATATACATCACTTTCAACACTCACAATTCCTAATACCTCCCTACATCACATGGTTCCTTCTGCATTATAACTTCTATATATCAGTATTAGATATGCTATTTACCAACATTAATTATACATTTATCCTTTAGTCCTTTAAAAACTCAATTCCATGTCACCTTGTCATCCACAACCCATGGCAGACCAACTGCTATGTGGTAATCCAGATGATCCTGCTCATTGGCCCACTCTAAAATTACTCTCAGATGTTTTGAGTTCTGTTGGTATACTAAAAATCTACTGGAAGTTAATAGACACCATTTTCAAGATAATTGATAACCCATGTTTTTCAAACTAATTGTTTAACTACTTTTGGGTGGATAATGTAGTTATTGATATAAAGTTTTCCAAAGAAAAATTTTACAGTTCACATCTGCGCTTTTATTCTACTATACTGTAACAACAAAAAGAACATATTGCGATATCCAAGATAGGATCCCAAAATTTTGAGATACTCAACGTTGCAAAACAACTTTTTAATTTTTTTTGTCAAAATGAAGTTTTGAAAAGTAATTTCCAATCTATGTATAAATGATCTTCAATAAAATATCATTCATCTGAGAAAATGGTTTCATCTGATTCAGGCATAGTTCCACCATAACTACAATTTTTTAAGAAATCCAGAACTAAATTATGAAATTCAGTTATAGGCTCACTCAACTCTCATTAAAAAAGGTGGATCTTTTCCTATTGCAGTGTCTTTTTTTTATGTCTGTCCTAAGGTCTTCTGGTGACAATCACCATATTGTTAAATACACAGTGAGCAGCTAGAGCTGTTGATTTTAAAAACTATGTCAAGTCTATTATGCAGCGTCCCAAGATACTAAGTTTTCACCATGAAAAACTAAATTGAATGCTGTTGAAGACAGATGACAGGCTGGTGTTCTCAGAGTTTGGGGGATTTCTTCTAGTTCCTTAGCTTTACTCTTTTTAATTGGTTATCCCAAGGCATGGAAAGACGGAATGACCCAATTTCAAAAAATTAGTTGTAATCACTAGGGATTTTTTTTTTTTTTTAATAAGAGACATTTGAAAATTTAGTCTGAAATCCTGATGGAAATAGGTCATCAGCCTTCAGGAGGGTGAATCTGAAACGTTTTCTCATACAAAGACAAATCAGGTATGTGAAAACTTGCACTGAGCTGACATACCTTCTAGGCAAAATGTTTCTTATCACTAACTGTGAAGTTTCAATTCTGAGCTTCATATACTTGATGTAAGAGTTTAGGAAGGGTGAGATGTAAAATGGATCTAAGGGTCCTGGTATCTTTAAGATTAGGAAATAGGTTGTAAAGACATCTTGTTCAGATAGTAATAACACAAAAATACCGTGCTATCTTCCGCTACAGACTTGATCCTGAAAAAACTGTCAGACAGAAAGAAGTGATACAGCACTGTCAAAGAAGATGTAGAAATCTATAGCAAAATTCATCTTGATATATCTAGATAAACAAACTGAAATGATGAATAGAAATGATTTCTTTTAGTATCTATTTCTCTCCAGGATTTCAACTTTAAAAAATGAAATATTTCCTAGTGTAAGAAATCTCAAGTGTTACACAAATGCACCAGTATTTCTTTTTAATCTCAAGAGTTGCTATCTTATTAATTAATTAATTCCAAAAGGAAATAGAAAGAAATTTTGACAGTTTATATGTACTGATCATTTATCTTTGTATTTTATGGAAATTATGAAAATTAGAAAAGACATTAAAAAATATTTGTACTTCCTAGAAGCAGTTGATAACAAGGAGTCACAGACATCAGGGTGAAAAAAAGTTTTCATACCTAGTAGCAGTAACTGAAAGACAGCAGCAGCCACAGCAAGAAAGAGAGAACATTGATCCCACAAGTGGAGGTAACAGAGCAAAATTTATAAAGTCATAGCAGGTGATGAATAAATAGATCTGCTCATGTAATAAATATGCTGCATCTTATGAAGCAACTGCATCTAGTAATACCCTGCTGCTGTGACACAGAATTAACAGGTACATCTCAGGTACAGATGGGCTGCTGAGGGACAAAACTAGGACTTTGTCTCTAGATAACTTGTCTGAAGGCCTGAAAGGAAGGAGATGCTTTTTTAACATAGTTACCATACAACTTTGGTATTTGAACCTAGTATGAGCTTTTGAAGGATTCTGAGCACTTACCCAATTCCTTGGGACTGTGCTGCCAGATGCAGTTCAGCCACTTTTGGTATCCATCTATCTATGTTGCTGTTTCCCACCCTTGGAGCTATGCTCTCAATATTTACTCACTAATATATTGTATTGGGAAAGCGGACTTACATGAGTGGACTGAAATGAATAATACTTCTAAACACTGGAAATTTATTTCAGTTCTTTATTTGGCTATTTTATTTACTAAATTTGTTAGTTATATTGCTAATGCTTAATCACAAACCACCTGCTAGTATCTCTAATGACCTCAAAATATCAAATAAATAAAGTCGGTTCCACAGGATAATTCTCACAGTTTACTTGCCAGATTAGAAAATAACTGTGCTGTATCAGCTGAACAGGCAACTTTGGGGTCTAGAGTAGAGAGTTACTATCTCTGTGGTTTCTTTATAGCTTCTAGGAGGAAACTTCAGACTTTTTGTTGCATCCTGCTCTGAATATCTTTCCAAAGGCCTCTTCCATTAGCTGTACACAAAGCCCAGGCAAAGTAGCTCCATAAATATATCAGGCGTGCAAAGTCAACCCCCCTCAGAAGGTCATCCTGGTGCTGGAAAGTCATCACTCACACTGGTAGTGAAAGGGCAGTGAAGACATGTGAGGACATAGATCATGCTTCCATGCTGAAAGCCAGTTCCTGCCAACAGACAGGAACATCCAGGATTGAGGCTGCCAAGGGCTCAACCCAGCTTGGCCCAACCAGGACTCAGATAAGGGAAGTTGTAAGCAGCAAGTTTGAACAACAAGACCTTTCACATGGGCAAATGCTTGCCAGAAGAGGTCCAAAACAGAGGTGGTGAAATATGACTGAACTGAATGTAGACTATCACACAAGGAAAATACCTGTTAGGGTTTACCTAACACTTCTAAATGGAGAGGGCTTTTTTGTTAGTTGGTAGCTTTTCTTCACTGTAGAAAGTTCTATATTAAACTACACTTACCCAGCATGACTAAACTAATGCCATCTGTCTTGATCTGTCAAAGTCAAAACTCCAGCTGCACATGGCTTCCCTGGACAGGCAGTGATAAGAGATGGACCCCTGAAGAGGATAATCCAGCCTGTAAAATATATCTTAGTTGCCTGGAGATTCCTCCAGAGCTTTTTCTGATGATATTATCATCATTACCAATGTTAACTATATTCCTAAACGACAAGTCTGGTAGGTATGAAAAATCCAGGAGTCGATAGTAGTTTCCTCTTCACTGTTATTATAATAAACATATAATAAACAGATTCTAGTTTTCTCTCTAGAAGAAAGCTAGAAATTTTTCTGAAGTACAGGAAGTTCTCTTCTGTTTATCTGCAATATTGTTGAAATTCCTGTTGCCATTCCAGGTGAAATGGGATCCAATGTCCAAACCTGTTAAACTGCAATGCTGCCATTGAAATCTATAAGACTTTCCTACACATGGCAGCTCTGTGCTCTCCTGATCATGTTTCCTAGCATTTGTGATCCAAATACAATAAATCACACAAGCACTTTAGCCTTTATCCAGAACTATATAAGCAATTGGACAAACAATCCAGTCTTTTTCCAATCACGAAAATATTTTCAAATTCCTTCCTTCCTTCCTGACTACAGAGAGGGCCAGGTCCATATAAACAGAATATCTATGGCTTATGTTTGTGAATTATCTCATCAATTTTGCTTTACACTGCTCTAGTCTATGAATATTGTCACATCATTCAATAACATCACATTGTTGCTACACTTTTTCTTATGTATCTGCATTTCAAAGGAAAGTTACATGTTTCATTTATTGTTCTATCTCCTTTTTTCAACATTTTTAGGTCATTGTTTTTGAAAAGTTGCTCTGAGATCACTGGTTTTTACTATACAGCTGATTCAGCAATTAATGTTGCTTCCAAACTGTTTAAGCTTTCGTGATGAAGCATTTACAACTGAAATAGCACAAGTTCAGTCAAAGTCAGCTAGAATAGCAACTGCTATTCAGTCATACTGCTTTTTTCTCTTTTCTTTTCTTTTCTTTTCTTTTCTTTTCTTTTCTTTTCTTTTCTTTTCTTTTCTCTTTTCTTTTCTTTTCTTTTCTCTTTTCTTTTCTTTTCTTTTCTTTTCTTTTCTTTTCTTTTCTTTTCTTTTCTTTTCTTTTCTTTTCTTTTCTTTTCTTTTCTCTTTTCTTTTCTTTTCTTTTCTTTTCTTTTCTTTTCTTTTCTTTTCTTTTCTTTTCTTTTCTTTTCTTTTCTTTTCTTTTCTTTTCTTTTCTTTTTTCTTTTCTTTTCTTTTCTTTTCCATCCTGAAATGACATCTTGAAAAAGTAGTTTGGTTTGGTTGGGTTTTTTTTGGTGGAAGGGTTGTAAATATGCTATTTTTTTCTTTTAACATGTGTATCTCAACAAACTGGAATTCCATTACACATATAATCCTTCCAACTTGTTCTTTTTACTGTATTTCTCATTTTATACTCCAAATCATCCTTGCAAACTCATTTTCACTGCACAACATCTAACAGAAATATATCTCATGAAAGAGTCGGGAAAAAACAAAGGCACTTTAGGAATTATTGATATAATTACACAGTCTTGTATAAAAATAATAGAGGACCTATTATTTTTATACATAGGACGTACTCTGAAAGAAAAGTTTCTGAATTTGAATGTTGAGTTAGGACACAGCTCTACCCACAAATATTTTCATTAAAGTGACAACACAAGGGGCTGGAGACAGCACTATTTCCGTTTATGACTACCTGACCTTGAACCAAGCAAGTGAATTTCAGTCCTTCAATGACATTTTATTTATTTGCACTACATCAAGAGCTCATAACCATAATCCTTACACATGGTAGCTCTATGACAACAGCAGGACCACAAGAGGTCGTATGATGGTACAACTTCTATTTCAGGGTTTTTGCCATTTTCATCTTATTGAATGAATACTTTTTGGAAGTGATAAACAAAAAGAAACAAATATAACAAGCTGAAAGAGATACAGATAGACATTTTGGACAGCTGTTAAAATACAGTTTCTCAGGGCAGACTTGCCTCTGCGGCAGTCAGGGGAAATACCACAACTACATGATTCCTTCAGCTTCTCAGTTTGTATTTTTAAGCTGGCCAATATACGTTGAATGGATTTGAATTGCAGATGGATATTATTAGATTAAAAAATTGTCAGACAAACTACATAAAAAGGATGTAAATAATTGAGATACCTCGAGGTCCAGGGGAAAAAAATATGCCTTATTTATTGTCAACATATTAGAAAAATTTCAGAGCTTCTTCTGTAGATTCTGAATAATCTTTTAAAATTATTCTCAACTGCATCTTAGAAATATGAATTGGAGAAACTTCTTCCAGCACCTAAAATAAACCCTCTATATTATTCTCTTGTCTATATGAGATGAAGTCCACTGTGTTCTATTTTCTAGGCTTGGAAGGATATTGCAGCTTTACTCGTCCTGCAATAGAGGTGCAGCCTCCCCTACATCCAGCTACCACTTTCTGGCACTACAACACAGTGAGATCTGCTCAAGCCAGAAGAAAAGTTTACATGAAGAAATAATGTTTCTTAGAGCTGCCAGTGGCACTGAAACACTGTTGGGCTGTAATTGTGTAATGTATTTATCAATAAAGAGAACAGTGAAATTATGCCAGTCTCTGACAAGCTCCCTTCAGCTGAATCCTCCCAAAATGTGATGGGGGAAAAAGAGGGATGAGTTGTTCAAGCAGGAGGGGTACCAGAGTTACAACTGCTTCCTTCCCATGTACCTGGCTTAATTGACTGGTTCCAATAAAAGTAGAATAGCTGATTTTCACAACATATATGTCATTTAGTTCACGTAAAAGTGTAATCCCAAATTGTGTTAAATTACTCCAAATATCACTGAGAGTAGGGGAAAAAAATAAAACCAGAAATCTGGCAATCATCTGGAAAGATGGCAACAAAATATATGTTGCTACACAAGCTCTTGAAAAGGCCTGGAGGGATGCAGCGTCTGTAGTCAAAGTTAGGCTTTTAAAATACCTGTAACACTTTGGTGAATGGTGCTGTACAGAGCAGCTGAAAACTGAAAAAAAATTATTGCATATAGGATCAAAGGGAATGACTGAACACAAAAAAATAATATTTTCTAATAAGGTTGAAAATTAGTAGTCCTGGCAGTTTTTATTTTCATTATAATCTCAAGCAAACCTTAATTTATGGCATTTGTTCCCACTGCTGGACATATTTTCAGAACTGTTAGCTTTTTTTCTTTTGCTCCTTCTTCACTACTTTGAATGAAGCATTTGAATGACTGTTTCCATTTATATCTGGTAAGTACTGTTTCACATAGAGCTTTTTTTCCCCTGCTTTGTAATTCACCCACATCAAACTAAAAATACAATAAAGGCATGCTGTTCTTTTAAAACACATTGTGACGCCGAGCTAACTCCCATTGCTATTTCTCTTTAACACAAGTAATTATACTCTTCAACTGCCCTTTGACTCTCTGTGGACCAAGGGCAGTCCTGAATGGAAATGAACTTAATTAATTCTGCTCACTGGAGTGGAGTCTCTTAACCATAGGAAGGCAGCTTGTTTCCATAGGTTTATGCCATTAGCTCTAAGCAGCTGGATCTATTTTTCCTCTCTGTGTTGTTCCTGTTAGCCCTGATATCTTGTTTTTACAAATGGCACATTCAGTGTGAAGAGTGAGTCCAATCTTCATACAGAACTGATTGTGATTCCACAAGGAAACTGGCAGATTGAGCAGCTAAAAATTCTAAAATCTTTTGATTCAACGTATGCTAATGGTAAGACCAGGGCCTGAGGCATAAGTTTTAGCAAAGCACTGAAACACATGTTTATTTAAACATATTATTGGGACTAGATACTTTCTTTTCATTGTTTTAATGAAGAATGCAATTAATTAAATTAATTGTGAATGCCCAAAGATGGGAATTATTTGCAAAAAATTCTAAGTATAGAATTAAAAACAAAATCAAACCACCAAAACAATGTCCAAAAGTTGTTTGGAATCTGATAAATAGAAATATTATTTTATTCAAGCTAGGTCTACTGATACAATCTGATACCATACAAATTTTGTTATATTGTTTTAATACATGTTAATTCTCTGCTTCCACAAAAGGACAGGGATAAACTCTTCTATGTCCATTTATACTTGATTGTTGTTTCAAGTTTTCTGATTCAAACCTGGAACTGAAGCCCTGAATATGTTTAAAACACTGCTAATATAAAGGCTTTTTGAATTGATGCTGCTATATTTTGCATTCAGTCACTCAGCATTTGTTGTTGAGGGTTAAAATGGCTCAAAATCATAAGGCTCAAGTTCCAAACCCTGCTCTAGTGAATATTACACATTTTTTATACACAGTTTTTAGAGAATGTACTGTATACACAGATCAGGCCAGCCATTGTGTTAGGCACTCTTACAAGGCATCTCCGGCCCGGCCTTAATTTATATACTGGAGAAAGACTGGAGAAAGTGTTTCATTTAATCTTCCTCATGTAGGCTCAGTGCCAAATAATTTACTTCTGCATTTGGCTGCTTTCTTTCTTTCTTTTTTTTATTTTTTAAATAAGGTTCTACTTTTTTTCTGGAGAAAAATGGTAGAGGTGATACTACCACTGACATAGTCGTCAGAAACTCCAGAAATAAGATATTTTAGGGTAGGAGAATACATTGCCTAATCTTTCAGTAATGTCTGAAATAATGAAAAATTTTTAGAGTCAGAATAAGTTTGATCATTTTCACATTTTCTCATGCCTTCCTGCACTTTGGGATTCAGAGAGGAAGAGAAAACATAAATCCCAATTTAAAGCATGAGTGATTGTTCTCACAGTATTTCAAATCCAGACAGAAGTAGAAAGTACTGGAGATCCCCCTGGGGAAGTATGTTCTCAGGAGACTTCAGTCGAGATCTGAACTTGTACCAGCTGGATATCTGCAGTTTTTTCAGAATGACCTGAAAGGTACCAAACCTATTCAGGTCCCATATCTAATATACAATTTCATTTAGATAATAACTTTCTGATTTCTCTAGTTATACTCTGTGGGACTTTGAAAGAATTAGGACTTACTCTGCTGGAGTTTTTATGGTATATACTTAAGCATGATGTACGTTTAGGTGGAAGGACCATCATGCAGATTATGACATCTTAGTAGGCCATGTAACTCAGTTTTGATAGGAAAGGGGGTTCTCAGCTCCAGATATAATCAGGCTCCTGTTCTATTGCAGAATAATTAATGAAACAGAGAAACATAAAAAACATTTAAATTTCCACTAAACTAATAAATTAAAAGAAAGCTTTCCTATGGAAGCCTTCTTTGTAAAAAGCCAACTATCAGTACCACCCGTTTAAGTCAAGGACAGCAAGCAGCACTCAACACAGGAATTCAAGCTTCAAAGGGTTATCCTGAATTGGTTCACTGACAGAAAATTACCCAAGCAAAGGTCAGGCACTCATTAAACTTTATCTGAAGCCAAAGTTATATGTTATGGTTTATTGCCTCAAGTATCAATTAATAAAGAATTAAAGAAATGAAAAACCAGTGATTCATACCTTTGCTGGGAGAATACTCATACTTCAGCATAATGCGAAAATATTAATAGTCATTTTAGTCATGTACTATTTTATTAGGCACTTAACTCTGTAGGCTTTATCAAAAGATATATGACATTCATTTTTAACAAAATGCTGAGGAGATTTGGAGAACATTTACTCAAAACCTAATAGATTTGAGAGATATTTTCAAATAGAAGCCTTAAACACAGGCATCAATTATTAATGAAGCAAAAATGCTTAAGAATAGGGGCTCGGGTATAAAGAAGAGTATCACAGAAATATCACTGTGATATCAAGGACAATATATCTGCAAAAGCTGCCACAGAAAATATTAAGTGCTGTAGCAGTGTACAAGAGCACTAACATAGTTTGCTTTCAAGAGGACTTCTAGCAGGCCTATTTTTATCACCATAGGTATTTCATTAGTTTGACTAGGCTAAACATTTCTTTTCAGTATTCAGAGAGCTAAATGTTCCACACACTTGCCCCTATAACTGTGTTCAAAATAGTTCTACTTCTTATTATTTTCAGCAGCAGCATATGCTTCTAACCACCTAAGGCTCTGAACTGTTGCCCTTTAGCATGATAAACTGAAAATATGTTTGCACCTTCAGATGCCAAAAAGGTTGCATCTGTCACAGAGTGCTTTCCATTGTCCTTGCTATCTGTCACATTAAGAGCTGGAAAACACAAGTCACTGGCGATTCTGAATGAAAAAGAGATGGCAAAACTAATGTCCAACCAGAGACAGAAACTTGAGAGGGCAGATAATCTCCTGGGTCAAGTAAATGCCTGGGATCAGTGAAAACAGAATAAATCTGTGTAGAAAAATAAATTCTGAAAATTGAGTCCTCAAGCCTGAGTATGTGTAACCTGACTTCTTAATCTGGTAACAGGACTCTTACACCACTTAAATTTTTTCCATTCTCTGTCTATCCAAAGAGTGAGTTTTCCATCAGGGTAGCATTAGCTGAGCTCATAATAGAAAAGTCTATCTCCATGATTGCACATGTTTTGAGCGTCTAACATATTAACCATTGTTGCCTCTTTCTGCTTCTAATTTGCAGAGACACCCAGCACTTTGCAAAATATTCTACACATTTACAGGAGAATTCAACTATTTTTGCATATATCCCTCTAGCCATGATCTATAGGGATGTGAGGGATCAGCTCTCAGAAATTTCTTACTTTCTTTCCTGGCCTTTTCCATACAGGAATTCTTCTACAGGAAAAATTGCACAGAATGCTGACCAAAAAAAAAAAGGTGCAGATCCAAAGTTTCTTGAACTCAACAGGGGAATTTTCAATCATTTTTAAATCAGGTTCCTGAATTTTATTTAGATGGAGCTCATTGTTCTGTATAATGTCATTGTTGCACTGAATAAAGCGAATTTTTAAATAACAAAAACAATAATGTATTACATAATACAATTTCGAACACACTTTTGTTGGTAAAATCTCTGAGTATATTGGGAAAGATTATGAGTCTTCTTTCCCTGAAACACATGAATTGGTTTCTCGCTCAGGGTTCGACTGTTTGACTTTTCCTCTAAGTATTCTGTAGACAGAATAGGCCTGCAGCAAGTCCAGAGCCATTCAGGTAAGTGTTGATGAACTCTTGCAGATGTGACACAGGAATTCAGAATCATATATATATATATATATATATATATATATAACCTCCATATTACAGTGGTTACTTTGTGTTGCCTGAGGTGGTGAGATGAGGCACAACTCTTCACCGCTAAGTTTAACTACCAAATGGAAAGCGTGCCATCCTCTCACATGCAGCATCACAGCACTTAAAAGCCAAGTGCCACAGACAGCTGTTTCACATGACCATGGCCTACTGTGGTACAACTTTGCATGCAGAAAGGAGAATGAGAGGGATTGTTGATGGATGCATATCTGACCCTGTGTTTATGTGGTGAAAAGATTCACAGGGTCAAGGGCCAGATGAGACAGTTATATAACCTCATCTGACCTGTAAAAAAAGACCACTGGAATCCCTGCATCAATCCCATATTAAGCTCTAAAATCTCTTGCTGAGCTAGAAAGCATTATTTTAAGGGATAAGAAAACTTGGTTTGGACTCCAAATAGCTCTGTACAGCTGACAAATAACTGCCCCTCGCTGTTAGAAAAGCCGACCCTATTTTCTGCTGTCCAGATTCAGTTGCCAAACCTTGCTCTGGTGCTTGTCTCTGGATGTCATTGACAGCAGCTTTATAACTGGTAAGTCTGCATAACTTCAACAGCCTCTGCACTCAGCACCATCAGCATTCTTGTACATCTGGGCTTATAACTGGAATAAAACTTCCATTTTCAGCAATTCATTCCTGCTGGAATTCACATCTTACCATGGAGACAGAGTGGTTCCATGTCTGCTTTCCTGAGAAGGAAAAGGCATAGAGATATGATTTACTTTTTCAGGCACTGTGTACAGTCAGTTCCTGAAGAAAACTTGTAGGTTTTTTTATTAAAATAGAAACTTTTACTGGTCTCTTGTGGTTTGTATTTTCATAGATTTCAAACAATAGGAAACAAAAGTGCCTTTAAATAGAGAAACTAATTGTTATAAATTAACCTCTAAAGTATGTTTAAATATTTCTCTTTTAATTTGTGCAGTAAGGGAACAATTTAAAAGGTATAGCAGGGTGCCTGCCCCTTGTTTCCTCTGTAGGAGGAAAACACATAGTAGCATATGCCAAGCTGTATTCTCTTCCAAATGCTAACATGAGTGGATGTCAACTCAAATCTCTCATAGAGACAGAAATGCAGCTGCAGGTATTTTGTTTCTCAAAATCCTTCTGTTACTGATCTTTCTGTTTCTGTGTTTAATTTATTCCCTCAAAATAATAAAATTTTCAACCCAAGGTACAATATGGGAATATGCATATGTGTATGGAGGCATTCCTATGTGCAGACGTATCCTAATCCCTTTATTATAGCATTTGAATATTTTGCCAAAACTGAAAAAAAAGGTAGAAAAAAATAAATGCATCTGATCCTTAATAATTTTAATACGTCTCATTTTGCTTTCTTATATACATACATTCTCAAGGAAGGAGGAAAAAAGAATGTTTTTATAACGTGGTGGGGGAAAAAAAGGAGAATAATGTTATAACCTGGTCTTTGCAACAGATATTATTTATTTTCATTTTCTGATTGTGTGCCATTTGGTATTCTGTAGTCTAATTCACAGGAAAATGTTTTATTTATTTTCCTTCTCTTCTGGCTTCTAGTTACTGAAGTCCTAGGTTTTATTCTATGTTTGTTTTTAGAAACCTATCCAATAAATACTTTTTTCCTGTAATAAGGAATGCATTTTATCTGATTTAAAAACCGCAAACCTGTGAAGCTGCAACCATTGAATGCAGATCCATTAAATCCCAAGGGAGGAGCTGGAAAGTGTTATACGATTTCAGAGTTCTTCTCTGAAGACAAAAGCATTCCTGACTAACAATTCAAATTTGGATATTTAATACCAAGCATGTACAGCAGCAACAACTGGATTTTTGTTCTTATTCCTCATTTGTGTATAATTCCCTGCACATTCAAAGGATTACACACTGTTTATGCATCATGCAATCTCACTGAGTCCTGTTTCCTTAGGGTACTTACTCCTGCTGCTAAAAGGAAAATAGTTTCAACAATCCTCTTTTGGTGCCAAAGCTGCTGCTACTGAATGAACACATCCTGCCTGTAAAACTGTGATTGATCCCTGAGATCCCTGTATCCAACAGGAGTTCAAAAGAATTCTGCTGTTGAGAGGACTAAAATTGGCATTCCTTTAAGATTTACTGGCAAACTACAGCTCCTTCATGTAACACAGATACTGCTCTGCCTTTAAACTCAACAGCACAACAAAGTGACACTGAACAAGTTCAAACTTTGAATGGCCTTGACAGCACACTGCACCTTGAGACTGGCATTTCCTAGCTCAGAATTGTCCTTAGCTCATGAGCAATAGCTAATGTCACTGAACTTAGCCATAGCTTGCAGCTCCTCTCTGAAGCAGGACTCGGATACTTGGGACACATTCAAAATAATAAATCCTAAATAATCTAGCACACAGTAGCTCTTTGCAGTAAGTGTTAAGGCCACCTTTGCAGCTTGTCAAACCCCATTGCCTTTAAAAGCTCAGTTCTGCTACTACAAAGTACAATTCATACATCCATATAACCTCTTGCAGGGCTTGGTAGGCTAAAAAGATAGGCTTTAATAGATTGCTTTGAAGAGTGGAGAATAGAAAAGTTTTCCTGTAATAAAGACCTTTGCAGGTGATACATGAAGGCTGGGATTACAACCAACCTTAAGAGAAATAGGCATTTAGACTAGAAAGACATCATTTTTTTATCTTACTTCATAAAATAATCTCATGCCCCATCCACACACACAAATGTTTTCACCTTCTCTTTTTAATTGTCTCACCTTCTCTTTTTAATTGTCTCTCTTCTGGAGAGATAAAAGACTACAAAATGTCCATCTTCTATGATGGCCCAAAGTACTTCAAGGCTGCAAAGATTAAATACTGGTGAATTTAAACATATCTGTTACTGAGACCTTTTGACCCTGTGTTGGCTATGTTGCTAGTTTTATGCAGCAATCTTCTACAGGGTATCATAGATGAAACCTAGTGTTATTCTTCCAGTACAATCAAAGATGATTTTATTTCAAAGAGACTGCTACATCACTAACTGAACAACCAACATGCAATATATGCATGTATGTACGTCCATATATAACACATTGAGCTGTAATCAGCACAAAGGCAGGCCTCACTAGCATATTGGTTAATTCCAGCCAAATGCTCTTCGGTGAATTTTGAACCTTCAGAAGCCCAGGCAGATTGCAGAGATTAATAGTTGTGTGAAGTTTTCCCCACAGAATCAAGGAGAAGGCCAGGTTTGGAAGGCCAGAGCAAACTTACAGCAGAAATGGAAAACTGCTAAGGAAAGTGTTGTCATTTTATTCATAAAAGGTAAACCACGATGCCTATCCTTCCATGATTCCACTCCAGGCAATACCACAAAGCTCACTTCTTTCTTCCATTGTTTACTGTATAGTCACAGGTGCACTTGTCCCATGTTCCACACACCTTGAATGCAATATTACATTACGTTCTCATTACACAGAGGAAAGCTGATTATCAAAATGCCCCTTGAGATACATATTTACATAGTTTCTAATTAAACTGTATATGTTACTCAGCAAATTCTTTTTACAGCTCTGTTACTTTTCTTTTTTTAAAAAACCTTTCTGATTCATAAATTATTTCTTTTCAAATTCTTCCATAACACTATTGAATGGTTTTGTTAGATTGATTGATCCCTAGTGAATTCTACTGAGAATTAATCACTATCCCTTTTGGGGAAGAGTTTTCATGCAGTCACTAATTCTCAGCAAGACATACGGGGCCAAGGTCATTAACACCTTAGGATTTATAATAGTAGAGAAGAGAAAAAAAAAAAAAACAACAAAGTCTAATTTCTGCATGTCCTGCCACCATCACACTGAATAGTTCTATTCATTTAGGGAAAGGGACAAAATTTGTCTTTATTCTGGTTAAAGCTACTTTTGAGACTTCTAAAATAACCCATCAGAAATTATTTATAATAATACATACTCTCTTCATTTATTAGAAAACAAAGTAATAAAAAGGGGGGTCAGAAGCATTAGATTCACTTTTCCAAGGGATCTATAAAGACACAGACAAGAAGAAAGAACTATTCAAGGCATAACATACAAAGGCTACAGTGGCACACCTTGGAGTAACTGTGAAGCTTGAGAATTTATCTACTAGCCATGCAAGTCCTGAGTACTAAGATGAGAGACTGTAGGCCAAAGTCTTAATTCTGTCTTTCATTTTCTATAGGATATTTGTGTCTTTCATGTGATTTCTGCCTCAAAATTCTGTAAAGTAATTTTAAATCTATGAAATAGCCAAAACAACAAATGTTTGGGTTTTGGCCAAAATTCAAAGAGCTAAGGGTCGCAACTTCCTCCTTAACAAGAATCCCATGTCTTAGAGTCTCTGTCAGGATGTCAGAAAAGGAAATTCCTATCTCCTCACAAATGAATTTGAACATGGATTTCATATTTCTGACTGGAATACCTAAAGCAAGAGGCTATTGACAGAAAGTTTCTTCCTTTCTGAGAGCCATTCATTTAGCAGAAGCCTCTCCATTATTCATTTGCCCTATTAAAAAAAATTATAATAACAGACTGGCAGATCTGGTATTCATGCCCTGGTTCCAAACTTTGCATTGGTGATTATGTATAAAAAACAGACGTGGTCAGAGACAAAAGGCAGAATAACTCACTGCTTTCTCCTAAGTTGCTTCCATAGCATTCAGTCTCAGTGCTAATGAGTCAAATACCCTAAATTCAGGTCTCTGGTAAAAAAAAAAAAAAAAAAAAAAAAAGAAAAAATTGGAATCTCTTAATCCAATGTGCAACTGCTGCCTGTATCAAGGCTTTGTTTTGAACTTTTTTTTTTAAATAGAGTTTTAAAATCAAGATTCTAGGCAAAAGCTTATTTGCATGTCCCTATAATAATTTCTTCAGATATCCAATTTTCTTCATCAAAATTACTTTAGACAAACACAGGGAGCTTGTGTAGGATATCTTGCTTCCCGGATGATTTCTAAGCTTAGACTTTAAAAATAGCAACAACAGTTTACTATTTGCAACTTGTTGCCCCAGCCATGTTGAAAATATCTATGTGCAGGTAAAGTAGAGCTCTGCAAAAGGAGTAGTCCCTTGTTGCATGTGAAGCATAAGGAGTCAGATAATACACAAAATGGTACAATGTGGCAACATAAAGGCAATGCTGAAGAAAATTTATTTTTCCACTCTATCAAATAGGTTATAGAGTATTTTATTGCACATCATAAAACTGTATTCCTGCAAAAGGCAGTTACCCCACTCTTCAAGACTGGTATAAAAGACTTCAGTTCAGTTCCATCTTCATAAATTACTTCAGTATCATGAAAGCCCTGTACATCAACTCAGTAAAAATACCTTCAGTCCTGCAAACTAGAGGAGGAAAAAAGTTGAAATATAATAGATCACTTTTTAAAACAAGTTGCAGACTAATTGTGAAGTGCTCAGGGACAGATATTCTTTAGGCATTTCATACTGGAGCTCTGAAAAAGTCCTCAGGTAGGAAAAAGCCCAGAGATGCTGAATGGGTCAGAAGAACCATGCGAATCCCCCAAAGCTTAACTTGCACTTGCAGGTCTGGAATGTGATAGATGAGTAATGAGATTATTACTCTCTCAATTAACAGACAAATATCATGCATATAGGTTAAGAAAAGTTTTATAGACTTATGTTTTACCCCCTTGTGTTGTTATCAAGGAACAGCTGAGGTTGGGACATTTCGGGGGGGGGGGGGAGGGTAGGCTTGTCACTCTGGCGACATCTGACCTCCAATCAGGATTAGAGGAAGTGATCTCCACCACTGGACAGCGAAGAAGGCGTCGATGGACAGAGCTTTGGGAGGGGTTAAAGGGTTAAAAGGCAAAACCTCCATTGTTTGGGTGAGCACATGGCAGGGGAAATCCTTTGCTCCAGGCCCATTAACATATACTCTCTTCAGTCTTATGTTGTATTTTTGATGAGATTTAATAAACCTTTCTAAATTTATGAAAAGTGAATAGCTATTTCTGACAGGAAGGATCCCCGCCCTGCAACGCACTGCGTTCATGCTTTCCCTTCCCAGTTCCCATCTTGGAAAGAGATTGACACATTCTGTTTGGGAATGGGCCAATTTCGGGATAGCTGACCCCGTCCCTCCGCCCTTTAGATGGGAACTGTCCCAGCGGATGGGAACCTGCGCACGACCCCCGGGAGATGCCGCGGCACAGTCGGTGCAGCTTCCGCAGGGGCCCCAGAAGGCAGCGGTCCCCCGGGCCGGGCGGCCAGCGACCAAACTTCGGAGCTGGGCACAGTAGAGCAGCTCGTCCTTGAGCCAGGGCCCGCGCAGGCCCAGCCTGGCAGCCCGCGGTGCCCCGGGGCCGCCCGCGCTCCGGCCCGCCAGCGGCATCGCTCGGACACCGCTGGGACAGACAGCGCTCGGACAGACAGCGCTCGGACAGACACCGCTGGGACAGACAGCGCTCGGACAGACAGCGCTCGGACAGACACCGCTGGGACAGACAGCGCTAGGACAGACAGCGCTCGGACAGACAGCGCTCGGACAGACACCGCTGGGACAGACAGCGCTAGGACAGACAGCGCTCGGACAGACAGCGCTCGGACAGACACCGCTGGGACAGACAGCGCTGGGACAGACAGCGCTCGGACAGACACCGCTGGCACAGACAGCGCTCGGACAGACAGCGCTGGGACAGACAGCGCTCGGACAGACAGCGCTCGGACAGACACCGCTGGGACAGACAGCGCTCGGACAGACACCGCTGGGACACCGCTGGGACACCGCTCGGCCATGCTGCCATCGCGCGGGAGCGGGTGGCACTGCCACCGCTGAGCCCGGCCACGGGTGTCCCCGCGCCCCCGCCCCTCCCCGCTGCCGGCTGGCGCTGGCACAGCTGGCGTGTGCGCTCCGAGCACTGAAACCAGACCCCGCTTAAAGATTAATAACCCTCGGCAGCACACGAGGTTGTTGCAGTCCGATATTGTTCATTTTATCCGTGTGTGTTCCCAGAAGCTTCCACGCTGCTGTCCCCTCTAGGGAGGCGACAGCAGCGCAGGGCACGGGGCCACCGCCAGCCTCCGGGCTGTCAGCAGCTGCGCGCTCAGAGGTGGGTGCTGAATCTGAGCAGAAGAAGAGGTTTTGGATCTTGATTTTAGGTAGACTCGTTTCTAACGGGAACGTGAAGGCCCTTATGCCAGAGGGCAGACTCGTGTAGGTTTAATGCATGAGATGCAGAAATCAGGATACATAGCTGAGCTGACTGGGACCACTGGGTAAGGCACTGAAGTGTGACTGTCATTATAAATGAACTGTGGGGAATGATCTTCACGATGAGACAGTGCTTGTTTTAATTGGGATTACTAAATAATTTTCTGCTAAGAAGTGGGTGTCTGTAATTTGTGTAACCCGCTGCAGTTTTTCTATGGATATGGACAGAATGTTCATCCGTGTGTACATCTGTAAGCAGAGAAAAAGAAAGGGCTCCCGTCAGAATTCCTTATATCACATATACCAAATTAGGGTACATCAGTTTGTGGTACCTCCTCACTTCGAACAAAAGGAGAACTGTGCTCAGACAAGGGAGATTAAATCCTTTCTTTCCATTTTTGCCCCTCCCATATCAAAACACAGTTTCAAGCTTCATCAGGACTAATGACCGGTTTTGCCACTTGTTATTACGTTATTTCCTTTTGTCATGACTTGTTTTCCCCATCTGCTAAACAGACCTAATGAAATGTACCTCATTTGTCAACAGTTCTTAGTGTTACTTCAGTAATTGCAAAAAATATGGGTAGGACATGATCTGAGTCATAACACCTAGCTGGGATGCAATCTGACCTCACCAAATGCAAAGCAAGCTCTAATTGAATGAAGGGTGAAGGCTGTGTCGAGCCTGTGCCAAACAGCTAATGCAATTAGTCACTCCTTGTTTAATGCTTTGAAAGTAAAAACCATTTCTATTGCTTAGCATTGTTGCAATAAGTGTTTTTCAAACACAAGGAAAATGAGATTGAGGGGAAAAAAAAGAATTTTCAAAAAATTCAAGCTTGTGTTTTCACTCAGAAATAATACAGAAAACTGCTGAAGGCAATTAAAATCATCCTTAATTTCTATATTTTTCCTGGTACAAGTGCAGTTCTGTATTTGTCCATGTGGAAGTACTGTTACAGCAAGTATAGCTCCAAGAAAAAAGTGAACCCAGGTGGTAAATATTTTTGGATCAAATCTCCATTTTACAGATCATTGTGAAATAGTTCAGTGGGTCACATTAGCAAAAGAATGTAGCACAGGTAGCTGTCTAACCTTCCTGTGTCTTAAATGATTTGCCAGTAAGCCTCTAACAGTGTCTACTTTATCCTCTCTCTTTCATTTTTTTTCAAGTCTAATGTATTTATTGAAAGGCTGGGAGAGAACAGCCAAGTGTGAAGCACTAGTCTTGCATAGGGTTAGTTGAACCACTTCAATAAGCAAAATAAAATCTCCCTTTGTCCATCCCCACATAATACTCAGCCAATTTTTAACAGAAGCCATTTGAAAACCCACTAGGATCTGATAACCTTAATTCTACAGGTCAGAGCCTGTGATTGTCTAAACACACTCCTGACTGGTCTCCTCAATGCAATTCCAGGTACACGTCCCAGCGTTGAGTCTGTGTCCAGGAGTTTCATTCACCCCATCAGGAAATAAAACCAAGGATACTTCAGCATGAAAAATAAATCAAAACAGCCTCAGATTTTCAATATCAACCATGCCCATGCAAACAGCCCAGAAAAAAGTGATTTTACTCCTTATGTTTTATTTCACAGGGGGGAAAATATCATATGTTGAATAATGAGAGGGGGAGGGAAAAGCCACCAAAGCAGGAATTACTAAAGAATAATTTGTGAAGTCAAATATGTTGAATTCACTGGAAACATACTGAACCTCTCTGTATCATCTCCCAAGATCTCCCAAGCTTGCCCAGCTGCAAATGACATCCATTGTCACCCCTTTTCTAGCACCAAAGTGTAATTTTACTCTCCTGAATGGTCAGGATTGTTCCACAATATACCCAATTGCATGGTATAACCAGAAGAGACTGACACTGGTAGACACTGCAAATACCAACAGCCACTAGCAGAGATTAACTCAGGAAAATACTGTCAAGGATTCAAGATTTTTTTTTAATGTCTCCTAATCTGAGGGAACAAAACACTAATCCCCCTCAAAGATTTTTCTGGCCCAAGAAATAGCCTCTCTTTACCTTTCAGTGAGCAACAGCATTTATGTTTTGGGCTCTTGTACCAGATTATGATATAATAAAAGGGGAACCATTTTTAAGTCCTTTCTTTGAACTAGTATCCTGTAAGCCTAAACTGTTCAGTTCTGGATTTGAGGGTGAGTGGGGGGGGAAGAGAGGAGCAGAGGAGCCAGGAAAAAAATGGGGTTGCTAATCTGTCCATGGAGGAAACTAAGTGTGGCTTACTCCTCCTTTTTTAGCAGAGAGGAATTTTTGGAGAACAGTTCTTTGTGCATCCTGCTGTTGGGCTGGTGTCTCCTACATTCCTGTCACTCCAGTCAGTGTAGCAGAACATTGATTTCTGTACAGGGAGCTGAGTAGGAAAAAAAAAAAAAATAGCCAGTATTCTGTAAGACAAAGAAGAGCACCAGTGGAGGAGCAGTGGATTTGAGCGTGTCCGTGTTTGCATGTGTGTTTGTGTGTGTGTGTGTTAAGGGAGGGGCAGATATTCCATGTCTTTTCTCTGAAAACATAAAAAATACTCTCTAAAGTAAAGGGAGAATAAGACATAGCCACGAAAATCAAAATAAAGGGATATTAGAGGGGAAACAATCAGTAAACCAATAGCAAATATCAGAGGAACGAAGAACATGAAAAAGAGGAGAAATAGGAAAGGACCTTGGAACATGTCAGCAGAAGATAAATAACACATTTAAAGAAACCTCATTAAAACAGAGTTGTTTGGCAACTATCTATCTGTAAGGAAGGACTTCTGAAATTCAGGACATTTATTTTACCCATTTAGAATGAAGCACTCAAGGCAATTTTTTTTTGCATTTCTCGGGATTAGCAAATCAAGCAACATCATGAAAATATACATATTTCTAACCCATATCAGAGACATACAGCTGGGTTTTAATTTAAAAGAGTTTACTGTAAATAACTTCCAATTTTAGGAGTTTGTCACATTACTTTTATCCCTGAGGTACATATATCTATGGTTTCTATAATAAAAAAGAGAACCAAAACAAATTTTTCTCAAGAGTTACAGGACTTGTCTTTAGGAGACTCAGATTCTCCAAACCCATCAGTTCATCCTTCTGTATTTGCTTATCAGAGTTAAGAGGGTCCTGCAGCAGAACTTACCTTCAATAACTCAGCACAAGCACTTGTCTCAGTTTGGAAAGAAGCTGCTCCATCTCATGCAGGTTGGTTGTAAGGAGAGCTCTCTACCAGGTTTAAATTCTTAGGACAAAGTGAATTAATTTGCATCTGCTTAAAGCTTTTCAATTTGTACAGAAGTTATGTCAGTGCTCCTTGCACCGATAAAATTTACATTCAAAGTAGCAAAACTGTTTTGAAAATGTATCACAGTGTGAAATTCTTTCCAGGTCTTGTTGCTACTCAAAAACAAAAAGTAGGAAAATGGTATGTGAGAATTGGTAAAACACAAAACAAGAAAAAAATGTTTTCTCTAAATAAGACATTTGTGTTCATGGCAAAAGGAAAACAAAAACCCTACGTATGAAGATACATATAGATGTACTTAACTTTAGGGGTAATAGAAGATGTTAATGTTAATAACAGATGTTAATAACAGCTATAGAAGATATGCTTGATACTAGAGGAGCTAGAAGTTAAAAAATGCATGGTTAGGGCTGGATTCCAAGTCTGAATAGCTACATATTGGCCATTCAGCTCTGCTGGATTTCTCTGGTGCAGCAGTAGTGTTAATTCTCTAACAGGAGCTAATATAATCCCACTCGAATCTACCAGATTAGTTGCCTAAATGTCTGAGAAAGAGGCAATGATATAAACTGCAGCTTTTTATGCATGTAAGTGAGCTTGTAACAAAGATTTTAGGAGATCCTTATTGCATTTTTTGTTCCCTTCGAAGATGCACACGCGCATCTCTTCTCCTCAGTCACTTTGCTGGCAAAGAGGATAAGGGCAACCACATCAATCCCACTTAGCTTCATGCACCCACCTGACACTGGCCAGTAGGTGTCCAGGAAAGCTGCTGAGAACAGTTTTGAAACTTTATCAAAAAGGAGAAATGTGCCCCAGGTTCATCTTGAACCAAAGTGTCAGTTTCCATGCATAAATAAATAAAACTCTTCATGCTAAGAACAAAGCTGTCAAAGTCTGCAGGATAGTAACTTATGATGAGTACTTGTTGGAATATCTTCTGGGAAATGTGGCTGCCCTGGAAGGGAGATTCTGGTTGGGATCCCTGACCAGGCAGGACTGAGCAGACTCCAAGTGGAGCTGTCGTGGTTTCCTGGCTGGTTAAGAGGAAGCCATTAATTGTACAATTGCAAGGTTGTGAACACTGCGAAGGATGTCACACCAAAAATCAACCAACCGACCAAGCAAAAACAAACAAAGAAACAAGGCTGTGAAAACAGAGAAAATGGAATTGCTAAGAGGTTCCATGTTGATATTTTTTTCTGATATTATTTCTGATCTTTTTTCTGATTTTTTTTCAGATACTAATAGGTGTGGCGTATCAACCAGGCTTGCCTAGTGAATAGAGTCAGGAGAGATGATCCTCATGATAATCTCAGCTACAATGAGAATTCAACTACTGAATTTTAAAGAAAGTCTGTAATTTTTTTTCTTTTTTACTAGTCCTAACCACAGTGTTTTATACTAAATAAAAATGAACCCTTATTTACTCTTTCTTTTTGTCCCTCTATATTTAGAGATTCCAATATCTCAAGTGCTTTTTCACCCAGAGTGTCAGTTGATGTCAGCTAGACCATCAGCTGCTCAACAAACTATATATTTCAGAGTCTAACTGAGGATTTAGGTATCTAATATTGGAAATGTCAAACATAAGAATATTTTTCAGTGCCCTTGCTGCCAAATCCCGCATCATATGCAAATTCTCAGCAATTTACAGCTCCCATCCTCAAAAACTGGAGCAATTTAGATGTAGAACTATATGCATTATAGAGGACTAAATCAAGCCTGTTAAATGCCAGGGAATATCTGCTTCCATTGAAACAGCCAGGGATCATAGGAAGAGGAGCAGAGACAGAAGAAACCATCTATGCATAGGTAGTATGTCACAGATTGTCATCTAGATCATACAACTTTGACTCACCTGTGAGCCACACACAATTAAAAGAAAAAAGGAAATGTGGGTCTTATTGAGAAACCTCAGAAATTCCAACTCATTTCCTGAAAAGATGTCCCTCAGAGTATTTTGGATTGCCCTCCGAATTATAAATGTTAGCATGTCCCCCAGGTCCTATGTCAGAAGAGAGGAGTGTTACACCAGATCTGAAAGCCTTGTGGGGTGGTTGTTGAAACAAGCTGCAGGGAAAAGAATTTTGGCTATCACCAAATTTCTCTGAAAAGGAAAACAGAGATGATCAACAATGTAAAGAGATGACATGGTATAAGGCTATGAAGGGAAATAGCTCTCCAGATGACCCAGATTTAATTGAGCTTTACTGGACTTCACAGATTGTTTAAGTCAGAGGACAATAAAATGCTTATTAAATTACAAATTAATTTATTTTATAGCCGTTTTTATTTATCCATTAAACTAATCCTCCTTCTCTCAGATTTCTGAGACCTCAGATGTTAAAGTGATTGACTTCATTCTAGTGCATGATTGTGGCATCCTATTGTACTGATTATAGCTCAATTCAATAACACATTTTTTTTATGTTACTTTGCATTATTTTGTTTGGGATTTTTGTTATTTTATTGCCACCTGTATCTTCAACAAAGACTGGCCAAAGCTGAAGTGGCCTTAGTTCTGTAATACTTTTATACTAACTGAGATATTGCTCCATTTGCTTAATGTCTAGGTATGAGGCCAACAGCTTGAAATGTAGTTCCTATAATGGGAACCAGTATCCCCCTCAGCTCAGCTGGCAGGTGATCTCGGTCTTGTTTCAGACATTCCCAATATAATTACAGCAAATTTGCTAAGAATGAATACATGTCAGTTTAGTTTAATTCAGACATTTTAAGTCCTTAAATCTTGGAATGCATTTGCTCAGCATGCTTTCTCTACCCCATTATCCTGTTTAAACTGTTAAAGCCCTTGGCCACTCTTATAGCATAAATCAACATGCCAAAAGGCTATTCAAATCAACTAAACCTATTGTTGAAATTCTGTGTAACCTTTGGAGTGGTGAAAGTCCTTTGTTCATGGATTTTTATAAGGAAAAACACATAAATATTAAAACTGTGCTCTCATCATTTTCCTAGGAGGAGAGAAAAACACTTCACATGCTCTTAAATGTAATTTTATTTATGGAAAACAAAAGAAATTATCTTGACCTGGTAATTACATTGCTTCTATTCAAACAAATTTCTGTGGTTTATGTCTTCCAATTAAAAAACCTGAAGTTCTGCTGTTTTGACAATTCTGCCATGGTTCTTACCTTTTTCTTTTTGAAAACTTTGGTATATCTTCCCCTGATTCTGTTGTGGTATTCATAGGTATCCAGCAACATGATATCTGAGGGGATAACAAAAGATGCTGTCAAGAGCCTTTAGAAAACTAAAAGTCTTAAAAACTTGCTGCTTGACCATTGTACTTCTTTGATGGGCACTATGGGAATGAGCTATAAATTTGGCTTCTAGCAGATGCTTCTATTGAAAAAAAGAATAGTAACTACTGCTATCTTTACCATTTAAAATTAATTTTATTTTGCTTCCCGTCAACGATATTTTTCATGTGTCTTGGATGTATGGTTTTGAATTAGTTAGAACAATATCTGTGTGGAATCCAAATCAGCTGCAATTTGAGAATAAAAAATTAGGCCAAAAAATATGAGTTTTGAGACAAAAAGCTAGACTATGTAGGTGGAGCTGGAAAATAATAGTGCAGATGCTATAAAAATACCTGATTAAAAAGATTTTCAGGTAAAAATTTTAAGTGAATAATATTGCTACCAAAAAAAGAAAAAAGTCTGGTTTTGGAGAAAATTCAATATAAACCATGTAGGATCTCACAGAAAATGCATTGGGCTGTGTTGAAAACTCCATGAGTTTTGGGGGTTTTCGCTGAAAACTTTATATTTTCAATGGAAAAATAAGTGTGACAACCTCTTTTAAATGTAAATGGTGTGTGTCTCTCTTTCACAGTACATAAAATCGGAAACACACTGCAAAATATGTCTTTCTCTGGAAGACAAAGGTTTTGTAAAATCAAAGTAAACCAGTGAAAAAGAAACATGCTTTTTTTCTTCAACTTTTTTCCTTCAGAAAACATGAACTTCATTAGCTGTCATCTGACACCAGAAAATGTGACCTGGGAGGTAGCTGGATTACATGCTTGGAATGCCTTAACAAGAAGCAAGAATCAACACTCTTTATTTTCCCTTTATTTTTACAAAAATTCAAAGTTTGCCATTGATAACTCCTTAGTGTGCAGTTATCTTTCATATTTAAAACATATCACAAAAAGGTTGTCCCACAATTTCATTTTCAAATTAATTTTTTAAAAAATAATTTTCTTTCAAAATTTGTTTTGTAACAAAGGGAAAGTAATATTTTGAAGCACAGTCTAGTTTCATTTTACTTGTTGGAAGAAATAAATCTCAATGGAAACTAAGAAAGTATGATTGTTCCAACCTGACAGTTCTAATCCAGTGTTTTGAACGCTAGCAATTGTCTGATGAGAACTGCACAGAAAATATGAATGGTTATTTATGCTAACAATAAATAAGAAAACACTCTGTGAGCATACAGATCCCTTTCTTTTTCTGCCCACCTCCTTGTCTCCACAGAAAAGCTCTAATCAGATCTGTAACCAGTTTTTTAACACCACCATATGCCCTCCCACCCTCCTTCTTTGAAGATTCTACTGGGAGCTTCCCTGTCCCTCCCTCATTTCACACTTCTAGGGAAAATAAAAACAGCCAGAAGATTGTTTGGACTCACTTTTTGTCACATGGAAGAGAATTCTAATTATTAAGACAAAGCCTTGCAGAGTCTTTGAAAGTATTTCACTGCAGAGTGCTGTCAGCTCTTCAAAACCAAGGAAGGAAGATAAGCTGACATTGAATGGCTTTAGTTTGATATGGTGTCCTCAGGAGGGATAAGCTAGAGAAGAATTGCTGTAGTCTGTTTTCTGAGCACTCGAAGAATGGCTGGACTGGAATAGGTGTGGAAGCTGGGCTTGATTCTGGAAATGACTAGACTGAGTGGCTCAGGCTACAAATATCAGTAAGTTAGCAAAATGGTCAAGCAGGAGAGATATCAGCCAAGAGTTGTTCCACACACTGCAAGGCACAGAGTGCTCTAAAGTAGTCTACTGCCACCATTAAGCACAAGATTTACTCTGTTGGAAGCAGTATTGAGTTCTTGCTGAGGAATGTATAAGTACATCTGGCAATATTCTCTGTTTTGGCCAGGCTGTTGATTGCCTTGTGTCAGCCTTAAGCCCATTGGCCTGTGATACATTCTTGTGGAATAAGTAGTTAATAACATGGACAAAACCTATGTGGGAGGAAGCTGCAAATCTCTGTACTCTTCAAATCACATGTACATTTATGGTATATAAATGTCTCTTCAAAGGTGTATACAACCCATGGAAATCCCTGGGTCCTTATGGCTGTTCCTAAGTGACCTGTGGGAAGAATTAAAAGTCTTGCAGTGTATGAGGTGAGTGTATGTCAGAATGCCTGGCAGCATGAGATCCAGCATGTACTTGTTCCACTGTATTGTTTGTAACTGTGGATGTAACTTGGTAACACAGGATCTAAATTCAGATTAGTAAAGAGCAAATATCCTCCATGTGAAAACCAACAGACAAGCCAAAATGTAGGGCATTAGCCACCTGCTTCCTACCTTTGCAGTGACTGGACTAAAAAGGTAGGTGTTCTTTCAAAAGCAGTTTTAGTAGCTAAGCCAGTAGATCAGGCTAACAATGGCTCTGTTATAACAATAAGACTGGATTGGCTGAAATGAAGACAAAGATAGAAAAAAAAATATTCTTTGAAGAAACACTAATAACTAAGTAATCTGTCTTTTTTCCTAAATAATCACAGAAGCTATGTTCAGGAGGAATCTGGAGATTGTAAACATGTCTCCGTATAGCAACACTTCATTCAGCTACAGCTCAAGTCCCCATCCTTCTGCTTTCTCTGTTCTTAGGCATATGCAGAGAGCAAGACCATGTTCCAGATGCCCCATTTTTGAAGCTCCACTGGGATTGTGTTGTCCCACAGTATCACTGCTGGGAGGTGTTGAAGCCAATTGCAGAATCCTTTTTCTCTAGAGGCAGGTACAAACACCATAGGGAAGGTTTGTCCTAAAGTGAGGGGGGGTGTAGTCTGCCTGAGAAGAATCCCACAGCCAGGGAAGAGTGGTGAAAAGAAGCTTTGCTCTCAGTATCACCCTGTGACTTTCTCTGACTCTTCACAAGCATGGTAACATTTTAAAGCTGTTGTTATCTTCTAAAGGTTAGAAAGATTTGAGGATTACCTCACAAAAGAATAAGGTAGTGGAACAAAGTATTGTAACACTTTTCACAAGCCAGACCTTTTTGACAACACATTGTTCATTGAAAGATTTTATTTTTTTTCTATCTTTCTAAATCTCTTCTAGATAGAAATGGAATATTTTAACATTAAAACTGGGCCATTAAAATTGTATTTATTGAAAAATAAATAATTTTCTCAAATCTGTTTTGCTTTTTTTCTTCCTATTTTTCTCAATACTTGAAAATTTGGGGTGAGGAAAACCTGTGTAGCACAGCTGATGTTTTTCACCAAGTCATACTTTAAATCTGATTTCCACTTTCATTTAATCTATCTAAGCTATCCTGCTTCCCATATCCAGAAAAAAAAAAAGTTTGACCCCCAAATAAACTTTCATCTTCACAATTTTTTACACCATATTTACAGTTAAACTTTACTTTGCATTTTGATAAAGTTCTGGATGATTTACTAGATATTAATTCCCTCACAGTCCTTTTTACACTGTCTGCCAGACCATACTTCTAATTGAGTTTTATGTTCCTAAGGAGAGGATTTAAACATGCCACATCTCTATTATAGCCATTCTTTTAACTCTAAATCACTCTGGTCTCAATTTGAGACAGGCAGTCCGTCTGAAAGGAGATTAAGAAAAGATATTATTAGAGATAAAAAATGCTGTCTTGTGGGCTCCAGCAAAAGAGAAGAAAGCTCCTGTGACTTCCAGCCAGAGAAAGGACTGAAACTTCCAGCTTAATTCCAGAAATACCTAGCACAAAATATCCATGTGAGTGATTACTGTCACTGAATATATAATTGTCAGCAATGCTGTTACATGTGGCTACTGTATATTCATATACAGTACACTACTGCTTACAGTTTTTATTCTGATCATATTCTCATTTTAACTATTTCTATGCTTTAAAAAAATCAGATGCCACAGCTCTGTAATTGATACTGTTTTTCACTAACTTTCCACACCATTTACTTTTTTTCCTAATTAGTGTTTCTCTTTACGAGAAAAAATACTTGTACATGTATTTTTCTCCAGTGAGGACCTCAAAACTAGAGAGTATGAAGGAAGAAATCCTTTCCAGCTGATTTGCTAATTTTTCTATAATGCCATTTTCACTCTGGAGTTTCCACTCAGGTGGTGGTTCCATTCTCTCAGGCACTCTACAGATTCAAAGTAAGATCCCAGAAATTCTTCAGGATATAGCCTGAATAATTCAGTATTATTCCTCTGCCCCTTCTTATTTTTTTAGTTCAAATGAAGTTTAAAGGAGCTCTGAATTTCTGCACTCTGCCTTAACTTGCAGAATATAGAACCTATTTGTAATTAGCATAGAAAATGTAAATTTGGCTCTGTTGCTTATTACAATTCTTAACGTTCAACTCAATGCTTCTGGGCAACAATTAATCTCCAGATATGTTCACAGCACCATACATGATGCCTACATTGCAGTAGCAGGGAGTTTGTAATATCTGATGACATAATGCACTATCAGGGTTAATAAGGGTGATTTATTCTCATTCTTTTTTGACTAGATCCTGTATAGGCTAGATCACATAGAATTGTACAAGTCTATTTTTTTTTTTTTTAGAGGGATCATTTCTGTATGTAAAAGCCTAGCTAAATACTTTAAAAGTAATCTGATCCTTTTGTACTCATTTCAGTAAGCCACTAAGTTATTGAATAGCAGAAATTTGAATTTCCATTTGCCAAGTATTGTTTGTTTCTGTAATACTTTTAATGTCATTTAAAACAATAGTAAGTTAATGAGCTGTTAGGCTTATACAGCGATCTTACAATACTGAGAATTTATCCTTAACAAAAACATACAGAGAATGGTTCACTAGAGCATGACATAACCTTTGAACAGTTAGAATTTTCTGCATATTTATGATGATTTTCATTATTTAAATATTTAGAGAAATTTAAAATAACTTGGTAGACAAATAGCTTCTCTGAAACCATCATGTCTTGCTTTCTAAAATTCTGTTTAAACTTGTTCCAGGGTACTAGTTGACACTACATTTTTTAAAATGCTGTTTCTTTCATGCGGTGATCTGAATTTTTGGTATAGGTCTTTAAAATCAAGGCTAAATCTTACATTCCTGACTGTGCAAGTAATAAATATATGTACATTTTATACTTTATATAAATACATGTATATTTCATACTTTATATGTGTATGTATATTTCTAGAATATGGATAAAAGTATATGCATATGTCTGTACATGAGAGAGAAACGTGGTTTAAATTGAGAAATAACTTCTCTGTCCTCATATCTCATTGCTAAAACTGATACAGGAGAGCCCTCTTAGTAAGAAATTGATCCAAGTTTTTTATGACCAGTTTCAATTTTAGTCCAATTTTTCTAGACATAGCAAATCAGAATTTGTTTTCTAATCTTTTCAGAGATCTTAACTGGCATTGCACAGATCAGTTGATTAGTTAGGGTTTTTTTAATGTGGAAATCTGAGACATAACTTTCTAATTTTGTTATTCTTACTGTGCTTGAGCCATCTTTTATTTTGTGTTTGTTGAGTCCAGCTTACCTTTTCCTTTGAAGGCATTGCTAGATTTTATTGCCACTTCAGACAGTTTTGCCACTATTTTCTAGCTGTGAAATAAATGGTACATAAAAGCATATTTAACTTCAGCTTGTTTTTTCCAGCATTTCCCAGTAACTATAGTTAACTAACTGGATCACATTTAGGTCTAGTTAACTAACCTCTAGTTAACTAGACCTCATTTTGAGGCAGTTTATGGCCTTATATGCATATGAAATATTTGGACTGATATAGCTAAGCCTTCAGGTCTACTTCCTTAGTCTTGCCAGACACATTATTTCATTCTTTCTAAATCTGAAGTTACTTTCCATGTCATCTGTGTGACTCCATTTCCAGCAGCATTGTGAGTCAGCAGGCTCCAGGGTACTAGAATTTGTCTATAGATTTGAATGTATCATCATTAATGCATACTAACTCACCATGTTTTCCATATGTGAAAGGTAGAATGCATTCTCTGTTTCCTTCGTGCTGATTTTTGGGCAGAAGCATAATCAAAAGCATCAGTAGTAACGTGCTTTCTTCTTCTGATACACTTGGAGTCCATATGCGTTGGGTTGTCAAGACAAGGCAGGGACCACTTGCTGTGAGGTTTGAGCTTTAGAACAAAGTCTAAGCAGATTGAGAATTCTGCCATTCTTATCATACTGAATGAGAATGAGCTATACATATTGTACAGCACCCCAGTCTTAAACTGCTAAGAATCGTATATATTGAATTTTCTGCCAAAATTGCAAGCTGAAGGGACAATGAAATCCAGAAAATCTAATATTTAAGTAGTTAATTTTGGGCCTTTAATATAATCTTTCCTCTATTATCGTGTGTTATTTAAAAGAGAAAATTGCACAAAAAGTCATGAAGTCTTTTCAAGCAGAACACTAATTTAATAATGTTTCTTAAAGTGAGAAAATTTTCATGAATTCTCTTTTTGTGATCCAGAAATTAGACCACTTTCTTACTTTTTTAACAAAATGTTTTCATGGACATATTCAAGAAGAAAGTCCGATGTTAACATATCTTAAACTTTGATGTATGAAGATGTGAAAACAAACATTATATTATTGAAAAAAATTTTCAATAACAGGTGTGAGAAAATGAGGAATACTAACATTATGAGTAGATTAACATCTTCAAAATGTTACCTAAGAAGGGATATTATAGTTATTTTTCCAGTTCATTCAAGACAACATATGAATAAAAAAAAAATGCACAAGTTCATAAGGCTTCACACACCCTTTCTGCTTGACAACCTTTTGCTTTTGGCTTCACTTCCTTGCCACTACTCCCAGCGCTTTAAAGAGCACTAACAAAAACTTTTGAACAATACATGCTACTGTCTGTTTGTCCTGCAAATTCACTGACAGTGGTGAAATGCCTCATCATTGGGTCATCTAGGAAATCTGATTTTCATTCTAGGCTGGTGCTGTTATCTTCTGCTTTAAGCATCACAGTCACAGCTAATGTAACTAGAAAAATGTATTTTTTACCAGAAATTAAGAAAGAAAACATAGCCTTTCAAAGGTACCTAACAGCTAAAATCACTTAAGAATTTGCTGATGAGAAGATAACATTTAGAGAAAGCTATAATCATTGGGATGCCTTTGAAAACCATCAAAATTAATGAGATATTTATTGTTATCAAAGATAAAACCCAAAACCTGGAAGCCAGGAAAAAAATCTACTTACCTGTAGAGTAATAAATGCATCCCTTTCAGTGAAGCTCTATTAAAATATCTTTGAAAGAGGCAAGTCTGGTTGGTTATACATGTTGTCCATTTTCCTTCCCAAATTCAAAGTTTAAGTATACTGGAAAATGTCCCATGACATCTCCTAATTTTTTTTAATGTATTGATTCTTTGCTGCCTATTTAAAAACAGCAAATGCTTTATTTAAACTGTCTGTGATTCAGAAAATTAGAAAGATCATTTCAAAATCACAAGCTGGCCATTCTTGCTGTGATAGTGTTTAAAAAGCAAAATGCCTATTTCCAAATAATGGTTGATAGGGTTTACCATCTGAGACGTGCTATATGTTGCTTTCTTGAAATGGAGTACTCCCTCATTAAATGTCAGGCAATTATCTAAGTATCTCCTTTTGAAGAAGTGAGCTGGAGTATTCTAAATGTTTATCATAAATTTTTGAGAAACAAACCTTTGATAGTCATTTGAGTCAGCAACTCATCTTTTACAGGTATTTGAGATTTTTGTTCAGTTGCAACTACTTACATACTTTTTTCACTATAAAGCATATTTAGAGCAAACAAAATAGCAAATATTTTGCAGCCAGTTGCCTAAAAGCTATGACTGATTAAATTAAAATATTTTTTTCTTATTTCACAGATGAGGTACTATAAGATGATGTCAGGAATTTGGGCTGCTCAGGTGCCAATGGGACAGTATAACCCTTCTAACAATTTTGGAAGAAGCATTTGAAAAGATTGCACATTTATAGAGAAACGCATCTTTTATGTCAGTGTTGACACAGCCATTCTTGTACTCCTTGTCAGGGAGACACTGTGTCATTTGTCACTTAGTTCCTTGCAGTAAAAAGATGGAACATTAATTAATTTGTTAAGAAAGAGTATGTTGAGTTGTGCTGGTAGCCAGAGAGATCTTTATGTTACAGTGAAATACATTAGAGTGATCACTTTTACAGAAAAAAATTACTTTCCAAGAGTCATTTCCCATTTCCCATTGGTGTTGGTGCACTTGTTCCCATTTGTACTGAGCACGTGAGCTCTCAGTTCAAAGGACAAGAGCTAAAATAGGTTCTTTTGGGTTTTTTTCCACTTTGCTGCTTGATAGAAAAGACTTTCACACACTTCTGAGCTGCCATTCAGCAGCATATAAAGAATATTACAGTTTGTGTTAAGTGTCAATTAGAGATAATTACAACCTCGGTGACCTGTCTTGACACTAAAACACTTAGCAGACTTTATTTTGTCTTTACAACATGGAGACTGGGAGCACAATTCTGATCCCAGTGACACTGTGGTAAATCAGGAGACACTGCAGTGAAGCCAGCTGAATTACAACCTCATAAATGTGATGTAAGGTAGCAAAGGAAATACATTGATTCTGATTTTGCAAAACTTTCAGTTTTGTGTCCTACTCTTGAGACTTTTCTTATACAATAACTAGGGACGTGTCAGCCAACAGAAGTAGTGGGATTTCATTGTTGTCCATGCCAGACAATGAGAGAAAACTAATAGGAGATAACCCTGTGGAAATACTTGTAATTTCCAAGCATAAAAACTTAATCAAATACCTCTTCTTTAGTCACCTGAAGTTGCCCAGGGCTTGAATTTTCAGCAATGCCATAGCGCACACATCCTTTTAGTCTGTGGCCTCAGGAGACAGGACTTTCTATAAAGGTAACAAACCAAAATTTCACTTACTTTGGGTCCTCTAGGATAGTGAAAGATTTCAGTACCGAATTCAGCCACCTATGATCAAATATATGTCCTAGTTTCATTGTTTATGCTCTGCAAGTTTGTTCCAGATTTCTGATTCTCCCTTCTAGTCCTGCTGCCAATGCCTCATGGTTTCACATTTTGTATGCAGCAGGCAGTTCTTTCCTCAAATCTGTGAGCAACCATATTGGCTGCCATTCTTAATTTCAGACAGTTCATTTGCTATTTCCCTGCTTGAAATCCAAAAGGATAGTTTTCTCCCCTATAAATGAAACCAGGTGAATTCTCCAGCAGGTTTGCTATAGTTCCTGTGACCAGTAACTACCTGCTGTTATTAGCATGCCCATGATGTTAACCACTGCATTTCCTCCCATTTGCATTTCAGACAGCAATAACTTTCTCAACTGGAAGTATAATGCACAGAAAATTATTTTAGGTGAGCTGCTTTGGCTTCCTTTGCCATTTACCACATATATTTGTGAAAACTGTCATTGCATCACTAAAAAAATAAAATAAAATTAAGGACATTACCAAATTCATGCAGTCTTTTATATGTATTTGCGTCTTCCTTCACCAGGGTTTGCTATTACGTTGTGCAAACCAGTTTGTAGGGAATTTAATTTACATATTTGTGTCACATAAGCATGCAGATATTTCTGAAAAATGGCTCTGAACATTTTCACACTTTCATTGACTTCCCTTTTCTGGAAGTCCAAGCATTGGCTAATGAAAAGCCTCTCAAGTAGGAGGCACCATAGAGGGCTGCCAAAGCTCTGTTATGTAATGTTGTCTGGTTTTAGGATTGGAAATAGAGTGGTGTATGCCAATTGCTAAAGGCCACGAACTGGAGATCCGCAGTTCTTGAACCGTTTATATTCCTCTGAATCTGCCTTTCAGCTTCAGTTATGTCGTTTTAAGACCTGATTGCCCAGTTTCCTGCCTTCCCAGAGCCTTTCTGTGCTCAGCTTCCTGTGACCTCATTTTCACATACTGTAGCTGACTTCCAATTGACCTTGATCTGAGTTACAGGCCATTAGTACCATGGAAAATCAGCAACCTGGCATTTAGGAATGTCATCAACATGAGCAACATGTCTGAAGTCAGTGGAAATTCCACTATCAACTTTCCTGAGCTCCTACAACAGTTTCTTTGATTAAAAGAGGGATCTAATCTACCTTTTATGAATATTATACAGATTAATTAATGCTGTAGGCACTTAGAAGATGCAAAAGACTCAGTTATGGCTATCACAGTTACCATTGCCAGCTAGCAACAACAAAGCAATTTTAAACTAATTTATAAAACTTTCCCTTGCAAAGTGCTGCAGACAGCCAGTTCAAGTACCCTTCAGACTCACCAGCATAGCTTGTTGCTCAACATTTTCAGCATCAGTCACAGCTTAATACTTTACCCCTCTTGTAGAAGTATTTATATTTATGAGAAGGGTGAAATGAGAATTTTTTTTCAAGGTAATGGCCACTTCTTGAGGTTGAATTGGCAACTTTCATAAGTTTTATATGTGACAGGAACATAAAAGAAAATAAAGCCAAACATGCCTGCTGTTAAAACAGTCTGACCGTGGTTTTCTCAATTGAGGCAGCCAGGATTCGTATTAAATCTGCGTTTTAAGCCCTGGGTTGGTTTCTGGTTCTCTTCCTAATTTTGAAAATGAATCATTCTGTGGCTAAGCACTCTGCTTCCGTCGTATTTTTTTCAGCTCCATAACTGGTCACATGAACTTGTCTCTGTGGCGGGCAGTCAGTATCAAGATTTTTATTATTTCCTTTCCTTCCAAAATGTCTTTCACACTTTTTCACTGAAAGTGACCTCTGCTAATATATTATCGATATACAATATGAATTTCAGCTTACATTACTATATGAGAAGACACGTCTTTGCCATTGGGTAGGTCAGAACAAAGCATCCCTGGCATGGTGAAAAGTGTTTGTCACATTCAACCACATTTTATAGCCTCTCAGTTAGTGACATATAACCTTGTTCTAACCATAATTGTACCTTTTATTAAAATTACAAAACAAAATGTAGCTACCTGAACAAGCATGCTGAAGAAAATGACTAAACACCATCCAGGCTGGAAACAGTCAATAAGGAAAAATAGGTTCAGTCACCTCAAAGAAAGCAGGATCCTTTTTGTTCCAAAATTAAAGTATTCTGATAATTTACTTCAACGATGTGCAATACTGACTGCATCCATTTACACCTGAACATGCAAGTTGTCCTGAAAGTAATGGGCAGCTAGCAGGTGAAGTCATGGGGAAAGTGGTTACTGTAGTTACCACTACAGTTCACACACACACTACAGTTACCCCTAGGTGTGTCCTTCCTCTGAAGTTTTCCTTCAGAGGAAGGACACACTAGACATGAAAAAAGGCTCTGATTACGTAAAATCATCTGTGGCAAGTTGTCATAGGAACCTTGTAGAGACCAAGCAGTTATTGAGTAGAGAGGGAAAGACCCTGCCCAGGATGGAATTTCAAGAGCTAATACTTACTGTTTCTTCAGTGCTTTTGTTTATTATTATATTACATCATAAATAATATTTTTAAGCACACTCAGATAAATCCAGGACTCTTGAATATGGAACAATTAATTTGGATAAAGGAACAATTCCAATATTAACCTAAAACTGAAACTGAATCTGTTTTTTCAGTCACCATTGCTTAAATGATTTTAAAGTACACTTTGCCTATAATTTATTCTTTCCCTTGCTGGTTTTAGATAACAAGCAAAAAATTAAAGTTAAGAATACTTGCCATTTCCAGCTCTCTTAACACCAGAAAGGAGGAATAAGGCTGATATTTATACAGGAACTCGGAGAGATCTCAGTATGATGAACAAGCTACTACAGTAGCTATTGCTAACACTTAAAAACCAAGACAGAAACAAGCAAAAGAGTAAAGAACCCTCAATAACAAAAAGAACATTCTCATTAGGGAAGCCATTATAAAATGGCACGTCCAGGATGGTTGCAGTTCAGAGCTGCACGCTTAAAATCTAGTTATTGTTAATTCTCTCCCTGCTTTGCAAGGCTGTCTCAGGTCTCTCTAAACAGGCAGCCCTTCACAGGATGCAAATTAGCAGGTTATAGCTTGTGTCACAGAAACTTATGTAGCTGAGTACTCCTTCATATCACACAGCTTCTTTTCTAGGTGCTGAAATGAGGCATCAAGAATTAAATTAAGGCTTTATGCAGTATGCAATAACAAAGAAGATTAAGGAAAAAAAAAAGACCAGTGCTGTAAACAGTGCAAACACTTCAGATTCAAAATGATTGCCAGAAGTTCTGCAGAACTTTTAATAAGTAGAAGTCTAGCCATCTTTTTAAACCAAAGGTATTAGAAGTATGGTCTCAAATAGTTTCAAAAGGCCTATACAGTTAACTAGTTTGGGATCATGTAATTTTGGCTCAATCCCTGGTACATCTTTATGTCATCTACTTTGTTCCTTTAACCTCGATATTGGATACCACCAAAAAAATTAAAAACCATATTGTGTGGTTTCAAAAACCTTATAGAACTTAGAAGTATGATCTTCTGTGATTATTCTTAAGGAATTTCTTTTGAATTCTCTGGTAAGTTCACAGTGCATGACAACCTGAGCACAAAATATTGTTGTGAAATTTTGAGAGAAGATAAGTTTAAAAAACGACTTTTCAGCTTTAAAAATCTCAATAACTTACTGGTCTCAGATTATCCATCAATGCATCTGCTTTAAACCAGGGATTTTAATAAACAAAATAACAATAACAGCAACATCAACAGCAACAGCAATAATAGTAACAATAATAATAGTAGTAATAATAATAATAATAATAATAATAGGGACATGGAGAATTACACCAAATAGCTGGATTGACTGACAATAGAAGTATGAATTTTAACTGATTTAAAAAAAAAAAAGGTTTTTCTTAATATTTTGGTGATTTTTTAAAAAAATGCTGTGTATGGAAGTATTTTCTCTTACTATATATTCTTTGGGACATTAGGAGAAGAGTAGCTCTTCATGAAAAGATACCCTTCAATCTGAAGCTCATTTCTTCCTCTTTCAGTTAGGCTACTAAGTGCCTCAATTGTCTGTAACTGAACTTAACGGTGATGAATGTAATACAACTTTTTAAAAATGAATTTTTTCTTCTGACTTAAAAAAAGTTAAGTAAGACTGACATTTAAAATTATTCATTCCAATAGATAATCATGATTTAAGCTTCTTATAAGAAGCAAAATGTTGTTTAACCTAAAAGAATCAATTCTGTAGACTAATTCTGTAGACTAGTTTCTGAAATGCTGGTAATATTTTAGAATTATTATCTGCCAAAATATTTTCAAACACTGGCTAAATAATTTGAAACATATGAACTATTTGAAGGAATTAATAATGTATGAACTTTGCTTACAAAATTATTGTAAGCAGATGCAGATTATAAAAGTTACATTGAATCTGTTTGGTGTAAGAACAGTGCAACATTTGGCAGCATAGTATGAAATTAAGCTGTGTTTGTCCATGTCAACATAAGTATTTTAAACTTTTCATGTTTTTTTACCAAGTTTCATCATGTGGGGTCTTCTGAGAATTTTATCTCTTAACACCACAGGGACAGGTGGCCAAAAAATGGCATGTTGGAGCCTAGAGAATGAGAATAGTTACAAAGATGTTGGCTCAACCATGCAAATTCTCTGCATTTAAGAAAACTGACCTTAATGAAGCCTATCAATAATCAAGGACACAGCAGCAATAAAAAAGAGGGAAATTAAAAGGGTAAAAATGGATTTTCAAGAAAAGAATTAAAGAGTTTTAAAACCAATACCCAGAAGCCATGAAAATACATTTTGAAGATGACTGTAATAGAACCAACAGATCTTCTAAATCCCTACAAAGCAGTGAGGGAAGATAAGAATACTGCTGAGAAGTTAAATGACTTTTTACATTAGTTTTTACTCAAGAATTTTTGGAAGATTACTATGAAACCTGCTGTTTTCTGATATATAACAATGTGATGCTACTAAAGCCCTACATGCTGCAAAAAGTTTTCTGTAACTTTACGCATAACAATCAAAATGCATGAAACCTCAAAGTTATACCCCCCCAAATTTTTCTTTATTGCATAGAAAGAGAGAAGAAAAAAATAGTGCCTCATATATTTAAGAAATTGAACTAACAATCATGAAATTTATTGTCTCTTTCAATAAGGTTTTCTGGGTCATTAACTTATCATCAAAAAAGTATGAACTTTTCCACAACTTCTCTCAAATACCTTGAGGCTGCCATATTTTGGAAGGGGTAAAAAGCTTCATAAACCAATCCCTTGCTATGGTTAAAAAATTATAAAAAACCCAACAATATAATTTCTTTAGACATTCAGAAATTCTGACTCCTCAGGAAAGGATACTTTATATTTTCCTGTGTGGGAGAAAGCAGGATCAAAAAACACCTCACAGAAAAAAATAGACGTTTAAGATAATACAGATTACTCTCATTATAGAAAAAAGGATAAAATGATCGACTGAACTTTCTCCTTATAGCTTCACTTATTCTTACTACTGAACTGGGAGGGAGGGCAATGAAACAGAAATCTGAGAAGTGCAGGAAAAACTTTCTATTATTCAACCATAAGGGCAATCATGAAGAATTTAAGGGGGAGAAGATGAACTAGAAGAATAAATATGAGAAAAACAAAATTTATCATTGACAATCATGCTGGAGGGAACTACCTGAAAAAATGTGGGGGTACAATGCAGCTGTCTATATTAACCATATCTAAATTAACCAACGGAGCCCTTACCACTCCACAGGTCAGAGGTTGCCATTAATGTCCTACTGAAAACATAAGAAGTAACATGTCACATTGCAATATGTGGCAACGACTTGAATTATTACAGAATGGACAATGCAACACCTTTATTGAAATCAATATTTTTCCAGAATACTACCCATAACAAAAATATACTTTAAAAGAGGATGTGAAAAGCAGTTGAAAAGCAGAAAGAATCAGCATAAAATAACAAATAGGTTTAGATATGTATGTCATGAATAATTGAAAACCTTGCTTTTTTCTGTTATAATAAAGAATAAAAGACACATAGCTTGTAAATTAAAAAATCTGAATCTGAAAAATTAAAAAAGGTTTTTTTATAGACTATGAGCAAAATTAAAAAATGCTTTACTAATGGAAATAATTAATTCACCATTTAATTAAAAAAAAGTATAGGAAATGTGAAAATCAAGACTACTTAATGTTGTTAGCAATTTTTAAAGGGATATTTATTGTTACCTTCATGTTTTAACTCAGGCTGTAACAGTAAGAACAGGAGATTTCTTCAGATTACTTTGCCTCAAAGGTATTTTAAATTTCTCTCAACTACCTAGAATCAGCCACATTAGGAGACATACATGACCTTTCATGGTCATTCCTACATTCTGGTGTTTCATTGCAGCATATAAATAAAAACTGATGGAGAGGAAAATCAGAAACACGAGATAGAAAATACAGCAGAAATATATTTATATTGAACACTAGTATCTGTCATTTTACTGAAGGAAAGTCAGTTCCTCTTTTACAGAGCACTTGAAAGTTAGTGTCTTTCATCATGAGGAAGAGAGGACTTGAAGTGTGGCAAATTATGTGTGAGAACAGAGCTGGAACTTATCAGGTTCATAAGGAACAAATCAATTTTATCCAGTTGACATTTAATTGTGGTAGACTGGTTATCATACACTTTTGTGTATGTCATTATTTCTCATAGCATTCAAACCTCATATATTCAAAAATAAACTTTAATGTACTAAATCCTAATCCAAAACTCCCTAACCTTCACTGTTGTTGTATAAGAAAAACAGTCTTTGCTTGTGGCCATACTCCACCAGCAGGAACCTTCTTTCCAGATAAGAAATTTGAAAGTACAAATTCTTTCTTCTACATCCTGAGACTTTTTGTTTCAGTTAATATCTGAAAAGCCAATCTGAGATACAAACCTTTTGGAAAATTAAGTCTGTAAGGCTCTCCTACATTCTGAACAATACCAGGTTTGCAATTCGTTTTACACTCACTTCTTTCAGATCAATTCACCCATATCTGAGTGGATTGTTAAAAATCCACAGACTAAAAGTTCTTTGTAGAGCTACATCTGTAAGGCTTAACTTTATATTGAAAATACTAAGATGAATGAACATTTTTTTTTCTGTTTCAGTAATATATAAATCTGAATTTTGGCATTAAATCATGTCAGTATTTAGTCAGTAGGTACTTACAATTTATGTACCTGTAGTTAGTACTCAAAATGCATGATGAAATAGGAAACAGCCATCTGGTCAAGAGCTTTTTGTAGATGTTTTTCTCTTGGATCAAAAAGAACCATTGTTCTGCCTGCAATTTTCTAACTATTTCTATGCAATTTTCTATTTTCTAAATAGGGAAGCAAACGTGCTGCTCTCATCACTTAGTGATTCTTCTAAGCTGGAGGACAGAAAGGTGTTTTTATCAGGCACTGGAAAGCACATATATATATGTGAGGAGGATCTGTGATCTCACACCTAAAGTACTGTACTCAGAAGGAATTAACAGTATAATCTGAAAGTTTATCTCTAATTATCACTTTCAAATGTTCAATATAAACATTCTATATGGTGTACAGAAAATTACAATTTTCTCCACTAGCACAGAAATGCATATGCTCACACCCACTAGCTCTCTCCTTTGTTGCAAACTATGAATAGTTAAGCATTTGCTGTGATTTAGCTAATGTCCTTTTACCATATAAAATGCAATCCAATTCATTGTGTCTGTGCTTGAAAGGGAAAAAGACACGAATGATTTGGTCCTAAGCCTTTTTTCTTCATTTCATATTGCTAAAGCTGTCTCTGGAGAAATAAAGAGGCTTTTTTCTCTTGTTTCTTATAATGGGATTCTAATGAGAACTTTAATTAGTATCATGAATTTTTCCTTACTTCTAGATTTTAAAGTAATCATGCAGTATTTCTCAGTCATGATTTTCTATTGTATCTCTATCATGTTATTTTTCTAAGATAATTTTCATAATACTGTTTTATTTCAGATTTTGTTAACCCATTTTATTGCCATAGTAATTGACATCAAAATAGACAAGAATCATCATATTCTGGTTAGTAGCTTGATTGACAGTCACCAACTGGAATATTTTCTCAAATACAGCTGTGTGTAAAGATTCTGGTAGAAAGGCCTTGTCTCTATCAGTGTATGCATGAAGTGGTCATTGCAAGGCAGGCTATTCTTTCTCCATTTAGTTATTTCTTAATTTTTTTTACAAAAAATAGGTATTTTTGGAAAAATCCTTTTAACTTCTTTCTCACCTTTTTTTATCTTTTGTTTGGGTTTTTTTTTTTTGCTGTAGCATGTGCCATTTCTTTTGAGATTAAAACAAAACCTTTTTACCAGAACTTACCAAAACTTTACCAGAACCAGGATTTATCATCCTTCTGATGCAAACTCTGCTTCAGTTAACTTCTTGATATTTATTAAAAAGACCTCACATTTAATGACACTAGTCCTGTAGATGTCACACACTTTTTTGAAAGCCTGGGACACTATTTCATTTGTCCTGGAATATATGAGCCTGGGAGATAGGAGATATGTAAAACCACCACTAAAAACCACTATATTTTTGTCGTTGGCGTTCACCTAGGCAATGAAATTTTTCTTTTTTTTTTTTCTTCAGTATCCATGCCTTGTCTCTCACACGCTCCCATCAAAGTTGTGTCTTCCTTCTTGATTTTTTTTCTCCTGATTTTGCCACATCTGTGAGCTTAGTTTTGCCTTGTTTTGGCCCTTTGCACTGCACCACATGTAATCCTGATCCATTTTCTTGTAGTCACCAAATCTCCCAGGTTTTAGTTTTTTTTTCCTTCAATTGCATTTCCTTTGATGGTCTCTCCATTCCGGAGCATTTGGAAGTCCTTCTTTGCTGTCTCCAGGATTTCAATGGGGATCAATTTTGGTAAGCTTTGGTCCATGTCGCTGCACTTGATGGCATCCCATGCCTTTTGATGGCTTTCACCTAGGCGATGAAAATGTTTTCTTTTTTTTTTTTCCACAGTATCTATGCCTTGTCTCTCACATGCTCCCATCAAAGTTGTGTCTTCCTTCTTGATTTTTTCTCCTGATGTTGCAAGATCATGTTTTGGCCCTTTGCACTGCACCACATTTCCTCCCAGACCATTTTCTGGCAGGCACTCAATGTCCCAATTTTCTGGGATTTTTGCGTTTTTTTCAGTATCAAAATCAAGAACGAAAACACAGCTTTGATGGGAGGAAAATTGAAATCCTGGAAACAGCAAAGAAGGACTTCCAAATGGTCTGGAATGGAGAGACCATCAAAGGAAATGCAATTGAAGGGGAAAAAAAACCAATTGTGAGATTGGGTGACTACAAGAAAATGGATCAGGATTACATGTGGTGCAGTGCAAAGGGCCAAAACAAGGCAAAACTAAGCTCACATATGTGGCAAAATCAGGAGAAAAAAAATCAAGAAGGAAGACACAACTTTGATGGGAGCGTGTGAGAGACAAGGCATGGATACTGAAGAAAAAAAAAAAAAAGAAAAAAATTTCATTGCCTGGGTGAAAGCCATCAAAAGGCATGGGATGCCATCAAGTGCAGGGACATGGACCAAAGATAGCCCAATTGATCCCCATTGAAATCTCAAGGGGAAGGGAAACGGAATCTTGCGTACCAGAAAAGAAAGGCTTACAAAGCCTCTGGAAAGGAGATAGGATCAAATGAAATGCAACTGAGAAAAACGCAAAAATCCCAGAAAATTGGGACATTGAGTGCCCACCAGGAAATGGCCTGGGAGGAAATGATGTGAAGCAATTACCAGTAAGTCCATGAAAAACAGTACAGGAAAGCAGATTTTCCAGTGTTTTACTGCAGCATTCGAAATCCTGTATACCATTTTCCACAGGGATGTAGCAAATAAAAAATTAACTGAAGTTGGTAATTAGAGAAATTTAGGTGAAACTTGTTCAGCTTATTAAGCATTTAATTTTGTGTAGGAAGGGAGAAATCATTAACACTTTTATTATCCTGAGTGTAAAAAACCTAAACACTTCTGGAAAGGAGGCTGTACAATTGTCTTTAAAAGTTTTGGTATTCATGTGCTTTCCTGAAATGTTTATGTAGCCTAACTAAACCTGCAGTTTGACTTCCACAATAAAACCACCAATTGGTGACAGCAAGTGCACAGGTGGTTTAAAAAATCCTCAAGTTGTTCCTTGCTCTTCATTAGAAAACAAGGCTTCTGTTTCTATTTTGAAGGTTGGACTGACTCTGCTGTAGAAGGTTTTCCTGGTAAGACTCTGTTGAATGGAAGAGCAGAGAGGATTAAATCTGGCATCTTGCAGTGAGAACGACTTGCCCTTGCTAAGCAATGCTGCCACCCTCACTTCTGCCTTGGCCTCTCCAGGGACTTTGTCTTCCTGTACACAATGAGCTGATCTGAGCTGAAACCATCTGGGCTGGCCTAGTTGGGGTAGTTGCCTTCACATCAGGGTGGGAGAGTGTGTTGTCAGCCCTGCTATGCACACATATAGATCTCTTCATTCCAAACAATAATCAGGAGAACAAAATAATTTTACAAGTACAGGAAAACATTCAAATCAAAGTCAAAATGTGGTTAAAGTGTCAAGTTCTAATTTAAATTATAGTCTGAACTGCTTCAAGTAGATATGTGTTTAGAGTGTAAGAGTGTATAAAGACTAAAGTTTTTTTTCTCTTGATAAAAGGTGTTTATTGTTTGAACTGCAGAAAGGAGCAAGCTTGTTGTTAAATGTGTGCATTTCTCACCACAACTCTGCAACTCCCAAAGTCACACATCAATTCACCTGCTCTGGTAGAAATAGCTCCCATGTCTCCTGATGCAGAGGCTGGTATCCTATCCTAGAAGTCCAAACCACCTCTGTTAATAAGGTGTTTACTGAAGTTTATTCCTTCAGGTCAGAAGTTTGAACCTACTCCAATCTACTAATGCCCTGAAGATACTAAATCCAACTGCATGGGTCAGTTCTATTCAAGTGTAGCTTTTGTTTCTCAGCAGAGTAAACTAAAGGAAAATTGGATGCACTGCCCTTTCCAAAATATTACTAAACTGAGCTTGTTTTGTGGTCTTCAGTAGAAAGTAGCTGGCTCTTTTAAATGCATCAGCAGAAAGGAAAAGAATTTCAGGAATCCACAGCTATTTTGAGGAGGTAAATATTGGCAAAATACAGTTGTCTTAGTCAAGGTGTGTTTCTTGACTGCCTACCTTCCTCACCGTGTAGGGGCCCTTTTACCTAAGGCTGTTACAGAGGTGCCTTCAGTTAGCACACACATTTCACTTTAAAAGGGAAAAATAAACAAAGTTAAAAGCTTTTCCTTCAGGTGTTTCACTCTGTTCTTTAGAAGCAACTGCTCGCTAATGATTTCCTGCTGCGGTTGCACTCATGGCATTGCAAGTTTGCACCAGGGGCTGCTCTTTGCAGTTTCAGCAGATTGTGACAGGTGCAGGTGTGGTTGTCACAGAAGGATGTGTTTGCACGTGATAAGGAGTGTATCCCTGCTTTCCATTGGAACAACACTAAAGAGCATTGCTGGCACGACAAGGAAGGAACTTCAGACCACTGTGTATCCTGATGGTGAAGCTGAGGCATGACCACTGTCCTGCCAGTTTGCGGTCGTTTTCCCTAATGAGTTTTCCAGTTTGCCAATTCAAAGTTTCAGTGTTCTTGGGCCTCAAATTCTCCTTGTAAGGGGATTATCCCACCACTGAATGTACTTGGCAGTCAGAATTTAATCCTATAACCTTTTTTCATCTCTATAACCAAAAATTTATTATTTTTCTCTTGACTGTCTTCTTTGTTATATTATTTATTTGTACAATATACAACCCTTCTTAGTGCCTCTGTAATTCTGGAACGGAGTTTATTCTCAACTTAGGTACATCACATCATATCTTTCTGCTAACAAATGGCCCATAATAGTTTAAAATGTCATTCACAGATATCAAAAGTCATTATATGGACCCATTGATTTCAGAGAATTTCATGAGAATTCGACCCTTAGAGAGGTTGATTGTTCTGTCACAGAAATCATCTGCAAGACTGATGTTTGACAGGATCAAGCCAACAGACACATTATTTAGCTGCTCTACAGCCCAGTGCCTTTGCTGACAAAAATTGATTAATATATTTGGGGTTTTTTTCATGCTACATTGCAATGTCATAGCTAATCTATGATCCATCTGATCTCTAAATCTCTTCCAGCATGCCTGCCTTCTAAAATCTCTTCTCTATTGACTATCTATATGTTTGAATTATCTTCCAGAGGATGTATTATACTAAATTTGTCCAAGTTGAATTTTAATTTCCTTTTTCTTCCCTGCTCTGAATTCTTCTTGGCATTTCTCTTCCTTCATTGCTTCTTACCACCTTTTATAATGATGAGGAACAGAATATTTTGGTACTACTTTACAGAAAATTCAACTAAAATCACAACCAATTATTATACAAGAAAGTATTTTAATTTATTAGCCGTTAGGAATAACTTCTAGGCTTTTGTGTGCTTTATGATATTCCATAATTCACTGACTTTTAACATTTCCCTCCTGAAGGAATGTGGTCTACTCGACAGGAAGCCTTAATTGGAGAAGAATCAGCAGAGCTAAAAAAGCTGGTTCTAATAGGAGTCAGATTTTACAATGAAAAGGTTGAAATGTTGCAGGGAGAAAGTGGCTCATTACCAGAAAAAATGTCTGAATCCCAAAGGGTATATATTTTCCCTGAAAAAAATGAATGTTGTCAGGGAAGAAAGCTAATAATTTATTATTAACAGCTAATAGTAGCTTTCCTTAAAAGTGGTGGCGGGAACATAAACAAAATGTATTTATTTTCCAGAATTTTACTAAACTAAGAATTTTTCAGACTGTAGATAACATTATTATTATTTCAAAAAGGTGAAATTACTACTTTCCTTATATTTAATTTTATGCATTATTGTACATATGTATAAAAGCATACAATAAGACCTCTTATAAGTCTTCCCTGGCGCTAGTGGTGTTGCACGAGGTTAAGAAACAATGGAGTGTTTTTCACAATTGTCAGCCTTAGATTTCTATTTGGATGCCTGAGATTTCTACTTAGATGCCTGACGCCTGAATCTGATTTCAATTATTTTGTCTAATTTAGACATCATTTTTCACATGGTCTATTTATTCATTATAAAAACAGAAACTCCTGCTGTATTTATTTCAGAGTAATATAATATCATCAGAACATCTATTTAAGAGAAAAGGCAAGTTATTTTTTTCCAAGCCTCATTTTTGGTGCTTGCTAGACAATATTAGCATTCTAGGATGTACTGGACTAATTATACTATCATGTCCATCCTAGAAGCCACAGGTCTTAAAGAAATACTTTAATATCTCCTATATGATGTTTTTAATTAAATCATCTTAGTCAGGAGTCTTCATTTCCCTTCTTTACACCAAAGACTCAGTTTTGTTGAGAAGCATAAAATACAATTCCTGTTACCACGAGCAGTTACTGCAGCAGGACATAAGGAATGTGAGTCTTCATCACCTGTGTGTTATCTGGCCTTCACTTTCATTCTAGCTCATTTGGTTTATCACTTGCTTTTTCTCCTACATGACAGAGGAAGAACATTTTTGAGGCTGGGGCTGTCATTCACTGTGGGCACTTTCCAGCACACTGGGGTCCTCCTTTATTTGAGACTTCTTGGCACTTGAGTAAAAAAGCAGCATGTGCTGACAGGGCTGCAATTTCAGAGTACCTGCAGGAAGGTGTTGGAATCAAGACCTGAGGCAGGTAGAGCAAAAATATCCTTCAGAAAAGGGATTATCCAGGTTTTACAAGGTAAGAATTTATAATCACCAAGATGAAGTCAGGAAGACATTCAATGTATTATTGACTTGGATTTTCCAAAGAAAACCTTCCCATTCTCTGCATGATCCCGTTTTGCAGAGTTTGGATCACCCTACTCCACCTCACACTATAATTTTTGTATGTGCAAGGCTGCAGAAGAACAGGATAAGGAATGCTGGCAAACAAATTTTCTTCAAAGTCATGACAGATCAAATGGATCCTTGTGCTGCCAGTAACACATACTAGGAAGAGTACTTTACCAATAAAAACAAAACCTAATGTAAGACTGTTGTTATTTAATAATAAATAATGTTTTCTGGATAGATTGTCAACTCCTCTGTAAACAAGCTCTTTTCCCTTTTCTCTATGGACATGAAGGGTTTTTCCCAGAGTTTTTGGGCCTTTTTAACTCCTATCAGGCACCATTTCCAATTTAACTACTGTGGATATTTTGTTATACTGCATCCTTACTATGAAGGAAAAGAAAAATTTAACTAAGAGAGATGGACTGGTTGAATCAAGAAACATTCATCATTAACATTTATTCTCAGGGTTGAGTAAACTGAATTTTTATTGGAACAGACATTCCAGGCACATTCTATGCAATGATTTCATAAGAGGGCTGGTTTGGTTTTTTTTTTTAAACTGGTAGAATGTTTGTTCTTACATTTACACGTGTCCCCTCTCAGGCTAGAAGACATAAAATTCTCTGCTTCTTATGGTATAAATCTATAGCACTGCAGAATATACTGAAACTGCTACAAAGTTTTGTCAAAACAGCTACCATTAAAAAAAATCCAAATAAAATTGTTAATTTTATTTGAAAAGAAGACATGTGCCCATTTTTAGAATTTTCCTCTATTTATAAAGGCCAAGATTATGAGCATTTTTCAAGATTTACATAGCTAAAATTTAAGTTAAAACTTTCAATCCAACTAACAGTGGAAAGAAGAAAAGGCAAATAATTTATAGTTGTTGCTATTTAAGAAGAACACTTTAAAATACATAGAAGATTTCTATTTCTATTTTCTCTAGGTTCTCTGAAATCTTCTACTTCATATGACTCTATTCTTCATTGAGCAACAAAAAGTCTTTCCTCAATGCTTTATTGTATTAAAAGTTGTTGTTGGCTCTTCTCAAATGCTCTTCTATTGTGCATAAGCTGCCTCCTGCAGAACAGTTGGTACAAAAGGGAACAACAGATCTGAAAAGACAGTTAATTCTGCTCTGAAGAGATCCATTAATTCTGACTGCATAGCAAAAGATCTCAGAAGTCTTGCACTTTAAATAGATGGTTTGTGATGTTTATTGGGTAAGTACATATCTAGGCATTCTGTGTCCTTTTTACAAAGATCCTTAGTTATTACTATAACACAAACAAACAAGAATAGATAAAAACTTTTAAATAGTAATATAATAACTGATAATTTTAAAGGAGAAATGTGATAAAAATAGAAAAACATTAATTTGAATTATCTCTTTCTTCTCTGGGCTTATATTAAATGGCCACTGAAAATTAGATTTTTGCTTCTTTAGGCTGAATTATAGGCTAAAGATTTATGTGTTTCATCTTAATCTGATCATTCTTGGTGTTCTAATTTTTTATCAGTAATGAAAACTTTTCTTTTATGTTCTAATTTCATTATTCCAGGTTTTCAAATGTGGTATTTGTCTTTCAAAATATATTAAAAATATGGTAGAAATAAAATGAAGGTGGTAATTTATGTTCAAATGTAAAATATCTGCAGTGTTTTCTATATGTTTCTGTGGATTATGCTTCAATCTCAGATACACTGGATTTCAGATGCCCCTCAAGCTACTTCTAAATCACTTTTGAATTACTGTTTAACAACCTTGCATTGAATCTGTATTTCTGATAGTTGTTAGTACAGATATATTTTTCCAAAACAGCAATATCATAGTTGTTGTTTTATTAATGTGAAAACACAGCTTTGGGCATGGATTCAATATATTCAGTTAGGCGATTAGATAGCGGATTGTGTGTGATGCATTCCAAATATGAACAGTTTGCCATACGATTCCCAAGTACCTACATGCAAAACAGTAAATTAATCCTGATTTACTGACAGATATTTTTGGCAACCACTAGAGCAAACTCCATAAATGTTTTCAAAAGAGGAGAAAGAATTAGGAGATGGGGAGGAACATCTAGAGGTGAGAGTGGAATAAATAAACATTGTACTGAAGTACTTAACTGAATCAAATTGCAACAGTTAGTGCAGGAAGCAGTCTCCTTTCCAACAGTTCCCTCTGGCAAACTCACAAAATCAGGTATAGTCATAAAGTTAACTATACCACTGAGGAATGGTTCTAGAAGAAAGTATGGTTCCAATGTTGTTATGAACTACAGTTATCTGGGTGAGCCTTTTTGTTTTTCATTTGTCTTCTCTTGTCCACAGGAAGGAGTAACTTATTTTCCATTTCCTGGGGAATGCTTTCCTTTCTTCTCCATTGTACTCCAAGATTGTACTACAAGATTGTTACTTGTCAAGCCATCTCCTTTTGGTCTCCAACTATGCTGTTTGCACTGAAATTTACAATATTGTCTCAAATGCTTGAAAAGAACTTTTAAATAGGGGTCTGCAGTCCATTTCTTGTTGTCCATAGCAAAGGCTGGGTATAGGAAAAACAGTATTGTGAAAATAAACAAAAAATATTATTTCAACTTTGAATTGTTGTAATAAGATGATGTAGTACGACCCAGATAAGGAAATGTAACAAATCTAAAATACTGTAAGTATCTTAATCTGGTCCATATATACAGTCTTATGGCTTCTTTATTCCAAAACCTGCTGGAAATATGGTATTCCAGCAAATCATAGCTGGTATATGCACATAATACCTGGGAGAGTTCTGCTGAAAAGGAAATGAATGAACTGGGAAGTGGAATCTTTGTAAATTATCTAGATTCATGACAGGAACTAGATTAATTGAACTTTTTGACTGCAAAAGCATTGAGTATAGCTATTCAGTTGAGCTTCTGATAACCAAGCAGAACTGGAAAAAGGAAGTAATACGGTGAAAAGAACTTTTGAAATATTGATGTTGAAAGTAGGGTAGAGTTCTTTATAGAAAGGCGAGTAGATTATTAAATGAACAAAAGAACTATCTTGCATAGAGCCCTGAATTTCAGCACTGAAGGGAAAACTGACACATCAAATTTGTACAACAAAAGGGAAGGGTTTATCAACTTCTGTATGCATTATATAAAGATGATAGTTAATGCTCATAAAAACTACAGTGGTTAAAGGAAAAATAGTCTTAGCATAAAGAGCCTAAAAATGGCCAAGTTCAACCTGATAAAGCATTCAGAGAAAATGAAAAGCAGTAGAAGTCTGTTCAATCATTCAGAGCTTTCTTCTGCTTGTACATGTATACAAGGTGTGTGTACATGTATACTAAATTTTGTATGTTATTTGTAAGTTTTAAGTACTGTTTTCAGTTGAAGCATCACTGTAAAAATTTCAAGTATTGCTGTATATAATACCCTACAGGAAATGCCTCACCATTAGTTGCACACAGAAAAGCATAACACTTAAGTGGGTAGAGGGAATGTAACTCCTACTTCTTCTAACTCATGGGACTTGGGACATAGAGGTCATCTTCTACAACAGCCTAAAGCTAGAGCACTCACTTGTTAAGCAGGAGACACAGCTTTTCTTCCACCAGGACAATATCTTTATTGGACACAAAGTTGTCTATTCCTGAAATGACATTATTCTCTTCGGCCACTGTAAAATTTAAGATACAGAACACATTGTTTAAGACAAGGATCAGAATATCTATCCTGCATATTTTCAAGCCCTAAGCACTGCTTTCTCTGTGCTTCTGTGCTGCTCCTTTCACCAAAGCTGTTCCTTCTATTCCTGCCAGTACAAAATATGGCTTGTGAACTAAGGCATTTCCTGGGAAGTGACAGGTCTGCATCTGGAATACCCAGAATAGAAGTGTTGTAGGCAAACAAGTGGGTTTCTTTCTGATGGTTTCTTTTATGTAGAATTATCACTATTTTATCTTCCTTCTCAAAAAAAAAAAAAAATCCATCTGTAATTTCTTGCACCTCAAACTATGGAACAAACCTTGTCCCTGGCTGCCTATTTGTGGTGAGCTGACCCTGCCTAGCACAAGGTTTCCAAGAAACCCCTCTTATCAGGCAGAGAAAATATGATGGAAAGCTCATGGATCGAGGTAAGGACAGATAAATCACTAACCAATCACTTTCTTGGGCAAAATAGGCTTTACTTAGGTAAAAATAGTTTAATTTATAGACAATTATTTGTAATAGACTAGAATAGTGAAAAATAAAATCACCTTCTCCTTATCCCTCTCTTCTTTCCAGATTCAACTTCATTTTGGATTTCTCTACCTCCTCCCCCTGCATGGCTCAGGGAGATGGGAAGTGAGGATTGTGACCACAGTGCTTTCTCTGTGCTGCTTCCGACTCCTCATGCTCTTCTACTCCAGCATGGGATCCCACCCACAGGAGACACTCCTTGAAATTCTTCAAGTGCCCTTCTCACAGGCTGCAGTTTTACACAAAGTGTCCCTTCCACAGGGTACAGTCTCTCAGAACAGGTTGTTGCAGTGCCCCACAGGTCACAAGTCCTGCCAGCAAAGTTGCTACAGCATGGGCTCTTCTCTCCACCAATCCAGAGGTTCTTCCAGGAGCCTGCTCCATAGTGGGCTTCCCAAGGGGTCACAGCCTTCTTCAGCCATCCACCTGTTCCAGCATGGGGTCCTCAACAGTCTGCAGGTGGATCTCTCCTCTGCTCTGCTGTGAACCTTCACGGGCCACAGGACATCCTGCTGCACCACGGGCTGCATGGGAATCCCAGCTCCAGCATCTGGAGCATTTCCTTCCCCTCCTTCTTCACTGACTTTGGTGTCTGCAGGGCTGTTTCTCTCACATATTCTCACTCCTCTCACAGGTGCTGCACAGTGATTTTTACCTTTTTCCAAATATGTTATCATTACAAGAAGTAATGTATTAATTTTACTTCTTGGCTCTACTTTGGCCAGTGGTGGGTCTGTCTCAGAGGCAGCTGGAAGTGTTTCTGTCTGGATGGTGGCAGCTGCTGGTGTCACAGAAGCCACTCCTGTACTTCCTCCACTACGAAAACCTTGCCATGCAAACCCAATACATTGTTCAAATAACTACTACAAAGACTGCTCTAGAACTTTCTTGAACTTGGGTGCTGTAAGTACCAAGGTGTTCAGGCTGGGACAATACTGTTTGGGAGCAGATTTACAGATGCATGAAGAATTTCTTTAATAAAAAGGGGCAGAAACACCTAGGAGAGTACAGTGACTTCAAAGCAAGAAACTGTAGTGTGATTGCAAGTGGGTGAATTTCTCTTAGAAAATATTTTATTTTAATGTAAACACTACAGTGAATGAACTCATCAAAGCAACACTCAATGAAATCTGCAATTCCAGGACAAAGAAAGAAAACTGCATTCCCTTATCCTTGTGTTTGTTTTCCCTTCTTTCCCTTTCTCTTCACTTCCTTAACTCTAGCCCTGATGTCCCTCCTGATTTATTCTGCAGATATTTCTATTTATATTAGATCTTCTTTGGTCTTTTCTTCACATTCAAGTCTTTTGCAGCCAACCACGAGTGCTCTGCAAAATGCTCCAAGCTTGAGGGACAGTAACAATCATTTGGACATCTCCCCTCTAGTAACTTCTCCACAGGCACATAGATCAGTGTCCTCTTCATGCTTCTCAGCAACACAGTATTTATTAAATGCATTTTCTGTGTCATATATATAGAAAAAGAGAGATGATCTCAACATAAAGGTGATTGAAAAGTACCCAGGGTGATTAAGGCTCAGTAGTGCTTGAATGTTTCCAAGCAGCTCTGACCCATAAAGGAGAGCTGGTCCTTCACTAAACTTCATGGAAGGCATTAGAAGTTATTAGTTGGTGAAATTTGTTATACAAAGTACATACTTATCTAGGCTGGTACTGATTTCAATAGCTAGCAGAATTTAAAAAGGAAATGATAAAATCACGTAAAGATAAACTCTGAAAACAAAGGCATTCCCATTTTCAGGGATGAGTGGCTCATAATAGAGTTATATAGGAACCTACCAAAACAAAATTTGTAGAGCTCAGTGGAGTATGAATAGAAACTTGGAGGGGAAAGCAAGGACAGAACTGGATAACACAATATCTTCAGAGGGGAAAAAAAGTGGGTGAAGTTTTTCAAATCTAATCAAAATAATGTCAAAAGCTATTTTTGAGGAAAGGACAGGGCGGGAGGGAAGGGAAGGGAAGGGAAGGGAAGGGAAGGGAAGGGAAGGGAAGGGAAGGGAAGGGAAGGGAAGGGAAGGGAAGGGAAGGGAAGGGAAGGGAAGGGAAGGGAAGGGAAGGGAAGGGAAGGGAAGGGAAGGGAAGGGAAGGGGAGTTATTTTGCTTTAAATACATACTAGAGAAATTAGAGGAAACATTATAATTTAAATCCTAGATAGAAAAGACTTTCTGATCCATCTGTTTTCCTTTAAACACATTGTCATCATCACAAATGGCATTCAAAGAGTAAAGGTTGCAAACAGTGATTGGGCACTTCATTATCACTTCATTATTATCAGAACTTTACTTTTGCTTTAATTATTTTTAAATGAATAAGAATTTAGAAAGTGTTAAATAGCAGGATTTATTGTATCAAGGACCACAAAGAGGAACTGTGTACTATTTCCAATATTTGTTTTCATTTGTGTTTCTTTGCTTTGTAGTGCTTTCTAATGTTTCTTTCTTTTGAATTGTTTTCTCATTATAAATATGTACTTTCATCTTTACCAGTCTTTTCAGAAATAAACATGAGATACAGCACTCTACACCTGGGATACTACAAACCCAGAATGTTTATTAAGGAAGTTATTTGCTTTAGTTGCAATAAAAATATTTAAAGCATACCAAAAAAAAAAAATCTGAGTCTTGCTGTATGCAGAAGATGCACAGCCTGCCTTGTCTGCGAGTGTGATGGAATACATTTCAGAATATTTGGGTTGTCAAGGAACTAGACAACACCTGAGAGGGTCCCTGGATGCCATGGCATGCATTTTTAATGGAGCTGATTCCAGCCTGGGGGCATTTCACCTCAAAACCATGATTATGTGCAAACAAACCTGTTTGCTAGTATAATGGGGGGGAAAGTATGTTTGGATCATGTTGTCCCGTGTTAGGGGGCTCTCCAGATTTTCTGATTGACTGATTTATTACCATCATTTTCTCTGGCACTGAATTTAAATCATCAGAGGTTAGCTGATATGGAAAGCAACATGGACCTACCTTCTGTTCTTAAAGCAAATGACTATTCTGATCCAAGAAATGTTGATTTACTTGTCAACATCTCTAGATTAGATGCGGCAGCACCCATAATACACTTGCTTTTCTACTGCAAAATTGTAGTATTCCATTTGTCTTCCCCAGGTGGTCAAAACTGCTGTGGCATACAGAGCACTGATTGTTTTTATTTCAAATGTCTCATCTTAAGCTGACTGACACCACACTCCAAGGATATGGAAAACTAACATATGTTCTCTGCTGCTTCAAAAACAAACCACTGGGATTAAAAACTGCTGTTAATATTCCAACATTTAAAGCTTAGATTTCTTCTTCTTGTGTGAGAAGAAAGCAGGTGGAGGGACTGCATGCATTTTCTGATTAGTATTGTCTGGGCTTGAGGAAGGTTTCCTAACACACATTTAGTACAAGTCAGAAACAAAGCTATTGCTAATTCCCTTCAGATTTTCTTACTATAGCAACCCAGCAAGATAAAGATGAAAATAATTCACTATCTTCTGCTGTACCTCTCAAGTCTGTATGCAGATGCTTTTGAATGCTTTTAATTAAAGCACTTTGACAGATTTTTGATAACTTGGTGCAAAAAAACGCTGTAAAATGAGATTGTAAAAATTACTGTTGATGAAAAAGGCAAAAAGCAGGTTTTACCTCTTGTCTCTCTTTTTTGTCAGTGCCTTTTCACTCCTGCTCTCCAGTTCATTAATATTTTGGTTTTTAGTATGTTGGTTACAGTAACTAAGTGTTAATTTGTTCCTTGGCATATTACACTGAGATGAACCTGATTAATTAAAACAGGAAGCACCATCCCTGAAGCACCATGGCTGGTGCATTGGTGTTGATGCCTGGGGTTTTGTGTGTAATGAGACTCCTAGCTGCAGGCAAAGAGAGACCGCACACTTCCCCACCTCTGGCGTGGAACAGAATTAAGCATTAACTCTGTAGCAGACCCCTGCTTATCAGCAACCTTGCTATTACTATACCAACCCTGATGTGCATAAGCAATATTTTCATCCACTTCCCAAGAGATTTATCTAGCTGTTGAAGTAGAAAATGAATATTTTACAGTTCACTTGTCTGATCAATTACCTACAAGCTGCTGCAGTATTTTATAGCCAGTGGGAGAGCTGTGTAGGTGATGATAGAGAAATCTGGAGGGAATCTGTTAGCCAACTACAAAAAGGGGACTAAAACTGTGAATAAGCCATCAGTAACAATTCTTTTGTTCATAAGGGTCTAGCCAGAAATTACAGTGTAACCAATTAAAGTACATAAATGATAATCAGCAGAATGTGAATTCCAGAGGTGAAGAAATTTGATTGCTTGATTGGAGGATAATGAAGTGCAGAGATGATTCCAAGCCAACCTCTTCTCAGTGAAACATCTCCCTCAGTACTTTATTTACCATTTTTGTCTTTTAGATAATTGGAAGAAACTCTTTCCTAGAGACTCTTTGGCAATTAAATTAACTAATTCAAAGTTAAATTGCATACACTTTTTAGGCAAGGTATTTCAGATCATAGTGTAGAAAGTTCCAACAACCTAAGCTCCCAGAGGTTTATTTTAATAGAAAAACTTTGTGTTGGCAATTCATTTCAAGAACATTACACGACATCTTGAATAAGTTAGTGAAAACTCTCTTATCTGATTGCATGTGAATTATGTTTTCTCTCTAAGAACCTGTAAGGAATATTAGTCTGTTATTTACAGAATGAACAGTGACAAGTTCAAATCCTTATTTTTAAATGGTGAAAGCATAAAGAAGCAACCTGGAAGATTCACAAGGTAGTTTGTGTTTGACTGTTTAAAATTCCTGCTGTTTAGTCCAAGACCTTTAAACATATCTTCATTCTTTAATTTACAGACAACCCTCTGAGACAGATAAGTTTGTATTTGTAACAAGAAAATCAAATCTGATTTGTTTAGTGATAGCAACAAATATCTCTTGGACTTAAATGACTTTCAGACCTTCAAATCTAAAGGAAAAATAAATCTGGGATCAGTTAAAATTCAGATATAGCATTGTAAGTCTGGCTTTTTTTTCCTTATTCTACAACATCATCAAAAAGTAAACACTGTAAATATATGTTGCTGCCTGAGTACAGATTATTTGCCTCATATTATACACTTGATTAACTGCAGCTTCTTTTAGGTTATACCATGCCTTTGTGTTTTAGGAGAATGTTTTTTCCCTATTGTAAGCTTTTGATTAAGTTCTTTTTTTATTGAGCCTTTATCAGTGTTTATTAAATATAGAAAAACAGACTGAAGAATGAAGGTTTTCTCTATAATAAGTTCCTTTTTAACTAGCCTTTGAACTGGAAGTATTCAAAATACAGAAAAATAATCACTTTTTATACGTATTAAAAAATTTCATGTGTGAAGAAGTGCATTTATTAAAATTGTCTCTCACTATTTCTACTCTCAAAACTTTACTTACATCATTACAATGGCAGAGATTTTATCCAAAGGGAAGAAAAAATAATCTTCTACTTCTATTATATGTCCCTTATTAAAATATCTTGTATTAATTTTACCAAGTCTCCAAAGCCTTCATAAATTACTATTACTGTTGGCCCAAACTCACAGCATAATCCACTACCAAGGTTTAAAACTTCTTTCAAAGGCACATTATTTCTGAAGCAAAGCAGCTGAGACAGCACAGGATGTTCTCCATGTACTGCCTATGTTTTCTTGTAGAGCAACTAAAGCAACTAATCTCTCAGTATTTTTCTTACATTACATGTTTTAGGCTATCTAATGCCAGTAATAACCCAAGAACAGCAGATATTTGAACGCTGGCTAAAAACTTGTTTTGAAAATTTTATTGAAAATTTTTAATCTTTAATTGAATTGTTTGTATAGCCACTAATTATCCAAACAGGGCTTGAAAGAGTCAACAGGAATGCAGTTGCCGAGTTAAATTTATAGTATTGATTTATTTTTTTTCTATAACTCCATTTTGTGTCAGATTTTATTGGAAAAATTGTGACATCCTATAAACAACCTTCTTCCTATGAGGTTTAGTCTCCCAAAGTCCTCCTTTATCTGCAAGTTGGGCACCAAAACTTAATGGTGTCACAGATGGCTTTACCAGTCTGCCCACTTTAAAGACCTTTTCAGCACTGTTTTGTAAATTTATTGGGCTTCAGTCATATATGAAAATTTTTCTTACCCCTTTAAATATGTTTTCTTGTGCATGCTCTGCAAATGGTGAATTTGGGCAGCTATACTTAAGCCTCCTGCTCAAGCTCCACACAGTTAAAGTAAAAAGTCTTGAAAGAGAATCATAGAAACTTAGAATGGCCTGGATTGGAAGGAACTTTAAAGATCATCTTCTAAGCACTCTTCCATGAGCAGGGATACCTACCAGTAGACCAGGCTGCTCAGAGCTTCATCCATCCTAACCTTAAACACTTCCAGCGAAGTATTTAAGGCACACGCAGCTTCTCTGGGCAACTTGTTCCAGTGACTCACCATCCTCACAGTAAAGAATTTCCTCTGAATATCTGATCTAAACCTTTCTTTTAGCTTGAATTCATTGCCTCTTGTCCTGTCCACGTGTTCTTGCAATAGTATCTCAGTCTTTCCTTCAGGCTCTCTTCCAGTACTAAAAGGTCTTAATTAGGTCACCCCAATTTCTAGGCTGAACAAACTCAATTCTCTCAGTCTTCCCTTGTAGGAGAGGTGCTCCATCACTCTAATCATTTTGATGGAACTCCTCTGGGACTCACTCCGTGAACTAGGCATGGTAACTGGAAAACAACCCTCATCTGACATGGTAGACAAATTTTCTGTAATGGCCATAGAGCGCAGTAGACTCCAGGTTCATGTGTAGCACACACACAAGAGGCACAGTCCCAAATAACAGTGAGTGCAGTGAGGGAGGACATGCCCCACTCTCCTCCTCCAGAGGAGCCATGAAGAAGTCAGGAGCTCAGCTGGCCAGGACAGGATGGCTGTGGGCAGAAAGGACCATGGATCCATTCTGCTCTTGGGAGCAGGACACCTCAATGTATGGTTCTTTTCACCAGGCCTGCTGCTGCTTTTTCTGCAGTGAAATTTCAATGTGAAATGCACAGAAAGTCCAGTATGGAGCACAAGGCCAGGGCTGTCCTGAGGACCAATTCCAGACAAACTAGGCTTCTAAATTTAGAAAGTAGAGTCCAGTCCCAAGTTTCATCATCTATAAGTCTAACCATTGTGTTTTAAAAAGCTACCATACCATCCAAAAACTACTTAACACCACCCTGTTGGGAGTTAACACTGTCCCATTGGGCCAAAACAAGAAAAAAAACTCCTATCTTCTACATTTCAGAAGGAAACATGTTTTATATTTTTAGATGCAAACTGTACTTCATATGTAGATAGTAAAGTGTTTCCAAATTTGATTTCTTTGAAGTGTTAGCCATCTGGGAAAAAAATGAGATGAAAGGACGTACTTTCATTTGGGATACTGAACATCACAAAAGGAAGTCAGTGGAATAGTACAATGAAATAAATTTAACGAAATAAAACAAAACAAAACCAAAAAAAACCCAAAAACAAAAAACAAAAACACCAAAACAAAACAAAACCAAAAAAGAGACAGAGACATATTTCTTAGAACCAGTCAATTATATTTCCAACCTGATAGATAAAATAGGAGAAAAAAATAGCATATTTCAGGACTGGATGGAGACTGACAGTTACAACCTTTACATAAATTTAGAGAATATTTTGCTATATTTATTTAACAATTCAGTACATAAAAGATCTGAAGCCATTTTTTTTTCTTGGAAAAAACTTCATTTAAAGGTTTAGCAAATTAAAGAACTTGACTATGTTGTTATTGTACCACTAATACGATATTGCTACTTTATGCTAGTTTTTCAGACTAGCATCAGTCTAGATTAGAAGCTAAACTACCTCATGAAAATGGGTAGTTCTACAGAGAGACCATACATTGCAAATTGAGATGACTGTCATTACCAGGGTCCACTTGGCTGAATTTTGGTGTGTAATCTACAAAAGCAGCTGCTTCTGGACTATGTATTATGGAAGGAAACTAAAGCATAAGTCCTGAACCTTGTGGTTTCTTCCATTTTAGAGAGAATATGGAACTCAGAGTTTCACAGAAAATGGTAAAAAATCTGTGCCAACATATAAGGTGAAGGAAAATCTGTTTACCTCCTTTACCAGAATTTGAAACTTAGCAAACAGATCTATGTATAAATTATTTGGGAGACAATGAAGTAGGCAACGTCAGTAGCAATTTTGCAGACATCTATGGGCAAATGGATACCCTAACTGAAGTGAATAAACAATGTTTATTCAGTATTGAAATAAAGCAATAAGGAGCACACAGTGGAATTAGCAATATTTTGGCACTAAACACCATTTTCACATGCCACATTAAAATTGTGCATCTTCTTGATACAGGCTGTTGTAAAGGTGAATTAGACAAATTTAGCTGAATTAGACAAATACATGAAGGATAGCTGGTATCAATAGCTATTACACACAATGACTTGGATGCAACTAAAGGCCCAGGAGGTCCTTAAAATACATTGAGATTGATTAATAGTCTGTGAAAATGATCCTACTTTATCCCACTTCTGCATCTTTAGCACCCCCTATTGGCCATAACTAGAGATGAGATTCTGGGAGAAAGGTTTTTGATTAAACTTGTTCTGGCAGGTTTTTTGTTTTTTTTTTTAAAGAGATATGTAGGGACAAAAATCAATTTCTTCTCTGTGGTATTTCCAGAACTGCTGTTCTGAGAACACTTTTATTTCAGCATAGTTCTGCACCTATAGTAGAAGAGCCAGTTTTCAAAGTTAATCCATCGTGTGTTTTCTTTCAGATTAAAAAATGCTTATATGATATTCACTTGACATATAAAAGAGAAAATAGAAATATTCTGCAGGTGTGATGCAGTAAAAATTCATTTCCAGACAGTTTTTTCTATTTCACTACATATAGTCTTTGGACTAAACATCTTACATATGGTAGTAATTTGCAGAGATGCTCCAGCTATGGCTAAAGCATTATTATATGTACTTGGGTGTCAATTTTATGCTTTTTGACCTCCTCACCTCCTACTTTTCTCTGCCTGCAACATTCTCAGGACTTCCATGATTCTCATTTCTACAGAAGCAGAAGGCTTATTATGATGATAATAATAATTTTTATGCATTTGGCATTAAAACAGTGGCCGATAAGGTAAAATTACTTTATCTGGAGAAATGTTTTTTGAAGCAATCGCCATGGTTGTGTGCATTCACCATACATCATCCTTCCTGGTAAGTTCATACAAAGAGAAGGAGCATCCTTTTACTTGTTCCCAGTATCCTAAGAATAACAAGAAGTTCAGTGCTAAGGTTAATCCTTCATCCTGTCCACAACTATACCAAAAGCTTAAAAAATACACACACAAAAACCCCTTATCTCATTAATTCTAACTTCTGACAATTCATTACTTTGCTTATATTGAAACAGAGGAAAATTTAAAATGTAAGAATTATAAAAGATATTAGATCTTCTCATAAAAACAAGGTTGCATTAATATTTTTTTTTATATTTTGGCTAATTCAACAGAATTGATGTTGCATGCTCATATCTATTCTAGATTAGCTGTGCATGGATTTTTATTTTTGCTGACCCACAGGGTCAGCATTAAAAATAATCTAAGAATAGAATAGAATAGAATAGAATAGAATGGAATAGAATAATGAATAGAATAGTTTAGGTTGGTAAATATCTTCATAATCGTTGAGGTCCAACTGTAAGTTCACCACTACCAAGTCAACCATTAAACCACGTCCTTAAGTGTCACATCTACATGTTTTTGAAATACCTCCAGGGATGACAGCTCCACTACTTCCCTGGGCAGCATATTCCAATGCCTGACCACCTTTTCAGTGAAGAAAATTTTCCTAATATCCAATTGAAATCTCCCCTGGATTAAGTGGAGGCCATTTCATTTCATTTCATCCTGTCCCTTGTTACCAGAGAGAATAAACACACCCCATCTCTTTGCAGCCTCCTTTCAGATAGTTGTAGAGAACAATAAGTTTTCCTGTGAGCCTCCTTTTTTCCAGGCTACACAATCCCAGTTCTTCCAGCTGCTTGTGTTCTAGATTGTGTTCTACACCCTTCACCAGAACTTTACATTTAGTCTCACAATCATGGAACCTTATTTTCAAGCAAAATATAACCTATATTGACTACACTTGTCTCAGTAAAAAGTTAACATTCCTCATTCACCCAAACAATCCTGGTATAGTTACAATTTTGACAAGGTATTGATCACTAGCTGCTTCACTGTTGTTAGAGAAGGAGTCAAAGGCTGACATGGCACAGCCACCTGGTAGTTACAGCAAAGCTTTTCTCAACCTTTCTTTTCACTATGAATTCATACACTCAATACTCACTTCCACTTCTGATTAATTTTAGTGCTAAAAGATTACCTGAGCATCCCAGATGTATGCAGACATACATTCTCAAAAATAATCATATTTCAAGTCACAGGGGCAAATCTTCAGTTTGAGTTTGGGAAGAATATCATCTTCCAGGCAGGTATGAAATCAGTGACTTAACTTTTTTTTTTGCACAAAAGTTCCATCACGCTGGACAAATATTTTTAGGCAATGACTTTTTTGACCTTTTAGGTTCTCCTTGAAATATACTCAGAACAGCTAATTTAGTACAGCTCAACATTGACAAAAATTGAACTTTTATTCAGTGAATTTAGATTTTTTTCACTATGAAATATATAAAAGTAGTCTGCTATATTATCCAAATTATTGTAAAAGGTTTTTTGTAATTTGGCATGTTTTACAACATACAAACATTTTATTTCAGTAGCTTGACCTAGGTACTACCATGCTACTTCTTCTTCAGTTATTTGGGTTTTTTTATTTTACTGCAGACAAATGTTATGTGGTTGAGCTTTCCAAAGGTGCAGAAAATGGAAAAGCCATCAATGAACATCCACAGCAACTTGTAATTAAATTTTCAGAAATATATTCACACATTGAAACTCTACTACTAGAGGTATAGCTATAAAGCTAATATAAAATTAGACAGAGTAAAGATAAGGCAGTATCCAGTTTGTTTAGAAAGCCAAAGTCATGTGCTGTGCAAAAAGATTCATGATACTAGTTACTAACCTTAGTTAGTGGTGTATATTCTGACATTAGGTGCACTGATTATTGAACCTGACAGCTGTGTGAAACTTGTCTTAGTGCTCACTTTTTTCCTTTTATTACTCTAGTCTCTGTCCATCATTTCTACTTAAATTGAAAGAAATTCATAGCTGGTACTTTGTTCCACAATACATTTTGCACAATTAGTTGCACAGCAAGGCTTTAATCTCTTCAGGCACTCTATCAGATAGTCCAACATATCTAAGACTAAGAGAAGACCAAAATTTTTGGTCAGATAAATATATCCCTAAAATCTGTATTTAACCAAACCAAACCAATTTGTTCCAAAACCTCTGAAGCTCATAATAGTCAGCAAATACCTAACACCTCTGAAGGCTCAAATATATGCACAGTTCCATGCATACCTTTTCTTCATTACAGAAAATATGGGGTTTTTTTCTTGGCTGGCTCTGTCCACATTCCAAAATTGCACATGATATGAGAATTCATAAGGTATCACCTTGCTCATTACATCTGGAACTTTTCTTATGTTTGCTCTAAAATTTTGCTTTATGAATGCATGCCCTTTGGACTGAATTCATCCGCCGTTTTCTGTCAGGAATTATTACCTCATCCTGGCTGTTATCCCAGGAGCAGTGCTTGATGACATTGCTGAGAATGCCCTCTCTATCAGTCTGAGCTTTGCTCTCACACTTATTTCAGCTACTTTAATGGCAACCACTGCAATCATTAGTTAGAGCTGTTGAGGCGCCTCCCACCCACTCCCAATGGACTGTGATGGTTTCATTGTCTTAGGGAAAAGCCTGTGCTGTATAATTTCCACAGAGGCCTAATCCTTGAGATATCATTAGTTACTTTTATAAAGAGAAAAGGATACATCCAAACTCCATTTTACAACATCTTCATGGATCATAATCTGCTAGTTATAACAATGCACCTATGAGTGATGTATCAGGGCATATCCTAGTTGTCTTTAAGTCCAAAGCTTAGATGGTATCTAAAAAGAAATATAAGACCAGCAGATGCGTTGTTGAGCTGAGGCATTCTGGCTTTAAGTCTGTCCCTGGGCTGGGACAAAGGGATGCAGGAGGGTAAAGCAAACAATCATGTTCCTGAAAGGAAAAAAAAAACAAATGGGGACTGTTATAACAGAAGTCTATAAAACCACAGTAGTTATAGAAAGGGGAAATAGGGAATGATTGTTAAATGTTATGAGAACTACACAGCATAAAATGTCAGGTGGCAAGTTTAAAACAAAAAGAAGGAAGCTTTTCACAGAAGAAAAGTTTTTCACATCTTCATAATTAGGCTTTGAACTCTCCCACTACAGAAGAATATGAATGTTAAAGTGTAAAAAGCATTCAGAAAGCAAGAAAATTCATGCAATAGAATATATGAAAGATTGCTAAAATTATGATATAAAACAAAACCGAGATTTCAACTAAATTGTGGAGACTGGGAGAGTTTCATGGTAAAGCATGCTTACATTGTACATCTAAAATGTTCTTTCTGGGTCCCTCTTGGAAGCATAATTCTTGTCTACACAGACCTTGATTTACAGGAATGTATCCACTTGTAGGTAGAGAATGATAGCTTTTGGAAACCTCAGAAAACTGAGTTTCCATCACTCGGTCTCTGCAGAGAAAAATTCCACTTTTGCTGTTAGTACAAAGTACATTATGGTTTGTGACAGATCAGGTGGAAAGGTAATGATACAGGACTGGAAATATACAGATACATACAGATCCTCCACTCTACCCCTGATACTTGTCCTCTTATCATGGATTGTCAGATAGATCAGTGAAGTGAAGAGAGGAATACTAGATAATTTCCTCAGTGTTGTTGGATGGGTTTTTGTCCTTCAATGTCATTTTGATTACAGAAAATGAGTGGAGGAATCTCCAACAGTTTGGCTCACTGCACAAAATGATATGTAGGCCAATCACCTATTGACCCACAAATGAAACACTTTGAAAAATGGTGATTGCAAACAATGAAAGCTGAGATATTCACAGCCATATCTGTTCTTAAGGACTAAAAAGATAAAAGAGCAACAGGAGAACAAAAAGATGGAGAAATAATAATGAAAGAAATGTGAACTATATTTACCTTCAGAACCAAGTTGCAAAATTATAAACAATGCCTCCTAATATGTGAACCTTTGATATTCAGAGAATTATGTAATCATTGAAAGTTCTCAAGTTGGTCAAGCATTACTTCTTCATGGTGAATTAGTGCTGACTACTTGCATTCACTTTCTTGTCTTTCATGTGCCTGGAAATGGTTTCCAGGATTAGTTGTTCCATCATCTTCCCAGGGACTGACACGAGGCTGACAAACTCATAGTTCTCTGGATCTTCCTTCTTGCCCTTTTTAAAGAGTGGAGCAAGATTTACCTTATTCCAGTCCTGAGGCATCTATCCCAGTCACTGAAGATTATTGAGAGCAGCCATGGAATGACCTCAGCCAGCTCCCTCAGTTATGGATTACCTTTGCTAAACCTTTTCCATGAAGGAAATGCAAACCACCTCGTGTCCCAGTAGTTTGTTCTTGCAACCTGCCAGGTAGCCATCTTCTACAGTTCTGAAAATTATAAAAAATTACTCAACATCCTTGGTTAGCCTGAAAACACATAGTGATGTTATAAGTGGAGCTATAAATATTCTGAAACTGCATAAACTAATTCGCTCTGACTTCAGAGCTCGTTGAAAAGCTTGAGATTCTTGATCAATATTTGCATGAGGGTTTTGGGAAAGATGACATTTACTTAGCAACAGTAGAGACTTTATACTGTATACTTTACCTATTGAAAGTACTTGTAACTGTACAGTGGTGTTTGCCCTTACAATAATTTCAATATAATGTTGACCATAGAAAATGAGAAAAGCAAGTAGAGAAGATAGTCATACACTTATAATTCCAGTACATTACACTCACTGTATGAGAATGAAAACAGACTAATATTTCTGTAGCACCCTTATTTAACTTCTTAGTCAGTTCCCCGTGTTTTTACTGCTTCATTTCTTTTCCAGTATGACAATTTATGAATTTTATTTTAAAATTTAAAAGAGCACATATTTTAAAGTCATATTTCTGGATTATATGATTTTTCTAATGCATACTTTGTTTGTAACTTCCTCTGTAATTAATAGGAATTATAGGACAGACTGTAAAATGTATAAGCCCCTTTCTTTTTAAAATGCATTATACATAACAAATATAATTCAAAATTTTGCAGCTAGTTTTGAAATGCTTCTCAAATATCCAGTTATTAAAACCTGCTGTACTTAATTGGGAATGAGAATAAAAATGGAGATTTTATCCCAGTTATTACTCTTTTCTTTAACACAGTTTGTGGATGAGAAATTTAATAATCTTCATGCTACTCTAGCAGCAATATTATTGAAGGAAAATTTCTTTTCCTATGAAAGCTTCTTCCATGACTGTATTCCTCCTGTAGTGTTTGATCCCTTTGGAGGTCTCCCTGTGTAGTGTATCCATGCATAACTCATTTGTCTGTTGGTGGTTCTTGTTTGGCCCATTATAAATAACCCCTTTCAAAAATTTTTTTTTTAGTATTTGTCTTTAAAAGAAGAGTTTGTAGGATAACAAGGTGGCATCATCCCACATTGTCAGAGATATTCAGCTGCAGAGAAATGAAGGTCTTGATCCAGAAAAAGGATTGAATTATATTCAGAAGTGTTAGGTACTGTAAGACGTAAAATTGCTGAGTCTACATTTACAGATTGTAAGGGAAACCTAATTTTCTTACAAACAACTGAGAAAAATTAGCATTTCTGTGTCTTAACTGTCCTCTGGAAATTACTTGCTCTCTTCCTTATGTATGCTACTGAATAATGTGTTTGAGGAGGATCCGACATGAAGTTTTGTGCTGGCAGCCACTTGCTGAGTAACACTTCTGCTGTAAAAGGCAGCACTTAAGAGAAGGGAAGGAAGCAGAGCATGTTTTGCACAATAATCTTGCAGTTCGGGCATTCATGCAAAATAGGAGAGTCCCCAGATAACTTCCTTTTCTTTGGGAAACATACTTCTCTTCATCCCAGAAGGCAGTCCTCATCGAGCGTCAATAAATTTATTTTGGAGTTAAAAGACATGACATAATATAGAGCAGCCTGGGTTGGAAGGGATCTCAAAAGATGATCCGGTCCAACCCTTTGTAGGAAAGGGAGCCTACATGACATTATCTAGTACCCTGTCCAGTAATTTGGAAACCTCCAATGATGGGGACTTCACCATGGTCTTCTGGAAGGTCATTCCAGTGATTGGTTGTTTTCACTGTAAAAAAATTTCTTTTTTGTATCAAGATGAAACTTCTCCTGTGCAACTTGTACTTGCTGCTCTTTGTTCTCTCTATATGACTCCTTTTGAAGGGAGACTCTCTTTCCCCTTTAAAGATGCACTAGAAGTACTGGAAAATTGTGTTGAGGTCCTGCCTGAACTCTCTCTTCTCTAGGGTAAAATGACCTAATTCCATCAGTCTTTTCCCACAGAACAGGTTCTGTGCTCATTGATTATCTTTCTGAACTGCCTTTGAACCTTTCCCAGTCTGTCTCTGCATTTTTTGAAATGTGAGGACTAGAACTGGGTACAGTACTCTGGGTGCAATCTGATATTTCCATCTTTATTTGTTCAAATAATTGATTTTTATGAATTAAATATTAAGTCTCCAGACAATTGGTTAGGTCTCCCTCTTGAAAGGTAGAGATGGAAAACAGCTGGTAGACCACATTCTTACTTAGCAGCGGGCTAAAGAATGTTTTCTTATTTATAGAATTTTATAGAATTATATTTATAGAAGTTTTTTTATACATACAAAAGTATCAAGAGAAGTTAAAAGTTTTGTTTCCTTTCTGACGCAGTTTTTATGAATATGAGAATCCATTCCCAAGAATGGGCTATGTGGATAGGAGTGCCTTAAGCAGATGATGACGCTGAACTAAAATCTCCCCTCCCACTCTTTGGATAAAGTGCCAAGTGGAAAGGGTGAGTAAGTAATCTTATAATAGAAATAAAAAACCTTTTCAACATTTGATATAAATGTTCAAGACAAAGATAAGGACAGAACATCCCTAGCATAGATCAAGCCACTTTCCAGATAAACTGGGGAATTTTTGCCTGGAACATGTAGCATTTGAAATCAGTCTATTTCTTCCCTGATGTGTCCTTCAGCTGACCCCCTGAGCCCTTCAGCAGACATGACTCTCATTTTGGAGTAACTAATTTGCCCATAGCATTACAGTGGGTGCAAGATATTCACCCCACTCTCTGAGCTACAGACCTTAAAGATAAATGTTGAAAAACAAACTGCAACTATCTTTCATTAAGGCCTTTCATTTATGTAGCCTTGGAAAGCAAGGGAATTTTTGTCAGGCAGCTTGTATTTCATTGAGCATCTAAGAGACAGATATGCGTGCACTGAATTTGGAATAAGAAATTGAACTGAGGTTCCCATTATCTAAAGTTATTGATCTGGTCAAAATATTTTTTGACCTGTAGTGGTTTAACCCCAGCCAGCTACCAAGCCCAGCACAGCCACTCCTCACTCCACCACCAGCAAGACTGGGAGAGAAGCAGAAGTGTAAAAGCTGGAAAACTCATGGGTGGAGATAAAGACTGTTTAATAATGAAACAAAAGCCATGCATGCAAGCAAAGCAAAACAAGGAATTCATTCTCCACTTCCCATGAGCAGGCAGGCGTTCAGCCCTCCCAAGGAAGGCTGGGTTCCATCATGTGTAATGGTTACTTGGGAAGTCAAACACCATTTCTCCAAACATACCCTCCTTCCCCCAGATTTATATATTGAGTATGATGATTAGGGTATGGAATATCATTTTTGGTCAGTTTAATTCAGAAAAGGCCTTGGCTCTGTGTAAGCCCTTCACAACAATAACAAAAACATCACTATATTATCAGCCCTATGTTGAGCACAAATCCAAAACTCAGCCCTATACCAGTTGCTCTGAAGAGAAGTCTAACCCAGCCAAAACCAGCACACCACTGAATTTATTTTGTTCTCCTGCCTTATCAAACCTAATTTTAAAAACCTTAAGAGAAAGACCAGAAAAACCTCTTTTTGGAAGAGATACACTTATAACTTAAGCCATAAAAGGCTTAAAATCAAGCCTTTCCAATCTGGTAGTTAATGGCTCCTTATAGCACCCCAGATAAACTTTGGTTCTCATCCTTGATAAGACACCTACACACAAAGTATCCTTACAAAATGTGCCTTATATATTTTCTATAATATTGCCTATATTCTTTATAGGAATTAATAAGTTTATGGTCATTCACCAGACACTTTCAAATTGAACTTCAGCTCCAAATTAACTTAACACATGGATTTTTTTTACTGCTGTTTTTTCCTACCTAGCTCTAACTATAATTAGTCACTGAAAATTGTCTCTATGCCTGAAAAATGTTTAATATTCCAGCACAGTTCTTTTTCTTTACTTGAAAAAACCCTCCAGCTGCTGAAATCTCAGTCATCTAATGATCACAAACCCATTCAAGAGCATCCATGACCACTCTTTGTCTTTACAAAACCCTATAATTGAGGCACAGCAGCCATTTACTTTTTTTTAAAATGCAGAATGGCATCTTTAAATGTAAGGTATAGGTATAGCAAGTATGAAAAATGTGTTTTCATAAAATTTTAATGACATCTCAGTAATCATAAATAGAATGCAATAATTTATTTTAATAGATATTTCTAGTTCATGTGCAGTTTTAAACCTAACAAGCTACAAAGTATGCTAAAATTAAATATCCGAAAAAAATTTAGCTATATTACTATTCATTCCTGGTAACTAATCCAATTAATCTGTTAATGTTTAGTCTTTCAAATTTAAGAGAAAATGCTAAATCAGTTTTATATAATTTCAAAGGCTAGAAGAATTTATTTTGCTAATTTGAAGCCATAAAGTAGCTAAATGTGAAAGCCATAAAACCATATTTGTTCAAATTGTCTTTTTGTCTTTGACATTTTATATTTTCTTATGAATTAGAAGCTTTCTAAAACAGACTGGATTTTGTCAGTAGTAAAACTCTCAGTGAACATCAGAGGTCACCCATGTTTTTATCTCTTTTCTGGAAGGCCATAGCAAAGAAAACAGTGGCAAGCCTGGAGAGTACAGAGAAGAATCACAAAATCATAGAACTATAGAATGCCTTAGATTGGAGGGGGCCTTAAAGTCATCTACTTCCAACATCCCTGCCATTGTCAGGCACACCTTCCACTAAAACAGGTTTTTCCTGTTCCAGCCCCATCCAACCTGGCCTTGAACACTTCTAAGGATGGGACATCCATCTAACCCTTCTCTCTTTCAGTTTAAAACCATGGGAGAGACAAAGAAAAAAGTCAACTAATCAAGTGCTTTAGGCACAGATATGTAATATTTTCTGATAATGATTCTTTATGTACCTCACCAGAAGTTATCTTTGCTCATATTATTCCTCTAATAATTTATCAAAGAGACAAGATGAATATTTGGCAAATAGAAGCAAGCAATCTCTTCTCTGAGGCATGAGAAAGGTTTAAGTGTCCATTATACCTCTTTGTGTTACCACCTTGTCTAAATTCAAAACTACAATTTTACTTGGAAATCAGAAAGGCAAGGAGAATGGAATCCTAAGTTGATAAAATATTCCTCAATAATTGCCTTCTAAATATTTTATGGGTAAAAAATGTAGACTAGTGAAGCCTGGTAAAATGAGTGTTAAAGAAGTGAATAAGTGTTACTTTTGCTTTTAAACTGTGCATCTGCTCACATCACTACACAGCCTTTTATAAAAATATGAAAAGAAAATAAAATGCAAAAGAACAGGGAAGATAGAGCTGGATTTCTTCTTAAGGTTATGAACAAAACCCCAGTTTTACAAAGCTAGTAGAAAACGTAGGTAAGCTGGTGTGGTTGCATGGCACTGTGAAACAGCAGTTCCAGGCCCAGTGGCAGCACGGCTGCAGTGGCTGAGAAGGATAATGCAGCTCTGCTCCAGGCTGCATTATTTCTAAAGCAGCCACCCAGCTCAGAAAGAGTGGGTTGTGTTCACCTAGCCCTGTTCAAAGATATGTTCTCAGAAAGGTCTCAGAAGTCAACTGCAAACATGGTTTGTGCCAGGGCAGGCATATCAGAAGCAACCAAATATTACTTATGAGTAAATCAGTTTGTACCTCTTCAGCCTTTCAATTTGAGGGTCACAAAGGAAGTGTGGCCAGCAATGCTGGATAAGATGGAAGAAACATGATGAGAATAGAATAAATTATCCAGAGTAATTTATGTTTAGCCAGCATCAGGACGATGTGCTTTTCTAGTGCTAACAACGTCTGCTGCCCAATATCTACTATTGGACAAGTCAATCCAAACATCCCTGCAAAACAGGGACCCAGAGGCATTTCTCCATATAGAGATGCTGAGAAATGAGGAAAACTTCTGAGGAACCACCCCAGCTTCTTGTCCAAGTGCCTTCCCAGGACTCAAACTTCCCATGCCCTTGACTTAAAAGTTTTAAAACATTGTTGTTATCATATTAATTAATTATTGTTGTTTATGTATGAGAAAGATTTAGAGAGAACAAAACTTTTCACATAAATTCAGCTGAGTCAGACACTTAACATAGAAATTTCAGGCCAGATGTTTGTTTGGAGTAACAGAAGGAGAAACCTGTGCAAGAGTCACCTTGATGTATCTTTAGTTGCATTTTACAACCCAGTTTGCTCAGTGCTTCAGTTGCAAGAATGTTTGGAATGGTGGGGATGACAGTCTATTTGTTTGTGTTTTGTGGGGTAAGTCTGCTATGTTGAAAGGACAATTATAGCAACAGTTGGGATATAAAGAGATTACAACAAGAGTGATGCAGAATAGTTGAAATAATGCAGCAGCTCTGGATAAAAAAAAAGACAAAACTAGGAAGAATACTGAGAAAGAATAGCAAGGACACTAGAATAGGTGAAACGATCCTGGTGATTCTGAAAGTAATGGCAAACAGAGTGACATTTCTGTTTACTGGAGGAGCTGTGAGCAGAGAGAAGCAGAGAGAAGCTAACTTAGCTGACCAGGAAAAACACAAAGCTGCCTACCTTCACTACCAGACTGGGAAAAAATGGTCTAGTTCAAATTCATATCTGCAAAGGCAAGGTCTATTGGTAAGACTTCATACGCCTCCTGTTGTGTTTCCCCACTGCTGCTGTGCTTCATTCAAACATTCAGAACGTATACAGAGTTGAGTAAAAATCCTACTTCAGAAAACATCATTATTATGTACCATGGGACTCTGGAAATCCATGTACCAATCTACTTAAAACATTGTTGTTAAATTCAGCTTTTAGAAAAAACCTTCAATACTTCCTACCCCATGCCAATTTTGCAAAAGCAGCTATGTTACTATTGCTTTTTCTAGATAATGTGCTATTTCTTCTTTTCTTGACAGGCATACAAATGAACATAATTCAGCATTCTATCTAAGAAAAATAACAAGCTTTGAAAAGTAAAAGATTCAGTTCTTCAAGTTTAGTTTCCAGTGGGAAAACACAGGCATCTCTGACAATGTGTGACTCACTTGTAAACATATTAGTAGACATGGAATTTTTTACATCAAGTTTGATAAGTTAGCACAGGGTTGCCCAGAATTAATGAGATATTTTTTCTGTGTCAAGACAGGTGTATTTGGTGAATATATATTAGACACGCCAGTAGCCGATAAGATACAAAGAGACCCTCCCTTCCATTGACTTCACTGACATCAGTAAGGACAAATACACTTCTCTCTGGAAGAGAATGATCTTGCTGGATCATTTGTAAATAAGTAAAAATTAGGTTTTTTAAATGGTTATGGGAGGAGCAAAAGATGAACTCATTAATTCAGTAGCATTACATGTAGCCTATGCAAACCTAATTCTCTTGATGCAAACAGGTCACTGGCTTCTTGCTGTTTTACTGAACTTGGCAGGTTTGAAGCACAGCCCACAAGTATCCTTTCAAGTCAGTAGAGTTGGCCTATCTTTTCACTAAAACAACATGTTACTACTCATAAAGGGCGTGCAGTTGCAACAGAAAAAGCTGTCCCGGCCCTAGTATAATCATGGATTACAAAGCATAACCATTGTAACCTGTGATCTATTATGAAGCAGGCATTCCACACTGGTTTGGACCAAAAATTCTACCCTGAAGTGTAAATGTGTGGGAAAAGCGCAAGTTCTGACACATTTAAATTATCTGATGAAAAATATTCTGTTGTGGTTCTCCTTCTGCTGTGGTCCTGGGAATAGGTAAAATCTATATGACCCAAGACATTTAAATACTTTGACAAGGGTCATATATCAAGAAGATATTTGCATAAGTCTTTACAATCTTTGCTTTTAATTCCATTAGCAGATCATTTCTGAGAAAAATTAACAGGGACAAAAACCCAAAACAAGGAGAGTATTTTTTTTTAATCACAAAATCAGTAATTTCTTATTGATGCTTAAAATTGAAGGCTTTCTTTTTTCCTCTTTTTTCTTCATTTTTTATTTTTCTGATGAAATATCTTGTGATTTAAAATGGAGCAGCAAGGAACCAAAACTTCTCACAAATCATTTAAAACATTTGGAAGAAGACAGCAAAAAGGTCAATGAACACTGAATGTCAATACATATTTTGAATGCAATCAGAAAATATTCTGGGAGTTGTGGCTGCGTCTGATCTCATCAATGTGTGTGTACATAAAACCACACAGAGAATAGAAACCAAGCTTGCTGGGCACAGTGGAATAAAGGCAGGATTTCTCAATTCCTTTCACATGCAATTTATAAATCTATTGCATCTATTACAACAAGCCAGACCCTATCCTGAAGGCAAAAAAGTAAATGGAAGTTTTTAAAAATTATTTTAAAGTTTGCTAGTGACACTCTGGTTCTGTCACATACTTTATTTCATCTATGGATTGCACTGGTATAGGTAGTTATTACTAACTATGTAAAACCAGAATAAGTAAGTTTTAATCCCAGTATGTTCAACTATTCTTAGGAGCAATTTCCTACTGGGAACACAGCTTACCCTTAATAGTAAGTTCAGATTTCTACTACTTGATTAAAATAAAATTATCTTTTGGAGTCTAGATTGGAAAAATAAATATCACAAATATGGAGCTACATCCATGAGGTTTTATGGATTTCAGGTTCATTGTTAATGCTTGACAACCACATATAATGACTAAGGGAAACAAACAAGACTTGTGTTTCTGAGGTGTCTTTAGGTGTCTTTGGCACTGTACCTGCTCAGCTAGCTGTCACCTCCCACAGGTTGGTGTGCCGTTGGAGATCTGCAGGAGCTGGCAGGGAGATGAGCTCTCTGAAATCCTGAAGCTGTTCACCTTTAGTTGAAGAGACTAATGTTTCTATTCAGGAAACAATTTAGAGGTGTTGTGACACAGCCATTAATTAGAATATCCTTCAGATACCCTAGACAACAGATACTGACCTGTTTATCATCAAACAATTACCGTCCTCCTATTTGTAAACTAAGAATCAACTGAATATCAAAATATTATCTTCAGTATTATTCATCCTTTAGTTCTTCTGAATGTTGCCTCAGTGGACACTAATTCCTATCTCTCTTCTAGGGACTATTAATCTGCCTCCATATTACTTTGCACCACCCAGTCCATAGCCTGATATGCAAATTTCTTCTCAAAAATACCAAACAGATTATAAAGTTACCTTTAAATGGTGATAGTTCCTTGTTGTTCAGGAATATCTAGGTATGGGATAAAATGTCAAGTTTACGTGCACAAAAATATAGACTTTATTTTCTGAAGTTATTAATCTCTAGAAATTCAACACATACTCTGTAAAAGAGTTAGTCCCTGTTGAAATAGTTAGAACATATGCCACTTAAGCGTATGCACTAAAGGCTGCTTCTTGACAGATATGCTAAGTCTTATACAACAGGAGAATTTGGGCACTGACATGACTTCCTATTCTTTTTTTTTTTATTTTTGTGCTTGCAAGTCCAGTATGAATTGCTGAGGACTAGAAGAAAGAAGCTGCTGTGTAGGTTAGAAAGTTTGTGATTCATTTAATATGTGATTGATTTTCACATTTTTAGGTAGTTTCTTACCTACAAATTGTGCTGGGACTGACAAATTCTGCATCTGCTGGAGTGACATTTTAAATCTCATTTGGGAGATGCCTTGCTCATTTCTACTGTGTTATGTCATGCTCTTACAATGCACATTTGGGGTTTTTAGTAAACACTATTTTCCTAGGAGCTATGGAATGATCCTTTAGTTTTGAATTATGCACCTGCTGGCATCATATTAAGGCTGAAAAGCTATGCTCCTGCCATCTCCTACTCATAAAATATTCAGACTCAATTAAATGACAACAGTGATCAAGGTGGAAAGGAGGATCTGTGTGTTACTGCAGCTCAAGGGTAATGATAATTGTCACCTTTAAAGTTACACAGCATAAGACAGTGATATTTCATTTTTTAAATAATGGGATTTCTACAACAGTCGTCATGAGATTTGAGGTTGCTTCTGTTTTGTGTTGTTTTCTTTCACTGAAATGCAAAACATCTGGTCTAAAAAGCACACACCAATGTGTTGGATGAAGATTTATAGAATTATAGTGATTGAAAAGGAAAAGTGTTTCACAATAAACTGGCACATCTGCCATGAGTCAATATTTACTTACAGGCAGCTTTTGACGTCTTATAGAAACGTAGATTATTGTTCTTCCTCTGCCTTCTTTTTTACTGGAATCAATATTGAAAAAATAAAAACGAGAGAAATTGCAGTTGGCTAATCTCTTTCAAGACATTGTTGCACTGGTTCTAGGTAACAGTAAAGGAAATTATGACATTTTACCATTTGTTTCAATATTGATCTATCTAGGCTACATCTGTTCTTTCTATGGTCAGTTTTAAGCTGTCAGTAAGACATTGTCCCCATGGCTACATTTGATTGCTTTGTGTGTACAGCTGGGCTTGTTTAAACTATGTTGGCATGTACTACATATCTGGAGAAATTAGATTTTGCCTTTGAATTAACCAAAAAAATGTGTTCTATCCCTCATTCTATAATCTATGTTTTCAATAGGTAGAAACATTTATTCTGACACAAGTGTAAAATCTACTTTCAACACAAACTGCATGAGTAATTGCATTACATCAGATTTTAGTAAGGAAAAAAGTCAGTTGTAAATCTCAATTCTAATTTTGTCTTCTTTCTTTTGTTTAGAAAATGTATTACATTAAAACAAGAAGAAAACAATGATAATAACATACCTTGGTAGAATATATTAAAACATTCTGCTTTTTTTGAAGAGGGATATTTTTCCTCTTTCTCAGAACAGGATAGTTTCTTAGTCAAAAAAAAAAAACAACCAGAAAACCCCATATATTATTGAGTATCTCACTTGAAATAATTAGTCTGGATGCTTAAATTGTCCTAGATTGGCTTAAAGTCTAGAGTTATCTCTGTTCAAGCTATCCCTGCTGGGCAGGGTAGAGTGTTAGAAAATGCAATCACAGATATTTTGAAAAGCAAGTTTGCTGAATACTTACCTCCTGGTTACACTTTCCGAGAATATTTTTTATAAATCCAAGGCAAAACAATCAATATCTTCAATAAAGCTATAAGAATACATTTTCTTGAAATATCCTTGAAATTAATGTGTATAAGACACACAGTGTTCTGAAAATCAGAATATGTTAGCCAGCTTTTGGATACGTCATGATTTTGTGTGCTCCACCACAAGCCTGTGAAACTTCCCTAAAATCCTTTTTGAAGCTCAATATATTCCACCTCTCTGAAAGCAAATGTCTTCCCTGTATGCACTCTCATATTTTCATAAAACTTGTAGGGAGATAATCTGGGGTTTTTTGCATCTTTTGTTCATCTGATTGTTGTCCAATGGATTAAAGACAAGAGAGGATATAAACCAGCAGACTAACAAACAAACTGTGTGATTGGACGTTTTTTGCATGAAACTGGATAAAACATGCAGCTGGCTTACCAAGGGTATAATTCACTTACTAAGGAGAAAAAACAGTGCAATAAGACTTTGTACTCTGAAAACATCAGAAAAGAAATTGTGTGTGAAGTTGTGAATGCAGTCTGGAGAAAAGTGCAGGTAGCATGTGGAGAAGAAAAAGCAGAATAAAAATGCACACACTTTAATGCAGTGATTATACTTTTAAAATTTCCAAACATTGATTTGCAATAGATCCCATTCCAAAGGATTAAATGCATTGGCTTACTTGAGAAAACCAGATTCAGCCTTAGGAAAAGTGGGTCATAGATTACTGCTTTTCCAGAAATGACTTTGAAGAATTTTAATGTAAGAGTAGACAGGAGATGACTGAGTAGCCATCATAAAATATCTTTAAGTTTTGAACTTGGTATAAGAACATCTGAACAAGCTTAATGCACTGAGTACTGTTGGTGCAATAAAAAAAGTCAAGAACATTGGATTGTATTGCTAGAGGGCACACAGTATAAATCAAAGCAGTTGATACCGTATCCATGTAAGCTATAAATTGAACATTACTTAGAATGGTGTATATAGTTCTGTCACTATATTTTAGCAAGGGTATAACTGTGCCTGACGAGAGGCTGTATATTATACTAACCTGTAGACTAAAGTCATGTGCTAAAGATTTATGTAATAATTAGAATTGCAGGAAAAACCCCAAACTTTACTAAAATTCATTAATTAAGGACTATTCATTTATTGGCTACTCTTACAAACAAGCTGTTGACAGCAACTCTGAACCCTACAGCAAGTTAAATTTGCACTTCTTTTAAATATGAAGACTCTGAGTCTATTATTTACCAGACCATATTAAAAGACAGAATTCAGACTCTCAGCAGTCATCAGTTTTAAGACTCATGCCTTGAAGAAGGTAGCCCAACTCAATAAAATCCAGCTCTGTAGTCATACCGAGGCAATGGGTATGATCACAGATCCAGTAAGAGATCCAAACCTGTATAGGTCTCTGGCAAGGTTCCTTACAGGGTATTTCAGGATAGTATGCAAATGATGGAATGGGATAATTTTACAACACAGTCACCTATACTTCCTAGGGAAATAGAATTAAATAAATTTGTTATAACTTGAAGGCGAAAAGTGTTAGTCTTGTTTTATACTTGGAAATAAAGTTTTCAAATAGGGTGTCAGGAAATACTACATTCACTGTTTTGGGGAGAAAGCTTCTATATATATGAGGAAAAAGAACTCGCTTTTTACTCTCCCTTGCCAATGAACATCAAGATGTTTTGATGTCTTCTGTTTATTATGTTTTTGCTCTGGGAATTTGAAGCTGAAATTCACTTCAATATTATCTTATTTTTGAAACAAATTGTTTCACTCCCTGACCCATCAAGTAAAGCACACAGCGCTGGATTAATTTAGATTAAGAGAAACAACAAGGAAAAAATACAAAGAGAAATCTTCAATGAGACAACAGCATGAGTGCCTTTTCTCTAGGGATTATAGCATTGTTTCCAATCAAAGTAGCACGATAGCTTTATCTGGAAAGGAAGTTCTGAAATTTAAGGGTGCAATACATAAGCAAATAAGAGTCATTTTACAACAAATGTGAACTGCACATTTAGATTTATCTTTTTCGTTGTTGTTGGCTTGAGTTACAGTGAATTAACTGCTCCACATTATCCATCTTTATTTTTTTTACTCTTGAAAATAATTTAATAATGCATGTAGTAGGATAAGTGCATAGATTTGTAGATTTTGTAGAGATACAGAAAAAGGGTAATAGCTTATGTTGCATCCCAGTGGCACTAATAATGACCTTTTTTCCCTTAAATCTGTTGCTTTCAATCTACTTGTTGTTACCAGTTTAACATATGGCTTTACTACTGTGCATATTCTACTTTTAAGTGAAAGACCATTTTAAAGCTGTCTTCCTTTAGTCATGGCAACAGGGAAAATAACTGTTTCTAGATGCCATGTGAGCCATAACTAAGTGATTGGAAAAAAAGTGTTAAAGTAAATCTTAGAATCATATGGGAAGCAGACACACACTGTAGAGGCTCTTTTTCCTTTACTATAGGTTCTTTCACCAAGATATAGTTTTATTACATTCCTGCAGTACTGCTGCTACTCTCAACTGACATAAAATCTATACTCATAGGAACTTGGCAAATACTATCATAAAAATGGCACTGGTATCTTAGAATACATGTACAAAATTATGGCACTGGTATCTTAGAATACATGTACAAAATTATGGCTTTGCACAAAAGGCTTGCTGCAGCCTTCCAAAGGACATGGATCTAGGATCCTGTTTTCAGTGTGATATTTTAGATGAAATATTTATGGAAGACATTAGTAAGGGTCCTCAAAATGCGAGTACCCGGCTTTTTTGATCTTGAATTTGTTAATTTCGATTTTGTATGAGGCTAATGATTCAGGGTAGATGTTTTTCTCAGCAGTCATGCCTAAAATAAATAAAATAGACAGCAGATATATAAAAATACATTGTTTTACCAGCAGAAAAGTCCTTATAGTAGAGCAACAAGGAAAAGAGTTAAGCAGTAATCCTGAATAACTGAAAATAATCACCTTGCTCACAATAATAATGTTTGGTGTATTATGCGCTCTTGATTTCAGCTTTCATTGACAATTTTGAATCACTGTCATATAGCAGTAATGCTTGCACATTTCTATGGGTTTGTGATAAATTTTTAGTGACCTTAAAAAAAGGAATGCATTTGTGCAATGCATTGTAGTCATGGTGTGGAATGCATAAATGTGCTATATGTCTGTTTTTTTTCATAAGTCTCACCTACTTGTAACAATTAAGGTCTTTGAAAAGCTGCAGCGAATCTCAGAACTCAACACAATACACTTGCAATCTAACTGTGAAACAAATAATAGAACCTTATTTTCTAGGGACATTTTGAAAGAATTCTTATTCTTCCTCTTGTCTTTTTGCTACTATGTCCTACAGTGTCCAGCACTGAACTGAGGTCAGTGTTTTGTACACTGTAGGTAACTACCTAGTATGTACAATTTGAAAATTGCAGCATTTATACCATTCAAAAGCTGTACTCTACACTGCATAAACTGGCATTAACCATTAAACAGCAACAACTATAAATATTTTTGTATTTTTTTTAAAACAAAGAATAAAATTTTTTACCAAATAAAAAAGCACATTTAAATTAGAATTTATAAAGTTTTTCAGTTACTGCAACTAAAAACTTACTGTGAAATATCTTTTACTCTTATTGTTTTCACCAAAAAAAAAGAAATAAAATACACAAAAAAACCCCTAACCAAGCAGCAACAACAAAACAAACCCACCAACCCCAAAAAACTACAGATAGCTCACTTCCACTTTAAGGAAAAATCATGAAATGTGAATCTGAGATGATGGATGAACAACTTATTTTCCAGTGTAAGCTACTAAAAATAATTGTTTCATGATCAAAATGTCACACCTGCTGTAATCTTACATGAATTCAATTACATAATCGCCACATCAAGGTTACTTCAAAGCCCAAAATGTTCTCTGCACTATATAGGTTGATAAGGTTTTTGGAGCCAAGATGAGCAGTGATTCCTTGCTGGTCTAGGAAGTTCTACGGCTTGTATCCTGCAGAAGTTTAGACTAGATTATTTTAATGTTTCCTTAAAGAATATGACTGACAAAATTGATACACTCTTCACTGTCTCAGTGAAACTATTGCAGAATTTTTCAGCTTTTAATAGAATCAGCTGATAGCACTTGTCTTCAATCCGTATTAACTGATACCTTATATCAGACAGCAAAATGCTTGTACAATGTGCAATACTTTGTGAATATTCACCTACCATTTCTCAAAAAACACATATTCCAAAGCACAGAAATATCATGCTATGGTTAAAGTCTATACTTCATGAGGATTTTCTGTATTTCTGCAGTGAATGTGTGATGCCACTTTATTGTAGCCTTTTAAAAGACTCCCTTTATGACTTTTTCAATTGCATGTGGTCTTCAATCCTTAAATCTTATTACCATATTTATTGAAAGAAATCAAATCCAAACAAACAATTAGAAATAGAAGTAAACTGGGAGGTTACTGCTGTATCTGTAGATTCAGTTCCCCAAACAATCATCATTCAAACTCGTAAGACTATCTCGGATCCAAATTCTACCAACTGGCCCCTTCATGTCTAACAGCGCATTTGGGAAAAACTAATTTTTATGAAAGCTTCTTTTTCTTTCTTATAAAAAGACTCTGAGACACATAAAAGGCATCTGAGAGACGCTATAAACATGATTACCCAAGAGAGCCAGGTACTTATAGCATGCATATAATGAAATATCCACCTCTCTTGAGTAATTATGTGTGTATCAAAATGTTTACTGGTAATTGGGAAACCTGACCCACCACCTACCCAAAATGCTGGGGTTTTTTTTGGTACATGACAAAAGTTACCTCAAAAAAAATGATTGCCAAGGATTACTCAGAATATTCTTTCATCATCATGCATTGCAGAAGCGGGATGGAGGAAAAACACAAAAGAGGTGAGATGAAAGGAGAATTGCAAAGGAAGCCAGACTTCTAAAAGGAGCCCTGTGATCTCTCTTTCTCTCAAATGGGTGTCTTCCCCCCTGACTAGCTCAATGTTATATTAAGTAACAGCTGTGTGACATTTACTACATCCAGTATGCAGAGAAAGGCAAAGAAAGCACTGTAGTACCCATTAGGATGAATCAGCCTACCAAATAAAAAACAACTCCAATTTTCATCTACAACTTGAAGCAAACCAAACTTTTTTGAGGAGGGTATATATACAAATATATTTGTCTAAAAACTCTGTGAAGGTTAATGTCACAGGTTTTTTATGCTTATCTCCACTAGTGTCCATTTGCTTTTAATCTGACTCGGACAGAGACATCTTCAGTCAATAATCTCATTCATCACAGTTGACAATGGTAACAGCAGTTTTGATGGGAACATTTAAGTCATAAAAGGATGCCTTCAAGCACTCCCAATGCCTTCTGGGCTATCTTCACAAAAAACCTCATCAGTATTAATGTAGCATTAAGTATAGATGTCTTTGCCAGAAAACAGCAACAAAAAAATTGCCTGAAGGTTTGTCCCTACTCTTGCAATTGCTTGCCTCCCTTACTTTACCTGTTCACTTTGGACAGAAGTGGGCTTTGGCTAGGCACCTTAGACAACGAGTGTGATTGGACCATGCCATTCCAAGATGAAGACAAGGCTGTGGCACAGTTGTGTGGCCTTTCTCCCTTCCTTGTGACATCAGGAAAGATTCGCAAGCAGCTGCTTGTCCTTGGGCTCTTCTTCTTACCATTTCAGACAAAGCAAGGTATATTAGTCACTATTGCTCAGTTTTCCCAGGGTGCAATATTCCTATGAGTCTGAAGTGTCTCTTGTATAATTACTTATTTTTCCTGCCATTTTAGTAGCCTTTCTGCTATGGCTGGTGTCACCCTGATTTTTTAAGACTTTGTTAAGCCTTCTAATGTTTGCATTCTTGTAACAAACTTTCTCATACACAATTCTATAAACAAGTTATGTTTTGCATTCTTTCATAGAAGAGAGAATTGATGAACTGTTGGTCTCTCCAGTGTCATTGGAGAGGTGGCACTGTCACCCTCCAATCCACTGTCACTTTTGGAAAACTATAAATATTGAAGTCAGAAAATAAAGGTCCCTCTTTTTTGTTCACCTGGAGAGCAGCAGTGTCCGTGTCGTTGTTTCATGTCGTATTGTGACAGGCTGGTGGGTTACAACTGTCAGTGTCACATAGAACACCCATTTGACAGTGAATCATTTGTCTTTTATGGCATGATCCTTGGCAGTGATTTTAGATACAAAGCCTTCTACAACACGTGCAGTCCATTGAGATCAAAGAGAGCATGAGAGAGAAAACTGACTTATAGCTAGCACTCAGAAATTAGGATCTCTCTTAGCCTACCATTCTCTGCATTTTACTTATTTGCAGTTTTATATTGCTGTATGTCAGGGTAGTGCCAAGCTGCTTTCCAGATAAAATAAGCTGTTGCAGTACAGTTCCCAGGAATTTTTTCTCTTACATGTGTGCTGTTACCTATGAAGGACTAGAGATGGGCCTGAGTTTTACTAAGTGGTTATTACTGTTTAATTGTGAACAGACTACTGAACTCCATGTCAGTCTTTCTAACTTGCACTCCACAGACAGTATTTGGGCACATTTCAAGGACTGAACAAATCAAGGGCTGTTCCAAACAAGCAGCCACCCTCTTTTGACAGGGAAGTCAGTTTTTCAGTGTATCAAGGAACAGCTGCATTTCCTATTTCCCTTCAGGACCAATAAATGGACTGTTGCTCTTTTCCTTTGGTCCACTTGTCTTCTGGAGTGTCATGTAGTTCTTTTTCAATACAGAAGGCAACACTCAAGCATAAGGCTCAGGGCCCACAATGTAAGTGGAAAATCTCCATTGCCATTTAAGAGCCATCCTTAGATGCCCTCTCAGACATTGCTGAGCTTTTTCATCTACTCAGTTCCTTCCTGTTCTTATGCACAATGCACTACACTAAGTTACTCTGATCCTTGTCTCCTGACCCATAAAAAAAGAGGTTTTCTATGCTGAGCAATTGCATCGTCCAATTCAGTATATTCAGTCTCCAGACCTGCAAGGAGAAGGACCCAGATATTTCTAGCACATAGTTTTCTTCTCGCTTGTAATAAATTTAAAGTTATTAGGTGGTTTGAATTATCTCCATGCTTCTTTCTTTTGCTGCAAAAATATACATGTATGTTAGTAAAAAGCTCCTGGCTTATGGCCATGAATACAAGCTTCTCTCCCTCTGTCTCTCCCTCTCCAGGCACTGATGCATAAATCCAATTATCTTTCATTCAGTCCTTCACTTGACTTTTCCTCATCTCATTCCTAAAGATCCCAGCTGTGCTAGTTTATTGTATATGCATCCAGCATCAGAACTAGTAAGCATTTTACAAACACCTACAAATTTACTGTTGTGTAAGCCTCAACAGGTTAACTTACCTAGTGTCAATAAAAACTTATTGGATTTCATTTTCTTGAAGAATATTCACAGAAAGGACTGAGAAGTGAAACTAGAAGGATCTCCAGTAATCACTAGCCAACAAAAATATTTCATATTTCCTTTTAATTGTTTTTTTTTTCTTTCTAAGAGAGTATAAATAAAACAGGAGAAGAAGATATAAACTGAGGTCACAGAGTTCACCAACATGTAAATACAGAAGCACAGTCAGCTTTTTTTTTTAAATTCTGCTAGACGGAATCTTGCAGCCTAATTTTTTCAAGAGATATTACATAGCAATATGTCTAGAAGACAGAATCAACTCTGTTAACTTTATTTTTTTTAACAGATGAGATAATCTTGTTACCTCATCCTCATAGATCTGGCAGTAATTTCTTCTTACTTAGTGAATAAAATTGGTGCCTTGATGAAATGAGAATTTCTTATTCTTGCAATCTCAGCAGTGCTGTCTTTATAGTTACAGGAATGGTAAATCTCTTTATAGTCAAATGCAGTTGAAGTAAATCTCTCGTCTTTGTAACTTTAAATCTACTTATACCAGTTTTCCAAGAAATAATGTACACACATTTTATAAAACATTAGCATAAGTTGCCAAATTAAGCTAGTAGGAAAAAAAGAGCTTAGAAACCTGTACTAACTATTTATTATGTATATACATGTTTCTTGTTGGTTTTGGTTTGGTTTTTGCTTTGTTTGTTTAGTTGGTTTGTTTTGTTTTTTGAGAAGGGAGAGATGTTTAGGGACATCTATTGAAGGTAAATAATGCAAAGAATCTATTTAAGGTACATAAAACAAGCCAGCAAATAGCTATATTCAGAGGGAGGCTAGATCACAGTCCTGTAGCATTGTCGCCAGTGTTTTATCAGTTCTTCAATTGACTGAAAGAATTGAGGAAGGGGAGATGAGAGAAGGCTGAGCAGCCACAAGCACTTTCCTGTGTTCAGAAATAGATGGATAACTTGCTACACTTACAGTGATTGGTAACATAACCATCGCTGGAAAAATTAAATATTTCTGATGGCACAGCCTCATGCAGGATGATAAGCACCAAGAGAGGAGACACTGCTTCCTAGAGAAAACATTTCAGTGAGGTTTGAAGGCATTTCCCTGAGTCACTACTGTTATTCTAGTGAGGCTGATGAAAAGCCAGTCGGGGCTGGAAATCCCCTTAAGGGTGAAGGCAGCAGGCGTGGTCATACTGGAGGGGGAAAAGAACAAAGACACTACCATAGGGAAAAGGCAAGGAGACTCTGGATCTGTGTATTTTGAAAACTTGACATTGTAGCTCTTAGCAGATTGTTTTCAAAACAAGCTTCACTGGTGACAGACCAGAGTTATTCCTCCTTTCTGCCATGGTAATTTGGCTTTCAGACTCATTTTAACAGCAATTTCAATTTTCTAAAAAGTTAGCATGGCAGTCTCTGCAAACATCTGGAAGCATGTGACTACTATTACTGACTGGAACACAGCAGGATTTAAAGTTTCATGGGTTCTCCTCTTACCAATTTCCAAAGTCAGAATAAATTACCTCAGAAGTAGACAGGCAGATGTAATGAGAGATCTCTGTGCTTCACAAATGATGCTGCTTTGGGGATTTTTTAAATGAATTACTTTTCTAAGTGGACATGTCCATTCACAGAGAAAATTTCTTCAGAACAAAATTGATTATCAAAATATATAAGGACAAATGATAAAATCATGGAGGTTCAGGTGTTATCTCTGAACAAACATTATCAAGATCATGAACATGTATTTCCAGTAGTGTATATGATTTTCTCAATTACACTCAGTATGTTCCATTCCAACACATACAAAAATAAGTTCCAAAACTTAAAAAAAAACCCACAAATTTGAAATCTTGTTTTCTTGCTATGTCTATTCACAACAGTGTTCATTTTTTGATCACTTTTAAGGTCTTTTTTTTAATTAATTCAAAACATGTAACTGAAATAATCCCCCATGAAATATTGAAATTGCATTTTACTTGCCAAAAAGGCGTTTCCTTATCCTCATAGATTATTTTCAATGAATATTTATCACTTTCTCTAGAGTCAGTCAATTCCCCATACATAATTTTCATACCATTCTTTATCTCAGAGAAGATGTAAAGTCCTAAATTTTTCATTCAGTAGATAAGAAATTGATTTGTTTTCCTGACTGTACCCCTACATAGCACCCCTTTCTTCTGTCCTGAATTTCCATTGGTACAATTAGTCCCCCAAGGTGTACATGAAGTGTGCAAAATTTAGTGAGCCTGACATGTCTAAATAAAACCTTTAACTGCATCTATTATGTTCCCCTTGGAGAAATTGCTATGTTTATGAACATTCCTTTATCAAAGCCATGCAAAAAAAGGAGACTCTATTGAAGATGTGAAGATCTACTGAAGTGGTTTGGCTATTACTACCTGTTTCTGCTTCTATTTTTGCCTACATGTTACTAGTCTCCATAATCTAATGACCTTACTGTAATTTAGTTGTAGGAAGCAGAAAGACCATAGAACAGTTTCAGTTGAGAATAAAATTATTCCTGTAGGCACAACTCATGAATCCATGTTTGTACAATATCAGATTTAATAAACTATGTGGAACTGAATCTTAGGTTTATTCCTTGAATAGAAAAATCTGTTGAAGTGATGATAAAACAAAGCAGGTATTCCCTGAACCTTTACATCCTGATGAATTTTCTGTAGCCATAATTTTGCCTTCCAGTCTATTACATCTTTGACCTGATCTACAAATTACCAAGCGCTTCAGATATAGAGATGTTTAATATGTTTAATATGTAACCAGGCACTCAGCATTGCACTGACTAAAGGTTGATAAATAGGAAACAGTGCCCAATTCAATATTTGCAATTGATTGTGGACCCCAAATTTGTATTCATATATATTTAATTACTGCTATAAAGCAAATGATGAGAAATACTGACGCTGTCATTCTCATTCATAATTAACAACACTGACCTTTCCCACTCACAATTTGTTTATGCACAAAAACTAAAAATAATATATATTTATTTTTTAAGTTTTATCGTTTTTATTATTCTGACCTATGGATTCTAGGCATGCACTCCTGAAAATGAAGACACGATTTAAGGCTTAACATTTTTTTCTAATAGGCTATATCACTAAAACAGAGTGAATACTCCTTATGGACACAGTATTGTGAAGAAATTCACATCATGCAGGCTTTAAGGTGATCTTTTTTAAAGAATATACCTTAGGCACTGTGTATTGGGTTTGTATGGACAGCTTTTCATAGCAGGAGGCCATAGAGGTGGCTTCTGTGAGAAGGTGCCAGAAGCTTCCTGCATGTCCAGCAGAGCCAATGTCAGGTGGCTCCAAGACAGAGGTGCCACTGACCAAGGCTGGGCACATCAGAAGTGGTGGCAATGCCTCTGCGATGACATATTTCAGAAGGAGAAAAAACCAAAAAGAGCAGGTGGATGTCTGAGAGGAGGCATCCTGTGAACCTGTGGGAATCCCATGTTGGAGCAGGCTCCTGGCAGGGACATGCAGACATTTGGAGAGAGGAGCCCATGCTGGAGCAGGTTTCCCAGTAGGACTTGTGACCCTGTGGGGGACCCAGGCTGTAGCAGCCTGTGCCTGAAGGAAAGCATCTTGTGGAAGAGGGACCCACACTGGAGCAGTTTGTGGAGAACTCTTGCTGTGGACAGACTCATGCTGGAGAAGTTCATGAGGACTGTCTCCTGTGGGAGGGACCCCATGTTGGAGCAGGGGAAAGACTCCTCTCCCTGAGAAGTGGGAAAAGCAACATGTGATGAACTGGCCATATCCCCCACTCCCACTGGTGCAGGATGTAGAGCTGGGAAGGAGGGAGGAGTAGGGGCAAGGTGCTTTTAAGGTCTTATTTTACTTCTCATTATCCTGTTCTAATTTTGTTAGTAATACATTCAAAATATAATCTAAATTCTATCCTGTTTTCCTGTGTTGGTATCTGATGAGTGATCTCTCCTTGTCCTTGTCTCAACCCATGAAATCTTTGTTATATTTTCTCTCCTCTGTCCAACTGCAGACGGGAGAGATAGAAAGGCTTTGGTGAATGCCTGGTATCCAGCCATGGCCAACCTGCTACACACTGAAATAACAACATATGAATGTCAAGTAATAATGAGAATATGGATAGGACAGGTTCTTGTACATCCCTCTTGTATCACAGATATTTCCTATGTCAAAGAAACTGACCAATATGTGTTTCTTTCTGCTTAAAATATCTTAGATTGCCCCATTATTTCATGTTATTACTGACCATTTACTGTTATCTTTTAAAATTATTCTTATATAGACATTATTAAAACCCAAGTTTTCCTATGGATGTTGGAACTTACCATCATTTATTTCTGTGAATTTATAAACCAGCTGCACATAGGACTATAATCAGTAAGAACTTCTATAATTTTGGAAGGGTTGGGTATTTTTGTGCTAGTCTTGGCAAAAAAACTTGAGACAAACTCTTATTTTTCAAGTCACTTCATGCAACTCTTTATGTGAAATATGAAGTGAGGGAAGCTTGCTTAATATTGGTAATCTATAATTAAACATTTGATCTTTCTAGGTGTTTGCATTTTATTTACAGTCAATGGAGAATCAGACATCTCCAGATGCTGAATCACCTCCAGTATCTCAGACACATATTTTTGGATTAAACTAATTACTCTCAGAAATCCATGGCCTTAGTGGTGTTCAGATGAATATGGTGTTCAGATGAATATTCTAACATATGAATAAATCAATGAGAGCTGGGCACTTAGATACCTTTCAGGATCTAGATCATGAAAGCCTTTCACTGCTAAGAAGCTGGTAAGATCAAAGCCTTTCATTTAGGTCCTTTGAGAACGTAGTCTTGTATCATGAAAGCATGCAGAATTCTAAACAATAACTGAAATAGCTGAAATGCAATGATTATAAACAAACACACAGCCAAGCTAGAGATTTTGTTTCCTTCATGTTGTATACAATCTTAAAAAGATTAGCAAGCCCAAAAACTTATATATATAGTTTTAGAGGTATAATAGCCCACTAAAATATTTACTAAAAACATAACTTTAGAACTGTCACTCTTAATTACTCTTTTTTAAAGAATTTGAAGGAGAAATTTTTACATTGAAACATTTGGGATGCAGAATTTTTGCCAGATATCACAGATTAAAATTAAAGATGCAAAGAATAATAATTTTAGAAAAGTAACATACAACAACTACTAGGAAAATTATTAAAATATCTTCTAAACAGTGGTAAAGAATGTGTTAGCCTCATGTACATACACACATGCAAAGTCATCTTTGAAAACACTTGAGTGGAGAGTCATTTTAAAGGATACACTGGAGCAAATGGTCTGCATGCAGACAACCCTTCTCCTCCATGTTAGGTCATCTGCCAAAGCAAACTTTACCTAACAATTTGTTTTGTAGGGGCAATTCAGAGTCTGTTAAGGAAAAATAAACTGAATTTGGTGTAAGTCCTCATCTAAAGAGAAAGGGGAAATTTTTTTTATATTAAGTTTGATGGCTCATTTACCCCAGCTCTATCACCCTCGATAAAGTTAGATATGAAGTAAGGAAAATATCTCTAGAGCAAACAGATGTAAAAGAGCTCAGGCTAAGAATTATTCTACTCATGAAATAAATAAAACCAGAAAAATAAAAAATAAGTCTAATTTGTGTTCAACTGCATCTTTTTATATCATAATCATGTGCCTTGTACAAATCTTGTAGACATAATCACCACAAAGACATGCAAATTTTTGGGTTCTTCTGGCCTAAGTCTGATGTAAACTTTTCTAGAAGAAAGCTGAATCAAGTAAATGCTGATTACAGTGGTTTATACTTTTCTTTTAACCTATAAAAACATTTATATTAACTTCTTGTAAAACTTCTGGGGCTAATATTCAAATCAATGGAAATCTGAATCATAACAGAATGGAAGAATACACCTCAAATTTGATACATGAATTGCTTGAAAATGCTAAAATCTGTTATATTCAAAAGCTATTCTTCTGAGAGATCCTGCATTAAATTTGGCCACAAGCTCTTTTTTTTAAGCATCTTTGAGCAGAAGAAAGCAGATCCAGATATCAAAAACAAAATAACCTCATATTAAGGACATCAAATGTTAATTGAAAAACACATTAAGCATTCATGAAGCGAAAAATTATAAGATTACTTCTGTGGTTGGTATTGCAAATGTTTTCTTACCTTTATGTTCATATTTTTATCAGTCTATGTATTTTTTATCTTTCCTTACCAGTGTGATAGAGAAGAAATATAGAAGAAAACACTCATTGAAAACCAGCCTCATGGTATGCCATGGAAATGGATGAATGACTAATTGTTCAAACCTGTTCCTGGGTTCAGATTCTTGCTTTTTTCAGGGCTATCTTTTAATTCAGCTATCTGAGAACAGCTCTTTCTTTCAAGCAAGTTTTTGTGCATAACTCAGGAGTGGAGACCACAGGCAGGGGCAACAGTTTAAACATACACCCTCGCAGCCAGCACACAGAAATAAAGATTCCTTTAAACATGATTAGTCCTGGTAGACCAGAAGGGTTTTCTCAAGCCCTGGATGAGAGCTAGTTGTTGCAAAGGAATCCTTAGGACACTTCTTATTCTAAATGACAGAAAATCTTGTTGCTACATAACTTGTCTGAACTGCGAGAGACCCATAGAGGATCAATGTTTAAATTTAGGCTGAACAAAAATGGAGTGTGAAGGTGTATCCCACTCAAGGGTCTGATCATTTAGCTATAGGCTGTTATAAATTTTTTTGCCCTATTACACGTCTCTTTAATTTTCTGGTGAAACTCAGTTTGTCTTTCCCTCATGAGCACAGAACTGTGTCATAGCCTTCAAAAAATTTTCTGGGCACACTATAACTCCTTCCATTTTACTTGGATTATGTTTCAGACACCAAATTTTCATACAGGTATTGAACCTGCTGAAGATCCCACAGAGCTGCAAAAGGGTGCTGTCTGCAGATAATAAAAAATAAATCTGGTTGTTAGCATCACAGAGCTGAAACTGGAGACCATGTTAATTTTTATAATCTTCCCAATTTTATTATACACAGGACTCCACAGGTAAGTAAGATCAAGGTAAAGGATTAATTGCCTGGTGGGTCCTTTGAGATGTATTTGAGGAGAGATGCCAGTATTTATTCAAATCTTTCCACTCTGGAAGCATATTTAACAATGTATTTTATTAAGTGTGCATATTTGAGGCTGTCTTGATACATGCAGCCTCAGATTTGGTGCACCTAGAGAGTTCTCTGTTGAAGTAAAAAAATTATATCATTGCCAGAAATATAAAGCAGTGGATCAGTCTCCAGACCCTATGTCTAGGATTTCAAATACTTGAAAAATATCAAAGCATAGTAGCGTAGACATTTGTGCACTGGCCACAGAACAGAAGAAAAATGTTCATAAATCAAACAATTTTTTTCTTCAAAGATAAAATTCCCGTATTCAGACAGCTTAATATGGTTGCTCCTATCCATTCTCAGGGTCAGCTTTATTTGGGGCTGCTTTTCTGTATTGATGTAAAATGTGAACATTTTCCCCTATGGTGCTATAAATCACTCACTTTGCCTCTCCTATTAGGAACTTCAGCAGACACTAATTAACCCTCTGGAGAAAATGTTTATAAAAATAACAAGGAATTATTAGCAATGAAGCAGGTTTTTTTTCCCCAACAAAAAAAAAAAGTCAGACTGAGAGAGTGAATGCATTATTGTAAAATTGTGGAGTTAACTTGCTGGTTGGAAATTTTAATGAACTGAGACACATGACTAGAAAGGTTTTTGAAAGAGGCAGTGTGTCTGTGTGTCTGTGTCTGTGTCTGTGTCTGTGTCTGTGTCTGTGTCTGTGTGTGTGTCTTCCCAGATGAGAATCTCTCACTTCTGAGTAACAATTAAAGAACGTATTCAGAAATGTACACATTTTTAAAGAAATTTTGAACTTTGTTGTTTATGGAGAACCATATGATTCCTGAAGGGAATCATATGAAGAAGGGGCAAGGTTTTTCACCTTTTATTCAAAAAAATACAGGTAACAATGAAAGACTCCTTTTAGGGATACTTTTTAACAGGGGGAGTTTAATTTGTGCAGAAGCTCCACCATCCTACCAGTAGCTCTGACTCAACAGAGTTTTATGATGGCTTAGGGACTTGTTGAAACACCTTTGCCCTAATTTTTCCTGCCAAGAATAAATACATATATCTGGATTAGTCTCCTTAATTTTTTTTTCCTCACCTAATAATTTCTTTGTATAAAAACTGCTTATAACTTTGATAAATGAGACTTTTTCACACCCAAAATTTAAATTTCAAGATTGAATCTTTAATAAATTTTTTTCAGTTCTACAAGATAGCAAATATTTAGACTATAAAGTTTTTCAGATTTGCTTTCTGCTGCCTCCAAAACAAATGTTTCAGCCTTTAAGTTTCCTCTTATATAGTCCTCAATTTACTGTCTTCCACTTATAGTACTTCCTGCTTCCTGTTGTGCTTTCTTTACAAGAAAAAAGAAATATAACATTATAATAATAAACCATCTCCAATAAATTAAAATTGGAATACCTCATTTTTGAAAGTTAGATGAATTAAATATATTTTAGCGATTCAATCCCTTGCAGGTGATAGGTGTTCCTTACCCAAAGTGATAAAATTTTATCTTGTTCTCTTCTAGCACTGAGTGAGAAAACCCTTAGATGTTTTGCAGTACTAAAAACTTAACTCTAGTGTTTACTTTGCTTAACTATAACAGAAAATTACCATCTGCAAATTGGGTTCCCCTGCTCTTGAATTTTGAAATAATTTGGTCCTTATTATAAGATGAATAGTTTACGTAAGATAAATATTTGATTTGGCTACACAAAACATACACTTCTGAATGCCCAGGAGATCACAAACAAAAATTGCTGCTGCCTTCTGTTTCTTTTAACATGAACTATATCTTCAAAAATATTACAGAAGTTTTGCAACATCTTAACTTCTTAGTTAAATCATTGTCTTTTCTGGAAGGCAATGGAAAAACATTAGCTACATAATGTCCAAGTATCTGTTATGTCTTCAAAGAGAAGAATTCAGTATTCATTCAGTACTACATATCTTTACTACAAGCTGATAATTTTCCTAAGGCAGTGTAGAAAAGGAATGACCAAAATGAAGAGAAAACCTTCAAACATTTTTTGTAAATAAAATTAAACATATTCACAGAAAATTATGAGCAGAACAAAAATGCATGCTATTTTTTTGAGAATTACATTTTTGTTTGAAGAGTTCTCTTGCATATTGTTTAAATATAACTTTATTTCTTGTACAAAGTACTGGAAGCACTGGGCTTGCTTCTATTCTGTTCTGCATCCAGTGGGAGTGTAATATGCAGAGTTTTGACTCCTTCATTCCCAAAATGCTAGGTAAATTTAGTTGACCTGCAGTGGAATAAATATTGTGGCTGCTGCTGGCTGGTGCTGACTTGTTACTTTCCCCCTGCTGAAAGAAATGTGATTGAGGAATCAACTCTTGTAGCCATGTATATCTAAAAGTTATTTGTTGTAGAGTGTACACTCTCAATGCAGCCAAAAAGACATCAAGGCACTCAATACTATTGTAGAATAAATATATCAGCTCAGCCCTATTGCTGCAGAAAAGGAAGACAGATAAAATCCCCCTCTGGAAACTACTGCATATCCCACCTGATTCCTCACATATACATTTGGGAGACTAGAATATGAAGGAGTTAATGCTAGACCCAGCCTAAATTGTTAGGAACTAATCTAATTCTAGAAAATCTGATTTCTACATATGAAATGACAAAGACAACAGAAATAAGACTTAGAAAGCTGAATTTCATATTTCCACATGGGATATGAATCTCAGATTCTAAAGATAACATCTCATCTCTGTAAGTTTACCTTCCTGTACTTCAAAGAAGGTTAAAGTCTGTAGCAGGGAATTTTCCCCAACACAAGAGCTTATCTGTTGCTCCTTAGCTGATGAAATAACTCAGGGCATCTTGCTCTTACATGAGCCTTGGTGAAATAATCAGGACAGTTTGCCTTGTAATGAGTTATTTCAGTGCCATGGGATTGATGCTTTCAGCTGACAGGGAAGCAAGATGTAGAAAGATATGTTGAATTTCTGATTGACAGAAACTTCACTATACAAACTAGAAAAGCTACACCAAACTTTCACAAAGCAGAAATTTTCTGCACATTCCCTGGAGACGTATGGAGGTTTCTCCCCAAAGTTTAAAATGCCTGCTTTGTGGTTACTCCTTTGAGGGTCAGGTGAAAGGACTCTGTGTACACTGTTGTCATTTTGGTTTCATTGACTCCTAATCTATACTATTTCCTTGCTAGCTTTAATAAAGGTACTCTAATGTCATGCACTGTTTTACATAATCTACTAGTAGTGTTTCGTTTCATATTGTGTTGTAAGTAACTCTGTTTGTCTGTTATCTCCTGTCTATTGTAACTCATTTTATAATAGACCTGATGGGCCATTCTTAGCCTAGCAAGCCAGAGCCATTTAGGTGCAGGCCGCCTAACTGACTGACTCTATGATGCTGCCAGACTGAAGTTCTTGAGCTGTTTCTTGCCTTATTTGGCACAAGATCAAGAGAAAAACAGCAGGTCTTGTGGAGTTGAGTCTTTTAGATCACTTAAGCCCAACATAGATGCTCTTCCTTACCTGAAGAGAGCAAAGTGTTTCTTAGGGACAATTCTTTATGCCTAATTTTACAAGTGTACTCGACATTCTCCTTGCTCTGACATACATTTCCTTCACAGATCTTCAAATATTTCCTTGTTTTTCTCCTTTTCTCCTGTTTGCTTTTTTTTTTTTTTTCCTTGTGCTTTATTTTTCACCTGTTCATAACTCTACTATTCCTCTGGAAACTTATCTGCTCTTGCAAATTTACAGCTGCCTAGTTTCATTGATGAATTTGTACATCCTGTGAATATCTCCACCAAAGCCAATACAAAAGTCTTCAGAAGCAACAGCTGTATGAAGTAATGCACAGCTATGACAAAAATCAAACAATGTAAGTATTTGTAGAGCACCCACAGATGAAATGATATAAAATGAATGAAATGAAAAATCTCTTTGACTGTGAACTAGCAAGTTGTCATGCCTGAAACAGCCACAGGAAAAATGCTGACTTGGTTTCCCTAATTTCTGATATAAAAGAGTTGTTGTTTTTTTGTTTGTTTTTTTTTTTTTTTCTTTTAGGAAGGGTTTTCTTCAGTTGGACCACTTGCAACATAGTTCCAGTTAGAGCCAAAGAGAAGCCAGCAGTTAGCATACGTCCTCGTCTCATACTGAGTAGTGACTATTACAGACACTGGTCATTCATACAGCCTACATTTAACAGCCCTCACAAACTAGCTACATGTGCCCCCCACCCCCCCTGCAGGTAGTTGCTGCTGGAATCATCACTCTAACCCATTTCATCCACATTTGACCCAGAGGTCCTCTATGAATCTCCCAGCTTTTGTTACGCTGCTTTATTAAAAACCTTCTTAGTCAGTCTGTTTGAGGGAAACTCACCAAATAAACAACAGGTGAAACAGTCACTCTGCAAAAGCAGAGGAAAATAAAGCATGGTTGTTATGTTTTACTAATGCCCTTTGTTAATAACTCTTTTTAAAAAAAATTGGAATCTTATTTTTAATTGAAAAATATATTGGGTGTTAAATGCTTCACGTATACTGAATACAAATGAAATTTTTTAGTATGTTTTGCTCATGCTTCTGTAGAAAAACTAACTTCACTAATTCATAATTCATATCTTGCAACCAATTCAATTTATGGCCTTTGATTTCAAAGTTCTTCATGAATAAGCTTCCTGCAGTCAGCTAATTAAAATAAAATAAAATAAAAAGTTATTGAGATCATATCAGAATCAAGTAATTCCTTGTTCTTGTTAAAGCTTAGTAACAACATATGACTTTATCTTCATCTTTATTCCTAACACATATTTCAGGTTCAGCTGTATATTCTTTAAGAGGTGTACAGTCAATAAGAAGGAAACTATTTAATTATAAAATCTCATCAGTTTATGGATATTTTTCCTTAATGTAACATAAAATATCTTGACTGAAGTAACAGTGGCAAGGAAACATTTTGATTTAAAAAAAAGAACAAATATTTATTTGAACCCTGAATGAAAAATATGATACTTTCATTGTAGAAAAAAAAAATATTAAGTACTGGTACATTACATACAGATGTATAAATATCAGTAACAGCAAGATTGAATGGGAATCTCAGCAGAGAGAAAGGAATAAATGGAAGCTGGTGTTGACCATCCGGCAGTAATAAACCAGGTGACCATTAAAGGTGGGCTCTGAGTCTGAGTGGGAGAGAAGGGAATAAAGCCATATTAAGTAGCTCAACTTTTTTTCTTTCCCCTTTATGTGCTTGCAGAATTTATCAATTCATCATGAATATGATTTTATATGAGTATATGTAAAATCATTATTCATTGATGTTAAAAAGACATTATAGGGGATCACAGTACAGTTCCATGGAAATCAGGAATTCAGGAAGTCTAGTAGCTCCTTGAAATACTATGGTAAGTATAATGTAGTAACTTCACTTGACAAAGTACAAACACTCATAAGAAAGCAAAACTGTATGCAGTTCTTTCTCCTCTCACCTCATCTCAAATAAATTTTACAATATGATTAGTCTTTAACAATCCTATACCATTCAAACCTAGTTGGGTAGTTGTTGCTTGCATTCCTTCATTCCATTTCCTTTCCTGGAAGTGAATTAGCCCATCTTTCACTAGTGTCTTGATGATAATCCTGACCTTCTTAAGCTTCTTATATGCAACATAGCAAAGCAGGAGCTCATTATCATTCCTTTCTGCCCTTCTCAGGGAATCTGTGTTGATTCCCTTTTACATTTGGCCATACTGTTATCTTCTTTTCCTATCAAACCTTTAATCTTGGCATAATTCTTAGTTTAATACTGTCCTGGTTTCAGCTGAAATAGAGTTTATTTTCTTCCTAGTAGCTGGTATAGTGCCATGATTTTAGGATGAGAATAATGTTAATAATGCAATGATGTTAGTTTTTGCTAACTGAGGGCAAAGTTGGCCAGGGGCTGATGCTCAGGAACTATCTGGGCATCAGTTGGTGAGTGGTGAGTGACTGTATTGTGTATCACTTGTTTTGTATACTCTAACCCGATTATTTTTTAAAGTATTATTGTCTTGACTGATATGATCATTATTATTGTCATTCTTTTTTTTCCTTTTCTGTTCATTAGACTGTCTTTGTCTTAACCCATGGGTTTTCTCACTTTTGTTTCTCCATCTCTCTCCCCCATCCCACTGGCAGAAGAGGAGTGAATGAGCTGCTGTGTGTGGCCATCACTGGCTGAGGTTGAACTATGACACATGACAACAAACATATTTACAGCCAATTTTCTTTTAGAAAAAAGCCTTAGATTGAAGATCAGACCACTTAATTTGACTGGATTCAGTCTAACTTGACCACTCCCTTTTATCTTCCACTTGATTTACTATAATGTCCTTTTCTCATTTCCTTCAATACTCACTTTTGACTTTTCTAGCTTTTCCAAAGTTCTATTATTTTTGTGTGATCTCATTTCATCATAAACAATATATAACTTTCTTGTATTATCAAAGCCATGCATACCTTGTTCCATTTTAGTATCTGAACATGATTTTTTCTTTTTTCTTTTTCTTTTTCTTTTTCTTTTTCTTTTTCTTTTTCTTTTTCTTTTTCTTTTTCTTTTTCTTTTTCTTTTTCTTTTTCTTTTTCTTTTTCTTTTTCTTTTTCTTTTTCTTTTTCTTTTTCTTTTCTACTATTTTCCTTTTCAAAGATTTGAAATCTCCTTAAGTTTTCCAAACAGCAATCAAGACCTTTAGTTACAGCATCAAGGTCTGTCAAGATTGAGCATTGCTGTGAATGAAGTAAATACTGAAGGGAGGGAAAATAGAATCTAAGTAACAGAATAATCACGTTCTACTTAATTGAGGTCACACAAAATTTAAAATATATTACTTCCTTTTTACCTAATTATATATGCATTATTAATTTTTTCCTACTGAAATCATACTTTCTTCAGAGCAAAAGACAGCAACAATAGTTTCCTCACTCTAGTGCATGTGTTTCCAGCAGACAGTACAAAAGGCACTCAAAGGTACAAAATCAGATTGTTCAATGTCTTCAATGTCCAAACATACAACAGGCAGTAGATTTGTGTGCTAACATGGAGATCTGATTCATTATTTCATGATCTCATTTTTAAAATTCTCTCTATTTGTATATGAATGAGTGAATAAATTGACAGAAACTAGAACGAGAAAACATAGTAATAAAAATACAGAAGTAGTGTGACTGAATGAAGGAAGAATAATTCAATACTTGGTTTTTTAACTCCATCAACAGTTATTAAAATAATGGGATTTTACACTGAGGCAGTCCCAAGAGAACTTGGATTAGGAATATTTTTTTTTTTCAGTGGATGTTTCTAAGAGGAACTCAAAAAATATAAATAGTAAATTTTTTTTATTGTATTTGCATAGGTTGTTTTTTTGGTAGCAGGTTGGGCCACAGAGGTGGCTTCTGTGAGAAGCTGCCAGAATCTTCCACCACAACAGACAGAGCCAGTCTCTGATGGCTCCAAAGACGGACATGCTTCTGGCCAAGGCTGGGCCAATTGGAGATGTTGGTAATGCCTCTGTGATAGGTATTTAAGAAAAAGTCAAAACAAAAGTTGTTGGGCAGTTAAAATTACATCCAGAGAAGAGGGGAGTGAGAAGATTTGAGAAGAACAACATGCAGACCCCAAGGTCAGTGGAGGAGGAGGGGAAGGAGGTGCTCCAGGTGCCAGAGCTGGAATTCCTCTGCAGCCCATGGCGCTGACCATGGTGAGGCAGCTGTGTCCCTGCAGCCCATGGAGAGCCATGGGGGATGCAGAGATCCACCCACAGCCCGTGGAGGAGGAGCCCACACCAGAGTGGGTGAGTGCCTGAGAGGAGGCTGTGACTCTGTGGGAGACCTGTGCAGAAAGGGACTCTGCTCAAGGCTGGAGCAGCCTGTCCTTGGAGGACAGCACCCCGTGGAGGAGAGACCCACACCACAGCAGTCTGGGGAGGACTGTTCCCCATGGGATGGGCTCCCACTGCAGCAGGGCACAGGGAGCTGCTGCTCGTGAGATGGAGCCGTGTTGGAGAGGTTCGCAGAGAACTGTCTCCTGTGGGAGGGACCCCACAGAGCAGCAGGGGAACGACTCCTCTCCCTTAACAGCAGGAGAAGCCGCAGGTGATGAACTGACCGTAACCCCCATTCCCTGTCTCCTTGTACCACTGGAGCAGGAGGTAGAGCTGGAAGGAGGGAGTGGTATTAATGTTTTATTTTATTTCTCATTATCCCGCTCTGATTCTGTTAGTAATAAATTCACTTCGTATCTCTAAGCTGAGCCTGTTCTGCCCTTGATGGTATTTAATGAGGGATCTCTCTCCTGGTCCTTATCTCAACCCATGAACACTTCATAGTTTTCACTCTTCTGTTTATATTTCTCCCTCTCTCTGTTGTGGAGGGGAGTGAGTGAGCAGCTTTTGTGGGTGCCTGGCACCTGGCCAGGGTCAACCCACTACAATTTCCCAGTATATTCCTTTATGAGGCTCAACCTTGCACCTGAATCAACAAGGAACATTGCTTGCAGATTTTTGACTGCAACACAGAATCACAGATTCATAGAATGGTTTGGGTTGGAGAGGATCCTAAAGACCATCTAATTCCAAACTCCTTACCATGAGCAGGGACATTTTCCATTTGACCAGGTTGCAAAAAAGACCCACCTAACCTGGCCTTGACCAGAGATAGGAGATCCAGAACTTCTCTAGGCATCCTGTTCTAGTGCCTCACTACCCTCACAATAAAGAATTTCTTCCCAATATCTAATCTAATCTAATCTAATCTAATCTAATCTAATCTAATCTAATCTAATCCTACCTTCTTTCTGTTCATAACCATCACACCATGTCCTATCTTAAGTATCACCTGCCCTTCTAAAATATCACTGTCCAGCTTTCTTGTAGGTCCCCTTACTGTACTGGAAGGTGCTTTAAAGTCTCCTCCGACCCTTCTCCCCTCCAGGCTGAACAACTCCAACTGTCTCTGTCTTTCCTCATAGGAGAAGTGTTCCAGCCCTCTGATCATCTTCATGGCCATCTTGTGGACCTGCTCCAACAGATCCATGTCCTTCCTGTCTTGTCCTTTTGTTGCTCCAAAGCTGGATGCAGTATTCCAGGTGAGGTCTCACCAGAGCAGAGCAGAGAGGAAGACACATCTTCCTCGACCTGCTGGTTGAGAACCAAGGTCCATCTTTGCAAAATGTCCTTAAATAATTAGAAAACATTATGGCTGTTGTTTGTGCTCCTTTCATGTCTCAGGAAAAACTGGCATCAATGTCTACCATTGATCCTTGTAAAAGTTCTTCTCATAAACACCATGCTGAAGGTATTTTCAATGGAGTCCACAGCATGAGTAGGTATATCTCATAAATAGAAATATCTTCTCACGATATCCAGGAGTTCAAAGAAAGTTGAAAAATATTAGCAGCCACCAAATACATGCTCATAAATTTGTGTACCTACTGGATAATGTCAGGTCTTTTTTGCTTGTATTATTACTTTTAATAATGATTGGTATGGATTACTTCAAAACTTTGAGCAAATAACATAATAAAATTGCACATAATAAAATTACATAATATTTTCATGATGAAAGGTCCTTGTCACATATTGCAAAAAGACCTGTAATCTCTTCTGTAGTGTGAAAAAGGACATATTTCAGCAGGAAAAATCTTTTTTCATAATGTACCATCTCATTTTCCCATCATTCAGACAGGTATTTTTATGCTACTAGTAATGGAAGATAGAAAACTTATCTAAATCAACTACAGTCTCATCTGATCTTTGCAATACATTTCAGTAGTATTTAGAAAATTATTGGTATCTGAAACTGTATTAATAATTTGGGTACATACATTTATAGTTCATATTTTTGAATAATATTAAAAATACTAATGCCTCTTATGATCAGAATAGAATGATAAGAAACTTCATCTCAAGTTGGTCAATCACAGACTGCAATAAGATCTTTAATTTTGAGTCCAAGTCCTGCGAATTTAAAGCTTCTACTCTAAGATTTGAGGTATTTTACTAACAAGCAAAAGAAAGATACAGAGTTATGTAAGAGAAATATTTGTACCAAGCCAATATTACTGCATAAATGCCAATTTCTCTGCTTCGTGTACATTAAATATGTTTTCTGGAGAAGGGCAGAGTTAAAAACAGGAGGAGTAATCATTTCATGAGCTGACTGATCTCTCTTCTGTCACACTTGAAAGAAATACAGTTAAAATTTGGTTTTAAACTGTATTTAAAATGGGCAGAAACACATTTCTGACCCTGTGAATATTCTTTAGGTTCTCTTTCTCTCCCACTGAAATTTCTTCAGGATAAAATATAAGGCAAAATGAGATTAGATTTAAATGCTATATACCTGCCATCATAAAGAAACATTTCAGTTGATTGAATTTCTAATTCTGAAACACTCTATAGTCCACTAAACATTGGGAGGGCTGGAGATGGAAAGGGGGGGAGATTGTATGAAGTTAAACAGAATCATTCATCACTAAATTTCATTCCAAATGAAGAGCACTTGAGAAGAACTGCTCCAAAAGATCTTAACAAATTTTAGTCAAAATCAACACATTTCCAATAAAATGCTTCTTGATATTTCTTTTGCCAAAGATGTCACTTGGGAGGACATGATTTGTCAGGAGAGCTATTTTGCTTTATTTCTAAAATCATTCTGAATAAAACAATTTAAGACATTACTAAACAGTTATGGTTTCCTTCCCATCCCTGTGCAGTGTAGATTTTTGGTCTCACACCTTCAAAAATATGTGATTTTGTTATACTATTTCCAAAACTGGAAAAAATATTTAGGTGCAACACTACATTTGTTATCATTCTAACAGCACTGGAAATTATATACAAAACATTGTGTTCTAGATGTTTGGAGGATAAATGTGTAGGCTTTACTTGGTGCATTTATTCATTATGGTTCCTTCCTGCGTAGAGGATATTTGCATAATATCTCTGTCCAGTTTACAGTGCCTGGTAACTTCTTAGTTGTTAAGCCATCCCTGGAGCCCAAATTTCTAATCATAGCAATCTTAATACAGCCATCTCATTTTACTCCTATAATTTTGCTCAGAAACTGAAAACAAATCCACAACTACATCTGAAATCTTCTGGAACAGCAATAAAATTGTAAATACAAACAAGCTCAAAAATAAAAGAGTATATTATTCAATATTGTAGGATTGCTACCTTTACAATCTTATTTTGAAGAAAATGAAAATAAGGAGGATGTGTAACATCAAATTAAACCAATCAAAAACTATCTTTACTAATACGTAAAGTTCTGGATCTGAAATATCTGGGAACTCATACAGTGTGCTGAAAAGATGATCCAATATGTGTATTTATATGCTAGTTGAGAAGGTTATAAAGCAGAAAATGGAGAAAACCAAAATCATTTGTCACATTGTTGCAGTTGCCATGGTTTGACCCCAGCCAGCCATGAAGTCCCACACAGCCACTGTCTTAATCCCCCACCAGCACAATTGAACAGAGAATGGGAAGGGAAAAAGGTAGAAGACTTTTAGGTTGAGATAAATACCTTTAATACTAGTTAATAGTGAAATCAAAAGCCATGTATGCAAACAAAAAAAGGAATTATTTCACTATTTCCTATGGGCAGGCAGGCATTCAATGATCTTTAGGACAGCAGGGCCACATCACATGTCTGCAATTACTTGAGAAGACAAACACCATCACCCTAAACATCCCCCCTTTCCTTCTTCTTCTGTCCAATTTAAGGTCTGAAATATTCCTTTGGTCAGTTGGGATCACCTGTCCTGGCTGTGTCTCCTCCCAATCTCCCATGCAGCCCCAAATTCCTCCCCAGCCTGGCAGTACAAAAAGCAGAAAAGGCCTTGCTTCTTCATAAGCCCTGCTCAGCAGTAAAAAATAGCATCCTTGCATTATATCACTGTGTTCAGCACAAACCCAAAACATATCTCTATATCAGCCACTCTGAAGAACATTAACTCAATGCCAGCCAAAACCAGCACAGCAATATTGTGGGAAATCTGTGTGAAGAAATGTCGTTGGTGAGAGCAAAAGGAAAATTCAAATGTTGTAAGTCACATGGCAGGGAGAGGTTTCCTTTGATAAAGCCTACTGTACACAGAGGAAGTGGGTTTAGAAGGTATAACTGTAAACTGAGGTAGGGAGCTACAGAAAGTAAAATTCAAAGGAAAAAAGAATTAGATACACATATTAAGAAAGTTAACTTCTGTGGTTATTTTTTTACACGTGCTATTGGCTCTCCTGAAAAACCTGATGCAGTAATGATTGAATGCTTGACATTTCCAAAAACATTTTTTGAAATACATCACTACAGAGCTGTGTAATAGGCAGAACTGCATTGGTGTTTTACCTACTAAAAGGTCAACACTTCCTTTGCAAGCTTCTAATCTATTTTATGTCATTTTCGATTGGTGGTATGAACTGATGCTTAAAGATGTCCAGTTCCATACATAATTACTACTGTACGGTCAGCTCAGAAGTCAGAAGTAGCAGGGAATCTTGTCCTTGCTAGTAACTAGTAGATAAGTTGATTTAATTTGATAACAGTGTCCAAGGACAAAAAAAGTATGGAATCTATTACAAAATTCAAGCTGCAGCACAAGGAACTAATATCAGACAAACAATTCTTGAGTATAGAGAACAAGACAACTTAGAAAGGTGTGCACATCTGCAGGGCTATGATCTTATTGGCATCACAGAGACGTGCTGGGATGGTTTCTGTGACTGGAGTGTTGGAAGAGAAGGAAAGAGCCTCTTTAGAAAGCACATACAGGCAAGACGAGGAGGGCGCATTGCCCTCCATGTCAGTGACCACTGAAGTGCATGGATGTCTCTCTGGGGATAGAAGGGATAACAGAGAACTCATGGGTCAGGATTAAAGTGAGGCCAGGGTCAGGTGACGTTATAGTGACAGGCCACCCGACTAGGAAGACTGAGTGGATGAAGCCCTCCATAAACTTATAGAAGTGGCCTAACTTTCACCAGACTTGGTCCTCATGGGAAGCTTCGCCCACCTTGATGTCTGTAGAAGGGACAAGACAGCCAAGCAGGAAGTTCCTGGGAAGTGTTGATGATAACCTCCTTCCCGAAAAGATAGAGGAGACAATAAGGAAAGGTTCTAAGCAGGACCTTATTCTCTCCAAGAAGAGGGGCTGGTAGGAATGTGAAGCTCAAGGGCAGCCTTTGCTGCAGTGACCGTGAAATGGTGGAGTTTAATATCCTTAGGGCAGCAAGGACAGCATGCAACAAGCTCAGTACCCTGATATTCAGCTGGTCTCCTTTGGGGTCTTCTTACTCTGTTACATAGAGTACCATGAGGTAGAGCCCTGGGGGAAAGAGCAGCTCAGGAAAGCTAGTTAACATGCAAGGCTCACCTCCACTTTTGTATTTGATTAGTTGTGGTAGTCTTGTGTGAAGCTCCCACTGACTGCAAAAGGGGAAACATAACCCCCATTTTCAAACAAAAAAAACCAAAAATAATGAGAAACTGTTGGACAGTCTCACCTCTGTGACTGGCAAGGTCCTGAAGAAGATCCTCCAGGAATCTCTTGTTATGAAACAATATATACCATAATGCAGTAAGGCAGAGCAAGCTCAGAAAACTTCAAATTATGTTTCTATTTGTATATTCTGGATAATAAAGATGGCACAATGGGAACTAAGGAGATGTTAGCACAAGCAGATTATAAATGAAAGAGAAAGCTGCTCTACCTGTCTAATTGAATTGTATACAACAATTTCTGTTTATGTATTCATACACTCTTTATCACAGATTGAGAGATTATACAATTTATTTAAATAACTTGATTTGAACCAACTGCAGTAAAGCTCTACCCAAAGAATTTACTTGAATGGAATACCAATAGGAATATATTTCCTGAATTTATAGCTTATGTTTGCAGAGTAGCAGAGGGCTGTAGAGATGTAAGGAGACATAGCTTGTTAATAATGAATATTCAGGATGATAGTTTAAAAACAACATCCCTTTTTTCAAGGATATAAACCACATTTATAAAAAATCTATATTATAAATTAGGGATCAGAATTAAAAGATAGATATATGGAAGAGAAAGGAATAAAGATGGGACTAAGTTCAAAACAACGGATTTGTGGGTTCTTCGTGCTGTGAAAGGAATAGAAAATGTTATTTTCTACTGATTACATTCATTTGTAAAGCTAAGTTCTTGATTATGTCCGCTTTTGGATACTTACAAACTTCACTGAAGTTGTGTGACCTTTCTCTGTCACTATGTAATAATCTCCTGAAAGTCTAGGAAATCAAAGGTCGGGCTCACCAGTCCTGGAGGTTTTTTTCCAACCTTATGATTCTATGGTACTATGAAATATGTGAATCTAAAATAGGAGAATCTAATATTTTCTTCATTTCTTACTCTCCAGTAACTCTCTTCAATTACCCAATAAAGTATATATTAATTAAACTAATTCCTTCATTCATTATCAATAATTTCAGTTCTACTAAAATAAGTCTCTCTGTAGCAAATATGATTTTATTGCTTTAGCAGAGTGCAGAAATTAGAACAATAATATTTTAAGAATATAAAGTATGCCTTGAATATATCATACAATCATAGATAATTACTGCATCTCTATTCTTATTCAGAAAATGATCTCCTGAGACTCTTCTGCCTTGTGAAGACACTCTGATTTTTGCTTTTCAGGAAAGCCTATTATTGACAGATTTGCAACTGAGGTTCTTTCATTGTCTCTTGTCCCTATTATTTCTGTTGCCCTTGAGGATTTTATAGCATCTCTTATATCTTGTATAGATTGAAAATTTCAATATGTTCACTGATTTTTTACTGTAAGCACAATATCCATGTTTACACAAATATTTTATCATAAGCACCAATATTAGTTGCATGAATATTTAAATTTATTTTGTGAAAAAAATCTGGAAATCATTAAAGATGGTAATAGTACTACAAACAGATCCACTTACAATGACAACCCCTGAAAAAAAATTTAACATAGAAGATGGATGACAGTTGAACAATATCTTATTGCCATTCTCTATTGCTTTGGATAGGAGCACCTAAAAATGTAGCATGGAAGATACCGATACTGATTTCAGTGTGCAAAGAGTTATTTGTCGTTCAGTATCTGATGGCATGTGTCAACTTTAAAGGCCAATAAAAACAAGAAAGTGAAGGAAGGGGAAAGGAGAAAAAAAGAAAGGAAGTAAGGAAGTGGAAATCTTTTTCTATCTGCTAGCTGGGAAAAGAAAAATTTAGATGGATTTCAAAAATGTGTTCTTCAGAGCATCCTCACCAGTGCACCCAGGTGGTTCCCTGAATACTTCTTCACCACAGCCATGATGTTCCATCACCATCTGCTCAGTTGCCTTAAGGGTTACTTGTGCTCATTACATGAGTATCACTGCCTGGAGCACACTTTGATCAGCTGCAGGTGATGCGCACGATAACTGAATATTACTGTCTGGATGTATATTTTGGATAAAGCTGGTTGGTTATTTAAATCACCACTGTTGATAAACCTTGCTTACTGAATTCTGGTTTCCTAGAACAAAGTAATATAAACGAAGATATACAAAGCAAAGGGTAAAAACTGGGGACATGTTTGGGAAGAACAACCAATTCTCACATCAGTGGCAATTGTCTCCCACAGGAAGCTCCTTGTAACAGACATGACAATGTCTGGAGTAAACGTGAAGGAAAAATCCAGAAATGCAATACAAGTGGTCTGTGTATGAATTACAAACTTGTTTTCACAACAAAGCAGTCAGGTTTTCCTTTCTGCTTCCTGTCCCATGTGCCTAGAAAAGTCATATTTTGGAGAACTTTTTTGCCCAATTTTTCTTTGTCTCTACTTGTTCTTCCTCTCTCTATTTCTGTGTCAGTCTGTGTTATTTCAAACTGTTTCTTCCCCCTTCTTTCCCCTGCTTTAACACCTTCAGTGCTCCAGCTCTTCCCCTTTTTTCCCCTTCTCATTTCCTTTGAATTCTTCCTTTTTGTTCACACTTAATGTATGTCTCCACATTCTGATACTCACACCTTTGTACTGTGCTTTAAGATTTTCCTCTGAAATGCCAAAGATTTCTTTTTCTCTTTGCCTTAGAAAATCCTGCCTCCTTATGTTCCCGCCTCCCTGTCTGCTCTTTGGCCCCTCAACCATTTTTACCTTCATTCCCCTTGAGAAACCTTGCCCTCAGCCATTCCTGTCTTTCTCCCTTCTTGAACATACCCCAGTATCTAAGGATGGGGCCACTCAATTTTTGAAGTAAATTGAGGATGTTCATGTTAGTGGAGTAAAAGTCAAGTAAGTTTAGACTTTGATGAGGTGAAAGAGCAGATACTAGTAGAAATGTGATGAATGTTTCTGGAAGGATAAAATTATACTTTTACTTTTTCAGTCTCCTTCGTAGACAATACAGGAATGCAGTACGACTCTTCAGCTAAATTTTATTTTAAAGTTGAGAAGTAATATAAGTAATAGATAAGTTTGGTTTTTTGATAAATCAGATTTTGAAGGTTAAAAGCTTTTAAAAGCTAGTGTATCCCAATGGATACACTATACTTCCTGAGCCTTTGATTGTGTTATTAGGTGAAGATGGAGAAAAAACCTGGTGGAATATATTAAGAATATACTAAGAATGGTGTCTCAAGCAGTCAGTTTAGCTGCCCTAGAGATATCACTCTGCATTACGAGTTGCAAAAAGCAGCATTGCCAGAACAAAAACTGAAAATGCAGTTCTACAGGGACACATCACTCTACCTAAAGCAATTCATTAGTGGCCCTGATAATTAGGCAAATAGCCTTTTAGGCTGTCCCCTTCTGCACTCAGAGCCAGAGAAGTAGAAATAGCCCACAGGTGATGTGTAGCTGCCCAGTACTGTAGATTTTCTCTCATGCTGTACCTCTCCGAAAAATACAGATATAGGACAACTGTTTTATTTTTTTTATTTCCCTTTTAACAACCCTAGTAACTTACTCTCCCACTGCAATTTCACCAGGTATGGAATCCATTTCTGAGTAGAATTATGCGCAAAGCCTGAATTAAGCTCACTCAGCATTATGCACCTAACACAGGAGGTGTTTTTTTCCTGCAGGTTTGTGAAAACAATTATTAGGCTGATTTTCATTCAGATGCAAACATGAAACCAGTCCAAATAGAATGGAAAGCCTGTAGGCTGCCACTAGCAGACTGAGAAGAATTTGCAAAGCAGCTCCCTGTTGCCAGTGTACAGCAAGGGAGATGGTTAAAAGATGTTGAGGTAGACAGTGTTGTGGTATTTCTCATTACTAAAGGTCACTGCCATGCTAGTTCATCACCATTTTTTGGAGAGAACTGCAGAAGGTTGTGTCAGGGAAAGATAAGTATTATACAGGAGACAAGAAATACTGCAATGCATTAGGCAGACAAAGAAAGCACTTAGTGATTTCAGATGGGTTGCATGGATATAACCTGCGGCAGAGTTTGGCTCTGACTGCTCCATCTGCATATCACTTCACAGTACCCAGTGCACTAAGTGGTGGTCTTACTTAGAGGGCTGTAAATCCAGAGTATCTCTACTGAAGACAACTGTCCCCAAACAAATCAAGGCAATCCAGAGTGATGGTGCTGTAAATGAAATCACACTCTGACCTTAAGTACTTGCTCTGTCTCAGGTAATATTTTTTTTCAAGTCATCCTGATAAATAATTTTTCATCACGAAATCCAGCTTCACTGTTTTTGTGGTAGTCTTGTCATTTTAAAAGAAAAAGACAGTCAAAGTTGCCATAGCCATTTGTGTAGGACAAGGGCGTCATGCAAAAAGAACGTGAATTTATCTCCTTTCTGTCATTTCATCAGGGAATCATTCATTTTTTGCTGATCACTTATTTAATACCTTTTTGACGTGTGGCTGTCTTTAAAAGTTGACATATTTCCCACACTTCCCTCTGTAGATAACCTTCCTAGAATCCATCTCATTCCATTGTCTCTGACAATCTCAATTACCGTGCTTGTTGGTCCAGCAAGATAACGAAGGCAGCAAATGCAGCACTGCAAGTGTACTGCTGCTGCCAGTAGCATGGAGAGCTGATCAGACAAAAAGCAAAAGAAAATGTAACCTTTTACTCCTTAAATATAACTTTTGAAACTAAGTTTTAGATCACTTAAATTCTGTCTCTGTAAACAAAAATTATTGACCTATTTGCCAAAGATGGTGGCAAGTTAGGTAGAGCAACAGCATCTCTTATTTTGGCAGGAGCAGTAACAGGTAGATCCATCAAGTCACTCCAGAAAACAAGTCAGTGGAAAGGATATCTCCACACCTGCTACTTCCATTACTAATGCTCTCAAAATGGTTTACCAGCTTTCAGTGCTGCCACAGCTGGTGCTTCATGTGCTGAATGTTTTAGTCTTTAGCAGCAAGAAGCCAGATGATGCTACTTATGCAATTTATATCCCTTGTGACACATACAATTAATGACAGGCCTTCTTTCCTCCCCATTACTTTCGTTGCTCTGAAGGACTACTCCAAATTTGAAGGACCTGTTTCGTGTTTATTGTTATTAATCTGAATCACAGTTGCTTCAAGACAGGTCAATCAGAATCCTGTTGTATTAAGTGTCCCACATAAAGAATTTCATCCCTCTCACAGATTAAACATGATCCTTGGATTTTGAGCCTTTTTTAGATGTAACTCTCATTTTTTACATACAAATTCTTTCAGCTTTGTCTAAATGCCAGCCATCAACTTCACTACTGCTTAGCTGCATTCACTGGATTGGCCTTGGTGAAAAAGCTGCTAGATTGCACACCCTTTGGAAGAGTAGATTTGCTTTTCCTCCCTGTTTATAGACCACCACGCATATGTGGTGTTTCAGGCTGTATCAATTACTATTGCAAAACTCAATTATCTGCTGCTATATAATTAGATGAAGGATGCAGGTCATTACCGTACTATTAATATCATAACTCCTCTCCACTTCTTCACTTTGCAAACACATAGGTGGAAAATGAAATGAAAGATTTTTTGTATAGTCCCTAACCCACATGTCCAAACATTTTTACTTCGTTTTGTTTCCCTGCAGTGTATAAATATATTCTTTCTTCATAAAAACAGTGTTTCGAATTCCACTTTTTTACACTTGCATAAATTTCAATTCTAGTCTATTAAATCTGGTTAAGCTGATCCTGAATCACCTGGAAGGCAAACTTAGTAGACTATCCTAAGTCTCCTTTTACTAGTGCCCTTGATGATCATTAAGAACATAATTTAAGAACAGTTTCATGATTCTGGGTACAAAATTCATCCACTGAAAACTAGAATAACTGTGACCATAGGATAGATAGGTAGTTTTAAGGTGAGACACTGTCCTTCACAGAGTCTAGCTAGGTTCCTTATGCACTTGGGGAATATATTAATCTCCGATTTAACAAATCTGCAGCAGGTTATTTCAGTGTCTGATATACAGGTAAAGTAGTACACACTGGAGAGGTTTGAGGAAAGAGACAATTCCAAATAAAGAACTCCCCATTTTCTTAGTAGGGAAAGAGAACACACCAGTTTTTATCCATCTGAGGCATGTAAAAAAGCTAAGCTAAAATTAAATGATTATTTACATAAGGAGTTTACAATCTAAAATCATAATGTAGTTGTCAAATATTAAATAGAGTCTTTATATGAAAAAAATGGATTCTATGACTGTCATCAACATACTCATGAGGTCAAATTCTTGTTATGACATGATTGGACTAGGAAAGCTGGTCTACAGTCATAGACACTGCCACACAGAAAATAAAAAATCTAGACTACTGAGATACACAGCACCACTGCAAATCTCACTTATCTTAGAATAAACAGGAATTTAAAATGCCTTGCTCTGTATTGCATTAAGAATCACATTTGTATTGTATCAGCTTGACCCTTGCAGTATGAATATCATCTATGCAAATGAAAATGGTTTCCCTGTGTTCATTATAGCAACATATCAACACGTTCATTATATCAAGAGCATTCTTTCTTGGTGCTTTTATGTGTAAAATACTAAGACTCACATACTGGGGGCCTGAGACTCAAATTAGATAAGATTTTAAATGGTTTTATATTTCTCCCACCTACACAATTAGAGAAATGTATTAAAAAGTCCTTCAGTTATCTAACTTTTTATAGTTTTAGCTATATTCTGTATAATCTTAGTAAACTTCTGCTTGATAAAGCCACTGGCAGCAAGACATCTACTTTCTTATAATCTATTTTCAACATAATGCACATCAAGACTATTTGACTACGTAGCAGCTGACATAAATTACAAACAAGCACCCTACTCTTTTTGTAATTATATTCTTGAAAAAAACAAATTTATTGAAAAATATATCAATTTTTAAAATTTATTTTCTTGATGAACTGGGAAGCCTATTTCCTTCCTATTCAGACTGCCTATGACACTACCTGAATATCTGATGCAAATCCGTGTACATCTTCAAAGTAGAATTTAATCTTGCTGTAGTTTGAATGTAATAAACAGGAAATATGAATATTTTAATCAGTCACATTTCTCAGTATAACTTCAGAAGTTCAGCTGAATGAGGAGTCATTTTTTTATTATATAAAAAATATTTTTCAAGTTTTTTCACATTTCTATTTATCATGAAATGGGAGTGGGAAATGAGACTTGCTAAACAAGGTGAAATTATAATTTCTTAAGTGAGATTTAACAAGTCTACCTTTATACAAGATGATTGCAGGTAAATATGAAGTTTAAATCTGAAATTTTAAGCTCCCTTTATGAGCAGTTACAGATAAGATGAAGCTTGCTCAGCAAGAAGGTTTAGTTTACAGCTGGTGAGTGGCCTGCAGTACAGATTCCACCCTCCACCACTTTTCTTCACAACTATAATAACAAAACTGCTAAATAAAATTTTTCCCATTTTTCCAGTTATCCAATCTTTGAAAAATTAATTCCTCACATTTCAGGGTCTATACCCTGTACATTCAGGGTATTTTTAGAAACCTTAAGGAGAATGATAAAAGAATATGTTGTTGCACTTTCAAGTCAGATAAGGGAGAGTATAAAGAAAACAAAACCAGGCTTTCCTATATAGGCCCAGTGGCAGGAAGAGAGGCAACTTGTAACAAGGCAAATTGTGGTTAGGTATAACAGTAAATTGTTAATGATAAAGGTTCTTAAATATTGGAACAGGTACTCAGAAAGTGATGAAGCCTTGTTTTGAGTGGAGGGATGAGACTGGATGGCCTCCAAGCCTCCTTCCTGATTCTTGACACTTGATCCTCTGATTCTACTTGTACTCTTAAAAATGACAATATCTTTCCATCATTAATCTTAGTATTTGTATGAATGAATATTGATTCTTAATTAGATCTGAGACATAAACATTGAATCTTTATTCCTTCCTATTTGCTCTTTTGACCAAATCTCTGTAGTCTCACATCCCACACATATACAGCAAGGGGCAATGTTGGTCCGGTGATTAAATGTAATTGTGAAAATTTTACATGATATATTATACAAGAACATAAGGAACTGGAAAGAGTAGAAGTATCTATATGGATAAGATTTTAGATATTTGACTATATATACTAGACCATAACTTCTGCTCTGCTAGTTACAATGCTGGTTCAATGGCTATAATTCTTGTCTCTATTCAGCAGTTTATTCAAAATCTGACTATATTCAGATTTGAAGCCTGTATTCAGGCTTCATATGCTTAAGAATGTCTTTTTTAATTAAAGTACTTTGTAATTGAATTCTGAAGCGTAATAATACATCTTCCTTTATAAGACAAGGCTTTTCCCTTCCACAAATTCCTTGCCAAAGGAAGTCTGTTTGTGACTTATTATCTCGACTGGTCCCTATCCTACTAAAAGCTACACAAGCAGAACATTTTAACCACAGTGAGTGTGTGAGGATCTACATTGTTGGGCAGGGTTTACAGGTCCAGAAATTGGTTATTTATGCAGGATTGTGTTTTGCATTACGTGCTGGATTTGAGCAGTCCAGTTTGCTTGTACAATGTCAAAGTCCATGTATTTATGAGCATTTTCCTGACCTTCCCTCACCTCCTGCCCCCAGGTAGCAATGGTACCAGCACCTGCTTTCTTTCAGTTAGGTCTGAACTGAGCTGTGTTTATTAGGCATAACATATACTTTGCTAGCTCTTAAATGAGAATTAAAATTTCAATACAAGTATCCAGAGACCTGAAATGGAGCAGGAAAACTGAACATGGGTAAGGCTTTTTTTTTATGATAAAAATGTCCATTTACACCCTTAAGCAAACCTGGTAATTTTTACTCCATTGGAATCACACTTTCATATTTGTCTCCATATATCTGAAATTTTTAATAATTTCTAAAAGTTACCAAGGGGGATATAAAATGTGTAAGTATGAAAACAAATTTGGGAAGAAAATTGATTGGTTTTTAATCGGTAAAACTCAGATAATTAAAATACCAATTTGTGAATCATACAAATCCATGGTCTTGATGCAGAGCTGGCCATATGGAGCCATGTGAGATAATATGTTTTTACGGCAGACACATGCAATGGTCATTTAAAATTTCACTGAATAAATCTTTAAATGTCAGATAAAAAACCTCAAATTATTGAAACACATCCAAGCCACAGCTTCTCCCAATACATTTGTACTCTGAATATACTGCATCTTGATGAAAATCTGAGTCTACTGTTACTTTGACAACTGATACACAAAATTCCTTTGAAGCACATCTCTGCCAACTGGTGTCCTGTTTTTACAACTAACCTTAGATCACTAAATAAATTTTAATAAACACATAATCAGTGTTATTAGATTAACAGATTCCAAAGTTCACTATAATGAAAGGTCTATTGACAAGAGAGGAAAAAAGAAGATACAGCTCTGAAAGAGATTTAAAAAAAAAAGTAAAGAAACAATTCAGCTAGGAGAAGAACATGTCTGGAAGGTATTAAATCACATAAAGTGTCTGATTGATCCTGACTTTCAATTCTCCTCTGAAAAAGAAAACTACAGTTAGGCATGCCTATCACAGTTGAATTTAGACTGATAAAATCACAAAGTTATTGTGTTTTAAAAAGTATTGGAATTACGTGGGCTTCTAAACAAGTCGAGAAATTTCCCTTTCCTGAGCAATGACAGGCATAAACAGCACAAAAGGATCAAGGAAACAAGAGGAGAAGAAGTGAAGGAGGTAACAGGGGAAACATTTGTTGGAAAAAGCACCCATGGAGAAACATTTTCAATATATTGGGCTATTGTTTGAAGTAGAGTTCAAGGGACTCACTGCATGCAGGTAAGAAGGGGTAGAAGACTGCAAAGGAGAAATTCATCCATAAAAGTATGTGATAGACGTTGCAGTGGCAAAATCAAATACTTACAAGTACAAAATGAGAGAACTCAACAGTCTTGGCATCCCTAGTTTTTTTCCCTAGAGTATATGCATTATACTACATAATCACACATTGTATTTTTTTTCTTCACAGGACCCCTACCCCATTGAGTGAACAGAATGGATGGTGATCAATTAAAAAAGAACAGCTATTCAATGTTTTGTTTTATCCTCATTGTTCATTTTGTGGACTTATGCCTTATCTACTGCACGCTATTCAGAGGCTGCAATGAAGACAGAATTATTAATTTCCTCATGGGCTTTTCTCTGGCAGTCAGCTCCGTGATGCTCCACAAGTATTAATTTATCTTCACAAAGTGCAGTGTGATGTGAGAGGTTACTGTTATCCCCACATTACAGAAAGCAAGCTGAACAGTGAGACAGCAGGAGGTTGTTTGTTTACAGTACACAATTGAGGGTTTAGCAACTGATTTCTCAAATTACATAAAGTAACACTTTGCATGTTCTAGACAATATTCACATAGACTTCAGCTGTATCTGAGAATAGCCAGAACACAGACCAACAAAAATCAGAAAAAGAGACACCAGTGCTTAGCTGCTTCTATGATAGCACCAAACTGGGCCTTTACAGCACAGACTAAATCCAAATATCTGCTTCATTCACATCCCAAACAGCATCAAAAAATAGATCACATGGAAAGCATTCCAGAGATCACATGGAAATATAAAGTAGATCACATGGAAAGCATCCCAGATTCACATTCCCAGCAGGTCCAGATAATGCTCAGCATAAAGCGTGGGCTCCTATGGAAGATGACCTAAGTGGCCATTGAATCAAAGTGTCTATGAATTCATGAGAGAATTTGGAAGTGAAGTTTGTGAGTAATATGTCATTTTGTGACTTTACAATGCCTGGTTTTGCAACTACAACAATGGTTTCTAAAGTAGAGAAAATAGCTATTTCTGTAGTAGCTTCTTCACTTTAAATAATTTTAAAAGGAAGCAAACAGAAGCTTTCTAGATGATGATACCCCATTGTCCTTTCACAGTTCTAGGAGGTTTGCATGGTCTTTGGCCAGTTCCACTCACGGTGTAAGTGCCCCAAGTACAGGGATATTGAAGAAGCTGGCATTAAGGGAATGAGTCAGATTTACCCAGCTTATCACAGGTCTGAAATCTGCCAATCTTACTGCCTTAGCCATCCCAGTAACAATGAACTGACCACATACCCTCATAAATGTATTGAATTACCTTCACATTGGATCAGTGACTTCTCCCTTTGGTTTGTTCCCAACAGGATAACCTGAAGACCGTACATGATGAAGATTCAGCCCTGGTCAGCCTTAGCTCAGATTTCCTTAAAGTGTCAGCTTTGAGTCCTGCTTAATCCCTTCAGCCTGGCACTGGAAAATGATCATTTTTAATGTGTTTATGAGACGTTGGACTCATTAAGAACAGAACCCTCTTAGATTTAGCTGCTTGAATTTTCATTTTTCTTTGTGGGCTGTTTACCGCTGTGCAAACCAGGATCTTGTCTTATAATAATTAATATTATTATCACATTTCATGTAAATTGGGACCTATCAACAGGGAAAATTTAATTTAAATTATTAAAGCCTGATGAAAAATTACAGCTGAAAAGATATTTTTATGAGAAAATCATGCAGCTCTAACATTAGATATTGCTGCTTATCCTGATTTTAATACACTTTCAACAGTAAAAGAAGTGATAGCAGACATTAATCAAACTTTAAATACAAGAAGCAGAAGTGAGGTAATAGTTCTAGAAAACTTCTGAAAGATATTGTTCAAATGCTCTCTGTCCCATAAACACACATTATTCTAAATCGTGAAAGTATAGTTTTAGTATGACCTGGATGCTAACATATTTTTTGCAATCAAATTTGTATCCTCTTAGTCCTAACACACGTTTAAAGGAAAGTTTTCTCTGCTCTCTCTCTGAACTAGGGAGCATCAGCCGCATCGGTACAAACACAATTTTAGAAGTGGTCTCTAATGACCAGGATAAACATGTATGAAATTATTTCATAGTCAGCTCTCCCCTTCCACCTCTCCAAAACACATGAAAGAGAAAAAGCTGTAAAAAGTGTACTCAACAGTGGATTTCTATAACCAAGATTGCAGAAAAAGTAAAGAAAACCACAGGTAAGAGTTGGCAAACTGAACTACAAAACCGCTATTAATAACTGCAGAACATATCTTGTCTTAGACATCCTGAACACTCTTAGGCATTCCCCTTTCACTTCTCCTTATCCAAGGATGCAGATTATCCAAACTCTAAATTTTTAAGCAGCAGTACTTTTAAGAGTATCCTACTTGGGCTGATGATTATATATGAGAAGATAGCATAAGATAAAATCTTGCATTTACTGCACTTGTGAAGCAAACTAATCCAGAGTCACATCTAACCTTACCTAACATGCAGATGGGTAATGTGGATGTAAGATTTTTTCTCATTCTGTCTTCTCCTCTACATAAACACTTTAAGTATGAATATTAAAAACCTGAAAAACATGAACAGAAGTCAAATGTGGTGTTATGGGTTCTTTTTTTTTTGTTTTTTTTAATGAGTATGAAACCACATGCTGTTCTCCTGTTGCAAAAGGGAAAAAACCAAACAAACAACTTAGCAATACTTTTACATATATTTAAAGAGAAGGATCACACTATGTTCAGTGGGTGTTTCCAAAGTAAATCAGTAATAAAATCAGACTAATAATTTTATACTGTGTTTCTCCAATGATCATTTGTACTTGAATTACACTGTAAAAGATCATGCATTCATCTACTTTTCATACTTTCCACCTTCTCCTCTGAATAGCAACTAAGATCAGTATCAATATATTTCTAATCACATCCCAAACTGACCAAAGTTTCCCATTTCAAAAACATCTGTTTGAAATTTAGTATAAAAAGTAGGATATGACAGCCAGGTATATTTATAGCAGCTTTTCTTCAGATGAGTTACTCTTAGGTGAGTGCATCCTGCACTTGTGTCTTTCATTGACTTTCTTGTATATACAAATGAGATAGGAAGAGTTTTAAAAATTTCTAATTTCTCAAGTACATTGCAATGTTGAAAAAGCAAGTTATAGTTGGCTTACATGTAACCACAAAAGATTTTTGAATGTGAAATTCACAGTGAGAAAGTAGAGGTTAAGTGCAATTCTCTCCTCTGCTGGCACTGGTGAATGCCCAGGGGGACTCCTCCTTCAGTGTGGGGTCAAAAGTAACAAGTGTAACTCATTCACTTAAAACTCTCTTATTTCTCACTGTAGGCCACTGATCTTCAAACGTTCCAGGGAAAATTCCTTACTCAAAATCATCCCTGAAGTAACTGCTTTCCAGAAAAAGAGCGCCCAGAAACACTGTGTAAATTATTTATTTCATTAGAGAAAATACATAACAGAATCCTTAGTATTATGAATAATACTTTCATATACCCTATAACATTTTACAAAAGTTTTCCACACTTTTTAATAGAAAAGAATGTATATTTTCTAATTTTTAAGATAAAGCTCATAACACTTTTTTGCAACTCCTCTTCCTCATTAACTTTTGCAAACCAAGTTGTTCCTTTTTAATGAGACTTCAAATTCCAAGTACCTTGCTAAGAAATGCTCTTCTCTGCACTACATGACATTTCTAATAGAAAATGCTCACAATCTTGTCAAACATTCTACCTCTCTGCAGTAGAACATAATACTCTGTCCCTTAGTGATAGTTGAGATAATACACCAAATCACTCCAAATTAACTGGTGTTGCACACATTATCACTGTGGCGGAAATAGTAGTAGACATACACTGATGTACAACTAGAACAAAATATTGAGAAACCATACTAAATTCTTCAAACAATGGAGAAGTTGTAGTTTAGGGTTTATTTGGTTTTTTTTAATTTTTGCAGAGATTATTAGAACAATATGTTTTTGTAAAGAATTGTCTCAGCTTGTACTGGATTCTATTTTGTAGTCATAACTTAGTCTCATCTGCCTCTTGTATTAACTTGCCTTCAAAAGTTTAATTTTTCTTTTTATTCTTAAAAAGAATAAACTTAGCAGCAAGTAAAGCTAAAGGAGGCCTATTCTTAACCTCAGTATTATACCCTACAAAAGATGTCATGGCAAAATATTTGAAGTTGCCAAACAAAAGCAGAGCACAGATTTAGCTTAGAAACCTTCCCACTGCTTAGTGCAGTGACTAACTTCAGTGTAAGCAGAAGCCCAGATTTGTATCTTACACATGCATCATCTTACTGCCTGCTTTCATCAAGATCTACATGGGGTTTGATCTTGACCAGAAATTCCGTTTTGGCTATAAAATCTATTTTCAATTTATATTTTGTTAAAACCGATTTATCAAATCAAATGGTCAAGCAAAGCTCTAATATCAATAAATTAAAAATCAGAATTAAACATAGATTTCTATATCAGATCTTCTTTTATGAGCATCTTTAAAGCCCAGAACATCACATTAACTCATTCAATCATCCATGCTATGGCACAGCTCTATATTTCCTTCCAGAAAGATAGTTTATGGTTTGAGAAACCTTTTCCTTCACAAAATGAACAAGGACACAAGAAACCTAATACATCTCTCATTGAAAAATAGCATTCCTACTAAGAAGATAAGTGGTGTCATTTTTGAAAACTGATTCATATTTCACTTGTAAAAAAATATTTAGTCCTTCAAAAGATAGGAAGGGCCAGGTTTGCTGACAGACCTTGTCCTTCCTGTAATCAGGTTTTGCTACCCTTTTCTCTGCTGAGATCCAAGCTGTTGTGATTGTGTGTGTAGCTGCTGTCAAGACAGTGTGGCATGTTCCAAAGTTAACAGGATATCCTAAAGCATGGGAAAAGAGGGGGGGAAATACATGTAATAAGCATCTTGTTCTGCACTTTCCATAACTACCCTGTGCTGCTGTACAGATAAGCCAAGACACATGGCAGTCCTAATCAAGATCTTTTGTATTAGAGGAGCTTTTCAAAGTCAGCTAGGAAACTTTACAATACCTTCCCAAAATCTTAACTCCATTCTGTTATTGGTTAGTTGTTTGGGTTTTTTTCTATTTGGGTTTTAATATAGATTAATATGTAAACATTAAACTTTTCGGTTTACCTTCTTTATATTTATTCCTCTTCTTGTATTTCAAACCAGTTGTGTAGAATCAAATAAAGAACGTACACCCGGAAGTACAACTGCTGTTACTCTGGTGATGTCTTGAGAATCCAAGACTAATCATCTGTTCTTATAGAAGCAAAGACCTCTATTTTACAATAATTCCCATGATCTCTTTCTTGTGCATTCATGTTTCTTGTCTTTCCACTGTGACTTTTTTCCTTATATTTGGATGGATTTTTTTCTTGTTGCAACATGTAGCTGTAGTTTCTGCCTTAACACAGTGAACATTGGAAATGATTCTTCTCTAAGAGCCACCACAGATAATGAAAGATTGAAATAGATCCTTCCTTAGCCTTCCTTTTCCATCCAGTTCACTCAGGCTGTCTTCAGATATCCTAGAAGTCTTAGTGGTTCTCCACTGGATTCATTCCAGTTTAAATATTTCTCTTTTGCACCAAAAGCTCTAGACATGATAAAACTATCTTGAACTAGACTAGATGTAGGCTTCTGAGTGCCAAGTAGAAGGGAATCAATGTTTTACTTTATTTTATTCCATTCTCTCGGTAATGCAGCCCAATGTGCGGTTACTTTTCATCATCATAACATGAAAATAGTGACTTATTTTCAATTTTTGTCCCCCATGACCCTCAGGATCTTTTCTGCAGAAATATATTCTATCAAGTCATTGGCATGACTCTCTTAGTGTAAGGGATTTATTTTATCCCAGGTACTGAGGTCTTTGGTATTTGTCCTTGCTGAACCTTGTTCAGTTCCAGCCAGCCCATTCCTCCATCTTATCCAGAGCCATCTGACAGCCTTTCCCTCCAGAGAATCAATGGCTCCCCTCAGTGTGGTATATCTCTGGACGTGCTGAATTCCCTCCCATGATCCAGATCCTTGCTTAATGTGTTAGACATTAGTGACCTGGTCCCATTCTTTGAGAAACCCTTATAAACAGCTGTCAGTTGGACTTAGAGTCATTGATCACTGTTTTCTGAGCTAAATAATGCAGTAAATTACCTTATTAAATTGTCAATGATTTTCTATGATGTGCAAGGAGAAGGTATTTTCAGATTGTGTAAAACTATTTTACAGAGATTATGGTGAACCAGACAGATCCTGGGTCTGGACTGGTGTTCACTTCTTTATGTTGCAGGTTTATATAATCCATCCCTAGAATTATATTCAAATGTTTGCCTACCAAAAGTGAGCAACTCTTAGCATCCTCAGAGCACTAACCCAGCAATATTTCCCCATTCAGTAATTAATTTTCATTGTTCTGATTTGTGAACAGAATTACACTCATCCTCTTCAAGTCATCCTAACTGTATAGGGCAGAATGAAAAAGATGAATGAAGGGAAAAATATGCAATCTGATTTTAAATATATGCAAAAATCAGATGTTTAGAGTAAAAATATGCAGAGTTAGGATAATGTTTTCAGATTTTCGGATTCAGAAGATTGCATTTCTAAGAATAAAAATGTGTCAAAAAGATACTAAACCTATAATAAGTGTTTATAGAAAAATCTGATTACTTAACAAATTATGCATCAAATGCTTTTTTAAAGTCCTATATAATGTGCTTTCCTTAATATTGTGTTCTACTTAACTTCCTGAAATATTTGTTCTATATTTGTTGGTTGATGAAGATGGTCTCATGAAATAAATGCTTCTTTATAAAGGAAAAGCCTTTTAACGTTCAGGAGTTTCTGTATAAAAATGTTAAATAATTAATCAACTATTCAAACTAATGTTTGCAAATATATTAGTAATAAGTTTTTATGTAATGCACTCTCAGATGTCTGATTAAGGCAATCTAGATTTCTTTGCAGTGATCTCAGTTTACCATTGGATTACAAGAGCTTTTGCACACTGACTCCTTGAATCTGTTACTTGCAAATTTTAATTTATCTTTGACTATTGAAATAGAAAAGCTGAAGTAAGAGAAGTATGTGTCTCTTATCATTTTAGAATAACATAAGCACCTCTCTTTACATGGGAGGTTAAGCTGTTGAATTCTACAGTATTTGTAGGTGAACCTTCTTTAAGCAGTAGATAAAGAAAATTAAAGAAATCAATGTGTAAATGAGAAAAATATTATGAGAATATTTGGAGATAAAATCCATCTAATATATAGCCTGTACTGAAATGAGATCATGGGAAGTATTTATGTATTACTATTTTTCCCTATAGCTGTCCTCAGTTCAGGAAACAATTTTTTGGGTTTTGCAGTTTTTTTTCTCTTATAGTGAAGAGCCACATCTTCCAGTCTATTAGAAAGCTCTATGCTCACTTCTAGGGCTTCAACATGAGCAAAACAAGCAAACACATTCAAAATTGTAACACTTTCATTTGTCTAGGAATAGAAAAGGTGTCTTGGGAAATACAATTGAAAACACCATTTCACAGTCCTGATGTGAATTTGTGTGCTACTTTGCATGCATTCTCACACGGTTTTGGGATTCACAGCAAGATTGTGCTCTGCTTATTTGCAAGCAGAATATTTAAAATAGATTGACAGTCATGCTTTGTAGGTAACAATGTAAATGTTTGTAATAGGAAAAGCCCGAGTACATGCCTGCACTTTATCTCACAACAGCAAAGATCAGAGCATGCTGATGTATGCATTTAAAATATTCTTTCATTGTGCCAGATGCTGATGCTGACTGATTCATTGCAGAGAGAAAAAAAATAAAGAGAAAAGAAACAGCACATGATCCCAAATTCATAGACCTTGGACATATCATGTCTTAGCAGTCCTAGTAGTAAATTTGCAGAAAATGGCACAAATACTGTCTTACAAGGAATCTGTGGGTGTTTATTATGCCTTGAATGAGAATTAAATGCCACTTGCTGTAATCTAATACACCTCAGAAAAAAATGGCTCTTAGGAGGTATCTCCATGAGCCAGAGATAAAAGTTATCATTACATGCAGGCTGTATCAACCTTCAGTTAAAAGAATGGGCTTTCCCAGAAGCAGAGATTACTTTCCCTTCACCCCTTTTCAAAAATCCTTATCGTGATTAGACATATATCAAAATAACCAGGAAATACTTTCCTTAGAGTTGAGGATATGTTAAAGAAATTAGAGGCTGCAAAATTTCACAAATTTAAGTTTCATAAAGCATAGTTAAAATCTGTGTTTTTCTATGTGGAAAAAAAAAAAAAAAAACCCAAACCCAGCAACAAGACATTTCTATCTCAATAATAGCTTTCAAGTGATCAAGACCTATATCTTTATGTTCACATCATTTTGAAACAGAAGCAGAGATTGAGTTCCATTATTCACTACAAAAAAAACCCAAACAGTGAAAAAAGGAATGTTGTCTGTACTGGATCAGTCTTGCACTGAACACTGTGCTATAGAATTTAATTTATCTTAGATCAATAGTTTCATTTGAACTTTCTCAAAAGCTGCAGCTCTTTTCTCTGTGTTTTTGTGTGAACCTGTTTCTAAACTAATTATGTGGGACATTTAACCTCAATCCTAAAATAAGCTCTCTTAGAATCAACATCAGGATCTGGGTGAAATCTCGTGGCTGTTGCCTTTCTTGTTCTACAAGTAATCTAATATGATTCTGATTTATTCTTATCTTATAGGAAACTTACTAAAAAAGGACATGGTAGATGTTCAAGACAAGCCTGCTGTGACAGTTCTAGCTTATTTGGTTAGCATCTATGAATAAATAAACAGCTGAACTGGTACCACCTTTTATAGCTATTCTTTTTCTCAGCTGGATGTTAAAAGATTATCTCTTTTCTCAGAGCTTTTCCTTTTTATGTGCTCTAGACCTGAATTAACAGGTCATTATTTCATGGGCCTTTTTTCAGGCTGATGTTGCAATACAGTAATTGCACAGGCCAGCATGCACATTTCAAGGCTTTTATTTTTGGTGTTTTGCCTTGGCTGTGATGTGACACTAGTGCAATATTGCTATAGATAAAAGTGCAGAGCCATTACTGATAAATGAAACAATGTGGATGATACAGACTTTGAAAAAAGACGTAAAGTGGCCATTGTTTATTGTTCCATTGGAATGCCCTCTGAGTTTAACAACTGAGGTTTCAGTAGACACCACTCAGTAAAACTTCTGCTTAGCTTCCACATTTATCAGTGATACATGAACGTCATCTTAACAGTTGTATTTTGTCAGGAATTCTGGTACAAAATGAAAATCAGAACAAAATAAGCAAGACAGAGCATGAGAATATTGTGCTTTAAGGTCAATGCGTATGTTAATTAATTTTAACAATGTTTCTAAGTCCAATTATTTGTGTTAAGGTGTCCTGCTCATCAGTAAAATAAAAATAGCAATTATTACTAAAGACATTTCATGATTATAAATGTCAGGGAGTCAGGGAATCTCCCTAAAAACTGAGAGAACAGATAGTGCAGAATGAAACCATACTCAATGTAATTCTTAAATTCAAACTGGGATTTCAAGTAGGCCTAAGAGAAATGGATCCATTCCTGTCAAGTATTCCCCTGCAAGCTTTAACAGGACTCAGGACCCAAACGGATTTTAGCCCATTATAATTTCAGGTCAATAAACCAGTGGATATTTATGAAGAAACTAGAAAAATTTGGGGGAGTTTTGGATGGTTGGTTGGGTTTTTTTCATTTGTTTTGTGTTTTGTTGAGGTTTTTTTTGGTTGGTTGGTTGGTTGGTTGGTTGGTTTGTTTTGGTTTTGGGTTGTTTTGTTTTGTGTTTTGTTGAGTTTTTTTGGTTGGTTGGTTGGTTGGTTTTGGGTTGTTGGGTTTTTTTTATTTGTTTTTGGGGGTTTTATTTGTAGGCCAGGGAAAATACTGTCTGGATATGATATGATGAGCAGCTTTAGGACAGTAACATCTCAACCATTGTTACTATTTATCTTCCAGTACTGAAAAGCCAGTGCATTTTGGATATAAAGGAGGAAGCTGTAAGTTTTCTTCAGGAATGATAGCAAGCTGAGAAATGCTGAACATTCATAAGGGAAGATGGCAGTAGGCCAATTAGCTAAAATATGATTATTTTATTCAGTATCCCTAAGTCTCGTAATAATCTCTTCCCCCTTCCCCCTCCCCAATAATCTTCCAAATTGTCACATATACAAGTTCCACAGTGAAAGAAATACATTCACTGAAAGGAATGTTAAACATTCATATTTGTATTGATTTAATACTTCTTAAAAGTAGTCAATAATAATAATATCCCCCTGGACTAGGGTGGAACAGCGGTTTTGATTGCTGATCTGTAGATCTGTTTCGGGTTTTATAATCACTTTTAACCAGGGTTTTTTAAAACAGCACTGTTACTAAAAAGGTTAAAAAGTACAGATATTTCTGGATTTTCTGGGCTCATTTACAGGTACTAGAGCCTAGGGATGAGTCCTTCGACTCAAAACACTGTGTGCTAGATGGATAAATGAGAAAGAAGCAGATATCCTGATTTTTTAGTAACATTTTGGGTTTGGCTGATGTGAGCTACTGAGTAAAACTGTTCACAATAGTGCATGAACTCACTTGTCACTTGTCATTAACAAGAACATATATGATACTTGCTGAAGCAGTTTTGGAAAGGAACCTTAACTCTCATTAATTCTCTTTGGGGACAAGTATCTTTCTTTGGAATTGTGATTGCTTTCGTGAATTTGAAACTGTACCCAAATGTGACTTCACGTGAAATTTACATGTTTTTATGTAAAATCATGTTTTGCTTTTTACAATAAAGATCTATTAAGTTTAGCAAGTACAGTAAGTACAAGTATAGAAGTAATGTGTAAAAAATGACAAAAATAATGGTTTGGGGAAACAAAAGTAGCATATTAATAACAGAACACAGAAAGTATGTTTTACTCATTATGAAAAACTTAGAGATTTCATAATTTTCTTTTCACACTCAAGAAGAAAGGACCAAAAAACAAGATTTTCAACAGGCACCAGGGAACTAGATAACAAGGAATACCAATTATCTTTTGGCCTATTGCTTATCATTTGAAGAAAATATGCACCAAGGATCAAGCTGAGTAAAAGACATCAAACAGACAATCCTAGTTATTTTATTTAACCTGAGTAGATATTTATTATTTATTTTATATATTTTTACCTATTATTTTGGTTTATTAAAAGGATTTATTTGACTATTGTCACCAGCACTATGTCCTAAGATGTAGGTGGAACGATGCTAGGGTTGTTATGGGTCCTCTTAATTTCTAGGTATGAAAAGAGGAAAATTATTTCTTTTTAAGCTGTCAAGAATACACCAGGTCTTCTCAAAAATGTCATCATCCCACTGCCTACATACCCTGGAGGCTATTTAACAGTGCAGGGAGGAGAAAATAATAGAATATTGCATTAATTGTTCTTGCTGTTATTCAACCATGAGGAAGTCTGAAACACCTGAAAAGGTACGACTGGTCCCAGTTGGATAATACAGTAGTTTTACTAGTAAGAGCTAAGGCAAGGAGCCAAAAAAGACATGAGCATTCTCAAATCAGAAGGATCTAAAATTGAAATTAGAGAGTAGAGAAATTAGGCTAGCAGCCAGAAGCTCACACTGAAATGCTTTCATGTCTTGTACAATCATGTCATATCTGTTTTATACTATATGTATATATATATCAACAGTCTTTCAATGATAAAACAATCCTCCTGAAAAATAATTAAGGTGAAATACCATAGAACCTTGCTTCATTTAAACCTTCTTTTAAGGTTTTTTTAGTCTTGCATGAAGGCAAGTATGCATTTATTTACCTGTCAAACTGCAGGAGCTGGTTTGCAATAAGATACTTAAATGAGAAGAAGCAATTGATGAAGGGAAAAGGTCAGTTTCTTTATAAGTATTATCAACAGAGAGAAGCAAGAACAAAGAAAATTAAGGTCATGTCACATTGCAAATAAAACTTCAAAGTGAACATTTTAATACAAGGCTAGCCAAAAAAAGGGTATATTAAGGTGTGCTTAACATTATTTTCTATGTTATTATTTTTAAGGCACAGCAGTACTTCAGAATTGTTTGAGGTACTGGCCTGCAACATTTGACCACACTTACAGTACAAGTGTAAAATCAATTTTCTGCACTGCCATTTATCTCGGTACTGATTTTAGCGGGCTCTCTAACAGAATGACTCTACTGGAGAGGTTATTTTACTTCAGAGTGGCATTTCAGAAGCCTTAAATGGTCTGAAGAGATGGCATGTGACCTTTAGGAATATTTTTAACTCTGCTTTCCTATGAAGAAGAATTATTTAACCCTGTGTGGTTATATGAACACAAGTCCCTCAATTTTCCCTTAGTGCATCTCAAAATATGTCTGGCATTGATTTGTTTCAGCATAATTAACTCTTGACCATACTGAATTTTTTAACAGAAGCTGAGGATAAAAATTAGATTGAAAGAACTTATCTGCTGCTTTTTTGGGGAACAAATTGACAAGATTAGTTTCATTTATAATTGTTTAAGTCACATCTCGGGATTCTCAAACTTTATGATATTTTTATCATAGTAACAAATATACTGCTGCTGCCTGTCCGAATGAAATTAAAACAGAGGTCTGGAATTGCAGAGGTTGCTGATTAATAACTCTAGTTTAGAACAAAAAGAAAGAAATTAGAAATTCTTGACTATACTATATCAATCAAAACAATCACCAGTCCTTTAGAATACCTACTCAGACAAATAAGTGGCTCAAAAATAAATTCAGATCATGACAAATGTCTTAAAGCACCTGATAACACTAGAGATCAATATCTAATTAACCCTGAGCAATGCTCTATTACAAAATTGGCTACCTAGCAAAACATAATGGACAGCAAAACAAAAAGAAATATAAGCAAGTACTGGGTGCATATGACTAAGTGAGAGAAATATAAAGGAAGAAAACATGTCATCATGCACAAAGTTTGTTAATAACTGGGTTAAAAATCCACCAGTTTTGAAAAAAGGAAGTATTGAAGACTTAAAAGCAATCTAGAAACTGACAACAATCGTGTGAGAATTCATGAGAATGCCTTAAAGTACTCCCCCTGTACCTTTTGATACAGGAGAAATGAAAACTCTGTAACAAATAGGAGAGCTAAAGAAAAGTCTTTCTCTTTCCAGTAGTGTAATTACAGAACTAATGGGTTTTAGTATAAACAGTCCCTTGTTGAATTCTCAGTTTTATCAGACTACAGCAAAATTTATAGATGCCCTGATGTGATAGAAACCAAAGATATTTAATTTATCATCATTCACAATTTAGAGATTTTGTGGTTTAGTCCTCACTTATATTTAAATTGTAGCCTGGCTGAACAATTAAGGCTTCAGATTTTTAGAGGCACAAGTCCTGAACTAGGACACTCATTTCTGTCTGTAGCAACTACAAAAGAAGGGCTGCTCCAAGGGCTACCTCAGGAGTTTAACTGCTTCATTGTGAAGAGCTGTTCTCTGGGGTTTCCCCTGGGCACCTGGGTATAACACAGGTTTCCTGAGAGGCAGCTAAGTTGGACCCCAGTAGCTATGTCTTACAAATGCCTTTACCTTTTTTTGACCAAAGCCTGAACTGAAGTCAAAGTGGGTTTCCAAGGTGCTGCTCTATTTTGAATTTATTTTCTTATGCTACAGAACACAAATTTTCATTTTCCTAATGGGAGAGAAATCTCCAGTCATAAATTTTGCTGAGTTAGTGTCCCATATGCAGGAATTTTCCTTAATTGGTGTAGTAGCTTGAGCCTTACATCTCAAGTTCATAAAACAACTTCTGTAAGTAAAATCTTATTTAGGGAAAATATGTAACACAGTACTGCCACATCAAAACTGCTCCCATGCTAATGTTTTTTCAGAATATAGTCAGCACCCACTCTAATAACATTAGGCTTCATTTCATTTCCTCTCCTGCTGCAAGTATGTCACAGAGCATCACACTGATATTTAGAAAACTAAATGCAAATTTAAATACTTTCATGGATAGTTTTCTCATTTATTCTTGTGTCAACACTATCCTTTTATGCTACAAGCTCTCTTCTATCTAATAAAAAAAATTAAATTCTCAGCATAAGCTTTTTCAGATGAGGCAATTTCCACAATTTCCTTCCTCTTAGCCGTCCAGCCTTTTTCTTCTCTTCTCAACATCATCATCCTATGTGAAAGAAAAACTTTTTTCATTTACTGCTATACCTTAACTGCCTTCAGTCTTACTCTTATAATTTGTGCAATGCCTGCAATTCTTACATTTAATTTTATATATTTCCTATATTTCTACAAATTTATGCTAAAAAAGCTTTTGGTCTCTGTTTTATTTGCCATTGGCATATTACAATTTTACTTTTGGTTATGTAGACTGCAATTTTCTATGTTGATCTACTTTTTTCTTAGTTTTGACAAGCTCTTTTGAATTAAGCATATATTTGGCAGAAAAAAAATACAAACTGTTATGGAGACTGCAGAATATATTAAATGATACATTATAAGGTACCTCTAAATTCCAGGAAGAAGCAGGAATGTGATCAAATTATGAAGATCTGTATCCTATTGTACAAGTCCACGACATTTTGGAAGTAATAGGCATTTTAAGAATTACACATTTATACCTCTTTTAAAAGTGGCCTGTGAAGCTCAGCTTGAGCCAAGGAATATCTGACATTATACAGGGCAGATATTTTGGTGAGATTTCCCACCTTAAAAAATAGATTTTAATTTATGAGTCTTGCTGAATAGTGGTTGATAGAGTTTAAAACAAAGGTCCTACTAGTCTAGCAATCACTCTCTGTCAGCATAGAAATGTGACTGCCCAAAAAAGAGTATAAAAATTATAGCAGTATCTAGTATTTCCTCTTAAGTGTTTTCTCCATCACTGAGCACCTGCAATACAGTAACTGCCTGAGCTAGAAGTAACCAGTAGGGTTTTTTTTTAATTGTCTGTGCATACCTGTACACTTGTACAGTTTCTCTTGAAACAATACAATAAACTTGTATTTACAACATATTCTGGTAAAGAATTCCCTGTCTCCATTATATATTATTTAAATTGCCCCTACTACTGCCACAATATCCAAATTTGCTTCAAATCTGAAATTCAGGTCCAAATGACTTGCCAAGAATCCTGAAAGTTTATTTTAGAATTATAAAGGCATGGGCACTAATTTACTACCTATGTTGCTGTCTGTCAGACTACCAGCCATTATGGCTTGACAAGAAAGTAATTGATTTTGGAATTGGTGAAGTACTCTCCACTCTACCAATGCTCCTCTAGAAGTTACAGTAGCATGCTCCAAATGAATATTTTCTGCAGAACAAAAGTGTATTTAGCCCACATGCACCATATCACTGAACTTCACAGACAGACTCTTGTCCCTTCCAGATGGCTCAGCAAGGGACTTTAAAGTGTGCAGTCTAACCTGTGTTCCCCATTCATTCTGCCAGCTTCCATGGATACGTGAATTGGATGTGCTAATTTATTTCAGGCACAAAAGTATCAGCTCTTTGCTTTGTCTTCCCTTTTTATCACACTACATTACATGCAAATATAATTTGGGCAAGCTGACATTTTTTCATTTCTTTTATTGTTTTCCATAGAGAAAGGCTCGCATGAAGTAGACAAGCACAGTTTTTAAACCGGAAAATCCGTATCAGTTTAGCCAAAGCTCAAGACTTTACCTATTAGCAGGACATGTAGGCCCTTACATAATCTGGCACTGGCCTTCCTGCCATTATGGTCACTATCTCAGCAGCCCTATGTTCCCTTCATTCAACTATTTTAAGTTTTGAAAAGTTAGAGGTAATATGGTCATGGTACCTTCTTCTTCACTATTTCAAATACTATATCAGAACTAGACAATATTTACCAGGAACAAGTTATATGTCAGATTTTTGACCTGCAAGATTTTTAAGTTCCAGAAGTCAGTTCTTTAAGTTGATAGAAGCCAGAAATAAAAACCCATTTTCAATAGGAAAATACTTATTTGTTAGTAGCAATGTAAGTGGCAGTGCAGGATGTGGCAATAGATGTTTTACAGGAGCCTTGGAGCTTGGTGAGCTGTAGATGCAAACTTTAAAAATGGTGCCCCAAAATGCTGATTCAGCACACTTAACCAAATATACCTAAAGCTAAATTAACCTACACCCCTACCCTAAACGTAGACTCTAAACTCCTTAGTTAACTACCAAGCTCTCCACATGCCTAAACTTAGACACTCAACATTTTCTTTGGTACCCGGCTGGAGAACTATGTCCCTATCTCCTAACTCACTCAATTGCCATCCAGAATTTAGATATCAGGGAGGTGACAACTTTTTGCTTAACAGCCCAGGGTTTGTATCTGCTGCCACGAATCTGGTCTTAGGGACAGCCCCTCCTCAGAGGAATGTCAGTCTTGAGGAGACAGAAGATCAAAGGGCCGCAGATGGAGAAGGAGCCACAATATTTTCTTGCATGTTCAACAGCCACAGAAGCAACAGTTAGGTATAAAATGTCAGATAGACAGCAAACACAAATATTAGTCTAGGAAGATGGTCAAGGGAAAAGGAAGATTTCCAGATCTGTGACCTATTGGCAGGAATTGGTCTTCCTTTTACCCAGTGACTATGAATTCAAATATAGAAATATGTTGGCACTCCTATCTAACCCTAATGACACTAAGTCATAGTTAAATATACATGAGTTTGTACAACATTAATCACAGTATGGTTTTTTTGTGTCTGCAAAAAATCACTTTGCAGCTCTGAAAGCATTATTCTGGAAATGACCACATGGTACAACCTCATTTTCTGTCCCTCTTTGTCACACTGGGTCAGGCTGTCTTTAGCATAAAGCTATGTGTCAGAGCCTAGCAAAGTAATGAAGTATTTTGGGAAATATTTCTCTTGAGCCTAACTGGATTTGGTTTCTCCTTCACACAAAACAGAAATAACAGGAAATTAATCAATATTAATTTTTAAAAAATCAGCTATACCTATGAAAAGATGTCAAACTCTGTCTAGATCTACTTTATTAAAAAAATGCAGATCTAGACATATATGCCTAAGTAGTCCTACACACTTGAAAAAAATTCTTGTAGAATTAATGCTAGCTTTATTTGATGGTAGAAATATAGCTATTGGGCTTTTTTTTTTTTTTTTGCACTACACACATAGGTAAATTATATGGAACAGTTTTCAACAATTGATAAAAGTCACTAGCATTTTGCATTGCCTCTCACTTCTTCCATGTATTGTAGCCACACATTTTTAAGCACAAATAATTCTGAAAACATTGGCTAACTGAAATGACCTGAATAATGGCTAAGTCAATAGTGTGAACAGAATGATTGTTCAATTTAGCATGTATTTCTATTAAGGCTCCTTGATCAATAAGATACCTGTGATTTAAAAAAAAAAAAAAGAAAAAAAAAGAAAAAAAAAGGAAAAAAAGAAAAAAACATCTACCTCATAGGTAATGAAAATGGAAGTCCTACTAGGCACATCTAGAGTTGCATTTATCAGGGTCACCAAGAAATTTATTTCACTTCTGAAATAACCTTGAAACATTTTATTTGGCACCTTTCAGCTGTTCATTGTTTTTTTTTTCAAACAAAACAAACAGAAAAAAGACCCTGAAGGCCTCCACTCAGAAAAATATGGCATTGTCAGTAGGTATGAACTTACCTTAATAATTGTCTATAACTTACCTTAACAATTGTCTTAATTTGGCCTATGTATTAGATTGGGTTTCCTTCTATGTAAAAATCTAAATGTTAATTTCCTGAGTTGGTGAGGAGAGAGAGAGCTTCTTCAAAAGACAGCTCAGAGAAATTATTTTGGGACAGATTCAGTTCCTTGTGAACATGCCTATCTCTTTCTGTTGAACCATGGAATCATTAAGGCTGGAAAAGGCCCCTGAGTCCAACCTTTGACTGAACCACCACTATCATCAACTAAACCATAGCACTCAGGGCCACATGCAGTTTTTTCTTGACCACTTTGAGGAATGGTAGCTCCACCACTTTCCTGGGCAGTCCATTCCAATGCTTGATAACCCTTACAGATAAGAAATTCTTTCTGAATTGACTGTGATTGATTATAGAGGAAGCCTGGACAGCTGGCTTAAATTAAATGTCCAGCTTGGCAAATTTTAGAGGCAGGAGAGATGAATCCCAGTCCAGCTACAGGTATGGGACTAAGGGTCCTTATCCTGTCCCATTAGCCCTTTGCTTCAACAGGAATTATACTGACATTATATTGATACTGATCAAAGTGAGTCAGGAGACCAGAATTTGGGCTGAAGTGTTTAAAAATTGTTGCAGAGGAGTCCTTGGGAAAACTCTAGTTTTGTACGGGTCAGTAACAATTCTTGCCCAATAGTTCCAAGAGGCAATGTAGAGTTATGCTCTCCATAACCTTATTCTGCATCTAAGCAGTGCATTTCAGCCCCTGGCTAGCAACAATAGCAGATGCTTATTATATTTAATTATTAACCATCAGCTCTTTGAACTTATCACCTTGGTCTCTCAGCACCTGCATGATGGATGGCAAAATTCCCATAATTTCCACTTCCATCAGTCAGTAAGTAAAAGGTGAGCATCTGCTAGTGCTCACCAACCCCTCAGGATATATTCGGCTATCATGATGATTGCTCCTAATGGTGTTTTACACAAAATAAGTTAGGGTGAAAAAGGCATGCTAGGTTATTTTACACATATACAATGTCAGAGTATTTATTGCCCTACATATGGCAAATTTTAAATATAAATAGATAATACCAGTAGTACATTTATTATTAAATTTAATATTTATGCAGTGACATAAATGTATGTGTTATTTTAAATGCTTCTGTATTTTAGAACTGATCAGAAGATTTAGTTAAAGAAAGGAAGGAAGGATTGGAAAGCTGCACAGAAGCTGTACTTTACCCTATCTGCCATTGGTTTTTTTTTGCACTTAAAGGTATGTCCACACCAAAGTGAAGAAATCATCTTTAAAACTGTAAGCAAACAAGGTAAATTCTCATTATGCCATTAAAAAAGCTGCTAGATTCTAACCTGAGGTAGGACTCTGACTGAAATGCAGAGCCTACAAACATGGTTATGTTGCCTTCAGGACTCGGGTTGCTAATACAGCTCTATTGGCATCTAATGCATAATCTCGGCAACAGTGCATCCCCTTAGGTCAGAATATCTTCACCTTCTCTCACTGTGCCACAAGAAGGAGTTTGGAAGGTGCTTACAGCAGCAATCAAAGAGTCTCTTCCAGCCATCTCCTTCCAAGAAGCTGAGTCACAGGGGAAATTTGACTATTATGTGCAATGCATTAGCAATTTTATAATTCAAAATTTGATTTTCTCTCAAAATATTTTCATAAATTAAGCCAGAATGATGAAGCAGTTTGCATCAGAATCCTCTGGGAAACTTTCCAGGCAACTACTGCCACATTCTCTCCCAACACTACACCCCCAAAGAGATCTCATTGCTGAGAGAATGCCATATCCCCCTTGCCTCACACATGATGTGAAAATCATCTAGAAAGTCACATTACTGATGTCTTGTAGGACTCGGTAATGGAGCTTGGAATTTGTGTGAGACCAGTGCTAAATGCCAATGCAATAGCACGCCAATAAACACAAAGTATTCCAAACATCTGGTGAGCTGTGAAGAACCCCTCCCCTTCATGCCTGGCAAAATGGGAATAAAATGGCCACTTAAAATTTGAGCAATAATCTTTGAATATTGCACATAGGTCATGGCTGGGTATAGAACAGAATTGTGCCATTTATTCCTGGTGCACAGATGGCATAAAAGCAGGGGTGCAAACACACACACACACACACACACACACACACACACACACACACACACACACACACACATCACAGATCAAGCCTCACGGAAACTTTGATAAGACAAAAGTGAAGTGTAAGGAAAGCAATTTCCCAGACATAGTCCTCTGGTAGTAGGCATATAAATCATTAAATGTCTATGACTGCCCACCAGACATGAAGTTATGTACAATTTGTGTTAAAAATTTATTATTGTTGAAGAACAGGCTTTACATTTTTCAATGCTTTCATAAGTATGTTGTTAAATGCCTGGATGGTATGGAAAACATGATTTTTACATTCATAAGCATATGAAAAAAAGTATTTTTCTAATTTATTAATTGAGAATTATAGTAAGTGATACAACTGTTTACAACTTCTTATACCTACTATAAACAAAAAAAAAAAAATTCAGAAATTGAGGAGACAACATAACTGTTTTTTGAAGTGCTAAGAAGTTGTTTGGAAACCAGTCAATAAACGCTGTAACTATGGTAAGGACCTTCTTCAAAGAGGCAAAAGGAAACCTCAGTGTCTGAGAGACTCCTATATTCCCTGATTTTGGGGCCAGTCTGCTCCTTCAGTTTCAGGAAGAGCTGAAGTATTATCCGGTGGAGTTCCCCTCTCCTATTCAAGGATGCCTCAACAGGACAGGGGGCCTTTTACAGAATAGTCTCCCTGAGGGATCCCTGGCTGTGAAATTTCTGGTCTGTGTCTTGATAATTGCAAATTTCTTCATCTCTAACAATTTTTTTAGCAGCCAGTGAAAGAAGAAAAGAGGACATTTCGAAGCCTTTGTTGACATTTTAGAAGGTCCCTTCTAGTTACAGCTTAATTAACTTTATGACAATGTTTAAGTTATGATATGGTCTTTCAGAAGTAATTTGAAGGTAGTTTCCATTGTTTGCATGAATGTCTCAGGCAAGGCAGGCAATTAAAATAGAGATTGTACCACAACAGTGAAATTACACATCAGAGATCTTCTGAATATATGATAGGGTTATTTTTATCAGATTTATCTTCTGAAACTCTATAAAAGATGTTCATTTACTCTCCTTGGTTACCCCACATTTCAGCCAAATATGAAAATCCCCTGTAAAAGTATTACATGCTGCAAAACCCCTGACAAAAACCTGTCTTATATGATAAAGGAATCAAAATCCTAATTAATTTTATTTAAAACATAAGAAGTTATACTGAGATTTTTCTCCAATTTACTTTGTTATTTGTTACGATAAAGCCAAAGCTGTTTTCTTCCTCTACAGCATTTCAGTCACTCTTTGTGCTGATTCTTACAAAAGAAGCTGAATGCAAACATTGGATTTTGTGTTCTATTAGGTGGTCCATGCATTTTAGAACCTCAAATCTGGGAGTTTTCAGAATATATTAATTTTATAAATTTATTTTTCCTCTGCTCCTTGGTTCTTTGAAGATCCCCAAGTAATCCAAAAGTAATCTCCAAATGAACAACAGTGAATCTAAATTTTTCCAGACTACTATTTTATGCTGGTAGATATTTCACACTAACCAAGGGTATATAGATAGATTTGCAGTTTAAAATTTAATAGATTTTTTTCAGGGTCTGTCTGTATGATTTAAAATGATCATTTTTTTCCAGCAGTTTTGCTACTCATCTTTCTCAACTACTGCTGAGTCAGAGAGTTCAGACTGTTTAATTGAAAATGAAGTGACAAGTCTTTACAGCTGGATCAAAAACCAGAAAAAGTCAATGGAAAGACATCCTTTGACTTAATTAAGAAAGCCTCCTTTGACTTGATTAAGAAAGCCATTCTAAAAGCTTTATGTATATTCAAAACATATTTATTAAGATAATATAAAACTCCCTCCCAAATCCTGCTATCACACAATCTAAACTAAGCATAGACATGTAAAGATTTAGCCTGTTTTGCCTAATTATTCTTATTTTCCCTTGGTTTTCTAACCATATTTTTAGAAAAAAAATTTTTTTATGTTAAGAAACATTTGCTTTTTCAAAAAATAAAATCTCTTTGACTTATTTAAAGTGGCAACAGTAGCAGCACACTAGTGCTGGGGGTCATGCAAGAATTGAAGCAAGGTCCTTCCTCAGTCAACGGCTGTCCGTGTTTGCCCATTTTCAAAGTCAACAGCCTGGGAGCATCACTGCTCCTGCACTGCCAGCCCATTCAATAGGTCCCCACTGAGCTGCAGAATGCCCTTTTCTAAAGGAAAACCCCGAGGCATCTTAGCAGCTAGAATGAAAAAAAACCCCATGTTTTCCTGGGTTCGTTTATGAGTACAACAGGACTTCATTAATTTGTACCCATGCAAGGGAAGACATAAGAAATGACAGAGTAAATGAACACTTTGTAGACAAGAATTTTATTTCATTTTCTAATTGTCATTTGTTTTCATTTATTTGCAGCAATACATCATTATATTGTTGCTGTTATTTATCTTGATTCTGCTGCCACCTTAGTAAATATCAGTTTTTAATAAATCTCAAACTTAAAGTATTATTCTCATTAAAGGGTTATATCGGTGCCTAGAAATATATAAAAAATTATAAGGGAAGGAATCCTTTCTAGAGCATAGGTCACATTTGCAAAGTCAAGAGGAAAATGAATGTTCAAAAGTATGTTGTTCAGATGTCAAACACACTAATAAATGCTTTAGAGAATGGAATGTAAATTGGTGTTGTAATAATTATACTGAGTCTCAATAAATCTCTGTTTCTATATCTTTACTGGGATCAAAGAAAGTGATGTGATTTTTTTTTTAAATTTTATTTATTTTTTATCTTTTATCATTTCACCAGTGGCCACCTGAAGGCACCCTTTAAGGTACACAAGTCCAGAAAACTTCTTTCAATACAGCTTTCTAGCTCACCTAAAATAAATGTAACTGGTCTTTATGCTTGATTATACATATTTTATGCATTCTACTTAATCATGTCTGAAGGTTATAGAAAGTTGAAAAATCTTTCAGTAAATCATTTTGTTCAATGCATGCTACACTTTTTTCCCATACTCCCATAAGCCAGAGACCTTGGACAACATAACTTCTGGGAAAAAGATTTAGCAGAGCTTGAAAAATATTTTTCCTTTTTTTTCTTTTTTTTTAGTCACACAGTCAAATGAAAGTAAAGTCTGTAAATACTGAGTAGTTTAAGGGTTTCATAATGACAAATAGAAATATCATCTCAAGGAAAAAATATCAGTTTTAGTTTGAAATCAGTCCAAGCTAATATTTACAACTTCAGAGTGAACATCAAAAGATTTGAAGTTCCAGAAATCAGATTGATTTTCAAAACTGTTACGGTCAGAAATCAAGAATTTGATTGACTGAAAAAGGCATAAATTAAAGCCACATTGCTGATATGCTAGCAAGAACTCTAAGTACTGTCTTGTATGGAGACTTTCTGTCTATATTTTATCTTTCAGACATTCCCATAGACACTACAGCACTTAAAAACCAAATGACTGGTCCTGGACCATCCTTCATTCTCTAAATTTCTTTTTAAAATTCAGCTATAAAATTTAAAGTCAAAAGGAAAATAAGATCATTTTGTCAACTACAGGGTATCAAAGGCCATTGGATGTATAGAATTAGTTCTTACATTGATTGGAATAATTTGCAATTGGCTAAAATCTAACTTCTGTCTAAAAGGTATCTTCTAATAAATGTACACTCAGTCTGAGCTGAATGGCATCTTGTCATGGTTTAATCCAAGCGCAGCTCAGCCCCACACAGACACTTTTTCACTCCTCCTCAGTGGGATGGGGGTGAGAATCACAAGCAAAAGTGGGAAAACTCATGGGTTGAGATACAAAGTTTAATAGCAAAGCAAAAGACACATGTACAAGCAAAGCAGAACAAGAAGTTAATTTACCACTTCCTGTGGTCAGGCAGGTGGTCAGTCATCCCCAGGAGACAGGGATGCCTTTATGTGTAGAGGTTATCTGAGGAGACAAACACCAGCACTACAAATGCCCTCCCCTTCCTTCTTTTTCCCTATAATTTAGATGCTGAGCATGACCCATATGGTATGGAATATCCCCTTGGTCTGTTGGGGCCAGGTGTCCTGATTGTGGACAACACAATCCTTCCAACACCTTGTGCACCCCCAGACTCCTTGCAGGTGGGATGGGGTGAGGAGCAGAAAAGGCTGTGGCTCTGCGTAATCGCTGCTCAGCAGTAATAAAAACATGGCTGGGTCATCAACAGTGCTTCCAGCACAAATCCAAAACACAGCCTCGTACTACCTACTCTGAAGGGAATGAACCCTATCCCAGCCAAAACCAGCATACCCTTACAGATGGAGAATCTTCTTGGCAGTTTCCTGCCATGATTAATGCTCTGTTCTTTACTTCCCACAATTTGCCTGGCCCTAGTGGCCCCTGGTTCTTGTTACGCATCTGCTTTCTGAATGTCATGTTTTCTCCCTTGCAAGAGTGTTATCCACCATGGTATCTTTCCTGTGATAAGTTAAGTGAAGGCTCTAAAGTTCATATGATGGGGACTTTTCCAGTTTTCAAATCATTTCTGTGGCTCTTTCTAAGTCCTTGCTAATTTTTAAAGCTGTTTAGAAACACCCAGTCTGAGCTTCCTCAGTGCATGTGAGCTATTACCCAGCTGCTTATGCATCTTGGAACCATATCTTTACTGTGGCAGTGCCCTTGGGAATTAGGAAATCATATTCTGCTCCAAGATCACCACTTCCCAAGCCTCACCTAACTTCCTTGTCCTTCAAGATGCAATTTTAAAAACTAACTTCCATGTTTTTTGAGTTCACTGAAATAACAATGTACCCAGATTATGAGTCATTGAATGACCTGCTCTTACCATTGTTTCTCTTCTCACCATACCCTTTACAATTAGCATTAATACAGCAGCACACCACTTCCAAAGAGATATTTCACACTGACGCTTCTTTTTTGAAGACCTGTTAGTCATGTTGTTTGAACCCATATCTTATTGGCACCTTGCATTATGCCAGGTTCTTTGGTTAGATAAAAGGAAGTAGAAAAGGAGGTAGATGGTTGTACACATTATCAGGATAAACACACATACAATTTTCAAACACAGTTAAAATGTTATCACATAAAAAAAAATATTTTATGACACCAACTATGTTAAACCAAAATGTTGACTTACCATTAATTATGTTCTTAATGTTAAATACTTTTGAACTACTTTGTTTACTTCCTACTTCATCTTTTCCACTGTTTTTCTACACAGGGTGGCACATTAAATTTTTGCATTTGCACTGTATCAACAATCTCAGAGATTCAAAATCTTACAAGGATCCCTATATTTAATGAATATTAATACTGTCAGTCCACGGACATTCTTAAAGTGCAGACATCTTTAAAATATTCCTTTGCAATAAAAAAAAAAACCAGAAAACAAGTCTGCTATATTTTTTTCATTACAGAAACTCAAATTTATTGAGCACCTATGTCTTCTCTGTCTCCTTACTAGTAATTTTGTCATTTATTTTAAGAATAAAATGTTTGTTTAAGAAACATGTTTGTTTCTTCCTCTTAAACAACTTCTTTCTTTCCCTGCTGTTGCTATGGATCTCTATATTCCTGATATATATTTTCAACCTTGACTGTGGTTATTTCACTTAGAAAAGCTATTTTTCAGTGCCTTTATCTTCGTTCATTAATTTTCTCCATAATTTTTCACACTTTCTGTTTAATATCACTCTTTTGGACTATAATCTCTTTAGATAATACACAGAGGTTACATAGAAATTTATATCTGCTCTCATTAGCCAATGAATGGCTCTCATATTAGCTACTTCATTTCATGACACGAGTGATGGCTGGTGTCATGAAAGGAAGTGACAAAGCCTTTGTAGGACTAGCTGTGTGTCCTCACAGCTGGGAGCAATTATCAGTGATAGAAGAAAAAGTGTAGAGACAAGAGGCAACATTTCCCTTTTCTGTACTCTTCCTTCACATGCAGACTTTCCTCTGGGTCCAGGAGAGAGCTTCCCAAGGAACCAGATTCCTCTGGAGTTTTAAATTTTTCAGGTAGGTCCCTGTAGGCCAAGAGAAGTTTCTCTTTCTCTCTTCCTCAGAGACTGGCATATTTTTCTTCCTGAATCTAATACACCTCTTACTTGAGTTCTCAAGCTGAAATTTTCTGACCTCCAAAACCAAATCAAGTGCTTAACTGTGGGTTCTACCTTTTATAGCACAAAAATTATTCTACCAGAATTCAGAAGTCCAACAGGATATTTCCACAAAAAGGTGTGGAATCAGTTCAATCACATGGATAAATTACCAATCTTCTTTTTCATCTGTGTGCAGCTGAAATCTAGCCCAAGTCTCTCCCATTACGTCCATTACACCAAGGAACTTTTGTTTTCTTTTTTAACTGAAAATCACACAGTAATGATGGTTAAATTTGGTGTAAGCATCTTCTCTTAGGAACAATCAGTGTTTTCAAATCATTTCACTATTTGTAGGAGTTGGAGGAAAAAAATCAAACATCTATAAATATCCTATTATTTTTGATTTGCTGTCTTTTTTGGCAAAAAGAATTGATGTTATCCTCATGCAGCAGATGCTCAGGACAGTATTAATAATACATTTCTGGATTTCTGCTTGTGAACAATGGTGTTTGTTCAAGATAAGAGTTCAAGAACCACCACATACTTCTGAATAAATATTCATTTTGTCCAGAGCTGGTATACATATCTTTTTATGTATATAAGAAGACATCACGGCCTTCAAGTATCTGAAGGGAGCTTATGAGAAAGATGGAGAGACATCATTTACAAGGACATGTAATGACAGGACAAGGGGGAATGACATCTGTCTAAATACTGGTCATATTTACTAAATTTGAAGATTGCAGATCAGTGGAGAAAGTCCTAATTAAAATGGAAAAGTACTAAAATACTTTAAAAGAATCATAACTTGATGTCTTCATGACATAACATAAAATTACATCTGGATAATATTTTATAGTAGCTATATTGCAATATTCTGACTCTGTGTGCATAACTTAGTACTATAATATGACATAAAACATGTAGGCACACAACCATCTTAAATTATTCTTGACATTCACTACTGTTATTCAATCTCTCCCTGCCACATCTATCCCGGCCTTGACAGGTTCTACTTTTATGTTACAAAAAACTTAGAGATTGGTAGGACACAGCAAATTCAGAACATTGTCTAACCTTAAGTCATGTCAGTGTGGAGCAGAGGGTGAAATATGTATAATGTAGAGTGCAAAAGCCTGCATATATCCTCCCTGAATTGAGAAAATGTAACACACTTTAAACAATACAGCTATAAGATCTTGTATGTCTGTGACTGTTCAAGGGCTTCTCAAGTGAATGTTCTGTATATGCTGCCCCAATCTGATACTACAGGAGACAGGAATATTGAAGTGTTTGCATTTAAATTTAGTTATGCAGCTATTTCAGTTACTCTGCATTGGGACTAGGAAACAATTACAGTCCTATTCAGTGAATTTCTTCCTTAGCTGGTGTTACAATGGAGGACAGAAGCCTTGAGGTATTTTGACATAGAGGCTGTAGTTTCAAGTTTTTTGACAGCTAGTCTTAGCATTTTAGTGACACTGACTGGAGTTAGATATAAACTTCAGTGGGAATATCCGAGAGCTCCAGAGATTATTTGCCACTTGCCAAGAAAAGCCTTTTGTTCAACAAGTAAAACATTTATATAATAATAAAAACAATTTTACAAAAATACTGTGCTGTATGAAATGGCCCCATTTTAGCTGTTCCATTAGCATCAAGGGAGCTAATCAATGTCCTTTTGAACACCCAATAGTTGTTTAAGAGAGACTGTCAGGTTGGAAAAGTCAGTGACATTTGAACTGACTAAAATAATGGGATAAGGCCTCCCTTTCTGAAGCCCACTTAGCAGTCTTTCTGTGGAACTGTGGAGCTGAAGAAAGTTCTTGCTGTGCTCTGAACACCAAACCCTGGGCACAATTCCTCCTAGTATTGCATCCCCACTATCTCTATCAAGGCTTTTATTCATTGCCTTCTGCACCAGCTAAGGTAATTTTTGAGAGTGTTGGAATTCAAGAGACAAGTTTATCTCTACAACCATAATATTTTTTCAAGGAATGTTTATTTTACTGATACAATGAACACACACACACAAAAAAAAAAAGTTAAAAATTTGTTAATTAACACAGTAAAAGAGCATCAATTCCCATAATTCAGTATGTGAGAGTTTATAGAGGACTCAAGACATCTTTCCAGACTTTTTTTATTAAAAATTTTCCAGCCACCCATAAAACACCAATTTCTCTAGTTTTGTCTCTGATTACCTAGGTCTCCACCTTTGATGCAATCCCTTATACTTTTATGCCTTATAAAAGTTGTAAGAACCTTGGGGCACAAATAAGTGGGTTTAATTTTTCTATATAGCACCATTCTTTCCTAAGGCACTCAATTATTAATATATGGCAATTTATAATGAATGTATTTGCAAGTCAGAGGGCTTGACAGCAAGCCAGTGAATTGAAAAGCAAGCAAAGTTAAATAAACCTGTTAAACAGGGTGGTCTTATGGCCAAGATACACTTTTTGTTTATAAATATTTGGTATGAGAGCTCTGTCCCTTGGCAAAGTACTTGTTCCAAAGATAGGAAAGCTGGCTGCATGGTCTGAGCATACATGGAGCTTCCTACATGCACTGCAGAGCACAGCTAGGCCAAATAGACCAGCAAGTGCATCGCTCAGAACAATATCTAAAACTGTGTCACATTTAAACTCCAGAACTGGAAAGAAACCAGAAACAAGAAGAGAATGGTCACAAATATTTTTACTTACCTTTGCTAGGAGAACCTTCAGGATCAGACAGTGGCCTGGATTAGAAGGAACTTTAAATGTTATCTTGTTCCAAGCCCTCTGTCATGGGCAGAAACACCTTCCACTAGACCAGGTTGCTCAGAGATCCATCCAACCTGGTGTTGAACACTATCTGGGATGGGGCATCCAAAACCTCCCTGTCAAACCTCTTCCAGTGCTTCCCCACCCTTGCAGTAAAGAATTTTTTCCTAATATCTAATCTAAATTTACTTTCAGTCTAAAAACATTCTCCCTTGTCCTGTCCTTGTAAATGGTCTCTCTTCATCTTTCTCATAGGCTCCCTTCCGCTACTTGAAGGCCGTGATTAGGTCACCCTGAAAACTTCTCTTTTCCAGGCTAAGCAATCCCAGTTCTCTCAGCCTTTCCTCATAAGAGATGTGCTCCATTCCTCTGATCAGCTTGGTCTGACAGATGGATGTTCTCCCTGTGCTGGGACCCCAGAGCTGATTCAGCCCCGTGTGTCTCTGCAGTGCAGAGGGGCAGAATCCCCTCCCCTGCCCTGCTGCCCGTGGTGCTCCGGATGCAGCCCAGGACACGTTTGGCTTTCTGGGCTGCAAGAGCACATTGCTGGGTCATATCCAGCCTCTCCTCCACTATCACCCCAAAGTCCTTCTTAGCAAGGATGGTCCCTATACATTCAACCCCTCAGCCTGTAACATTTACACAGGTAATGTGATGCATATTAAACACCCCTTGAGCACTTATTTATCAAACCTATGTTGCAAACAATCTGCTAAAATACATTTACTCAGCAACATATCAACATATTAACATGCCTCTTTCAGACTTTCTTGCTATTCTTCTGACTAAACTTCAGCAAACAACTTCTGTTTTAAAGCATGACAAGACAAAGTTCTGGATTTTCCACTGAAAAAGCACTAAGATTTGTTGCATAGGCCCTGTGTACAGTTCATGCTCAAAAGCTCCCATGTATCCAGAAAGCATGTCCCATAGAACTGATGAGCCATGTGAAGGGGCCATTTGTCCTGGAATTTCAGACACCAAATAACCTAGTCAGACCCATAAATTTTTATTTTAAGTACTTTAGGGCAAAAATCTGTCATTTTAATTTGTTGAGAAACCACCATTCTTTCCTAAGGCAAGGTGTGAATAATACATGACAATTTAAGAAGGAGCTGTTTGCTACTGTTGCTGCTCCTGCAAAACCTCTAGATTCTCAGACAAATGACCAAAATATTCTTAATGCACTCAGGTTACATTTTAGGTGCAAGAAGACGATATATACTTTAAAATTTGAACTAAGAACAAGCTACATAATCAGTGTTACCAACTGAAAATTCAGTCTCAGGTTATTTGCTACTCAATTTAAAGATATGGTTTGTATGGGCAAAGAGCTGCAGTTTTCTCTCTAATTTCTTGTTAAGTGCCTAAATCCAATTGAAAACAAGCTGTTATATATCTGTTTCCATAATTAGTCTTTCTAGTTACAAAGAAAACCCTGAAAAAACAACTTAAAAAAAAACCCAAAGAAACTAAAAAGACTAAGAAAAAACAAAGACAATAAAAACAAAAAAAAAACCCAACAACAACAACAACAAAAAAACAAGTATGAAAATAAGAATTATATTAAATTAATCAACTAAAAACTAGAATAATATACTGGTTTCTTCAATTTCTTCAATTTTCATATTTATTGACGAACCATCATGTTATTATGTGACAGTATATTGCCAAAACAAGGCATTAATGTGGCATGTTGTAGAAATTTTCATAATGAACCAAGGATAAAGCTGTAGCTTGTAGACATGGGTAAAAACAGGTTACTAGAACAAGATATGTCTATGCGTCTGTATACATATGTTTCTTCCAGAACACTGCTGGCTTTTAAAAATAAGCTATTATTTTTGTTGTTTTTAAAATGATAATGTTAACAATTAATCATTATTAATAATATGGATGTAATGTGGACTTGCAGAATAAGGAGTACTGCATATTGTAATATGTATAAAAATAGATACAAACAGACCCCAGAGACAGTAGAAAGAAATCATCACCATTAACATCATTCCCCTACTGGCAAAGAGGAGGAAGAACTCCCAGCAATTAACCTAGTTCTCCTGGTGAAGAGCTTTAAATACTGATCTCTGATCATGAAACTTTCTTAAGGAACATGGGAAGAACAAAAGAACTACACCAGAGAAAGAGACAATTATTGGGAAGGTTTTGTACATTCATTTTACCTGTATTACTACATTAACAACCCTAGAAATGAGATAATTCAGACTGGGTATGCTACTACCATTGCATTTAGATTAAGAATAAATCTTTGACTAACCACTAAAACTTTAAGTTATGATGCACCAAAACTCACAACACCTCTGTTTATGAGCAGTACCTAATTTAATTATGAACAGTATCATAAAATCCTGGATATTTATTGTAATGCCTGGGGTCTTGACAATATTCTGAAATCTAGGAGTATCAGTTGTTCTATGAAACACATGAGTGTAAATAGAATCCATTTCACAAAGAGACTTTTTTATTTATCTTTCTTTTAGAAGTGGACTGCCAGACATCCCTGTTCTGCATGTTCTGATCCAACCCTTTGTAAACCTTCCATTGAATCTCTGAAAGATAATAAACCCATTGTTCAGACAAATAAAAAAAAAGTGGTGCTTTATTTACTTCACATCTTTCTCCAGAAGCTCCAAAGCACACAACTTCTAGAGAAAAGGACATGTCCCTCTCCATTGTTAAAAAGCAGTATCTCCAGTTATACCTTCATGCAGTCTCCACCCATGTTCTGGTTTCATTAGGGATAGAGTTCATTTTTTTTCTAGTAACTAGTACAGTGCTGTATTTGGCAGATTTTGTTGTTGTTAGGTCAAGGACTTTTCTGTTTCCCATGCACTGCCCAAAGCAACTGCACAAGAAGCTGAGAGGAAGCACTCCCTGTACAGGTGACCCAAACTAGCCATGGGGGTATTCCATACCAGAAAGCATCATGTGTAGTATATTCACTGGGGGCAGCTGGCTGTGAGAGACTGATTGCTGCTGAGGAACAGACTGGGCACTGGTCAGCAAGTGGTGAGGAATTGCATTTTGCATCAATTGTCTTTCTTGGAATTATTTCTCTCTCTATTTTTGTTGCCTTCCTTTTTATTATACTTATTTTTATTATTATATGGTTTGTTGTTTTTTTTTTTAATTTCAATTATTAGAGTGTTCTTATCTCAGCCCATGGGTCTGGGTTTTTTTTAATCCAATTGTCCGTGTCTCACAGAGGTGGGCAATGAGTGACTGCATAGTACTTGGTTGCCAGCTGGCGTTAAGTCACTACAACCAAGAACACTTGGAATAGCCAGTGAATTGAAACAGGTTGCAAGAAAATTGAAAATTGAAAAGCCAGCCTACTTTTAGGTAATATGTTATGTTAGGAAAGGATATATAAATTTTGAGTTACTGTTCTGCCTCTGTACTCTTTTATACAAGACAACATGTATGAAAGGGTTTTTTTGAAGCTGCAGTTGACAGCAGCAGGAAAAAAAAAATGAGTAGCAAGATAGAATGTATCAGCCTGTTAAACAAAGTTCAAATCACCCTGGCTACGTTAAACAATGAAGCTTCTGAACTGGACAAAAAACACTTGCAGGAGATGGCACACAGTCCTGCCCACCACGACAGTTCACTCTCACAGCCAGCAGAACAGGAAAAGGGAAAGCAATGTGGAAACTAGACCTGCACAAGCTGGATAACACCAGTAGGCTAAGAACCGGGTTAGCAGACTGTTATCAAAGTCACTGTCAAAAGAATGCTTTAACACGGTTCCTAGTGATACATTTCTGAGATGTGCTACCAAACTCTTCTCCTTAATAATGATTTCCTTGCTTCTTGTGAAGATTTGAAAATTACGACTTGACAAATAAGGCAAATATCTAAGGAAGATGTTCAGTATTTCTGGGCAGACTTGAGGATTGTGAACTGTTTGCTGTTGTCAGTGGTTCCTCACACGGGGCACCAATTGACAATGGACATGCAACTGAAACTGAGAATGGTTTTAAGTATCACCATTTTATTATTCCCCAGTACAATATTTTATAACCTTTCCCTCACATACATAACACCTGTGTGCCCTTTTACTTTTCTGTTGTTGGTGAATACACATCAGCATTAGGTGCTTCTTTTCCTTCAATGCTGTTCACCTGTATTATACCGCATTCCCTGTGTCCCATAATCTGTCCTCCTACAGATTGCCAACCCTAAACCTTGCTAATAGCAAATGGGTTACAGTTTGAGTGTATTCCATCATGCTGATACAAAAGTTTATATTTCAATTTCCCAATTAGGCTGTAACAGTATATTAACATTCTTATTAAAATTCTGTATTTTCACATTATATATATGTTTCTAGATGGAAAGTTCTGGTTTTTCACTCAGATTTTCTGCACCCTGAGGCATATTTCTTTTTTTTTGAAGCGGGCAAAATCAGCTTGTTTCCTATACCTATGCAAGGATTAAAAAATGCTCAACATAAAGGAGTTATATGCTCAATGTATGCAGGAAGCATCTGAACTTTAAAAGCTGAAACTTAACAGGTTGGATTAGTCTCCAGGCCAATATACAAAAATCAAACAGTCACACAATAAAGCAAAAATGTACTAAAATCAATTATGCAATGTGTTATTTTGCTACTTGTAGCAAATTCATTTATTAATTCTGACTTTCCCAATTAGCTTATAATTGTGCTGCTCTTTATTTGCATTCAGAATCACATGTATGACACTGATCTTGCATAGCAGTGCAGGTCTCCTTGGTGCATCATTTCACTGAAGAGTTTTCTGCTTCATAGTTCTGGTACATGTTCCTAAGTAAACTGTAAATTCCAGCAGTAGAGTTTGTGTTCTAACTTTAATTATCTTTCCTCCTTGAGAAGAGCAAATCTGAGATTTGGAAGGCTTTGCATCCCTTAGAGCAGGTAGGCAGTTACTTCTGGCCACAACTGTGGCCCTTCATCCTAAGTAGAATTATTAGATTCCTCCACACCACTGTGGGCTTGGGAAAATAAAAATCGAAAGAAATATTTCATAGTGCAAGAGGAAAATTAGTTTCTTACTCAAATGGGAAATAAGAATTTTAAAGAGATGATTCCCACCATCTTCCCTAAATACAGAATAAGACATAAAGCAGAGTGGTCTCATGTGAAATACTGAGATTCTTTCATACCTGCTGGATCACAGAAGTTTGACATATACAGTTAATATAGATGAATAATTGACAGACAGAGACCACCTTGTCCAACACTAGCTTGTGCAAGGACATGGCCAGTAATGCATTAGATGTTTGTGACCTGCAGAAATCTGAGCTCCTGCAGTTTAGCCTAAGGACATTTCTTTTACCTCCTACCCTGAGCACTGTCTTCTTGTCCAGCTCTATAAGATGTCCACATAGGCTGCCGTTCCTTCTCCATAAGATTTATATTAACCATGGCCTGAGGCAGGCGTACCTTTCCCTCACTATGGAAAGGGTATTCTCACCTTCTGTTCCCTTCCATTACACTTCCCATTTCTTTGAAATAAATTGGCACCTGAAGGTTTGCTGCAGGTACTGGTCTTCTATGCAGAGGTCTTGTGCATACGGGGTTGTTCCTTATGTAATATCTGATGCATATGTTGGCTGTCAGGATACCATTCTTAAAAATGCCATTTATGATTATGTCTCCACAAAGGAAAATTCTTGCCTGCAATGTATACTTTATCCCTAAAATGTAACTTCAGATCTGTCCTTTTTCGTTTTACAGGAGAGGTCTTTACAGGAGTGAATGAACCAACTTTCTTGGGGAAAAAGGCAAGTGTTAGGAAATAAACTGAGCTGTCCAGCAGGTGTCATTTAGACAGATAAACAAGGAAACAAGTCTATGCTCGTGTCAACATTGCAAAGCAAGTTTTAGATGCTTTGAAAATCATCCCGCCGTTTTTGTCCAAAACTGTCCTGGCTCACAATCATCTGTTAATTCAGTCTTGAGCGTCTTCATTTCATTTACATAACACAGGCCTTCTCACAGTGTGAAGTTCCCTAAAATAGTTATTGTGTCTTTGGGCCAAAAAGAAAGCCAGAGAGTAGCAGAAAGAAAAAAAACATAAGCATTTAGTTCTCCTGCTGAGATAGAGATTGTATGTCTGGTTTCCTAAATATCCAAAGTGAGACTAGACTAAAGCAATGGTGTTTTGAGACCTTCCTAATTTTGCTTGTTGCCTTGCAACTTACTTTCCTGATATCAATACTGAATTTACCCCACTCATTGGGTTTAATTTCACTCATTGTCACCTTTTTTGGTGGAAGTCAGTTGGAGCATTCACATTCTTGCCTCTATTTCTGACTTACTGCTATTTCCAAGGATATGCATTACAAGTGGTTTCCGAAGAGGATTTGAATTCTGCACGCCATGGTTTCATGTTTGTACAATGGTCTGTACACAGATACATGAAATTCAGCCCACCTATGATTCTATAACTATATACTATTTATACAAATAATAAAATATATATTAACACTTTAGATAAAGCTGGCTTTAGTCATTCCCTTTTCCCAGAAGAGATGTCTAATAAGTCTTGCCTTTTTAACAAAGGTATTTCAAGACTTAATTAACAGATGTTTGAAAAATGCTGCGAGTTCCCTGTATTTTTGTGTTGTGTTGGCTCACTTCTCATAGAGACTTAATATTGCCATAAGCTGTATGTCCTGCCAGTTGTCAACAGGCAGGCAGAAAAAAGAGCTGTAGCAGACATAGAACCTGTACTGTGAAGCCTGGAACAACAAAACTTACTGAAATAAATGGTACAGAGAGAGAGTCAGGAAGGGAAGGAAGACTAAACTGACAATGAGACAAGAGATAAGCTCATCTTCTATCCTCTTTCCCTCTATGGGTGGACATTTTCTCTACCGCCTTTCTCCTGTTGCTTGCCATTTTTCTCTAAGATTTATTGGAACATTTTAATCCATTTTCTTCAACCTACTGCCAGAATGCTGTCAGGATCCCTTTTGGGGGGCTAAGTAGGATGCTATTACTTAGACTCACTGGCATTTAAATCCCATCTTTGCCACTAGCTTGCTGGAAGGGCTGTTTTTCTTTCCTAGGTCATGTTCATCTAGGCCAAATCCAAAGCTCATCGAAGTCGCTGACAATCTATCCCTTGATTACAGAGGATTAGGCCTCTGTGCACTCCATGGTGTTGCTAAAATTAGTTCAGTAGTGCCTGTAGAACCATCTAGAAAAAAACAAAAATAAAATGCCATCCAAGGAAAACCCAGCGTTACTATTTTCTGGAGAGCTGATAGAAGATTTGGGGTCTTTGTCACCAAGACAAAGACATGCAACCGCAATGCCAATGCAGAACATTGTGCCAGTCCCAAGGCTGCGGAGGAAAAGCTTTGATCTCCTTTCAACTAACAGAGTTTACAATTTTTTTCATCAAAAGTACCTTGACAAATGTGTTACTGTTTATGGACCACTGATTACATGTCCCAGAGTAGACAAGACAGGTAGTAAGACAGCGCTTATCTCTCAGCACATGCTAATGAGGCTGTTCTGCCTGCAGCTCCCTCTGGCCAGATGCTGTACTTGAATGGAGTCCCACTGGGATTCCTTGTGGGTGCAGTCACAAATAGTCTGTTGCAAAAATCATAGTTTAACCATCATTTCTGGAGAAAAACAGGAGTGAATATCAAAGTTAAATGATTACATTACTTTGCTGAAGAGGTACGATTCCACATTCCCCTCTAGCTTTTGCCTAAAGGCTAAACATTTGACATTTTAGGTACAGGTACATGGTAAGATGTGTTCAACTACCTCAAAAAGCAGTTGCAAAAGGTTACTGAGACTGCAAAATTTCAGAGACTATGCCCACATACTTGTGGCTACAGCAGGCATCACGGCAGGGCCTCAGATCTATCTTAGCCAGTAGACTTCATTCATACAGGCTCAACATTGCCTCTCTGCAAAACAGACACGAGCATTGCATTGAACTCATGCCACCCCTTGAAGCATTTTAAAGGCTGTCAGGAAGAAGACTGACAAGAGATGTTACCTGTCCATTCGCCCAGGAAAGTGAGCAGCATGGATTCCCCTGCAGGTTTGGACTTGTCCAGAGAAAGGACCAGTGATCGTGATCTCCTCAAATGCTTCAAAGTTTATAGCATGGATTAGTCAGTCTCAGCAGACTTTGAAAAGCCTTTGTCATCCATCAGAAGTGGCTTCGTCCTTCCCTATGTGCCAAGCAGTGCCGTTGTTTTGTAATGAACAACTTCCATCAGAGCACACAATTTCTCATCCTGTCTGACTCTGCTGATCATTCTTGTAATTAAGTCTCTTTTGATTCTCTTTGGCAGCACACCATCTGCACAAGAAGGCACACCTGGAAAGCAGTTTTCCTCTGGTTTTTCTATCCTTGATTAAACTCTGTTTTAAAGCAGAGAACCTTAATCAAAAGAAGTGCCTGAGTGGAGGTATCTGTGCCTGCCTCGCTTTTGTTGCAGATTCCCTCTGAAGTCTGCAGGATTTGGATTTTGCATGACAATTTCCAAAAAGGTGTCCATAGTAGAGGGGTAACATTTTCAGAGAAAAAAATCCAATGGTATGAAATGAAGAAGAAAATAACAGAGTACCATAGGAATTTAATTGGTATTAGTATTACTATATTTATAATTTATAATTACTATAAATTCCTATTTAATATATAATAAAAAATCTTTACTATTTGCAGTGTTATTTTATGATTCACAAGAATCTCATTCCACTCATGAATCTCACTCATTTGAGTGAGTTCAAAAAAATGTAAAATAATATACTAATATTTTAATGAAAAACAAGTTTAAAATTATTCTATCCCCATAATTTTAGGAATCAGAGGCCAGGTCAGTGCTGCATCTCATATGAGGCACAAAGTAGCTAGGCAGCATGAGAAAAAAAAGGGAATGATACCTTTTGATCTGCTGTGTTTGACAGGTGTGGGGGCCTGGTGAGGTGAAGATCAGCAAAACATTGTTTATTCTATGTTTAATGAAATGTCAAAAGGAAGATCCACACAGACTCAGATGTATGTATGAAAACACACATGTATATTCCAAACAGGTGCCAGTGCATTCTTCCTGTCTATTCCTGAACAAAACTGCACCTCATTGCCAGCCTAAAATCAAGCCCCATGCTGGTGCTCCTAGCTTATTACAGTTCTCTAATGGCTTCTGGTAGAGTGTAACAAAGCTCTGAGCCCCTGTACCTGCTAACAAAATGATAAGCTGCTTCCTGTCTTTGATCTCCCATCATGACCTCTGCACCATGCAGAAAAGACGGGAAACTTTATCTTTTTCATGTGAAAACTTTTTCCCTGGTCATTTACTGCATTCAAAAGCATCTAGATGGAAAGGATGAGGCAGGAGCCAACGGGTATAAAAATAAAAACTAAAAAAAAAACCCACCCCAGTTTCTGAAGTGAGCAAATTGCATTAGAAAGGGTGTTTTCTAAGTTTGCACATAGTTGGTGCCAACAAGTTTGAGCTGCTTAACAGCAGTGACACAGCTTTAAAGAGCAACAGTAAAAAGGCACTTAGTTTACTAAATAATACACTTTTTTACCCTCAATGAAAGGCTGCTTCTTATCACACACATATCAAGGCAAGCCACCTAATGGCACTAATTTCAAACCCTGCTGCTGCAATGTTTAGTGCATGGGATACAAATTACAGTGGATTCAAAACAGTTAGTGGTATATACAATTGATGAATAATAATGAAATTTCATTTTATTAGCTTCTGAAATATGTGAGTGAGTTTTCATAAAATGTCTGCTAAGAGCTAGCTCTAACACTGATAGCTGGGGCTGGGCAAAGCTTAAAAATAAAAGCAAGTGCCTGAAAGACTTGTCACATTCTCTGTGGGAGTTATGCTATTTACATGGCTTGTAGTTCACATTTATAGCAATGTGGGTTGCTCTTTATTTCTCTCACTTTACATCCTTCACTGCAGTTATCTGCTCATTCAGCAAGCATGCTTCAACTGAAGCTTCCTTGACCTGATTTATATCTTAGAAAATGCACCTGTAACAAGCACAACTGAATGCTTAAGTCACACTGACACTATTATTTCCTTCACTCTTCCTGGCCAAGTCTTAATATATTCTTTCTCTTGCAAACTCACATAAGCAGATTGACATTCTCACTAATAAATGGCTTTTTGCAGTATCTAATTCCCATGAATGTAAGGAAGTAACTACAGATCAGAATTATATGCTTAGTAATAAATTTCCTTTTTTAATATCTTCCTTCTTTATACAAAAATAAAGTAAATACAGATCCACTGCTTTCTCAATTCTGACTCACACAGCTATTCTTTTTTGCTAGGACCAGCACAAGCTGACTAAGTTCTGCAATGTTTCAGTTCTTCACTTCCACCAAAATCATCACATTGACAATTCCAGTATCACATCTTCTAAATCTATGAAACTGGGTGGTACCCAAAAGACCAATTCCTTCTCCATAGTATGAGTATTGCACAAACAACTGTGCTATGGTGTCAGGCAAAAACGAGGCAGGCACATTTATTTTACCCAAAGGTAATGAAAAGGTTTCATGTGCCTACAGCTGTTCCAAATCTTTAATGTAAAATTGTTTAAGGACTTAAGTAAGCTGTATAAAGATGGTGTCTTCATTTGGTTTACTTACTATAGCAGGAATGCTTATAAATAGCTATCTGGAACTTTTTGTTTGCATACATTGCTAACTAGCAACTGTGAAAATAATCCTGTATAAATCAGAGTTTACCTAGGATGTATTAATGAAACATAAATAATAGAGCAAACAGAAATCCATTTCTGGAAGGCCTTTCATTGAAAAATATTCCTGAAAAGGCCATATCCTGAGCATTATCCTACCCAACAGAATGCTTCTGCCAACATGGGACACACGCTTAGAAGTATGTTTCTTTCCATAACCCAGCAGTCTTAACTTCATAGAAGAGGAAAGAGATCTAGAAATTGCATTCACCAAGTTTTAGATAAGAGTCAGTTCTCTCTCAGGTAGTCAGCAAGTTCTCAGTTCAGTTGCTGAGTTCATTGTGCTCTCTGACATGTCCTAAAGTATGAGAGAGATCAAAGTGGGGATAGATGATGAACATAGATAGCAGATGTAAGGAGACAGAAATGCCTCTGACGTACTGGGGCCCACCTGGAGAGCAGAGTGTGCTGAGGTCCCCCATATATGGCTCTTGTTATACCATTACTTTGTGGGATAGATTCAGAGAACAGAAGACACATAAGCACTCTGCTCACCTGCACAGTAATGCATTTGAAACAAACAAGAGTAAAGAGTTGTAATTGATGCCTACAAAAAAAAAAAAAGGCACACATCAAAGGAAATACTTCAACACCATAGTTTTACCAGAAAATTCATTGAACATTATTTTCCTTTGTTCAGCTTCTTTTATTTTCATTGCATATTAGTTCTCAACTTGACATTTGCTGCATGGTGACTTGATGCAGAGTTAAGAAAACTGCTTAACAATGGGAAGAGATATGCAAAATTAAAGGTTATTTATATGATCACTGGCAAAGACACTTAGATGCTCAAAAGACTGTTAAAACTGATCTGAATGTCAAAACTTTTTAATGCTGCAATCAAAAAAATGGTTAGAGTCTTGCTTCATTAAAGAAGCATGACTTACTTTAGGAATATAAGACCTGAAAAAAACAGCAGATAAAGGTGCTGTTGGCAGGGGGAAGAAGGAAGGGCAGAAAATAGTTAATTATTTCAGAAGCTACTGATCCTGGAGGGCACTGAGGAACCCAATCACAGACACAGTGCAGAGGAAACCCATTCTACTAAATCTCTTTGCTCTATTGCAGCAAATGGCACTACAAGTGATTCTTTCCTTCCAACATTTCTTGCTAATCATATTGGGATGAACAGAAGTTCATCAGCTGTGGAAGTACTAAGGTACCAGCAGGAACCCGCCAGAGAGTTAACTTCTTCCTTCTGCATGAAATCAGATTATGAGGCAAGGATAATAAGAATTAAACAATATGGCTCAGAGCACCATCTAGAGAAATACACACATTGGAATACTAACCCTGCCATGCTTTTTTGTCCAAATGAAGTGGCACATGACAAGGGCAGAAAATGAAAAACTAACATATTATTCCCAAAGCAGCACTATTAGTAAGATGAATTAAAGGAGAAAAGGTTTGGATATTCAGATACTTACTTAAAATTGTGAAAATTTATCCCAAAGCTATGAACATTTAGGAGATTTATGTCAATATAAAGCAACATCAGACTATTCAGATGAATATTATCATTAATAAGCTGCACTGAGGGCAGTCAAATCAGGAGCTTTTGTAACTTTCTCCTGTTGATGTGACATAGATGGGTGACTGACCCACAAGCCAATGACTATGCCCTTCAAAACACACTTGGCTTCACCTTTACACAGAGGAAAAAAAGTGGAAAACTGGTGATTAAATTGCACTCTTCTTGCCCTGAGGTACTGATCCAGTAATGCTAGATCAAATATGTTCTAATACATAATGCTCAGACTTCTAAAAAGGTTAATCTTAATGGTAGTGGCCACTTAATTGGCCTAGCTTGCCTGCTGAGTCCACTGTCATTCTAATAAAAGACATGAGAACTAATTATGCCCTGCAGTCAAATGGTCAGGCAAGATATAAAACAATTTCCAGAAAACAGCCATTTTTTTACTGGAGAGAAAATGAGGAAATGCGAGGAAGACAGACTGACAGCTCAAAGGCTCATAGAGAATGAACTTTTAGCATATGGCAAGAAGCTGAAGGAGGCCGTGAGGTAAAACAGTAAAGATGGCTATCAGTTCTGGGGCTGCTTTAACATATTTTGTTGTTGTTGCTGTTATTTCCTACAGTAAATAGAAGCTGGTGTTTGCTTCTTGGCAGATTTCACCTTCATTGGTAATTCAGCGTAAGTAACATCATAAAGCCATAATTTCAAACAAAGCCAATATGCATTAATGGTTTAAACATCAAAAAATATCATTAAAAACCTAAGTAATCCTTGAATTAATGAGCTGGAGTCAGCAGGCACTTTTTGCTGTTTCTTGTCCTGTTCCTTAATGCTGAATTGTTGGACAAGAAAGATTTGTTTTCTAAGTGCAAATCACATCAAATGACTTTATCATGCTTCGTATTCCCTGGTGTAGTTGAAGCTAACATCTTCTTCTACATTCTGTTCATATTTGATGGAAGAAAAATGCATAAGTGTTGAAAATACTATCTAAATATACACTTAATGTTAAAATTCTTTAGTCATAATATGTCTAATTATAATGAAGTAAAGATAAAGAGATAGAGTTTAAAATATTTTAAACAAGATTTTCAGTATGATGGTAGGAAGCTTTTCAATATGATGGAGAGTAATTCCAGCTGAATTTCAGTAATTATATAGTTTGTGTATAGTTTTGTATAGTTTATGGTAAACAACCATCCTGTAACAATGGGGTAGCCAAAATAATATGTTACTTTGAACTTCAAGTTTCATCAGGTGGTAATGTCATCAGAGCTATGAAATTAGAGTCCTACTCTATTTACAGAATAATTATACTGCAAATAACATACACCTATGAAAGAATTATAACTGAAAATGTCATAAACACTGATACCCCACTATTTTGTTGGTAGGTCTCAGTTTTGTTATTTGTCTTTCAGATATAACATATATTTCAATTTTTTTGTGCAATGTGAAAGAAAAAAGGAAGGGACATATTTTTTCATTTAAGAATTATCTTACAAGGCACAAATACAAGTAAAGCAAAGGAATATGAAAAGATGATTTTTTTGTTGATCTGATGAAAAAGACGTTTTTCTCCCTTGTCGTCAAAGAAATTCAGAAGGAAGTACTTGCTGCATCTGTTCAGAAAGGGAAAGCATTTTTCCCACACTGCAGCAGCTGCCACCTCTTCAGCCTAACAGTGAAACCAGCACTGAAGCTGGAGGTTTCATACCTTGAGACTCCCAAATGGACAGAGTAAATTGACTCGATATGGTTTATTAGCAGCAGAGAAGCAGATAAGCTTTTTACGTTTATTTGGTGGACACATTATTTAAATCTCTCACTTACAGTGGCTATTCTGCAGTGACTCTAAATGCTTTTGTAGGAAATTCCAAATACTTGAACAAGGATGAAATACTGGCAGGGTATATAAAGAATATAAGCATAGGTCAGGAAGACTGCAACATATTTTCATTTGGGGTTCAGACTGAAGCAAGTAATCTGACATGCTGAAATTTTTACTGTGGCTTTTTTTTTTCTGTGCAACAAGTATGCAGAAAAATAAGCAGGATATTGGCAATATCTCTCAGCATTCAGGGGAACAGCTAGTCCTTTCTATTCTCATTAAAATTTGACTTTGGTGGGGTTACATTGATTTATGCCAACTGATGATACAGTCCTTTTGACTTTAACAGTTGTTATAGACATACATTTGCAAGCTAGAAACTGCCAGTGCTGGTTGGCTGGACATGGATTGGTGGCACTTCTTAACACTTCATGGATTTTTGACGAGTCCTTTATTTTTTCCTTAAAGTAAAGGTACACTTTGATGTTTTTCTTAGGACTTGTTTAATGCTGCTATACTGATTGCAGCTCAGTAAACAAAGATGGAGAAAGGACAAAGTGAGCACTAGGTGTGCTGTGACACAATATTGCAGAGGCAGTTTTTATGTTTCATCAGGAGATGATTGCAAAACTGCCGTTCTTTCCTTTCATCTGCCTCACTGTCTCTTAAACACTGGAAGATTAATATTTTGTAGTTTCTTGAAAATTTTTGTACATTCTTGTGTTACCATTATAAAATTCTGAAATTCCCAACCAAATTTTCAGTTTTCAGAATATGAAATCCAAGAACCTTTTGATTCACCTGAGCATTTTTTCAGAGCTAGGTTTCTTTGTTCTCAATTTGAATCAAGATATAAAGCCACCTTGTAATACATGTATATGTGAGTGTACTCTGGATCTGTGTTCATGTCTGCTTGTGTCTATATGTATACACAGAAAACATCTGAGTCCTTGTAACACAAAAATGGTGGTAAATAAGATAACACAGTTGCAAGCAAGCAGTAGGAAAAACCCTCTTATATTATGTATCTAGTTTCATAATCATAAATCCATGGAAAAAAACATGGAAACATTCAGTTGGAATAAACCTCGTAAGATCATCTGGTCCAGCTCTTCCTCTCCAAGCTTGAAAGTTAGCTGGAGCTTCAAAAATCAGATGAGGTTTGTCCAAGTTCAACTCTCTTAACACCATGTATTGGAATGCAAAAATAAACGAAGCAAAATTAAAGATGTCACCTAGACCATGCCCTTATGCTGAAGGAGCATTAGCTCTACCCCTTCAGATCTATGTTTCTCACAGGTTTTTGGAGAATGCACATTAAAAATATTTCTATTGCTTGTCCACATTTTTTTAATATTTTACTTTCCATACACTTAGAATGGAAAAAATGCTGTTACTCAAAATTTGGATTTGGAGCTGTAGTTTAGAGCTGTATCGTTTAGAGCTTTGTTGCCTTATTCTTTTCCTTCCTTAGTTCCAGGAATTCAAGCTTAAGAAAGCTAAGCTTGAATGTTATTCTTAAACAGATCATAGTTGTACTATTTTCAGTAGGGATCCAAAACCTGCCTCTGCAGGCTATTTACAAGTGCAGCTGAATATACTAAAATAACAGTAACTGGAAAATCCGGCTGCAGAAATACCAGAAATAAAGCTGTTCTCTAAACTCAGGAATTTTTTTTTCTGACTTAAATCATCTACATTTTCATTACAACGTGTAACAGTCACCAGAGCTGTCAGTTGGCCATTCACCCAAGAATTCCAAATAGAGCAGCTGAAAGACTAGAAGAGTTAAAATTACCTCTATGATTCTTCCTTCTTATTTATAACGGACAGAGATAATTTGATAGAATAGCCAGTTCACATCTTAGAGCATAAAAAGGGCTTAAATGGAGTCTGGTAAATGGTTTTCAGCTCTAAATCAAGCCCCTTTTTCTTTTAGATTCTAAACGAGAATAGTGGAGCCATTAGGAAAAAACAAACAAACAAACAAAAACAAAAAACCCTACTGTATATTCATTAAAATAAAATTAAAACCTGGGAAATTCTTAAAATTTACATGAAAAATAATATTTGGAAATAGAAGACTAAAAGCATATTAACAGCAAGAGGATTTTTATTGCATAACACTATGTTTAGCAGTCTGAAGAAAAATTTTGTGCTACTGTCTATTCAGCCAGTAAATAGAAGTGCTACAGCTGCATCTTATAGTGGCTTACAACAGGGGTAGTCTGTTAGTTTCATGCAAGCACCTGTTTTCTACATGCAGAAACCAAATCATTAAGGCCCTGTAAGTTTGCTGAGTCTTACAACATGAGTAGCAGAAGATGGATTTTGAAAAAGAAGTTAATTCAGTACGGTATGGAAATGCATCTCAAAAGACCAGAAAATAATTTCTCCCTTCACCTGCCAAAAGGTGTTACTAAATTACTAATCCAAATGGGTATTTTTTTCTGTATCAGTGAATTTTAACTTTTAAAACAAAAAATATTTTTGAAAAAAAAATCACCTAAAATTCATTTGTAGTTTTTATACAAAACCCTAAGTCTCTTATTGGACCTGTTTTAGGACTTTGCCAATATGTATTCCTCTTCATACCTTAAACTGATCTTAATCCTTCAACAATCCCTCAACAAAACTTTCCTTTTTTATTTATCAGTTGAATCCACAGATCTTAAGTGCTATGACTCCCAAGCATCTTCACATTCCTAAGGCCAAAAAAGGAGTAGAGTCTTTCTGCTCCACCACTGACATCCTTTTCCTTGCTGCATTATGTCATAACACCCTGTTTTACAGCTCAGCTCTGTCTTAGGACTGTGAAAATATATTTTATTCTAAGGGAAATTTCAGTAAAAGGCTAAGTAAGATAGCCCCCAAACTATGCTACATTCTCCAGCCTTTGCAGATTATGCAGAAACTTCTTCCAATTTTGTTTGAGAGTGAAAGAGGTGTGGAACTATCACAAATAAACATTATGTGTCTCACAAATGATCTAAAGTAACCAGCAGCACAAGGCCTTGCATTCTTCCCACTACCTTTCAGCACCAGAAGAGGATCTGCATCTTAATTCCTTGGCTTTCACATAAAGACTATTATGGAGCTTGTAGGTACCTCACCATCTACTCCCAACACATATAAACACACACAACTTGGAGAAATCCTCAAGTCAGCCTTACACTGCATATCAAGCAGCAAGCAGGAAGACTTTTCACAGTGTCTGTATCTTCTCAACGATTTCAAGCTCCATAGGTTTGAGTTTGAAAGTCATATTCTTTTCAGAGCTTTTTCAATGTTTTCTACCCTGTAGCTCACCCACTGAAGCTTTGTGCTGCGCTGTTACTCCCTCACCTGCTCTTTCCGTTCATTGCAGGTTGATCGTTTCTTAACACCTGGTTAAACAAGGGTCTGTCTACCAGTGAAAGTTGAATGCATTCACATTCCTGTAACCACAAAAAACAAGCCAAACTGCTTCCAAATGATACATGGACATTCTGTTTGGAGTTTTAAAGGAAAAACAGGTTATTAATGAAGCTTTCAGAAGAATCAGAAGCACGTTGAGCAGATGTCTGCTGCTTATATAAAGATTTACATGTAAAGCTGCTTTAAAATATTTGATTTGCCTTAAGTAGCTTTTAAAAATCCAGAAAGCATTTTTAAAATGTTCTTAGATTTCTAAGCAATAATGAAACATCAAAGAGAGTTTGGGTGCTTCATTGGGTTTCTTTGGAAACAAAAAAAAAGAGCTTAAAAAAAGGCAAAGAAAATTTCAAAGACTTTATTCTCCAGTTTTTGTCAACAAATTTAATGGAAATTAAAATAATTTCTGAAAGGTCTATTCATAAGAAACCAGGTGCTCACACTTTTTAAAATGTATATTTTTAATTATCATATGTATTACCATATTACATTTATTCATAAAATCACCGCACGATCAGAGAAATGAAAGCTGCTTAGCCCTTTGAAGAGTTTCAAGTAATAAGATATTTAATGAAAAAGCCAAGTATCAGCAGTCTGACATTCAGTGCAAACACATAGCAGACATATACTCTCCTCCAAGGCATATTTGAGTAAAAGGGACCCTAAAATATTACAGCAGTTCTTTGCAAGTTACATTAGTACAAAGTGAGGTAATATTTATTTTGGATATGCCACTCTAGAAACAAATGTTTTGTGATTTTCATGAAATGGTGATTTACCAGTAGCATGGTAACACCACACCACTGAAAGCAGGGGTGGCATTAGCTCAGACTTGCAAGTGTTATTAAAAGCTACACTTTTGTTCCTTAATCCTGTATTCAGGGAATACTGCAAGTTCTGATAATCAGTCTGCTATTTCCTCTGACTTTGTTGTTATAAATGTATTAACTTTTTCATAAAGCAATCTGTATTTGCAATTAATCAAGTGAGTTGTCTCTTTAAGATAGTAGCCTAGCAACTTCCCTGAAGCCAGGGGAAGTCCCAGTTGGTACTGCAGACCGACAAAGTTATTATCACAAGGCTAATCTAACTCGTCAGAGTGTTTTAAAGCATCTCTCTGATTAAAAATGAGGAGAAAAAAACCCCAAAAAAATGGTGAAAGCTCAAGAACAGTTACTACGAGTAGGTGAGTATTCTTTATGTAAATGTGAGCTAACAAATTTTTCAGGGGACAACCAATGTTTTTATTTGTCTAGAAATTACTACAAATTTGTTTCTCAAAATTTAATACCCATTTCCAAACAGGCCCAATGATGAAAAAGGTAGTTTTTTCTTCATATTGCTTTGTTTTCTTCATATTGTTTGGTTTCCTTTCCAAACGAACCACTTATTCAAGTGGAGCAAGAGCAGGATTTTGGAAACATCAAAAATATACTTTCTAGGTGAGATGAACTGAGTGTGAACCCACCTAAGCAGATTATGTTGAATTCATCTCAAGGTGTCTAGATTACCAATTCCTCGTCAGACTAAAGACCTGATGATTTTGATTTTGACTTAGCCTTTCACAGGTTCATGGCATAGAGTCTGGAAATACTGGGTTTCTGTGACTGCAAGGTTACTCAATACTTTTCCTCAATCTGAGCTGCCGACTTGGGTTTTGTCTAAAATGGCCACAAGGCCACCCTTGTATCAACCATAGATAGATATTTCAACAGGAGCAGAGGAAACCTCAGGGAAAGAACTTTATCACAATTTCATTTTTGCACACACATGGTGCACAGGCATATTATTTGTAATGTCTTCTGTCAAATCTAAACCAAAATTCTTTCTTTACCTTTTGTGCCACAGGAAATGTTGTATGGTAAAATAAGCAACAGTAAATATGCTTCTCTCTTCTGGGTAAACAGGTCCTGGTAACAGGCAATGGGCAACAACTTACAAGACAGGCCTCTCTGCCTGTGCCTTCTCTGAATGTGAGCCTAAAGCCTTTTGGCATGTTCAACAAGAAGGACACAATCTATATCTGTGCAGATAATTCAAAGGATCACAGTGCAAAAAAGTTTTTCTCATTGTTCTCTTTGCTTTCTCTGAGCATCTTACCATGATAAAAAGCCTCAAGCTCTGCAGGGCTAATTTCAAACTTTCAATTTCACTTCAGTTTGCAGGGACTAACCTGAAGATGAGTTCATCCCTCGTGTAACATCATTTTGTTGTTCCCCTGAATATTCAATTGAGAAGCAGCTGTAACTCCTTTTCCAAATCTTCTTGTATTCATTACCAGAGAAGCAGAACAGCTCTGATTCAAATTGCTGAAAGAATTTCATTTAAATCAATATATATTTCTTTGGGGCTTTCTGTATGGGATTGGGGATGAAGACTGTTGCAAGCAATAGTAACACTCTCCCAAAGACAGACCGACTGAATGTTGAGAGGCTTAGACCACTGGTTTGTATAATCACCTAAATTTACATAGTTAATATGAAGCTGAGTATGTTTTTCTTCTTTCAGTTCAACCTGATCATGAAATTGTCCTCCAACTACTCAACTCTTTCAACATACTCAGTTTCAAAGGCAGTAAGTGGCCAAGTGCTAACACTATTCTTGGAACCTGAAATTATTTTTTTAAAAAACTACTCCCTTTATTAACTTTTTGAAGGACTGCTTAAACTTTCAAATTTAATCCCAGTTGACCCATTTATGGATTAATATCATTGCTACATCTTGCTGCTTAACTCCCAGTATTTTCTCTCCACCTTCCAATGTGTTTTACTGCTAAAGACCAATGGACTCTTAACTGAGAAAAAAAATGAGATATTTTGTGTAATTTTTTTAATGTTTCTTCAGAAAATATGGATAAGACTCAGTGTTTGCACAGCAATCAGAGACAGTTGTCTCAAATTGCAAATAGTAAACAACTGGTACAGATCCTAAAGCATGAAGTTTTATAAGGGATAGATCAATAGAATGCAGTTGGAGTGGGAGTTATAAGAAGTGAGTTAAACTTAAGAGACAGAGACGGGTGACAGAAGATATTTGCCTACCTGCTGTCTAATGCAATTCACTTCTCAGCCTAGACCTAAAGAGTTCTACAGTCAAAAGTCTTGTCAGCAGATGTATTCAGATGTACGGGAAGTCAGCAGAGAACTGCACAGAAATGAGCATATATGATGTAGAAGAATCCATCCTATTCTGGCATATTTAGATTCCTATCTGTTTATATGCTATAGGAAAGGATAAAATTTATTCCATGGAATTTAACTAAATACTGAGAAAAGCATGGTCTACTGAGCACAGCCAAAAGAAAGGCGGACATTGGGACTTTAATACAAAGTTCTTGTATATCACCCTAGTCTGGGAATCTCAATGATACCTACTAGAAGGCTGCTGTGCTCCTGTGAGTAGCAGAAGTTAAATATGCTTCATGGGTATGAACAGGGAAGAATTTTGTTTCATCAGCTTTGAGCACCTGCCATCTAGCTGCACTGCATGAACTATTTGCAGTTTTGTTTTCTAAGGCAGGATATACAGTAGCTTTAAGAGAACAAAGGAACTCATCCCTGTGCTATGAATAGCACAGAACCTCTCACCTTTGAACTGAGTCATCAGGGACGCAAAACAGTTGCTTTCTATGCAAGCTGAGATATTCCAACACTTTCTGCACAGTTGCTCTGTTTAATGATAATTTTCTCCAGGAGACCAAGGGACTGTGTCCTATCTTGCTATCATCTGCTGTGACATGGGACACAAATTTTCTTATCTTTTTACATGAGGTGATAGGCTATCAGTTTCCAGATATACAACAGGTCCACTGCCCTGAGTCTGGAAATCCCAAACAAGTAAATAAAGTGAGTCAAGTCATCACTAGTCAGTATCACAAGAAATTAACTGTCTTTACCAAAGCTCCTAAGGGATTTCATCTGAACAATGCTTCTATAAGAAGATACTGCCCTTATAGGAACATAATCTTCATGACTTGGATATCTCCTTTCAGATGAGAATAGTAGAATATCACATACTGAAGAATAGCCCAAAATTGTAGGCTATGTGGCCATTTACCAATTTGAAAAGAAATATCAGCCTAATTTAGCTACTCTGTTTCCAAATTAATTAAAGAAACCAAAGTTTAAAAGAATGTTAGGAATGCTTGGTTGGCTGCGGCTTGCGATGCTACTCTAAGTCCGCCTATAGTCCACCTATAATATTTAGAAATAAAATTTTGATAATTAAGAATTCACAACTCTTTCAAGGACTAGCAGTGAGCCATAGCTCCTTGCCTGTAATTCCAGTTGTGAAATCACTAGTTTGGAAACAGATAATCTGTGATGTAGAAATACTGCTTTTCAGATTAAGTTTAAAAAGTCAGCTATTGTATGCTTTAACCCCCTATTCTAGAGACAATTAGAAGAGTTTCATCTGATGGAGGCTGACATTTTAGCACTTTGTGAGAACACCATGTTCTACAGATATACTTCTAAAAAGCTGTCTTACATTTTAAGTGCAGCGTTTAGAGCAAAACATGTTCTTTGGATTGTCAGGAGGGGAAATGTTCTAACCTAATGTATGGCAGGGCTAAAAAAGAATTCTTAAAGTCTACAGTATCTGGACTTTTATTATTTCTTCTTTTTTTTCCTTTTTTTTAAATTTCAGAACTAGACTACTGTTGAATCATAATGAAAATAAGCATACACTTGTGTTCTTGCATCTAGTGACTCAAGCAGTGATAACGGTTTTTTAATGGAGTGGATACTGGTATCGATTGCTCACTGCTTTAAAAGAAACTTGCTGGTTAATCAGATCTGCAAGTGTCTTTCTCATTATTTACATTGCTGAAGAGATTAAATATTAGGGAAAAAGACCAAGGTTTGCTTTGCCAGATAAATAAAAATCAATCTGTTGTCGTTAGCAAATGTGTTAAATGTAGCAAGGTAACAAATCCCGCAGCCCTCCAGAGGATTATTTTTCAAGACAGAATAGTCTTTAAAGGCAGTAAAGACATGGTAGTGAACATGGTACTATGTAGGAGGTATTGCTCACTCCCTCTTCTGGTTAATTCTTCTGTTAACCTCATTTCAAAATCTGATTTTTCATGTAATGTGTGATATTAATCTCCACAGGGGATGGACAATTAAACACAGCTGTTTCTTCTTTTAATCTTGTTTCCAATTCATAGCTTGAACATTTCTTATGCAAATTGTTTATGTTCATGACATTCAGGTTCTCCAACAGATCTGGAGACAGCTAATGAGGCTGGAAGTAGATCTTGATGAGTTTCTATAATGCAGAACACCTTCACCACATATTGTTTTGCAGCTGTACTTGCAAATTCCACATCCTTGAGTCTTTCCATCCCTCTGACTACTTGCAACACAAGGTGTATTACAGACAGCCAAGATTCTTGTCAAGCTCTTTTGCTAAGTTCCAACAGATGCGGTACCAAGTACTTTGTTCAGTAGTAATATCTGCATATTTGCATAAGGCTACAAATTACATGGAGTCGTAGATTAAGGAGCGTTGAACTTGATGTGAGGCAAAGTTACATTCAAAATTATTTTCAAGTTTAAGTCTACTTTCTCTAAAACTGCCCTACTAGTTATGCTGGAAATATTTTTCCTCTGAAAGTGTGTGTTCCCAGACTGGCAGGTCATGGTTTGTATGAGGGTATATTGTACTTCCTCACATAGTCGCATCTTTTTCTGCAGTAAGAGGTATACTTTGTGTAACAGTAGAACAGCTTCTTATCTCATTCAATTGCCTGGCAGACAATGCAAGTCAGAGAGCATACCTTATCAGTGTTATGTTTGTTTACTTCTGTGTGTCCATATACTGTATAAATCTCTAAGCCATTTGAATGAGATTAGAATGGAAGAATTGACAAAGTGACATGGGTGAAATGCAACTTACACTTTGATTGTGTGGGGAATAGGCTTCATTTTTAAGTATCTGAATAAACCAGATTGCTAACAGGAAAAAAAAGGTGCTTGTTCTGCATTTGTAAGCACAATTTATTTCCCAAACTGGAAGCAGAAAGAGGATTTACCTTTTTGTATCGGTAAAAATTAAGTCAAGATTGTAGGGCTACAGCACTGAGAAGGATGAATTGAGTTGTAGCAAGCAGCTTCGTGCCATGTGACAGAAGGACATTCAGTACCGTACCTTGTCATATCTCTTGGCATTCAGCTCTCCTTTCCTTGGGAAGCAGCTGGTCCTGATGTTTCTGGATGCATACCTTTAAGGACAGAAGGTCTTGAACAATCATTTTTAAATACTCTAAAACTGGAGCTGATTGAATGAACAGCTTTTGATTAAGTTTCTCTTAGGCATCTGTCTACTTATTCTAATTTCTGAATATTAATCCTTTTATCTTAAAAATTGACTAGCTAGGAATCTACCTATTATGCACATTATCATGGGACAACTGTGCAGATGAGCCTGCAGTACTGACAGCAAAGTCCCTCCAAGAGCTGCTTTTAACATATCAGACAAATTTCTTCTGTTAAAATGCAAGAGAAAAACAATTCATCAACAGTGGATATTTTGCTGAGATGTTGTGATTTACGAAAATATATTGCACCTGTCTAGAAGAAATTAAATACACTTTAATTTTATGAATTCAATTAAAAGGCTTCACAGTGTATCACTGGTTTTGCACTGTAATCCTTTGTATAAAAATAGGATGATAACACTGCAGTTCCTCCTGCAAGCTTTCTCTGATTCCTCACTTTCATTCTGGGCAGGACCTGGGTACTACTTGGCCTTTTCAAACAAGTGTTTACTGCCCCAGCCCTTTTAACAGTTTCTCATTAATATAGCTCTCATCACTTCCATCTTCCTGCAAGTCCTTTAGCTCTGCCTGGAGCTTTCACAGGTCACAGCAAAGGCAGGAGATATCCTGTTGCTTCTAGGTACTTCTGAATGAACTGATTTTCAAATTTATTGATATTACTTAGGATAAACACAATGTCTCACTCATTCCCCTTGTAGTGCTAGAGTAGTCAGTGGAAAATCCACCTAGTTCTGGTCATCTTCACAAAGTCACAAGTCAACAGCATTTCACAGAGTGCTGTTGTGACACCGAAGGCTAGCAGCATATTCACCTGCAATAATTAGTAAGAAAACAATCACCAACATTAAGGTATTATTTCTTTCAATTCAGCCCTCAGAAGATCACATCTGGAGCCTTGTATCTGGATTTGGACGTTGTCAGTGGAAATGTAATATCCGCTGACAGAAGAGACAAGAGCCCCAATGGAGAATCATTCCTATGATGGGAGTGCTGAAACTCACAGAAATACAGGGCCAAGGCAGACAAGTTCTGCTCAGCCTCATGAGGACACAATAGAAGGTGAATTATTGCTGCTGTGCAGAAAAAAGGAAGAAGCTTGGGGAAATTAAGGATTTAGCTTTGGTTTCCTGTTAGCAAGAACAATTGTTGCTGTAGTTTACCTTCATACATAAACACATTTTCTGACGCTCTATGTATGCTTCCAAGAAAAAGCACTGAAGAGTGACATTCTTCCTTCAAATAGTTAGTGGTAGAACTGTTAGTGGTGGAACTGGTAGAAGACACCAGCAAACAGTTGCAGGTTTTGAGGAAGTATGGCATTTACAAAGAATAAGGACTGCATAGAGCTTGTGTACACAGCATAGTAGAACGAGACAGAGAATGACAAATGGCTACGAAGTTCAGTGTCAGAGGCAGAGTTACTTCAGCCTGGGCAGCCCAGACTCATATCACAGCAGAGCTCAGCCTGTGCAGCTACAGTTTCTCAAATTAAAAATAATATTTCCTCGTAAAAGTTTTCTTGATCCATTGAGTATATTATTCATCTTCACATAATCTGCTACTGTATATTTCCACAGATAGATTTGCCAAAAGTTGTGCAACAGAAATACAGAACATCCATATGGCCCTATGTAAATTTTTAGAATGAAGATCAATACTATATTAAAAAGAAAAAAAAAAACAACAAAACCAACTACTATTGTATTGACATGAACCTGGAGTGATGCAACTGTTATTTTATTTTTAACCTGTTTGGAATTTGCGTCCTCAAAATTATGAAGAGAATTTTATTTATTTCCTTGATCTACCTCAAACCAGTGATCTTCGTAGCAGCAGGTAAGACATATTATATGATTGTAGCATAAAGGCATTTTCCTACAGAGCATCACTACGCATGGCTTCTCCAAACACGATTTGTAGGTTCAGATTCAAGGCTAGCAGCAAAGAATCTGGACACAATACAATAACCAAGGCTTTTCCTCATCCTTGGCAGCCTGTTGTGTTTCCCCTAAGCATTCTGTGAAATTCTGTGAAATGCTCATTGCAGGTGACACATTTTCCTACTCCCCAGATCCTTCTGGCACCTGCTACAACGACTCCTTTAGCATTCCTCAGGACTTCCCATAACACTTGGAAACTGAGCAAGTTACAGAAGGCATCATGCCTGCTTCTGCACCTTAACATTTTCTCACTAGAAAATGAAGATATTTCCCCCAGCCAGTTGTGTCATTTCTGAAATGCTGAGAAGAAGAGAAAATAGAGAGGTTCTAATACTCCTACTGTTCTGTTAAAAAACTGGAGGTAAAAAGAGAGAATAAAAAAATCACTTAATTTTCTAGATATACATGACATAAAATTTTTTTGTGAGTCATGTTCGGCGTGAAGGGGAAGGAGCAGAACGTGTTCTGTCCTGGACATGGGTCAGAGATTAAATGACTGGCTGTAAACAGCAATTTCTCCTACTAAATTCCAGTCTTCCTGAGTTGGGCTTCTCTGCATTTCGGTTTATTTCCTTTTTATTCACAGCATATTTCTGTTCTGCCTGTGGTTCAAGGATACAATCACTGCAGGTATACTGTAGCACAGTAATTGTTGGGTAGACAAGCTGATTTATAGACCAGATTTCCTTTTCTTTTCTCTCTGCTTGTAAGGTAATATAAAAAGGAAATAAAAATGGAGTCATAAAATAATTGATTAACTGACATATACTAGCAAATGAACTCCCAGTTCAAAAAGGCAGGGGAGCAGAACAGATGATTGTCACATCTAACAGTGACAAATGCCACTTAACGGTTATGAAATGAGGTTACTGCTTAGTGTTACTTTCACAGCAGACAAAGAATATGAGAATGCCAATGTGTTGCCTTCTTCTGGATGTGTTAATCCATTTCCTGCCTCTTTGCTGACGCTTTGTTTTGAGCTAATGGGCAAAAACTGATACTAAAGTTCTTATTTCATGGTGGTGGTGGTTTGGGTTTTTCTTAAACGTAGAAAGATCCCATTGATCATCTTCAGAGGTTCAGCACTCCAGGTGCCTCTGTCATAATTTCAGTGCTTGCATAGCAGGAAGTAAATGGCTTTGGAATCTGCATGCTGGATGGCTTTCATGTGGACTTACTCCACAGGACTATGTTTCATGGCACTGTCTGAGATTGTGGGCATAGAATGATATTTAAACCAAATTATGAATAATTAACAAATTCTCAGAAGAAATTGATCAGACCACTGGATTTTGGGATCAGCAACAGCTTCACCATCTGAGTCAAATTGTCATCTTCATTCCAAGTCTGAATTATTTCAGAAATCCAAAGACAGCAAACAGATGCTATATTTTTCTAACAGTCCTCCTTTATAACCACCTGGAATAGCCTGGCTATTGACAACATCCAATTCCAGTGGCCTTCCTTGTCTACTGTGCTGTCTTGAAGGGAACTTCAGCAATCATTTGTGTTTTGTGCAACAAACATAACTCCACCTTACACAAAGGGTACAATTCCCAGTTGCAGCTGCCTCTATGTAGAAACAAAACTCATCAATAAAACTACATGCTTACTCTAAAAGCAAAAGTGTGAAACAGAACAAGCTACAAGTAGCTTGGAAGAACTAAAATTATTTTTTCCTGTCTTGCAAACAAATATAACCATGATGATCTTAACTGATGGTACACAATCCTTAGATAGTTCACTGCAAAATACAAAATGCAAACCTATTGCTTACTTCAAATGAAACTGCTCATCATAGATGGGACAAACTGTCTTTCCTTAATACATCTGAACTCTACTACTGTTTCTGACAGTTCTCTCATTTTTTAGTTATTTAATCAAACCACAAAATGGACTTTATTAATATTACCATCCTGCAAAAAATTATACCATGCTTAGCTGCCCATTTTAGCCTAATCCAAATTAGAGCTGCCTGCTCAAACTGGTGAGTATATCATATGTCTCACAAATTTAACCTAATACTGTAAGCTGTTCCATATGGACACAGTATCTATCTGTAGTGAACAGACTGTAGGATCAGGACCCTTTCTGGGTTAAAAATCAGCTACAAATATTTAATATATTCTTCCAGTGTATAAACAATTTATTTTCAACAAAAATGGCTGTCTTCAAATAGTTGTTTCCTCTTTGCCTAAATAACTGTAAATGGACCAGTCAATGTCCACTTCCTACTTTCCTGTCTTTGGAAGTTGTGCAGAAGGATAATAGATTACTGCTATTACAATGAGATTATTATTATTGTTATTGTTATTGTTATTATTATTGTTTATTATTATTATTATTATTATTATTATTATTATTATTATTATTATTATTATTATTATGTGAATTAATATAACTATATAAGCAGCAATTTCTAAAGTTTATCAAGACAAGCAAAGTTTGAGAGAAATCACTACCTATATAGAAATATAACCCTATAAATATTTTTAAGTAACAAAACACATCGGTCTGAGAATCAGTGAAGTAAAAACATTATTTTTTAAGCACTGTAGGGTTTTTTGTTTTACTTTTGACCAATTCAAAAAGCTTATAAGAAGTCCGTTTCAATTTAAAATTGACATTTGTGCTCGCTCTGTATTCTCCATAACCATCTATGCACTTAGATTTCAGCATATACCAGGGTCATAGGTCAGTAATAAAATAAACGCTTTTAATAAAATAATTTTTTGAAATGTATACACATTTAGAGAGTTACTACAAATTTCTGTATAAAATTGCAGTAGAATTTGAATATTTTATTTTTTATGCACTGTTCTTCTGTTCAAACTCCATTCCTGAAATTCCAACCTTGAAAGCATGACTTGATATTTCTGACTTCTGATCTAGACTTTATTCTATTAAAAACTGGACAGAATCTTTTCTCTGTTTTTCCTAAGAATCAGTTAGCAATGTGATGTGTGTAATAGTTTCCAATCAAGATCCAAAATAATTTCTACTGATATGTTTTCATTAAGATCAGTAGGTGCAAAGGTATGTGGAGGTAGATATAGATAGATAGATACAGATATAGATGATAGACAGATATAGATATTTGAGGAACATATTTTCTGATGTCATTTTTTGCTATCACACCTTTCTTCCAGTTTCTAATTTTAGTAACTGCTACAGAGAATATTCACTAGGATATCTTAATGTTTTCAATACAGAACACTGAGGCCAATTTCAAAACTCATCTAGATCCTTAAGATGTAAAATGTCAATAGCCAGAGATAAGAGTTGACTTCTGGCCAACCTGCTCTGCAAACAGCATAGATTAGATGCAGATCAATGTAAAATAAATGTCTCCTTGTCCTAAAACGTAGTCAGTGCCCTCCCTGTTCACAAACCAAGGCCTTCTGTGAGTGTCTTGATCTCACTTGTTTCACTTTGGTCCTAATGAGAAAGTGAAATGTGTATGATACTACTCCAATTTTCATCATTTTTTCTCCTTCATGATATTTCAGGTCTAAGTGCATGACAAGGAATTATGAAATAGAATTTCAAGGTTTCTTAAAGCAGTCCCCTTCAAAGTCTGGCCATCAGTTAATGGCTGGCAGCTCGATCAATAAGAGATTGCATCAAGAACCTATTTCCTACAGGAGGTCACTAGAAATGTCTGCTCTGAATGGCTAACTAAAAACTTCTACTTATCTCATTACGTGCAGAAACACACTAACTATGGTTTTATATCTTCTCTTGACTGGTGGAGTGACGATCAAAACACTAATTGTACAGGCTCAGAACTGCCAGCAGCACCTTATTTCTCCCTTACACGTGCACACTTTTTTTTGTTTTTGCTTTCTGCCACAAAAGAGACAGCATAGTGGCTTTTAAAGTTAGCATTTCATCTTCAGGTGATCTCTGTCAGTTCATACACATACTGGGCTAGTCAGGATTTAGCTAATGTAAAAAGGGCCTGATCCAGCTCTCCCAAAAAAATCAATATGAGACTCACTGATCTCAGTTGAAGCTAGATCAAGCCTCATATACACTGGGGGAGATATTTTCTGAAGCATAAAACGATAGTGAGACATAAAAGCCCCAATTCCTATCCATTACCTAGAAAACCTCTTCTAATACTTCTTTTCCCAATGTGAAATAAAAATATAGACCAGGAAATGTAAAAAACCTGTTACATCCCTGGACATTGAAAATTGCCAGCTTGTTTTTCATCTTGACCTGAAGTTGCTATAAAAGTACTTTGAAAATTTTTACTGTCCCATTTAAGCTATCTCAGACTTTTCTTTTAATAGATATGGCAGAAAAGACAAATTAGACCTAAAGCAAAAAAAAAATATGTGAGAGGCATTTTTTAAGACCTACCAAAGCAATATACTTTACTTGTGTACCATCTTTTCCCAGCAGGCTCTCGCCAAATGTGCACAGGTTTTATTTGTATATAGGTTGAGTAGATTGAGTTATTGAAAAAAAAAAAAAAGAGAAAAACTCTATTTCTAATTATAATAAAATCACTTTTTCACCCTTTTTTGATAGTTTCCACACCTCTAATTACTGTTTGGCATTATAGTAAGAGTGAAAATGCATCTTTGCCCTCAATGGATTGTGACACTGTAGCTTAATAATAAAAGGCAAGCTTTTTTTCTTAACAGCTAAAGATCTGGGTCTTTGTTTTGGAAGGTCATTTGTCTTCTATACCTTAAAAAGAAAAGAGGATAATCTCAGTTTGTTTAATTATGTTTACTGCTTCATCTTGCCTCTAAGCAAATATTTGTTACAAAGCAGATATAGGCATTCATTGTGCCATCAAGCACCATACTTTTGAACCATAGAATTATTAATCTGCAAAAAGTGAGCTTTCAAAGATATTTGTTCTTCAATTACATGCTTAGGGAAAAAATCCACCAGATCAAATACGCTTATTCTATGGCCCCATAATGATCTCCTAATAATTTTCTGTTTTTTGGAGAAATCTACATGTTTAAAAAATTCAGAAATTTAGTTGTTGATGTACATTCGTAATGACTCTTAGGAATGTTCAGTGTTCCAGTGGGTTTAGAGGACAAGAAACAATCCAGCAGTATTGTAATTCTTACGAAACAATGGAGATGTCCATTGGCTATTGAGTCTAGAGATGATAAAGGGATGATAACAATTTCAAAACTTCAAGGCCATCTCTAGTAGGATTTAAGGGCTTAATCTTTAGTAGGGTTCATCTTGCTGAACTGTAGACATTTACCATATAGATGTCTGCATCTCAATTCCTTTAAGTCTCTGCAGACAAATAATCAGTTCTCAGTATAATTAATATTGTACTCTTGTGAGCATCTAAAGCAGGTCAAATGAACTGTGCTTTACAAGTGGCTATTCCTCTTGGCTAACAGTAGTTTAGCTACTGCCATACACATAAATGACTTATTAAAAATACCTAGGGATCTGAAAAAGGATCAGATCTGTGACCCTCAAGATGTAATTTAAAAGGTGAACTTTTGGCCAGCTACGTATTTTAGACTCTTCCAAGTTCCTTCTCAGGGAGGGTGAAAACAATAGGAACGGTTTTAAACTCCTTACCACTACAGGAACAATCTTGAGAGCTGCTGTGCAGCAATAGGACCCCTGTTCCCTTGGAATACTATTTTGTTTAGAAGGTTTTCCTGAAGCTCAACAACGGCAATTTTTCTGTCTAAGAACTAAACCTTTTCTGCACTGTGTCCATAGAGGCTAAAGATTTGGAATAACTTTGGAATGGCTAAATCTTTTATACTTATGAACACACTAGCACAATGCAAGTTGTCCTTTTAGAAAAACAGGCAATATGGAATAAACAGTTTCTCTACACAGCACTTACACTGATAGCATGCATTCATATGTAGTATTCAAATGGAACATTCTCAAATCTTTTGATTTATTAAACATTTCTGTCACATCATTAAACATTTTTATGTCCAATCTTGAAGCAACATGACATAATCAAGACTATATATATATATATATATATATATATACACAAATACTGTAAGCACAAGTTATTTATCAGAATGGATTGTATACATGGGAATATTATTAAGGCTGCCTCAGATTATCCAGCCACACATCTTACTTTCAAAACCATAACTCCAAAGAAAACTCCAGTGAAAGTTTTTTGTCTCTACATTTTCATTCAGTATTCAGAAATGACAGAAAAAATCTTGACTCCAGGAGAGAAATCAATGTTTTGCAATTGTTATCTATGGCAATAGCATTTTGCCTAATATATCTGTATTTCAGTAGCATACCAAGCATATATACCTTTTGCTAGGTTGGAAAGGAAGTGCCATTGTTTGTGGTCTTTTTCTTTCTCTCTCATGTCTTTTACTCATATTCTTCCTATTTAAGAAAACACTTAAAAGTAAAGTAACTATTTATTTCCACTTTCTTTCTCTGATAATCTTTTATGTCATAATGCATGAGGAACATATACTTAAATATTGTTCCCTTATGAGCACTTGAGGAAAAACATCTGAGAATTAGTTTGTTGAAATAAAATTGTTTTGGAGGAATGTCTAGTTTTGTACTTCATAAATATAAGTTAAAAAAAAAGATTCTTAGTCTATTCTAAGTCAAAACTTTTTTTATTTAATTTGTGAATATTTATTGTTATAATATGTAGGCACCTATCTTTCTGCATGTAAACAGTAAATGTAGTAACAGTAAACAGTAACAGTAAATATATATGAAAATATAGGTTGTAGGTAAACAGACAGCTGAGGGAGATCTGAGTTTTAAACAACTTGCCCAACACCTAGAATCAAAACACAAATCTCCAAAGTCCTAGTACGCAGCTTTAATTTCCTTCCTTAAAAAAAAAAAAAAAGCCACAAAACAGAACTCCCAAACAAACCAGGGAATGACCATCAAACAAAAACTCCAACTAAAAGAAAACAAAAAATACCCAGAAGAATGTGAATTTACATGACACCTGATTGTCTGATAGATAGGGCATAGACTTACAATTAGCAAAAAGTTAAGTACTGTTTTGACAACCGACTGTTTTAATAATTTTTTTACTAAATTGTAGTCATTAAATAATAATTAAATTATTAATTTAATAATTAATATGGCCTTGAGAGGATATTTCTGAGCATGAGTCAGGTGTCAAGTGAAAAGGGGAGATTTCCTCCTTTAGTGTTTGACTAGTCAGTCTAGTGAAAAGCTTGTGAGAGCTGAGATCCTGGTGCCTCACCAGTTTCCTCCTTTTCAACTCACTCAGCATTTGCTTACAGTTGTAGATTGCGCCCATGGAGAATCATTGTGGAATAGGTTTTTGGGCATGTTCATTGCATTTCATCCAGGGAGTAGCATCTAGTCCTGTAACTTCCATGCTGTTATAACTTCCATTAGTATGTGAATATAACTTCCCAGTTTCCTCTTTATCTCCGGCCATCTTTCCACTGTCAGGGTACAGGATATCTTCAGGTACAGCAATCTCTTGCTAGGCAGCTATGATTGAATCAGTTTCCCTTAGTAGCAGGGAGTCATAAAACAAAGAGCAAGATCATAGCTGAGGCCGTGAAAGTAAAAGAACAGGACAATGCCCAGGAGTTAGAAGCATGGATGCAAAATGATGAAGTACAGGTTACTGAGGCAATGCAGCAGCGTCCTGAAAAGGACTGGCTTTAGCTGATAACAAAGTGTAAATCTAACATGAAATATCTCATATGGTGGAAAGACAAAGGAGATAGGAGCAAGATAAGGAAATCCCTGCAAGAATGAGAACGAAAAGAGGAGTTGTGCCACATTGACACACCTGGACCTTCCTCAGACCTGCCGTCTGTTCAGCTCCACGTCTCACTCACAGTGAATCCCTCTTCCCCTTCAGTGGACAAAGGGCACTGCTTTCATTTACTTGCTATACACTAAAGGTAGCTATGGCAAGTTAGCAACTTGCAGCAATTCCTTCTTCAGATAAGCTGTAAATTAGTGGGATAAAAGTAAATCCTTCAGTCTATGGCAGAAAGTAATAAGGAAAAGATGTTTTAAGTCCAAGGGACTCTTTTGAAAAACTACCATGCATTCTAAGAGCTCTCGTGTGTTCATTGACCTAACTTCTCCCTGTATCAGTGTTAATATAACACATTCAACAAAGTGATATCATTCTGCTTCACTAATGAAGCTATGACTGTGTGAACTCTGTTGTATAGGAATAGCAGTAATTCTGAGTAACATTTTTCAGGCAGCTATTCCATTCGGTATTTAAATTAAAGGAGGAATTCAGTGATTATGGTGCAGATGTAACAAAATGCACTTCATTTTACTCTCAATCAACCCTTAATTAACAGAGGATACAGAAGATAGGAAATAATTGAACTTATTACTTTGCTTTTCTATTTTTCATTAATGTCATCGTAACAATTCTATTAATGGGACAATTAAATTTTTTACTTTAAAAAATATCAAATATGCTGGTAAAATTCAAGCATAAAGTCTATTCATTGCTGTATTAAAGATATTGTGGAGCAACAGAACTATAATATGTTTTTCTGAGTTAATTCAGAAAAGCCTTCAAAACCAGTCCAAAATTCAGCCAGCAGAGAGCTTACGTCCTGCATCTGTGAATGACACTTACGAACTTTGCTCTGTGAAAAGTCTGCTACCTGCCTGGGCTCTGTATCTTGTGAAAATAGAACTTTTCTTTTGTTAAAACAAGTTCTGGAAGTGAGGAAGGATCAAATCACAGCTGAGGAAATATGGATTTTGCACTGTACTATAACACATCAAACTGTACAGTTCTGATCTGCCTTTCAGGACAGATATCTTCTGGATAACTAGCATGGAGTCACAGCTTCTGAAAATGACACATTTTTCAAACTGAGTATGAACAGATACAATCACACTGACTTCTGAACATTGGTTCTCCCCTTATATTATTAGACGTTCTTTTTTTTGGAACAGACAGTTTTTGACAATAGGAAGCTGCTACTCTTGACTTTAGGATCACTGATTTACCACAATTAAATTAACATTTTACTCAATGTCTCAGTACAATAACAAGTTCCCAATAAAAATATCTTCCAACACATAGTGTAGACAAGAGCTCTGAGCACAATTTTCTTTTTCATACCAGAGGTTTATATAATTATCAGCTTTAGCTTTAATTGGATTTAACTAATTGGTAAACAGGATTTTTATTCATTAGTTTTATACATGTATCTGTTCCTCATTTAAGGTTTAATTTAAATTCAATAGAAGCAACTGGATGGCTGAGATATGTAAAAAAGAAAAAAGCAGTGAAAAACCTTGATGAGGCACAACAATTTCTTCACTTTGCTATTCTTAAAGATGCCTATTATTAAATCTGATCACTTTTTACATACATATATAATAATATTATATAAAATGCACATTTCTAAGAGGTCGTCCTATGGATTTTGGCATCAACATGAAGAGAAATGCAAAAGCCCTTAAGTTTCATTTTTATAAAATTTGACTTATATTCCATACAAATCTGAGAAAGGAAACACAAATTTTAGAATGTATTTATGTTTTAAAAATGAAAATGTAAAAAAATATATTGTTTATTGGTATAAACTAGTTCCGTGGTTTTGCAAAAGACTGTGGAAGAGTGTTTAAATATGGTAGCAACTTAAAAGAATAATTATTACTATGAATAAATGACTATTCACAAAGTGTCAGTTAATTTCTCCAGAAGTACTGCTATTAGAGATATGGGATATTGAACCGTGAACTGAGCCCACAAATTTCCATAAAACCCACAGATAATGCTGCAGTGCTTTGGTATTAATTTAACAGGCTTTTCAGGTTTGTCTTTATTGTATTTATAAAGAGGGGTAGTGGAAAATAAAGGACGAAAGCATAGGTGACACACTCTCTTTTATATATTCTAAGACCTTCCTATGTATTTTACAAGATTCTGGCTGTAATCACAGATGTTCTGATTGTACCCCTCTCAGTGCCTTTTGTTAAAGCACACATGCTTTAGCAGAAAATATCTTTTTCTGTAATGGATTAACAGCAACATAAAATGTCCAGTCTTTCCCACTTGTCATTTTCCTGCAATAATACAGTACAAAGAAATATTCCCCTTACAATAAATCTGTCTATAAGTGAACATGTTAAGAGTAGATCCTGATTCCATTCTACCATGTGCGCCTATGTATGATGACAAGAAACCTCATGGCCACAACAAAATGCTGGCAATTGCAACACATAGAGATACGCATAAAAATATGGAAAGACAAGGTAGAAAAGGAAGGAAAATGCACACATGAGTGTAAGATAAAAGGTTGGCCTAAAGTGTCTAAATTAAAGACAGGAGAGATACAACACATGTAAAGAAGGAAAATTAATACAAACTGATAGAGACATTAAAGAAAACCACAGAAAAACAGAAACACCAAAAAAACCTTGAAGACTATATTTTTAAAAATCCATCCAATCATTTTAGGAAACATGTAGAAAATTTTCACTGCTGTCCAATAAAAATGAACACATTTTTCATTTGAAAGATGTCCTAATTTTTCTGTTCAGTCATATGTTCTCTGTTACAAGTGTCTCCTGCAACTGAAGGGCTGGGAAAGGAAACAGGAGATTGCCTACTGTAAGTTTTACTGTCTCTTAATTGTTGTCTTTGGGCAATGATATTGGCTATATGTTAGCTATAACTCAAAAAGTTTCTAAATGCTTCCCATAGTAACGAGAAACCTTTTAGACACCTACCAAGTCAATTTTACTGGAATATCAAGGGTATGAGAGAAAGGCTAGCACAAATGAACCTCAGATATTCCATCTCCTGTTTTTTTAGGGCTCCATAACTAACTTGTCCTTCAGTCAATTGTTCCTAATCCTGAAGTACATAGAAATTCATTCTTAGTGTTTTCTGATGGACTTCCTTGTTAAACACCACTTAATCCCTGTAAAACTCTTATGAATAATTAGGCTTCTATTCTCAAGATTTTTGCTGATGATGTCTTAGATTCTGCTTGAACCCAGGTGTCTTCATCTTCACGTAGTTATTTTAAAAATGTTTCCAATTGCATATATTTTTAGCATTTCTTTGGCTTTCCCTGTTTTGACATGATAGTGTTCTCTGCAGAACAGACCTTTCAGGCAAGATACTTTAATATGGTCAAGACAGCGATAATATTCATCTTTATCACTTGAAAGTTAAGTAAAATGAAAATTCTGTGAGCTCATGTCATGTTCTCTTCTCGTGCAAGTCCATTGACAGTCATTTCGCTACCCAGGAATCCCTGCTATAAGTAGCTGTTGGAACTGTGGTTTAAATAGGAAGGGACACATTCTGCTTAACTGTTACACTAGTTTAAATCCCAAGTAATTCCACTGAAGTCACTGGATTTGCTCTGGATTTAATCCATCCTAACCGAAAGTAGAATTTGGCCCTTTGATTCTGCTGCAACTCAATTGTTGGGAGATTTACTGTACGGGGTGTGCTCTGTCCAGCTAACACGCTGCAGCATAGCTGTTGATCTCCTTACCAGCAGAGTAAGAGCTTTATAGCTGAAGCTTCTGAGTAAAAATAAATTGCAGAAAATTCCCAGCTCAGCTCTAATATCAATTTTCAGGAAGCAAAAATACAGCATTCCACCAAGCTAGACCAGTTGAAATGGAGGTAGTCTAGTGCACGATGCTTTATAATATACTGACTACTCTGTCTGCAATGCTCTAAGTGGATAGCATGACGATTTGCTAGCAAACCTAAAAATTACTTTTTTAATGGCAAAATGGGTAGAAAATCCAAACACTGTTGGGCGCTTCACAGCAGCAATTCACCATCAGAACTGACAGCCAGCAGCCATTCTCATTGACTTCCACAGGTTTTCATGGAACAAGAACTTGAGGGGGGATGAGAGGAGAAAATACTTACATAATTTTCTATTTTAAAAATGTATTAAATGTTGACAAATTACTTGACAGGCTTTATGAGTGAGTAAATAGTGATACAAATGGGGATCTTATATGAAAAATAGAGCAGGACAGTATAAAATATTAAAACAGTAGGAAAGCTTGATAATCACGACAACAACAAAAAGATTGGTGAAAATCCATAAAGAAAAGGAATTAACATAGTCTGGGATTAAATTTTCTCCAGTCTAAACTGTTTTCATCAAGTTAGCATATGTATACCAGTCTTCAAACATAGAAAATGGGGATTTATTTCAATTATACAATTTTCTTTGTACAATATTAAAATATTCTAATCAGCAGAAAAGAAAATTCCATGGAAAATATTAAATATACTCTTGACTTTTCTTAATAAAAGCCACAGGAATTCACACAGGATTCAGGAGACAACTGGGAAAGGTCTACTATTATGTTAAAATAGAAACAAGCATGTATCACATCTACTTTTTCCAAACTCATATTTTGGATGTGGATCCTAAAAGAAAAAAAGACAGAAAATCTGTAGTGATTTGTAAAATTTTGGAATCTAAATGTGTGTGTATATGTGTATACCTATGCACACATATATATGTATATGCATACTCAATCTCCAGCCACTATTTTGTATTTACTATTATGAAAAATCTCCACTTTGCTCCCTCAGCACTATTTATGCTCTTTAAAACCCTAACTCTGTTCTGAAGCCGTTTCATGTTTGTTTTCAAAGACTTCTTGTAAGATATTGGTGGGTTGTGGGGATATTTTTGACAGTAAAAATAAGAAACTACCTTTCCATTTGGGTTAGAACTGAGATGAAATGAGGAATGGCTGCCACCAAGCAGAAAATTTTCTCACTTTATGTGTGCCAGTTAATTACGACACTTCAGAGGCGCTTCTGAAAGGATAAGGCAAGCTGCATAAATTTAGCTGTAATCCAGGCAGGCAAAACTAATTTGCAGGGGATGGCCTTATCTAGCTGCTGCAGCTTTCTCAGAAAATTAACCTTGGATATTTGGGCCCAATTCAGAAAGTGTTTGATTTTTTTCCCTTTCCTGCTCTGCATAAGAGAATTTTAAATTCAATACAATACCTGACTTCTAAGAGGCACTGTGAATGCTGTAGGCAGTTCAGAGTTATTACTGACAAGCAAAAAAATATATTTATACATGTACATATATATGATTGTCCTTCAGGCCCATTATCCTGCCTTCTTGCCTGTGCATCAGAGGGTTTATCACCATATATATGGGTGGGGGGGTCTTTGGATTAACAGAAGATGCAGCTCATTTTAATGTACTTAGAAAAATTCATCAAAGTTCATTGCAGAATAAGTCATGCATACTGACTTGTTCATTCCAGTGGAAATGAAGAAATCCCCATAAAAAATAGAAGTTTAATGAAGTGTTTGAGCAGCGTCTTGCTTGTCATTCCAATTACCAATGATTTAGAATTTTTTTCTTGATGCACCACTATTAATTGCTCTTACTCAGCACAATCAAAAGTTTACCTTAGATTTCACAAGCTTCACTAATTCATGGATGAAAGATTTAGTTAATAAATACTGCCAAATCCACCTTAAAATCTTCAAGTATAATACGAAATGTTAACAATAAGAGGTGTTGCTGACTCCTTAGCATTTTGCAACTTACTTCATTAAGACTGCTTTTCATCTTACCTAACAGAACTGAGTTCACAACCTGACCCCCACTCTGCCCAGGCAATATTCACTGTAGGAAAGCATGAAAGCATAACCCACATAACATTTTGCTTCTATAATTTAACTGATTTAAAGCCACTGGATGTTTTGGGGACAAAAAAATTATGGTATTTGTTTGGTCAAATCTGATCATCCAAAAAATATGCCTAAGTTTATTTGGAAAACAGTTATTTCAGTATTTTTAGGCAGTTGAATCTTGCTTTCTCTATTTTCAGAGAGATGGATACCTCTTTTACAGACACTCACTCCCATCTAAGCTTGATGACTAAAAATAGGACAACAGAAGGGTAATAAATACCTTTTAGGTTACTTCACTGCCTTCTGTCTTCAGTGACAAGTCTTGCAAATTCAAGACAGCCAAATTCATACTGAGCTAACCAGCTAGTTAAAGCCCATTAACTCTTCTGATGTTCAGCAGTACATTAATCATGACAATATCTTTTAAATACATGCTCGCTTGTCACTCTGCTTTGATTAGGCCCTTGAAAATACAGCTAGCTTTCAAAAGGATCTACAGATGTTATGCATAGAATTCTGAATATTTCTATCCAACGTAGAAAATTGCATGGCAATGCAATCTTCATACTTGCTCTGAATTTTGCCAGGTTTTAACAACCAAGGGATATTTATGAGCAGTGAAACACAGGGTAATTTAGCACTGTCCTTCTCATCCAGCTTCAGTATGCCCCAAGATACCTTTTATTCTTGCATCATGTCAGTACAATTTTATGCTAATGTCAAGATAATGAGTAGCTGTCAATTGATCTTGATTTTGGCCTTTGAATCAATAGTAAGACATTATGCAAATATAAAAGACAACATAAGCAGTGTATAAGAAAAGATTTTTTCCTTTCATTATTTTAATTATCACTATAATTATTATTTTTATTACAATCTAAATATTACCACTACAAAAATTTGCAATGTGCTAGCTACTACTCACTCAGTAGAAAAGTCCAATACAGCTTGTATTGAAAGAGATATACATTACATGAAAGACAGAAGGGGGACAGTTAAATGTACAGGTAAATACAGATCTTTTCTTAGGGAGTAGAAAGATGTTCAAATCTAAATGTTCACTCTTCATGAACAAGTAAAAATGAAAAGTGATAAAGCTGAGGTATGAAAAAATGCTACAAAAAACTATCAACAACAAACATAAAATGAAAATTGACCAAGGCATCTGACAATCAAAGCACAGCCAACTTCCTCCTTCAAAGAGACTTTTTACAATTGTATTCTTAATGCAGATCTTAAATTGCTTCAATTTCTGAAAGTATTCCTCCTCTCTGAAGTTTTATATTATGTTAGTCAATACATCTCTTGAATGTACAGATATTTCACTCAGGGAAAATAAAAATCAGGGCCAAGCTACAAGAGATAGAAAAATATTGAAATATTGATCTTCAGAATTTTGTCGCTTCAGTCTTTATCAGATGCTCAGTCAGACACCTTAATTTGCCAGGGTTTTTTTTTTTTTTTTTTTATTGGACACACAAAAACTGGAGCCAGGTATTCGGTTAAGTGTAAATATTATTATTAACATACAATGAAATGGCGTGGCTGGTTCATCACACATGCCTTAAAGTGTCAAGAGCATTATCAGTGATTTCTCATATTTTACCCCTTTCTTTTGTAATGAGTAGTCAGGGTTTGTAAAAATGTTTTTAATATATAGTGTGGTGACTATTATGTATAGGAGCCCTAGGTAGGTATTTCCAGATTTCTAGACTTTTGCAGAAGTTAAAATCAGAACCTACACAAATGTCTGTATGCAGCACTAATTTACATGAGCTTTCATTATGTGGAAATTCCTATTCTACATTGCCTTGAAAAATTGTCTCATGTTGCTAAATATTACACTTAAAATTCAGTTAAATACTGCCATGCACCTCCTAAGTTACATATATAGTCTTACAAAACAGTCAAAGGAAAGAAAGAAGCATCTCCACTCATGTGTACTCACTGAGATATAGATTTGATAGCAGGCTTATTGCATGATTTGTATTTTCTTTCACCACTAAGAAAAAAACTCAATTATAAATTTATCCTTTAAATAACTGAAATCAATATTGTATCCATTATATTGTGTTATGCTGAATCATAGCCTAAATACTCTTTGCATTTTGTTATGTGTCAGTATCTGAAGTGTTATTTATTTTTCTGTTAGTTGAGAAAAGATCAGGGATAGAATCACTAAGAGCCTTTGTAATGATCAATACTCAGGAAACTGAACCCCAGATGAAAGAATTCTAACATGTATTTTGAATATTTACCTGATCTAGCACGATCATAACTGATTATGGGCCTTCATGAGAGTCCTCAAGACAGGACACAATAACACCATAGAGATCCAGTGAACTGGACTAGCATTAACATTAGTCACTACCACAAAAGGGTCCAGCTGTGCTGATGAAAAATGCATGTTAGAGTCTGGAATCACCAACATAGCATTTATCATTCTCTGTGTGAGGAGAGGAACTACAAAACCACATGTTTATGAATCTCTAAACACATGTTGGCATGTCATTTGGCAAATAAAAAATATTGTTTAAAACACAGCGAAGGGTACTTAATATGAGGAAAATTTGTCTTAGTGGTCACTGCACAGAGAACCTTAGGCTTGGATATTTCCATCTTTGGGAGATTTTCACACTCTTGGAGTTGTAGAAAGAAGATTTTAATTCCAATATTCCTTGCATTGTTTATACACACTCACGCAAAAATCTAGGTGAAATGAGAATCTTTATAAATGGCTCCTATTTAATACATTCAGGGCCTGTCCAATGATCTGAAAGGCAGAAATGTTATTAAATTAAAAAAATAGAAAACCCTATTCAGGATCAAAGAGGAACTTCAGCAACATAACAATGGAAATGGGTTAATGGTTGACAGACAAGTTCATAAAAAGACTCCTCATGGAGAGGAGAAACCCTACATCATAGGTCTGAGGACCTGCTACTTGCTCATTCAGGTCAGGGCAGAGATAGAGAATATAAGAATCTGTTCAAATGGCCAGAGTTAAAACATCAGAGTCAAAAAGGAAAATGTGATCAGCTGTGTTAGAATAAAAAGAGTAGTAGCTGAAGGTATAGATAGAGAACAGTCTATCAGACTTGGCAACATAGGTAAATTAAATTTGATGTAAGACATCATTACAAATAACTCAAGATGCTTTTCCAGGAAGAAGTCACACAGAGACAAACATTACAAAACAGTTTGGAAATTAAGGACTGATTCTCAGAAAAATCAAGAGTCTACAACTACAGCTTGTGCAAATTATTTTTATTGTACTGTTTGCATGTACTTTTTTTTTTTTTAATTCAGTTATGCAACTTTCCTATCTGTGCATCTTGGTCACGTGGATTTGTCACAAGATAAAGAGGATGTGAATTTGCGTCTTGCACATATTGAACCAATAAACTAGCAAATAACAATTGATTTTCATTCTTCATCTCTAAATTTTTTTGTCTAATGGAAAAGAGAAAAAAATACTGAATATATTTTCTTCTTCACTCAAACTTTCTTTCTTCCATTTCTTTTTCCACATTGCATTATTGAGAGCTGCCAATAGCATATTAATTTCCTGAATAAATAATCCATCAGTGTTTCTAAGAAAGAATATGAAAAACCATATTATTTTTCACTCCAATAATTACAAATCTACCCATCTTTTCCAATTATTTTCCTTTCAGATTAGGTTTATTCTATCTTCCAGTAAATCCTTCACACTCGCAGTTAGAATTCATTCTTTTCTATCATTCAGACTAGTCTGTGGTAAAGGCGGTTTTGCTCATGAAATGTCAAAACACCAAAAGGTTACATTTTAATTTAGCCCAAGGTAGAATATTGTAGTTTAGAGCCAGTGACCCATTGCTAAATTCAATTTCCCAACTGTTTAATTAATTTATGTATACAATTTAATGATATTTAATTTGATATGCATGTTCAAGATATAGTGTACATTTCTAAATCTTTAATTACTAAAAATTACTAAAACCATCTTTTTATTCTATGGAGTTATCCTGTATTTTCTTAATTTTATCATTTTATCCATTATATTGTGTTTCCCAGAAGACTTAAATAAATACACCATAGTTTCTAAGAAAAACTAGGAAAGATAATAACCTTTTTTTTTTTTTTTTGACAGGGAAAAGGGACAAGGAGAATGGGGTTTTCTTTGGGTTGATATATTGCATTTTGTGGTGGTAAAAAAGAATCATCAGGATGTTGGGAAAACAGCAGAAAGCAATCTGTGTGTTCATTGCATTAGGCAGAAAGGCATTCCAAGGATAAAAGTTTTATCTATTATGTCTCATGAAGAGCTTTGTTCTCTGCTCTAGGACTGTGAAGAAAAAACCATGTTTTTCTATGGGATTAATCACAAGTAAAATAGTAAATAGTTTGCACCAATCTGTATGTTAGAAAATAAAATTACATGAAGTTGTAAAAATGACAAAAGAATCACAAATGGTCTGGTTTTATGGGTAAACAATGTTTGCTACATCCTCGGAGTTCCATGAAGTATACTTTGATGGAATAAAGGCTCTTTCCAGATTCATGACTCTCATGTTGGGCAGGCACAGTAGACAGTCTGTACAGAAGAATTTACTTTTTGAGTAGATACAGAGCCCAGTGGAAGGAACAAACAAATCATGTTTCACCCTCTGACTATAGTGAGAGGAAAGATCTAACACTTTACTAGATACTGCTTTCCCTTTTCCAGAAAAGGAGGTTAACACTCCAAGGGAGCAACCTGTAATTATGGATTATAATTCTGGATATATGATCAAGAATCAGAAATTTTGAAAGAGGGAAATCCTGAATGACTTTGACTGGTTCAGCTAGGGAAGTAAGATTGCAGGCAGCAACAGAGTCAAATTCCAAACACAGAGCACAGGCTATTTAAAGCTAACCCAGGACCTCACGACACTTCAATAGTCATCAAGAACACATTTCATCCAGAAGCCCTCTTGTGAGAGGCTCTACAAGCCACAGAATCTTGGCCAAGTTCTACACTAAAAACAGTGCCTGAAAACTTTAATTGCAAAGTCAATGTACCACATTATTCTTCGCTCATTGGTCAGCCCAGGGTATCTACATTGCAACATTCCTTAGGGATTTTTGGCTACTAATGCCCACTCCACTGTTGGATGCAGGAGCAATGTAAGATCTGAAGTGGAATTCATCTCACCTGCCTTTAGACATTTAAAAGGTAGACATCTAAGTCTGAACTGGAGAGAAAGAGGCACCTCTAGAGGGCAATTCATTTGACCTATCTCAGATGCCTATTTTAGTCAGAGATGAATCACCCTCTAGAGATGCCTAGATTTCTCTATTGACTGTAAAGGAAGCCTAGGGCAAGCAGTTCAGTGCTAGACTTCTGACTTTCAGACATGTAATTTAGAAGAGATATATCCCACTCACTGTACTGATAAGGTTCAGTTTCCACACTTAATCATTCATGCTGTTTCCAGTTTCATAAAATACCCAAGAATTCATCTTTAAGAATTCCTCATCTGCTCTTTTTAATTTCTATTTTTTGTTGTTTGTTTCTCCCTCAGCACTTACTGGTTTTAATTTTCACTCATTTTCTCATTGAAAATATTCATTTATAGCAAGTTCATTGTAACCTCCCTATATTTCACCTCCCAAAACAGATGTCTCAGTGATTACAGACAGAGTGCATAATGAAATTACTATGTTTCATCCAGCTGTTATTCTTTCTTAAGATTTACTTTTTGCTTCTGAGGTGTCTGAAGCCTCACTTTTCAGGTCTCTATAGTGGAAATAAATTATTGTCTTTCTCTATTTAGTCACTAATTTTAAAAGATTATTTGTTCAGCATTGTATATGATATGAATTAAATCCTTGTAACTGATGCCAAGCATTTAGAAAGCAGAACTGGTGCTTGAATTGGATTTAAATTTCTTCTGATCTAGAGGCCTAACATTCCCAAACCAATTTTCTACTAGTGTAACTGCATTGACTTCAGTAAAATCTTTACAAATGTAGCAAAAATGAGAGAAAAAGTAACCACAGGTTTTGCTAGACAGTAAATCATTGCAGTTTTTCCTATTAACTATTTAACTTTCTATTCCCCATTAGAAATATTTATTTTATTATGAAGCATTTATGTTTGGCTCAAAAGAGGTAGGTATTTCCACAGATTTGTAGTGGGTTTTTTCTTTGACCATTGGAAAAAAATCTTTGTTAGTCAACAGTTTCACAGAGCTGTTAATTGATACAAACAGTACCTTATGCTTCCTCAGGATTTAAATTCAAGTATTTTAAAGAATTATCCAGCGTGTGTTGTACTTTCACTCAAATCAGGAGTTCTTTTATTAAAATATATAACCATATATTTCAACATCCTTTCAGTTACTTCAAACACTTAAACAAAGGATTCTTAATGCAAAAGTTTTATAACACAGACCAAGTGCAATCAGCATAAAAATATTTTGACAGCCTTCCACATTGCTGAGTAAATGAGGCGTAACCTTAAATATGAAACTTAGAGGCTGGTGATTTCTTTAGACTATATTAGAGAATTTATGACACTTCCTTTGGGAGAGGAATATTTTTCAGGAAAGTTTATTCTATGTCCCATAGGCACAGCAATTTCTTCCTAAGTATTCTTAGATTATCAGCATGAGCAGGTGTTTTTCATTCTCTGTACCTGTCAAAACAGGACCAGAAGTAAATTTTGTGTGAGAGTAAGTTCTGGAAATGTTTTGCAGTTGTTTTTCACATCCACTATGTGAAGTTGACTGTGTCAACTAGTATCTACTATTTTATGTGCTAATAGGCATATTGCAGATTTAACCCTAGAAATGCTGAACAGTCTCCAAGTACAATTGAATTTTCCCACCAATGGACTTTTAAGACACATAACAAAGTTTTATTATCATTAATCATGGGAAATGGCTTCACAAATTTTTTCAAGCATGGAGCACTTGAAATAAACACCAGCTGGGAGAACAGAGTTTGTATGACTTAGCAGGTAGACCTTAGGGCAGGATCTGGCCCTTTATCTTAATCAGTGAAGTATACTGGCTTTGCAACAGGATGTAAAAATGTGTTCTAAATAATGTATATTTATGCATAGCACTATAATTTATAAATAACTATAAAAATTTATAAATAGTACATATACTTAACAAGATTGTGATAAGTGTACTTTTAGTAAAGCTTTCCAGACTTAAACCAAGGTAAGGCTTATATGGCAGAAACACCAGTCTTGTTAAGGTATGGCAGTTCAAGAAAAAATGCCACAAGGAGCTGAAGCTTTGGTGGCCCATTTTAAAAGCACTCTCAGGACCATCGGTCAGTTGCTTGGCAAAACAGTGAAATTCAAACCAGAACTTAAGTCTGAGAGAATGTTGAGTCTTTAAATAAAACAGACTAATACATTGTTTTCTTGTTATTAAGGCATTCCAGTAACAGTCGTTAGATAGTGTGGATGAAAATTCCTGCAACCAGAAATCAGGGTATTTCTTCTCAGATGACTCTCTAGAGTACAGAATCAAAAATCTCTTTCTCCCCAACATTATTGGTGTGCTACTATTCACTGGTATCATTTCAGCAAACAGGATGAAGATTAATGTCGTGCTCCAGAGATACCCTGATTATCTCCTAGATATTTTAATGTAGTAGATTCTGGATTCTTCTTCCTAGTTTGTGAATGAGTTCTTTAAGGACTAATAATCTTTTTTAGGGGTGGAAAGAGGTAAGTCTGTCCCCTCTGGCCTCAGGCATGTTTTTAAAAAGCCTAAAAACCCATTTTACATGCATGCTGATCTTTTAATGTATGTTAAACATTCTCGTGAGGCATTTTTTTACAGACATTTTTGCCTTTTTAAAAAAAAATCCTAAATGTAGTTCTCAATTAAGTGTAAGTATGAAAGAAACAGCAGGAGTTTAAGATAGAATAAAATCCAAAACCTTTCACTCGGCCCTGTTAGGTTGCAGACATCCTCACCCCAGGAAGTTGTAGAAGCTGAAAGTTTTACATTAAAGTTTTTTTAGGCATATCTTTTGTCCAGCTGCTCATAGATCCTGGGCACTGTAGCAGTGTAGCTATTTTATATAGCAAAATGCAACATTATTCAACTCTAGGCCCAGCCTAAGAGATTTTAAATGTAAGGACACCACATACCTATAGTGACTAAAGTTAGAACTTTAAAATTATGTGTTTAACAACAAATTAAACACTTCTAATCTTTCTGAACCTGTCTGCCGGACTTAATCTGGTTGCAATAGCTCAGATCAGTTCTCTTAAGCGTGACTATGCAGACAAAGGCCAAATATGAAACAGCTACAAATTTTCAGTTCAGGGGCAGAAGCATGAGGAAGCTATTCAAAAACATCAAAGAGAGCAGATATAAAAATAATGTTGTGACAGAGACAAAATGAAGCAGTATTTTTGAACTATTGCATGTACACTTAGTAGAAATGGAAGGAAAAATCCAAAAGAATTTGTCATTGCTTCAACTTGCCATTTTAAACATGATAATTACGCAGTAATTTATCACTGTCTCACATTTGAAAGTAAATCAAAGTGAATTTATACTCTGAACACAAATGTGTCATAACTTTACATCAAGCAATACCCTTTTCATTACATGGAAGCAGATGTTGGCAGCAATCTCAGTAACAGAAAGCTACCTAAGATAAAAGCACTAAAAGGACACAAAAATGTGAGATTACTATCACCAAATATATTATTTCTTCCAATTTATCATTTCATGGCACTTCTTGTTTCTATTGTATCACAAAATTTTGAGTTTGATAAGTCAAGGACCAAAATGCCTGGTTACAACTCTCCAATACCACTGTTTTGAGGTTTCCAGATATATCTCAGCCTGGTGTTTATTATTTTATTCTTGACTTGCATTTTTTACTATGTTACCATATCCCTTTGAATCCTAGAGGCCAATATCAAAGGGAAAATAGTGTGCCCAAAGAAAGTAGAAAAATTTAGAAAGGAAGGGAGACTTGGGTGTGTTTATGTGTATCTGTGGTTGTACACAAGTAGATTGTTCTTATTATTTTTTGTGGTTCTACACAAATCTGGTGAAGATTGTAACACAATATTTATGTAAATATATATGCATATATTTGTGGCTAATTTCATCCATGCATATATAGTTTTAAAGTTGATTCAGATTTTTCTAGTCTTGCCCCTTTTTTAACATCAGTCTGACCTCAGTAAATGAATGTCCTTAGTTTCTGTATTTAACAATTTTATGGTTGTTATAGGCAGACTGAATGACTAAAATAAAAACTTCAGCTGATATTTATATTTAGTCTCTTACTAGAAGAAAAGGACTTTAACAGATCAGGAAACTCAAAAAGTTAAATAGGTAGTATTTTAAGGCAATAAAAAAGATTCAGAATTTCCTTCCTGCAATTTCTCTCAGACCTCTCTTTCGTATTAAGCACCTGTAGTCTCTAATGTAGAAGACAAACAATTGTCATCCTTTCAGTTGTCTCCAGTTCTCATACGTACTGAAGGATGCAGAGGGTCTATTTGGGGTGGATGAAAGGGGGAAAAAACATAAAGGCTGGGATAGAAACTGAGTGGAGAAAACTAGGAAGCTATGGAGTAACATGGTGGAGGGAGGTAGGGCTGGGATCTGCAGAGATATTATATATAGAGGGTCAGAGAATAAACAGCACAGAACAGGGGGGTGTAATGTGGGATTCAAGCATCTTGCTGTAAGCACAAACAGTTCCATGTAATCCTGAAAGCTGCTGCTGCTGCAGTCTCTCAGCCAAACTGACCCTGGAGTTTCTTTTCAAGGTATAGAAGAGGTTTAGTTGACTTTTGATGACACAGCATGGACTTAGGGGTGGTTCTGAGCCAAGACATATGAAGGCTGCACACAATGTTTTAGTTGGAAGGGACTGTAAAAATTCATACGAGTCCCTCCTTGTGGTTGTGAATTAGCCTCTGTACTGAATAAACTGGGGGTTTTTGGGGGGAAAAAAATGTGTAAAATCAGAACTAAAATATGTATGAAAATTCTGGACTTGTTAAGTTTACTTTGATTCTGTTATTTCTAAACTCTTGCATGTCTAAAGTGGCATTTTTAGTTACTGTTTCCTATATGGCACTCATAAAAACTCATGGTGCTCTTAGCTATAACAAAACAAACGTAGTAATCCATTTTAGTTTTCTTTTAATTGCATTAAGATACATTGCAAAATGTCTCTCTATGGGATAGATAAAATACAAACTTTAAATTCCAATGCTTTTTCATGTTTTTTGTGAAAATATATGGTGGGGGAAAGAGTATAAAGTGAAAAAGAGAATGTTTTTCTTTTGTTCTGCATTGAAAGAAAAGAAGAAACATTTCCCAAACACAAGGTAACACAAATACTCCTTAAATCCCTAAAAATGGAAAGTAAGCATACTGAACTCTAAAAAAAAAAAAAAAAAGAAAAAAGAAAAAAAAAAAGAAATGTAGACAAACATCTATAAATGAAAAAGGGAAAAGAGTGAAATGAGATGTGACTACTTCTGAGCACAGGGATTTTTAGGCAATATATTCATTTTCAATAGTTGTCAGAGAAGCAAATGTTCCAGAAATACGGGAGCTGAAAAATTATCCATCATCCCTCTTGGTGAAACAAGACCTAGCTAGAGGATGAAATACAATGAAGCTGTAAGTTGACAGTGTGGGCAAGGTCATAGTGCTGTGCAGTTTCAATAGCCAAGATGAGCAGCTTGTCTTTTCTTTTACCCAGCATCTTAAGGACTAATCATTCAAGTTTTCTTAAACTTCTCACCCTGACTTTCTGGTATGTTAGAACAGAGATTATACTTAGAAGCAGGAAATTTCTGCAAATGAACTGCATTAATTTACGTCATTCTTCCTTTTTTCTCCAGGAAAATGTATAATTACATGTAGCCAAAACAGGACTAGCCAGAACCTTTTTCATAGGTTTTTGGGTGGTTTTTTTGGTGGGAGATATTAATGAAAAAAAAAAAAAAAAGGGAGAAGTTGCGATTCTATAAATATTCTATAGTTACAATAGTTGGAATAAGGCCTTTTGACATGGTTGACACTTTTAAAATAAAATACCTTGTTCTTTATAAAAGTATTTTTTCAACAGAAATTGTTTACTTAAATGTATTTATTTGAAGTTAAACATAAAATTTAAATGTCAAAGCAAAAATTATATTTATCATTAGTGTCTGAAGGGAAATACTTCTTTAAATTCCATTTAAAGAAAAAAAAATTATACCTCTCCACCTAATAAGATTTTGTATTTTTTCTCAAGAGTTTTTATGTAGCATCAGGCCAGAGCTCCAACTTCCAAACAGATTTCAAGAATGTTATGCTACTTTATGACCTTTTCCATCAAACACATCAAACATGTCTCTGAATAAATAAAATTTTACCAATGAGCAAATAATAAATGCTAAAATGAGAAAGAGATTAATTAATTTTCAGGCTATGAAACTTGATTTTTACTTTACAAACAACAAATTCCTGTACCAGGTTTGCAGCACGGTAAGGAATAGCTGCATGCTTAGTGTCCCTTTCTGTGGCAGCCCTCTGGAAGCACTGTGTTTGTCCTGCTGGGGACTGCTGCTGCAGGCAGAGTAGCTCTGCTGGCTCCTTAGCATAGTTTCCATGGAGAAGAGCTGAGATCAGAGGCACAGCATTCACAGGCACTGGTTGTATTTATTAGTTCTTCAAGGGAAGATCAGGACCTGTAGCACAAGAGAGATGTGGAGCTCCTGAAGTGGGCTCAGCTGAGGGCTATGAAGTCGGTCAAGAGACTGGAGCATCTCTCTTACAAGGAAAGGCTTCAGGAGCTGGGCCTCTCCAGCCCCGACAGGAGGTGACTGAGAGGGAACCTCATCAGTATCTGTATCTGAAGGTGGGATGCCAAGAGAATGGACCAAGCTTCACTCAGTGCCAAGCAATAGACAAGAGGGATTGAGCAGGAACCAATGCACAGGAAGTTCCACCTGAACATGAAGAAGAAATTCTTCACTGTGCAGGTGGCCGTGCACTGGAACAGGTTGTCCAGAGAGGCTGTGGAGTCTCCACCTCTGCCAATATTTAAGAACTGTCTGGACACAATTCTGTGCTGTGTGCAGGGATGGCCCTGCTTGAGCAAAGAGGCTGGACAAGATGATCCACTGTGATCCCTTCCAACCTTCATGTCTAACGTGGCATTTTTAATTACTGTTTCCTTTATGGCATTCATAAAAATTCACTGTGCTATTAGCTATAACAAAACAAACATAGTAATGCATTTTAGTTTTCTTTTAGTCATATAAAGATACATTGCAAAATGTCTCTCTATGGGATAGAGAATCCATTCTGTGATTCTGTGATAGTTTAACTAACTGTTTAAATCCTTTTGCAATGGGTGCTTTTACAAATACAATTAAACTCAACCAGTAGGTTTCTAAATTCTGTTTTTTTCAGTCTCTGAAGATTCCAGGGCTGAACAAAATATACTTCAAACTTTACAGTCATTACTGCTTGAATAAGTTTCAGTTACTTATTAGTTTATTGAAGTACTGAATCTCCTAATTTAAGTCAGGTAATTGTACTTAGAATGAAGCTGTTGAAGCATTTGAGTAAGGACTTCTCCCATGAGCAAGGATTACAAAATTCAATCTTTACAAATTAGCATATTTTTGGGCTTCGGTCTTTTCACTGTTGAAATATAAATATAAATTCTTCTCAGAAATATGAAAATACACTTGCATGAACAGAGCTATATTGTTTTAGCATGTATTTAATAGCTGTGAATAATTTTGATTCTTGCTGGCAAATCTAGACAATGTATAAGGCCTGCTCTGGTACCAAAAGTGATTTAAATAGGATCACCCAGAAGCTGATAACCTCGTGGGTGAGATCAGCTGCTGTTAAACCCATAACTAATACTCAAACTGCATATTCTTTTTATGTCCTTGGAATAATAATGCTTCATTTGATTTTTTCTGAATCAGAAATGACAAAGGAAATACATGGTCATATTCTCTTCCTTACAGATGACTTTTTCACAAGGTGCAAGAGAGTTTATGCAAATGCAAATAAAGATGCAATTATTGTAGCATTCACCCAGAAAATAGCGTATGGCATTAACTAGAAAATTCCATAGGCTGATGTTAATGAACATGCTAAACCATGAAGAGTAAATATAATGCCTTAAGAAAACTTTCCCTGATAATAAAATAAAATAGAAGCTTTATTTAGGTCAGGAAAACACAACAATGTAGGTAGGATATATGCAATCTGTGAGACCAAGTTCAATATTCAGAAAGAAATTTCAAACAAACATCATGCATTAGAGAGTTGTTAACAAAACAAACAAGTTTCATGTTTCAAAGCAGCATTTTCTGGAAGGATAAACATTTATTATTCTCAAGATGCTATTCTTTAATAGCCACTTCCCTAGATGTTCTTTATTGTGTCACATGAAATACATATATTTTCCTGAATACAAATGTATATATTCCTCATCTCAGTTACTGCTCCTGGGCCTGCATCCTGCCCCTTTCAAAGTTGTCAAGCTACATCTCACTACTGCATAGAGATTAGAGAAAATCTTGAATTTGAACAATAATGTGTTGTGGCTTTACCCCAGACAGTAACTAAGCACCACACAGCCACTCGCTCACTCCCCTATCGTGCCCATGGTGGGATAGGGAAGAGGATCAAAGAAAGTAAACCCTGTGGGTTGAAATAAGAACAGTTGAATAATTGAAACAAGGTAAAATAATACTAGAATAACAATAATAGTAATTGTCATGAGAAAAGGAGGCAACACAGAGACATAAATCCCAAGGAAGATGAGTGATTAAAAATACAGCTGTTCCCCACTAGTTGACCGATGCCCATCCTGTCCCACCCCCAGCAGCAATTTGTCCCTCCTGGAAACCTCCTCCCAGTTTATATGCTGTTTGTTATTCTATGAAAGGGAAGATCCCTTTGGATGTTTGTGTCACCTGGCTATGTGAAGTATACTAAATATTGTAGCAGCAAAGTGGGTAGTATCAGGTCTAGTTGTGATTTAACTTCTGTTAAAAGATCTTATTTTAATTTATTTGGAGACAAAGAAACAGACAGATAAGCAGGGCAACAAAATATGCATTTTTTTTCACTTCAATTAAGAGATGAAAAGAAAAAAAAGGAGTGCAGAAACCCACAGATCTGACAGGTCCAGATCTGCAGCTGTGAAAGTCAGCTCTGCACTGTGTTTCTGAGGGTCTAAGCTGATTTAGGCCAGGGGAGAACTTGGTTTGGCTCAAAAAGCTGGATAACCAAAGATGTCAGTCTACTCTGAAAACTTTCCTTAAATAGCAGATCATGTAATCTAGAGGGACTTGGAAGAGCTTTCAACTCCCTCATCTGTATAGTCTCTTACTACCTGAGAAATACAGATAGCAGATATGCTTTTCACTTCATTTTCAACACATCTCAAAAGAAAGGCATACATCCTTTCTTGCAATGTGCCAAAGGAACAGAAAATGTTCTTAGTCTGAAAAGACAGCCAAAACAAGCTGAATAAATGTTTAAATATAGAAGTCTATTTAGTTTTTGAGTGGAAAACTCTAAATCGCAATGATCAGTAATGCTTTGTCTTAATTCCCTGCTGTACTGGTTCAGCTGCATTTCAGTATAGTTCCACTGAAGTTACAAGAAAGCTGCATCACCATGAGCTAAACTAAACCATTTCTTTGTTCAAATCCTCTAATATCTACCATCTCTAATCTTTACATGCCTACTGAATTTTGATACATATTATGAACTTTTGTTTTATTGTGTACATATAGAAGCAGTCATATGCTGTGCCCTTCTCTGGGTCTGTGCACATGCTCAATTATATATACCCTATCTGTGTACACATACTGCAATCAGCTCACTGTGCTTGCTTCTTATCAGATAATTGCTCAAGTGTAAACTGTTTCCCATGTCATATTTTAGCAGGTTGCTAAGGATATTTAACATGCTCTGAAGCTGCCTATTTTTGGCTCCACATTGTGAGTCTATAATATAATTTTTAATATACTTAATGCTTTATATAGTGTGCTGAAAATAAGTATTTAATTTGCACTTCAGTTAACAGGTGTTTATTGTACAGTAAGAATCAATTGACTGCTACAAGGACCCTTTTTATGATTTGATCCACTCAGAAAATTCAGTTGCTCTCACAATATCCTCAAAATTGCGTCAGTAATAAATATAAAAGTAATGTATTATTAGCAATGGGTATCTAAATGACAGGAAACAAGATATAAAGAGAAAGTTAGCCATCAATTAGCCTACATTGCTAATGTCAAAATGTATTTAAATTAATTTAGTTTTTCACTAATTAAATAAGATTTACTTTCTTGGCTTATAAGACAACTAATTTTCTAAAGAAAGCTTTCAGCTTTACTGTGTGAATAATGGAAGCATAGCTATACCCACAATATACATGCATCTCAATTCAGCAGCACTGGATGGTGATTTATGGTGCTGTCTCCTAAAACACACATACAAAGAGCATACCAGGTTTTCCCTCAAAAAGCTACATAAACCTGCTAAAAATTACCTACTGAAGTATTTACCTATTTTCAGTAGGTAAAAAATATCTACCAAAGTAGGTCAAAATTTAAATCATTGAAATATTTAAATATTTTAAGTCACTAATGTTTATCCAATTGGATATTTAGTTGCATTTATGCTACTCTGGCAGTGGAAGAGTGACAGAGAGCTACATAAGCTGTAAAATGAAGGTGAGAGATGCTGAATGTACTGTAAGGTCACCCCTCTAGCCTCCCCCAGTTACATGGCTTCAATAAGTGTGATGCAAATTAAGATGAAAAGTGGTGATAATCTCTGGCTGTCAAAGTAGAAACTTGGAGACATGAAAAAGCTTGAGAGAATACTGGAGAATTCAGAATTAACAAAATGGCTTTATTTTTTTTAATTTATGTCAGGCTACCAAACATTAAGATGAAAGTCCTAAGGTCTAGCTGCCTTTGACAAAGCAATTAGACTAAAGCCTAACAGAAGCACAAAAAGCAAATGAATGGGCATTTTCAAAAACACATTTTCCACTTTTCTATCTACAAAGCTTATTTGCTCGAGTGAAAATCCATTCCTGTGCCATGTCTTCACCTTAGCTTTTTTCCAACATCAGCTCAAATGCAGAGGCTTCACATGCTGTCACAAAGGTCAGCATACATATGCTATTTCCTTTGCCATTCTTGAGAACAAAATCCAAAATCCACTTTTCAAATCAGCACGTCCTATTTTATGGCCTGAGAAATGTGAGGATGCTGCAGATGAAAACCGAATTCCTCAATCTACTGTCAGAAACCACCAGGCAAAACCTGCAGAGTTAAAAGAACATACATCTCTCTTTGTAGCTCAGAAAGTAGCTCAGACATCATCTCTATACCAGTAGGAATATCTAGATAATTTAAGAGGCAGGCTTAAAAACAGAGCACTGCAGCTGCTGAACCCTTAAGTCGAGGTCTGAATGACAGTTTTAAAGATGCGCCAAAAATGTACAGTTAACCAGAGACCTACAGGAAGGTTCTGCTGGTAATTGTTTAATATAAATGTTTCAGACAGTTATCATAGAATCATAGAATATCCTGAGCTGGAAGGGACCCACAAGTATCATTGAGTCCAATCCCAGCCCTGCCCAGGACCATACACAAGAGTCACCATGGACCAGAGAATATTGTCCACACATGAACTCTACCAGGCTTGGTGCTGTGACCACTTCCCTGTGGAGCCTGTTCCAGAGCCCAGCCACCCTCTAGGTGAAGAAACTTTTCCTGAAATCCAACCTAAACCACCCCTGACAAAAGTTCAGGCCATTCCCTTGGGTCCTCTTATTGGTCACCACTGGGAAGAGATCAGTGCCTGCCCCTCCACTTCCGATTGTGAGGAAGTTGTAGAGTATAATGAAGTTTGCCCTCAGTCTCCTCTTTTCTAGGCTGAACAGACCAAGTGACCTCAGCCAGTCCTCATAAGGCTTCCCCCTCCAGATCCTCGTGGCCCTGCTTTGGTCACTGTCTAATTTTTGGCACAATCCTATGGCACAATCCTATTTTTTATATTCTGGCACCCAAAACTGTCCCCAGCACTCAAGGTGAGGCTGCCCTAGTGCAGAGCAGAGCAGGACAATCCTCTCCTTTACCCAGCTGGCCATGCTGTGTCTGATGTCCACAGGACAGGGTTGGCCCTTCTGGCTGCCAGGGCACTGCTGAGTCGTGTTCAACTTGCCATTGACCAGGACCCCCAGGTCCCTTTCTGTGGCACTGCTCTCCAGCCTTTCATTCCCCAGTCTGTCTGTACATCCTAGGTTGCTTCATCCCAGGTGCAGAATCTGACATTTTTTCTGTTAAGGTTGATATGGTTGATGATGGCTAAGCCCTTTAATTTTTCAAGGTCTCTCTGCAAGGCCTCTCTGCCCTTGAGGGCATCAACAGGTCCTCCCCTGAGTATACCTTCAAGTTCTGCATCCGAGTGGTTTATGAAGATGTTAAAGAGCACAAACCCTAAAATTGTGTTAGCTTTAGCCATAACCTGAACTGATGGGACACAAACCAGCTCATGGTCATGTTAGAGTACGTTGGTGAGAACTGTACCTGCTCTAGTACCTGCCACTCAGTCTCAAAGGTAGCTCATCGGTCAACTGAGTGAAAAGTGGCAATCCATGCCCATAACCTCTCATCTTGTTCTTTACCCGTTTTCCCATTAATCATGCTACTCAGCTTTGTAGACATTAATTCTCTATAACACCTCCTAGTGCAGTTAGTGTTAGGCACAAAGAAATACCTTCCTCTGTGCCCTCTTTGTTAACCAAAAAGGAAAAATGGGAATAAAGTATTTTGTATATTGAAATTACATCTGAGGCACTAGAGACTTTTGTACCAGTCACAAGGAAATGGACAGCTTAGGCAGTTTGCCCATTGTCCAACATCTGCTATAGCAGACGTGGCTGGAGGCTGTGACTCCCAGAGACCATCACTATTCCAGTAACTAACAACCATTTCAGATTTCAGCACTGACTTCCTCTTATCTGCAAATGCTTCCAATATAAAGGTAAAATCTTTACGAAGTGTAGCCATGAACTTTCATCTCTCACGTATTTTTTGAGCTGTTACAGTCAGTTGTGCTGACTCTTCATATGTCCAAGAAAAGCAAGATGGAGGAGAACAAAGTTACCCTGTGTTCACATCTTGTCAAACTATGAACTTAAAATGCAGCAATGGCCGTATCATGAACCTGAAACCAAAATGACAGGTCTCCAAAAACTAGGAAAAGTCTTCATTAAAACTTTCATGCCTTTCATCTAGCTTGAAAACAAAGCTAGTTTGTGACTTATAAATTGCTCTGACAAAATCAGGAGAGATTGTTACCTCACTTTCAAAGTTATTAAAAATAGGATTTATGTAGTTATTTAGTCACCGTCCTAGCAAAATACCTTGTTCAAGTTCTTCAGAGTCAGCTAAACCTTGCAATAAGAGCTAAGCAAAAAGTTCTTTTAGGGCTGCAGGTGGCAAAATTTTCTAATTCACCCAGTCTTCACTTTAATAGGAGGCTTTAAAGCAGCTTTTGTTATTTCCCAAGGTTTCTTAAAAAGTGTTTTAATAAACATTTTTCTGTTGTGAATCTTTTCATCTACGTTATATCTTTAGAAATTATCAACCTTAACTTCTCTCAAAAATCTTCATTAAGTCTCACTATTATTTCTAGTTTGGACCTCTCTTTCCCATTTAGTCTTTTTAATCTTTGATTCCACAGAGACTAGCTTTGAGGATTTCTTTTTTCTCCATTTTGGGTCACACCAGGACTACTTCTGTGAAATTCAATTAGAACCTTATAACAAGTGCCTATAAATTTCATCACTTCAAAAAACAAACAGTAAGATCTTGAAAGAAGCTCTCTGTGACTGCCAGAAGGCGTTTATTAGCACTTTGTCAGAAAAGCATATTTGTTTTGGGTAAATCAATCAATTCTACTTCAAATGACAAGTCCTTGAGCTCTGTATAGTGTGGACCTAATATTCAGATTTTATTAAGAAAAAAAATACCACACTTCATCTTAGCATGAAAGACTAGAGAATGAGCTGACTATTAAGTGCAAAATTATTGCTTCAGAACATTTACTTTTACCTTCAACTTTAGGTAAAGTCTTGTATTCAGGACATTTACTTTGTCACCTTGATCTGGGCCACCAGAATAGCCATTAAAACTTAGCAAGTGATTGCTTTTCCTGTCTTAAGTCATCATTTCCCAAGTATGTCTTTTCAAGCTACAAAAATCACTGACTGATTTGACACATTTAAGGCGTGCCTGCATTAGGAGAATCTACAATACAATAATCATATCAGTGTAATTTAAGATTGCCAGGATCTGAAGTCCCACATTACAACTGCACAGAGCATCTACTTTGGGAGATTTCAGTGATGTCACTAATTACACTGGTGACAATCTCACCTCAACATGCTATCAAGTAGGTCGTCTTGAGATTTTTTCGTTGATGTCCAAACTGCCCAAAGGTGAGAAAGAGGCAATCAGAAAGAAAGACTTTTAAACGGGGTCAACACTCCAAATTAGTTGCAAGAAAAAAGCAGCAAATTTGCAGGGAAAAAAAAAAAAAAGGAATCTATTTATCAGCAAGTTTCAAAATAATAAAAAGCAAATATAATATTTTTTTTACCATTTGGGCCAGACATTTCCCTTAGCTTCAGATGTCTTTTGGGTAATTGTATTTTTTTCACACAAATTGTAAAGCATGAACAGTTTCAGGAAACAAGACCATATTGTCTTGATAGTTGTTAAGGCATTTATTGAGGTTATGGCAAAAGTTTTCCTGCAATTTAGAAGAGAGTTGAATCCAAGTTGTCTGAAACCAAACCATTCTGCAGAATGCCTTAAATCTTGTCCCTTGTGTACTTCGTGTGCACTATTAAATACTCAAGAGAAAAAGAATTTCAATGCTATTTACTACTGTTTTGGGTTACCATGGTTTTGGTAGTGGCGGGGCTACAGGGGTGGCTTCGGTGAGAAGCCGACAGCAGCTTCTTCCATGTGCAAGAGAGCCAGGTCCTGGCAGCTGCAAAGATGGATTGTGCTGCTGGTCAAGGCTGGTCAAGGCTGGTGATGCCTCTGTGATTATATGTTTAAGGAAGAAAAAAAAATTATTGTGCATATGTAATTGTGACCAGAATGGAGTAAGAACACGTGAGAGGAACAGCCCTGCAAACACCAAGGTCACTGGGGAAGGAGGGGCAGAAGATGCTTCAGGCACTGAAGCTGGGATTCTTCTGCAGTCTGTGGTGCATCCCATGGTGAAGAAGCTGTGTTCCACAGCCCATGGAGATGCAGAGATCTACCCACAGCCCCTAGAGGAGCCCAAACCAGAGAAGATGGGCTTCAGAGGCGGCTGTGAACCCAAGGGAGGCTTGTGCTGGAATAGGCTCCTGGCAGGGACCTGCAGACCTGTGCAGAGAGGAGCCCGTGCTGGAGCAGGTCTCCTGGTAGGACTTGACCCCATGGGGGACCCTTCCTGGAGCAGCCTGCGCTTGAAGGAAAGAAGCCTGTGGAAGAGGGACCTATGATGGAGCAGTTCATGGAGATCTGTTGTCCATGAGATGGACTCACATTGGAGAATTTCATGGAGAATTATCTCCCATGGGAGGGACCCCACTCTGGAGCAGGGGAATGACTCCTCCCTGAGCAGCAACAGGAACACTGTGTGATGACCGTGACCACCATTCCCCATCTCCCTGCTCTGATTTTGTTAGTGAAAAATTCAACTAATATCCACAGCTGGAGTCTCTTTTGCCTGTGATGATATTTGATGAGTGATCTCTCCCAGTCTGTGTCTCAACCCATGAACCTTTCATTACATTTTGTCTTCCGTTCAGTTTAGAGGGAAGTGATAGAATGGCTTTGGCAGGTACCTGACCTCCAGACAGGCTAAACCCACTACAATGATGTACCAAAAAAAAGAGAAAAAAATCCAACAGGAGTAACAGTCTATATTTATAGGTAAATGATTAAGGCAATCATTCATTCTATGAGAGACCAAATTAAACTTTCTACCTGTTTCAAATATGACAAAAGGAAGAGTAGAATTTAGGTTTGCAACATCTAATAAAAGCTTTTAAATATTTATCACCAGCATATGTGGGAATTAGAAAAGGTAGGAAGATTTTTAGAAAGGGGAAAGCAGGCCTTAGAAACAAAAGGAACAGAAAATTTATAGCTAGCTGCAGCTGCAAAGTCTGAAAGTAGAAAAAGTTACAATGGTATAGCAACCAAGGACATTAAACAATAGCTTGAGTCTTAGGTTTGGCTAAGATAGACCTTAAGACTGCAGGAAAAAATGCTTAGCAAGATAGTAGAAGGTTTTAAGCTTAATAAAGGAGTATTGCGTATTGGTAATAGAAAGAAGACAAGCAGGCATTGTGTGAAACTGGTGTACGTGTGCTTTTAGTAACTGGCTAAAACAATTGGCTGTAAGTTTTAGCAATATGCAATTGACTAAAAAGTTTTTAAGATGCTCTGTAACAAAGAAATCTTTGGCTGCTGCTGGTTGTACGTGAGCTTTGCTGTCTTCCTATTGTCTCAACCATGTAATGAGGCTGATGCAAACGAAGCTCAAGAAATGTATCCCAGCAGCCCTGTCCTGATTGTGAAAGAGAAAAATAACCATGCCAACACAAGTATTTATGTGGTTTTGACCAGAAAATACATTTGTACCAGAAAACACATTTTGGCCTGAAAATCTCACTAAGTGAAAATTGCTTTGAAACTTTTAGGCTAGTATACAAAAAAAACATCAAAAACCAAAAAGCAACCCCCAAAATCTACAGTCAGTTTCAATAAAATTCCATTTAAGATAAGGGGAACCTGTCCAAAAATTCCCAATGAATTTTATTTTCTGAACTGTTTTATGCCAGTGTTATTCACAGTTCTCATTTTTGCTTTTAGGCTCTAAGTCAGCTGAAATCACTGCACTCTGGTGACTGAGGAAATGAGATAGTTTGAGTATTGTAATAATCATTCAAGAGTTCTGACTACACGTAAGTGTTTTAAAGTCGGGTGGATAGAGGTAGAGGGAGCATAATTATCCAGCCCTGTCATCCAATGTATGTTTAACATTTTCAGTAACATTCAAAGACCACACGTTTTCTAATCAAGTGTCTTTTACTAAATATTTTCAGGCTTGTGCATATAAGGGCCCAATATTTACTGAAATTAATAGGAGTTTATAACTTGCTTAAAAACTCAATAACTGATACTCTGGGTTATATTCCATAATGATTTGCCTAAGAGAAGAGCAAACTAGAAAGTTTAAACTCAAAAAAGTCTCAAGGGGCTACTCTTCTGATCATTCATCCCAATGTTTTCACCTTAAAATTTTCAAATTCCCTGTTGTGTGGAAATCTGCAGAGAAATTTGTCAAGAGTTACTTCAAAAAATATCTAAAATTATTCTAGAGAGCTCTGTTGAAGGAAAATAAAATTAATCTTTACTGAAAGGACACAAGAGTCTTACAATACACATATCTCTGCTTCAGAACTCATTTTCTTTTTCTATTGAGATACATTTGACTTTTTTAATTATTTGCATTTGTTTTCATTTTTAGGACTGATAACATTACATTTGTATTGGTTTCCTAAGTACAGCATAAAATATGAATTGCTTACACAGTCACTGTTCAGATTTTCATTACTATCCTTCTCTCCTTAATGTCATCACAGACATCTCACCTTCCTTGCTAACTTGATGTTGATTTAATTACTTGACATGCTCACGACAATAATGCCTCTTATCTTTCAAGCTGCTTAATTTAATTGTGTTAAGAATAACTAAAGTGACTGTGCAAGCAAATTAGAATTACCACAAGAAATTTTGTGGTAAAAAATTATTACAGGAGTTTGAATGCCAAATTAATTAAGAATTTAAATATTTTATGTAGCCTCAAAATCACAAGTAGTTTTGCTAAATGGAGCAGCTAAGAATAAACTTTCTTTAACTGTGATTTTCATAGGGCTTCAACTGAAAATTCACAAAATAATTCCAAACCTCTGATGAAAATGCTAGAATACACATTGCAAACTTGAGACTTTTCCCAGGACAATGACCTGGGAGAAAAGAAAATTCTGACATTTTAACCAAAATAACCAAACTGACTGTCATCCTGGCTAATGGTAACAGAAAATGTCTCAAACCCTGACTGAATTTCCCAATGACATCTACCATAACTTTTTCCTGTTCAGCTCTGACACCCTCAGCTCCGTTTTTACCAACTAACTAAAAACAAACTCCTTGACCTCTGCCATACCCCAGCAAGAACTCAGATCTCTCCAACAAACATAACTTTATGCTACAATAGAAACATCAATTAGTCAAGAAACTAAAATGGAGATTGACAGGCAGTAATCATCTATCCATTCCTAAGGTGTATATATTTATGACACAGTCAGAGAAAATGTAAATGTTTTGTTTCCCAAATTAACCTGTTAAGATTCAGCCACCTCACATCACTGCTTAAGTGAATATCTGCATAGTAAAGTGTACATGCTTAATGAGTCCAGGAGCAATTCTAAGAGTGATGAAGTTCTTCCCATGTTTAAAACAAGTAAATGTATAACACCAGGTGTTATAGTCAAATATGATAAAAATATAAGCCCATAGTAAATGACATTTATTCCTCTATGTGTACATACCTGGAATTTCATTGTAAACAGGCATTTCTGACTTCTCTGTGTTACACAATGAGAGGAGAACTCTTCTTTGAGTTATTCTTTTCCTGTCATTGTATATTAAAAGAGGGCAAGAAAAAGTCTTGCAAATAGATTTTTAGACTGCTAAAATATCATTATTTTGTTGTAGCTGATTATGTTTGGTTTTCCATGTAATGCTTACCACCCAAATTTATTTTGCCATTAGCTTGACCTACCACAAAAACATGTTTATGACTGCTGTAAAAAACATTTGAAAACCTGAGATACCAGGTCATGTACAGCATAAAATTGATGTTATTTCCATACCAGTTTTATTTCCATACCAGCTTGGCTAGATAGATAGTAGTAGATAGATAGATAGATAGTTTGGTAGATATAAAAGAAGGTAAAGCCTGTTTCCAGTTACCATACACCTATGCCAAAATTTAAAGAACTGACAGCCTGAAAGGTAGGAAAAAGGATGCACAAAAAAGGTATAAAATTAATGTATAGCAATAACATGGATATACTATTAACAGTCATTTGTTCTTGGGCAGTATTTTCTGACTTGCCTTCCGATTCACTGATCATTTTGTCAACAATGCTACATTGTCATGGGGGAGTGCTTGAATGGTGAGAACATAGGGAAAAGGAGAATATAAAAATAGAAATAATAGACACATTTAAAGAAGTTAAAATCAAAGAAAAACTTTTCTATTATCTTGTGTCATTATTTGTTCAGAATTCACATGAAGAAGTCTGAGACATCTGTATTCAGATAATTCACATTGCAAGTGAAGTCAGGAAAACAAAGATGGCTAAAACATTTAAATGCAGAGCTACTTCCTATAAGACATGCAAATCACAATCTGATTCCATAAAAATTTCCTCTCCCTCAGCCTTCATTGTGCCATTATTAAAAACAATACTCACCCACACAAAAGCACTGTGTTTCTTAAAGTTCCCCACAGATTTGGATAAAAAGGTCAACGCTCTCTAGTTTACAGAGGAAAATAGCAGAGTTGGGTGTTCTCTGTTACTGCATCTGAAATACATCTTTTGCAACAGAAGGGAACACAGCCAAACACCTAATCAAGATTCCCGAAGTAAGCAAATATAAAGCGTATGCATATTTTAGAAGCTGAATTCTATTTCAAGATTATGTAACATATTAGATTTTAGCATTTTAGACCTAAGTCTTATCTCTCCTGAATGCCTACAATCCTGTCTACAACAGAGCTAATGTAGCTGAATTAGTGTACCTGAAAAAATGTCTCCCTTTGCTGTGTATCAAGATCCAAGCACGTACAGAAAACTTGCAATGTTTTAATGACGAAAGTGAACCTTCCTAGTTACTTCAACCTTGTACATAGAAAGATTTTGCCTTATGGTCCCTAACACATAAAACTACAACAGAATATAGAAGTCCTAATCTCATTTTGGAGTCTGGGAAGGCTATAGTGACTTGGTACCAGCTAGTAGCCAAGAACCCACAGAGCTACTCACTCCTTCTCCTCCCCCCAGAAGGGCAGAGGAGAAAATAAGAAAAACAGAGAGAAAACTCATGCATTTGGAAAAAAAATAGAAGGAAAACACAAACCAAGTATTGTTACAGGCAAAACAGACTTGGAGAATTTAATTTAATTTTAAACATTTAGTTATTGACTTGGGTATTTGGAAACAAAATAGCAAACTTTTAAACTCTTGGGGAAAGTACCTTTCTTCCCCATTTCCCAAGCTCAGCTTCACTACAGTCGCCTACTCTCTTCCCCTCTTGCTCATCCTCCAGGTTATTGACACAGGCTACATTCAGTCCCTTTTGTGAGGCAACATGCACTTCAGGAGGGTGGGGTGAGGGTGTCCGGATTTCCTTCAGCCTCTCTGTTTCTCACCCTTTTCTTCCATTGCTACTCACAAGTAATTTCCTTTGCTCTGGCAGGGGACGTCCAGGAGCCACAGTTCCTTCTGGATGTACCTCTTCCAGCGTGAAGCACTTCCTACTGGTCTGTCCTGTCAGTTCTTTTTTCCCCCATGTCCTGATTGGAGGAAGGGGAGGGGTAAGTAATGATATTCTTTTTTGCCATTCATAACCTTTTGTAAATACAAACTGAGAAACTTATTACAAGCTACGGATTCATTATTCACTTTTCTGAGCAGAAATATGTCCCTGACTCTCTCCAGATGTGCTGTATCTACTTACATTTTGAATGTCTCCAGGGACAATGACTCCCTTGGCAGACTATCCCAATGCTTGACAACCTTCTCAGTGAAGAAATTTTTCCTAATATCTATATAACCCTCCATTGGTGCAACTTGAAGCCATTTCCTCTCATCCTGTCAATTGTTATGTGGGAGAAGAGGCTGACTCCCAGCTCGCTACAACCTCCCTTCAGGTAGTTATAGAGAGTGATAAGGTTTCTCCTGAGCCATCTTTTCTCCAGGCTGAACGACACCAGATCCCTCAGACACTACACATGACATGTGCTCTAGGTCCTTTACATATCTCAAGTGTGTTCTCTTAACAGCATTCTAATGATGACACACCAACTCAAATATCTATTTGTTTTCTTTGGGCTTTTTCAGAAAACTAGCAAAGATAATGCCGTAGCTCTGAATTTCAGGGCTGACCAAATTCAAGGTGAAACAAAAATGAAAGCCAAATGAGATGAATACAAAAGAAATAAATACAACAAGAGCTTTATGGAATATTTTGTTACTTGTTAAATTTTACTCCTCATTAAATACAATAACAAACATTCATATATATATATATATATATATATATATATATATATATATATATATATATATATATGAAAAAATTGTTTGTTTTGGTTGAATACATTCATATATTGGATTAGAAAACAGTAATAAATTAGAATGTGTTTTTTCATATTGCAATGAGCATAGGTCATAGCCCTGACTGGGGGGTATGACAGAAAGTGGTGATTGCAGAGGGAGTATTGGGAAGAATTCTGACTAAATCTCCAGACCTTGCATCTCTGAACAATATAGACTGCAAGTAGCATTTCCTACTCCTTTTATTTTTTTTTCTATGTCTTTAATTTTTCTTTGGGTTAGATGGCACCATTATTTGCATCAGGCAGGAACTTCAGTCTGCAGGCACTGCGCCCAAGTCCTGTTTGAGTCATGTAAAACACGGAAAGATCTCTCTTTTGCACATGTATACTGGGTAATCTTTACCTGTTTTAAAATACATTCAGCAGACTGCATGGTTTGATTCCATGCACAGCTACAATTTATGCAAAATGTCTAGTTAAATACAGCTGTAAATATAGTTTAAATATATTTTTTGTTTATTCAATCTCTAAAATTTATATTGGGAAATATGTATTTTCCTACCCAAAATACTACTACAAAACACTTGCAGTACTTCACTAAGTCACAGAATTATATATTTCTGTGTGGTGAATCCCAGTGCTACATAAATGTTGACCATCCATTTTGAACCTTAGTCCCTCTCACAGACTTAGAACAACAAAAATGGTCACAAGCTTGAGAAACATTAAACAGTCATCACCAAAATTTGCAGCAGTTCACAGAAGAAGAGAAGGTGACCTCTGAATTTTTAGCCAACTTATTTGGTCTTTTGATGCAGCACCATAAACTCTGCTAGTTTTCCATTGATTCCAATCAGGTGTTGAATAGAAACTGCAGAAGCCCTCCACAATATTTAACCCTTCAACTCATAAACATGCTTTCAAGTTTAGATCCACTTCTTTTTAGAATGACAAAATACCAAAACCAGTCCATTTTAGACTAAGTAGATGAGCACAAATATTTTTACATCACAGCATCAAGTCTTTTAACCAATAAAACCAAAACTAATGATTCTTCAGATGGACCTCCTATGATGGCTAAACTGTATAAATGGAAAACAAGCTTCTGATGTAACTAGTAACATACTCATTATTTATCTTCTCCTAGTTGAAATCACTATGAAGAAATTATATCCACATCTAGAGGGAAGCCATTCTTGGAGTAGCATACAGTGGTCATCATAGGTTCAGTAGCATAGTACAGCCCTTTACAGAGTTTTTAAGGGGAGATTACCTTGTTGAAAATACATTATTAAATAGATAAGAGTGCAGTTTACAAGCTGAAATCTGTCCAGGACACATCTTTTGTTGTTCAGAGTTCACTGGGATCTTTAATGACCCAAAGTAGGTTTCTCCTTGGTTCTCTCTCAAAAGCACTTCAATGTTCTGTTAGAACCCTGAACCCTAGATTTTCCACAAGTGAAGAGCTAAAGGAAAATGAAAAGGGCAAAATGTCAGTAGAATGTATTGTCTTAGTATATAGAATCCCCAAAAGCCTGTGAAACATGTCTTTTTAACAAGAAACAACAGTCTGTGGCCAGCTGTTCCTCGTCATTATTAAAATGTTAGCTCTAGCAAGGTGTACAATAGGGACTATAAACACAGTATATTGTAAATAAAGCCCGTGTGGATAACTCTCCCTATTAATATAAAAGGCACTGAGAAGAGATAGACTGAGCTAATATACTGACTGACAATTTAGGGCAAAACATACTGTTTTTCTTCACCATCTAAATGAGAAATTAGACGTAACCTGGGTCCAACAACAACTGAGCCTCCTTAATGTGTTTATTAAAATGCGAATTGAAATGCTGAGTGGAGCCATGGTGCTGCACATGAATCTGATGGGCACTCTTTTGAGTTCTTTTACACCACTAGATGTTACACACAGTCAGATCATGCATTGGACTTTTTTCAAAACACAGCATAAGTGTGGACTTATGGAGCTTTTCTTAGCAAAGCTAATATGAAAAACATACAAGTGCATGCAAAGAGCTAACTTTATCACAAATCTCAGAAAATTTTCTGCCTTAATAATAGGAGAGGGTTAGCCAGAGATGATGGAGTTGCAGTGGGTATTTCAACATTTTCTGTCCTGTAATTAAAAACTGTCTACTCCTGTCTAACATTAGGTGTTTAGAATTTATCTGACAGCAAAACAGCTAAGAAAAAAATCAAGAATATTTTCCATGAGTTTTCCATAGCAATTTGCTCTGCAGGATTTCCTTTTATTTTAAATATTTCAATAATAAACCAGGGGAACAAAAAAAAAATCAAATTCACTGTATAGGCTGTTTTTCCATACAGCTGTATTCAAGCTAATTAGACAGAATGACTTTTCCCCATTATAACTGGGCTGAAACAAGGTGGAAGGAATAGAAGGACAACTAACTTCAGTGAGGGGTTCCTTCCATCTTTCCTTTCCTTTCCTTTCCTTTCCTTTCCTTTCCTTTCCTTTCCTTTCCTTTCCTTTCCTTTCCTTTCCTTTCCTTTCCTTTCCTTTCCTTTCCTTTCCTTTCCTTTCCTTTCCTTTCCTTTCCTTTCCTTTCCTTTCCTTTCCTTTCCTTTCCTCTCCAGCAATTTGCAGTAGATTTAGTGCCCAATGATAGCAGACTGTCACTGCTACCAGGCAAAATTATTCTGAGACCTTCTAGGGGTTTTGTTTATCACATTTTTCAATTAAGCTATGCATTTTAACTTCATCATAATGCCTATGCCAATTCACACCAAAAAACAAAAATCCTTGTTTCCTATGATCATTTCCTAACTTCATAAAATCAAGGGGCTTGGGTATTTTTTTCCTTTTCTCCCTCTTATTTAACATAGGGTGAAGAAGGACACAAATTTCTGATTACAAAAGACTACAAGGGCAAAGGGTTTGCTATGAATTACTTTTCTACATTAACCTTTCTTTCTTTTTTTCTTTTTCTGCTTTTGACGTGAGAAAAGTGATTTTCATACATAAAGTATGTTTTATAAGTTTTAGAGTTTAACTTGAGGAACTTGAAGTAGATATGCAAGGTTCAATACTAAACTAAACTCAAGTTTTAGGAATGCAGTCACAAAGAGAAAATCATAATTTTATAGCTCCAAACCACTTTGCATGGCAAGAGAAGCTCTACATGCCTAAGAATTCTGGCACTGCACTCAGAACAGCCATAATTTTAAGCAACATTAGCTGAACAAGTCTAGTTGTAAAGTATTACTGAAATCTCATAGCTTCAACTCAGACATGTTTAGTTACATGGAATAATATTCCCTTTTTCAACTACATGGAATAATATTCCTTTTTTCAGCTTTTTCCCCTTCTTTACCTCTTCCCAAATTGATGCAGGGCATCCTGCACCAATGGAATGTAACTGTGTGCCCGAACTCAAGCAGTTTGCATTGCATGTGTAATACTTTCTGTCCAAATTGGTCAGTCAGCCTTCAAACGAAGTAGGCTTGTTTGTGACTAAATCTCAGGTATTTTTCCACATCTGCTAAACGATGCTATTTGTGTGGGATGGGGCTCAAATCATTTAATGCTTGATATCTGTCTGCTTACATGGAAGCTTGGAAGCTAGTCCCCCTTGGCTCCCTCTCAGCTCAGTGGAGAGTAATGAGCACTTTCAAGGTTTGATTCATTTCACTTCTCTTAGACAGCTGCTTTAAGATGAAACAAATTGCACTTCAGACTCTACTCACTATATTGACTACATCTCCACTGACTATGAATGGAGCCCTGGGCACAAACATTACCCTTGATGAATCCAATCCTTTCTGTTTTTTCCATCATCTGGTCCAGGTACATCAGCTAACAGATCACTGACAATGTTCAGGAAGTTGGTGATCATTAAACATGGATTAAAACAGGTAGACAATAAGCATGTTTTAAAGGAAGAGGACTGAGGTCAGAATTTGTAATGGGATTTGGGCAACTGCACTGAACTTCAGCACACTGATTTTTATTTTTTCCCTCTGGCTAGCAGCTCCCTATGATGAGTTCTGAGAGGCAAATAAATTGTTAACTCTCAATAGCTTTTTTTTCTTTCCAAGCCAAAGGTATATGAATTCTCAGCTACTCACTAATAACAAATCATTTAAAAATTTGTGAGTTTTTCACTGCATGGTCAGGCGTATGACAACTTGTAAAGTAGGAGCTAAGCATGACTGATACTGAGGGACACTGTTGTCCAATGTTTAATCTGAGTAGCAGCTGCATGAAAAACTGAATACATTTGAAATAAGCCTATATCAAACTGAGACTAGGAGAGGGGGTTGGACTAGTGTTAGCCTCATCAATTCATGTATATTTACATAGTGTCCAAAGCCAGGACAGAACTTGCTTTAGTCTTTAAAGGATACAGCAAATACTGGCATCTGGACAATGGGAAACTTAAGTCCAGACTCAGAATTTAAAGTATGAAGAAGACTAGGACAAGGCATATATTTTAGACCACACTAGTATGTAGCGCTTTTATGTGCATCACTAGGCAGGAGAGCTGGCTGACAGTCAAGACTTATTAGCTTGGTTGCAGTTCTTTATTAAAATAAATATCTCACCTAGAACATACAAGTATCTCTGAGCCACTCTGTACACCAGCTGTGCTTGAACTCATCTATGTACTATACTTAGAAACTTTTTTGTTTATCAACTCAGCACCTGTATAAAACTAGATTTCCATTCTTTTCCAAGAACCACAACTATGAACCATCTCCTGAGATTATTAGATAAAATCAGGTCAGACCTTTCAAGAAAGGAGAAAAAGGTAAACAGCATCACTGCCCCATTTTCTTGCCTCTTAATTTATTCAATAAATACCCATAAGTTAGTACAGTCTTTGGGGATTTGAGAGACCCAGGATTAAATCATTTTTGTCTCCATTGACTAGAAATCAGATCCCTTGCCTACCAGCCCAAGTGTGCCCTGACCATAGACGTCCAGATTGTTTTGAGGTGACAACTCTGTTTCTCTCCTCTGAGGTAGATTAAATACCAATATATGTCTTGGCATAGAATAGGCTGCAAGTGTTTTTATAACCTGCTCATTAGAGTGTTGTCCTTCTCTCAAAGCAGATGTGGAACCTGCTCCACATATTAGATAAGAGCGCAAGTTCCACCAAACAGCAATTAAGGTCTGAAGGGAACGCTGACATAAAGCATATTGCAAGTTATTAAATTCCTTGTAGAAAAAATAGGACTATGGCTCTATTAAATACTTCAGGCCTCAAAAACAAATTAATAGCAAAGGTAAAATTGGAAATGTTTATGTAAAGTAGTATTCCATCAACACAGAATGGGGAAAGGCAGTTCCTTCAACTTCACAGGCAAATGCAAATGTTTCTCTCCTAAAAACCTGCAAGTTCAGATTGCATGAGAATTTAAAAGCTTTAGTAACATGTAATCTTCACAGCGTGCATGTTAAGTAAATGATTCTGACAAGAACTGACTGAATGATTTCTGCTGGCGGCATCTCTATTCATATTTTCCTTGAATGTATCAAATCCAAAGTGAAAATTCTGGAAGGACAACATTTTCAGCTAGTAGTAAAAGATCTATAATCTCTACTTTTTAGATTGTATCAACGTGATCGGAAGAAAAAGAACCATAGCTAGCAGATCTAAAAACAAAGCTACTACCCATGGACTGGTAATCAAACAGGAGTAAAAAAATACATAAAGGACAATGGAAAATTCTCATATGCAACAAGAAATCCACATCAAAGTTTAGAAACTTGAATGAGTGGATTCATTCAGATATCTCAGAATTACCATCACAAAGGAAAGTCTGAAGCAAATGTCAAAAGTAGAACTGCTTTTGTAATATCAGAATTGAAAAGTTCAACATAACCTGACAAGACAAGGATATCTCAAGTGCATCAAAGATGAAACTCAGAATAATAGAGAATGCCAAAGGCTTAAAAACACATGAAAACTGGACTCCAGCAGTATGGATCAAATGACACATTTAGACATTTACATTCAAATTCTTCCAAATAAACATACACTGTATAGGAATAACAAGTCTATTAAAATGAACATTTCTGAAATAATTGTGTCCCATGGGTCTGTGGAAGCAACTGAAAAAAGAGACAGCTGCTGGGCTGTGAGGAAAGCAGCAGGCCTTGCAAACACCACACACCAGACAGAAGTCAAAAAGTAGAGAAAAAAAAAGGCTCCCTGTGGCCATATAAAGAGATGGCTGCATGAAAAATGTCCATTTGGACAAGGAAATTAGAGACAACCAGATAGTTTCTCCACTAATAACAATTACCTCAAAGGCGAATAAATCTATCATAAATATATAATAAAGAAATAATAATAAATCTATAATAATGTAAATCACAAAAAAAGGCTGCATCTTTTTTTTCACTAGCCTGAAAGGAGCAGCTTCATGTGTAAATTCCTCTGATTTTACATTTGTTTTAACACTTTGATATAGAAATCTAGCATATAAGGAGTGTAATGGCTTCATTAGTACTTTGTGGTGTGGCAGTGTTAGATTCTGCCCAGAAATGGGCTTAACATTTCATCAGTAATGGTTTTTAAGGTTGTATTTTTAGATTAACCAGGATCAATTATTACTTAAACACATTTGTTACACAAATACAGACTTTTGTATTAGTTTAAACATACATTGTAGTTTAACTGTTGCTACACCTAAATATATATTTCCTCTACAAATATTAAGGACTGGGAGTCAATTCAGTTTAAGCAGAACAGTAAGTTGTGCATTACCTCAGTTTCCTAAGTCATGGAATTTTTCTTTTCCCTTAAGTTTCTGTAGCAGGAAGGTTGGACCAGATGACTCTACCTTTTTCCCTTCCAACCTTACCCACTGCTGAGCAATTGTCTGTCCTGAAAAAGGTGGAACTCTCCTTTGAAAAATTGCAGCTGTTAAAAATATGGTTTGTTTATTTTCTGCCAAAGGTGTCAATAGAAAAGCTTTAAGCACAAAGATAAGAGATAGAAAAAAGATGATTTGCAAAAGCCAAACTTCACAGGTCCTGTTCACAGTGTTCCTATTCATTTCCCTCAGAAGTTTACAGGTAACTGTTGAGCATTTTCAGCACAGACCCATCAAGTGTTGAGTCATGTGTGTTTCTCAGGACAGAGTGGGCCATAAATTACCCATTAGAAACCAGTGGAGGAATGTTTTTTCTGAACTAAATGTGTAATCCACATAATTAATCACCAAAGAAGCATAGGCATGTTGCACATCTGTCAAATGTGCAACATTTGACTCATTTGGGGTAACCCATTACTTAAGAAGTTTGCATAAATCTGAGCAGAAAAATTGAATGGAAAGCATATGTATGGCATCAGGGTAAAATCCAAAAATTGCAAAGTTTACCAGAGACAGAAAAAGATCTAGCCTATAGTTGAATAAATTCACTTGGAAGTTGTGAGAATAAAGGAACATATATCTTTTTAATTCTGTATTTTGGCAGTCTTCTTTCCTTCAAAGGAAAAAGAACTGAAACCTTAATGAATGGTAGGAAATATGTTTATTTAAAAAAAAACAGTTAAAAAACTTTTAAAATGTTTTGATTACATATTTAAGGTATTTATTGAGTATAAATATTAATGGTATAAATTTTATAAATATACTTGTTTTATAAATTGAATTCAAATTATGTTGTTTGGATATAGACAAATCCTTATTGTGTCTTTTAAGCTTTTTATATACTTTTTAAGGTCTTGCAAAGATAAGATGTTAGCATTTCAGCAGTGTGTTGTAGAACCTCTGTAAATAAGAAGATAACCAGATTTTCATGACACAGATCTACCTTTGAATGTGAATATATGGGCTAAATTCTCTGGTGCTGATGCAAATGATATCAAAGAAAATCCACCTACCTTCCCTCTGCACAGGCTTTTGGATGGGTACAGCAACAGGCTGAACATAACTATGATAATTTCTTTGTGTTTTGATTTTAGCACAAAAATTAAATCCTAGTGAATTATTCACGCAGTTCATAATGGAATAATTCCACTCAAATCAATGGAACTAAACAATATAACCCAGCTGGGAATGTATCCAATGGAGTTCCTAGAGTCATTTTAACTTGTTTTACTTAAATAGCATGCAACCTCATTTTCCTTTTTTTCTATTAGCGCAATATAATCATTCTGTTGTATATTATATAAATTCAAAATGTTAGTTTTACAAAATCTTCTGTCCATTGGGGTATAGTGCCAAATTTTTTTAAGTTGGTGCATTTTATATGAATACAGATTAGCATGTGTGTATTTTCCATGTCTGTGAATCTGTCTGGTAATCTACGGGGTCAGAACAAGTGAAGCTCCATGGGCTTCTCAGGAAAGATACTGCATAACAGCAAGCTACGACCACCACAACAATTTATCTAGTGTGGCCCTTGTCCCCCCAGCTTCAGAGGAGAAGGTTCTGTGCATGGATTTGGTTACATGAGGCAGCTTATGCCTCCTTTGCCAAGGCACGCCATCAGCCTTCAGGCAGAACCCGGGGAGTGGAATGTGCTTTGTGTGTGTACAGTGAAGTATGTGATCTGGGCAGGTGAAGCAAATGCAACAATGACAGCAAGCACTGGACTTGATACATCTGTGTTTTGGGGTTGTACTACAGGGCAAACACCACTCAGACTCTAGGTAAGGCATTATGGTATTTTGAAACCATGCATGAATGCCTGGTCTATTCTCTCTGACTCCCTATGGTTCTTACAATGCTTCTGAGAGCAGCATTTGATAAAGGAAGATTTATTTCAAGATTGAAAATGGTTTTCCAGACTGCCCTTGCATTGTCTGAATTTCTGATGTTCTGTAAGGAGTACTATGAATCCACATAAAGCATTGAAAGAACAACTCTGTCCACCAACATTTCCCACATAAATATCCTGAGTAAGTTATTTATGGCCTCACAGCCTCCTGTCATGGATAATGTCAGTGATTAGCTAAGATGATCCCTTGGTACTCTAGCAACAGGTTTGACTGCCTAATAGGAAAGCATTCAAATCTGTGTCATGGACATTGATTCTGTCACTTCAGAACAAGATTTCACAGCTTCAAACTATTCCCCATTGCCGGAACACTGCCACTTTGTCTGGAAAATTAACTATCTCATGATTTACTCTTCTCAACAATGATCAGCTCCTTTGGGGCTGACCTGCAGTGCCATACGTATCTGAAGAATATTAAAGATCATGTTGTGGAGAAATTAAGACACAGATGTACAAGCTACAATGTTCTTTTCAGCCTTCGGCACGCATTCCATGCTGGGCAGCTGAAAAATCTCTACAACATAGGTTCCAAAGATTTGAGACTCAGCATTAAGATCTTGCACCACATTCTCTCATAACATCTCGCATACAATCTACGTGTAAGTCACAAGTGTAGAAGCTTATAGGACTGTAGCTATCAGTGCATAGAAAATCTGAAGAGGAAATCATAGCTTTAAATAAACGAGAAATAAGTCATGGAAAACAAAGACTGCATTCCCCATTTTTACCACTGTCACCTGGATACAAACATAAAGGCAAGGGATTTTCATGAAAAATGCTAATGAATTTCCTAGGAATCTAGCTTCAACAAAGATGAAAAGCATCTGTTCAGTTTCAGTGAGGCTTGAATACACTGGGTAACCTCTTGAGAATTCCTGATACATCTTTGGTAGGCTAAAAGAGAAGAAAAGCAAACCTGAATGAGTCAGCTAGACTACAAAATATTTTTATGCACCTGTTTTAAAATCCCAAATCCTTGCTGAGTTGTGAAAAAGACAATCTGTTAGTCTGACCTGCACTGAATTGATAATTTTAGAGCACAATGATATAAACCTTCTCAAGAGTTAATTGGCATCCACATTGGGTCTATTCAGTAACTAGGGAATGCTGCATCATAGGACAATTCCCCATCATGTTTAATTTTATACAAGTCACACCACAACTAAATAAAAAAAAAAAAAAATCACACTGCTACACTGGGTAGAAGAACTTACATGCCTCCATTCCCAGAGGGAAAAAAGTAACATTTTCTTTAGGGACAGACTACACAAAGAAAAAACAATGCCAGAAAGTCATAAAATAGAGCAATGTATGCTCTCAAAGGACCTTGAGCTACCAAGGTTTTTGACAGTATAAGAGCAGTCAGGTGCCAAAGCTCAGCAGGACTAGTCATATCTTGGATAAGTTCCATCTGGCTCCAAGCAAGAAGGCACTAAGACTCAAACATCTGTATGCATGAAAAACGAAACAAAGCATTTGGCAATACTGAGACCCTATCCAGTATAAAAATTGATTCAATTAATTTCTAAACAAGACAATGAAAGTGTATGCATAAGCCAGAAGACCAAAGATATTTCTGTACCTTCCTGTTAATAATTCATGGCAAGGTACAACCACTTGACCCAAGCAAAAGCCTTTTGTATATACGCTTGTTCCATCGAAGGGCAGACTGAGACATCATCTTCTCTGCATTATGAGATCAGTTATTTTGTCAAAGGAAGCCCAAAGCAGATAAACTATGTCCTATATTTTTCTCTAGGAGAATTTTCATATGTGTAGAGCATTGAGCCAACTATTCAAATAATGGGAATCTGTGCCAGTTATTGTGACACAGACAACAATTCTTTAGGGAAATGCTGGACTCTTTTTTTTTTTTTCTTTTTTGCCTTTTGGAAACAGCAGGAAGTAAAAAAAAAGTTGCTCTTTGTAACCACACCTTCACCCAACTGGTACAAATGTGAGGGCATAAGTGACCCGTTACTTGTTTAATTTAGTCAGAATTGTACTATACAGAAAAGAGGAGGAAGAATAGTGTTGGTTATAGTCACAGATTAAGGTATCATCCTTCATTTTAGACAATCACAAGAAGCCATTTTTTGACATTGATAGTGAAAGATTTTAAAATCATAGAAAATTCGGGGAGTTAGAAATAAAGTTAGGCTTGGTAAACCCTGGGAAATGTTAAGGGTCGGCCATGGGAAATATTAGGCCATGTTACTAGATCATGTGAAGCTGCACCTGTGTAATCAGTATATGATAAACGATATGATTGTTAGATGTGATGATTATTTAGTAATTAGATGTCATTATTGTTTAGTCATAAGAAGAATCATGAGAAACTATGTTAGGGGTTTGAGGCGGATCACGAGAAATCCATGCTTGGATGAAATCAATGTATACTGCAGAACAATGTAAGTTTAATAATTAATATGTAAGTTATTTAACAATAGAATATAAAAACATGTTCATCCCGAACCCATGTCGGGTCAGATTTGGGTTTGTGCACCCCTGACACCCAGAACTCTTCAATAAAAGCACCTGCATATAATGATTACGTGATTATGTGTCCCTGAACGCTAACAACATGAAGCATAATATAGCTAACAAAATGTCTATGTCACATGAACTTGCACCAAAAGATGGGAAAGGCAGATTTCCTCTTCATACCCTTACCAAATAACACACCTAACATTAACTAAGCCATTCAGTTAAATTAAATTATATGACTTGTGCCAATATTTTTCCAGAGATTCTGAGACTCAGAACATATCAAAATATCAAATGACCTCTCATGCAGAAGCAAGGTACACCTAAGTATAAAAAAAATGTCTGTTGTTTGTGATCTGTTTGCCCAGTAGGACTGACAGGAACCCCAAAAACAGAGTATGGCTTCCCAAGGAACAATGAAAGTCAATTGCATTTGTATCCCAAAAAACTATCTCCAAAGGAGACTCCCTAAGAAATACCAGGAAAGATTATTCAGAGCAGAGGGCAGTGGTAAGAAGACATTTTGTGAGAAGTGGTTGTTCAAAGGATGAAATATGGGGTTTTAGACAAGAGGTTAAATAATTGAAAGAGGTTAAATAACTGAAAATAATAACAGCTACCAAGTAATTAAATTTTTGTTTCTAAACTTCTTTTTGGGTTTTTACACACAGTGCTGATGCATAAACTTTTATTTTGTTTCAGTGCTAAAACTAGATGATGCTAGAGCAAAATAATCATAGTGCAGCAATTTAAGCTCAAAATACTCTAACTCCTCAGAGTTGGCACATATAAAATAATATATTTTGAGCCCAGTAGTACCGAATCAAGCAGCATTATCCAAAAATCAGAAACTGGAATTTCCTTCCTCTCAAGCTGAAAGAAGGAAAATATGATATCAAGACCCAGTTTTTCTAGAAAGGGGATCTTTATAGCAACATTAACTAGTGCCTCTCCTATAAAAAAAAAGTCAGTAAAGAGATAGCCTCAGGATTCAAGCAATCCCCCAAGCAACACAGATAAGGGCTAAGTTTGCACAAACAGTAGGAAGGCAGGAAAAAAAAAAGAAAAAGAGCCCAAGAAAGATCAAAAAAGCACATAAAAATCACTAGAACAAAATTTTGGAGAAAAATTCAAATAGTTTCTTGTTTGAAATTTTCCAATTCAAAGAAACAAAAGATTGGCTAAAAAGCTCCTCTACAAATTTCCCCGCTTAACTGAGCTATCAAGAGGCCAGATTAGCCAACTATCACAGCTAAACAACACTATTACTGCTGGTAGTACTGCTAATGCTGCCCAGTCATGATTCTGATTCATACATGCTGGGAAAGAGACAGTTTCTGCTCCCAAGAAATCAACACCTCAGTTATCTCCAACATACTGCTAGATGGCTGCATGGGTCTGTAGAAATATTTTCAAAACCTTCATTTCCAATCTGTTTCCTCATCAATAATGATCCCAACAATCAATGTTTCCACAATATCTGAGCCAGTTTTCATCTACTACTAGAAGATGTTTCAGCAACGTGATGGAAAAAATACAAATAAATATTTCATATCTATCTTCAATGAGATTACAATTAATTTCTGAAAGGAAGGATACATTTAATAGTGTACTCACACAGCCTTATAGCCACACAATTTATTAAACTAAGGAAGAGCAACACTGAGATGCATAATTTCTCTCTTTCCCATAGATGCTTAGCACAAATACTTGCAGTTCTCTTCCACAAGTTCTGCTTTCTCAGACAATCTTCTACCGTCACACAAAACACTTCTAAACATTAGCAGGGACTACATCCTAGTACCTGCTAGGACCTTGCTCACTCCATGGACACACATGAGAACACCTCAGCTACTCCCATTATTGCGTTTTTATCCACTGACCATTCATTCTCTGATTATAAATGGGCAATAGAATACTTGAAAATAATCTGCAGTAAGTGGTCCTCTCCAAGTGTAGAAGAACTGCAGCATCTTTAATACCGGCATCTGTGGGTGCAAGATCATGCAGAAGACTAGAGGATTAAATACAGTAACACCTCTTTCAGGAAGCACTAAATGGAGATGGCGTTTTGGTAGCCAGGCATTAAAATTTCTATTTGTCCCAGAAATAGAAATTGGTTCCTGATTCCCATGCTGCAAAGGAATGGGTAACACATGATCTCTGCAGCAGTTCAACCAGTTTAAATGAAAACAGCTATCAACCTGCTGTGACCCCTGTAAGATGCAGAATATCCTTCTGAAGTATGGCTTAGACCAATATGTCCACACTATTCATCATTAAAATATCCATTATGCCTCATTAAAAAATGTGTTTCCACATCCATGCACACTAAATAATAATAATTAACTAAATACCTAGATTGAATTTAAACATCTTTAGTAAGAGTCATTATGTCTGCAAATAGTCGCTAGCAGTCATTTTCAAAAAAAAAAAAAAAAAGAAAACAGTATAAAATAATGGAAATGAAGACCTAAAGGGACTGCATGATCTTAAGATGTTATCCTTACTTTGACATCTTTTGTATATACAATTTTGTTGTACCTCATCTGTTCCAGAAGCAAAGTAAACATGACAGGAAAACATTCTGGTTTTTGCTGTTATTACAATTACAGTCACACCAAGGATGAGCTCTAACTGAAGCTAGCTGCACACTTGGTGTGTATGACTTCTGTAAGGAATTCAAACAAGTTATTCTACAAACTGGTAAAAATAGAAACACACTTAGTGCTGATGTTATTTTGCAACATATTAGTTTACTGCTAAAAAAAAAAAACAACAAAAACAAAACAACCTTTTTCTGTATTTGGTATTTATTAGCGCTGAGACATATGTAGTATACAACACTGAAGTCCCTACAGTGTTAATACTTGCTTCTTGAAGCAATGGAGTTTCTATCAGAGAAAAAAAAAATCAACCAACCCACACTACTTTTGATTAGAACAGTTTAATCCTAATCCCTTTTCTCTGATCTTGGCAGAGGATTTTAAGCAAGTAACTATATTTAAATAACTACCCAGAATTAATCCTTTTGGTTGCTCAAGGCATGAAGGGAAAGCAGTCAGAAACAAAGAATTCAGAAACATGTTGCAGCTGTGTCTTAGAATTCACTATTTATAATTGAAAACATTCTTCTTTTTTTTTTTTTTCTTTTCTTTTCTCTATTTCTTTTCTTTTCTTTGTGTGTATGAGTTTGTCTGTGTGTGTGCAGGTGGTGTCAGGATGACTTTTAACTGCCTTGCTTGTCCTTTCCTTTCCACAACAGCAAGTATCAAGAGCAGGACAGAGTAGGTATAAAATATTTCAGCATGAAGTTAAGTGTTTCTGACAGTTTACAGCATTCTGCACAAGGCTGTATTTAAAAAGATGGTTCTTTATTCTATATAGCTTGGGTGGATTTAATAAAACTGGGGGGAAATTCCCATTTTTAGTCTCAGCAATAGTTGGTTGAAAGTATCAAGGTTGTTCCTAGTTTTCAAAACAAGGAATTGTAGGTACTGAAAAGGAACTTGATGTGTAGCCGTAGTACCTCTGATCCTACCTTTTTCTCTTAACATTTGGTCCTTTCCAGATGCAATGGACCAGTTTAACACAAGAACCCCACCTAAGGTGTAAGTCAATATTTTTAGACCTATCTTAAATAGCAAAAATTGAGCCCAAAAGTACATAATGCACATGAATCTATGTTAAAATGGAATACTGTTATACTGAGCAACCACTATTTTGCACATGAGTGTTTATGGTTTCTTCAAGGAGTGGGTTCTTACAGAATGTTTGGTCTTACAGTAGACAGAGAGCTAGGAAGTGAGTCTCAATCTGCAGCACCTGTTTCAAAACATACAAAAGTGCAATTCAAAATATAAAAAATAGAGTGAGGAGTGTTGGGAGGATGGAATATTTGGGCCCTCCAACAATATCATTGGCTTCTCTGAGTGACAATCTGCCCTTTTGTAGGTAGAAGAAAGAAGCTGGTTTTGTTCGGGATTTTTTAGAGGGGTTACCTTTCCAAGACTGCATTAACAAAGATGGCTAAAGAGTGAGAAGAACTAAAACACTAATTAACTTCCATTGTTAACAATGTTAAAATGTTTAACAATCATGAAATAGTATTTATTCATCAAACATGTGAGTTGTATTGGCACATGTAACCCATTATTGTAGTATTTCAACAAATCACCAACAATCTTTACCTTATCTCTAAGGTTGTGCCCCTTAGACTTAGGAATCAGAATCTTAAATCCAGAAAAAATTGAATTGTTCAAGGTCACACAAGCACCTGGGGGCAGCAGTAGACTTTTTTTCTTAGGCCATAGGTCTGAAATTCTGCTTCTTGAACCAATATAAAAATTATTAGCTTAGTTAGGAATTTATGAAATAGGAAAGGTTTTTAGAATTATTCTAAAATAGTTAAGTTTCCTTGTTTAAAAGAAATACAGGTTTTGACAGCAACTTCCTATATCTTGATGATTCATTAGACTTTAATAATTTTTTTTCTACCGTGTTTTCTAATTTTTCCTGAAATGGATGTCCTTTACATGAACTAGTCCTCATTTTCCTTTCCTTGAACACTTATGTAAATGTCTAAGATGTCAATAACACAAACCCCTTTGTAAGAGATTCCATTATAATTCTTTCATCAGATCACTTTCATAGTCCTTGGGCCATAGTTCTTACATTTGCATTGTACATTCATATTTCTCTAAATGATGGATTTTCTATTTTGTACAGTTTTATATCCTTTATCCTGATTACATTAGAAAAACTCCACATCCAATTATAAAGCATTTCTTTAATTTAGAAGTAGGTCATTTTCTCAAACTTCCAAAGCACCTTCTATAAATGCTTGGACAGAGAAGAAGATCAGAATTATTTAATTCTTCTCTGTTTTGAAGCAGGATATACAGTGAACTTGAGAATATGATAATATCAACTAGGAAACCAGTCTCAGTTTTACCCTGTGGGTTAAATGCAAAATATCATTAAAAGGGATAACACTGTTGTTCAGGGGGGAAAAACACTAATTTTGTGATATGCAAAAAATGCAAATATTTCAAATATTTTCAGTGTTATCAACGTACTTCCACTCTTCTGCCTACTATTTAGAACCCGAAAGATCCTCCATCCCTGGTACTTAATTTATATGACTTTTATATCATTAGTAGGACTTCCAGTAGGTGGCTGAAAGAAGTCAAAGAAGCACAGCTTCAGCAAACATATGAGGAATATCCATGGAAAAATCATGCTCTCCCCAAACCAAGCAATTACCAGTATCTTGTACTGTTAAACATAAATATTTTGCCAGATCAATTGTCATTACACAGTTTGTTTCACACATCATATAATCTGTGCGTCCCACAAACATGGCCCAGAGACCAATATTGCCAATAGCACACAAGTAAACTTATACTTACAGCAGAGGGTTATGAAAAATTATAAAAAAACCCCACAACTAATAATTGTGAATATAAAGCTCTAACTGCTTTGTCTGCCTGCATTATTTCTGCATAATGTACCACGAGTTTTAATCCATCATAGTTATAATAAAACATTGTCTCTATATAGTTAAAAATGACCCTCAGAAATAGATCTCTTTTTTTTTTGCCTTCTGCAACAATGTGACATTGCGAATGCAGAGGAGAAATAAAATCCAGATACCAAAGTCATGCTTTGTAGTCTATTAAAGCCCAGCTGTTGGCCAGAGTTAAGAAAATGATTGTTCTGTTTGTGCCATTTCTAATTAATTATAACTAAGGATTAATAAAGCAATTTGGAAAAGGAATGTACCAGGTAAGGGTTTATAGGTAGATGAAAGTAATTTTATTCTAAATAATCATGGATAAAATTAAATGTGAGCTAAGACATTTTATGGGGAAGCAAAAAAAAATGTTTCACATAGTTCTCAAGGTCTACTTCTCTTAAAAGCATATTAATGGAGGTGGAGGTAATGCAAAGTTGCAGTTTCATCCCTGACAAATAGTTCAGAGACATCTGCAATGTTTAACAGTTCTCTGCATTGTTGCAAAAAAGCATGAAAACTGATCTTAAAGGGGGACTTCTCTCTGCTTATTGTGTATTAAGGGTCATAGGGGCTTCACAGCTTGATGGGTGACTCTGACCAAACTGCTGAAAGAGAAAATTTTAGGCTTTACAGGAGCCAGCCCAAGGAGCTGCTCTCAGGAGCTGCACTTAACTTACTACAGGAGGTTTATTAGGTTTTCTAGAAGAAAAAAAATAATAAAGTCCAGTTACATTGGTCATGACTTTTTCAGCCCATAAATGAAGGAAACAGCAACTGACCATCCACCATCCAAGGCAGTTCAGTATGCACAAGTATGAAAATATTTAGCTCTAACGTAGTGTGTGCCACTGTCTCCTGAAGCCCATCCCACTACGCAGACCTTATTCAGGCTGCTGTTTCTGATATACGTACTTTAATATTCATAGTCTTAGCCCACCCTTGATCCAGAGGCTTGGGTGACATCTCCTTATGGCTGACACACAGCCCCAGCTCAGCCTGGGTGCCTGAGTTGAACACGCACTTGTCACCTGTGGATCCTGCAGCTCCTCTCCAGGAGGGGATCATCAGCTGCTTCCAAACCCCCTGAGAATGGAGACTGTCATCCTACAGCTCTGGCACCTTGGCAGGCCATGGCGGGGCCTGAGGGAGAGGAGAGGAGGACATGAACTGCCCTGGCTGCCGTGGGGGAGCAGCAGTGGAGCTGGGAGGCACCACCCTGGTGTGAGGATCTGACCACCCCAGTGCAGAGACTGAGGGCTTTGGGGCTGTGGGAGAGCAACACCTGCATGTCAGGCACATCAGGAGCCTACACTGCTGACGAGTGCAATACTTGGAGCCCAGCCATGGGCATAGTCTGGGCTAAGAACAAAGAGCACTAGGTAACATCCTTAAACCTTGCTCTTAAATTCTCTTCAATCTCAGACCAGACAGAGCCCAAACCGGCAGCCCCTGTCACACCCCAGTTTCTTCTCTTGATGTGCCAGATGGTCTCTGGCTCTCCAAAATAGGTGTGAAACAGTGAAGGAGTCAGAACTTTCTTTGTAGTCACTGAAAAACCTGCAAATTTTGATGGCAATAATGTGTGCTGATCAGGGCTAATGTAGCCTAATAGTGCCCTCAGGAGCCTGACAGGTATATTGTGGCAGGAGTTCAGGCTGCAAGAATCTCTATTACAACTCTTACTTGGGGTAATTTATTAGATATTGTCTTCTTTCATGGTATATACTGCCTTAATCATCTATTGCCCTAGTACAAAAAAAATCAGGCATGTATTTGATGAAAAAAATGCAAAACTATAGCTTATAGAACAGAGTGCACAAAAATATGGAGCTACTTCTGCTCAAAATCTTGCTATTCTGTCTGCACTAGGGCCTTAATTTCTTTCTGGATGTACAGTTCTATACCTTTTACTGATACATAAACAATTTGCAACAGCATCTGAGTGCCTAAAAATAGATTTTACAAGCATTTTTCATTTCTCTGCCACACTTTGGAAATGGGATCATATTCTCCAGACAATGAAAATGTTTTTAAACATTTCTTTAAAATTACAACAACAACAACAAAATATTAAAAGTACACACATCTGGTCTGCTGACTGCCAAGGAGTTTTGGAACACTTAGTCTTTGGAACGGTGAGCCCTAGTTTCTTCTGTGGTTTATTTATATATTTACATCCATACACAAACATAAACATATGCACAGAATAATAGACCCTTTTGCCTAGGAGACTGCACAGTTCCAGTTTGAATAATAAAAATGTAATGCCTCAGGAAGGATTAAGAGAAGAGTTCAGATTGACTTTATCAGTATCTATTCATATGTCCACTGTGCAGAGGTATTCGTTGGTACTACTGTCAGGTTTCTGGGATCATTTTCATGGTGAAGGGACATTTTACATAATTTAAAGGTGAATTTTTACATATAAGAAATCTTAGCCATGAACAAATGATAAAGAGCATTAATAAGTCTGCTAAGCTGTAAGTTGTTTTTAAACCCTGAAACCTGAGGAAACACATTGCTGTTTAGGCTACTTCATTTTTCAGGGACAGTTGTAATTGTGCTATGATTTTTGTCTTTTTTCTTGATTTTCCCATTTACAAAGTAAATGCTCAGAGTGTCAGCTGCTTGCATTAATTCTTTACAGGACAGCAGGATAAGAATCAAAGCAAACAGTTTCTTTCTTTGATTAGCCATATACCAAACACAGCTGTAGTTCTACCTTCTGATTATCTTCCTGCTTCAATTTCATTTGGAGGATAACTTGTGTTAAAAACAGAATAGATCACTTTGTCTAGATGCTGCACATTATGAATATATTTTTGTCTTTTAGAAAGAGCTACTAATTCTCAGCATAAAGCCACCCAAATATCAAGTACAGGATTAAAGGATAGTTTGGAAGGGAATAGTGTGGACACTATTCAAGTAAGTTCAAGTAAGATTGATATTTGTCTTATTAAATTTATTATCCTGCATGCCATCTTGAGTATATTTCAAAATTTAGGTCAAGTAAATTGTTTCTAATCTTTATGTATCTGTTCACAGAATCTCAGAATTGTGGAATCAAAGAATGGCTGAGGTTGGAAGGGACCTCTGGAGGTCATCTTATCTAATACCACTGCTTAAGCAGGACACATAGACTTCTTTTGAATATCTTCAACAATGGAGATATTCATTTCCTCATAGCAATTTGTTGCAGTGCCCAATCACTCTGACTTGCAGGTTAGCTTTGAATATGAACCAACTTTCTTGGGCCCCTCCTTCCTCCATCACATTATGCCATGGGACTCTCTCAAGCATAGGAGAGGGTTTAAAGATGCCAAGGATTTGGCCTCTGCTCTCTGAACTCCAGAGTTGCGAACTTGTTTTTCGCTCTACTCTCTCTTCTCTGAATCCCAAACTCCAACATCTCATGGTCACTGCAGCCAAGGCTGCCTCAAACATTTGAAATTCCAATTAGCCCTTGTTTCTGAGCATAAGATCCAGCAGAACATCTCACCTCTTTGGCTTCTTTATCACCTGGGTTAGGAAGCTGCCATGGCCACTCTCCAGAAGCATCCTTGATTATTTACGCCCTGCTGTGTTGTTCCTTCAGCACATACCAGGGTGGATGAAGCCACCCATGAGGTCCAATAGTCTTGGCCACTTATTCTTCCTTATCAAGGTGCCTTTAGCAGACACTACACCCACATTTAATCCTTACCCATAATTCAGTTGGCAGAAGGCCATGCATCCCAGCTGTTCTCTTACATAAAGGCCTGTTGCTCCTGAAAACTGTATATCCCTCCATTGCAACCCTCCAGCCATAGAAGACTTCCCACTAAGCTTCTGTGATCCAAACAGGATTGTAGCCCTCCAGCTGCACACAGACAGATCTCTTCAGATTTGTTCCCCATGCTGTGCAGCACTCCAAGAGGCACCGCAGCATGCTGGGCTGTCAGACAGGGTTGGGATGGTGGTGGTGTTTGCCCCAGAACAGGCATTTCCTTGTTTACTTGAAATTGCAGGAGGTGGCCTACTGGAGTTCTGTCTTGGGGATTTTGTGTTCACCTCTCTCCAAGTCTTCTGCTTGTCAGCCCAGTCCCTCACCCCCTCACAGGTCTGCTGTAAACTCACCCTTGATTATCTTACCCTGGATATTTAGAGAAACAAATATTAAAAATTACATACACAGAACAGTTAGAAATACCTGGATTTTGAATTTATTTACTAAGTTTAATAATTTTTAATTAATTTTTATTTGGTTTTTATTTATTAGTTTTTTATTTAATTAATTGGAATGTAAATTGTACTAGTCTGTACAGAGTGACTTTTAAAAGCAGTTACTACTTTCAGCCTCATGTTTTTTTCATAAAACACCAAGAAAACACAAATGATAATAAGAGAAACACCATTAGTCTGTCACTTTTACAAAGCAAAATCTTGGACCAGATGTTCAGCTAGGCAAAGCAGAGGAAGTATTCCATTTATTTTGTCTGGGGAATTGTAACCATGGACAGCAGTAGGGCTCCACAAATTTAAAATAGCCAAAAAAGCAGTCTGATTTTCATACCCCTTTCACCCTAAGATTCTCATTGTTTTTCTCTCACAATTTATACAAAATTTTTCCAGCCCTTTAAAGAGTGAACAAAGTCCAATTGACACAGGCCAGTTTCCAGTTTGGGGATGATTCTTCAAGCAGCTGTAACAGGTAAAATGGAAAAAATTCAGTAGGACTTCAGGTAATTTCAGCTCAGGACACAGACTAACAAAATTCAGAATTTAAAACAGAAAATATATAAGAGTATTATTCTTTTGCCACTCCTCTGTTGCTGTGAATGTGAATACATTTCCATCTACTAGTAGATTTATTCTCCTGCCTAAAGGGCCTACAAGAAAGCTAGAGAGGGGAGTTTTACAAGGGCTTGTAGTGAAAGAGCAAAGGGGAATGGCTTTAAACTGAAAGAGGGTAGATTTAGATTAGATATTAGGAGGAAATTCTTTACTGCGGAGGTGATCAAATGCTGGAACAGGTTGCCAGAGAAGCTGTGGATGCCCCATCCCTGGAAACGTTCAAGGTGTGGTTGGATGGGGCTTTGAGCAACCTGGTCTAGAGGAAAGTTCATGACCACAGGGTTGGCACTTGATGATATTTAATCTTTAAGGTCTCTACCCATGGAAACCATTCCATAATTTTTATTCTGTAAATTCTATATGTGCAGTGAGGAAACATTTCACCTGGAATAATAAAGTAAACAAAAAATTATAAATCCAGGATATTAGTGACTCATAATTTTCACTCTAAACTTGTCAGAACTTCTGTATGATCAATATGTTAAACAGATATACTGGTCACTGTAGAAAAGAAACATTTCTGCAAGAATTCACCTGAATTGCAAATGATACTACAACAAGCTAATTTTTTTAGCAGTAGAGAAGACATTTTGATGAAGAGCAAAGGAGGAAGCCAAATATAAACCACATTTTTCTGTAAGGGATCCAATTTCTACTCATACACAGGTAAATAAGAGCTAATAATACCTCTCTTCCTTTGGGATTTTTAAAATGCTATTGTAATTGTTAATTGCTACTGGGCTAAATTGAACATGCACTTTAGTGCGAAGAAGGTAGAGTAGTGTTTGCTACAAGACACAAGAGAAGAGGAAGCAGAAATCAGGAATTTGAACCTTAAGAATCTGTGCTTGAAAAAAACTTTATGAATGTTCCAATCTTGCCAACATTCAAGTATCCAGCTCATCTGAATAACAACTATGGTTGAATAACAGCTCTGCTATTTGTTGAAATGTTTTTTTGTATAAGATCTACTTCCTGTGACCAAAGGAAATAAAATCATCTTCATAATTTGCCAAGTACTGGATAATTTTCTTTATTACTAAATATAATATAACTCTACAAAGAGTGTAATTCAAATTGTTAAAAATGAATTATTTTGAAACACAAATACATTTCCCCAGAGCATCCTTTCACATCATACTGTTAGACTAGAAGTGCTTTACCAAAAAAATTAATCCTTCCAGGTATTTCATGGCTTGTCTGGGGCAGGCAGTATGCTTTTAAGATAAGCATTTTTCTGATAAAGCATTAGCAGTAAGGTCTGTGCTAAATTTATGCTGTTGTCCCAATTTCCACAAAGGTTTATTTTACAAAAACTAGAACTCAGGTGCTGCTGCTCTACAGCGCTTCTGTAACATTAATGTGGGTCACTGACATGATGGCAGAAAACTATGATTTCATGTCAGTAGGGTTAAAATTTCAGACTTGAATAAAATGTTTCAGTCAGAAGGGACAATACTGTCAATGAACAAAAAGACATTTCCATTTATCTTATCTGATGGTACAACATATACAGAATAAATACTACAGGAGCACTTGCTAGCACCATTACAGTTAAAGAGGACTTTCACACCAGGGAATGCTTTAAGTATTTTACTTCTTACATGGATTCATTTCTCTTGCAATTACCTTTAGGTGTTCTATTATTTGGGCTGCTTCCAGTAGCTACTTCTACTAATGCATGCCCTCTGTTACTCTCAGTCTACCTTGCAATTAAATTAAAATATGTGTTTTAATGGCATCAGAGGCATTACTTGATGTACTCTGGTGTTGAATTTAAGCCTTTGTTCTATAAAAAAGGGAGCATAAAAACTACTTGAATAAGTTTTCCATTTTGAAATATTTTTTAAGTAGTTAATAATATGACATATCTTTGCTGGAGATCCAAAACAGAAACAAATGAGATCCATAGGTATGATACCTATATCTGGCAAAATATACAGTACTTTTAACCTTTGCTCAGTGAAATTATTCCTATCTAAATTTTTGTATACTCACCCTTAGCAACAAAATGGCAGTATTTTTTTACTGTATTATTTCTGCCCCAGCCTGATGGACATTTTTATAGACTACTCAATTGCTTCCAGTTAAGATCTGATCTAAAGTCCAACTTTCTGATTGGTTACTCCTTATTTGCAGTCATAGATTCAGAATCAGAAAAAGAAAAAACTCATAAAATTTTGCAGAGGAGAATTATATAGAAAAAAATTCTGGTAAAATCTAGGAATGCAAACCTTAAAACACTTTTAGGTTTTCCAATGTAAAATATGGATGATAAAGTTTCCTAGAGTGTCTAGAAGTCATATTTTTGTCTCTCATGTATGTATTGTAAACTGCTATTTCACCTAAGCCAATTTACTTAGACGCATGTCTGCCCTTAATTAGAATGTTAGCAGGAGCTGCTGAAAATACTAATAGCATTGCAAATCAAAACCTTTACATATCATATACAATTTGGCCTAAAAATTGATGGGTTTAAAAAGCATCCTGTAAGAACTGATTTATTTTTCATTTTCATTTATTTTTCATTTTTCATTCATTATTTTTCATTTTATTTTTCATTATTGGGTTTGAGAATTAGTATAACTTTCCAAATATTATTTATATTTTTTTGGTTTATCTTTGCTGTGCTTACCATGCCCTCTCCCACCAGAGAAAGTGTTCTTGGCTTATATGCAGACTCCAAATCTACAAAAGGGAAGGGACAGTCTGCTAAGACTAGATATTCTGTATTCCCCGGTTTTGCAGGAGACAACAGTGCAATTTGCTTTACTGCCTTAGGAAAAGTCTTAGATTTGAACCTGACCTCCTGAAAAGATGCAGTGATGATAATATTAATACTGGTATTGGTGATGTTGATGACAATGGAAGGCAGAAGTCACTTTTGTCTCTTTTAACAGAGAGACAGCCATGGCAGGTTATCTTGTCTGGAGTGGAATCTGACATATGCTACCTTCTGCAGCATTCCTTTTTGGTAGTGGTAAACCCCTCATGAGAAAGAATGTTTTTGCAGGTGGAAGAAGAAAAGCTGCAAAAATAGGCAAAGACAAGTTTTCAGCCGGACAGACTTTTTGCAGGAAAGTTCTTGATCGTGCCATCACCCACACTCAGAAATGTGTCTGTGGAGCTATCAGAGTATGACTGAAAGAGAGTCACAATTCAGAACAAGTTCATTTTTGATACCTATGATAGGTTACAAGAAATGCTGGGAATGCCTTATTAACAGATCTGTCTGATAGTTGACAGTGACACCATTAAAACTCTCTAGTACAAATGAAAAATTTGCTCTTAATTGCATCAAGCTCAGGTATGAGTGGCAGTGCAGCCATTCAAGCTTGGCTTTAAGCCATGGCAGTTTGGGATTCAGCTGCTGGGTAAGTACAAGCAACATCTTGTGCCAACTCCACTGCAAATTCACTGATGAAAGGAAAAATGCTGTTGAACAATACCGAAATAACTGCTGAAAAATTAGAACATTTCCTTGTGAAATGTTCTCAATTCAGCTGTCCTCAATTTCCTGTTAAATAGAATTTTCCAAATTTAAAATAACTAAGTTCAAGACAGAGTTCTGGTTACCTTCAGATTACCAGTTTTTTCTAAAGGCCTTCAGAACTAGATGCATCATTAAAGACTTAAAAAATTCTTTAAAATACCACCTTCAAGGTCAGTTCTGTATGGTGATTTTTATTTCATTGGAGTAGCACTTTAACAAATTTTCACTTTGTGGAGAAAGACTTTGGCACATCCCACAGAGCAGGCAAGAGACATGCTCCAGCCGTTCTGACAAGGTTATGTATTCATGAATTGCTGAGTCACATTCAAAGATAAACCACCATTCCCTGAAATCTGTAATTGAAAAGCCAACATGAGATCCATAGCAAGTGAGAAAAGACCAGTCTGAACAACAAAAGGATAGGCTGCAAACCTAATGCCACTAAATGCAGCATAAATACATAGATAATTTAAGACAGGTAAACCATCTTTTGTATCCATTATAAAGTATATACCTGGAAAAGCTAAAGGGAGACCGGGCTATCAGCGCTAAACAACTATATAAATTCTGGAGAGCTCATAGAGGCTCTCCATGGCCATTACATCTGTAGCATCTTTATTTTTATTGCTTACCTCAAATAACATTATCGCATTTTAGCTTCATATGGCAATCTATTAACCATTTATATACCTGATGATGTTGAATAGTTTAAGTCAAGTTATCTGTCACATGTGAATGAATTGAAGTAATTTGCTCCTTTGCTCTGAAAGGAAATTGAAGGAAATAGTCAAGGTAATTCCATGTTTGTTCTGGTAGAAATACTACTGGCCAAAATTAAGATCCTGTTGAGTCCTCTATTTCACACCAGAAGTAAATAATTTTTATCTTCGCAGTTGTGGGTTTTTCAGCAAAAATATGAGGGCGATTGCAAAATTTCAATGATCTGTATAACTTTAAAATGTCGACATTCTGGAAAAGGCATACTTTTCCACCACTTTTCCCAGCATGGAAATGTCCTATGCTTTGGATCACCAGTGACAGCTATAAGATCTTGGGGCCTTGGCCCCAGAACCTGTTTTCTGATTGCTTTGAATATACTCTGCATGGCACCACAGCCTCTGTCACCCTGCAGCTGCTTGTGCCAGACTCAGCTGTGGCTGGCAGCATTCAGCAGATGGTGGAAGTGAGATGGAAGCTGTGGGAGTGCAAGGTTGTAATCCGGTCTAATGATTCTTCCAGTGTAAGATTTCTGCACCACTTGGGCAAGACTGGTTTTTTTTCACACAAAACTCAAATGCTCTCAGATGGTATTGCTGACCATAGACTATGCAATGGTAGTCTAAATAAAGTTTCAGCAATTTGAATAATTAATGGATGGGCTAATTAGAGACTACTCATTTGTGACATGGCCAATAAGTGGTTCATAGCCAGCTAGTAGAAATAAATGCATTTCTGAAGGGCTTATATTGTGTTTAGCAGAAGAGCAAACAACAAGAGAAAGAACTCCAGAGCCTATAATTACAAGTGTCATAATGACAAAATACAAGAGTAAACAAAAATTGAGATCAGATAGGTTTGCAATAAGCGTTGGACTAATCACAGCACAAGGTAAAGGTACAAAAGGTTCAGAGTTATTTGTTCAATAAAATTTCTTCTGATATACTTGAAAGCATAAACACACAGATTAGTTGTAATGTACTCCAGTGCAGGTGTGCAGAACCACTTTCACTTTGCTACAGCCCCATTATACTGATATATCACTAATCCATATTGAACCCCCAAATTCTACTGTACCGGTAAGTCTGAAGAGTGACTCATCAGCACTTTTTAAATCTTTTTTATCCCACGATTATGAAAATTCCCTCTGCTCAATATTTTCACTTATATTTCTCCCTTACACCTTTCCTCACTGAACCATATTCTTACATGGTTTTTTCTTCACATTTTCATGTTTATTCTGCTCCCCTTAATTTCTTTCCAACATTGTCTGGTACAGCAGCCACTTGTCATTCTAAAGAGACAGTTTTCCTCTCATACCTTGCTTCATAAAGCTTCCAAATGATCTTGACAAGGGTGGTTTCCTTAAAGGTTGTATTGAATAGCCTCCAATTTAGTAAGTCCAGCAGAACCTTTGTATTTAGCAATCTGCTTGGGCATGTTTTTTAAGATGCTAAGGTTTTTCTTACCAATAATTTTGTGTCAGTCTTTGCATTAGTCTTACAATTAATACTTGCCTACAGAAAAAGATTAAGCAAATGTGCTTCCTCATGGCAGTAGAAGAAGCAAGGTGTGACCTTGGTCTGATGGAATGACGTGAGTGTTTTCTTTCAACACGTCAGTTCACAAGGGTCAGATATCTTGAGATCTGCATGGGCACAGCATATTTTTTCTTTGTACCATTGCATGCAAGGTAGAGAATTTGTATCCTTAATCTTCCAGTCTTATAAAAATATTTTTATTCCTCCTTTACCTCCTAAGTTTTCCGTAGTTCTACTTACATCCATTTTGATATGACAATAAGAGACAATATAGTGTAAGTTTCAGCTCTTGTTTTTTTCAGTGGGTTTGGTCTTAAATGCAGCTTGGTGACTAAATCTTCACTTTTGAGAGGGCAGAAGCATAAGCACTAACAACATACAGAAGATGTTGCTTCTCTCTACAGGGGCACAATTCAGCAACTTCTGCCAAGTGAAGGAAGAAGTTTGGTCCATTTCATTCATTTTATACACGCTGATTGATTTGTTAGGTCTATACATGGTGGAAGAATTTCCATCTTCAGGACAATACATGCAGTAAGTGTGCTCGTCATTTAGCAAAATGGATCATTAACAATTGATGCAGAATGGCATAATAGATATTGCTGTTTTTCTTTTGCATCTAGTGTTGGGTTCAACTGGGGATTAAATTGCCTCATATCTCAGACATTAATAATTTCGAAGGCTGACATTATGAGCTTAGAAAGAAGGATATTCAAGGCTTTCAGATTAATGTAATTTCAGAGATTCTGGGTTAGATGTTTACATGCTCATGTGGCTGCTAATAATTAAATTGAACTTCAGTTATTGGCTGTACAGACATCAAACCTTTCAAGATAAACATTAATAAAGAGCCTATAATACCTATGTCATATGTATATAGTATGTCCATAATATCTTTAGGCTACATTTTCAGCAATAAACAAAATGTTTCTATACTCTCAAGTGTAAATTCACATTAGACAAAAATATTATCTACTACTTATTTTAAAATTTTTTAAAACCACAATGAATCCTAGTTTCTTCCTACAGTGGAGATACAGTTTTTCTTCTTTCATAATGGAATGGAAAGTAATGATGCATTCCAACAAAGGCATAACCCTTTCTTTTGGTTATTATGATCAGCTTCCCTAAACAGAGCAACGGACTAAGATCAGAGTATGCTACATGAATCCTCAAGCAGCTTAGATGGACACAATTATGTCTAAAGAGATATTAGTGAGAGAAAAAGAATAGTCTGTAAAACTCTTTCTTCGGGCCATAAAGCTTTGTGTCACACTGATCAACTGCACAGTTTCTGCTGACATCCACAGTGCCATGTATGCACGTTGTAGACTTTGGGTGAAATATTGCCCTTTCTGCCACTACCTTATCAGACCACAGTTTCAAATTCAGTTTGGTTTAGGTTCATTTTCCACTTTCTTTGCCAACTAGCATTGGCCTGTTCCTTGCATCTATCAAGCACCTCCATAGCCTGGTATATTTACTTTTCCTTACAGCATCTCTGGCTTAGATACTCAGCAAAAGAAGTTTTGATTCCAGGGCAGGTCAATTTAAGTGATATAGGTATAATCTTGCCTGTGGGTATGCTGGGATCAAGATTGAAACTCTTCAGTACTCAGAATCCCAGTTAGGCAGTGCAAAACTTTCATGGAAGCTGAACTTCCATGTATTCATTTTCTGTGCTTAAACAAACTAGATTAGAGCTGCTTCTGGTGTAGCATTTCTGCTGGTATTTCTTACAGACTGCACCTGTTTGATGGCAGCTGGGCAAGAAGCTCTCTTTAAATAGGAATTCTCCACCTTACTGTAAATGATATAATATTGTTTTCATCACTATACATTTTCTTTTTCCTTCTGATTATTTATCTCTGAACTCACAATATTGAGGCTGAGAATACTCAATTTGAAGAGTTGCACTGCATTGTTGCAGATATTTGATCTGGAAAAAAATCTTGTCATTTCATTATATTCATGTAAAGGAGAATCAGGGAAAAAAAAACTAAATGTGGTCAGTAAGTTATGTGTATATAGTAAAAACAATATCAATCATGTCTCATGAAAGAAAAGAGGACACTTGGGATTTTAAGAGGCTGTTTATAAAAGAACAGTCCAACTAAAATGGTAGTTTCTTAACACCCTCCAAGTGACAAATTGACAGATGCTGTGCAAATAAAGGACAAGCAGGAACTGAAAAATGCCAGAACGAAATAGCCTTTCAATTACAGACTTGCAACACCTAAGGTATGCTCTTACTGCTCTAACTTAGGAGGTAACGCCAAAATTCCTATGAAGATGAGTGCAATTATAGAGGAGGGAAGCCTGTAATATACCTCATTAGAACAATTTTTTAAAGTTTTTAGAAACTAACAGTGACATCTTGAAATCATTCTACTATTATGGGCAGCAAATTTAGAGAGTGTTGGTAGTGTACTGTGGCATCAGAATTTCTCAGACAAAGAAATAAACGTGTTTCTGCATTCCAAGGAACAGCAGGGAACAGAAAAGCCTGCATGATCTATTAGATATTTACAGTAAACACAACTTTTGATAGGCAAATATTGCTGTTGTGAGGTTAACCACCACATAAATAAAGTCAAGGTATTTGGTGGGGTTTTTCTTAAGTTGGATGGAGATGTTGCTTTTTTCTACTAGAACTGCTACATTGTTATCCATGAGAGAAGTTTGTTCCTAAACAATGCTGAGGGTTTTGGGGGTTTGAAGGAGTTTTTCCCAGCCAAAAAAAAAAAAAAAAAAACAAAACAAACAAACAAAAAACCCCCCAAAAACAACAACAAAAAACAAAACAAAACAAAACAAAACAAAAAAAACCAAAAAACCAACAACAAAACCAAACAAACAAACAAACAAAAACAAAAACTGCTTCTGCTAACTAAATTAAAAGGAAGAAATTACACATTTCAGAACTTGCTCAGTGGCTCTATGGTCATAGCAAGTTTGATGCAGAGTACTTTGAACACGTTTTTTCTGAGGCAGTTGTTCTCACAGGTGCTGAGGATGATATGGTCAGACTATACGTTAGAATTATGAACAGGTAACACTGACATAAAAAATAAAATTTCATTATAAATATAATCAAAGTTAGTGGGTTTTTTACAGCCCTGGTGTCTGAAGCTATGTGAAGGTTCAAGATTTTTGGTTTTTTGAGAAAGAAATAACCTAAAATTAGTTTTCCATGCCTTTTGGCTACAGAGAAGAACTTCAAAATTGCGATTCAAAAAACAGAGAACTGCTAAGGAAAGAAAAAAAAAGTGTGGATTTTTATCTGTATGTTTGCCTATAATTATTATTTTTTTAAAACTTGGGGTTTGCTATACTGTTAATGTCAACACAGAAAACCTTGCAGTTACTATCCAAAAGGTATAAACAGGAGAAAGAAGTCCAGTCAATTCAATAGACTTGCTCAGATTTTCACAGAAAGCTGTAGTCTGACTCTAAATCTCAATCCCCCAGACCATACACCAACCACTTATTCATCAGACTATCTTTACAATTTAAGTACTGCTTACATAAAAACAAAACTAATGAAAAACACTGGAATTTCCACTGGTGTGGAAATTAAAGTTTCTGGGAATATTTATTTTACATAAAAATACCTTACAGTTATATATGCAGTAAAACAAAGGGTCAATAATAACCTGTTAATCCCCAGTCTGAGCAAGGGAAATTTAGAAAAGCTTGCAGAGGAAATCTCAGTAACATTTCCAAAGATGGTATTTAATTTTAAAGCCTGAAGTATTTATCTTCATTCACTCCCAATTAAAACAAAGTGATCTCCATGTTTTTAAGCTTTTCTATTCAGAAGAAAGATAGGAAAGAGATCACATTAGCAAAAAGTTTGATTTTTTTTAATTTCAGCGAGCTTTGCACTGATTTTACATTTGAAACACATGATGGCATCTACATTTGAAACACGTGAGGGCAGTTAAGGCAAAAGTCAGTGTATATAACATGGTGTGCAAGTTTATTTTGTAGTATTACCTAAAAAAATCCAGAATAAAATGTTGCAGGAGGCAGACAAACTTGCAAACATTATGTAAAGGTATTTAAAATCCCTATGTTAATGAATTCTTGCTAAGTTCTAGTTTTAATATCTCCTATCTGAATATCTTGACAAGGAATTGTCTTTTCTGATTGTGGTATCATACTACTACCACAGCTACTACTGTGGGTAAATTGGTGAAAGGTGTATTACAGGCAGAGAGTATGGAAACGGCTGAGTTCAGGAGCTAAAGTAGGTTTACATAGCATGTACTCAGGATTTATAGCACAATTGTCTTTTCAAGAGAGGGTCACTTTGCAATACAATAATTGTTTCATTTATCTTGTGCTGAGTTACAATAGTGAGCAGACTCAAAGTTGATTAAAAATTAAAATGCACTTTATTCAATATAATAGTAAAGTGATGCTGCATAAATGGAATGGACTTTTCCATTTCTCCCATCAAAGTCTGCTCTCTGCTTTCTTTTCACATGCTGATATTCTTAAATGCCAGATATTTTCTGCAAATTTAAATGTTAAGGATTAAAAGAGATAATTGCTCCCCAGGCTAATGGCCACTATTACATGGAGCATGACTGGAACATTCTGCTGCTTCATTTGGTTCACTGATATTCCCTTCAGGAGGTCACCTGCTGTACTCTTATGGTAAAGAAATACAATAAAATTATTTCTTATTCCATAGATTTCATAGAAATGTATCATAGATATATATTTGTATTACATAGAAAAGTGTTGGATTCCAGCATACGAAAATTTCCAGAGCTGGATTTCACAGGACTTCATACCTAATGATAGTAATAATTTTTTTTGTTACTAAAGAAGACTCCTTTTTTCCCCCTCAGATTAATTCTTGACATTTCATAGTATAACCACAGTTACACAAGGTAGTGCAATTCATGGACTATTAATGACTGTTAAGACCATTTTCTCACAGGATTATGTAATCAGCATAATTTCTCAGATGCAAATGTCTTAAATGTCCAGCTAAGTTTTCAGTCCTATACTTCCATTCAGGGGCTTTGATAATCCTCTTTATTCTAGGCTAGGTAAGTAAAGTGCTTGACTGCTGTTTTCACCCAGGACACATGTAAATATCTGTCTCTTGAGGTGTCTTCTTCTTTTACATGATATGATTGCATCACTTCAATGTCCAGGCTCCAGCCAAGACAGGGTTAGTTTTAGCAGTAGCCAGGGGTGTGGCTAGGAATAGGAATTCTGTACCAAATCATTTTCCAGGAGCAGGGTAAGAGTTCCAGGTCAGGGTAGTGTGGCAGCAGTTGGGTATTGTCAGGTACAGCAGTGAGCACTCGTGTACTTTTTTTGTAAATATTTTACTTTTACTGGTCATTTTCTTACCTCATTGCTGTTTTGAATAAATTGTTCATATCTCCATTCATGATCTTTACCTTTTGTGTCTCCAGTTTTCCTCTCCAGCTCACCACAGGGGAGGGCAGGGAGGGAGTGGAGAGTAAGTCAGCAGCGCCTGGTTTCACAGAATCACAGCTTCACAAAGTATTCTGAATTGGATGAGATCTATTCTTAAATATGATTATCAAATCTACTGCCTGTAGCATCTTGTGACATGAAGCAGACTCCTGCCAGTGAAAATGTCATGTGCCTTGGATTTTTTGATCATTACTGTTTTTCATAATGTGAATATCTACTTTCTACCTTCAGAATCTTCTAAGTAAACATAATTAAAATCTCACCATTTTCATTTTTTCTACTCTATTTTTTGCTAGTTTTTTGTTTTTTAATTGTGTGGAAAATGAAGCTGTTAATTGATATCGAATAGTTGCTAATATTTATTTCTACATAAACAGGAAAGATATGTTAGGTGCTTTTATTGTTTTCCCATGAGACTCTTAATCACTAGAAAACATGTAATGAAACATAATTTCCAGGTAGTAAAGGAACTACTTAAAATATATTATATTAACATGCACTAAGGTCACAGAATATCCATGATTAGCCCTCTTTCTACTTCCCCTTTATCAAAGCCTGGGACTTCAGGCAACAATGTTTAAGGTCACAAAACTTGTTGGCTCATTAAATGAAACCAACTTCAGCTTGGGAACACATGTAAATCCCATTTTTTCAGCAAAGCCTCTGTTAAAAGTCAGAATTTTATGACAGTGGAGGAAAACCTTCACTTAATGAGTAACAGTTCTGAAAATCAACAATATCCACAACTATTGATAATAAGCATTAGTAATACTTACAATAAATTAAGCAATATTTACAATAAAATTCGTCTTGAGTCTAATTAGAATCAGTATAAAATGTGGATGATAAAACAAGAAGCAGGAAAAAAAAAACCAAACCAAATAATGTGACTCCTTACACATTCTGGAGTGTCTCACATTATTTTGTGATTTTCTTTCATATGCTATGGAACTGAAAACTCAGTTTTTCTTATTCTTTGCACTGAAGATCATTTTCCATACATGTTTTATGACTCCATGCAGTTATCCATTAAACTATGTATTGGAGTGCCCTGTCTTGGTCTTGCCTCTGGGATTGTCTTGGATGAGCTTATTCTGCACCATGCTTTGGTTTTTACCTGTTCATTTTACAGCTCAGCAGCCTGTTCCATTTGGGAGAACTCTTGTTTATTTGGACATACCCGTGTGGGAATAAAGTAGACCATAACCATTTATTATTAACTTTTTTGTATGTTTTGCATGTAGGCTCTCACATCCATCTGCTTAATAGTTCCATTCTGTCAAAGGCTTCATATAAGGACATATTTCATTGTTTTATCCTCTTATTTAGGATCACATTACTCATTAAGTCTTTGGCGCTTTCTAGGGTGACTGTGCAGAATTTGTGCTCTTCATTTATTAGAAATGCCATTTTTTTGCTCCTTTTGTACAGTAAAGTCTTGATTTCTTTTTCTACGTTCCTTTTTACCCCTTGATTTGTTCAGTAAACCAGTTCAGTTCTCAATTTCATCTTTAAAACCAAACTAAAAATCCAACTTTCTTAGTGACCATTGTACATGCCTTCTTGATTTTCATTCCAAAAAGCAAGGAGTGTGCTCTGAGGGTGCCAACCTCTTCATTAATGTTTTTGTGTAACATGGTCAAGGCCACACAGCCACTAACCATCTACCCTATCAAACTCTTGTAGCCCTGGGAAAGAGCCGCTTTGTTTTTGTTGGGTCTCACAGAGGAACATGAACTGAGACAACTGTGGGTACAACAGTGTGCAGACATCAGATAACACAGAGCCAAGGGATGAGCAGCGATCCAATAAAAGAGGTATTTACATCACAGAGCTCGTACTGGGCACAAATGCTGAGATCTGCCTAACGGGAGACCACGGAACAGTAAAGGATGAGACAGGACAAGGAAGAGAAGGAGAAGAGCAAAAAGAAGATATGGAAAAAAAAGAAGGAAAAAATATTCTGAAAAGAGTCAGGAGACCTAGATGAGACAAACTACCTGGTGATTAAGTCCCCAGAAAATGAAAATAGGTTTTCCTAAAACGAACTTCAGCTTGGAGCTTCTCAGACCTCTTTATGTAATACTGATGGCTGACTAGTCTGGAACTATACTGAAGAAAATAAACTTAAGAGAACTGATTTTTAATCTTTCCAAAATGATGTTAACCTTCCCAAATTAATAAGTACGTGTTCTCTTTTGAAAGCTCTCTAAATAGTTCTCTGCCTGGGATGACTTAAACTACAGCACAATGAAGTGGAATTTGCAAAGAGATCAGTGAATATAAATAAGAGTGGAAGGCAATGTATGTTGCATGGAGTGCTGCCATCTTTTGGTTACAACAAATCAGGATTATTTCAAGAGAGCTCTGAATATGTCTAAGAAAGATGAATACAGTCTGAAAGCATAATATATAAACCAATTATTATTAAATAAAATTACTATTGTTACTAAAAAGACTTAATTTTTTTAGTACGGACTCAGTCTGAAATAGGTAGTAGGTTGCTACTTAAAAAATGTGTCCTTTCATTTAGACTACCGCTTTAAATTTTGCTCTTTTAGAGATCTGGGTAAGCAGAGATATTAAATATTTCTTCTCCTCTTGTTGCAGAAGTTGAAGCATATAACATATCAAGAATACAAAAAAGTAGTAATTAATAAAAACGCACATATTTTTGAAGATTTCCGTCTGTTCAGTTTCATCTTTTTCTTTCCATATAGGGATAATCCTTTTTCTTTCTGTGTGCAATTCAAGTAAATAATATGTTCAAATTCCACCTTCATCAAAAACACATCTGTGTAAGTGACTATTATATTGCTCTTTTTCTTTTATATCATCTTCATAGTTTAAAAAAACTCTACACATAGAGTATTTGTTTAGCTTTAGAAGAGCCTAGAATTTGATGAGAGGTTGGGTTTTCTTTGAAGGAAGACAGCCACTGGCCCTTGAGCACTGTATTCTAATGTTGACTTTTCTTTCAAACTTTCAATGTGTCCTTACTGTCATGTAAATTTCTGGATTCATGGCTAATAGTAAAAGTTTGAAAATGTGATTTGAAAGGCAGGAAAGTCAATAGCCAAAAAAAGAGTTAAATACAGATTTTCTCTGGAGCATTTTGAACACTCAGATTTGCAATTTTGCCGGTTTAATGATCTTAAAATATGTATACTTGCTCTCAGATTTATTTGTTTCCTCACAGCTACAATGGCAAAACAAATAAAAAAAAATTTAAAAAATTAAAACCCAAACCTACTACCTGCTGCAGTGGCTTTCTGTCATTTTCTGTACAAAAAAAAAGGTACTTACTGTGCTTATAATGATATTCCTCATTTGTTCTAAGTATTTTCTTTACCTAGTAAAAGAGCCAGTGAAACATCTTGGCTAAGGTTGTTTCTTCCATTCTCTTTACAAGATTCCAGCTGATTTAGGTTTCTTTTGCTTACATGAGTGTGTTTGCTTGGTGGGAAGACATTGACATTCACTATTCCACATTGTGTCTGTTTTGTGGTTTTCTGGTTCTGCTGATGCAGTAATATGTTTTCTGTCAAAAGCGTTTTATAGGCATATTACCCTGCTTGACAGAAACAGCGAGCTACAAGGATTTCCTGAGGAGAAACTTCCAGATGCAGTGTGTGAGATTTCTCATCTCCCAACTACATTAATTACATTATCACCCTGAAACAACATTCTAAATGAAATCATTCACTGAAAGTCTTACACACAGTCCAGCTGTCTGGACTTCTCTAATGTTTCTGTCATCTATAAATAATTCACAGAAAGCCAACTGGGAGGCTGCATACTCATTTTCTGCTCTCTCAGTATCTGCCAGTCATGGGTAAGGAAAGAATTTCAGCCTGGCAGCTGTGGGGAGATAGAAGTCCACCAATTTCAAGTCTTCAAAAAATCTCAAGTGTGGTTTTAATAAGAAATGAAATTGGTTTTAAAAAATAAAAGTATTTTAAAATAGATTTTTTAAAATATTTTATCTCTTATTTATTTTGAAGTTCACTGAGGTCCTATTTTCACACACTTTATTATAGCCCAGAGGACAAGAATTTTAGTTTGAAAGCAGAAAAAAAAAAAAAAAAGATTTCTACATAGCCTCTCATCTTTGGAAGCTGGAGCTTCCAAAAAAAAGATAAGGAAAATCATGAGAGCTGGAATAAAATCATGAGTATTAACAACACTACTACAGAAAGGTTCTTAACTTGAAAAGATGGTGCAGTCCATTAGACCAGAAGAATTCAATTGCTTCCATAGGCAAAAAGATCATATACATTGCTGCACTCAGGAGTTAAATAACATGGATGAAGTGTGATATATACAAATCCTGAGACTTGTGCTAAGAGGACTGGTTATTTTGTTTTACATTTGCTTTCTTTGCACATTAATGCTGGGGGGGAAGATAATTAATTATGTCATCACTAATAATTCCAGTCAAATGATGAGGAGGTTAAACTAAGATATGGTGTAATTGAATTTGTACTTACTTTCACTAGTTACAGATTTGGCTCATTATTTGTATTTTCATGTTGTGTCAAGTGGCAAAAATACTTTTTGACCTTGTGATCAAAGGGAAAAAGGCTCACAATTTGCCTTTGAAAAACAAATAGGACACACAGCTTTCTGAGTCATCTTTTTTTATAGTTACATCCTACAAACTTTGATTATAATAATGGGAATTTTGCCTGATGATTATGGTATTGGGCCAATCAGAGGCTTAATTTAGCTCAAAATTCATACGACTCCATTGAAAATAATTGGTTGAATCTGTTTACACCCGAACTGATTTTGTATCAGTTCCTTTGAGAGACTGTATTTCCCTTCAGCTATTAGAAGCTTGTATCCCAAAGGTAGAAACATTATCATATCATTTGCACAAAGGAACAACATCAAATGCTGCATACATAAGAACAGAAAATTAAGTTTTAAAAGAGCTGCATGCTTCTTTCTTTAAGGACTTTGAGGAAGAAAGTATACAAGTGTGACCTTATACTCCAGTACCTATGGGATGCTCCATGGAAAGAGAAGATTCCAGTTTTTCATATTTTTGCTTTCCTTACTTTAGTCAGCTAACATCTCTCCACAAATCCTCACTTAAAACAGATCAAAAGTTGGTAACACTTGCAATGATAGTAGTACTTCCACTTCTTTTTAAAATTGCTGTAGAAAAAAGGATCTTAGTGCTCTTTTTGAAAAAATGCAATATTTGCCCTGTCATGTCATGGTAGACATTTTTCTGCACCCTGAAATTGTGTGTTGGGATTTTTTTTCTCTCTTCTTCATTGTCTTGTTGCAGGTATTGTTTTTCTATTTCCTGTAGAGCTGAAATGAGTAAAATGTACAAAAGAGATAGTGGATGAGAGTGAGAGTGAGAATACAGCAATAACAGGAATAATAAAAGTTGAATTTCAGTTCAGAGAAAACAGAAGTCTCTCTTTGTAGTATTCTTGAGAATAAAACTGAAGAAACAAGATTCATTTAGGGTCTTGAGAGAATTAATTTGCTAACAAATATCCCCTTTGAGCATCTCAATGCTCTTATGGGATAGTCTGAGAACCAGCAATTTGGTGCTTGAATCAGTGATCAGTTTCTGCATATACAGTAATATTACTACATTTTAGTCTTACATGGTAAAGTCTAAAAATCCATTCAAAGCTAAGATTTTTATTTTTTTAATAACCATCAGACTTTCAGTTTGACAAATTATGTTACGAATATGCCCCCAAATATGCCTTAATGAAACTTGACAATTTGTGGTGCACCCATTTTTAGAGTATGAGGTCAGATTTGTATGCTTTATCTCTCCTGAAAGCAGGAGCAATGAGTGCATTCATGAGACATTTGAAGAATGAAGGCTTGACATTCTTTGTCAAATATTTTTAAAGAGCATTATCAAATTATTTACTAAGGTTTACAACGGTGAGTTTTTTCTCAAGGGAGGGGGAAAAGTAGACTCAATATAACTATCTATAACTTTAATATATACTTGAGGTATCATTGCATTTCATAGTATAAAGAACATTTCAAATAGAGATTCTTTATCTACTCTTTTAAAAAGTTCTTCCCTCTTCCTTCCTAAAAGGTGGCCATAGAGAAAAGCAAATTTTCTTATGATACACACCTCAGGATTTGGACACTAGGCTGGTCATTCAGCTAGAGAAAATGACATGTTCTTTGAAATAACCATGTCTTTTATTGTCTCTTAGCTTCTTGTTTTAGAAAGTATGTTTGCATTCACTGTAGGGAGGGTTCAACAGACCAAATGTAGGTTTTTCTATTTATAAAACTCCTAAAGTAGCTATCTAAAATAAATATTGAAGAATCAGTCATGATCGTCTGTCCATAAATAAGTCAGAAGTTTGAAGAGTTGGATAAAAGGAATAACAATGGCCTCAAAAATTTCTAATCTGCATAGGTGCCATAGATAGGCTTCCATCATTTTCATTTAAAGCAGTTACAAAGATTTTATTGGGTGGTGCTCCTCAGTGGCCCGTATTGGGACTGGCACATTTTTACACTTTTGTTGGTGATATGGACACTGCAACTGACAACACGCTGGGTGTCGATGACAAACTGGAAGGAAGGGATGCCATCTAAACAGACCTTGACAGGCTTGAGTGGTGAGCCTGCGGGAACCTCACAAAGTTCAACAAGGCCAAGTGCAAGGTCCTTCACCTGACTTGGCACAAGTACAGGCTGGGCAGAGAGTGGATTGAGACTACCCCTGGGGAGGTGTCCATGGACGAAAAGACTCATCAATGTGCTGTCGCAGCCCAGAAAGACAGCTGCATCCTGGGCTGCACCAAAAGCAGCAGGTCAGGGAAGATGATTCTTCTCCCTCTGCTCTTCTCTTGAGAGACTGCTTCTGGAGTACTGCATCCTGCTCAGGGGCTCACAACAAAGAAAGACATGGACTGCTTGGACCGAGTGCAGAGGAGGGTCACTAAGCTGATCACAGGTCTGAACACCTCTCCTATGAGGGGAAGTTTGGAGTTGGAGCTGCTCTCATCCTGGAGTAGAGAAGGGTTTGGGGACACCTTAGAGAAACCTTCCAGAACTTTAAGGGGACTTACAAGAAGGCTGGAGAGGACAAGGGCATACAGTGACAGGACAAGGGGGGATGGCTTCAAATTAAGAGTATGCTTAGATTAAACATTATGAAGAAATTATTTGCTATGAGGATAGTCAGGCACCAAAGCAGGTCGCCCAGAGAAGTAGTGGAGGCCCCATTCCTGGAAGTGCTCAAGACTAGGCTGGATGGAGCTCTGTGCAACCTGGCTGAGTGGAAGGTTCCCTGCCTATGGCAAGGGGCTTGGAACTAGAAGACCTTTAAGGTCCCTTCCAATTCAAACCATTTATGATTCTTTAATTTTGACTGGAAAATAATTTTTATTTCCTTCAATTACTCTCAATGGCTAAACAAAATATGGTTTCAGTCAAAAAATCCACAAAGTAATACCAATTAAAAACCTCAAGATTATAAGCAGTATTATGACACTTGATTGACAGAATTATTCTTAAACGTATAATTCTTATAATAAAATCTCTCAAACAACAAGTTTTTAGAGCAAGCTATTGAGCACTTGTCAAAGTATCATAGATCCTACATATAGTATTGTCTTTAAAGAATGTAAGTGTTGGTCCTCAGAAGGAAATAAAGATTTCTCTTCAACTACTGGCAAAGTTAGCATTTATGTCATACAAGATGAATTGTGGCATTCTTCCTTTCTCTGTCAGCATTTATGGATCTCTTCTTTCTTCTTTTGTCTCTGTTACAGTTAAAATTCTCAAGATCTATAACCAGTTCCTGAGAGGAGCATTTTCCATTCTTTTTGATATATGCTGCTAGTTAGGTATTTAGTCAACTAGAACAGGATGCACAGTGATCTCACATACAGAAATAAATAGCAATCTTAAAAATTTCCATAAAAATTATAACAAATAAGTCTAGTATAGCTGTTGAACATAAAATCTCTTTCCTTTTGCTGTCTCGTTCTTCATTTCCTTATCATTAAGAAAAATTTCTTCAAAGAAAGGCTTATTAGGCATTGGAACAGGATGCCTGGGGAAAGGTTGAGCCACTGTTCCTCTAGGATTTTTTAAAAGTGTAGCTGTAGCACTTAGAAACATGGTTTAGTGGTGGATGTGCCAGTGCTCAGTAAATTATTAGAGATTTTTTCCAAACTAAATGATCCTATGATTCTATGATTCTGTTCTATCATGCTTAAATATCTAAAGCTGGATAATCAAGTATATCAGATGCAATAGAACAAGAGACATTGGATGAATTAGTTTATAATTACTGAAACAAGAGATCTAAAAAGAAAACTCTGACACCAAAAATAGTCATAACATGCACTTCTTGCCCCATGTGCCAAAGCTATGTTTCTAAAACCTTTTCTTAATACCTTTACATCTCACATCATCCCCAAATCTCACTAAACAACTGGTTAGATTAGAAAGTTCTCTGGGCAGTGGAATTCTGCTTTTGCACTTGCATTAAATTATTCTAGTGTGGGCATCGAGATCATTTCTAAAAGATAAAGCTGGAAGCTTCACAGAAGAGCAGCAAAACACTCAGAGGTTTCAGGCCCATGGAAATATTCAAGGCAAACACAGCATATAGTGGGTAACACCTATGCGAAAATATAATAGTAGTAATGGTTTTGGTTAAAATACTTTTTTTAAAAAGATAGTTAAAAAAATGCACAATTTTTTTATTAACAGACAAGCTTATTTTGAGTTAACTCTCATAAATTGCATCAGGCCCAAATCTTTCCATCAAGATTTTGAAGTCTCAATGAAGCTAAATACTACTGTCTCGTCTATTGCAGTATTCAACCCTTCAATGAATATTATTAAAAAATCAAACATCAGAACAAGGGCTAATTCTAGGACAACAGATACTCTCTCATTTTGCTACAAATGATCATTGAGCCTTATTCTTCTTTCCTGTCTGCCAAAAAAATCAGAATAATTTCTCCTTTTATCTCATATCATCAAACACAATGAACGTCTACATGCCTTCAGTTCTATTTCCTCTTTTCTCTCCAAATTGTAAATTAACCTGAATAATTTAATTTACCCCACTCACTAATTTTCTATGTTTCATTTGGTATTGGTTTCTATATTTCCTCCTCTTTACAAGAGATTAATATTTCCCATTTTGAAAGCATCAGCCAAAGTCTTTGTATCAGATTAGCAGCAACAGACTACATAGTTAACATGCAGATAGCCTAACATAGTGCCCTAACAACATCCAAAAGTGAAAATTCATCTCTTTTCCATCAAATATCTTCAATTCTGTTCATCCTTTGTGATGCATTATGTAAAGACAAATATGGCCCATGGATTATCCAGAAATTATCTAATGCTAAACTTTCTGTTGCCACATTAATATTCCAACTTAAAATACCTGCTACATGTATCAATATGTAGACATATTCATTTATATTAAACTAAATTATGTTATGTGACATAAAAGCCTTGCTATGTTGTATTTCTCTCTTTTGAAAGACAAAATTAAAAAAATTTCCTTACATAAAGTCTTAGCTAAATAGAGGTTAAATATATACAAGTGCAATCTAGATTCTTCTCCTTTACTTCATCATCACTGACCTATTATATAGATCCTTGCCTTTTCTTCCAGCACCCTCTTTTCCTTTGTTTCTGGCTTTGGATCTTGTGAATGGCTATGCAATTTCCTTTGCTATATTAAAACTTGCCTCTTTTTTCCCCCCTAGTGCAGTGCAGCCAAACAAAGGACAGTACAAGGACATAGAAACCATCATGAAATGCCTTTTATTTCACAGCTCTTTTCATCTGCTTAACAAATAACAGAAACCATGGTTAATCATTGCATACTTCTGGTTCCCTGGGCACTCATGGAGCTCTCCATATGGTCTGCTCAAAATGGAGGCACTTGCATATATCAGATCTAAATTATGCAAAAAATGTGATCATATAGTGGAACAGAGTAATAATAGAAAAGATACCTACTCAAGAAAAACAGAAACCTAGCTAATAATCACTCTACATTTCCATCTCCCAGGGTAGGAGAACATTGTACTAAATACATAAATCTATATTCTGACATTAATTTCATAATATTTAATACATATTCACTCTTGAGATTTATATATTGTTCCTTCATATAAAACCCAATAGCACAATGAATTGTTTTGTTTTTTCATTCCTCTCCTCTTTTTGCCCTTTTTTTCACCTTGCTCTTGATATGACCAAGCTCTTCCAGGTCCTCTTCTTTTTATTTACCTTTTCTTTTGCTTTCCATTCTTGTTATTCTTTTCATCCTTCATTATTTTACCACCTTTTTTTAATGATCATGGCCTAAGCTAAGCAAGGAGTCTAAACAAAGATGTGATTATTGTCTACAGAGAAAAGTTGAAAAAAACTTCACTCATGTGCTATGGGCCTTGCTTTGAACAGTCTGTGGAGAAGGCTACAGGTGCACATTTCTGGTGAGCCAAAGTGGTTATGATTAAATTTTTTTGCTTCAGGTTTGCTTTGCTTCAGATTTTGACATGGTGCATTGGTATTTTGAACCAGGGATACGATTAGGCAAAGAGGGCAGGCCAGGACAAATACATGAGTCCATTCCTGGTGGGCAGAAGGAGACCAGGCTCATAGCTGGTGTAAAGAAGCATCCAGTCCTTCTCAATGCAGCTGCACAGCTGGATACCAGGCATCATTATCAAGGGCAACTGACAGATGCAAGCACTGCTAGAGACTAAAAGGAAATTACTATCAAGAAAAAGGAACTTGGAAGAATAGTCTGACTGAAAATTCAGAAATCAAGAAATGGCAAAACCACATTTTCCTTAGTTTTGTTAATTCAGCCTGCATGTGCTATAGACTTAAGGCTTAGTGAGGTTAGTGTCTGCGCCTACCTCAGCAGGAGGAAGGACGCTTTGTAGGTTGAAAAGGTGTGTAGAAAATAGTATATATACCTTAATTAGGAAAGTAGCAAAAACTGAATTTTCCTATAGAGATAACAGAGAACATGTTAGAGAGTCTTAAATTGGGTAACCACATACTATTTTCCCACGGAACCTGAGCTGGACATGAGATGGACAGTTGCCTGTACATGAACTAGAGCTAGGCAGTGGTAAGAAGAAAAAATAAGTGAATACAGGTAAACCTTGTGTCAAATCCAGCAGATAAGCTGGTGCTTTGAGATTTAAAGTTCTAGAAATAGCAAGTTCCTCAACTACAGACTTACCATTGAATACCTACTCTACACTGGCAAAGGGAATGCCAGAGCTGGCTGCTGACAGGATTCATTCTGATACATTTGAAAATGTTATATAGGTGTTTTTACAGTGTAAAATCTCCTGTTGTGTTAGAACCAGCAAGGATAGCTTGTCACTTTTGTCAGTGGATTAGACAACATTGTACTAAATGAGACAAGGCAAATTCCCTGGTTTTTATTCCTGTGACCTTGTAGGGAGATGCCAATCACCTGATGAGTGGTATTAATTAATAGTTTATGCAGCTCAACTCACTTTCAAGAACTGGGAAGGAAGTTTCTGAAACATCTCTCAAATTGGTTTTGATGTTGCTTTATTATAAAAGATATATTAAATTTTGTATACTTGTTTTGCAGTAGTCATAGAGTTTCTTCTGTTTTAAAACTCCATGTTAGAAAATTAGATTTTAGTTTAAATAAGTTGATATTGGACTTGAAGCTTTAAATCATAGTGTAATTTTTTTCCTAACCCAGGTTTCTTGATAATGGAAGACATGAACTTAGGGTTAAGTACTATTAAATAGTAGATTTATTAAGCAGATTTACATAGTAGATCTGAGCCCTTATGTAGACTAGCACCTATATTCAGAAAATACCCGGATAATTTTCTTTCCCTTAACAGCTTTTAATGTGAAATTTTTCTTGGTACTGCCTGTTAAAATTTTACCTAATTGTATGCATGCATGCATTGGTCTGTGTTTTGATAGGAACTTAGGATTTCAGGAAGCTAGAATCACTTTTGACACTTATCCCTCATCCAGTAGAGAATGGAAGACTTGTCCCTCCTTTTACATTGAATGCATCCTGCAGTTCAGCCTCTTAATGGACAACTCTATAGCCTTGAAATGCAGATTCACTGAAGCGGAATGTACTTTCATCAGTGTTTAACATGTCCAAATAATTTTGTACATGTTGAATTTTAAGCTTAACTATCATTGGCACTAACCAGAGATAAGACAATTCAGTTTAGACTTTAATACAGTAGGTCTAAACATGCAAGGGACTTAAATTGGTTTTTTTTTTTAATTTGGATTTGGTTCTTCAGGATTCAAATGAATGTTTGAATTTTGTATTCTCTGCTTGGTACAATGCATCTTTCCATCTCAGGGAAGTTTGGATTAATTTAATTAGACAAAAAAACTGTCTAATCTCACTCAGAATCTCCAGCTCACTCAAAGTAATGTTTGTCACATAGTTCCAGTCCAAGAGTAACATATAAAGAAAAAGTCTGCCTACTAATATTACAGGTTTTACCAGGTATAGTATTAGCACAGTTGGCTAAACGCACTTATGTCTCTAGGACAAGGGATTATCATATACCTTTACCAGAAGCTAGCCCTTTTCCCTTAAAATCTGACTAAAAGAACTATATCCAGTCCTTTATGAGTTGCTTTCACTTCCATTTTCCCTATGTACAATTATCACCCTTTGTGTGCGAGCAGAGGAGCCACGTTCCATGAGTGTCTGCACACACACAGACACACGGACACACAGCCACACAGACAGGCACAAGTACACACACATGCACACACCCCTGATATCAACAACAAGAATGTGGAAGCAGAGAGACACCATGGGACTCCACAGTCCTTCCCCAGCTCCTCTCTCCGGCTGGGGCTGAAGCCCTCTTGCAGCACCCTCTGTCCTCTCATCTTCCTTCTTTCTCACAAGTTTATCTATCTGTTTATCTATTTGAAGTTGATTGCTTATAAGCCATTTTAGGAAATTAATTTTATTTCCTTTTTCAAAAACTTCCTATGGGATGTTCCTCTGCTCCAACATGGTAAAAAAAGTGGATATTGTTTCCCACCTGGTTTTAACCCTGTGACTCTCTTTTAGGGGCCCAGATGTTTCTCTGCATGAAAATAGTCTCAGAAAGACATTGATTTCCTAATTACTCTGTGCATTTTGTTTCAAACTTCTGAACTGGACATGACAATACTGAAGAATCAGCATGGAGCTGAATTCATTAGAGATATGCAGATATATACTGACTAGGACTGCAAATTGCTACATTAGAACTGAGCAGACATTTTAGCCAAAAATTTACTGAGAAGGTGTTTTAAAGACCTTTTTTTTAATATTTTCTTTATTAACAGAAGGAACTGTGCTTTATTAGCAAAAGGAAGATAAGTCTAAGGTTCTCAGACATGAGTTTTAAGAAAGGCTATGGTTAGGAGGGGAGAAAACACAAAGAATTAATTCAAGGTGAAAAAACCCAGGCATATGGAGCCATATGGAGGATGGCCTAGATAAGAACAAGAGAAAAACTTCAAAGCAATTAGTTGTGAAACTCTGGATGAACAGCATGGATATGAATTTCTGAATGTTGCTTGTCTCAATCTCAATTTGAATTCAATTTATCCTTTATCCCCTTCTCTTCCTACTTGCTTCAGTAGCGCAGAATAATAAAAAGAAATAAATCTTCCTACTCTTTTTCTATTTTGAATAGGAATTAATCAAATCGACCGGTTGTTCTGCATAATACATTTTGTTGTGACTATTTTCGCCAACACATGCAGATTTGATGCATTGTGTGATTACTGTTTCTGCAAATCTCAGACACCTAATCATTTCTTTCCTTATATATAGTGAGAAGAGATAAGACTCAACTAGAGTCCTAAGAAAAGTATGTGAACTTGAGCACGCTTGGTGCAATGCTTCAATATTATACATAGACATTCTATACATATGTGAGATGCTTCACTGGAGAAGGGGTCTGAATCATCTTCTACTATTAAATTGATGTCAGAGAAAGCTTTTGTTGGGCTGAATCTGAAAGAAGTTCCAAAACTTGCCTATAGGTTATCAAAATATTGTAGTGAAATTATATGTATCCTAAGATTGAAATTTTCATATTGGCTTAACAAACTCAATTTTGATTAAAAAAACCCGAGAAAGTCTATGCAGAATTGCATTAAAACAATTAAATCAGTTTAAATGAATGATCTTTGCTATTTCCTTCATGAGTTTGACAGGCTCTAAATCTGAACACAACAAAAGTCAGGATAAATGAAAGGTACAAGTTCAATTTCCAGTTATCTTAAAAACTAACTGTGTGGTCTCAAAAATATGCATAACTATATGGTACTTTGTCAGTCAGTCCCCTGTTACCACAGGCAATTGTGTCATTTGGTGCCTATGACTGACTAGGTGATCAATTTTGCCTCTAATTTTATCTACATATAAACCTAAATAACTCTGTCTACAAACATGTCAAAAGGTTTAAATAATATCTGAAACTGTTCTGAGCTCTAAGATTACAGGTACTAAGGAAGTCCACAACATTTAGGAGTTGTAATAGTGTTGTACTTATCAGTGTTTTTCTCTTGTCCTTTGATCCTCATAGTCACTTTCCATTTCAAAGAAAAAAAATATTGAACAATTCCCTCAGAGGGAGGTTTCTGCATTAGAATTCTCAGTTCTTTCTGAGACACCCTGCACCAACATGCCAGCCAGCACTGGGATAACAAATGGCAGATGGCTGAATTGTGAACAATCAGAATTGTATAAACGAAATTAAAAATATGGCAACTGATTTCCATATGTGCTGTGTATAAAGTCACAGTTAAGAAAAGAGCTTGCATTTCTCTTTACCCAGAATGGGATTTGACCAGGGGTATAAACCTAAAGAGCTGCTTAATTGCTTGACTAAGCAAAACATTAGGTATATAGCACAATAAAAGACAATAAAGCTGTACAACAACATGCCTACATTTCCCTTTGTATTTACCAGCCTCCATATAAACTTACAGTTTACCAAAGACCTCTTGTTTTTGATTCCCAGACAATGCTTGTGAGGAATTCACTAAAAGAGCAAATGTCACTCATTGTTATTACCTGTGTGGCTCCATTAATTTAAATGGATGCACTTACATATGTAAGGTAAGAAGCATTTGGCCCATAAACTGCTTACATTCAGTACTATAAATCTTTAATTTTCCAGGAGTGGCTGTACTAGCACACAGAAAAAAGAGAGTTGTATTCAGATCTAATATTTGCATACTATGTAATATATTTGCGTATGTTCATTTTTAGCTGCATAGATAGCAAAAATGAAGATGCATGTTGCCATAACAGTGGCAATATTGGAATATTTCTCCAGCTCACTCCAATGTCTATATTAAAATGCAGAGGAGAAATGTCATAAATACACTTCTTGAAATAGAATGGCACATCAGTAACAATGTTTAAAGAGCCTCTATTCCAAAAATGAAACGTTCATTTCATTTACACTAAACCTGAGGTGGTTTTTTGGTTTTGTTTTGTTAGGAGGGAGGGGGAGAGAGGAGGGAGTGTTGCCAAGTGAGGGAAGATGGGGATGGTTGCAAAGAAACATTTAGTCAGTAAAACACCATGCTTTCTCATAATGTCATGCATCTCACTCACAATAATTCTTTCTTATTAACTGCTTGGGAACAATTTATTTTCCTCTCAGGCTATGAAGGCAAGTGCAAGTGTAGCAGACTCTGGTTGGAGCTGATAAGCCACCCTATAGAAGCAACACTGCTGGCATGATGAGATTTGTTAAGAGGACAATATCCCATTGGCTCAGACAAACCATGCTGTATATCAAACCTATCAACAATAATATCTGCAGAATAATGCCTTTATGTATCTGCCAACTGCCACAGAAAGCTCTCCAGCATTCCTTTGGAAATGTGGTTTGATTTTTTAATTTTTGTTCTATTTGTGCCACTGACGTATACTACAGCTGAAGGCTCACCTAGTCTCACTTAAATTTTACAGTATTTTAAAACCCATCCTCTAAAGACACTAAGCAGAAAACTGCACCAAATAAACCAGGAAGTGATCAGTCACTGATGTAAAAAGTCAGTCTTTATTATAAAATCATAAACAAAAAACCCCAACATATTTGCATTGTTAAATTATTTCTATGTCACTGTTTAGAATGTTTTAACTGAACTGTATGATCTTAAAAGAGCATAAATAAAACAAATAACTTTTAACCTCGTGATTAAAATTTTATCTCCTTTATCATCATCATTGATTTTGAAATATTTTTTTCTTTTCAAATGATTCTGTTTGCTATTCATAAAACTGTTTCAGATGTCACATGATCAAACACTGTCCTTCTTAAATTTTTTATATTAAAAGAACATCCTCAACAGTTTCTAATGAAAATTTGTGTTGGTCAAGGTCAGTGGGGAAATATAGTTTTATTTTGGGAAAACTACTATCAAAGACAGTAGAAGTTTGATCATAGGAAGTAAATTTGCATCTCAAAGAGTTATAAAAGACAAAAAAATAAAACTTAAAGTTATCTAAAACTACAGGCAGAAGATTACTTTTATGTACTCAGTATTCACATTCTGGCAGGAAGAATAAAGATCTCATAAAATTTTGGGGAGATTTTTTGCTGTTAAATCTGTTGGTATGTCTCAAGCTGAACAGGTCAATAATTGTTTGAGTGGCAATGTCATGAACAATGCAGACAGAAATTCTAGTTCTCTCTCTGCTCATTTCATTACAAATATTTCTAGGAGATCAGTACTTATCTGAGTAGACTGTTCAGCTTAGATCATAAATGCTGGACTCCCTGTAGAGATTAAATTTTGCAAAAATAAAATCCTTGTTGCAAATTTTGCTTTCCAGTGTGAAGGGCATCTTTCATATCTATAAAAGGGGAATAGGAGTATTTTTGCTCTGGAGAGTAAAGAGGGTGGATGCGAGAATTCAAGTATTGGATATAAAAAGAATTTGTCTCACTGTTCACCAGGACAGTGGAAGAGCAACTTGCAGGTAGATGGACAAGCAGACAGGCACCTCCTCTTGCAATGAAAATTAAATTTCATTTAATTCTTCTTTCATTCTTCTTCAGACACAGTTTTCCTGGGGTGGCCTGAAGGTGCCTCTCATGACAATACCTGAATTCTTATTACAGTATTGCAGCCTCTCTCCGATTCCCAGATATCCCCTGACAAAACTCATCAGAGTGCGGCTGCAACTACTTGGATCTATGTAAACAGGAGATGAGGAGTCAGGGATTACTGAAGAAGTAGGACTAGAGCCACTCCTCAGCTGAAATCCCACGCTGCTGGCACAGCTATATCATGTCACCATTCACATATGGAACTATCTGTGCTCCTGTTCTTCAGTGATCACTGTGGAAGTCAGCCACACTGACAAGGGCTCAACTAAGCAAGGGGTCAGAGACTGTATATGCAAGCTGCTCTTGCACCACATATGGAGAATACATGAATGCACACATGCACAGGAAAGGAAGATGGATTAGTTCCAATAGACAGACAGTACAGCAATTTTCCTAAAAGAGAAATACTTTTTTTTCTTTTTGTTTTAAATTTAAAGACTGGTAGGCATCACCATGGTTACAGTTCACTGTCAGTCACCTACATTTAATCATTTGATGCAAATCCATTCAAACACTGGAAGCACCTTTAGTGCTTTCTTATTGTTCCTCCAGTTACAGCTCCAGCAGTATGCAGGGCTGTTTTATGCATGGAGGAGCATGCATATCAGAGTCTCAGCCTTGCAGAACATGCTGATAGCTGCTTCCATGGAGCTTGCATGCCTGCAGACCCAAGCAAAATAAAGTCTGCTCTTTCCAGTAGTCCCAGATGACAGGTCTTGACCATCAGCTCAAATGCTCTGATCCATTTAATCATGATGCACAAGGACTGGGACACTCAGCTCATAGTGTTTCACACAGCCCCACAGTTTGAAAAAGAAAATAAAAAAAAAGAAACAGTGCTCCATTAAGTTCAACATTTATGCTGCTGGTTCAAAAGCTGTTTTGTCCTGCTTCTCCACAGATATCCAACACTCAACACATAATGGAGCATTAGGCAGCTCCATCTCCTCCTAGTGAGATCTACTTGTTGGAAACTGCTATCAAGAAGCTTTTAGCTCCCCTCAATATTTGGGCTGTGATCTGCAACCCTCTTCACATGGGCCACTCAGAGGGAAGAGGTTTTTTTATTTAACTTAATAATTAAATGTAGTCTTTTCCAAAAATGAAGCTTAGCTACTAATTAGCACTTTTTGATTAATGCAAGCAATTTATGAAGATTATACTCACAGTGTTCGGTTCAACAAAACACTTAAACTCATGCCAAACTTCAAATTCATCTCTAGTAAAACATCTTAGGAACATAATTTCCTTCCTGTAGCAGAGCTGATACCAAGAAGCAAAAGCAAAACTCCCTCTTTTAAAGGACACTCCACACTAGAGGAATATTATTGATAGCAAGCAGTTTATGAGCAGATTGAAATGTATCTGTATAAAGAGATAAAAAAAAAAGTTAACCAGCAAAATATTTTTTTAACAATCTCAGCTTGATATGACTCAATGCACTGCAGCCAAATTCTCAGCTGCACAAAATAGCATTGGGAGATGGTGTGGAATACGTGCAGCTGAAATCATGTATTGAATTCATTTCATAAAAGTACAGCCTATGCATTTAGCTTCTGAAGAAAATACTATGAATATTCCTGGACCCCAAAGCTTGTGTTTTGCATTTCTTGTAAAATGGTTCACACTGTCCACAAAATACAAACTGTCCTTCCTACTGCTCCTAAAATCTTTTTTAGTTTTTACTACTTATCTATAACATCTTCAGCATTTATGTCAGTACGTAAAAACCCCGAGAGGCAGGCATTGACATCTTCATGACACCACCCAAGCAATGACCTGTGAAGAAGAGACTGTATTTTAGTGTCATTCTCAAGCTGCCCACCTAAATGTATCTCCAGTTTATCCCAAGACCCAAAGAATTGGCATACAGCACTGCTAACAGGCATACTGCCATACTGACAGATGTGTATGAGCTTAAGCAGCCAAAAGATGGGGCATGATCTCTAATGTTCATTTCAATTGCTGCTTTCCCAGCCAGGAATATCATATCTGCAGCTTGTTCACAGGGTTTATGCCTATGGCTAAGGGCATAAACCAGCACTAGCTCAGCTCTGAGGTATATTCATTCAGAAAACTAGTGTCTGTTGTCCCTGGCATGAGACATGGTTTCAGAGATCTGGTGTTGGCTTTGTCTTTGAGTCTCTATCAATGGGTTCCATTGAATTGTCTGGTAAAACCTATAGTACATCAGCCAAGAATGTAAAGAAATGTATCCAGAAATATTAACATGAAATTGAATTTTGAAGCAAATATTGTTATTGATCCAAAGCTCTGAATGAATGGTGTGATGCAAAATCCATCCTTAATATGCCATCAAATCACAAGGAATCACAGAGAGCCTGTTAGGATTGGATGGACCTCTGGAGATCATTTAGTTTAACCCCCCTGCTTAAGCAAATTAAAGAAGGTAGGCCAGAACCATATCCAGACAGCTTCTGACTGTCTCCACATCGTGTCCAGGCAAACTGCTCCAGTGTTTGACCTGACTCACTCATTTCATGTGTTCAGATGGAATTTTATGTTTCTTAATTTTATCCATTGCTACTTGTCCTGTTACTGAGAAGAGTCTGGCTTTCTCTTCTACATTGTCTTATATCAGTTATTTTGCACATTGAAAATATCCTTGAGCCTTCCCTTCTCTAGGCTAAACAGTTCCAGCTTCCTCAGCTTTTCCTCACAGTAGAGATGCTCCAGTCCTTTCATCATCTCTGTGGCACTTCGCTGGATTCTCTCCAGTATATCCATGTCTTTCTTGTACCAAGGAGACCAGAACAGGAACCAGAGCTTGGCATGTTTCCTCACCAGCACTGAGTAGAAGGGAAGGATAACCTCCATTGACCAGCTGACAACACTCGTACTGATGCAGCCCAGGATGCTGTTGGTTTTCTTTGCCATGACTAGGCAGTGCTGGCTCACAGACAACTTGTCATCCACCATGATCCCAAATTCCTTCTCTGCAGGGCTGCTCTCAAGCTGGTGGCCCCAGCACACAATGGCACACATTCTTCCACAGATGCAGAAGTTTGCAGTTTTCTCTGTTGAACTTCAAAAGGTTCCTGTCAGCCCCGTTCTCCAGCCTGCTGAGGTTCCTCCAGATGATAGCACAACTCTCTGCTGTATCATCCACTCATCCCAGATTAGTCTTATCTATTAACTTGCTGAGGGTTCATGCTGTCCCATCCTCCACATCACTGATGAAGATGTCATGCATCACTGGTACCAGTACCAACCCTGTGGTACTCCACTAGTGCCTGGCCTCCCTGGGCCTGACCTCATTCAGCCAGGTTTCATATCTAACATCTGCATGTTTCCAGCGAAGGATTTTAGAAGCAGGGTCCTACACTCCACATAGAAATTTGTATAGTTGGTTTTTCTGGCTGCAGTATATGCATATTCAGAATTTAAGCCTTACTACTGAGTCCAAACAATGCATGATTGTGCCAAGATGTATCTTTTATAGAAATAATTCATTTTATTCCTAGTTTGTAGTTATTCTAATTGTTTTTTTCTTTATACACAATTCTGCCAAAGTAGGTGTGATGTAACTTTCCATCCTTACATGAGAGTAAACTAGAGCAAACAGTTTCATCCCAGAGAATTTGGATTCAGCTGCCAAACACAACTGGAAAATTGTGAAATGTGATTTGCTAAAACAATTTCAGTAGAAAAATATAAATTATATGCAAAATGAAATTTCTGATGGCTCCTACTAATTAAGTCTCAACCAAAGCATTATTGTAGCTCCGATGAACTTATCTTTCTCTTTCAAATTTAAACTGAAGTAGATAATTTAGGTGAAATTTAAGAAAATAAGATTTTTTTCACCAGGTGAATCAGAGTAGAACCATAAGGATACTATGTACTCAGTAATGCTACCATACATACCACTAATTTTTAAGTTACCCATCAAAACATAAAATTTGATACTGCTATTCTATGCTTCAGCCATAGGCTGGTTTTTTGGGTATTTTTTTCCTGAAGTTGAGTTCATGAATGCTCTCTGAAAAAGCACTGTTTGTTTTCAAATCTCTGCAGCTCTGGATCACTAGTTTAATACTCTGCACTGCTTTAATAGGAATCCACATCAAAGTGGTAAGCTTCCTTCTGCTGCACCAGACAACAGAGTTGCTAAACATTAACAATGCCCCCTGGGAAGGAAGGGAAAACACATTCCTAAACTCTTGTAAGTCAGACCCAAATTGTAACATTCTCTGTATTTGAAGGCAGAATAACATCAAGAAAAACTGTTGGAAAGGGACTTGACAGATACCAAACACAAAATTCAAGGTATCAGGATAAGAAAAAGTTTTATTTCTATTTGTTACAATTTCAAAGCAAATAGCTCCACAGGGTCAAGAAAAGCAGCAACTTTTAAATGGGAGAAGAAAACCCTGTATCTGGTAAGTGAGTGTATTTCTTTTTTACATTATACTCAGTAACCCATTTGAATACACAGTGTCATAAACACATCAATTTGTCAAATTGTATATATCAAAGTAGTCAAAATAGTCCTCCACATAGGTCTTTAAAATGATAGCACATTGTATAGTGTTTCTTAAATGTAACAAGAGACTTTCCAATATTTTTTCTGCTATACTGAATGAACAGCTCTTAATTCTTGAGGAAAACCTCACAAAAGACAAAGCTGCAAGAGAAGACACAGATTCCCATAACCCTTTGTCCATCTTTAAGCTTTCAACCTTCTATTTCTTTTTTTTTCCTCAGATGAAGTGAAATGTGTCAAATCCAGTTCAGTTTCTGCCTTTTAAAATACCAAAGGTGAAAAACAGGGAATCTGTGGATAACGTGGTAAGCAAAAAAAAATCTCTGTGAGAAGAGAATCTTTGTTCTGTATCAGCCATTGCCAGAATAGAGAAGAAGGTGTTCAAAAAGAGAAATGAGAGGTTACATTTTCCTTTTAAATATAAGGGACAATAAGGTCTACAAAGGTGTATGTGTGATATGTACATCTGCAGTGAGAAAGGTATTGTAACAGAGGCAGGGATATACGGATGACGATGGCTATGGTGATAGAACAAAGGCAGAATACTGCTCACGGATATACACATTAGTGTCAGTTGATTAGACAGCACCAAAAATACTTAGAAATTACATCTGAGGATAAAACATCATGGATATTTTTCTTACCAGTCAGCAATAATTAAGGCACTGTTTGGCTGCTACACTCATGTTCATTTCCAGTCTCAAGGAAGGTCCCTTACTAGAGAAGACTCCCCGTATGAATCTGAGCATTTTCTGCTGCCCTCTCCCTCATCAGCCTGATCTTTCTTATTGTTAGTTATTCACTTCATTGCTTTTAGATATTGTCCTGTTCTCCATCCTGCTCTCATTGAACAATCAGTTCAATGACCATCAGAAAATCCTATCTAACGGCACATACCTAAACTCTCTTCAATATTCCAGCTAAGCTGAGTTCTGGTTTTTCGGCTATATGTGGACTCATACAGATTTTCTATCATTTCTTATAAGAACTGTGTCTTCCCATATGGACTAAGCAGACAAAAAAATCAAGTCCCTTTTATTTTCATGTACGTGCCTGTATTTCTTTACCTAAGTAAAATGACTAAGTCCTGTTCATATGAAATATCTGGCCCAGAATAATTGAAATAGTGCCTTTTTTAGTATTTAAATAGAGCTATAATTCTCCACTGGCAGAGAATGAGAAGAATTCTATGTCTTTATCCATGCTTAAACTTCCTTCCTCACCAATTTTTATAAGTAAATAATAGTAATTGATAGCAAACTATCACAGTATTGGAAATGAGGAGTATGATCTCATATTTAGGCTTGTCCATAATCTGACAACCAGCCATCAAACAAAAGATAAATGTTTTTGTTTTTTTTTGCTTTTGCAGCCTTTTTTTCAGCCAAAGAACCACAACCTTGGAAATTTAATCACTTCATTATGTGCTTCTAATTTTTTTTGTATGTCATAAGTTACTACAAGGAACCTTACTACTTGTTTCTGAATATTATGTAACAATATGTGCATATTCTGATTATACTTACTGTTCTCAAGTAGCTACTGAATTTGAACACCTTCTGCTGGAATTCAGATTAATTTTACAGTGATATGACATATTGGCTTTCTAGGATGAACCACTCATTGTAAAAGGACCTCAGAGAATGGCTGTTATTGAGCATAAACAGGAATGGAATACCTTCCCACTTCTTCCCTTTTATCTTCCCTTTTTCAAAACTAGAGTATATAGCCACTTCTTTTTGAAGGGTACTCATGTTTATTTTCAAACCTCCAAAAGGCATAAAATCAATGTGTAGAGAGTTTGTTTGAATTCTCCCTTTGTGTGTTTAATACTTTAGTGGAATTCAGTGGATTGATACCAGAAGCTTTTTTGTTTGAACATCCCTGATGCCTCTTGGAATTTGTCGAAATTTGGTTCCTCAACACAGAGCTCACCAAATGGTTGTTCACCCTTACTGAGCTCTTCATTACAGCACTTGTCAAAATGCCACACCACCTATCTATTACAGCATTTTGTAAACGTGTATTCTATTCATGTGATAATTATTTTTTGGCCTTTATCAAGCTTTTTTATTTTAGATAGTCTTGCCTCCATTCAACAACTTCCTTGTAGAATGACCTTACCTTATTGGGGTTTCTGCTTCACCTGCTTTACTGAGCTAGGCAAGCGTTGTCGTTTGCATTGTTCTATCAGTCTCCTGGCATTTGTTTTATCTTGATCATATTCCTCAGCAGGAGTCTGACTCCTGTCCTGAACACATGCTGTTCTTACACCGCTGGCAGACTGTGTACATAATTAACCTTTTCGCCACCCAGTTTTGCCCACAAAAGCAGCTTCAGAAAGCATTTACTCTGCTTCCTTTTACACTTGCCCAGAGCACAGAAATCACAGCCTGGATCTCTCTGCTAATCTTCTCACAACGTGGTACTAGTCACACTGGAATAAAACAGAATTTCATTCATCAGCCTGATCACAGAGCAAAGGTTACATGGGCTTCATGAGGCACCCAGAATCCAAGCAATGCTTAGTGCGAGTTATATCCCTCTTTCTATTTTCAAATTTTAAGCAGAGAAGCAGTTGAGTAATTTTTGGCCAACTGTACCTTCCACAGGATCTTTCTGTTTAACTACAGTGCAGTTTAGAGCAGACAAACCCTTCACCTGCTCAGGCATAGACCTATTAAGTAACATGCTTTTCTATTCTTCCCCCACATTTCTACCTAAATAGATTCTGGAACTAAGGATGCAATGTGGCTTTCCCTAAAGAGAGTATGATCTTCACATGGGATATTAAGTTCTGCTGATATCACTTATGTCAGCTGAGAATCTGGCCTTTGATTCTTTATTGAGACATGAGTGTAATCAGTGCCATTAATATCTTGCCAGAAGGCATTAAACCTTCTTTTATAGTTTATTGTTTTTGTAATTTTTTCAATTGTCTTTGCTGCTGATTGGAAGAGGATGTTTGCTTTACTGATTTCAATAAGGCTTAAAGGAATAAGGATGCAACAAAACAGGCTCACATGTAGACATGCTTCTGAATTTATAGTATATTTGTTGTCTCATCTCAACTACATTTGGGAAGGTGAATTGGTCTGTAATTTGGGATAATTCTGTGAGCCATTTTGTGCATTATTTTACCATCAGATAGAATTGTTCTTTACAAAGTTAGAAAGCCTCACACTCTACTCATTTAACAGGCAAAAGTAAGCAAATGGAGAAAAAAAGCCAAGCTAATTTTTTTTTTTTTAAAGACAGATTATCATTCAACAAATAAGTTAACAGATGAACATTATGTAAGCACAAGTATTGTAGAGCAACAGAAAGATGCTGCTGAGTAAAAAATACTTGGTTTATGGATAGGGCCTTTTTTAATGCCTACTTTGTATCTGTATAGTGGCATTTTCACTCTTGAACAAATGAGGCTGCGTTTGCACTACCTGGTTATAGTGTGAAGCAGGAAACTGAAGATGACAAGTCCTAAGAGAAAGACAGGCAATCCTGCAGTCTTTCACAGGATCTGTTGCCCTCAGAAGAGGTGAAATAGCTGAATTTACTCAGCTGGTATGAAAACAAGGTCCTGAGCATGCATATTTCCCTCCCCACAACATACAGCACCCGTGTTTAGAAAATGTGGGACACATTTGTCACAGAGAAATGCATTTTCCTACTAAAAAGGTGATCAATTTCAATAGGTTTGAGCTCTGGATCTCCCAAATTTCATCTGTGACATGCAGACTAATAACCAGAATGAGAAAACATTTTTTTGCCACATTTTACTGTGGACATACCCAGTAATATCCAGCACAAACCACTGGGTCGCTGGGTACCTTGTTAAAATACTAGGGAAAGCACTGTGTTACCTGGTCCACTTTCTTGAGGAAAGCTGTGAATTCCTCTGGAAGCCTGTGAGAACTTTCACTGGTATTTAATTAATTTCTCAATTTGGTGAAATGGAGCAAAAGTTCAACAATTCAGCTATAATTCGGCTGCTAACAATACAAAATTGTGGAGGATTTTTCTAACAATCATATACACAAATATATACAACACAGTAAATGACACCTGCCTAATTCATCTTCTATGTTCTCTGCTAGGAGCACTGTGCCTTTCCCCTTTGATTTAATGGAAATTAGTTTCAGTGACGTACAGGGAAGTGGAGACACCAGGCTCTTTCTTAAATGAGGGAAAAGATGAGCCCCGTTACCTTTACATTTTATGAGCTGGTTGCTCTTTAGTGTTTGGCAAGACAAATAGAGTTACATACTGTGAGTGACTTGGAACAGAACCTCACTATCAATCACCTGCCTGACTCTGCACAAATTCTGTAGGGCATTCAGGACATTTTGCTGCCTATGAATATTTCAGACAAGATGAATCCCTAACAGATTCCTGATGGATTATTACTGGAAAGCAGGACTTTTTCTTGTTTTATAGCAGTTTGTCAAAATACTATTGCCACTTAGGCTCTGCAGCAGCATGTCTCTTTAAACGAAGAAAACAACCCAGAGGAGGGAGTATCACTGACTGCCTTTATCACAAGTCATTTGAAGAAATTATATTTAATATATTAATATTGTATGAATTGCAACAGCAGAAAATGGAGAGTTATGGAGTTTGTTTTAGCTTCAAAGTCTTTAATTTGGCACTAATGAAAGTGAATTACAGTGGATGCTTTAATAAAGCCAGCTTCTAGGCAGAGTCATCCAAAGAAAAGTGCAGGCTATGGGCCTGGATCTCTTGTAAACCTCCAAATGTTCCCCAGTGCTATGGGAGGAGGGTCTCTAACACTGGGAATACTGTGGTTCTTCACAGTCTTTTCATAATGACAAGCCATCTGTCACTGCCAGAAGCTCTGGAAAGGGACTATTCTATACAGAGAAATTATTCTGGTAACTCCTACACACATGCTCATCATTTCAAATTGCATACTATGGAGAATTGTTCTGTGAACACATTTACCTGCCCAAAGACCTCCAGTCACTGCTGCAAACAAGACCTCCAAAATGTTTAAGATACCTCTATCAATAGGGATCTTATGATAAGAAATTACCTTATCTTCTTTATTGACGTCTTATTATTTGATCACTAAGATGAAAGCTTTATTTTAAATACATATTGATTCTGCTCCTCCACACATCCTTAAGAGACTTTTGCAAAACTAGTGGAATAGATTTATTCTGATTTGTGATTCTTTTTGCACATTAGGGAAATCAGAAGTACCTGTTAAATGCACAATTTTTATAAAAATAAAATTTCATTTGCATCTGATTAGTTTAATTAATGTCCATCTAAGTAGATAGAAGGTATCTATTAGTTGTCTGTTTTTCTAATGAATCTACAAAAAAGTACAGCTGTCATAAGCCACACATATGAAATCATAACACAGTCAACAGAGGATTCGACCTAATGTCCACCTTCAACTAACCTTCAATTCTATACTTTTATTACAGAAATTTCCTCTTGATTTTAGCTCATCTTCAGCCTTAATCCGTGCTTCCACCTCCTGTTAAACAGCTGCTACATGCCAGTCCAAGGACAGCTGCATTTCAATTCATGTGAAAAAATCCTTTTATCTCCCATGACTACTTCTCCAGGTTGTTGTATTAATTAAATTTTGCAGAGGACTTTGAGGTATTTGGATGCCTGCAAAGTGCCATTAATTACAACCTCATGCTATAGGCAAGTATCTTCAGACTTATACAAGTCCCAGGTAAGGCCATATGTGCCTAAGCATTCTTGAACTTTGCAGTATTCAAAAAAAAAAAAATCAAATTTGGAGGTCAGGCTTACTTTCAGTCAGAACCTGAGCCTTTGCAGAACAGAAAGAAAATACACCAACTTTTCTCATTTCAGACTTTGTCAAATGACAGAATATTTTTCTTTATTAGCACAAATATTAAACATGATCTGACTAATATCACTGCAGTACATCTGTTGTTGTAATGAATATGAGTTTGCCAAGCTATTCTCTCATTTTGTTGTAGCAAGAGTAAAAAGCCCAGCCCATTAACAAGAATGGGGTAAATGATCTCACTTCATCATTTTCAGAGGGACTGATGGAATATGAAATGAGTTTCACGGTAGTAAAGCATCATGGTATTACAGGATTGCTTGAAATTACATAGATAAATGGACAGATAGCTGCAAAGCAGTCTCTTGAATATTTGTATGTATACATATTTATATATGTCTGCATGTCTATACAGATGCACATTTATATTTACATTTTAATACTGAAATAGAGGAGTATTGTTTAAATTTTATTATGTATACTCATGACCCTGTGTGTGTCCTTACCAGGCACATACTCATCCTGTCACAACTCAGGTTGGTGTGACTGTTGTTTGCATCTGCCAAGGATCTGGCACTGTATGTGTGCATATATGTATGTCTAAATATAGATATAGATGATATAGGTGCATCTACAGCTACATGTATGGAAACATATAAGGAAACTTGGAGCAAGAGCACCTTTGATTGTCTTTTTCCCATTATGAAATATTCCATGTCCTTTTTATATCTTCCACCTCCTTTGATGCAACATGAAAATACCAAGAAAGCAAAGAGAAAAATTTTGGGGAAAAAGAAAAAAGGGAGATTGCTTTGAAATAGCAATCTTAGCTGGATTTATTTCTTTATTTATTGAACATGATTAAAATCAGGGTTTGTCTTGCAATGGCTGGATTCCTCATAAAACTTTAGACTATCTTCCCAACAAATGTTCCAGAACTGGTCCCCTTATAATATGCTCTACCAGAGATGCCATGAACTGCTGGAAGTTCTACAGTGTTCCTGGACACAAACCCAGGCTTGTTATCTCTTCAGAAAAAAAATCACTTTTTTTAGACTTAAAGTGACAAAAGGTGCCAATTAAGGTTCTGGGCATCCTAACATATTTCTTGGAAAAATACAATGAAATACTAGCTTTCCCTTGGCACATGGTTGAAATGCTGAAACCCAGCCCAAATGGGTCACAGCTTTCAAGCCTACAGCCAAATGATGAAAAATAGAATTGTGAAGTGGTTTGAAGTCTTTCTTTTCAAAGAAAATATAAAAATAATGCTTCAAGTTCTGCAGTAAACAATGGAGGATTAGTTTTCAAAATCACTGTTTCATGTTTTAAAAGTGCTGAATGTGCATTTTCTGCTTCCTTATGTAAAAATCTAATGATAGCTTAATCAATTTTACATTATTTTTACATAACACTTTGTCTTCCTTTCATGCCCAACTTGTTCACACAGGCAAGAGGAATGAGGCTAACAGAAGCAGCTAAAGTATCTTAGTGCATCCCAATTTCCATGAATGTGGTTTTGCAACCTAAGTAATTTTAAATAATTTTCCCCATAGTCTTACATGTTCCACAGCATAAATGCTCTCACATCACGGCTTGCTGCTGGCTCCCTGTACCTCAGGGAGCAGCCGGCCCTCGCTGTGCCCTGGCAAAAGGGTATTGATAGCTGTGAAACTGGGATGGATGCCTGCGGCAAAAAACCATGCTGAGCTTTAAAGGTCACCAAAGAGGAATTACATTCAGATTCTCTCTTTTGATAATCAAGTCAAATTACTCATATTTGAGTATTGAAAGGATTTTTTCCGTTAAATCTGTTACCTTTGTTCAACTCAGATTCCCATGGAACTCAATGAAAAATATGGAAACTTTCAGGAAATATGGCCAAAGAAAGGAAAGGAAAAAAATTGTTATTAATAACAAATTATAATCAACGCTTTAATGGTAAGATAAGAAACTTAATAAATATCTTCAGGCCAATAGAAAATAATGTCAATATTTTAGACAGGTATGCATCAATTTTCAAGATGCAGACTATGATCCACCAGGTGCAAATGTGAAATGATCCCCTATTTCCTAAAAATTATAGCTATTCATTGCAACATACTTCATGTCACATTATATATTTTCTACTATTTTGCAAAGTAAATGTATGAATACATATCCTTAGTTGTAGTGTTGAAGATGTGAAATTATTCCTGTATTTGCACGTGGCTTTGATTGTTGGGGATTTAGAATATCCTGAAGCTTAGCAGGAAAAAAATTGCTACAGTTGAATATTTCACTGTTGAAGTAATCCATACAAAACAAGAATCAAATTAAACAGATTTTTTACAAAATTTACTGTGCAAAAATAAACAGTGATTTTTAAAAAATACTGGTTTTGGAATTCAATGGATTTTTAAGAAACCTTTGTTTCAGACACTAAACATGGTAGTATGTTTCAGTTCTCATAGCTTCTGAGCCTCCTTCACATTGCAAATTCTCCATAATGACAAGATTATTTTGTTTACAAAACCACAATATTGCAAAACATTTGCATCACTAATGTAATTAAGTACTTGTGCACATGCTAATGTGTTCTACCTAATCTTAGGTTTGCAAATTTTCAATTCTGTGTAAAGGATAGAATTATAATTTTTTCCTTTCAGTAAAAGCCTCAGGGTTTAATGACAAAAATTAACTGGATAGCATTAGTATATTCCAAGAGACAAAGAAAACTATGCTGCAGGAAATTATCCTGCCACAAGCAAACAAAAAATTTTCCCATGTAAATTGTGTGACTAATGTTAAGCATGCATTGAGCTTTTAAGCAATTAAAATGTTGTGCTATGTTCAACCTTCATTTTATGCCCCAAACACAGATAAAGAGAATAACTGCTGATCCAATAGTCCTAATCCAAAGATGATTGATGTCACTGGAAACATGGTAGTTATCTGGCATCCTGTGAAAGTGTAAGGAGCTCTTTAAATGCATGGGCTAAAATGTAATTCCATTTGAAATGTTTTTATTGAGACTAGGTGCCGTCTGTTAAAGCAAATTAATTTTAGTCATCCGTGCTACACCCTAAGGTGGAATATCTACTCATTGTTATATTAAAAGCTCATGAGTCCTAAATAGATCTTTCATTAATTACTGCCTAAGAAAACAATTGGTCTGAGCCAGAGAAAATGCAGATTAATTATCACTGCTCAGTCACTCATTGGACTGGATCCTCAATCTCAATGTGGCTATATAATACACCACTAATGAGGCTTCATTAGAAAACACCCTGTCTCAGTGTAAATAATTTCTTTTATCACATTTATTATAAAATAAACCCTGTTTCTTTGGTTTTCAGACTAAGTCCTTTTCATATTTTTACCTATGAAAATCCTAAGCTTCCCACTTATTTCTGCACATTTATTTACATGAAACACTTAAAATAGCTGCCATTTACCACAGAGGGTCATTGAGAAGAAATGGATTACTTCTCCATATCTTCTTTGTCTTGTAGTAAAGAATTTCCAGAGTAGGTATAGCAGTCATATAACTAAACAAAAACATGATAAACGTATTAGCAGAAAGGAGCAGAAAGGAGAAGTCTCAACTCTTCCATTATTGCCAAGTTCTAACCAATGCAAGGAGTGAAGGAACAGGATTTAAAGAATAAATACAACTACAGACCACATCTAGCATTTCTTGTTTAACAACCTAATCACAAATGTAGGTTTAACAATCTAATCCCATGTAGACTCCTCTCCCAGTGCTCAGCCTGCCTGGGCTGGAGATCAAATGACTGGTTTTACATCTCTTCAAGGTGCTCACAGTATCTGAGTAGCCAGAAGATAACTTGAAAATCCTATTTTCTCATGGACTTACAGTCTTTTATTCATGAACTTACAGTGACAATTATTGCCACACTAACTGTTTCTGAAGAATTTTAGTACCAGGTACTGGCAAGGCAGCTCCTAATGATTTAATGCTTCTGAAGATAAAAAGGTTATCCAATGGTTAAAATTAGAGACTAAATATTAAAAAGCCATACTTATAAGAATTTTTGAACACTCTCAATGTCCTGAATATAACATTGATCTTTCATTAGTTGCTAGAAGTGAACACTTTGTGAACAGTTCCTTTTTCCTGGTGTGTGTGCTTGCTCTTGGTACAAAGCCTCAAATCCACATTCAGATGTCATCCATGAACCAGGATAGTCTCCTGATTACTGAATACTCCTTAATTGAATCTATTTTCTTTCTTGTGGTTAAAATGGTACCTAATTCAGGTGCAAAACCACTATCACTTTAGTTGAACAATTGACTAAATTTCTAGAATTAATATTAGCAGTGTACATGACTGAACTGTGTTCCATTTATTATTAATTATTTTAATTTCCAGAGACTGCTAAAGCCATATATCATAACATCACTAATGACTGTTAGAAAAGATGACTGCTCAATTGCTTAATAAGTGACTAACAGCTAAAAGGGGGATAAATCCCACTGCACACTGGAGTGTCTTTACTTGCAAACACTTGGCTTTATAATCTCAACATTGTTGTCTTAAAATCTTCTTTTTCTTTTTTGTAGAGTTTTATAATGAAGATTTTTACTGAATATTTAGAGCTTGTCATATCCACTTAGAGCATACTTAGGTATACTTCAGGCCACAGCTATATTCATCACACTCTAGAAGTGGAAGACAAGTACTTAAGGTTCAGTAAAGGCAAAGCATTATAAAACTGCCACTTTTAAGAAGCCCATGTGAAAGGAAAAAAATTCAATATAATTTATATATTAGTAAAAGCTGCTCTCATAAAATATGTACCGGTTCCTATGAACTTAATTTAAAAAAAAAATAAACTGGATAATAAATTCATTTATTACTGAAGTAGAAAAATAACCCTCCAATAAGACACCAAAAATATACTACTACATTGACATCAGCATTTCACTGTTCTACTTCCCCATGCAGTGATGTTAATAAAGAATAGATTTGTGTTCATAAAATAAAGTTCAATATTTCTTTAGATTCTCTGATGCATGAAGTTAACAATCAGCGTCAAATTAAGATAAGCTTCCAGCCTGTTTTTTTCTACTGACTGCTGGAAACCAAGTCTCACTGTTATCTTTCACTGTTTCACACTATTCACCACAGCAGCAATTCTGTTATTTGTACCTTCACAAAAGCCATATCAAAAAAAAAAAGTCATGAAAATTTATGACGTTTCCAAAATGAAACTCCAGTGCCCAATTCATATTTGCTGTCCTCCCTCCTGTTGTTCTTGCTTGCACTCTTCTCCGTCACCCATGACTTTGGCAACCTGGTGAATGGGATCACCCCTCTTCAGGTTTCTGCCACGGCCCTCAGAAAATCTTCCATGCCCCTGCAGAAAGGAAAAGACCTGTATCTACAGCAGACCAAGAAAACCAGCAGGTTCAAACTGGATCTTGGGCAAGGAGAGAGGAAAACAGAGAAAATGAAAGGCCATGGAGGAAGGCTCTTGCACAGATTCAAAGCAGATGTGCATGTACACTGAGTATGGCAGCTGTGGGCTGACCCTACACCGAGCTGGGCATCTACATGAGCACTAACACCATGGTGTTACAAAGGAAAATCCCTCTAATTCATGCTGTTTGCTTTATATTTTTTGAGAATAGAAAAAATGTTAAGGAAACTTAGAGCACTTGCTTAATGCTTCATCTGTTATATATGGTTTTCATTATTCACTGCAGCTTGAAATTCCTGTGTCAGACACTTCTGGATTGTCTCTGCCTTTCAGAGCAAAGAAAACACAATGCTGGTTGTAAAAAAAGTTTGATTATTCAGACATCCATGCAGAAGTTGATTTATTTTTAATAGAACTGCTGTACTTTGGGTTTAAATCATATTAATGTAAAAGCATGTTTCCTAGCCCATTAAAGCTTAAATTGTGCAGATTAATATACTACATCTACTGCTGCTCTATTTCAGAAAGCAACTAAATTGAAAATGCAGTTCAGTCTGAAGCAAACATATTTTTATTATTATCTTTGATATAACTGGCCTTGCTACAAACAGTATATATTGCCAGTGTAATTTGAGGCAATTGAAACAAATGAGGGTATAGTTATGCCAGATAAAATACAAGACCATTTCATTTCCTCTGTGAAATGTCAAAGTTTATGATTCTGATGTCTAGAATAGAATAGAGTTGAGATAACCACAACCCACACACCAGTTTCATTTGTGGATTGCAGACACTTCTTGATCTGTGCCAACAGATTACAGTAGTATGTTTTTAAAGAGCTCATCATTTATATAAGAAGACAAGAGTTGAAATGAAAATGCGTAGATGAAAACTGCCTTCATAAAGTGAAAGAAGCCCAAGATAGCTGTAAGGTGACATAACATCTATCAGTGAAATGGAACAGCTGTCTCAGGCAAGACAGATAAAAGTAAATGACTTCAAAGCAGAGGAGGAAAGTCAGGACCAACCCTGGATTCCTCAATCCAAAGAGATATCCACAATGGAGAAGCAGGTTTGAGTATTAAACATAGGATTTTAAAACCACTCCACATCTGGAGCTGCAGGACAAGTATTGGAGTAGATTATGCATTACAGGGATTCAATATGGTAATTTTTGTCATTCTTTGTGGGTTTGGTACACATATGACAAATCAGATTTTTTAGAGAGAACTTTGAAGTATTTTAAAGTATCATTCAATCACAACAAATGTTTCAAACATTTCAAACATTTCTGAATGTTTTTCACCTAAAAAACCTCTCTGTTAAACAGAGACAGAACAATATGAAAAAATATTCAATATCTGTCTTAAAAAACATAAGTCATTATGAAAATTTGAAAATTACAGCTGAAATTTGAAATGTTTAAAGAGTACAGAGTTGTAAATATTGGCATTACAATTAAATGAAAAATTAGTGCCTGTTTCCTTAGAGTTTCCCTTGAAATTAAGCAAGTCAAAAAGAATTAATGCAGTCTATCCTAGAAGGAAATATAATTTTTAATACCCTGTAGCTGATCAAGCAAAATACTCCTATTTCAAACATAATGTCATTAGAGTTGATTGGGATGATTATTTTTGATTGGGCAAAAAATTGCCTAACACCAAAGTTAATTATCTGTTCAGAAGGAATAAAGGAAGCAGGTTTAAATTTTTTGTAAAATGTTGAGTACTATTCTTACGTAAAGTGAAAACTGTGCGCTACAACCCTGTTTTGCATTTCTCATTGTGTGAAATCTTGATTCCTTACATTTGCACGTGAACTTAAATTTCTGACAAAGTTCTGAACACCTACTGATGAACAGGTTCATCATAGCTTCTATAAATAAAAATGAAGGTGCTTGAACTCTCCATAATGGTTAGAGAGATGCAATTAGAGCTGCTGTGTAATGCCCCAGGAGGAGTCTGATTGACTGTGAGGTACTAACACAAGTATTTTTCCTGTAAACAGGCCACCAGATCACTGGAAACAGTAGTTAAAGGTGAAAGACTTTGTTTGCTTTATTCTATTCTTGCATTTGTGCTGGAGGTGCATTTTGCCAATTAAATTTGTTCATCAGCTATTCATCAATACAAATGTAATTTGCAACATTCATGCAGTGTGATATATTCATAAAAAAGGAAATTTAATAAAATAACTCCAAGAAAAAATACTTTAAAGGCAAGCTGCTGTAGCAGCATAGCCCATTTTTCTAAATACTGTCTTGCATATGAAGAAATTAATATTTAAGACAAGACAACTGACATAGCAGTAGAAAATTTTGTCTACAAACCCAAGGCCTGGTGCTTATGGACTAGCACATGCTGGTGCTGTGACATTGCCAGTGAGGTTCAAGGGGCTTCATCTGTGAAACTGGCACATTACTGCTTTTTTTTCCAATCTCCATCCTTGACTGACTTGATTGGACCTTTACTCGTCTGAGGAAGATAGTGATGATGATGATGATGATGATGATGATGATTAAAACACAACTGTTCAAAAAGAGGCAGCAAGAGAACTCACTGTGAAAGGTTTACTTCAGGCGGTATGTTTCATAGACCAAGCAGCTGCTCTGCCGCCGTGCAGCCAGTTTCCAAAAATCCTGCTGATGCTCCTCCAGCCTCAGCATCTTCTGTGAGGAATACTGTCTCCATCAGATAAAAAACTGCATATTTGCCATCATGTTGTTTGCTAGTGTCTCTGATATCCTGAAGGACAATTCATTGTTTTAATGCATGATGTAGTGCAATTCATCATGCAGCAAGAACAATGCTAATCCCCTTTCCTGTTTGCATCAGCCATCACTCTCCAGCCCCTACTGTATCTGAATCAATCTGAGCTCATTTATATTAATCATGAGTTGTTTCTATAGAAAAAAGCCAGTTGCAAATTGTATGCATAGGTACCATACAGGTGAGAAATAGAGAGAGAGTATTACAGAAGACAAAAAGAGGAAATGAAAAGTGTGGTTTTTTGGTTTTTTTTTTTTTTGTGTTTATAAAGCAAATAAAAAGGTTAAGCAAACAGCATATAAACAGATATTACAGAAGAATAATATTCAGGAAACAGAATGTGAAAATGCAGATAAGCTCATTTAAAGGAGATTGAAGAAGAACTTTCAAACTGTCAGAACACTTAAAATTCCCTTACAATTTGCACTCTTGAAGAGCAGCAACACCAACACTACAATGTTGAAGATACCTTCTCAAAGGTATAGTCTCTCTGGTACAGTACCAGGTTGAATGCTTTTGCACTGAGATTTACCAATCTCCTGTCCTAATTATGCAAGCTGATATTTATTTATTTCCATTATTAAGGGTTTCTTAGGTTGTGCATCAGCTGTTAGGATGAATGCACCATGCTATTACTTCTAAAAAAATATTGGCTATGACCCTTCAGTTTAGAGTTAAGCCTAAATAGAAAGGATTCTTGCATTTATTTGTTACAAAATGCATATGTTTGTTCCAAAATTGTACCTTTTAAAAAGTAATTTTTATAAAATAATTTTACATCCGAAATAATAACATTGAAGCTAGGTGTACCATCAGAATCAAACTATATTCTTAAGTAATCCTCTGATTCATATCTATCATACTTTTCCATGAACATAATATGTAACAAACCAGTATATTTTAAAAGTTGACAGTACAAAATAACCCCACATAATATGTCATATTAATATTTTTCAAGGCACATGACAAAACCCGGGTGTAAAGATGCCATGCCATTTGGAATTTATTAAATCAGGATTCTTATTTTTTTTCTTTAGCTGTTATATTTATTAACCTATCAACTTGGATGCAAGCCAAAGGTGATTTCCATATTTCTACTAATGACTAAGGAATTTTATTTTTTAGTCTTAAATCTTACAATTAAATAGCTCATACAAAGCAGTTTCAGACACATATAGGAGTAATCCAAAAGTCCAGTTAAGCTACAACCATACTTTTTGCATCATCAGTCCTGCTCCAAAAGATCAGTTCCCCCAGAGCATTCATTAAATTCCATGTAAGGTTGATGTCCATTAGATAATAAGTAAACAAAGAGGGTATACAAGCAATCTTGATATCCAGGCAACATTTATCAGAAATCTAGTCTAATGTATAGCAGAATATTAGCGTAAAAATATTTTCAATGAATAAAAGAAGGAAAATGAACTATTTAAGTACATTGGCTGACATTTTGGTAACCAGATCTGATCATGGTGTCACTTTGAGTGCTGTGAAGATACCTTGATTCTTTTGGGTGATTTTTTATTTACTAAATGGTCACAGGATACAGCTACTTCAAAGATATTCAAATCTTAAATTTTTACCTACAAGTGCTCAAATACATGATGCAAGTAAGATAAGGACTCAGACTAGGTAAACAACAAGAACTCATTCATACTGAAAAAATCCTGGTACTGCAGGGATTTTATTTTTGTGCAAACTACTTCATGAATTTTGCATGATTTGTTTGTTTGCTCTTGGTGGTTTTTAATGCAGAAAGAAAATAAGAGGCTGTTTCTTTACTGTGGTATGTGTGAGGCTGAAGAAATAATGTCTGCAACTGCCCTCAAAATGAGGTAAATAAGAGTGATATCTCCAACAGTGTGGTTGCACTGGACTTCATCTTAGGCTGAAAATGTCAAGAAAACAGTAATAAAGGCATTTAAGATGCAGCTATAGTCTCATCTACAGGTTTTCTGGCATGACTTATGGTATGTAGCAGACAGTTAAGTCATGCCCTGGATGTTTTCATAAAAACAAAATATCATAAATGTTCAGGCAAAAAAGATCTGGTCTGAGAGGTATGAGTATTGATAGGAATTATTGAACACACAGGCAAATCATTAGATTATTACAAGATATAAGAAAGTCTTTAAAGGATTCATCCATCTGAAACAGGATCAGAAAAATATTGCTGAAGACATACTTTTTGAGCTGGATATATATTCTGCAATATGATTTATGGAATAGGAATTCCATCATCCTCTTTATTGTTCTGCTAGCTGAAAAAAATACTTTTAAATGGCAGTTTTCTTCTAAAATTAAGATTTATTGAAGAGATAATAAGAAAGATTAGACTTGTCAATGTCTGCTGGATATATGGTCTAAGCAACTCATTTTTCATTTTGCTAAACAATGCTTTAAGCTTATAACAAGTTTTCTAAGAAACACCCTTCTTTGCGTGAAGCCTTATTTCAGTAACTTTTTCTTCAGAGAATAATGAGGCAACCACCAGGTTTCTAAGCCATCAGAAGCAATTGAAGACTCTTAAGCATTCTTATGTTGCTTCCAGAATTATAACATGAAAACTTTGCCCTTGTTCAGTTTTATTTCTAGTAATTCCTTTATTCAATAGCTTTATGTAAATATATATATAAGAAGTCTTGACAAAATTACATGTTGCATTTCTCAAGTAGGATGAAATTCTACTGGTATCCCCACTGTTTGATGCATTGTATTAATTAATAAGTCTTGTCACATAGTAGCAGCCATGAAACACAACAGGAAAGTAAATTCTTCATTTTAATTAGTGGCAGGGTATTTACATATTTAACCAAATTTTTTCCTCTCTTCTATAAATATATTAGTGCATGACATAATTTTTTTTGTTTATAACATGCACATAGTGTTTCCGCCTGAATATCAGATAAAAGCTTAAAGGAAGTCTTGGTCTTTTAAAGAAAATCTCTTTTCTCGCTTAGCAACCATTCATCATCTAAGCCTAGGGCCTCCTGAAAGCTGCTGCAAAGAAAAGGGTGGATGTTCTGTTTTTTCCCTTGCTTTCTGGCTGTCATTTTTTTATTAGCAACACTACAGGGGACCAATTATACCAAGAATAAACAAGATATCTACTTGGGTTTTTCATTATTTGACTGCTGAAGTTCTTTTTCCTCCATTAGAGATTTTCAGCAAAAAACACCCCATGGTTTTGCCTATAAACAGGATTTTGGGAGCATACTTGAGTAATAGTATTCACTGGTGCAGAATAAACACGATCATAATGTTAAAATTATTGAAATTCCTCTGGGTTTGTGTCTGCACAACTGTGAGCTTCAGTGTGAATTTCAGTCTGGCTGCACCTTACTCTACCATTAAAACAAAAATAGCAATGCTGCCTTGCTTCAAAAACTTTCCAGAAAAGAACAGCTTTAGCCAGTGGTCCCCTGCAGAGCATTCAGGAGATGTACTTTAGTTAAATAATAGCTGTGCCCATTTGTGTAGGTCAATGTTGTCAAATTTACAGCCTCTGACAAAGGCAAGGCCAAGTCTTGGCTTTGTTGGCCCATGTGACTTACGACTTACCTTGTATATCCTTATGGCTTTACAGTATTTGTCCTACTATAATAACCTTGGCAAAGGGGAAAAATCACACAATGCACTCAGACAAAGAAAGGAGTTTATACCTCATTAAGCCACAGGCTAGTGATTGGATATGAATGTTTGGAGAATGGGCCACAAAAATGAATTAACTTGTTTGTTCTTTTGACACTCAAAACACACACTGGATGCAATCCCAAGGTTTGCTCTTGCCAGATATATTTTTGATGACTGTGATTTCAAACACAATTTTCTGTTAAAGCTCAAATATGTAATACCATACGGACAAGAACTGAAAATAAGGGCAACTACTCACACATCTATTCACACTAATTAACACTTAGAAGATTCGTGAGAGCCTTTGAGTAAAACTCTTCATTCTTACTTTCATCTTTATTTTTCTTTTTCTATTAAGTTTTCCTGCTTTTAATGCTTATAGGCTTGCTGAGTTAGTTTGTCTCAGAGCTGCCCTATGTTTCTCTAAGTCTGTGAAATACCCTCCTTGCCTGTATATGTAGAATTATTTCTTCTAGAAGACCAAAAACCACCAGCCTACTTATCATTTAAGTATCAAAAAACAATAACAACATTCATATTAAATGTCAATAATAATGTGAGCAGTAGGATAAATTACTGTCCTTGTTAAATGTAATTTTTTATCCCTCACATGTATTTCATGTAGATTATAAATCTTCTGGGCATGAACCCTTCCTCTGTCTGAAAAAGAGTGAAGAGTTGTAGCTGCGTATTTAGATAAATGTAGGGCAAGGATAATGGTGATAATGGTGCTGTGGATGTGGTCTGCACATCACATTTTTTGAGTATAACTTGAGAGCTGATGGTTTTGTTACGGTGTGTATGTCAGACTGGACATGCACACAGAGTGTAGGATGCCAGAATCTGAGCTAAAAATTGTGCAGGGAATGATGACAGCCTCGAGAGATTTCGGCATATTTAACTGCTATTGAGCTCTGCACTTCCTTGAAAATACCTGTTTCTTTCCGACTTATTATAGACTATTAATATATATTTCTTTTCATAGAAGCTTCAATACAAAGAATAATTTCTATATTATTTATTTTTTGGTTAAGTAGACTTCAAATTTATATTGCACAATCTCTACAACCTCTATACTTGATGAAAAGCATGAAGGAGTACAATGATTTTGTTTCAAATCCATTTGAAATACAATCCAGTGTTGAATTTCACCCAATTGCACTTACTAAGTTTATGAGTGAGCTTAGGGAGTTAAAAACCACCTGATTGTGGTTTTACCACACGTTTGCTAAGTCCTCTCACTGACTACTCGAAAGGAGGTTGCAGCAAGGTGGCTGTCTAATTCCAGATCTAAACTGAACTTCTCCCTGATGCTTTTCATTATTTCTGTAAAGAAGAAGGAGTTTATAAGGATCAAAAGCTCTGAGCTGCTTTGAGAATGACATTCTGGAGTCCTTCATCCTGAAAGATGCCACAGTTGTTATGTTTTATGTTGTACTTAAGAGAGGAGACCTTTGTACAAAAAATTAATCAGTAAATTCTCTGAGCAATGACAATAAAAAAAATGTCTATTTGTAGTTTGGGCACAGACTAAATATTGATATTTTGGTAAAGGAATCAAAATAATGATCAATTAATCAAAAAAGACAATTAATTCAGTACTATTTTGACAAGAAATAGAACACGGTAGCAATGATCCATCAGAATGCAATAAAGAACATTTTGCTGATGTAGGAACATTTTTTCTCTGACAAAACACTTCAAAATATATTGGTGTGATGCCTCAGAGATAGCATCATGATTCAATTAGAATCAGGGGTCTTCAGGACAACAGCTAATAGATTATGAGCTGTATAATGCTGCACCAGTTCCTGAAAGCTCCAGGTAAAGGTCCATTGGGACAAAAACTCTGTGAAATATCAAGCTATCCTCCAGTACAGCAAATTTCACACACAGCAAGATGTTCTTATTACTATTCCTACTTTAAAATCCAAATCTATTAGACTCTCCCCACTGCTGAGAAGCATGTTATTCTTCCAGTGCTTAAGAAGTACTATCCTTCTTGATTCAACCTAAACTGTGCCTAAATAAATAAAATCTGTCTGGTAATCAATTAAGCTTTTTTTTTTTTTCCCTAATCAACTCATGAAATAAAATTAAGGTTTCTCATACAAAGCAAATTAAGACTTTGTTTCTATATCTTCCCATCTCTTCTTCTCTACTAACATGTAGATCTGTCAATCCACTTTTACAAGACTGAAGACTGGTTTAAGTTTCTACAATGATTAGATTACTACAAACTCCATGAAACCTGTCTGCTGGAAGGAGGAGACCCAACCAACACCTCTGACAGTAAGGGAGACAGGAATTCAGGCAGAAGGAGACAGTTATTGACAGTGGCTGGAATGTGCCAGATGGCTGCACAAGCACACATCTAGGATCCTGGCTAGCCACAGCACGTGCTCCTGGTGCATGTCATGAGATGATGGAAAACTTAGCCTCACTTTTCTTGGAAGAGTTAGGGGACCCACAAAATAACTTGCTTGTATAGTCTTTATTCATGCACTTGAAAGTTCGAAAATGTCAGGGAGATTTTTATTTAAATGTGAATATTTGTTACAAGTGTATAGCAAACAAATAAAATTTTCCTGGAATAAGTGGATTTCAATGGGATGCTTTCAGATTCACAGAAAAAGTAATTTCTAACAGTAAGTAGAGGATTGTATTAGAGAAAAGATGTTATTTTCCCAAAGAAGAATTCTCCATCTCCTTTCCTCACTGCAGAGCTTCTGACTGTAACCTTTCCCACACCTCCTTCTCCCTAGTTCATTTCAGCAATCTTAACAGTCAGGCTGATCCTTTTGTTTGACATGAAAATCTTTTAAGATAAATACTGAATTAAAGGAAAAAAGGAGAAAACTTTTGAGTGGCAAGTTTGCTTGACTATTACTAATATTATTACTACTACTATTACAATTCTTATAGCTGCTTCATGTTTTCTAAGAACTAAATAGATAGTAAAGCAATTTCTGGGAAGAAAGCCCTATTAAACAGGAATTTTTTTCACATCATTACACCATTTTTTATGTGTAATATAAGAAAGGCTTTAATATCACTATATATGGAACATCTATCTACTCATATAGGACTAGGAAATTAATCTATATGCTGCAGCTCTGATTTATTTCCTTTCTTCTTTCCAAAATGCTGAGATTTATGATGAACCTGCCACTGTCTCCCTAATGTGTTTCAGTATGATCATCCTCATGATGAGGCTATCTGACATAATTACTGAACTTCCAAGGAGTTGCTTGGGATTTAGAAACACTGTTCTCATTGCTTTTAACAAGATTACTGAGACTAGTGCACGCAAAGCTTTGAAAATTTAATTAATGACATTAATGACTGCAATGGTTAGACTCAAATAAATTAAAACAATTGAAATAATATTACCATAGTGTGTCACCAGAATTCTATGGCAGTTTTTTTTAAAAAATAAAGAATAATTCCTTGAGGAATTTTACTTTGTCTTTCCTTCAAATATTCTTTTTTGTTGTCACCTGTCAGCCATGGCAAATTGGCAAATATTTCCCACTGTAGTACTGTTTACTCCATTGGTGCTGTAGAAATGGGTAAGTGTTATTTTGTTTCATGTTGTTTATAGAGAATTGCAAGTATTTTAGAGCTCTTATAAGCTATTGCTTAAGTGTTAGTGGTCAGTTCTAAAATATATATGCACATAAATATATATACATATATATATACCATATATATATATATATATATATATATATATACACACATACATATGTATTGAACTTTGAGGAAATAGAAAAATAATGAAGAAAAAAATTAAAATTGGTTAATTAGTTCTAAGAATATTTGTCGTAATGTTACAATGGATTATAAGGATGGGATTGGGAAAAATGGTGGGGAAAGAGTACTAATTTTTTTGATAAAAGAAAATAATGATAGAAATAAAAAATTGGGGTGAAGAGCCACAGTGTACGAATCTTGAAAAATAAATGTCAGCCTTTATTATGATACCTGAGAGGAGACAGAACCATGGCCACCAGGAAGTCTGGAATCAGAGATTTTGTATGCAGGGCAATGGGAATTCTGCAGCGAGATGCACACATCTGATTGCAACATGGAGCGAAGTAATGTTGATCCCAGCACAGAGCTAGCCAGGGAAGCATAAAAACAGCCTAAGTGTCCATCTTCTGTTCTGCTCATCTCTGCCTGCTCTTGTCCCTAACACCTCTCTCTAATAGCCCATCTGTGGATACTTCCTGAGAAATCTGTAGCTATCAGCTGGAAGCCTTCAGAAGTAGAGAACAGGAAACCTGTTGTGATTCCTCCGTGGAAGAGGGGTATATATGGCACTGAGGAAAATGCAAATACAGAAGACCATGACTGCTATGCTGTTTGCTCGGTTGCTCTGCTCTCTGATGAAAACATCATGAGCTCCAATGCTCCTACAACAACTTGCACAGAAGAGGACTGACTTCTCTGGGATAACAAAGCAATTCAAGCCAGCAGAGTTTCCTGTGCCACTAAATGACTGCACTGCAAATTTCACATGTAAAATAGTTGGAAGAGATTGCAGTCAAGCTGAATTTTCTTGGTTGACTGCTCAGACATGTGGAAGCAGAAAAAACCCTGAACATTACATTATTACCCAAATATATCCTTTATCTTTTGTTTTCAGAGTTTTCCTAGGAAGACATCTTATTAACACCAGTCGTTAAAATTGCTGTAACGTGTGACAAAGTGTTAAAAGTCTCTTGTGGAGAGTGCAATGATAGGCAGTTAGAGAAGACAGTTTTGGATGAACAGCACAAAAGAGTTTCAACCATTTCAATGTTTCCATACTCAATAATCCTGTTCCCTAACCTGTAATTCACCACAAACCTCTACAAATACTTGGGGCATTGCTGATTTGCTTCTGGGATTTATGCACTGAATGATGAGGTTCAGAGACTACATTGTACTTCATGGCAAAAGACATTCTTTGTCAAACAGTTACATGAAATTTGTAGTTGCAACTAGCTGCACAGTAGCTACACTTCAAGGGTTTGATGCTGTGGAAACATACCCAGGCAAAAAACTTGCCTATTGATTTAAGGGTGCATGTTTTGGTTACAGAGGGGCTAGTCACATAAGCAAAGCTGTGCATGTTGTTTTGCATATATTAACTTGGATCTCATGTCTCAGTTATTTCTCTCCGCATGCAATATACTTAATATTCTTGAACAGTGTTACTGGTTATACAAACCAAAGAAAAAGCCACTTTACAAAATAAAGTTCTCCACATATATTTCTATACCTCAGCTAAATTTCAAGTAGCTGGCTTCCCTTTCCCACTTCTGTATTTGTCATTTAAATAAGTAAACAAACTAACAAACAGAAAGCATTGCTTCTGGACTTCAGTTTTCTGCAATTTTTCATCTTCTAACAAGGGGGCCTATGTAGTTTAGTAAAAGCTTTGGTAAAAAGATGATCTAATTGGTGCAGACGGATAGCCACAAAACCATCAGTTTATCTCCACAGCCGTCACTAAACAAAGGAGTTTGTCTATAAACTGTAGTGTTTCCTCCTGAGTTAGTTTCATTCTGACATTTACTTCCATTTGTACTCATTTTGCTTCTCACTGACTAAACTATTTCCCAAATCACCTTATTTTTTCCTCATCATTCCTTATAGTTAAGCACTACAAAACTGGTTTGGCTCAATTTACATACTAAATGCAGTAAAATGTGTTACCCCAGAAATACATGCCTCAGAATGTGACAACCTGAAAACATGTAATTTTCTATGTTAAAGTGGATTCAAAAACTGTGAAGTGTTTCTTTCTTTTTTCATTCTTGCTAGGCAGATAAATTTGCTCTATTTCTAGTCCACCATAGTCAGTTTGTAAAGTAATTTTTTAGCATTTATCTCACAGCAAGACAAATGTTTCATTTTAAATAATTTAGGCTTTTAAGTTAAAAGTTGTCCATCTTGGCCTAATTACGTGGTTATTCAAAACATTCTCAGAACAAGTCAAACTGGTGAAATTGCACTGGAAAAAAAGCAACTATGTTTTAACTTGGTCAGAAAACTAAGTGAAAACTGTAACTTCACTGTTGATTTTAATACAAGCTGCTAAGTAAAATTCCCAATGTTTCAGTGCAAGCCAGCTAACTCGAGTTAAGCAAATCCTTTTAGAATGTATCATTATTAAATTTATTTTGACAGTGTAAGTACATCTAAGATGCTGGAGATCATTGGGCTCATCACCCCATTTTAGGCTACTCATTCTCAGTCTACTTCAGGTCAGAAGGATGCCTGCTCCTATTTGGCTTTAAACTACAAGACAGAAGCCATTTGAGGCTTTAAAGTACCTCCAAACCTTTAATGCTGACCCTTCAAAGCGCTCGTATTCCTCTAGATCTGTATTAGGCTTATCAAAAGAAAGGTCTGAGTGTATCTGGGCAGTGTGGGCATTTGGTATGGTTGGCAGAGAAAGGAAATTGCACTGAGACAAAACCAAGAATGGAAAGTTGTGTTATCCCAAGCATGAAAGATAAAAAAGAAAAAAAAAAAAAAAAAGATATTTCTTATTAAGGAGTTAGCAACTTGTTTTATTTAATGTCAAGCTGTTCTTTCAGACAAAATTCTACTTGCTCTATCTATTTCTAGAAGCAAGGCTCACCTCAGCTGACTGCACATACCCGGAGCCCCAAATGCTGTATACACAGTGTATTCATTGATGGCAATACATGTGCATATATTTTTACATAGCATTCTAAAGAGAAATTTAACAGAATTTATTCGCCATGTTCACAAATGCAATTCCTAATATCAGACGTGACATTAATAAAGTGAATTCCTCTCACTACAAGGACTGACCTTGTAGGTATTTAGTAGATCCACTAGTTCCAAAATTTTAAGCAGTGTAATGTTTTATTGAGCCACACTAAACTGTGTAAACATATAGTGAACTCAGTGGTGCTAAGGCATACACACAAAAACTGACCCAGACAGATATGGTTCACTGGATACTCAGATAGACAAGTAACAAATATCAATAAGTTCTGGAAACAAAAAAAAACCCAAAATTATTGAGTTCCTTAATAAATTGACTTCCATTAATTGGTTACATTTTAGTGCAACCACTGTTAAAAAGAGCACAGTTATTTTTAGTATCTAAGTATTTTGGTTTGAATTTCAGCTAAAACAACACATTTCTTACAATTTTGTAAGTTTGTGTACTAATATTACCCTATTTCCTGTTTTGCCTTATGCATAGGATAAAGTGGAGTGCTTTAAAATACTGCAATAAATTATCAGAAATTCTATATTGCCATAATTTTATCGGGAAGAAGTATGCCTAAAATCACTGCTTAATTAGAATTCAATATATTATTCCTTGGGATTTCACTTAAAGGAGTAAAAACTCACGTTGCAGCTTTCAGATTTTCCATTTCTCTCACAAAGAGAAAGAGTCATTGAACAGAAATTTATCGCACTTTTCCCCACCTTGACAGCCCCTGGAAATGGAAAGCAAGCCCTTGAGCCTGGCCAGGTATCCAACAGCTCTGCTTATCATGCAGTTTTCTCCTCAGCTCCCCCTTCCAACAGTGGATAAGGGCAAAGACTATCTGCATGCAATTACAATTTTTGGGATGTCTTACAGTGACTTTGGTGTTATGTACCTTGTTTAAGGTGCATAAGGCTAGTGGAAAAATAGTCAACTTCCTATGTCTGTTGGACCCTTGACAAATAATTCTCAGCTTTACCCACAATTTATTAGCTACTCCAGTTCATACTTTGTCAATGTTGCAGACACTAGAAGAAATGCTTTGAACATTTTCTTAGCCAGCAGACTTTTTTACAACTTCATATTCAAGGTCTGGGAGTTTTTTCTGTTTCTGTAATAGTAACTGGGTTTCTCTGTAACATAACAATGCAGTTCTGGTAATTGACTGAATGTTTTGTACTCAAATAGATTTAATACTTTAGTTTTTCCTCACAGAATGAGTTGCTTGAGATAAGAAATAATGCAGCACTAGAAAAGGAAATCTATATGAGCTTTGTACAGGACTTAACACTGTGTAGGGGTGGTGCTGGATATAACCTTCACGCAAAAGGGCTCTTCACAGTCCCAGTTTCTTAAATAGAACCTCTTTTTATTCCTCTGCAGGTCTAGAAACTCTTTTCAACATCTGTGCTATCAGCTGGATTTTTGCTGTCTGGTAATTAAGAAATTGCTTAAAATCAAGTACAAAATAATAAAATACTCATTTCTTCTAACCTCCCCCCCCCTTCCCCTCACTACACTTGCCCCTGTATATAATCTATTTAATTTGCTTTTCCTAGTCTTTTTATTCACAGTATGTCCACAATGTTGAGTTTAGGGTCGAGGTAGTTCTACAATGTTTATCAGTTCCGATGTTAAAATGAATTGGACCAACTTGGTGTTTTCAGCTGTCAGAGTTCAATAGTGAGAATTATAACCATCCATGCTGGGAACCAGAGATTTGGTGAACTCTAAGCTTTTCTTCAGGCAGAGGAAGCTACACTCATGCTTGTCAAGGAGATTAAGAAGAAATCTGATTGAGTCTGGAAGACTATTGCTGCAGTGGATTACAAGTTTGATCTTCTCTTTTTTCAGGGATAAACAACCTCAAGGGCTAGGGCACTGGCACAGAAAAGCAGATAATATCACTGGCTGTGAAGAAAAAGTGTGGCCATATGGCAGGCCCAATAAATGAAAGCAAATGAAAGTGAAGCAATCAATTCAATAAAAGAATGGTTGTGTGCTGTTGTACAAAATTGACACCCTTATTTTTGTATTTGTAGATTAACGTGCACTCCTTCTTCAGCTCCTTTCTATCTTATTTATTCAGACTGTATACTCTTTTGGAACGGTCAGTCTAGTATTAGGACTATGCATTGGATCCTGGAGCTGCCATAGTGCAAATGTTTAACATTGAGTTTTTGAATAATAGACTGAATAAACACAGGGATAAAGATTTATAGCTGCTGGTGGAGTGTGGAATTTCTAAAACTGCATAGTGCACTATATAAAAAGGAGGGAAATTAAGGAGAATTTAGCAGCTGACAAAAAAATGCATGCCCTCTAACTCTTTGATCTCAAGGACCACAAGTGTAGTCAAAGAACAATTAACCACTAAAAAAATCATACAAAAATTGAGATTGAGATTATCAGAACTGGACATTTCCCTCTAGACTGCATGTGTTATTTTTTCTTAAATGGGACTTATTTGTGAATGTAAAAACAAACAAAACCCCCACCCACCAGGCAACAACCACAAAAAATAATGACAACAAAGTATGATTTCAAAGTTCTCCTTTGTAATATTTATTATATTCAAAAGCTATTGCAAGATAAAACATCACACATACATGTATATACACCATACAGATACCTATTTGCAAAAATAGGGCTATCCTAGAGCAACTAGTAAGTAAGCTAAACAACATTAACACCCAACAGCATTAATTTCAGTGATAGCACATCTGCACTAAAAGCAGCTTTCTCCCTTCTCAGTGTTGCTTTCTGAGTAAGATCAAGAAAGGATTCTGATGGTTTTAACTCTACCCTAAAGCAAGATGATCACTAAATCAGATAAACTATTAATCTGTTTAAAGCTTGTTACTCCTGTTTTGCCAAGGCTGAGATGCTTTGCAGAAAAAAAAGCAGCCAGGACTCTTCCTGCCAAGAATCAGACATCTCATGCATGTTTCATAAATGTTTCTCCACTGAAAACTCAATGATTAAGCAAACAATAGTTCAGTTTGCAAAAGCTTCCAATAATGATTTTTAAATAACTCAGAAAGAAATCTTGGCCCCATTTAAAGCAACAGTAAATTTTACCTCTATGCTTTAGTCACAACACAAACCCTCTCAAATTTATGTCATCCTAGTGCACTGAATATGCTGATAACTATTTTTGCTACAACTGTTAAACTCCAATACCTAGATGTATGGCTTTTTACTATTAAGTAAAATCTCCTTAAAATTTTTTATAGATTAATCCATGCTTACACCTGCATTGACTCTTCATAGAAAATATTCACTTCAAGAAACTAAGGTGTCACAATAAAGCTTTGCCATTTATAACATAACATCACCACACCCTAAAATTTTGTGTGAAATAGATCAGCTCTCAAGTAAGCACCTTTTATAGCAAGATGAAAAACATTCCCACAGAACAGCAAAATTGTGTCTAAAAGAATGTTGATAAAGAGTCCTCCTTTACTTAGAAAATCATAAACTTCATGCAAGAATGGAGAAAGATTAATAAACACCATCAATATTTGCTTTTCAAGTATGCTGAATAACAACATGGAATATTAAAACACGCTAAGAAATAGGCCTATAGCCTGTAATGCATTATGAGCATAAAAACTGTCATTGCACCTCACACACCTCACACAACTGGGAGCTCAGTGGAGAGGAGATAAAGAGAAATTTTCCTTTCCAGGCAATAAAATGGCAAGAGAGCTGCTCACAAACAGCCACTGGGTGAGTGCAGTAGCCTCTGCTGCTGTAATGATGCACAGATGTAGGTGCAGCTGGAAGGGCTTGAAGGGCTGGCGCAGCGCAGTGCTCGGTGGACCACTTCCAGCCCCAGCAACACAGAGCTCAGCTGAGAAACCCTGCCTTCTGCTTCCTCAACACGAGGGACTCTCCTTTAAGGACTGATGACCCTGTAGAGATTCAGCTGCAAAAGGACACACCATGCTCATGAAGTAGAGAAGACCATATGTCATTTAATTATCACAGGGTATGTAAGCTCTGTAGAGGCTGCGTGAATGTCACCATATTAATTAATGTTGAACATATCACCTGAAGGGCAAATATTAAAAAATATTTCATGTGTGTGTACTATATCTATATATAAAACATGCATTGTGTGCATATATGTGCACACTTTGGTAGAAAGTATTTATACTCACAGCTGTACAAAAAAATCACTTGCTATGAATGTTGTCCTGTTTGCATTTTGTAGTTTGCAAGCATAAAAACACAGAATTCCCGTGGTTCTTTGTCGGAACCCAGGATTCTCCTCTGGGTGTCCTGGATGGCCAGAGCCGCTGCCAGGGGGCTCTGAGACCCTGGCATGCAGCCAAAGACACACGTGGGGGTTTTGATCTTAGCCCGTGGAGCAAGTTACTAACTCTGTATGAAGAATTACAAGCCACACACACAAAAGTTTTGATAGCATAGTAGAAGTAGTCACGAAGTAAAGGGTAGAATTTCTGAGTGCTGTACAGGGGGGTTTTAAGCCTTGTACGCAGGGGTCCAGGTTTTGTACATGGGGGTCAGGAGTTCTAAGATGGAGGGACTTGGGTGTGCCCTGTCCTCTTTCTTTCTCCTTCCTAGCCTCCATGTCTTTGGTGATGTTGGCACTCACAGATTGGTTTAGAGTAGAAAGTCACCATTCAATATAGATAGTAGGCATTGGGGAAAAAGCATAAACATGTAGTACGTAATATATGATATAAAAGATAGCACCAGCCCCTGGGAGGGCAGAGAGTGCCTTTGTCTGAGCTGCTGAACGGGCCACAGCAGTTCAGGGAGAAGAATCTTGTAGATAACCAACAATAAACAACCTTGAGAACAGACAACAGAAGACTACTGAGTCTTTCTTCGAAGGCACGGGTTGGAGGAGGGACTTTTCCATCTTTCGGGGTCATCCCAATCCGGGGGTGAAACCCCACATCTGGCGTCCCTGGGTCGGCACGACTGAAGCTAAGAGATAAAACCATCAGACGACCTCCAAACCCAATCTGGAAAGAAGGCACACTCCGAAGTTCCAGAGAGAGAGAGCAGAGAGCCCGGAACAAAAATATCACCAAGACAACATCGCCTCGAGAGCAGCCCAGAGAGGAAGAAAACCAGAAATGCACGTCTGGAATTCCTCGCCTGGAAAACTGCTGGACAGGGAGCAGGACCATCTCAGGACCGACCTTGCGTTGATTCAGCTTTTGGTGAGAACAGTCAAAACTAAGAACATGGGGAAAGCATATTCCCAGGAACAACTCAGGGAGATTAATGGACATCTTTATCATTTAGCAACAGGGAAAGAAAACAAGGCCTTGAAACTTTTGGTTCCAGAGAGAGTAATGCGGGAGGAAATTTCGTGGAGTGCCGCGGGGGTACCTTTTATCAGCAGGCAGTAGAAATGACTCCCAGTCGGGGGGGGGATGCCTCCTTGCCATCCGCAAGAGAGGGAATTGTCTAGCCATCCGCAGACGGGGTTTACTGTTATGAAATTAGGAGGAACAGAACTGACTCTCACCAAAAGGTGGGGGGGGGATCGTTATCACCTTCAGGACTTACAGGGTGCCCAGGCGCACCTCTTCCAGTTGCGGGAAAGCGCGGCTTGAAGGACTGGGATTTTGCCTTCTTTGTGGCTTGTTCCCCAGAACTGCAGCCCGTCACAGAGGCGACGGCAGGATGGGGGGCAGAGAGATTGCAGGACGGGAGAAGGAGCTGCTTTTCGGCGGCTGGCACAGAACCCATGCCGAGGTGGCACCGGTCAGCCGGCAGCCCGGGGGACCCGCACAGGCGGCCGCGGGGGTTGCGGAGGCTGGCGGGGGGGCCACAGCGGCAGCGGGGGCGCGGCGGCGGCGGCAGCTGCAGCCGCGGCGGCGGCGGCGGCGCGCGCATGCGCAGTGCCGGCGGCAGGAGAGGCAGCGGCGGCGGGAAGCACGGACGCGGCGATTGCGCGTTCCCAGGGTGCCGTGACGCGCTCCATGCTGAGAGCCCGCGCGGCCGTGGACACGGCCGCCCGACAGGCGGGGGGGCCGCTCCCGCACATTGCAGCAGCGCCGCTGGCAGGACTGAGCTCACTGAGACTGAGCAGAGATCCGCGGAGATGCTCGTCTCGGAGCGGCAGCGCCAGTGCGCGCGCGCGTGTCGGTGGAGCGAAACCCTACCTGGTCGGGGAGGGGCAGCTCGCATGTTGTAGACGCGAAACGGGCACAGACGGGACAAGAATCGCGCGCTCGGTTGTGGACGTTGGCACGGAGCCAGGGGAGGCGGATCCCGGTGGACAGCAGAGCAGGGCACAGGCAGAGACGGGACAAGGTCAGGGCGGAGATGTCCTTCAAGGCACCGCTCTGTCAGAGTTGCTAGGCAACCACAGTAGCCAGAATTCCAGGCAGGTTTTTGGGGAAAAACAGGTCTGGAAACTTTTCCAAGGGCAGGATGAGAAGCTTCTGAGAATTTTCACAGTGCTTTATCCAGTTTTTCAACAGGATCAACTCCAGAAAAAATGCAGCAGATGTTATGTGGGGCAATTGGTTTAGTTCTTCCACAGGCAGGTTCCACAGAAGTGATGGCAACAGCATTTGCCAGAGGACCATGATTCAGATGCAGAAGACATGGACAATGCCATAAGTGCAGAGCTCTATGTTGCAGTCAAACAAAGTTTTTTGAGGGTTGAATTTCTAAATAGGTATTTTTATATCAGTCATTTCTTGGGATTTTATTGTTTTTCTACTGTGAAAAATGCTTCCTAGGGAAACAAAACATCATGTAAAGAGTCTGTGGGGCCATCAGCTGATTTCCCAATGGTTCAGAGTTCTAGGAATTGTTGGTATTGAGTTTGTAACCTTTGTTATTTCTAATTTTTATAAGTAATAATGATAAATAATGATGGTTGTTGATGTTATATGAATGCTTTAAAAAGATTGTCTTGTGATAAGAATTATTGTTAAGGTATTGTTGTATTGTTAAGGTATTGTTAAGGTATTATATTTACAGCCGGCTTTCATGTCTTTGTGTGATAATCTTTTATCTCTTTTGTGATCATCTGCAAGACACATGTCTTTTCAGGATCCTGTCTTTTGATTTCTTAACTACTCACATGTTTTTTGGGTTTTTCTATCCAGATTGCCAGTCTCATGGTTTTTTTTTCAGTCATTATTACAGAGGTACTTCAGCAGAGAAATCAGTTGTAACATTAAGTTCTTAGGTTTTTGAGTTTCAATATTGTATTAGGTAATGAGTCTTTCATGCAGCTGCACTTCTTTCACTCTCAGTGTCCAGATCCAGGTTCACAATCCTGACTGTGATGAAGTTCATATCTCTGAAGAAGAGGTTTGTTGTATTTGAAGAATCCCTATCATGTTATCTCATGGTGTGAAAGATTTCTAATCCTAAGGTTTCTTATTCATAACTGTTGTTTTTAAGAGTCTTGTTTTAGAATGTGTTAAGTTATACTCACCAATTAGAGTTCGAGCTGTGGCCAAGCTTTAGCTCTACTTGGTGGAGTGATTGACAATCAACCCAGAAGTTTTCTGCATCAAAAAGTATTCAAGTCCTTTTGACTTGTCAATTTGACCATATATGACAGCTGAGCTGGTTTTGAAAGGAAGCTTGGAGAAACATGAATCCGGACATGATTTCTTCAATCTTCTGTTGTTTTAAGGTTCATCAGCTGTTGCAGACTCTGGGATGACAGTCTAATGTTGTGGTACTTGATAATTGTGTGATTTCACACGTGTTATTGATAGTCTGTGTTATTTGATTGATTTCTAATTACTGTTGTATTGCATTTCTCTATGCAATTTTGCAAAACAGAACAGATCAAGGTTTCATTTTCACATCAAGACCTATTCTTCATTTTTGGGATTTTGAGAGGATCCTCCAGTCCCTGCGGGGACGTGGATTTGTTTGTGTTTTAACAGGTACAAAGTACAGGTGGATTTCAGTGAAGAATGTGAAACTGTATCGAGTGCAAAAAAAAAAAAAAATGCTGAGCACTCCACAAGCGAAGAAGAAGACACACGGATGTGGACTGCACAGAGATTCCAACCATTGTGCTTCACCAGTCCACAGAAGATTGCAGACTTTAGGTTTCTGCATGGGTGTGGGAATCAGTGATATTGTAGAAAATTTGTTAGATGACAGTTTTTACATTTTGATAAGGCTTGTAATTCTTCTGCTCATTCAGCCATGCATTCTTCAGTGCATGTGGCAGGCCATGAATAAGGCTGTCAAAAATGTGCTTTTGGTGCAAAGAGAAGGGGGAGATGTCGGAACCCAGGATTCTCCTCTGGGTGTCCTGGATGGCCAGAGCCGCTGCCAGGGGGCTCTGAGACCCTGGCATGCAGCCAAAGACACACGTGGGGGTTTTGATCTTAGCCCGTGGAGCAAGTTACTAACTCTGTATGAAGAATTACAAGCCACACACACAAAAGTTTTGATAGCATAGTAGAAGTAGTCACGAAGTAAAGGGTAGAATTTCTGAGTGCTGTACAGGGGGGTTTTAAGCCTTGTACGCAGGGGTCCAGGTTTTGTACATGGGGGTCAGGAGTTCTAAGATGGAGGGACTTGGGTGTGCCCTGTCCTCTTTCTTTCTCCTTCCTAGCCTCCATGTCTTTGGTGATGTTGGCACTCACAGATTGGTTTAGAGTAGAAAGTCACCATTCAATATAGATAGTAGGCATTGGGGAAAAAGCATAAACATGTAGTACGTAATATATGATATAAAAGATAGCACCAGCCCCTGGGAGGGCAGAGAGTGCCTTTGTCTGAGCTGCTGAACGGGCCACAGCAGTTCAGGGAGAAGAATCTTGTAGATAACCAACAATAAACAACCTTGAGAACAGACAACAGAAGACTACTGAGTCTTTCTTCGAAGGCACGGGTTGGAGGAGGGACTTTTCCATCTTTCGGGGTCATCCCAATCCGGGGGTGAAACCCCACAGTTCTTTTTTCATGAAATGGTCTAAATCCCTCAGTCTTGCCCTTTGAAGTCATAAAGTATATTCCAGACCACATAAATTCACAAGACAGAGGGCAGTGCTGCACTGTAGTAATTGAGATGGCTCTCAGAAAGCCTGGACACCAGCAGCCGTGGCCTTACGGCAGTGTGAGGTACCTCTGCTGGCTTGAACAGATGCCGTGTGCTGTGGTCATGGCTGGACTGCTACTAGTGTGAAAAACAGGCTTGTTTGCCCAAAGTCACACTGCTGTGGGGCACAGGACTTCGCTGAACAAGTTTCCTTAAGGCTTAGGGTGTACTTGAAAGCAAGCTGTGCGGTCCTTTAATTGACAGCATTAGCCAGAACATCCAAGTACACCTCTCACTAGAAATCCCAAGTTAATTTTTCTTCTCTGTTGGAAGTTGCATGCATTAATTAGTCCTAAGAAAATTAATATACTCAAGATCGCTTTAAAAATGCAAGGTTTATTTGGCTTAGGAAACAGAGATAAAATGCAAAATAGTATGCATTCTACAGAATTAAAATCACTGAATCAAAAAATTGTGTGACAACTGAACTTGCTAATGTTAAATGTATTTGTGTGCATGTACAAAATAGTAAATATATCAAGTAGCTCTAAGAGTCCTCTCTGACACCTTGGATTTGTAAAGCAGCTTTTATGAACAATCTCTACCGTTCATGGGCTTAACCCCCACCAGCAACCAAGTCCCACACATCTCTCTCATTTTCCCTTGGTGGGATGGGAGAGAGAATCAGAAGAGTAAAACCAAAAAAAACCCCAAAAACCTCATGAGTTGAGATACAGACAGCTTAATAGGTAGAACAGAAGTCACAAAGAAGGATTTCATTCACTGCCTCCTTAGGCAGGTAGGTATTCAACCATGGCACAAGAGCAGGCCTCCAGCACACCTAACCATTACTTGGGAAGATAAACACTATCATTCCAAACATCCCACTCTTTCTGCTTCTTCCCAAGCTTTACATGCTGGGTATGATGCCATACGGTGTCGAATCCCCCTTTGGTCAGTTCAGATCAGCTGTCCCAGCTCTGTCCCCTCCAAGTTCCTTGTGCACCCCTGGCTTGCTGGTGGGATGAGAAGCAGGAAAGCCCTTGACTGAGCAAGCCCTGCTCAGCCACAGCTAAAACATCCCTTTTATCAACATTGTTTCCAGCAGAGATCCAACACACAGCTTCATACTAGCTACTTTGAAAAAAATAAACTGTATCACCACCAAACCCTACTGAAAACACAATCCTAAAGAGAAATGCTGATCTCATTGTAAACAATCAAAAAATTTTATTTGACTACAGTGACATATGAAAATGTCATCATGGACATTCCTTCCTTCCTCCTGGAACCTAAAATAGTCAACAGGCTCTTAATATAAAGCCTGCTGTAGCTGATGGGGAACTCTCTTTTAATTTCAACAAGGACCTGATACAATAATACAAAATTTGGTTTGAGACAAGTAACACCATATGTGTCCCTTCTGGACCTACAAAGATAGTTATACTTGGTAAAGATAGTAATACTTGGTATTAACCAATTATAACCAGTATTATTGTTTGTAGAAAACAAAACAATACAGAATACAGATACCTTTGTGTCCTCTACCATTGCATTTTTAATTAGAATATTTACTATATTCTTTCTGAATATGGCATTTGGTTTTATGCTACCAAATAGCATATTTGTACAATCTTGAAAGAGGTGACAATGTTTTATCTGTTTTATGTACAGTGTAGGAATGTGTCCTCTATGGACAGAGTGACAGAACCTTCCTCTGTCCCCCAAAAAGGAAAGAGCCAGTACCTTCTCCCAGGGATCAGGTAGAAAAGTCACTGATAGGACCTTGGGGACTTCACCTCAAGTTTGGGGACAGCTAATTAGCCATAAGTTAAAAGGTCCCGCCTGGGCTATTTAGTAGAAAAGGACAGAACAAAGAAACCAAATATCTTTTGGGATGTGTTGCATTTCTACAGCCTTTTCCTGCTGCTTTAGGGTGTTTTCCTGAGCTGTTGTGATGGCACTCGCTAGCACCTCTGCTTGCATTGCAGCTGCATGCTCAGGTGTACTCAGGCGATTACAAGCATCCACTGGCTGTGTTAGGGTGGGCTCAGGATCCTGTGGCAATGCACGTAACACCTTTTTGCCCCTTGGATTTGCATTAGTAATAGCAAGCTGTTTTAGTACAGTGATACTGTTCTGCCCAGGATATGAAAACTCTTCTTTTTCAGAGATCAGGCTTCCATCAGATCATCCATTCATTGGTAAATATTTTGGTGAGGTTTCCATTGCAAATTCTAAAAAGTTTTACTTGGATCACTTAACTTTTCTGCTTACTCAGAAATTCATGACACATCTGTAATGAGATGTTGATGGGGAAAGGTGCTATTTCTTTTTACCACAAAAGTAGCCAGTGATTCCAGCATGTCAGGAAATAGCATAGCCTCACAGAAGGAAAGCTCCTGACAAGAGGAAGATATATGAGTGAAGTGGATTTCTCAGGGTAGTAAGCAGAATCCCTGGCTATCTAGCTGGGGAGAAGATGAGAGAATAAAGACTAAAGACAAGAAAAATTGAGACCTTAAGCAATATACCTATACACATTCATATACTGCTGTCACTGAGCTTTTCTCATTTTCAATAAATGCAACATACAAACAAAAAAATCCATCCAATTTTCTATGTCAGAATTAATGTACAAAAACATTTCCCTGTGACAATAATTTGTAATGGAGAAATTCATTATGCTTCCATTGCACATTTTACATGCTCTGCTTTCCTATGCCTGAGTGAGTAGGCTGCATGTCTCTGTCTCTCCATTCTCCTTGCTTTAGATGTAACAAATCTCTCTTTCTAGGGTCTCCAAAAGCTCATTCTTCTTTCACATAAAAGCTCTCTGTAATGACTGAGAAACAGTAAAACACATCCAAATAGAATTTCAGATACACTACTGGACTGTTTATTTTGCATTTGATGTGCACACGGGTAGATAATGGAATATTAAGCTTCATTCAGAAGAGCTCCACTGTTCCTGAAGCAGTCTGTTGAAGCTCCATGAGGCAGTAAATGCAGCTACGTGACTCATTAGACTGCTGGGACAAGCACCTACATTTCAGGATTAGGAGGTCTACTGCTAGGTACAATATAAATCATGTCTACATGTCTACTGCCTGACCACTGCATACTGTGATCTGTGGTCAAAATAGTTATTTGGCAAAATGCTCTAAATTTGAGGATCCATTTTAACTTTGCCCATGGTTCTCTATGCATTATCAGCCCAATGCAGGTTAATAAATTGTAGAATTTGTAAAAACTCAACTCTTTCTCCAGCTACCAGGCCAGCTGTGAAAGACTTGCCTTGATGTGGGAAACAGGAAAGGTTTGAGTCACCTTTTTTATCCTCACTGTGTAAACACTGCTTGTCAGTCTAGATCACTTTTAAGTACTCAGCTGTTGTAGTCTGGGCCATTAGTCAACTCCTGACCTTATTCCCCTCTGCCAGGGATTGACAAAAGCAAACAATTGCCAGGGACCTGGATAAAAAGGAGGTCAGGTAGTCGTTCTTCAGAATCCATCTATCCATCTGTGAAAAAGAGTACTTTCATATTTAGGTGTTGCACCACCAGCATAAAACAGCGCCTGGAAATTTTATCTCCTTATTTTGGGGAGAGTCATACCCAACTGCATTACAGAAAATATGAGAGGGTACCTGCTCCAATGCTTTGAGTAACAATCTGCTGAAAAACTCTTTCTGGTGATGCAGGTTTTAATTTTTATACATAAAAATAAAATTAGATTTAAGATGAAAGATCTTCAGAAACCCTTTTCCATTTGAAAGCATAAGACAAATTTTGTTCAGAAACAATAACACAGGTTGAGCCATAAAATAATATGAGCTTGAACTAATATCTATGGTTACTGTGAATTAAGTCATTATGAAAAGCATAAACTAAAATACATACAGTTCAGACACAGTTCACATGTTTATTTTACATTGTTGGAACATTTTAGAAACTGTGCTTCTATGAGGCAATGCAGAAAGAAAGAATGCTATTTTCAAAATGACCCATAATTTTTTTTTTTATTTTTATTTCATACTATGGCACTAATACAAACTTGTCATTAGTAATCTAAATTCAGAAGACAGTGCACCAGACCTTCTTCTGCAGTTATTCTGCTACTGCTTTATTATTTTGCCCAGTAATTTAAACCCATTGGAATATCATATCTTTGTCTTTACTCTCAGCCTAATTCTCACTGCATCCTAATAGGCCGAGCAGTCACGGCTGGTGTAATAAACAACTTCTGCATTGCCAAATGTATGCAGAAATTGAAGGACATAAACTAAGAAAGCTCCTGCACTAAATCCAAGAACTTACTGTAATTGATGTAAAACCTGATGCAGCTCCATATGTCTATTCCATCACATGTCTATTGCTCTTTTTTTTCCCTCCTGGAATACTTCCTGAACCTACCTGGGCTTTTATAAAGGGGTAGGAGAGAGATGACTTTCACATGAAAATTAAAAAAAAAAAAAAAGCTTCAATGATCCTTAAATGGTCATTTTAAGCGCATTATCTTTATTGCTGGGCTGAAATTTTCTCCCTTAATCTTCCAAAAAAGCTGGGAAGTTAAATTTCTTTGACCTAACATGAAGAATATCTGAAACAAATCATCATGGAACTAGAGCAGGAAGTTTGAAACCGGGATGAAATTCCACTTTCTTCGTCTTGATAACGAGTTCTATCTTCCTGCTCTCAGTGTAGGGAAAAAAAAAAAAAAAGCTATCAGTACTGAGGAAATCTTATTAGATTCAACCCTATTTTTAAACAGCTGGGATCAACATCTTCATTCAGACACACTGGTGCCACTCCATTAAATTCCAGCAGTGGCACCACTGGTAGAAAAAGAATGGCACTCAAATTTTTCACCATTAAGTAATCTGTTTTCATTACCTTCTCAGCAGTTTGTTTCATTTGCCTGCAGTAGAGAAACTAAAATTAGAAAACATTTCATGTTCATAGTTAGTTTGCTTCCAATGTGAAAAAAAACAAGTCTATAAATTTGTCTATTGGATTATGGCTTGTGCAGTTCTCTTGTAAAGTTGTCTTTACATTATAGTGATGAACTGTAAATGGTGTAGTGCATTATTTTGTCCAAAGTAATTCAAATTAATGACCCTAGAAATATTATTTTAGGTGACTGTTATAAAGCATTGACAATACCCATGAATATTACCAGCAGAATTTCTTTTCTTCTTTGTAATGTATGCATTGCCACATGTTAATAAACTATTTTCTGATCATCTTCAGAACTCGCTGTCTCTTGCAGGAGTTCCACTTGCCAGTCTTGTGTCAATTCTAGTAGCAAATGAATGTCAGGTAAATGCTGATAGTAAACTATCAAAAGTTTGAATACATTTTTCTTGCCTGTACTTGCATATTTATGTTCACATTTGACATTACCGAAAGCATCACTGATTCTGACTGAAAATAGAAAAGACAATTGAATTATGATCTCCTAACTTCTTTACCTTGCAACTGTGAGAATTAAGTTAGCTTAGAAAGTCTAAACATTACTTTATATTTTCATTTAAATGAAACTTTCAAAAAGGAGAAACACAAAAAAAAAATGCAAATTATTTTTCTGGTCCAGATAAACATTAGTCTGGATGCTAAAAATGGATTTGCTTCCCAAGAATGGAAGAGGTTTGTATCTTCTTGCACTGTACTGGCTCATGCCATCCTTAGATAGAATGTGTTAAGCCTTACCAACCACAGATAGTAGCACTTTGAAATTATTGGAAAAAAGCCCCCAAACCAAACAAATTTCTTCCAAACTGCACAGCACCAGATCAGCGCACATTTGAGAAATATGCCATCATAGCAGTGTCCAGAGACAGTCTTAAGAAGTGTAAGGATCAGAGGAGGATATGAAATTACTTGAGCTTCACAAAAACTTCTCATGGCTGAATACTGATGTCAAGACCACTTCTAAAGAAAAGTGAATAGATCACAAGAGCATCTGGATTTCAAAAGAGAGGACTAAAGAGTAAGTTTTCTATTAAGTGATATTTAAAAAACCCTACAGTGGCAACGATGCTAATGAACATCTGTTTTCTGTAGTTGTCACAGATCTGTTTGGCTTCACTTTCTACTGAAGAAATGGTTCCACAGCTCATGCAGTTGCATTCATGTAAGCTGGCCAGTCAGTAGAAACAGTAACTTTGCACTTGCTCATCTCTAATTTTTTTCAATTAGCCCATTCAAAATACATTTCTAAAATTCTTGTAAATGAATTCTCAATCTTTCTTCCTGACCAAGTATTACCAGCAAATCAGCATTTAACATATATTTCTTTATTTTAAAGGTCATTCAGTAGTCATGCACCAAACTAACTTTGAAGGTAAAGCAGAGGTTGAAAACAGATCAGAAATGTGTTTCTCAGATGACATTTGCCTATAAATCCCACAAAAAATTAAATTATTCTTTTAATATCAGGCACACCCTTCTAATTTCTTAGAGGCAGCTAGAGATTTTATACCCACAAGGAGCTTTCCTTACTGCAGGCAAATAAAAAAAAATTTACCATGCTGTATAGAATATGTGTTCATGTGCCAGAACTACACAAACCTGTAAATCTTTCTATCCTAGATGGGCAGAATTAATTTCAGATTTAATCACCTTGCTGCATAATCAGGATCACTGATAAGGAGGCACAGAATAACTGTTAACAGAAATCTGATACAAGCGCAATGCTGCAGCATGTACAATGGTTTAATGCAAAAATAAGAGATTACTCTTCTGCATGTGGCTCATGAAAAGGACATGAAGACCAGGTCTACACTCACCATTCCAAAAAAAATGTGCCACAAATGAAATCAAGTGGCTGTATCCATCTCAGTTGAAATCTAAGACAGCATAATATCAGCCTCTTTCAGATAACACAACATCTGCTCAAACAAAATTACAAGCATGGCATTAATGTAGGATTTCACTTTTCCTACTAATGATGGGATTTCATTGTTTCATAAAAGTTAATAGCCAAAGGTAAAAATAAGATGTAATCCTAAGAATCCAAATGGCAGTCACTTCCTCATGCTGTCTTCAGGGAATTCCATCTTTGGCTTCATGAAGAAGAGGTAGGTGATGGTTTTAAAGAAGCAAGGTCTAAAGATCCTTGAATATTTTAATACAGATTAAATATTGCCAAGCTGGCTCTCTTTCAACAGTACACTACAGGGAGGGAGATAAGGAAGGAAAGGAAGGAAAGGAAGGTTCTTATGATATTTATTACTTTCAGGTTTGGCAAACAATGGTGACTATTGTCCACTACATTTAACATAGGACAGAAGTATATCCCTAAAAAAAAGGAGGACGTGTCCCCTCAGGATAATAACTTCTAGAATAATTAAACTTGGAAGACTTTGTTTTGTGTATTTTTAGGAGCAAGTATGCTGTAATGGGCAAAGACAAGCAACATTGAATTAACTGCCTTTTATTTGCTAGCCTATCTGTATTTAAAGATTTAAATAGCTTAAGCACTTGTTAAATATATTTGAAATATGCATTGAAGTGCCTTTATTAAGAAAGACATGAGCCTATGCTTTCATCAGCTGTGCAGAAAAGGAAAAAACCTGTCTCATCTAAGAATCAGGTTTACTTCCTAGATATTGGTCTTTAATGTCCAGAGAATCTGTTATTTGAAGAGATAAAATTCAAATGAACTGCCAGTTATAAAAAACACTCCCTGTGTTTTACACAACATACTTTAAAAATTGAACCAAAGTGTTGCAACAGTTCTATTTGGATTCAGAGAGGAACCATTCCACAAAGACACCCACAGGCTTTACCCACCACTGTAATCATGCCTCATGTCCTAACACACATTTTCTCATTCAGACTTCATGAGAGCCTTTCAAGCAAATGAAAACTGTGAGTGAATCTACTGGATTAGTACATAATAAAAGGACAATCTGAATTGCTACTAAATAAACTATAGCATTTTAAATATAAGGTTGTTCCATATAAAATATGAAGTCTTTGCAAATATCTGTTATTTTGCAATTACCACAGAATAGTCTTTCTTCTCCAGGTTCTTGCTGCTTGATTTGACTTTATTACTTAGTTATCTACATTCTTGGAGTCAACTTTAAGCAGAGAGTATCAAGATAAGAACAGCTGTACTTTGTCAGATAGTCCAGAATTAATACCCCTCATCCAAGGAAGTGCCAGATGTTCACAGTAAAGCACAAAGAACATACCGTAAGTTCCAGACTTGCAAAGATATTTTCTTTTTGTCTTCCCATAGCAAGATGTGGCCAAGTACTGAAGTGTGAGATTTTGCCCTTTCTAAAAGGTATTTTTGTTCTTACATAAATAGCTATATGTGCTTCCCTTCTTTAAATCTGTGATTCCCAGGAAATCTTGACAATGTTTGCAGAATTTTATTTTTTAAACATTGAAAGCTGTCTGTTTATTAAAAAAACTTGAAGAGAAAAAAGAAAGAAAAGAAACAAAACAATTTGGAGAGCTCAGTCTGTTTTTTTCCTTCCCTCCAGCAACATATGGCAACATCTGCTCCCTCCCTGATGGATAATGACTTGTTGGCATTGCCTTTCCTGCAATCAAACTTCTTAAAGTGGCAAGTAGATAAATTCAGCTATATTTAAAAATATATATGCATACATATACATGCTTTCAAGTTCTTGAAGTTTGGTATAACTGCATGAGCATGCAGTTATTTTTCTGAGATCAACACACTGAGCATAAGGCCCATCACAACAACTTTGCTTTCTTGTCAAGGAAACATGAACTGGCTTTTGCTTATTGACAAACCATACAGCAGAAACTGTTAATAGGAGGATATTGTCATTTTGCAAAATGAAAAAGCAGACACTTCAAGTTTTGAACATTTATTAAGCCTCGTCAAAACAGTTTCAAACACATGACCTGGTGCTGTGTGAGGCAAATTTAATTATTTCCTGGATGATTAGGCATGACACTTGTGCGAACAGCTTCCGGAAGACCTTTCTGTGCAGCTTATGGACATTATTGTGTTTTTAGAAGTCAGGACGGTCCTTTTTCAGTCTACTGTAGTCCATATTAACCGAGAACAACTAGGAAAGAGAAGGGAAAGAATAATAATTAAGAAGCTTGACTACACATTTTCCCTGGTATTTACTAAAAGTATGCATCACTGAATTTACGCCAGGAAACTGAAATCACATTTTGAGTCTGTGAACTAGGCACTAATAAATAAATAAAAACGTTTGATAAACAGTAAATTTTTAATATTAATTCTATATCCAGTATTAGAAGTTCTGCATTTAAAATGAGTGCTCACGTCTTCCACTAGAGAAAACCAACCACTGTTGGTTTTGTTGGTCTCTTCTTAACCCCCAGAATTAGAAGTCCATTCAGAGTAACTTTTTACAGTACTGATGAATTTATCCATTTTGCTCAAAATCTATGGCTCGCACAAATCACAGTGTCTGTGAACAGACAGTGGCACAAAGGAACATTTAGAGCAGTGCTACAAAAGCCAAGTTTGGTTTAGGTAGCTGCATCTAGAACTGCAAAGGATAACAAGGAGGAATTAAAGTCAGAACAGATCCTCTCACATGCTCAGTTTATACTATTATAATTGGATCCTGTCACAAGCAATCCAGAACAACCCAAAAAGTGATGAAGGACAGTGAGTTTACAGACTAACTGCATATTTTGGCATTCCAGCCTGACTTGACAGCAAGCATGTGACAGTACAGTTTTTCTTAAAAAAACAAAAAGATGAAAAGCACATAACTATCAGTTTGACTATTTTTAGTTACACCTATTTTTTTAATTTTTTAAAAAATTTTTAAAAGAAAACAAAACAGCCTACAGTGCATTCAAATTACAGTTTTCTCTGCAACTCCTATAGTAATGCTCAGGTCATCAACTCTTCTTTGGAAAAAGACTGAAGAAGTTTATATGAGAAGTATATAAAGAGAAGTTTACAATGGAAAAAAAAATCCCATCAAAAGCAAAGAGTTGTAGAACAAGAACTTTTTACCAAAGAGTCATCCTCAAATTAGAATATATGTCCTTCTCATTTCCCACAAGGCAGATTTGGAAAAAATGTCCCAAACGATTCTCACACCCAAATATGGCAAACCCTGAGGCTGTGTTTGCATGTTAAGGCAGAAGGGGAATGCTACACAAGTCATGCACTCTTAAAGAATTTGTGCTGTGCACTATGCAGGATTTGTTGAGTTTAGATATTTACAAACCAGCAACATTCCAAAACTGGCAATAAAAACAAAGAATGAAATTTTCTTCTTGGACCTTTAAGGGAACAGCAACCTGTTTTATTTTGTTTTATTTGGGATTTTTCTACTTATTTCAATGATTGGAATAGTAGTATATGGTACCAAACAAGACACTAGCTTTGAAAACACATTAGGTTTGCTTTTTTTGAAGCTTGAAAATAATTTAAAAATATTCTTACAGTGTACTAACATAGCACTCCTGTAAAGCATGATTCATGTTCAGGGAAGAACAATGAAGCTGTGAAGGGTATAGAGAGTAAGTCACACGAGGAGTATCTGAGAGAGCTGTTGCTGTTCAGCCTGGAGAACAGGAAGCTCAGGGGAGGCAGTCACTCCCTACAACTCCCTGAAAAGAGGATGTAGCCAGATAGGAGGTGGCCTCTTCTCCCAGGCAACCAGCAACAGGACAAGAGGACACCACCTCAAGCTGTATCAGGGGAGGTGCACGTTGGACCTCAGGAATAATTTCTTCACTGGAAGGACTGTCATACATTGAAACAGATTGCCCTGGGTGGGGGTGGAGTCACCATCTCTGGAAGTGTGGAAAAAATGACTGGACATGGCACTTAGTGCTATGGTCTAGTTGACAACATGGAGTTCAGTCAAAGGTTGAACTCAATAATCTTGGAGGTCTTTTCCAACATAAATCAGTCTATGATTTTAGGATGCCTGTAAACTACCAAATGTTTCAGGCATCTTTCCACACTTCCTCATTAGCTCAATGAAATTAGTTGAATATCAGCTAAAGAATATTTATATTGCATCCAGTTACCCACTGCATATTAATTTTGTTAATATTGATTTATCTTCAAAAAATCAAGACCTGCAGACCTGAACTCATGGTTATGTTAAACACTGACATTTTCCTGCAGTGCTCCTCATAAGTAAAGGCCAACAGCTCAGAGCTTAGAAAACTCTAGTTCAGATCTTCTGGGGTTTTGTCCTTTTCCCTGTAGTTTACTTCTGAGTATTATGAGCCAGTAAATTCTTCCTCTTACTTATAGTTGCTCTTTTCTTTACAGTGCAATAAATATGACTGCTTTCATACAGACTTCTTTCACACCACTATCAACCACCATTAGGCGAGTCTTAAACCTCAAACTCAGCTATCTCTGCTCTGAGTTCTAGAGACAAACAAATGCTGCATAAAAGGAATATATCACTCATCCAACCATTTTCCTATATAATCAAACATCCTATAGCAGTAGGCTACACCTCTAATATGATGCTTCCTGAAAATCTCAAAAATAGTTCTCATTTTACCTTGTACTGGTCATTGGGAGCCATTTTGTTCCAAGGTTCTGGGTTATTTTTCTTGTCCCAGCTATTGAGAGAAATGCAAGATGTGAAAGAATATTAACACTATCTTCAAAATTGAAAAAAAAAAAAAAAGAAATATGTACTGTAGTTATTAGGTCATCAAGTCACCCATCCAAGCAAGTTTCTACAGAAAAAGGCACTGTCCTTTGTCAGCAATCTCTAAATATCACAGTAAACAAAGAGATCTCCAAATCAAGGAAAGCTCCACACACCTAATGTCAGGTGATACTGGACCAAGACTTAAGGCATCCAGAAATATAAAAACCAAGGCAGTGGAGTGTTAACATATGCAGCAAGAGGACTGGCACTGGGGATTACTGAATACATACCTAACATCAGGGTTGAACATTGCCAAACGCAGGAGATACAGGCTTGCACCAACACCTCCAGCTCCAATGATCACAAAGAGAGGGATCAACTGGAATAACAACACAAAAAAATTAAGTATCATCCTGCAATATAGGAAAATAGTATTGATACATAGCACTCCTGACATCAGCTATGGAAGGCCAAAGAACAATCTTAGAGACTTTACAAACACGTGGCTCTCTAAACCCCTGGCATAAGTTTCCTGTTTGCAGGATATCCCTGCGATCATTGAAGAACTAGCAGTTATGAAAAAGCGGGTATGAAAAAAATAGTCCTACATCCAGAAGGACCAAAACCAAACCAAAAATTCTGTTATATCGCGTTTTGCGACAGACAGCAGTCCCTCCACCGCCATAACGGCGCCTACCGTCTGTACTCGGATAACAAAACCAGACACATGAGAGGGCTAGAGTAGGGGCAAACTGGTGGGCAAGAAGAACGGAAGGGCCACCTCGCGCCTTGCAGCACAAGCAAGGCCGCAGAAACCGGAGGAAAAAAAGGGACCTGCCCGTGTCTGCTCGACCAGCTCCGGGCGGTCCAGGGGTTCGGCATGCACAAGAATGCCAGGGGACGGATGGGAGAGCAGGAGGCGACCGGCGCGGCAGGGGACACCGAGCGACGGCAGAGAAGGGCGGGCGCGGGACCGGGTACCCGGGCTCAGGTACTCACGGCCGGGTGCTTCTTCGCGTGGGTGACGACGGTGCGTAGCACCATGGCGGCGGTGCCGGGGTGGTGGTGATTTGGTGGCGGCGGGTGCGGGCGAAGATCTCGCTCTCTGCGGGCTCCGCAGCTCTGCCTCCCCCTTCGGCCGCCGAGCCCCAATGTCACCGAGGCCCCCGCCGCGGCAGGTGCCGCCGCCGCAGCCCGGATGTAGCAGCTCTGGCGTTCGCCTGCTCGCCCTCCGCCGACTCGCGCCGGCCGCCGCCCGCAGCGCCGCCCCGCGCCGGCCCCGGCCCGCTCCCCGGCCTGCGCGACCCCCGCGTCAGCGGGACCCCGTCTCGCCGGCAGCGCGGGCACCGCGGGCGGCAGCAGGCACCGGCCCGGGCACCCCTGGGCAACGGGGCAGCGCCGCCCCACGCCGGCCCCTGCCGCACGGGCAGCGCCTGCGCCCGGGCAGCGCCTGCGCCCGGGCTGCCCGCGGCGGGCAGGGCCCGGGAGCCGCGGCCGCTCGGCACGGAGGGTCGCCCGCCTGCCGCCCCTCTTACAGAACGGGCCAGGTTGGAAGGGACCTCAGTGGGTCATCTGGTCCTCCCTGCTCGGGCAGGGTTATCTTAGAGCACATGGCACAAGATTGCATCTCGACGGTTCTGGAATATGTCTCGTGAAAGAGACCCCACAACCGCTCTGGACAGTCTGTTCCAGTGTGTGGTCAACTGCACAGTAAAGAAGTTTTTCCTCGTATTCACGTGGAACTTCCTGTGCATCAGTTTCTTCCCGTTGCTTTACATCCCATTGTTTGGCACTACCTGGGAGAGCCTGGCTCTATCCTCTTGATATCCCTTATAGATATCAATTAAGTTTCCTTTCACTCATTCCATTTCAAGGCTGAACAGGCCCAGCCTTTCCTCTTAAGAGAGATGCTCCCCTAATTGTCCTCATTAACCCTCCACAGGACCTGTTCCAGGAGTGGCCTGTATACTACTGAGGAGCCCAGAACGGGACACAACATTCCAGGTGCAGCCCTCACCAGGGCTGAATAGAGGAGCAGGATCATCTTCCTCAGCCTGCTGGCAATGCTCCTCCTAATGCACCCCAGGATACCACTGGTCTCCCTGGCTGCACGGGCACGCTGCTGCCTCATGGACAGCTCCTTGTCCACCAGGACTTTCTTAGCACTGCCCTCACATCGCCAAGAGCTGCTGCCTCAGAGACACGGGGCAGAGCCTGCCACAGCCTTGTGGGGTTCCTGCCTGTTCCCTGTGGCATTGGGAGTGCTAGGAAGGTGTTTGGCAGCACGGGTACCTTCACACCTGTGTGTGCCTCTTAGCTGGGATCCCTTCACAGGGCAGGCCTGAGCACTCACCAACCTGGGTTAAAACTCGAAGGGATGGTTTAAAGGTGAGGCAAAAGAGTTAGAGTTTCATTGTCCAGAAAAGGATACAGGGAATGAAATTCATCATAGAACTGCCAACTTAATCAATTTGCTACAGGCAGGTTAGCAAAAGGTGGGTATGTACAGGGCATTGAGACACCCCTTTCATTTTCAAAAGCAGTTTATAATGATGTATTACATGCAAGTCATTCTCCCGGTCTGCTCCACCTGGAGTACTCCATTACAGGACAGACACAGACCTGCTGGAGCAAGCCCAGAAGAGGCCACAAAGGTGATCAGAGGGATGGAGGAAAGGCTGAGAGTTGGGGTTGTTCAGCCTGGAAAAGAGAAGAGTTATGGGGTGACCCATTTTCAGCCTTCCAGTACATGAAGGGAACCTCCAAGAAAGTGGGAGAGGGACTTTTTACAAGGACATGTATGGATAGGACCTGGGGAAATGGCTCTAAACTTACACAGGGTAGGAAGAAATTCTTTACTGAGAGAGTAGTGAGGCACTGGAACAGGTTGTCCAGAGAAGTTGTAGATGCCCCATCCCTGCAAGTGTTCAAGGCCAGGTTGGATGGGGCTTTGAGCAGCATGGTCTAGTGGAAGGTACCCTTGCCCATGGCAGGGGCTTGGCCCTTGAGGTCCCTTCCAACCTGATCCATTCTATGATTCCATTATATTTTGGCTAAGGTTGCTTTAATTATTTAAATATGGCTTGAATGTAATTATTTTTTCTTGTATAATTTTAAATGAGCAACATAGCTATTTATTGTATGGTACTGTATCCAAGTGCTGTCCTATTTTTTTCTCCATTACTATGGATCTTATACAGAACTGGGAACCTAATGCCTATCTTTGGACAGTATCACCAGCCACTCTGAGATGTGATTTCTTTCACAAATCTAGCCCAAAAGGTAAATTTGTGCCCAGGCATTAAAGAAGTCATTATTAGGTAAAGGGAATATCATCATGCTGCTAACCTAAGACAGAAATAGTCCTTTTTGTAGGTTAGAAGCAAAAGAACTTTGCATGAATGCTCTTAGTTAATGTGGCTGTATAACAAAGTAAAATTCTGAAGTAAAAGATAACAAAGTGGCAGAAAATAAATGTATTGAAGCAAATTCATGTCTTCTGTTCACTCCCTAGTTCCACAGACTGGCTTCTGCTTATTTTTAACCATTGTCTCAAATTGTCTCTGTTATGATAAATTCTAAAAAAAAACAAAACCAAAACAAAACAAACTGTATTCCTTGCATATCATTCAAAAATCCTTTTTTTTTTTTTTTTTTCAGATTGCCAGTTTCAGAGCCAGTTTAACCTGGGTAATGGCTAAGTTCAGGAACTTGTACAGATGGATTTGACAAGTCATTGGGTGGCACAAGAAAAAAAATAGTTGTAACAGTGTTATCTTTGGAGCAATGCAATGCTTTTGCTTGTCTCCTTCATTTGTTTCAAAGTTGATAAACAGAAAAAATACATAGTTAGTGTGCTCCAGGAGTCTGTTAACTGTTTCAACATTCATTATGTTATGAAGGCAGTACTTTTCCATTTTTTTTAATGGAAAGAACAATTTGCCTATGTTAAAACTATGAAAATAATACTATTGCTGCTATTCTTCTATAAAAGAAAATACATGAAACATCTAAGAGTAACAGTGCTCACCTTCTAGCACTGTAGTTGAACTTTTCACCATATACCTGGATTGCAGGAGATGCCAGTTGCTGCAGGAAAACCAGGGAACAACCAAAGGGTAGATGGAAAGCCAGAAACCATGTGGAGCTGCTCAGCAAAACTGCTCAGACTGAAAGAGTCTGCTTCCTTATGCACAGCCAACATATGGCTAAGTGAGAAAATCTGGAGACCACAACTATACTGTTTCTACACTACTAAGTGAAGAGCATCAGAGGTACATTATTTCCACTAGGCTATGTCTTGGGCACATATTTTTAGGAAAGACATAATGATTTTTATATGCTTTTCAGTATAATTTTTTTTCACAGTAATTTACAGTTTTTGCTGTCTTACGCTTTTATGAATTTAAAGAGGCGTAGTACCGGATCAATTTGCAAAATTTGTCATGCATTCCATGGGCTTTCACAAATTTTTGTCATTTTGTACATCAGCTTTTATTACCTAGACCTGTATGGCTCAGCTGTTTTGTTGTTCATATACATACCTTTTTATTTATAACACCTAGAATTTTGTGTACGGGAATGAATTATGCAGACATAAAAAATTAAAATTTGAAAACAATCAGAAATCAGATATTTTCATTCTAATTTTGAAAATTGCAAGTTAATATTTTTAAATTTTACACAATGCAGCATTGCTAAAAATGCAACCCCTCACTTGCATCACTTGGCAAAATACAGAGTATAAACTCAAAGTACCTCATGGCATCTTGATGATGGATCCATGGTTCTGAGAAATGCCTACTCAGCTGCCAAGCTGGAGTGCTTGTACTATGCTATATTTATATAAATTGTATGGGTTAATTTATAGTAATGCTGTCAATAGATTAGCCATACTTGAAGACTAGCAATTTTCTGTAACTTATCAACCCATTCCCAGAAAGACAGTGAACACTGGATAAAGGTAGATAATTTTGCCACTGTCTTATCTGTCACTTAGCTACTCAAGCTGAAAATCAACACATTTATTCCCTCTTAAGGTTTTTTTACCTTTATGTTCACACCTGACAATTAAATTTATTATCCTTTAGTTAGATATGTTGCTTCCTTTAATCAAAGTAAAGTTATTTTTGTGTAGGTTTCTGCTTTAAATAAGTGGATGCATAAATTCTTCAGGTATTTTGGCAAGATTTTGTGATGAGCCAGTCCATTAGGAACTAGGGGCTAGACTTGCAGTAGTGCTCAGCACTGCTGAAAAATCAAGTCCTCTGGTTATTTTGATGCTTTGTCATTTTTTTTCCCCTCTTGTCTTTTGTTCTCCTGTACAGCCTCACACCATGGCTTCTGTCTCCCACTGTCCCTCCTTGATTGTTACTGTACCTTTTTCCTGTCCTTAGGGTCATTTGAGCTTTTGATTTCAGAAACTTTTCTTCTATTCCAGATGCTTTGTTCTAGTTTTTGGTGGCCTTCCTGTTTCTAAACTCTTAATTCCTCAAACCTTACCTGCCAATATGAATTGATTCATAGAAATCTGCAGATTTCTCATCTGTTCAAAAACAAGTATGGTATGTCTCATTTTTTTAAATTTAAAGCAACTGATTTTAGCCACAAATATAATCAGGTCTGATCTCCTGAAGAACAAGAATCAGAAGTCATAATGAAATCTGGTTATTTGAAGAATTGCACTCTTAAGGTTTGACAAAGTCAGTTCATTAAAAAAATATGACAAAATTATAGTCAATTTGAAGTTACATATTTTACTTGGAGGAAAATAGAAGGGAAAGATTAGTAGATTTGGGTATGTTCCAAGTGGTTACTGATCAAAAAACTAAATTCATTGTGAAATGTCCTATAGCATCAGGACATTTCTCTGTTAATCTGAACAATGTATAAACTAAGGATTTCTATGGGTCTCACCAGATTTTGTAAAAAGGCAAGGACTTTTAACCTTCTTAGCAGAGAAAAGGAATTATAGGAGAACAAAATATATTAAAAAACCTCAAAAAATATGTAAAAACGTAAAGCGTAGCTTACCTGCAACAAATACACAGGGATTTTTGTGGTTTTGTTTTTGTTTTTTTTTATTTTACTGTTTCTATTTTATTTTTACTGTCTGTTCCCTCTGTTGTACGTCCTTGTATTCCTTTCTCTGCACTTAGCAGGGGGCAACAGCAGAACAGGATATATGTGTGCAGACCTCTGCCAAGCCCATTGGGGTTACATCTTCCTTAACATCTGACTCATATTTGGTTCTAACTCTGTGGAGTGGCTGCATATTCTTCTTGCACACCTGGTCTAGTGACCATAAGGAGACATGGGGAACATGAGGTGGATGGATAAGGGCACTAACATTTCAATATATCAGCTTGTGATAAAATCTTCCATTAAGTTTAAACATTGCAATTGTTCTTGTTCTGCAAAAAAAAAAAAAAAAAAAAGCCTTAAGAATTTCATAATGCTAGTTAAGTGAAATGCTATGCTTAAAGAGAAAAAAAAAAAGTAGAAAGAAAAAATTAAGATTAGAAACAAGATTTTTTTAACTGCAACAAAAAATATGTCTAGCATTTAAGAAACTATGGTGAAAGGAAGTAAGCTACTGGAAATTTGAAAACTAACAGCGCAAGGGCTATAACAAGGAAGAAATTTAAAATTAATGGTACTGAGACATATGTTATGGAAATATTCTTTATGTCTGTCAAAAATATGTGTTGATAAAGGTCCCTGTCTCCACATATCCATTAAAAGTACATAATAAAGGACAGGGCAAAAACATAATAGCCTAGAATCAAATACATAAAATGAAATTATTTGTGATCCCTGTTCCTGCTTACTTTCTAGGTTCAAAATAGCAAATGAAAACATCTGGTGTTTAAATTTAAAATATAGTTTGTTTTATGTTATATAATCTGCCAAAACATAGGATGCAGAAATACAGGCCTCACACAAATTTCACCCAACTAGATGGCTTGAATGTGACCAGAAGACTGCAAGAAATTACTGGAATGGTCCCCCTAAAAACTAGGCTGATCCAGTGCCCTTTTAGAGATAATATAAAATGGAATTGCATTCATAAATGGTATTTCCCTGTAAGCTGCTCTTGTGTTTGATTTAAAAAACTATCTGGACTCCATAAATAAAATATGGGTTTAATGTATCAATAGAAATTCAAAATCTTCACTAAAACTGAAATCAAGACTGGTACCTGAAACTGTTTTTAACTAGATGCTGCTTCAACTATTCAGCAACAACTTACTGGAGATAATTTAAAGGTGCGTCTATTTCTAATTCTTGTAATAGTCTCAAGGCTTTGATCTTTCATCTTAATACAGGAGGTTTAAGTATGCTTTTTAGTTTCTGCTATGGAGTAAGGAGAAACATGTTTGAATAATAGTTCAGGAGCATTCTGTGTAATTTCTTTTACATGTGCTGGAGAAGAAATAGATAGTTCTTATGAGTCCTCTACTCTGATGTTCAAAACTTAAGCTAGCCTTTGGTTAATCTTTTGTTTGCACATAGTTTTAGCAAAATGTACTCACATCTCAGCTGGTGGTTTGTTGTTTTTTTTGGGTTTTTTTTGGTGTGTTTTTGGTTTTTGGTGTTTTTTTTGGTGTTTTTTTGTTTTGTTTTGTTAAATGCTGGGAATCTGTACCAACTGAGACAAGTCATGGAATTCCAGGTCTGGTGTGACAGTTAGACTGACACTAATAAAAACTATCATATTTCATCAGCTATTGGCTAATAATTTATAAAAATTTTTGATCAGGGTTTGCTCTTGATTAAAGCTGTTCTCCTTTGCCAAAAAATAATAGTTTGGTCTTGACAGCCCTTTTCAGGACGTATTGCTGCTTAGGAAAAACTACTCCAGCTGCCACAGGAATGACTCAGGCAGACAATCTGGGAACAGTGCAAACTGCTTCCAGGCAGCTTCTGAAATGTAGAAATACACACACACACACATACACATACACAAAGTATAATTGACCGTGCAACAGGAATGATACGTGAGGTCGCACATTCACTATACATTCCAAATATTAAAGAGAACAATATAGTAATAACAAACACGAAAACTGTTCATGTTTATAAAGGATAGTCTTATTGCTGTGGGACTATCTGCAAAAGCTGTGCCAACAAAGGATTATACAGTTAGAAAAAAATTAACAGATTTTGTATTCTAATTTATTTTTTCTGTATTTCCTAATACCATGGAGAAAGCCAGTATTTTAATAGAACCACAATTTGTAGAAAGAATAAGGCTCCCAAATCTAACAGTTCCAATAAGCCAGAACTTGTTCTCATTTACGACAGTGATAGAGCCTTTAGAGGACAGGATGAGACATAATTCTGATCAAGCTATTTTCCACAAACCTAGGCTGGAGAAAAATCTCATCTGTCTTCCACTAACAAGAGCTGTATGCTTTTATTTTCTTTATGGACAGGGTAACAAGGGATTCTAGCAATTTAGGAACAGAACAGATACTGCTGTTTTGGAAGTAAGGATGTTACTCGTGTACATTATTTGCCACTCTTTTCTGCTGTTGTTTTTAGAAGAAGGTTAGTATTTGCAAACTAGAAAGGATTACTGAATAGAAATTGCAAAAGAATGTTTTTCAGGTAGCTGAGAAATCCAGTATGTTTTATACATTGCAGCAAAAAGAGATACATAATTCCAGCTGCTAATACCAGATGACAGAATTATTATTGATTACTTTAGGAGTCTTTGGATCATGTTGCAGATCCTGGCACTGTTGGGTAGCACAGAGCTATCTGAAAAGGATGGGTGTGGAGTGTGTTTTGCATGTGTTTCAGTGAATGACAATGCACTGGGGGTAATACATTCCATTAGAAATGCAAAAGTTAGGAGTTTAGTTTAAGCAAGTCTTGCTTCTGAAATCAATAGAAAGAAATGGATGGTTCTCAGAGGCATTTTAAGGTAGAACTAGGATAAATCACTCTTTCAGGAAGTCATGTTTGGCCTTTGCCAAAATCACTGGAGATAAAAGCTGATGCACAGGGGTAGACTTCAGTTGCATTTGAGAAGATGTTTCTAGGTAAATCTCATGCTTACATTAGTCATCAGAGCAAACCCAAAGATATCTGCAGTATCGTGATATGAACCTGGGGAGACTTGGAGTGCTTGTGCAGAACATCTAATAGTATCTGTTTCTTGCTATTTCCACATGGTTCATGCTGTGCAAAAACATTCCTTTTGGGGTTCCTCCTTTGAGGGCTATGACATCAGACACTGAAACAGCTGATGAGTTTAGTGAGTGGCCTGATTTTACAGACATGGCATATAACTGGAAATAAGCAATTGGTTAGCAATGTTAGCAATGGTTTAAACATTTCTGTGGCTTTGCCAGATGAAGTATAATTCGGACATAAACAAAATTGGCATGGGCGGGCAGTGACAAGTTCTTGTGAAGAAACTCTAAGCCATTGTCCTTTTTCAATATCTCAAATTATCATATTTGTTTGAATGATTAGTACTTTATGCATATAATTTCTAGCATAGTGGAAAATGAAATCCAGCTTGTCTCCTTTCTGGGTAAATAATAAATAAATATGCTGTAGTCTCTCTATTTGGGAGAAGGGAGATAGACCATGTTTCAGCCTGGATGCAAATTAAAGTGCTGCATCCACACATTTTGAAGAATGACATTTTTTGTCTATGCTTTTGTCTAGGTTAGTATAAAACTCAATGTTCTGATCTTAAGAATACAAAGTATCCCAATATCGCTCCTTAATAAATCACAAAAGCTGTATCAAAAATTGCATGAAAGTAATTGTTCTGGTTATTCTTGAGTTTTACTTACTTCTTTTTGAAACTCCTACTTGGTTAAAAATTGTGTGATGTACCACTTATCGAGAAGTAGTATTCCCATGCTATCCTTTCTTTAAATACAGCTTCATTTCAATGTAGGAAATTGTGTTATTATATTTATGGGAAAAGGATAATAACGTGCTTTGATGTGGGACTGAGCTCATCCTTCTCCTTTGAATAATGTATACAGCATATCTGTAAGATTCACATTGTGTGATTGCATGAAATATATAACTGTAATCAGACTTCTGAGCAGGAATTTATTTTATTTGAACAGCAGACTTCTGACTGAAATGAAAATTATGTGAAGGGGAAAACTACAGCATGTCTTGGTATTTCTTCTTATATGTACTAAGACATCAACATTTTTCTTTGGGAACTGGCAGAACATAAGAGTTAGCATATTTAACTAAAAAGGAGTTTCATAGAATGCTTTCTTTTTTTCTGTAAAAGGCTGTTTTCTCCTCACATTACACAAGAAATCAGATTAAAGACAACAATATTTTGTTTGTTTACTTGCTGGTTTCAGAACATATGTGGTCCAAAACAGGTGATTCCTGTCTTTCGCTAACCTATTTATTTGTAACCTGACAAACTTACAAGCTTGTATACTTTGAGATGTTACTCCATTGATGCTGTCTTTGCCCATCTGTTTTTCCACTTTGGGACTTGCCCTGAAGAAACACCTCTTTCAGGCTGCCATCCTATTTAAGGAGACATAAGCAGAACAGCAGCACTCACATGAAAGAGCTGTCTTAACAAACACATGTAGTACTCCTGAAGTATTCAAGCACCCAATACTCTTGTCTTTTTTCTGTGGAATTCAGAATAGATGCAGATGAAATGAATAAATTTTAAAACTGATATCTTCTGCAAGCATAATTTAAAATGTTTGAGCTCTAAAAAGTAATAACCTCATCAAAAATACAGGGATATATTTACACAACCTCTTCACAGCAGAATCATTAACTAATTAAAAAAAAAAATTCCTGCCAGAGGCCAGTCTGGAGATGAACTATTTTTTTAAACTAAAATAAAGAAGTTCCTACAAGGGCAATCTGTCTAAACAAACTTGAATTCAGTATATTTGTTTGTTGTGCAAAACTAGCTTTCACTAAAAGTTGGCCAAACTGAAATAACTTGTGATTTTAAAATCAGGACATTCCAGTGCAATGAGTCTTAAAAGAAGTAATCCACATTGCATTTTTAAAGAAACAAATCAGTGTGGTAGGAATTTTTGTTCCATGTCTCTACCTCTCTGCTCTCCTATTTGATTTGGAAGGGGAGGTAGAATGATTTTCAAGGTTGTATTCTTTTAGATTGGTTTGCTGGTATACAGTTTCATGACTGCAGAATCTGGAAAAGAAAGAAGGGTCATTTGAGGAGCAGCAGAAAAGACTCTGCATTATGCATTCCACAAATCATTTTTCTTTTGAGCCACCTTGAGTCACAGAATACAAATAAATAATAATGAGAACACAGACAGGTATGCTTTTATTAAATGCAATAGTAAAGGATGTAATGAATCGCTCAGGCCAAAGTAACACAGTTGTTCTAATTCACAGTAAGCTGAAAGTGCTACTTGGAGATAGTTTTATCTATCCTTTGACCTTGGGTACTCATGTTTCAGAACCAGTTCACATAAGGCTGTGCAAAAGAGATGAACAAAAAGGTTTTATCTGGACCAGTTCCAGGTCAGTGCTAATTGCAAGCGTAAAGGATGTAATTGCAGGAAACAGGCAGGAGAAGTGAATGAGAGGGGGTGATGGGGTTGTGTTGTCTCACTGCAGGCCCGACTGGTCTGTCCATGGAGCTGCCAGCAGCTGTGTCACCTGATCTGACATGGGCTGCTCTCGAGCTGGGCACTCATAGCTGCTTCCCTCTCTCCCTTATGTTTCTGACCCTGTGTCCCTGCCCCTGGCTTGCACTGGATCACTTGGTCTTAGAACCACAGGGCTCCTTGGTAGGGTCAGATATGAAACTGAATCAGTATATGGTTTGATAATTGCAAAATTTGGTATAAGTGAATGGGAGGGGGCCATGGGGTAGTGTTGTGAGAATGGCAGACTTCATATGAAACTGCATCCTGCCATCATGGGACTAAGAAGACATCTTTGTGCCTGGACATTCCCTTAAGAAAAAAAAAAAGTATTAATCATGCCAGTGTAATTGAAAAGAACCTTTCTATTTTAATTTTTACAGCATTTCTCAAGTCTGAGAAATAATTAACGCAATCTGGAAATCAATTCCATTCCCTATAATTGTCACAGTTACTAAATCTGTATAAGCATAAAAATTATCTTTGCTATAGGATGATATTTAGCATGAAAGTATCTTCATGGAAGAATGGAGTAGATTCTTATTGCTTGAAGTCTTGTCCAAGTTTGGGACTGAAGATATTCAAGTCTCTTCAGGATTTCTGCTTAATAAACCATCACAATTACAGCAGATTCCCTATCCATTCAATACCACTAAACTCCTCAAAACTGCATACTGCCAAGCTAATTTCAAGTAAGAAAAAATAAGTCTATTTTTCATCAAATGGATCATCACCCTTAATGTCTGGTTTAAGCAATATGACAGTATGGAAGAAAATAAAGAATTCTTTTCAGAAGTTCTGCAGCTGCAGGATTTCATCACAGTTCTCAATAAAAACTTAAGACCAACCTGTAAAAATATTATTATAATGTTATTTATAATAGAATTGTTGCAATTATTATTATTAGAGTGTTATTTCTTAAAGATTTGTACACATTTATATGCTACTATTTCTTAAACATTTACATCTTGAGAATTTTATTTATCAGTAGCACATAAACCAGAATTACCTTGAGACCTCTGAAGCTCCTGCTCTAGCATGGACTGTTCTGGGGGCTTTGCCATCACTTAGGAGAGTAAAATTTCTTTCTTTCACCTTCCCAGATCTGTTTTCAGGAACTTGTGCTTCTTGCCAAGCAACTGATGGTCGCAGGCCGTAAGAGTGGCCTTCACGGTAATCTGTTTTCTCCCCAGCCCCAGAATGAGATCAGATCCATCAGTTCTTGCTGCGTTTTCCAGGCAAGGTGCCAGTAACTTTGCCATATGCTGCCAGCAGGGAACCTTAACAAAGACATGTCTTGGCGATTGCTTTTCCTTTTTAAAAGACAAATGAAACTGTATATATGTCTAGATGAAGGGGAGCTCTAGCATAACTGATTGTCTTTTCTTCTGCAATAAATTGGATCTTAAATCAGCTCAAACTCTTCAAATACAAATTTTCAAGAAAAAAACCTACACAATTTGGAAAAAACAGATTAAAAAGAGAATAGATGCTATAAAATGTTATAGCAAAAAACATCTTCTGGATTTTCTAAACATTGTGCTAATGAGTGATATAATGAATATTAGAAAAAGCAACAAATTGATTCCTAAATGTCACAATTACATTTTAACAGAGGACAGTAAAAGCAGTTATTTCCTTTCTTGATTGCTTAGAGGTTTTGTTATTTCATTATAATTTATCATACAAATCCAAGCCAATCAGCTTCTTTGTTTACAGATAATAAGTAAATATAATTTAAAAGGAAGCAATTTATTTTACAGCTATTCACAAAGATTTTTGTCAGAACAAATGAACTATTTTTTTGTCCTCAGCAAGACCAAAACAAGATTGCATTGGAAAAGCTTTATGTGAGAAGGGCCATTGGCACTCACATTCAAAGTAATTATTCTTGTAAAATTAATTAACTTTTTTTTTTTAATCCAAGCCCTTAGAATACTTCCCATTAGTAACAGCAGGTCTGTGCTTTTTATGTTCATTGTGGCAGATGTTCTTTACATCCCAGATTTCCTCAGAACAACAGAATGGTTTGATGGATGAAAGACTACATCTGGAAAAAGTGTATCCGTCAGCGTCATTAAAAGCCTGAGCCAGAGCCCACTGAAATCAGTGGGAATCACTGGCTTATGTTCACATTTTTCATATCTTATTAAGAGAAAGTCTTGATTATTAAAAAAATAATGGAATTACATTCTTTACTTGTATTGCACATAAGTTCTTTCTCCAACAGTGAGGAAGATAAAGGTTGTACTGGCAGAAGAATCTGTCATGGCACTTATAGATAGCCAGGCTTGGGATCCCATGAGACTTTCAGGTTTGCACAGTGACTGCCAGCTGGCAAACACCCTTGGGGAGTCTGCAAAGGCTCCTGAGACCTGCTGGGAAGGTGTAACTGGCTGTGGTGTACCAGTACTACTGATAAAAGGGAAGAACATTTAAGCAAACAAGGAAGCCATAGACTCGGGTTTTTATGACAGCATTTTGGCCAGGCCAGGGTTAGTTTTTGAAGTAGCCAGGAGGAGGTATGGCTAGCACCTGAAGGTTATTCTATTACACCTCACATCATTTTCTGGTGACTGGGGAAGGGTCTCAGTTCCAGGTTGGGGGGTGTAGGGTGTGGTTTGCGTGGGCTCCAGGGTGGGGTTGTTGTGGAGTGGTTTGCTTGGGCTCCGATGGGTGAGACGGGTTTGGTACAGGTGATTGAGAGGGGGCGCCGCAGCGGGGGCTCTCTTGGGGGGGGTGGGGAGGGCTGGAGGGGCGGGAGTGGGGGGGGAGGGTGGGCTGTGTACTGTTAATTTTCTTGTTTCATTGTTGTTTCCAGTAAATTTTTCTTATCTCAACCCATGATCTCTACTTCTTGTGCCTCCAATTCCCCTTTCCAAGGACAGTCCAAGGAATAAAATTCTGATGGGCATGTAAGCTACTGGATGACACTATACTGGAATCACAGTATTAGTGTTTACCACCTATGGAAATGAAAGAGGAAATATAAAAGGAAGCTGAAATCACTTTTCAGCAAAGTTAGGGAGACTACTGTGAACACAAAGGAATCTTTCAAATTGTATTTAAAATGAGAAAATTAAAATAATCATAAGCTTTAATTTATTAAATGTCAAAATATGATTAACTTGTCAGAATGGAAAAAGAGTTTGAGAATCAACAAGATAAAAGCATGAAAATTAGTAATAAGATATATTTGAAACAGAAAAACAAAAAGCCAGCATTCATTGCCCCAGCAGATTCTAGGAAATGTACTCAGAGAGATTAATTTTCTCCATCAGTATTTTTTATGGAAAATAAATGAAGATGTTCCCATGCTTAAGTGCAGTCCTCTGGGTGGAGAGGGCTCAGTGGACAATCTATCTGAATTTGAAGTTATTGCGGAAGCAGCTACAGATAAAATATTAAAAAATGGTCTGATAAAATACACAGAAACCATCACTATCAAAAAAACTCTAAAAAAGTTCAGGTATAAAGTGGTTCAACAACTAATGGTCTAAATTCTTACTTGCCAGTAAAGAAAATAGCAGATAAAATTCAGTAGAGAGACAGGCAAAGGAAATAAAATGCAGTATAGAAAATGTAAAGAAACCTATGCTTCTGAAGACAAGAAATCCTAGCTTTGCACATAAAATGATGAACTCTGAATTGACTGCTTTGACTTAGGAACAAGACCTTGAGATCATGATAGTTTTATGGAAGTGTCATTTCCATGCAGTCAATGTTTCCTTCATGCCCCAAGAAAAAAGAATCTTAAAAATCACATGGAAGAAATAGAGAACAAAAAACAGAGAAGAGAAAACATTATTATTAAACTGATTAAATGCACTATTTGCCTGCACTCCAGTGCTCTCCTCTCACTACCAGAAGGCTATTTATATAGATGGGAAAAGTTCATTGAAGGAAAACAAGAGGTATTGGAGGAACTGAAGTCTATCTCAGAGATAGAATTGACTGTGTTGGCTGGGATTCTTTAGCTTGGGAAAGAGGTATAGTAGAACATGAGAGGTATATATACTTGAGGTATATAGACTTGAGAGGTATAGTAGAACATGAGCCAGGTTCAAAGCAAACAAAACAATGTGTTAATACAGAAAGTAGTAGATTCTGTGTAATAATATTGAGGTATTAAAGAACTCTACATGGGTTACAAGGGAGAATGGACAAGTTCTTAGAGGAAAGACCCATTACAGGCCACTAAATGGACAAACTACAAAAGAATCAAGACACTCACAACATAGAAAATAACTTGAAGTTCAGAAATGACTATATAATATCATATATACTTGTTCTGTTCCTACTTCCCTCTGGCTGTCCACTTAGGATAGATATACATTAATCTGAACTAGAAAAACACTTGTATAATTTAAAATTTTCATAAGACTTCGCTGTTGTTGTTGTTGTTATTTAGTATTCTAGTTTCTTTATACAGTGTCCCAAGTTATATGTATTTTTAAAACAAGAAGAACATGGCTTACTGGATGAGCTCATTGTCTGAAAGTCATATGATAAAATTAATATTCCTCTTGTAGCTTTTATGTCTGGAAACTTTAATCATGACTCAAAATTCTGTTACATCTGACATAAATCATAGACAGAAAAACTATACAATAATTTAAATAATAAGTCTGCCCCAAATGGTTTGGTAATACACACATAGAACAAGAATCAGAAACTAAGACAGCTATAGCAGCATATACTTGCTATACTACTACACTTGTATAACAGCTGTACAAATGAACTGTGGGATGACATGAGACACAATATTCATTTGGTTGTACAAAATAGTTGGGGAGCATGGTGGTAGAAGGGTATTTGTGAGGAAAAGTGAAGCCAATTTGCAGGTATTTACACATTGAATGCATTTTAAGTACGAAGAATGACTAGAAAAAAGCCCACAAATTTCAACAGCAAACTAGAGGCCAATATATTGTGTTAAACAAATTTGTATGGCAAATTTCATCGGCTGTAAAGAAATGGCAGATGAAAGAAGAATCTGTGAAATGTACTGAAATCAAACTCAAGAAGTTTATGACTAATGTAGCAGAGGCAAATTCACCAGAAATATAAAAATGGAAAAGGAACATGGTAGAAGCTGAGGAGAATCATCACAATAGATATGACAACATCAGAGCTGCATTTTTGAAAACCAGAGAAAGAGAAGATTGTTGGAAACGAGAAGGGAGATGAGCCTACAGATGAATTTTAGCTGAATGGGCAGATAGGAAAGCTGCATGTGAGGTATGTTTTACATTGAATGTTTCAGGCATGACTTCAATGGCAGAATCTGCAGTGAGGTTTGAGTTGAGGATGATGTCCTCTGTATGGGTACGAGTGACAGGGGATGGTCTCAAAGTGGCTAAGTAGGTAGGCATATACAGCCAGGGTAATGGTCGGAATATGTATGCAAATATATCTATATAGTTCAGAAAGCTCTTCTACTGAAGATACATACTGTTGGCTTTTACTGTTTTTTTCCACTTTTTCTGGACTCTTTTACAACATGTGTATCATGTAATCAAAAACCCCAAAATTAATTGACTGAGGCTGAACATTTCTTAGGAATGCAAGAAATCTCTCAGTGTCTGGTGGGAACTTTTCCTGGTAGTGTTTGACTGAAGTAGACCTTGTAGCAGTCTGCACTTTATTTCAAAGTCTTATTGTTCAGAGACTGTTCATACAGAATTTTCTCCCCTTTGTAATTTAAAAAGCAAGAACATCTGATTCAGTCTTTTTATATTTCACCATATAATACTAGACAAAAGAGATCACTGAAAAGAGTTTGCTGTAATGGCACAGTTAAAGTGTAAAAGCTGTAAGATTTCTCTTTGGAAAGATATCTGAAGAGGTCAGTCTCCATATTAAGCATGGTGATGTTTGGATAGACAAAAAAAGTTTGCCATTTGGATTGGCCATTGCTTTAACTGTCTGCTCATTGAAAGAAAAAAATATATACAAGATTTCATACTATTATTTTCCATTTACAGTTGGTAGATAAGTTAAAAACAGACTTACTCTTGAGTTTATCCCCTGCTTGAGGAAATACTGCACTTTTTCCTTTGAAAACTCACCAATTTCATTAAACTAAGAATAATTTATTTGAGTGTGACTGTATTTTCTGCTGACTTACTATTGTGTAAGTCCTTCTAAAATGGTCTTTATCGAGTCACAACAAAGATTCCTTTTTTCTTAAGGCAAAAGTACATGCAGAAGATATTGTTTTCTCTCCTTCTCCAGCAGTTGAACAGCAGCACTGAAATGGAGATTCAGACACCTACCCTTGCAAAAGGCTGCACACTGAAGGCTCAGCATGAAGGCTCAGCATGAAGACAACCACTGGAATGCTGAGATAATTCAAAGACCTGATATGTTTGACATGACCTGAAATACTGAAATATTCCTGGGCATTTTTAAAGTATTATGTTAGTGATGGACCTCCCATGACATTTTCATACTAGATATACTATTTCAGCTCTTTACAATTTTCCACTAAAAATTACCTTTTGAGATGAATTTTTGTATGTGCATGAGGGTAGTACTTGAAGGTGCAAAACTGACAACACTTAAAATGTGTTTAATGGATATAGCAATGTCAATACAGTGCCCAGCTCCCAGCAGTGTGCCAGTAATACCACATTTCTTCTACAAAAAGGCAACTGAACATTTCAACATCCATGGTTTTCTGGTGAGACTGGCAAAGGCCTTGCAGAAATTAGAAGATCAGACATTCTGAATGTTTCTTTCATTCGGAGCATGAATTCTCCCTTCTTTTTCCCTTACTTGAAATAATCTGACTCTACTAACATCTACAAAGGGAGAATTACCTTTTAATAATTGTTTTAATAGTGAGAAGCTTCCAAAGAATGATGAACAAAATATAAACTGGTAGTTCTACTTAATTTCTGTGCTGTATGTTTTATTTACTTCTAATTACTACATTCAGATGATTTGTTGGTAAGCCCTATCTTTGCAGTGCCCAGGTTAGAGAAACAGTGAATTAGTTTTAGGCACTTCACAGTTCTTTTCATGTTATTGATGTGGGGTTTTTTCCTGTTGAGGAATGAGGGCAAGAATCAAGTAGGCAAGCTGACTACAGAAGATAACAAAGAGTGCATGAATGTTATTTTCAGAAATGAAAGTGTGAATATGCCTTTGGAGAGGGAAAAAAGGAGAGGGAAAAAATATTTGGAAAGAAGAAAAAGACAGAAGGGCTAAGAGGGCTTGAGTCATGGGACAGAGTACAAAAGAGAAAAGGAGGAAGGAGCAGTTGAGGAATGTGAGGTGCTAATGAGGAGCAGGGGCAGGCAGCCATTAATTAACTTCCGTTTGATCACCTATTCCTGCCAGAACTATATCCGTAGAGAATGGAATAATCCTAGCATTGCAGCCTGTCCCAGAGGGCTGAACTGAAAGTCAGACAGTCCATACATCTGCTTTGACATTCTTTAAAGTATTCATAAATTCCTCCATTGTACTACAGGGTGCTCCTCTCCCACTGTCTCTGCTGAAAGCTCTCATTTGTCGAAGCTGTCTGCACTGCTCAGCCTGAGCTCCTCTCTGGGCCAAATTTGGAGGCAGTTCTTTCTAATGTTCCTTCCTGTTATATGTGATTTGGGCTGTCCTGCCAATCGCTAAGTAATGGACAAAAGCAGAGGCTTGTCCATTAGCAGGGAGGAGGTTCAGCAGAATGTACTGCTGCACATGTTATCATGGATCTGAAGAGTCTCAAAGAAATGATCTGAGCCCTGCCTACTTGTCTTTTAAGACTGAAATAGTGTGTGAAGGGAAATAGTAGGATAGGGATTGCCAGTCAAAAGGGGAAAAAAAAACACCCAGGGCGTGAAAAGCTGACATACCCAACTCCTCATTGAACAGGGAAGCTGATCAGAGTTTGGAAGAAAACACTAGAGTTCATGGTCCAATAGCATATTTGGGTAGGGCTGGCAAAAGCAGGTCCAGGAAAAGAATTCACTTTGCAGCCACACCTCCTATGTAGCCAAAGAATTGACGGAGGAAACAGGAGCAGTGTGAACACATCAGCTATGGATGTGGTAATACGCTACAAAACCCCCAGGAAATTCAAGCACAAAATTGAAACAGAATTCACACTCACCTTTGGAATTTTCTGTCCTTCCAAAATACCTAAAATCAGAAACACAGAAAATTATTGTTGAAAGTATTTCAGCTGCATAATTATATTATATACTAACCAGCCATCTCTGTGCTATATTTAAAAACTTATGCACCACCAACAAGCTACCTATCTCTGCAATGCCAGGAGGAGTTTTGGCTTTGCTACATGCAGCACTATGCTAAATGTAGCCCAGGCTCTGGCCACAGAACATATACTTGCCAAACTTTATGTGCCCTCTGCTCTTCACCATGATAGGGAAGGTGTGTGCTAATGTCTTTACAAACAATTCCATGGATGAAGGTATGGGTGTTAACATCTTTGAAATGGGTCTTAATGTCTCTACTAACTTCAAGCACAGGTTTGTTACAGAGCCCAACCAGCTTGGCTCCTGGAACAGACAAGTGGGAGTTTCTGAACTTTGGGCAGCAGGTTTGTTACAGAACCCAGTTTGACTCCTGAAACAGAGAAGTGGGTCTGCACAAACCTGAACTTTTGAACTTTGGAGTAAAATGACAGGTTCAAGGGGGGAATATGTGGTAGGCATTTTGGGAAGGCTGTACCTCCCTAGCACCCCAGCCAATGGGGAAAGGAACAGGGCAACACGCAGCTGGGAGTTTAGGATAAAAGGAGGCTGTGCCCTCTGAAACCCCGAGAGAGAAAATCTTGCAGGCTTGTGTGCCCCAGCGGACTCTTTCCCACTATTTGAATAAAGTTGCAGGACTCCTGTGTCTCCTTTATGGACACTGGCTTTTCCCAGCGTGATTTTCTGTACAACCACAGAATGAGTTTGGCCCTACATTTATCTATCATTAAACATGTTATAGATGAGTAATGAGATAGATGGCTCTCACAGTAAAGGGGTGAACATTATAGGTATATTAAAAGAAGTTTTGTAGATGTGTAGTTGTTAATGTAATATATCTTTCCCCCTTGCATTGTTATCACGGCATGGCTTTGGTAGTAGGCATTTGGGGAGGGTTGGCTTGTTACTATAGTAATAAATGACCTCCAATCAAGATGTAAGAAAGTGATCTCCACCACTAGACAGCAAGGAAGGAGATGAGTGACAAGACTTTAGGAGGGGCTAGAGGTATAAAAGGCAGAACATCATTTTGAAGCACGTGGCTGAGAGTCATAGGGGCTCCTGGTGTAGTAATTTTTCCTTATTTAGTCTTTTTGTTGTATTTTTTTTTGTTAAGGTTTACTAAACATTTAAAATTTTAAAAAGTGAGCAGTTGTTTCTCACAGACACACATTTTCCAATTTTAAAGCCCTTACAATCCTGCTGGAAGCTTTCGTGTTTCGTACTATTCTCAATCCTCAAGCTCTTAAAGTACCTGTGAGCCAGAGCATCAGTTCCTTTAAAACTTTTGTGCAGGTGGCTCATTTTGGTGGTGTGGGGGGGAGAGGCGAAGGGAACTCTGGAAATCGTGCACGCAGAGGCCAGGGACAGCCCTGGCAACCGAGGCAAAGCTGGGACTATTGCAAAGGCAACGACCCAGCATTGCTGTCTTTGCTGTCCGTCTCTCACCGTCTTGTGCTTTTGAGCTCCCAGACTCATGTGATGTGGTCAAACAATAATCCCTGGGATTTGTATTGTCATAAAATCACAGAATGGTTTGGGGTTGAAGGCACACTGAAGGTCACCTAGTCCCAACCGCGGGCTGAGACACCTTCAAAAAGACCAGGTTGCTCAGTGCCCCATCCAACCTGGCCTTGAACATCTCTTCCCAATTTTTTTTTATTTTTTTTTAATTCCCAATGCACTGGATTGCTGTTCTTCAAAAGTTCAAGAATGAGCCTGACAATGTAACAGAGCCCACGAGAAACTCAGCTCTTCGAGCAGGGGTTAAATGAGCACAGCTTTGTAACGCTTTCTCGTTTCCACACGGGGAAATGGAAAAATGCCGGAGCGGTTTTTGAGCTGTTCTTTACAGGCAGTATCCTGAGAATGAGCGGTTCTGCGCTGAGCGTGTGCGACCAGCGCGGGTCACGGCGGCCCCGCCGCAGCCTCCCCGCCAGGCCGCGCAGGGCCGCGGGCAGCGCCGCTCCCCGGCTTCCCCTCGCCGTGCGCACGCGCCCGGGCGGCGCCTGCGCGGCGGAGCGGGCGGCGGGGCGGGCGCGGGTCTGCATCCGGGTCGCCGCCGTGCCCATTGTCTGGGGAAGGGGCCCGGGGCTCGGCGGCGCTGCACCCGAGGGCCCCTGCCCGCCCGCCGCCCACCCGCGCAGGCTTTAGTAAGTGATCCGCAGCGGTTCTGCCGGCCGTGCCCCGCGGGGGTGCCGCTGTGCCCGCGGAGCGCCCCCGCCCCCGGGGGAGCGGGCGCATCGCCGTCCCTTGGGCGTTCCGCGGTCCCGGCCGCGCGTCCCCCCGCGTCTGGTGCCCGGCGGATCGCGCCGAGGCGCGTCCTCGGGGATGCTGGCTGCTTCGGGGGCGTCTGGCGGCCCCAGCGCCCGCGCAGCCCTGCCGGGGCTGCGGGCAGCCCGCCGTGCGCGGTGCCGTGCGGTGCCCGGCGCCTGCAGGGAGCAGCCGCGCTCCGCCGGCAGGGCGGACCCTGCCCTGCCTCACCTGTGGGAGCGGGTGTCCCCGGGACCCCGGCGCGGCTGCATCTGCCGGCTGCTCTCGGGAATGCCCCTGCCTGTCACGCCCGTGCTGCCTTGTAATTTAAATGCCCTTAGCGATGCTGAGTGCTCTTTATGCCAGCCAGTAACAACACTGTTTTTTTTTTCCATGCAGTGGACCGCAGTTCGAAGAGGAGACAGGTGAAGCCTTTGGCAGCTTCGCTGCTGGAAGCTTTAGATTATGATAGCTCTGATGACAGTGATTTTAAAGTTGGAGATGCTTCAGGTAAATATGCTTTCTCATCTCCTCTCTTCAGAATTATCTCATTTTTGGTTTATGGTTGCTCATTTAATATCATATAGGAGGCAGAATGCTTGTAGTGAGTCTGCTGGGACTTTGAGCCCCTTGAATGGAGTGACTTGATTGGATAACTGGGAATCAATACTTCAGTTGTGATTATTTTTTTACAACAGAAACCTCATGATTGTGAAGCAAGTTTTGGTAGAAATATTTGAGTAGCTTTTGTGCAGACTGCCTTAACTGTATTTGTTGCTTTTGAGTTCTTCAGTGTAGAAATAATTTTTGGAATAGTCACTGTATTTAGTATTGAAATAAGAACCTAAAGCCATTTTGTTTTGAGCAAGTTGACTTACGAACTTGACTTTTTCTCAAGGTTAATTCTAGTCGGTGAGTAAGAACCTAAAGTAAAAAGATAATCTGTTTTGGTTTCTGTTGTTTTTGTAATAGACAAACTTAAGGTGTCCATTCAGATAGAAATATGCAGAAAAGTGTACATATTTCATACTAGAAGGAAGTTCTTACCACAGAGAGTTATTGCTTTGCAGTCTTTTCTATATGTGCAGATTCCTCTATCTACAGTGAACATTCACAGAAACTGAAAATAGACAAGATGGCCAAAGTAAAATTAGTAAACTCAAGTATATGAAGGAGAGGGGAAGAAGGGATAGGACCATGTTGGTCAATAAAGTGCACATTAGGTGTTCTGTGGTGTATGCTGAGGGAAATAAACAAGAAGATGCAGGATGTCTAAGATGTGAGGGAAGCATTATGACAGCTTATCAAATTACTTGACTTGGTTATTTCTGCACTGGGGATGCTGGTGAATGTTTTGTGTGAATGTGTAGTGTAAAAATATTCCCATTTAAAGGCTTATTCTTTAATATTTGGCAAATTTCTCTGCATTGAGGAACTTAAAAATGCTTAATAATTCACCCAATGTTCGGCTTAAAATATGCCCTAGTGCTCCTTGTTTGTTTTGGTTTGGGTGGTTGGTTTTGTTCTTCTCAGCACCTCTTCCCCTAGACTTAGACTTATTTCCCTTGGTTGTTCTGGTAGAGCAGGCTGCAGTGGCTGAAGAGAGTAAAACTGATGTCATCTTACCAATTTCATTTTAAGACTTTTGGGGGCTTGTTTAATCTACTCTTTTAATTGTGTTCTGAGGCTTTTTGGTCCTTTCTTTTGAATAAGGATATAATTTGCCATAAAAGGAAATGATTTTTAATTACTAAAGAAAATCTCCATGTTTTGGAACAAAAATGTAGGTAGGATTTCAGGGAAGATTAGGATTGGAAAGGGAGTATGGGTGATGAACATATGATTCAGAGCAGTATATTAGTTGGTCAAAAGACAGTAATTTATTAAAAGTTATGAATACAGCTTTCTGACTCAACATTTTGTGAGTGCAGAAGATTCATTTGTAATTGCTATACTTTTTGACTTTTAGGACATTTTATATATACCAGAGGGGGCTGGTCAGTATCTAGCCTTGAGTGTATTTCAAAATCAAATTCATTTTGAGGAAGTTGAATGGATTTTCCTTTAAATATGCAACACCAAATTGAAGCAAGCATATGAGGAAAAAATCAAGTTCTACTAAAAAAGTTTTTTTCTAATTGCTATTTTGTGTTGCTATATCTCATGAAGTGTTGTTTTAGCATTTCCAAACTTATATCTATAATTTGTAGGAGAAATTAATGTTCTGTTTAATAACACTTTGAAACATCAAGAGAATTTGACATCTTATACTTTATATGAGGATTAGCAGTATGGAAAAAGAAATCTCTGAGGGTTTGGAGAAGTTGGGGAATAGAAAGTTACTACAAATAAGAGTTTCTTATGTGTAATACAAGTTTAAATGAATAGTTGCAGGAAATCTGAATCAGAACATCTGTCCTGGTTTAAAATGAAGCTGGTATAACATACTTTTAAATTTGATTGCACTTAGTCCATTTCATATTGGCTGGAGGAAGTGATTAAATAAAGGGATTTTCTTACACACACACACACGACACACACACACACACACACATATATATATATATATATATACACACACATATGTAGGACTCTCCATGACCAGTCTGTTGCAAGTCAGTATTTACTATTTGCTTGAATTCAAAATTACATTGTGTAGTTTGCTTGCAAAAGGAAGTGTGTCAGAAGTAAGTACCAGTCTGCATGGAGTATGAGCATAAATTAGACTATGGTTATTCCACAGGTCCATGACGTATGTTTGTGTGTCTTTCATTCACAAATGCACATATAGGTGTTTAAAATGACAAAAAAATTTTGAAAGTTAGGTTGAAGCATTATTTAAATATGGAGTTAAAAGAATTCTGAAGTTGTTTTATCTCTGACGACTGTGTTGTGTCCATGTGTGTGAGCTTTAGGATCTCCTGTGATATGTACTAGTAGATGGTACTATGCAAATATATGGAGACTGAACCCAGAGCATCTAAACTTTTACACAGCTTCATTGTTCTGCCAGATTTTTGGGAATATGCAATGCAATAAGGATTTGAGATGTTGCTATTAAGTGCTTTTTGGAAACAGCTGGCATTTCTGAATTTTTGTTTTCAGAATCCTGGCACCTTGGTGCATTTTTTCATTATAAAAAATATTTCAAATCACCTAACCTGTATTTTCACTGAAAAATCCACAGGCAACATGGACTTTTACTATCAGTGTAATTAATTTATTTTCTTTTGGATTTAGGTCATACCAGCAATCAGTTGGCCTTTTCTGCTTAAAAGATCGCAGCATTCTGACATCTCTTTAGAGAAATTGATTTTAGAACTGTTACATTCTTGTAAATGTAATTAATGTAAATATTTTTCAAGCATCTGGGATTTTCATTATGTTTATACTGAACAAAGTAATTTTTAATGGCTTCTCTGTTTCTGTTAGTGATGCCATTTTCTAAAGTACTGTATTCTTCTGGTTTCTGTAAACATATTGAAAAAATTGTTTCATGAGAAACTGTCAGATGTAATCTTAATGTGGGATCAATCAAAAGAACTGTCCCTTTGGAGTCAGAGTGTACAAACATGTGACTTGAAATGATGGTGCTGAAATATACTCAACTTAAGACTTTTAACTTAATAGTATCTTTTACAATACACATCAGTTATCTGAAGTTTTTCTTATAAGTTAACTAAAGTATGCTTTGGGGAGTCCTTTTTTCATATTTTTTTTCTGCAATGGGAGCAGGTAGAGATACACTGATGTCAGAAATCAGAGTATAGGTTTAGAGTAATTCCCAGCAGGACTCCTAGGCAAGAACTTGCCACTTTTCTTCTCTCTCAGTGGTAAATTCAGTCAGTTTAGTCAGCCATGTACTGAAATTGCAGTTATACAGAGGAATGTAGTGGTCCCTGAGCAAGAATCGTGTGAATTTAAGGACTGGTTCGTATTACAGTGTAGCTGAGAAGAAAATAACTGAATGCTGGCTTTGAGGAACTCAATCCTGTCACTACTTCTGCTACTAGCCTTGTTGACTCAAATTTTTACATAGTTTCTTTTTTCCTTTTTTTTCTTGGTTTTGAGTGTGAAGCTTGGCATGCGTATATATTATGTACTTTTCTTGCAGTTGAAGTCAGTAGAAGATCTGTTTTTAAAACAAGAAATGATCTACATAATTGCATATATTATCTATTAAAAAAAAACTGTGTCTTGATCTAGAAATAAAAAGTTGCAAATATCATTGTGTAGCTTGTTTCCTCTTAGCACGATGGAGATCACACTTTTGCTTTCCTATACAGAATATTGTAATATAAAGAAATGTTTGTGAAGGATCAAAATACTGTAGTGTTTAACAGTACTGAAATCTTGATGAAGAAACAAATATATTTGGTTTTTTAGACTAAACTTAAATGTTAGGCAGGAGTAAAGTTGTAAGGTGTTTCAGTAGACAATGAAGGTAAAAGAAAATATTGGCTAGTTAATCATTAGTAATTGATGATGTATTTCCATATTAATGTGTAGTTCCTGAGACTGGAATTCACAAGAGTTTTTTCTAATTGAGAAAAAGGAAAATACCAGCAGTATGTTGTTTTGGAGTATCTTCATCCCAGGTAAAACTTTTGTCTGTACTGATGTCTGCCACTCTAAGTAAAACTTTGGAGTCACTGACAAGATTTTCAGCTTCCATTTTCATTGTGAACACTGGGATTTCTGTTATTCCAGGTGCTTGCTGACAAGCAATTGTAGGGCACCGAATTTCATCAGTGTTCTAACCTTGTAAATGAGGCACTTTCTAATGACTTAAGTCAAAAATGGCAATCTTTAGTTTTGATTGGTTTTGCAACTTGAATAGATCTACTGAAATGTCATATGACATAATTATTGCTACTGTAAAAGTGAGGAAGCTGCTTACTAAATGAATTTCCTTTGTTCCCTTTCTATAATTTTTTCTATTAAGTACTTGTTTTCTGAGATGTGCAATTGTGGATCAGTGGTCAGTTTTGTCTCCTGCTCTACCCAGTCTCCATCTGCAGTAAATACATATTACATCTTTTCAAAACATTATTTGAGAAGAAAGTTTCTCTCTGTAGAGCTGTAGCATCTTAATCTATATTGGTTTGTTTAGTGTGTTTTTAATCATGTTATTCTGGACAGTTCAATATTTTTAACTGCCCGCACTGCTGATGTTGAATTGCTGGTAGTCCACCAGTGTTAAATCATCATATGCAGCAAAATAGCATAGAAAGCCAGGGGTATATATCTAACTGGTGTGTTAGATTCTCTTTCTTGGAATTATGTTGCAAGTGAAGTATTAATTCTTTAGTTCTTGCTTATAGTTTTATTGATTGTAGCATAATGGACCTCTGTGTCTAATAGTCAAATTTTACCAGTTACACAACTTTGCCTTTGGTAATTTAAAAATTCTTATTTTCCAAAACATGACCTAGGTTCTCCTGCCTCCTTTTTTTACATGCAGTTATTAATACTGTAGCTTTCTAGTTAGTTTAAGCATTTCCTTAAGGTATTATAGAGTCTTTATTTGTGGTATCTAGATCAGATGTGTGGGAAGTACAGCTGCTTTTGCTTTTGGTATGGCACCTGTACCAAGGATTTTTTGTGGTACTGGAGCTGTTCTTTTGTAAGGAAATTTAAGGCCAGAGGCTGTTGACAAACACTTCCAGTAGTGCTTTCCACATTTCCCATCCATCAGGATGCAGGCAGCCTGGGTGAGGGATTGTACATAATGCTTAACATGGTGTTTTAGCAGAGATCACTAGGTAATTTCACATAATCTTGTCAAAGGCTAGTTGTTTTCCTTGTGGTGGAGGGAAAAAGGACCAATAGTTAAGATGGTGGTGGTTGAGTGACATTAACCTCACCAGCATCCTGGTTTTTGTTGCTGCTCTCAAAAAGATGGTATAAGGCCACTGTAGACTATTTGTCACATGATGGCTAGATTATTATTGAATAATATAATTTAGCAGTGATAACTTGGTAGTTGCTTTCTGTGTTGCATGCTCAGTTTTTCACTGTTTCAGGATCCTTGATTGTATTCATTGTAGGTAGCTTTGAGCACTTGGGAAAGACTCAACCAGATAGGATTTGGTGCAAATAAAAGAATTTTCTAAAATGATTCCAAATGCTTCTTGTCTACTATTTGGAATTTGTTAAGCTTTGTTAGTGGAAGAGGCAAGTCTAAAATTGAGTCCATGATTGCCTTTAACCAGCTTATATCCATTAGAGTTCACTTAATACAATCAATAAAGCGGTTTTTCAAAGAGCTGCTTATTAAGCTAAATACTGCATTGAAGAACCAGGCTGTCTCTTGTGAGTGGTTGGCCAGGTACTTTTGGAGTGCAGCACTTGCTCTTGGTATACATGAATTTTCTTAGAATGTTGAAAAAAACCCTAGGAATTGTGGGGTGTCATATTTAAAATTGTTTGTAAAATAGTCCTGCAAAAAACCCTGGGAGGATTTTTTTTGTTGACTCATGTAATGATTTCAGGAGGTTTACCCTGAAGTCTTGTGCCTCATACATGTTATACAAGACTCCACAGCTGAGTGGAGTGTTTCTTTATTACACTTTTTTGTATGTTAATTCTGTAGCATTATGTTCTGTTCTTTTCAGAATTGTCCTTTTTAGATTTGAGTGCCACCTGCTGTTGTGCTTAGTAGAGCTAAAGATACAAGGTATAGAGGAATAAATGATGTCTTTCTCTCAACTGTTATCTCTCCTATTTGTCCTTAGTGGAACTCTGTATTCTTCACTATTTGATGGTGTATCTAGCCCCATCTTTCACTTAGAGTAGCTTTACTTCTCTCCTATAGGGAATGACATGATATGGTTGCCAATTTGAAAGAGCCATTCTTTAAGCATTTCTTTCAAGGAGAAAATTGTATACTGCAGCCTCTTCCTCAGTAAAAGTGCAGCTGACAGAAGAAGACCTGCAAAAATTGCTGTTATCACAGAATAGCTCTTTCTAGAAAAGCACCGATCACAGTGGATGCATTCAGATCAAGGAGAGATATCTCTTACTATAGATATCTCTGGTGTGTATATGAATGTGTGAAGGAGAGTAGAAAGCAAAATATGCAGGCAGAAGGCAAGACAAATTGAAGGAGAGAAGTGAGTGAAAATACTGTTTATTTGCTCTCTGCTTTAAATTATTGCATTGTGTGTTATTGATGTACAAGAATCAATGTTAGTAAATTAGAGTGCTGTTAGAGGTCAAACTATACCAAGATTAAGATTCCCTCCAAAACAAAATAAAAGCTTAAATTGGCAAGAAGACTAAGATTATTTAGAAATGCGTCAGCACAGTTAAAGCATCAAAATAAATATGTGTCATAGATTTACGGTGGGGAAATAATGAAAGCTCAGTTAAAAATTTCAGTTAATTTTAACATGACAAAATCTTGTATTACCTTGTTTACAGTAAGACAAATAGTGTACACAGGCACTTGGCACCTGTGAAATGAGATACAAAATACATTTTGCTTTGAGCATACATATGGCACGTAATCTGTGATATGTCTAGTATGAGAGTATAGCTTTAGGAGTTACTTGTAAAATGTTTATGGGAACTGGCAAGTATCATAGAATTTTAGAATTGTGTACTCTGGAAAAGACCTTTTAAGGTAGAGTCCAGCTGTTATCCTAGCACTTCCAAGCCCACAACTAAATCATGTCCCTAAGTGCCACTTCTACACATCTTTTAAATATCTCCAGGGTGGTGACTCAGCTACTTCCCTGAGGAGCAACCTTTTCTGTGAAAAGGTTTTTCCTAATACCCAACCTAATCCATCCATTTTGCAACTTGAAGCTGTTTCATCGTGTTCCATCACTTGTTACATGAGAGGAGAGACTGACCCACCCCTTCTATGCCCTCCTTTCAGACTGTTGTAGAGAGTGATAAGGTCTTTCTTGAGCCTCCTTTTCTCCAGACTTCTGCTCCAGACCTTTCACCAGCTCCACTGTCCTTCTCTGGACACAGTCCAGCATGTCAGTGTCTTTCTTGAAGTGAGGAGCTCAGAACTGGACACAGGATTTGAGGTGTGGCCTCCGCAGTCTGAGTACAGGGGGACAGCAGCTGCCCTGGTCCAAATGGCTTCACTATTGCTGGTACAGACTAGGATGCCACTGGCCTTCTTGGCCACTTGGGCATGTGCTGGGTCTTGTTCAGCCAAATGTCAACCAGCACTCCCCACGCTTTTCCACTGAGCAGCTTTCCAGCTGCTCTGCCCCAGTCTCTTGTGCTCTATCATCTTGAAGGCATTCAAGATGATCTGCTCCATGACCTTCAGGCTGGCAGAACTGACTGGAGTTCCCTGGATACTCCTTCTGACCTTTCTTGCAGATGGGTATCACATTTTTTTTTAACTTCTAATCATGTGGAACCTATCTGGTTAGCCAGGATTGCTGGTAAATGAATGTTGCTCATTTGGGCCCACAGATGTGTGTGCGTCTGAGAGGTGTAGCAGATCACCCACCATTTCCCCTTGGATTATGTGCTTCATTGGGCTCCTTGTGTCTGTCTTCTAGTGTAGGGGGATGGAAATGCAGAGAACAATGGGTCTTGCTGTTAAAGACTGAGGCAAAGAAGGCATTAAGTACTTCAGCCTTTTCCTCATCCTTTGGCACTGTTTCCTTCCTCATTCAGTAAAGGGTGGAGATTGTCTTTAGCCTTCATTTTATTGATCATGTATTTATTATCTTTTATGGCAGTAGTCAAATCTAATTTAGTTTTTCAGTGAGCCCTGCTAACTCCTATGCAAAAGTCCTTTTCCCCCTCTTTGTGTCTGGTGTGTCCTGTCTGTTGCCAGCAGACCTGGTATCCTATAAACTAACCCATGATCAAAAAACATTTAAAGATGGTCTGAGTCAACCCTCTGCCTTGGTCAGAAACTTATTTCACTAGCTCAGATTGTTTAAAGCCCCATCCCACCTGGCCTTGAATATTTTCAATGATGAGACACCTACAACTTCCCTGGACAACCTGTTCCAGTGTCTCACCATGCTCATCGAGAAGTTTCTCGTGTCCAATCTAAACCCTACCCTCTTTCAGTTTAAAACTGGTTCCCCTTTTTCTGTCACCACAGGCCTTAGTAAAAATCTCTCTAATAAGCTCTGTTCTCCCTGGAGCCTTCTCCAAGCTGAACCACCTCAACTCTTTGAGCCTGTCATCTTGGAGTGTGGTAGCCTTCTCACCATTTTTGTGTTCTTTCTGTGGAGGTACTTGCTTTTAATGAGGAAAAGCTGAGAGAACTTGGCCTGTTCATCCTTAAGAAGAGACGAGTGAGAGGGGACCTCATCCTTGTCTATCAGTGTCTGAAAGGAGGATGTTGAGGATGGACCAGGCTTTTTTCAGTGCTGAGCAATAGGACAAGAGGCAACGGGCAGAAACTGATCCACAGGATGTTCCACTTCTATCTATGGAAAAATTTCATTAGTGTGCAGGTGACTGAGCACTGGGCAGATTGTCCAGAGGCGTGCAGTCTTCCTCACTGGAGTTGCTCAAGAACTGTCTGGATGCAATCCTGGGCAGTGTGCTCTGGGATAACCCACTGTGGTCCTTTCCAGCCTTACTCATCCTCTGATTTTGTAGCCAAACAACTTATTGTAACTTGAACACAATTATTTTGGATTGCCTATTAATTAATACTGGTATTATTTCTTGTGTATGTCTGATTCATGTTCTGTTCTTTCAAAACTTCAGTTAATTATCTTGTACTTTGATTACTACAATTAAGGCTAATAAGTGTGGAGAAATGACTGAATTATGTTTTTCTCAAAGACTGTAAAAAAAACTTGTGGTTTTTTTGGATCTCTAAATGTTAGAACATATGTTGGTAACTTCTAGTTTTTTATTAGCTTGTAAGGGAATGGATAGTTTTGGTGTCCTACACTTAGGGCTTTTTTGTGTCAGTAGTTATATAATCTCCTCACTGAACGCTTCTACATGCAGGTATATGCAGAAGAAGGCTAAACTGACCATTATATTGAAGTAACAATTTGCTAATCATTGGCAATGTTCTTTGGGGTGGAAAAAAATGCCGTATGAAATGACGCTGTGCACACCTACCTCAGTGTGTGTTTATTTGGATTCATACAGAGCTGAGCGTACAGAGAAATTCTCGATGTAAGGTGATACTGAGTGGTGGAGATTTTTAGGATGCAATGAAAGAAATTAAGATTTATTTATTTTTTTTTTAATTTGTAAGCATCGACGTGTTCCATCTTTGCGTCTGTATGACAGTGGATCAAGAACTTGGTGCTGGCTTTGAGCAAACTGAAAACTGTAGCCACTGCCTAATTGATCTCGGCATTGGATCAAGAAACTATGTTTTCTTTTTAAAATTTAAACAAAAATATTTTCTGAGTTTTCCTTCATTAAAACAATACTATGAATGAAAAGCAGTAGATTCATATAAGATGAGAGATAGCAAGGTGGATGCTGTTTATAAAGTTTAACAAGTTCACATGTAATTCTTCAATATTTTTTATATACGGTTTATAGTAAAAATGTCTCTTTTTTATATAAAAATTTTTCTCTGTTCTTTTCTGTTGCTCATGTTGGCATGTGTTAATTAATGAAATAGTGAATACATGCAGAATAGTACCGTATGAGTAGCATAAGGTTAACGCATTGTAGTGCAGCTGCAATGGTGAGTGAGGCATAGTTTATGTGGGATTAATTAGTGAACTAACCTTGAAAATTAAAAGAGCCCTCAAACCCAGAAAAACAAAGATGCATTAAAAATGAAGGTGTGGGATTATCCATATTATTATTAGAACTAGCTATGTAAACTCTTTATTTTGTAATTTCAAACCTCTTCTATTGAATAGCTATTTTATTTTGAAGATGTAGAAAAAACCTCCAGAAATTAAAAACTGGAATGCTCTTTCTTTAAGATGTGACTTCACATGGAAATTACTGAGCTACTGCTTTTTGTTAATATGAGCTACAGTTCAAAGGAACGTACAATGCTCATTTAATAAGTTCTACCATCTTTTTTTTTTTTGGCATCTTAAAATGCACTCATGTTTAACAGATTCTCAACATAGCACTCGAAATAGCAATATTTGGACACCAGCTGAAAAAATAGGTGGAATACCTTATGAGGGAGGAACATGCATCATTCTTTTGTTTAACAACTTGCTTCAAGAGATTTTATTTTTGGGGGTACATTTGTGTCGGAACTTTTTTTAAATTTTCATATGCTCAACAGATTCTGAAGGAAGTGGTCATGGGAGTGAAGATGCATCTAAGGACAGTGGTGAAGGTTCCTGTACTGAATCAGAAGAAAATATCTTGGAGGAGGAACCAGCAGAAGAGAAAGTAGAAGAGCAGCAGCCGAAAGCCTCCACTGAAGAAGTGCCAACAACAGACAAAGAGGTAATTAAAACTGAAAAGAAAGAGCAAGAAGATGAAGAAGAAAAGCCAAAAAAGAAGAAAGAGAAGGAGAAAGCAGCTGAACCTGATGCTGTGGCTGATGAGCAAACAAATGAACCAAAAAAATGGAATTTGCGCAGGAACCGACCCTTGCTGGATTTTGTATCGATGGAAGAGCTGAATGATATGGATGACTACGACAGCGAAGATGACAATGACTGGCGGCCTACTGCTGAGAAAAGAAAAGGAAAGAACGCGCTGAAAAAAGAGGGAAGTGATGGAGATAACGAAGATGATGAAGATGACGGGAGTGGAAGTGATGAGGATGACAATGATGAGGAAGCTAATGAGGAAGATAATAGCAGTACGGCTAGCGATGGAGGATGCAAGAAGAAGAAGAGTAAAGTTCTTAACAGGAATAATGCAGATGATGAGGAATTGACAAATGATAGCCTGGCTCTTTCACAAAGCAAGAGTAATGAGGTAGTGCAACCAACTTTCTATAATATATCTGTTGACAAATGGAAACTACTCCCCAGTAGCTATTCTATTAATATTAAGAGTTAAACTGATTGGCTGGACTTGTCTTCACACAATAATAAGTGAATAATAAGTGAAGCAGGAAAAATTATGCTAAATAGGCACTACATATTAAATAACCTTGCTTGGACCCTTTTGACCAATCTAGTGCCACTAAAGGCAGTAGTGGGAGTTCTCTTGGCTTTACAGAGATTGGATTAGTACTAAAACAAATAGGAGGTTCAGTATGCAAACCAACATAATGTTAGGAAGAATTCTAGTTCTGTTTTAGTGCAAATGTCGTATATGAAAGTTAAAAGCATCTGTGACATAATCATAAAATAGATGAATGAGCCATTATTCTTTGCTACAAACATCAAAGTCTGAACAAAGTTCACTTATGGAAGAATTTTAAGTAAAAAAAGAAAAAAGCATACTAGGTTTAAAATCAGATAGAATAATTATGATAATTTATGTTGGATTTGCTTATAATAGTCACAAATGAACTGATTTCTTACCATACTAAAAGCATTTGGATACTAGGATTATTATATTAAATATCTTCTGATTGCAGAATATGAATATTATATATATAAGTGTTTAATAAAGTAACCTTTTTTTCCCTATGCACAATTACAGTTGCCTTGAAGATTGTGCCTGTGGAAAAAATTAAGATACCAGATTGTTACTGTGGCTGACTTCATGTTCTGCAATAGCAAAATTCTGAAAAAAGAAGAATTGCTATAAAATCTATATTCAGTTTTCAGGATATAATCATAATGTCAACATAACTTTTGAGAAATGGTAGTGATACGACATTATTAAAAGTTCTGCTGTTCCCTTTAAACTTTGTTTTAATGTGTAAAATGACAGGGAACTAATCAGTATTTGGATTTGGTCCATTTTCGATAATTTGATAGATGTTATATATTTATATTTATATATTATTGAAAGTGAGCTGTGCTGTTTTAACTACTAGTAGTAATTGTGATTGAAAAAAAAGCATGAATTGTTTGGTTTTTTTTTTTTTTTAAACTTTTTGTATAGGCATCTTCTTTCCTTATCAGGCTCTGTGATTCTAGTATTATAACCTAGCATTTTCTTGGCTCAGGAGCTGAAAGTACTCTACCAATACTAATGATCAGAACTTGTAACAGAGAGAGGCAGTTTTCTTTCAGAGTTGCTTCCCATATCAAAATGGAGCTGTGCAGCTGCGTTCTTAGTGATGTATTCTTCAGTTTAATTTCCATTGGCTGGGAAAAACAGACCTGTTTCAGAAACCCAGAGCTGTCTCTGATGTATCTTCTTTGAAGCTTCTTAGTATGCATGGAGATCATATTCTGTTCATGCTTTAGATTTAGAGCAGTGATCAGAACATAAAATCAAAATTGAAAATTTGAAGTTCAGATTATAATTTTGTAATCCTATAATTTATCTTTTTTGCATGTAAAGTGCTGTACTGTGTATGACTAGGTCTTTGTCAAGAAGTTTTGCAGAAGTATCTGTAGGCTGAATTATAGACTGTAAATTTCAGATTTCTGATATTCAGTATACTGCATTGTAACAGTATACTCTCCACTGCTACAATATTTTAAACCTAAAAAGAGTAAAAAAAATCTTGTCTAGCAGATGCATCTATCAAAATCTCATCACACTGCAGAAACTGAGTTCTTAGAAAACCGAGTTCTTAGATGTTCAAATCCATAATAAATTTAGGAAAGAATGTCCAGGTAATTAGTTCTGAACATATTTTAGTGTCCTTTATATGCATTCTTCCTTTCTTTCCTTCGCTTATTTTTGGAGGATGGAAACTGGGCAGGGTGTTGGGGAGGGGTTCTTAAGTTCTTGTTTTCCTGAGGTTTTTATTTGTTTACATTTTACAAAAGTATTTTGAGGTCTGCATATACATTATTTTAACATGTGCTGTAATTAAATACTACATACTTTTCTATTGATTTAGGCACAGAATACTAACTTAGCTTTATTTCCTGAGGTCAAGCATCAGTAGGTAAATGGTGCTTTTCTGTTTTTATAGTTATTACCACTTCATAGAACTCTTCTATTTTCAGTGAGGTGGTGGTTGTATTTTTAATTTTTTTCCCTTTAAAGTTAAAAGTCTGTGGCCATATAACTTGAAATGCTCACTTTCTTCATTGACACTACAGAAATGGGAGTTACATAATGATCCAGCTGAAATAATTTCTCCCACTTTAGTAGGGAACAGGACTTGTTCACACGTTGCAGCAGTTACTGTTCTATGTAAAAGCTTCCATGTTTTGGATGAGTCTCTCAGGTGCTTACATAGACTAAAAGCAGAGGAGGGCAGTACACTTACCAGATTACTCCCTCTCCGTGCCTGCATAAAAAATAAGTTGCTCAGCTGCTTTGTTTGATCTGGTAGCTGTCTTCACATGAAGTGAACCTTAATGGTTCGGGATCCTAACATTAGAACAAAAATTTTATGCTCTTTCATCATTGTTTGTTTGGGTTTTTTGGTCCATGTTTTTTGACCCATGTTCTCACTACCTATACTGCTAGTGTTATTTCAGTGTTTTTACAATGCATTACTGTTTCTTAATTTAAAGTAATACTTTGATTTTTTTGACTTTCTTTTTTTTTTTTTTTTAATTAACAGACCTTGGGCTTCTGTAACAGTAGAGATTACCAGTGTATTTTAAATTTCTCTCAGTGAAGCCAAGTAAGAGTTTAAATCAAATGTACTGTCAGAAAAAGCTGATCTGAGTTGTGACATGCATCAGAGAAATCTGTGCCATAGCACAGTTAATCTGCCAAAGTTAGGGAGCATTCACTGCCTTTTTCCCATCTGTAATGTGAATGGTAAGCTAAGCATGGGTATTTTGAGTAATGATGGGCTGCAGTAATGTTCAGGTTTATTTCTTTCCTCAAAATGCTGTGTCCTAAAAGGAGGGTGTTGGAAGAGATGCTCCGTAAGTCTGAGCTCCGTATCAGAGAATCTTCCTGTTTTTCACAATTAATTGCCTTCCTGTAAGCAATGTGACTCTGTGAATGTTCTTTTCTACTTATACATGAGCTCCTGCTCCCTTAGGCTTAGTATTGGTGCTGTATTTTATAAATGGTGAGTTGGAAATGGAAAAAAATGTTTGAGAGGGCATCTTTCACCCTGTTTTTTGTTTTTTTTTTTTTTGATACCACAACAGTTTTGGAATATTTTCACACATTTTGAATGTTACCATTAAACTCTCAGCCTCTGCTTTGAAACTATTGCTGTTTCTTTGTACCGCAGTGGTTATTTTTCACTATTGTGCTTATTTTCATACTTCCTTATATGCCTTCATATTACCAGTAAAGGTAGTTCAAGCTCAAGTATAAAAATAAATGGATATGTATGGAGGCCATGAAGCTGCAGAGGAGACAGCGGCCCTGTCTCACAATGTTAATGGTAAGAAGACAGTATTTATTAAGAAAACTAAATTTACATATAACTTTGGTTTATGAAGCACTTCTCTGTGTTTTCTTAGAAAAACACAGAGAAACCCCACAATCTATTTAAAAGCTGTGGTTCGTATTGTAAGTTGTCAGAACAGGGCAAATCCTTACTCCTGTATATAATCAGAAGAACATATAGTTTTAATAAATCGTATGGTTTTGCACAGATACACATAAATTTGCATTAGAACAAAACCATACAGAGTTGATAATTTGTTGATTTTAAGTAAGTGAAAACTTGGAAGGCTTATATAAGCTCTGTATTCTTGGATTTTTCAGAGCCATGTAATTTTTTAAATTTTAAGAAGAAGAAGAAGAAACTTTTCTGAATGTTGGAACATTTGAAATCACCTTTGGCCTTTTTTTTTTTAATTTTGATTTTAAATGGCTTCTTAGATATTCCATTTTGTAGACTATAAATGGTTAAAAGACATACGTTTCTGTCTTGAGGATTTTGTATTAAGGTTTCTGTCTTGACTCTCCTCTGACCTCTGGACTTTAACAGGTCTGTAGGTTGCATTGACATCCATGCATCCCAGCTGTTGTATTCATGGAGGCAGTGTTTGAGCATTTTGACAACAAGGAAGCTTCTAGCCTTTTGAAAATAATGTTCCATGTTTTTTTTGATTGTTGTTCAAAATTTGAGCAAATAACAGATCTGCTTGCTTTAAATGAAATTGAAGTTCCTGGCATAACCCATGTGTCTCCATTTTTCAATATCAGGACTCATTGATCCTTGAGAAGTCTCAAAATTGGAGCTCCCAGAAAATGGACCATATTTTGATTTGTTGCGTTTGTCTTGGAGATAACAGTGAAGATGCTGATGAAATAATCCAGTGTGACAACTGTGGAATAACAGTGCATGAAGGTAATACAACCCTTCATTCTTGTTGCAGAAGGGAAAGCATATGCTTTGCTTTTAATAAAATTTTGACTTACTTTCTTCAAACAACGCCTTTCAATGCTGGGGGGTATTTTTTTTTTAAATACTGCATTGATTTTTTTAGTGGTGTAACGCCCATCTCCTACTTGGCAATGCAAATATAAGAACCTGTGGGATGGGACATAGTCTACAGATACTGACACAATGAATGACAGTGGACAAATATTGGAGCTATACACTGTATTTTCACTTTAGGATATTCTGTTAATGTGTTTTGTCTTACCTATTTCAGTGTATGAATTTGATTGCATAATTGGGATATGAGGTAATGAGAATAGGAGGCCTTCTGAAAAGAAAGGTTATTTCATCTGTATTTTTGCTGTACCAAAATGGCAGAGAAAAGGTGAAGAAGAAAGGTATTCTCCATGGCATTTATTTATGAGTGAAAACAGCTAGTCTTGAACTTCCTCATAATTTTCACTGACATTTTAAAACAGGAGAATTTTGAATTTAGAACGTACTCAAGTTGTTGTTTCACTAATTCCTTCAAAATCTGGACTACGTGTGTGTAATAAATGTAGGTGATCTGGTTTTACAGAAATACTCTGGAATAATAATTTAGGTAAATGTATTGAATTTTAACAGCTTTACGTGGAAGATCAGACTGTATTGTGTGTTGTTGATCTTTCTCTTGAGGTTGGAAGGTAGGGGAGATACTAACACAGGGAGGCACCCCTCTTTTGTTAAAAAACAAAACCTTTTTTTCTCCATTAATCCTCATATCTGTACTATTTTGGGCCTTCACCCCTTTTTTTAAGTTTTCTCAGGAAAATGAGATTGAACTACTTCAGTTCTTGAAATAAAAAGAAAATAGGCTTCTATTTTTCAGAAGCGTACGAGGCATTTATTTAATGTGACTCAATTTAATTTTTTTTTTGGCCTGTTTAGAATGTCTTTTTAGGTAGGAAGTGGTTTTATAAATCCCATACTCACATTTCAGTTTTCTCATACAAGATAGAAAACTGTTTCAGAACACTAGTTTTTATGCATTGGGATGTAGTTCAGTTCTTTGCTTGACATCACTTAGGAAACTGAGGATTGAATTTCTGTTCTGTCATTCACGTGCCCTACATTGTGTGTCCGTGTCTGCTTCTAACTCTTGAACCTGTTGTGGTCTTTTGAAGAGCTAATCTGCATTGTCAATGTTACTTGGAGAGCAGTTGACCTAATTTATGATGAGTTGGATCACGCTCCAAGTGCCTTTAAGGGCATTAGTCAGGTCTTACTGCCTTCTAGAAGTGTTAGGCTCCTAAATTTATGTGTCTTGCAGAATTCCTTCTTCTGCATCCATGAAGTTTTTTGGAAAGTAATGTATAGAATATATTTGATTTGAGCTACAGTACCTATCTAGAAGTTAGTTTTATAGAATCTTGATAGATCTTATTTTTCCCCTAGCACAGTCTAATGTTAACTCACAAGGAACAAAAAAATTGTCTTTTGATGATAGTTATAAATGCATGCTTGAGAATTCCCCAAACATTACATCCAGTCAGTACATCCAAACTCTAAAGCTGTGGAGCTCCCTGAAAGTTTTTCCATAAGATTTATTTAATGATTGTAATGATTACTAAAGTAAAGAATGCTTGTTATAGAAAAATGATCCTCTGTTACTTCAGAATGAAATCATGGCAAAATTTTTTTTTTCATTCAAGGGGAGTACTTTAAAAATCTCCAAAAGATCACCTCCTCATTTTACTTACTTTACTAAACTTCTGTCCCTACAAAAGTAAGATTATAGCTGGCTTTCCTCTAGAGGAAAGTAGTTCCATAGTTCAAAAGTCGCTAGAATTTTAGTAGTTCAAAATCTGTTTGAAAGTAATTGCTGTTATTCTTTTTACAATGTTCCAGGCAAAGATTCCCTGTAGTCCCACTGGTACAAAGACTGCAATGTGTGTGTTTGTTTTGTTGTCATTGCAATGAAGTAAAATAGATTAATTAAAAATATTTAATTTTAGTTTGTTCTGATAAGTTCTACAGTGTGTACCATGTAATTGACTATACATGTTGGTTAATTTTTCACATTTGTGATCGAGTGTTTAGTTAGCTCTTTGCCATTCATTTTAATAATAAATACTTGAAAGTGTATGTGAAGCAGTTGTGAAGTTCTGTTTGAATAGGTGAAGTCTTAGAGAAAAATAAGCAAGCTGTGTATGTGAAAGTAGTTGATGACTGTGATATAAATGTAAATTTCCACAGCAGCAATTTGAAGCTGAACAATTTGGAGTTTTACTTGACACTTTATGTGTGTGTTTCATTGCTAAATATGTCTGAATATAGTTTCAATAGAAATGGACAGTTATTTTGCTGTGGTTTTCTGTAGTTAAATATTTTATAATAATATGTAAGGGCAAGTGCTATTTTAAATCTGAGCTTTTTTCAGTAGTTTTTAAAAATAATTGCTTGCAGCAAATAAAAATATTACTGTTGTGTTTAAACCCCTGTCTACTGCCAAGCCCACACAGCCGCTCGCTCGCTTTCCCACTAGCAGGATCAGAAGAGAATCTGAAGGGTAAAAGCTGGAAAATTTGTGAGTTGAGTTTAAGACAATTTAATAGAGAAAGCAAAAACCATGCGCACAAGCCAAGCAAAACAAGGAATTAATCCACTGCGTCCCATGGGCAAGCAGGTGTTCAGCCATGTCCAGGAGAGCGGGGGCTCCATCACATGTAATGATTACTTTTGAAGACAAGCTCCCATCACCCTGAACATCCCCAATTTCCTCCTTTTTCCCCTCACTTTGTATACTGAGCATGATGTCATGTGGTCTGGAATATCACTGTGGTCAATTGGGGTCACCTGTCTTTCTTGGCTGTGTTTCCTCCCAACCTGCCATGCACCCCCAGCTTCTTTGCTGGTGTGGCAGTAGGGGAAATAGAAGAGGCTTTGGCTCTGTGCACATCCTGCTCAGCAATAACAAAAACATCTCTGCATTATCATCACTGTGTTCAGCACAAATCCAAAACATAGCCACATGTTTGCTGCTGTGAAAAAAATTAATTCCACCCCAGCCAAAAGCAGAATAGTTATAAAAAAAAGGAACCTTTGAAGCTTTAGTTTGATCCAGTCATCTTGTATATACACATGACTTGGAGGTTTCTGCACTCCTGCCCAGTGGTCACTGACTGACTTATTTACTTCTGAATGCACAAGTAATACGTGAAGACAGCCTATCATTAAGATGTTGCAGTCAGAACCAAAATGCAATGAAACAGTTACTTTTTGGTCCTGTTTGCCTAATCATTCAATTCGTCTCATTTCCAAAATAAATTGAAAAGTAGTTGAAAGGTAATTACTGTCTAATCATATCAACATGGCTTGCAACTTTGAGAATTTTTTTTTAATGTTAATAGAAGCAAGGTTTATTCTTAATACCATTGGCTTTGATCTGTACTTTGGAAATGTATACCCAGATCACAGACCTAGACTGTATTTATAGTCCTTTGAATTCTCATATGCAGCTGCATGGTAGTGTGAAAAAGAAGTTCCAGTAATGAGCAAGTGTGTTTTGTAAACACATTGAAATCCAAGAATTTGGTTTTTTTTTTTCAGGTTTCCGTCAGTACATATATTGCTATGGCTGCAGGTATCATGCTGTGTCTAGAAATTTGTTATAATATTTGAGCTTTTGAGTTTTCCAGAGCACAGTATTGAAGGAAGAGTCTCCTATTTATGAGTTGGATAGAAATCAATGCAGTGATGTTTACCTGCAGTTAGGAAGAGAAATATGCCCATTTCCTGCAATCTGATTTATTCCGAAATGCCCAGAGCAAGCTGGTGGAAACCACCAAGCTGGTGGTTTTCTTCATAGTTTTTATGTGCAATTTCAAGTGGTATTATGAATGAGCCTGTTTTCTCTTCCTCTCTATAGCATGCTAAATAATTATGTGGAAGGAGTGCACTCCTTTCACACCCTACTGGTGCCCCACCCAGAGTCCCACATAATGACAATTTGATTGTTCTTCCCCTAAAGACCTTATTTTTTCCTTCTCCTTGTTGACTACTGTTTTCTTCACTAGGAGGGGGTCCTACACCCTTGACTTAATGCCTTGGTGCTCTGTTCAAGTGGGATTTTCTGTCCACAGAACTTTTCTGGTGACTGAAAGAGGTTTTTCTGTGACAGCCACCGCAGTTTTAATGGGAAGTTATTAATTAGCTGAGAAAATACTCCTCTGAGTCAAACCTACTTCTTCTGGACTCCAGGGCTCCCTCCTGGGTGTTTGATGCTATCACCTTTTCCTTTTGAGGACCTGGTGCAGCAGCTGCCTGTTCAGTTGTGACTTGCATTGCTGTTGGATTGCTTGCTTGCATTAATGAGCTGTTACATAAGGTCTTCCAAGGAAAAAGAGGGATGATAACTCATCTGGGAGCAACTGTGTCAGAGCTCACGTGGAAGAAGCAACATGGCCAAGAGTTAGAGGGGAGTTTTCATTCAGACCTAAAGTCATGAACCTTTACTAAATACCTTTACTTGACTTGCTGATGAGTTCTGAGATTGTGAGAAATTCAGTTTACTTTGTAATACAATTGTTTTACCATGTGAGCTTCATATCACTTGCATGGCCTCCATCACTTGTCCAAAAGCTGTCTTTGCACTCCAGACATGTGTCCAAAAATCTGTGGTTAGTGGAGTAAATAACTGGTATGAATTGTAACTGCCTTTAAAACTGCAGAAGTAGCATATGTGTAATGCTAATTTCATATACACTCTTACACAATGCATTCGTCTTTTAGTTTGAAAAGCCTGTAATTTATTAATAAGTCCATCAATTAAAAATGTGTTCTCATTCCACATATCAGCCTATCCCTGTCACATCCTCCCTCTCCCTCTCCACAAAAAAGAGAAAAAAAATCTTTCTTACTGAATTTGTACAGTTGCTTTTCAGAATTTTTACTTCTGTATGAAGATAATTGTCATTTCTTTGTATAAAAGTCTTCTTTAGACACCAGTCTGTCATTTTGGATAAACGCATTTGTGCTAAGATCTTGTAATAACAGGACACCTCCAACTGTGTTGTCAGTTTTTTTGACATCTTGATTGCAGTGTGTCTGAAGATGTCTGGCACACATCGTAGCATGTGCCACAAGTGTAGGTAGCATGCTTGCCAGTTGTTGTCCTTTGGTTAGTTGCTGTGAGAAAAGTTCTCACAGCATGAGAAAAGTTGTACAGTTTTTGAGCAGTTTCTTTTCCGTCTGCTATCTTTATTTCTTACTGTACTTTGATGTGTATGTCAGAGAGTAAAAATTGTCTTGCTAAAAGTGGTAGTGTAGTTGCCGTATGCTCTGCAGTGTAGTAAAACATTTTTGCATTTTAATTTTGCCCCTTACTGTGGTCTGCTGTTGTCTGTTATAAAAATCCATTTTTCAAAACCATGTACTTTAATACTCTCCATTTACTAAATAAAAATATTGTTCAGAATTTATGATGCATGAAATTATTAATATATTTATTTTATACTGTTGGTCCAATTAAAAATGGAATGAAATATATTTTGAATACTATGATCTCACAACATTTAATTTTGCAAACATAGAGTTTACCATTAAGTTTGTGTTTCAGAGTATATCTGGATGTAGCTGGTGCATGCAGATATCCTCTTTGGCGAAAAATTATCTTCCCAGAGAAACAGAGGATCAGCTGCAGCCACGAAAAGAATTAGGTCTCTATTTCTGTTTCTCTCAGTGGTATAAATTTCAGAACAATTGTTTTAATGGTATTATTTAAAAGTGTGTGCAATTTCTTTTTATTGACAATCACATGAAAATATAAGCTATTGGCAGAGTAAAATGACATCAAAATCAGGGAATAAAAAAGTCTGTGTTCTGTATCTAATGGCATACATTCAACAGACAACTTGGCTGTAATTGTAATATATAGATGGCATTAATGGAACAGTAAGTGGTGTGAAAATTTTACCTTCTTGAATTTCATGTGTTTAAATTCATAGGTTAGTATTACACTAAACTGGTTTTATTGTTTAGTGTTAATACAAACATGAGGATTTAATGATCTTAAGTTCAAAAGGAGCTCTTAGGGTTTTCTGAAGACCCAGACTTCAGAATTTTTGTGAATGTTAAGGAAAGGCAGCATGCATTTTAAGCAAAGCATTTAAAAATTACTTGATTTTCTTCAACATATTTTCCAGTCAAAGGGGCAGCTGGTTGACTTAATGCCAAATAGGTCAGAGGTGCAGTGATAATACTTGGAACGAAACATGTCCTTTACAGGTTCTGTATCCTTCCCCCTGTTCTCCTTTGAGGCCTGTAGTAGTCACACGCTCTGTACAATTGGGGTGCTTTCAGAGGGAACCTAAAGATTACCTCCTGATGCTTTTACTAAGCGAGCCCTTAGGTTGCTTTCTGTTCCAACACCAGCAATTCCCAATAATTCATTCAGTGTGATTGCATTGCGCAACATTAAATTTATCTTCAGTATAGGATGGAATGATTTACCAAGTAGCAGCTTTGTATTTGCATACCTATGCATTTTGAAGAAATTAAAATAATACTTTTTAAAATTTTTGTTAATTGGAAAAAATAATTTTTTGAGCATAGCGAAGTAAGGCAGGTAGTAGTAAGTTGAACCTTTGTTGTACTCAGTGTTTTTAAGGGTTCTAAAATGATATATCTAATTTATATTTATATTCATGATTTATTTAAACTTTGGAGTATGCTGAAATTGGCTCTTGCCAGAAGTCACTCAAGAACAATTACAAAGTATCTTCTGTGAAACCTAGCTTCAGAGCCCACAAGGTTTTGTATTGCAGCTTTGGTTCACCAGCTTTATTTGGCAGCATACACCAGGTCAGCAACAGTCTTACCGGCTAGATTTCCTTTCCTTCAGCTTTGTGGTGGACAGAATTGTTTTGATGTTTTTATCAGCAATGATTAATGGTAATCTAGTCCGTTTTCTCCAGCTAAAGACCACCCCTTTTAGTTGTAACAGTGTGGTGTTTAGCTTTTACTAAATTCCAGTCAGGTAAAAGAGTAAATGTCTCCTTATCTGTTGGAGATCTTAAACTCTTTAAAGCTGTCGCTGAGATTTATATACAAATTGGGGCAAAAAAATTGGGTTAAAAAGATGGACTTTTTTTTTCTCCCCCACTTTGGAAAAGGACATATATTTGTGTTGTTATAGAAATAATATTTAATGCCAACACATGGGATAAGGATCTAAATAAGTGCAGCACATTTGTGTAATTTTCTAGGAGGAAGGATGAAAAATGATCAGGTATAAATGACTGATAAGAATATATAAAGCAGCTATTTCAGAATAAAGGTAAGACAGTTTGGGGAGGTCATAATTCTATTTTTAGTAGACTGATGGCACTTGTGCTAGAAAAGCAAATCTAATTACTTTCAATTTGTGAAAAAACATCAGTATTTGAAAGAAACTGGTTTTATTTTGCTGTGTGAATTGAGGACAGCATTACTGCATCTGTAATGTTAAGAAATTTTTAGTAAGTACTTTTAAGAAAATATTAATATGTTTTGAAGTCTAAAGGAATTACTAAAAGGTTCATCAGCTCTATGATATCAATGGGCCATGTGTTTGTACATTAGTGTTACTGCTGAAAAGGAGATTTGCTGGCATCTATTCACAATTTTGTTATTAGAATTAAAAAAAAAATTACTTTGTGGAATATTGCTTTAAGCTGATACCACATTATAAAGAAGATGGAGTGACTCTATGCATGAGCTATATGATCTTGTATATCCCTAATGACATCTGTCTGTGAATGCACTTCTGCACATTACTTGTCCTTTCATTCTAGGACACTTTTTATTATGAAAAAAACATTCTGTCATATTATTTTAATTCTTATTGATGGGGCTCATCCCGTAATGGAAGACTACATTTCTTAAGCGGTTCCTGCAGTGTCGCTTATTTCCTGAGTGTAGTTGCAGTATGTTATGCAGACCTCTGCTTCTGTCGCAAGGGGAGTTGGAACACTGTTGCTATTTTATTACAGCCAGCGGGTAATGAAACAAAGTAAAAAATCATGTTGCTATTTAATTGCAGAATTGAGTAATTTTACTGCTTTGAAAGCGCAAATTTTGATTTGATTGCTGCATTTGATAAATAGCTGAATTTAATTTTTTTAGTGAAATCTTCACTGTGTTTTAAGTGTTGACAATTAGATGTTTTTTCTCTTATTGAATAGCAGCTAAGTGTTCAAAATGTGGGATATGAAAAAATCAGTTTCATGGTGATTAGCTTTAGTATTTTTCTTTTTGTGATTTGTAGTAGTACTAATACAACTCTTGCTCTTGTGCAAAATTTAAATAACAAATCACTTTAAAGACACTGTTTCCCTAAATTTGTGGCAATTAAGCATGTATAGGCGCCTTAGCAATCATAAAGAATGCCCTAGTTGTACTGAAGAATGGAGAAACTGAATGTTTGAGCCTAGCTATAATTTAAAACCAGGTACAAATGAGAGTCCTTAAAAAAAAAAAAAAAATCATCAATCACCAGTGTGGTGTCTCAGAATTGTCAGTTTGTTCTCCACAAACTGTATTTTGGTTTTGAAGTTGCACAAGGGTTCTTAAGATCAGTTCTACAACTCATAAAGTAGGTAAATAGTCTTTTTTATTTCATGTGCATATTCTTTTGTAGTTGATATGCGTGCTGAATGTGAAGTGGAAAAGTGGAGTGCATAATTGTTGACTGGATTCTACTGACATAATGAACCTCTAGAAGAAAATCCAAACACTCTCTCCTTCCCTCTAAAAATGTTCATTTTCAGGGAGAAGAGTTTGTTGCTTTTATCTTGAAATATATTTCTTTATTCAAAAAAATGCACTGAGTTTTTTTAATCTTTGGTTGTTTCAAGTCTTGTTTTCTTAGTACTCTTCCTAATGGATAGTCTGTAAGAACACCAAGTGTAGCTAGAAGAATAAAGTGAAACAGTCTTTTTTCTTCTTGTTTTTTAGTTGTAATGTAATACAATCACATAAAATGTGTGCCTTTTTAGAATTAGACTCACTTTAAAATGTACATTTTGCACGAACCGTAATAATTTCAAAAGTAATTGTAAACTTCCTTGAGTATCTCAGTATTTCTCTTGAATTGTTCCCCCGAATCTGGGTATGTATATGTTTCCTTCTGAAGTCATAACTGGCAAGTGGCTACTTCTACAATTGTCTCTTCTTGTATTGATCTTCCATTTGTCCTGTGTGTAGGTTGCTATGGTGTTGATGGAGAGAGTGACTCTATCATGAGTTCAGCTTCAGAAAATTCCACAGAGCCTTGGTTTTGTGATGCATGCAAATGTGGTGTCACACCTAGTTGTGAATTGTGTCCCAACCAGGATGGGATCTTCAAGGAGACTGATGCAGGCAGGTAAGGCTGAGTAAGTGATGTTTTGAATTTGGTGTCATCTTGCCTTTAAAAGATTGGGGTTTTTCCTTGTAGAGGCTCTGCTCAAGTGTATTGACTTTCAAGTAGGATGTAAGTGGGAGGAAAACTGCATGTTTTTATTTTAGTAGAGCAAAGGACTGGGTCAGAAATGCCAGGCAATGGGAAAAAGTAGCATAACAAAATTATATTCAGGATGTGCTAAAGGTATTCAGATGGACCTTGTATATTATGATTATTTAGAATTATGAGGATTATATTTTTGATTGTTGAAAATATTCTTTACTTCTTTTTAGGATTGAATTCATGTCTAATTTGAGAATAAGCAGATTAATTCTCATTATGTCCTCAATTCCTGTCACATTTGAAAATAAATTAAGATATAAATGATAACTAATTATCTCTACTAAAGGCAAAAGCTTTTTTATCAGTGATGTCTGATTTATGCTTAGTATTACCAGATTTTCCTGCATGGTTTCATGGTTTTGTTTGTTTGTTTGTTTCTTTTTTAATAGACCATGAAAATAAAGGTTTTTTCCATACACTTTATGGTTGTATAAATTGCGTATGTGTGGTAAAAAGCAAAATTTTCAGTGCTTGGCTTTTCATAAGCTTAAAAAAAAAAGTTACACAAATGGGTCAAGGTTTGTAGTTGAATAATTTTGAACCTTGGAGGTATAAGTGCTTTTTTAATACTTTAGGGGTTCAGATCCTTGTTTCTGGTCTGTAGTATGTTTGTGACTGTATGTGCATCTTCCATATAAAGTCTTTACACAACTAAGCTAATTGTGCTTTTCCAGTTGTGTTCTGTTTTGATAATAATGCTTCTGTAGGCAAGAAAATTACTCTTAAAGACTATACGTCAATTGTGTAACAGGAAATGTGAGACTTGATATAACCTGGCAAATTTTATTTCAGCCTTTTTATTACTGTGTTCTGCAAACAATTTAAGCCCTATAACTTTCCATGCTATCCTAGTAGAAATTATAACTCAGCATTTTAATACTTGCTTAATTTTTTTTATTGTGAAAGGGTGGTATGCTTTTAGTTAACCTGGAAGTATTTTCTTTGTTACATTGGCTGTCTGTGCAAAAGCACATGGCTGCCTTGGTGACAGCGGGCGTTATCACAATGTTTTGTTATTGTGTCTTTATTTGCTGGATAATACAATATTGCTGTCCTGGATAAGTTTGTTCTCTCAGATGAAGAGGTTATATACTAGAAAAAAACAAATACCAATTGCTATTTACTAGTTGACATTATTAATATGTGAAAATTCCTTTGCTCTCTTTTTATTATTTATTCATAAATTAGAATTCTCAAGAGTAATGGGGCACTATAGACTAGGAGTGGGGTCTTGGGGCAGTGTCCTTTATGTATCCTTGTACTCAGTTAACTGTAATCCAATTCTGTGCTTTTCTTGATGTAATAGCAGGAAGGGACCACTGAGTAACAGATTCCTTTGCCTCACCATTGCTCTTCATCCCCTTACCACCTTTTAAAAATAAATTCTCCATATGCATCAGTGCTCAAAGTTACGCAAACCAAACCTGGTCAGTTTCTCTTCATAATCGAATTGGATAAATTTTTCTCTTTTTTTGAAAGGTGAATCATTAGAATAATGAGGTGCTTAATTTCTCAGCAGAAGCTTTTTCACATTAATCTCTCAGTTTCGCAAGTATAAATGTGAATTTATGAAATTTTACTTCTCAAAATGCTATTATCCAAAAATATAAATTCTGTCCTTGTTTCAGTATGGAGTTTTTCTTCCTTCCTAATCAACATCTGTCATCATTGCTCCAAGCTAAATGGATGGTAAAGTAACAAGGAAGATTATTCTTCTTTGATTACCCAATTTGTCTTAATTACAAGCTTCTAAAACATGTGCAGCTAAATAAATGAGCAGGAAAATATTTAGAACTGGTATTAAAAGCAGCTGAAGCTGCTTCAGCTGTGAACTTGACTGACTTGTGTATGCTTTTTAATAAAGATTCAGGTCTGAGTTCACATATAGGTGGTTAAAGAAATGAGGCACTTGTGTGCCAATCACCCAGAAATGGCAGTTTAAATCTGTAGTACTGCAATACTTGGGTGACATGTACTAAAACATTTTGAGAAGGTCAGTATGAAGCAAGCAGCCAGCTGTTGGGTTTATCATAGATAAACTCCTACAGAGTGCAGCAGCATTAAATACACCAGTGGAGCATGAAAAAACTGTGCAAATTAAATTGAGAAAGCAGCTGCTTGTAGATGTGTATCTTTATATTGAACTTTGGAGAGTATGTTTAGTAGGCTGTATTAAAACTTACTATCAAAAATCTCCAACCAGAACCTTGGATTTTTGTTAAGCATAATAATTGTGGAGATATGTAACTTCTGTTTATATAGATTTAGTCTGTATTACACACCTTAATTTAAAGGAATAATATAAAAAAGAAGCCATACAGAATTCAGATGTTTTTGTCTACAAACAAGAAGTCTGTTTATCTCAAGGTTACAGGTCTCATTCTGTGTGTCGTATTTTGCTTTCTTTCTTTTTATTTTCTTTTAAAAACAAGCACGATATGTCAATGTCTCATGTCAATGAGGTATTTATTTGGTATGTAGTATTTATCATTTAGTAAATGATAATGTTTACCAAAATATGCATTTAAGCATGTGTATATGCTGTTTTGATTAGAGGAACATTTCATAAAAGTATGGTAATGATTTAGGCCAAGCTATTGCCACTCCTGGATACAGCATGGAAGGGCAGAGGTGGTACCTGGTGCTCCACTGCTCCCCTGCAGGAATAGATTGTGCCTCCACTGGTTTTCTGGGGAGTCAGACAGAAGATGTGCTTTTCATATACTAATTAGAAGAATCTGATTTTTTTACATAACATCATATTAAGTTAGAGATTTGCGGTGGCATGCTGGAGTGTTTCTGCTGTAATAAAACCACTGATGAGGTTTCCTCCCTTTCTGAGCAGCAAGAAGTCTGGCAGAATGCTTGAGTGTCTCAGCTTGTTCTCTGGCAGCTAGCAGGCTGCCATATTTGTACTACATTGTTTAAAGACAAGGTTGTAACTCATCTGTAAATTTTCTTTGCTTCTTCCTATAGTAACAGTGCTGTGACCAAATAATGTGACATCCATTTTGTGGATGTGAAGAACACTAGTAAAATTTGTGGAGGCAAAACAATGCAGTTCTTGCATATAAATATGTATTTGGGATATACATAATTCTAATTGTTTTAAGTTAATATGTTTTCAAGGGAATTTACTACTTAGCATCCCAAATCTGAGTGATTTGACCATAGGATAAATACTCGTTTTTAAATACATGAGTGAAAAGAATCTTGTCAGATATGACACAATGGATCAGTCAATGTTGTGGCTTGTTAGATTTACTGGGAAATTTCTTACAGAGTGAAGCAATTTAATGGCTTTTAAGTAGTTTCTTACTGTTACTGGGATTTTTCTGTTATCTGGTTAATATCTTGGACTGTTTTGGGGGAAAATGGTAAGTAAATAATCTGTTCACCAGTTTTGTGCATTGAAATATCATTGTTTTCCTTTGTAAAGACTGAAATATAGATGTATTTTTGAGGTTGCTAGTGGAACCTTTCTCATATTTTGCTTTTTTTTGGAATTTCTGTTGGGATATATGATTCGTAAATAACATGAAACTTAGTAAATCTGAGTGTGATAAATTCCAGCATTGTAGGTCTAAGGACAATTGATGAGAAGTGTGCTGCTTTGGGAAACCAGGGCTACATGGAGCTCCTGAATAGCATAACCATAAACTTCAGTATTTCTCTCTGTAAGAGAGAAATTCAGTATTCCTATCCTTCAGTATTTCTCAGTATTCCTATCCTTCAGTATTTCTATCTGTGAGCAGCTAGTTAATAACAGTAGCTGTTTTAAGTGCACTTGAACCCAGGATGTTATTGCTCTGGAATAACTGAATTTTTTTAAATTGACATACAAAGGAAAGAGGAGGGAGAAGAGATAGGCTAAACAGTGGTAGAAGATTGGGAAAAAGAGCACAGCAGCATGGGTGCAGATTTTAGCAGGTGGTAACAGGTCTGTACTGATTCCTTGTAAGAGAGACAAGGGAAGAAGTGTTTTTCACATCATCATGAATCTTCTTGAATACAGGGAGTAGATTCTATTATTTGATTAGAACAGAAGAGAGTTTTAGTCTTCACTAGTGTTACATTTACTGTTAAACAATAATGACTGCGAAGATTGTAAAGTGCTGAATTAACACACTTGCTGAGGCTCAAACAGGCTATTTCAGCTCAGTTATGTCTAAAGTCTCTAGTTGTATTATATATCATGTGGGACTTTATAGGTTCAGAGTGTTAGCTACAATCTCGGCAATTGAAAGACCATTTTCTTGAATATCTTCAAATAACAAAAAAAAATAGCAATCTTGACCCTCTGTCTATCACAGTTTTTTCCCATCTGATGCAGAGTAGCAAATACTTCCTGATTTTTTGATAAAAACAATAAGATTATTTGCAGTAGTTTGTCTCAGTTAATTTGAGTCATGCATGCTGTGCAGAACAGATTTTGAGTCTGTTGCTAACTGATGGTTTGTGACAGTGGGAGCTGGATATTTTATGTAGTGTTCATTATGAGAACAATGGAAGAAGAAGACTAAGAGGAAAATTTGTCTTCTGCTTGAAGGCTATTTTTGGGTAGCTGAGAGCTTCAGGAGGTTAAGATGCCTGTCAAGAGCAGTCTTGAGGTTGAAGTTTTACCATTGTGTGGCATTTGATTACTGTACTCTGAGGTCTAGATTAATTTTCTGCTCCTCAGGGCTGAAGATCTAGACCTCCTACCCTCTAGTTTTTTTTTATGGCCAATGAAGAAGGGAACAACTACGTCTGTTTATTTGAGTTTCACATAGGCCTTTTTGTTATACTACTCAGACATGTTTATTCCTGAATGCAAATCCTCTCGATGTTGTTTAAAACTAAATAGTTTTGGTGATACTAACAGCTGCAACTAACAGTGGAAAGTCTGACTGATGCTGTGTTGTAAGTGCTTCATAGCTATGTGCTCAGAGCTCAGTGTTGCTGGAACTACCTGTATAATTTTGTTTGTTCCCTTCCTACCCCCTGCCACATTATGAAGATATCTGTCTGTCTTAGCTTTATAAGTAATATCAAAACCTTTCATGTTCCTTGAAAAGTGTGTGGAGCCCTTGGGAGAACGATCTGAAAGTAAAGGTGGTGCTAGACCAGCCCTTGATGCAGACAGGCAGAGCAGTCCCAGTGCCTTTGAAAGGCCTTACTCTGTGGTTCAGTGTCTGAGCTCCTGAATTCCAAATAGGCACTCCATCCCTGCTTTTAATGTACTTTCCTTCAAGTGTTTCAGCTAGCATGTGCAACATTTACAAGGCACTTTGAAATCTGAAAATGGTGAGTACAATATAGGACCAAAATGCTGGTAACAGTAACCTAATTTTGTCCACTGTTTTAGGTGGGTCCACATTGTTTGTGCCCTCTATGTTCCAGGAGTGGCATTTGGAGATATTGACAAGCTGCGGCCAGTAACACTAACAGAAATGAATTATTCCAAATATGGTGCAAAGGTAAGTTTAGAAGAGATGTGGTGGCAACAAGTAGCTGTATTTTATGTTTTTACATGTAATAGAATAAAATGCATCTTCCCAACTTTATTTTTCTTTTTTTATAGTAATTTTGTAGTGAGGTTAAGGACTAAAAATGAGATAAAGTTTATTAATGGTTTTTATATCTACAACCTACCTGCTCTTCCCTCCATCTTTCTATATGTTCCCTCAGCACCGTTCTCCATAATTTCTGTCACTGTTTTTGCCCAGTTTCCCTGGTTTTTTACAGAGGTGCTAATTTCTTTTGAAGTCAGTGGCAGATTGACAAAATGTGAATGGAAAGCGAGGAGGATTCATAAGATGAGGAATGGGAGGTTAAGTTGATTAAGAAAGGGCAGATGTACATTCAGTTAGAATGACTTTAGAGTTTATATGTAAGCTAGTATGCATACAACAGGCTGTTCCAAAGCAGTATTTACCAAAATCCACAGCAACATAGGACTCTCAGCTTGAACTGATACATGGTTCTGAAGTTAAAATTGATTTACATGTAAATATTTTCAGTCCAGATCAAAAGTAATCATGAACAAACCATACAGAAAATCATTGTAGTGGGCAAAGGACAGCACTTACTAGTTTGCTAAATACTGTTTGGCTAATAGTGTGGAGATAGAGTGGCGAAGCCATGTCTATCAGGCCAGTGTGAGGAAATGTGATTGGTTCTAAGTCTGCAGCTCTAAAGCTTCATTTCTGCCAAGTCATTTTTGTTTTCTTGATTTTTTTCTATTTGTTAAATAGAATATTAAATGAAAATGTGTAGTGCAGTTTTAAAAATGCGTACAATATACAAAACAGATTAAAACACTTTGGATTGCCCATGTGCAACACACCTGTATCAGGAGCCTGGGCCTGCTGAGACATTTAGCCTTGTTTAGAAATGTTTGTAAAAGGTTGGGGCGAGCATGCCAGACTCTGCAGATTGTGGTTGAAATGAATCATACTCTTTTTTTGATGAGTGATGTATAGGATCAGGCAAAAGAATTTGGGCATCTTTTCTTGCTGTAAGTAAGATGAAAGTGACCTGTACAGGTGAAGAAGACTCATTACTGTTGGACAGCTATAAATGTTGTTTGCTTTATTAAGTGTGGAAGTTACAGCTTATTTTACTACATTCCCCCTTCAAAACCAGCATAATATAATAGGTTTTTTCATTTAATTTCTTATCTGTTAGGTGTTGCAGCTACACAGCTAAAGGGTGCCTTTCTGTTGTAGAATATGTGATGTTTTGAGATTCTTCAGTCACTGAGTTTTCCTTACCATTCTGTTCTGTTGTTTAACTTTCTACACGGAGATTGTTGCTCTAGGTGATAGACAGCTTTGCTCTCTATTCAGCAAGTAGAAGTCTAGGAAATGCATGCCTGTATAATTTTAGATCATCTTTGTGCACTGGATAGCAGTAGTGTTCAAGCAGGGTGTGTTCCCATTTCCTGTTTATCTGCTCATTTCTCTAGATTGCTGGCACAGGGATTTGGTCTGAAATTGTGGAGAAAGAGACTGAGGAATTGATCAGACTGAAAAATAAGTTAGTTGTTTTTTTCAGGTTGTGTTTGGGGATGTCAATTGGTTGTTTTTCAAGTGACTGTGCCTAGAATGCACATATCTGAAGCCACAGTTACTTAATTAAGTGAATCACAACCTTCCTTACTGATATTTGTGATTTTTGAGTATTTGTTTCTGCACTGTCACATGTTTACTCCTCAGTCATTGCTTATCAAAGGACATGTACATAATTATCTCTAGTTTCCCGTCATTCAGAGCACTGCTCTTTTATTGTTGTTTGTCCTCTGAACTCGTTGAACCTTTGCTGAGGAGTGGTGGATTTTTTTTTTATACCATGCTTACACAACTAATTGTGCTTGAATTGCTTTGATGGTACTTAGTTGTTTTGTTGAAGGGGAATGCAATACATGGAGGTTCATATAAAAATTAAACCAACATGTTGTTTAGATTATTGCTGTTGTTGAAAATAAAATTAATAGTGGGAGTTGAGAAAGCAGGAAGCTTTAAGTAGTGTCAGTGATTGGGAGCATATTTGGTTTCTCTACCATGCAGGAGTCACCTACCAGTTTGGTTTTTATATATAGGACATAAATTATCAAATATTAGGCAAAGTACACCTGAAATATTTACTGTGGCCTTTTCCATTCTTCTTTATGAAGGAGTGCAGCTTTTGTGAAGATGCTCGTTTTGCCAGAACTGGTGTATGCATTAGTTGTGATGCTGGGATGTGCAGAGCTTATTTCCATGTGACCTGTGCTCAGAAGGAAGGCCTCCTTTCAGAAGCAGCAGCGGAAGAGGTAAGTGTGGAAAGGATAGAATAAAAGATCTATTGAAAGCTTATGGAGATGACCTGAAATGGTAGCTTTTTTGTTCACAAGTCCTGAACAAAGTTTTTAAGTAGGTAACAAGTAAGAGAGTAAGGGAACTGTACAGGGAGAGCCCTTCACCAAATTGTCCAATTCTGAGCATCTTTTGAAACTCACTGGAAAAAAGGATAGTGAAAGTTAATGCAGAAGTTGGCTTAGTAGACTGTCAGTCAATACAGACAGGCATTCTGTTTCCTGAACTTCACATAGGGTCACATACTTACCTAGCTGTTTGTGTAGTGCAGTAATCTCTGTTGCATACCAAATAGGAAACTTGAGAAATTAAAAACATTTCTGATGCCACTTTTTCATGCATGTCCAGTATTTACTTCAAATTGTAGTACATAGGTATGACTTTTCTTGTCATAACATTAATCTTTGGAATCAGAATAAAAAGCAAGTATTTATAACTCCTGATAACTTCTTAGTATCTTTCCTTAACAGTTTTTTCCCTGTAATATGATCTAAAGCAATTCAGATTTGAAATTCCTACTTCCTGATTCATTTTTATGGTATAAGTACTTTTAGGTTGTCCAGTTTCATCCTGATATGTATCATTTGGATTAAGCCTAAGTCATGTTCATAGCTTCACAATTTAGTTTTTTGCCTTAGGAAGTGGCACAAGTAACACAAAAACAAGCATTACTTTCACTGTTGATATTGACACTTTTGTTTCTGAAAACAGTGGACCACTAAGGGATTCATGAAGGAATCACAAAGTACTTTACTCTGTTGGACCGATAAATAGGAAGATAGCACATTGCCTCATTGTTGTTGCTTAATAGATTATGTGTAAGGTTGAGTCTTTAAATGCCCTATGTGAATTCCCTCTGGATATATGTATCTGCTTGCCTTTCCACCTTCAATTTTTGTTACATGTTGTCTGCAGTCAAATTTTTAATCAAGGTCTCACACAATCTCATTTTAGGGCACAGCTAATTTTTGAAGTAAGCTGTCTCATACTGTGAAAATCTTAATTAAAATAAAATGTACTTGTAAGGAAAGTCAGAGTAAATTTTATAAGTGGAATAAAGGAAAATTTGATGGGCAGGTAATTTATTAATATTTGTATTATTTTATGAAGGAAGACTGCATTAAGTTTTTCTTAGTCTGTAGATTTATGATGTTGTTTGTACACTTTTGAAAGTACAAAGGCAATTAAATGTGTTTCTCAAACCATGTCTTTTCATGGTTCAGATATTTATAGTCTGCTTGCAGGGTTTGCAGATACTGGAAGTTGCTATAAACCTAGCCATGATAGTGTGCTGATATGATGGAATGAAAAATGGGAAAAAAATCATTTGAGAGATGATAAATCATGTGAGGGTATAACCACCAAAATGGTTGGAAAAACATTAGAGAATCCAAATATATTGCCTTTGATAGTATTCAGAATTATTAAGCACTTGTAGGATTTCATTGAAAAAGCACAGTGAATCAACGTATGTTATATGTTAAAAGGATTTGTATTTAGGAATTTATTTTGCTGGGTTTTTTTTTGCTGGGAATGCAAATATAGTACAGAGATTGACTAGGAGGGAGTTAAATCGTTAATGCATTTAGAAACGTTTAGGATCATGCAATGAAAACAGTGGAAAAACACCTTATATTGTAAATTACATCAACATGACAAAATTGATTTAGAAACATACTTTTCAGTTGTTTTTAAAAACATGCCCATTTCAACATGTGAACTGATTGCCAGAATGTTTGTGCTTTGGACTTACTTTGTCTCACTCTATTTTTGTTCCTTCCCCTTTGTTTTTTCTGAAACAGGATATAGCTGACCCTTTTTTTGCTTATTGTAAACAGCATGCGGACAGGTTAGACAGAAAATGGAAGCGGAAGAACTACTTGGCTTTACAATCTTACTGTAAAATGTCCTTGCAGGAAAGAGAAAAGCAGCTTTCACCAGAAGCTCAGGTATTGTATTCGTGACACAAATGCCTCTGTATAAATAATCCATGTTAAACAAGACAGAAATTAAGAGAAGGTAAAAGTGTTATTATAGTAGAAAATTAAATGTGGAATATATTGATAGTGCATGGTCATTTAACAGCACACTGAACTGTTTGTAGGGTTTGGTCTCTAAGAACAATTATTTCTATATATGTTATAATTATATCTCATATGTATTATATATCTATTTCAATAAATATCAAATATCTGTGTTTGTCTGAATTGAAAAATATTACTTTGCTTTTGTGGTAAAAAGTTGGTGATTACTTTTTCATTATAATTCATAGATTCTGTTTAGTATTTTCTTGAAGATTCTGAAGAAAAAAGGCCAGAAAAAAATTAGGCATTTCTATTTCTATTTCTATCTAAATTTCCAATTTTGTAGGTCTAAGTGGAATTCTGAATGCCAGGTGTTTTCATAGTAAAGACTTCCTAGGAAAAGAAATAATGTATGCAAAGAAGTGAGTCTGTGCTACTGCGGGGGAGTTGTCTGAAAGCCTTAGGCAAGTCTATATCCCTGTCTAGTGACAGATCCATTTTAAACTGTTTAGTTACTGCAGAAGCTCAACTGATAAAAGTTCTGTTGATACAAAGGTTTCAATTCCTCTCAGGGAATCTGCATACTTTCATGTTTCAATGTGTGTCTTTTATTGATTTTTTCTGATTCTGAGGATTTTCTAGCACAGTTTGCTTCACTGCTTAGACTGAACTGCGTTCCATGGAAAAATCACACCTGTGCAGAAAAGCAGCTTGTTACCTAAACAAAACCTGCGTGATTTATTTGTAGAAAGTAGCAGATGCTGTAAATAATGGAAATAATTTATGGGATAGGACTATCTGCTTCTTTTTTCTGAAGTGAGAATTATAGTGTAATTATTAGAAAATATTTCATATTATCAAACTTTTTATTTTAAAAAATCTTGCCTTTCCAGTTCTTCAGAGATTTTTGAATAGAAGAATATTAATTTAAAATTACCTATGCTGTTGACAATGAGCATGAGCAAATTTGTAGTGTAGAAGAATTGTGAATAAAATATTTTTGGTGTATTGAACTTCATGTAGCTTGATTTAAAGCTGGTTTCATAATGCTTGCTGAATATACTCGGCTCTCAGTTATGTGAAATGCACCCGTGTAGTGGAGACATTACAATAATATGAATACTGCCCAATATAATGGTAAGTGCTGGTTGTGCAATATCAGTTTGGATCCAGCAGGGCATATTAGCTCTGTTTTCAGGCATATATTAAGCAGTGCTGATAAGTTCCCAGCATTTCCTTTTCTCTCTCCTTGATCCCAAACCAAGACCCTGCAATTTTTAAATCTAAATTATTTAGTTAAATTTTTTGAAATTGAAAAATGACTGCTGAAAACTGCAGGTGCAGTTACTTGATGTGGTGTCATAGGCACCTTGATACAGGTATGACAACTTGCATACGTTTTGTACAACCACATGTTTTTACTCTTGGTGGCTTTGGTATCGTACAGCAGTGGCTGTAGGTGGACTTGTTGCCTGCTGCTTTGGGTCCAAGAAAAAAGCCACTGAGGTCAGAGCTGGCCTGTAAGCTATATTTGCTTTGTTTCATGGCCATTAATGTTCAAGACCTAGTAAGGTAATGTGTTAAACTCTCTGCAGTTTAACACATTACCTTCAGTGATTCTGTTTGAAATCAGAGATGTTTCTTAACCATAGTGTGTATGTTATATGCACACCTTTTGCTTTTGTCTCAGGAGTATCTTACACCATATGGTGGGGCAGTCACATTAGTTTAGTTTCTTCTTTGTGCAGGCAAGTAAACAGCTTCTAACGGATAGTCAGCTGGAGTTTTGCCTCTGAAGGTTTGTATGTTGATGTCAGTTTCTGCCAGAATTGCCACTTCACAGAGTTCCCTCAAGACAGCATTTTCCAACTGTCAGTAACAGCTTGATCTTCTGGGGTAGATGTCCCAGATGGTCACAAATATACAGATGTCATCAACAATATATATTGTGAGCTTCTCTTGTCTGCTTCACTTCTGTTTGGGTTGTGTTCTTGACAAATTATAATCAGCCCGTTTAACATTTATAAAGAGAAATGGCATTGAGAAAGGAGTTCCTGCAAAAGTATGTCAAATATGGTACAAATGCTCTTCATCAACTTTTGCTGCTCACATAAATATCAATTTAATGTGTATCTAAATGCATATGAGATAGGTCAACTAAAGCTTCTACCAGTTGTGAATTTCCACAGTCCCATCAAATTATCATTATTAGAAGGGGTTGTCTCAAAGCCAGCAGTCATCTGTTCCTTTCATCAGTGGGGAAATCTCATCAAGAAATGTGTACATAGCTTCAAAACATGGTGAAAGGATAGTGTTGTTTGTTTGTGCACTTTGAAGTAAAATGGAATGTCTGTATCAATGTCTGTTTCTTGAGTTGTAGAGCTCTGGAGTGAAAATGGCATTGATTAGATTGTGCAGCTTTTAAAAATAAAGTAAAATGCGGATATCTTCCAAATTATAACTCAAAACCGATTTTGAATCGTTCCATGATATTTTTAATTTGTGGAATTCTTCACTGCAGGCTCGAATCAATGCCAGGCTCCAGCAGTATCGTGCCAAGGCGGAGCTGGCGCGCACCACCAGGCCCCAGGCCTGGGTTCCCAGGGAGAAGCTGCCGCGGCCACTGACGAGCAGCGCTTCGGCCATACGGAAGCTCATGCGCAAAGCCGAGCTGATGGGAATTAGCACAGACATTTTTCCAGTGGATACTTCAGATACAAGTTCCAGTGTTGATGGAAGAAGAAAACATAAACAGCCAGCTCTCACTGCTGACTTTGTGAATTATTACCTTGGTAAGGGTGAAAATAGCTTCTTTTTCTCAGTGAAGAGGTACCATTTTGCTGCATTTTTCTATGCTGTTTCATTGGCTTTTTTATTTTCGTTGTATTTAATTGTTTATAGCAGATAAATGTGGATTATGACTTCATTTTAGGTCAGGTATATTATTGCTTGGAGTCTCTGTTTACACAGAAAGCTTTTTTTTTTTTTAAAGACACTTCAGAAAAGAATAAAATCTTTCAAATATAAAAAGGAGACTAAACTGTCTTTAAGTAGGGAGTTGGTAACTTTGGTATAATATTTTTTTCCTTAAATTCTCCTCCATTTCTATGTGGAATAGCATGACTTTTTTGACTGTTTGGTAGATACTGATCAAAGTTCATCATTTAAACAGCTATAATATTTATGCAGCAAAATACAAATGTTATGACTATTCGTTCTACTCAGTGTTTGTATTAAACCTCTAGGCCATAGCTTTGTGTCTTAGTATTGTTACAGTTTTTTACTTTAGATTGCATCACTTTTTTTTAGTCCATAAAACTTGAAAATATTCAAGAATAGGAAATAACGTCGTTTTCTTTTAAATAGAGAGAAATATGCGCATGATTCAAATCCAGGAGAATATGGCTGAACAGAAGAACATCAAGGATAAGTTAGAAAATGAGCAAGAAAAACTTCATGTGGAGTATAATAAGGTAAAGCAAAAGAGGTGATAAACCCTTGAACCATTTTAGTATTGCTGCTATTAACTTTGATAGAATTTTTCTTTCCATGGAAAAAATTCGGAGAAAAATGTAAGATGCAAACTATTGATATTTTAAAAGTAATATTTAAAAACTTATTTTTTCTTTTAAAAATATTCAGTAGTCTGTCTTCTTCCATATAAATAATAATTAATTTCTAAAATGTGATATGTTGGTTGGACACAAGTTCTTTAACTGACCCTACTGAGAGCTCCAGTAACAAATTGCACATGGATGTGTTTGAACCTGCATAATTCTCTGCTTGTAGCCCCACTTGGTAACTGGCAGTATGTGATACTCAAGAGTATTATTTATTTATTTATTTGTTTGTTTATTTATGTCAACTACAACTCCAGTTGGGCTTAGGTTTAATGACTTGACTAATTTTTCTGACAGAAATAATCAGTATTCACACCTCCACAGTGTGCTCTGCATGCTTTTTTGGGTATAACAAATTTGATGCCCATAAATTATGACTTTGCTCCCCCATAATGTTGCTAATGTAATTTTTTATTTATTCATCATTATTAATTAAAAAAGAACTTTTTGCATTTTTACCAAATAAATATTTATTTTAATTTATTTTGAGACATAGATATACTGTACCTTTTGTGACAGATGACATGCTGCAGTTCTTGCTGAATTCAACGGCCTATTAAGTGGTAGTTAATGATGTTACTATGGTGTTACTATTAATTGTTAAACTGTTTGGTGTGTGTTTTAAGTGAGAACATATGGAAAATGTAGCAGCAGATCCTTGTGAACTGCCCAGAGATGATAAAGGGAAAGGAAGTTGTGCCTGGGGCTTTTAACCAAATGAACAGTTACCTCCCAAAATACACAACCTGACAGTTACTTCCAGAAGAACCCTTTTGTTTTTTGCTTACTGCCTTTACATTTGAATTTTCTCTTTCTGTGAGCGTGAGTGTGGCAAAAGAGAGTTTTTATTCTTTTATATGTTTGCTTGTTACAATCTTGCTGTCTTAAGTAGTGTTGACATCACATATAAGATGTTCCTGTATTTTAGTTTTGCTTTCCATTTGACTTTATGAAACCTTATTTTCATGCTGAAATACTTCAGGTCTTTACAAAACAAGTGATTGCTCTGTATTCTTGTTTTACTTCTGTTAAAATAATGAATGATTCTACTGATCTCAGCTATATTGATATGAGTTTCATTGTTTTTTTAATCCCACAGTAAATTAATGCAGCCTTTGTAAGTAAGAGGCTAAGTAAATTTTATTTAATAACTCTTGATGGATTTTCATTCCTGTTGCCTATCTTTTTCCTTTAATTTTTCAGCTGTGTGAGTCCTTGGAAGAGCTACAAAATTTGAATGGAAAACTGCGAAATGAAGGGCAAGGAATTTGGGCTCTCCTGGGTAGAATCATTGGACAGGTTGGTTGGTTCTTTGCCCCCCTTTACAGAAAAAAACAGCAGAACAGGTTTTTCAAGAATAGGTCTTTTAGTTTCTGCCACTTCTATGGCCAAATAAATTGATTTGATTTGATCAGACCCAGGCTTTACTCAGGGAATAATGCTTCCTGATTGAAGTACCTAGACTTCTGCAAACCACCTACTAGGAACGTGTAGCTTAATTTTGCTGTTGCAGTAGTGTGCTTGTTTGCAAAATTCTTTCATTTGATATAAGTGATTGACCTGTCATTTGTGATGAACCTTAGCATGGAGCATGAGTTAATCCTACTGTTTTTGTCTCCAGTTGTCTTTAGTTACAGTAGGCTTCAAATGATAAGTTAACTCTATGGCTTTTATGAGATAAAAATCCTTTTAAGTGCATATGTATGTAATGGTGTGTAACTAGGCAGAGGAGAATATTTTGATCAAATTAATATAAATATCTAGGACAACAGAAGATTTGGGTTACTTCCTGTTGCCAGCAACTATCTTTGTTCCCACTGATATTGCAAAAAAGAGAAGTGAAGATTTTTGCAGTGTTTTCATATAAGTTTATGTCAGAGATATTAAATGTCAATGGACAATTTGGATGTGAGAGGGAGATTGCAATAATTTCCAGTTATGATTTAAGATTGAAGAAACTGTTCACTGTGGAAATGCAGACATACAATTATTCACAATTCTGGTATGCTCTTTGTTGCTGTTGAGTTTGTGCTGCTGTTCCAAAAATGAACCTTACACTTTCTTTATGCAGTAATAGTTCCTAAGATATGCAACCTTTTACTAGTTCCATTTGTCTGCCTACCTCTCCTACTTGCAAAGAAGAATTCTTGCATAACATATCTTTTAAACAAGATTATTTTTCCTTCCTTTGAGTAAGTATTCGCAAATATATTTCCTGATGCAAATGTTACTCAATTTGAAAAAAAAAAAGGAAAGAAAAGCTGAGCAGAATTCATTTACACAGCTTGCATGACATTTTTTTCCAGTTGGTTGAACAGATGCAGACCCATGGGGTTGCTGAGAAATGACTTTGATAGATGGTTGCTGTCTGAGAAGCCAGCACACTGCAGATAGTAGAAACCCAACGAGAGTCTCGTCTGCTTTGTGAAGGGCTTGGTCCAATAAGATAATTTTTCTAATTAACCTGTCGAGCACCAGTGTAGCTGCGATGCTGGGGAAAATAAACTGCCTCAGTATTCTGCCACTTTAGTGAATCTGCCATTGCTTGTTTCAGCTTCCTAGAGAAATGCATTCTTGTCCATCCCTATATTGTAAGCTTGAAGAAAAATTCTAAAAGCTAGTCTTTCTGTGTGTTTCTTCCTGACTTGAAAAACTGACTGTAAGACTAATTTATATTACAGAATCATACTGGGATAAATATGTAGTCTGTAAAATAGTTAGCTAAGCAATCTCCCACTTGTTCCCACTTGTTATGTGTCTTGTTCTTCATGCATTGAGATTAGAGGAATATTCTTTAAAAGTGTCAAGACTCATGTGTACTGCATTTCTTCAAATCCAATAGAAATTGAACATACCAGCAATTTTACGGGCTCCTAAGGAAAGGAAACCAAGTAAAAAGGAAGGAGGAACACAAAAGGCATCTACACTTCCAGCAGTACTTTATAGGCAAGTAATTAAATATTGACAGCATAGACACAGTATCTAGTAATTTATAGTTTCAGAAAAGTGTTCAGAGGAAATTGTTTACTTCAGTTTTTAATTTAAAAATGCTTTAAAGTTGTCTATACGTTTTTACTTATTTTTGAAGGCTAAATTGAATAGTGGTCAATTCTTCCCCCTACCACACATGAGTAAAGTTTGGGTGGTTTTGCTAATTTGACAGCAGTGCTTTAAGGAAAAAAACTGTCTGTCTCCTTGCATCTGAAGTAGAAGAGTCCTTTGTTTTTTTGACGTGAAAACTACCTTCACTTTGTTCTTTGAATGCAGTCATCTGAGTGGATGATTTTGAGAACAGTGATGATGCTGTTCAGACACGATTCCTGGATGCACAAAACACTTGTCGTATAAGAATTCTCACTTTTTGCTCGTGCTAAATTTTCCTACTTCTATTTTTTTATTAATTCCCAAGGTTATGAGATGTATTCACTTACTCTGTCATAGCTTTTCTCCTCTTCCATAAGCTGTGAAGCTACTGACTGAGTTTTTATTAAATGTAATAGTGGGATGCAAACTAGGATCCCAGACTGTGACTGTGCAAAATACTCACATGTCATCTAGGATCGTCTTTTCTCATCACAGCTGAGGAGTGGCATGGTCTATTGCTTATGTAGAGAGCAGCAGCCAGACATCCAGCTGCAGCAATAGTGTCTTGCCCAGCTAGAAGGCTAAGGGAAGAGGATGATTTTTACACAAGCAGAAGTTAATTTTAGTGCTGCAAGAGGTAGAAATCTTGAAAACGTGGAAGTGGGCTGAGGATTTGGCAATTTTGATGTACACAAAAAATTGGAGACAAGCTTCACCAATTCTGTTGCATTCAAATGCACTCAGTTCCTCCCATGTTGTAGAGCAATCAGTGAACACCTATCTTTTCAAAATAACTAAAATTTCAATTACAGTAAAATAATTATAAAAAGGAAGTGTAATTTCTAATAATAGCATTGCCCAGCCTAGCAGCAGCATAGACCTGTTTCAAGGTGGTTACCTGCATAAGTGTGTGATTGATTATCAAGATTGGTACTTGCAGCATAATATTCTGTTTAAGCATTTGTTGAATTTTTTTTGCTTGCCACTGGTATATTTTGCTGAAGTATTGAGTGATTACTAACTTATTAGAAGTCCTCAGAAATTTAATTGAAAGCCATTTTTGCTGACTCTGACTAGTAGCCTTTTATGCTTTTACTGTACATGGGTAGAAGCTCCTTAAAAAAAAACTCCTCCAAAATTTGTCCAAAAAGTAATTATGCACTCAAATGATACATTCAAATTGAAGTTGACACATGTTTGTATTGAAAATGGGGAATGTGCTGGGGTGTATAGTTTGTTTTTGTAAGTATGTAATTATAATGTTTTTCTGCTGCATGCATGAAAAGTTGTGGAATTTGCAAGAAGAACCATGATCAACACCTACTGCTACTGTGTGACACTTGCAAACTTCATTATCATCTTGGTTGCCTGGATCCACCTCTTACAAGGATGCCAAGGAAGACCAAGAACAGTTACTGGTAAGAAAACATTAATGTGCTGTCTCTGTACTTAAAGTAGGATGTAAATGTGAACACACTTGAAAATTCTGAGTGGATTAGATGTTGCTTTAATGCAGTTTGAGCATTTTTTTTTTTATTTTCAGGTTATTAGCAGTGGTGTTTCAAGGTTAAAAAAAAGAAGTTATAAAGATTTTCTCATTATTAGCCACTGTGTAAAAATAGATTATGGCTGTAATTTTCTTGGGTTTTGAATTCATCTGTGATTGTTATTACTGCAGTATAATAGCAGTAGGAAATTATAGGCTAATACTTTTGGGAAATGTAAGACTTGTTTTTCTGTTTATGGTAGGACTCAGATAAGCAACTCTGTTCGGATCTTCAGGCAAATACTTGTAATGTTTTTAAATAAACTTGTAAGTAGCTCTGTTTATTGCAATATGGGAAGTATTGGGTTTACTGCTGTCTTAGGACTCAAATGTACAATGACAGATGTTCATAACTGTACTTACTGCAGTTACAGTTCCACAAATTAAAGTTCTTTCATGCTTGCGGAGCAGAACAAAAGCTAAGTTGTGCAGTGGAGAAATTATAAGGTGGCAAAGATTCTGATTTCCAAACTGTCATAAAATTAGCTTGCTCTGCTCTGTAGTGTTAGCAGTCTGCATGTTTAAACTGCTCTGAAATGTGTTATAACAAACTCAGAAACAGTTTGTCGCTGGCAAGAAGTTAGAGTGCAGCATCTCAAGGAGTCATTCACCACCTTGTCTGAATGTTAAGGTACAAATATGTAAGAATATGTAAGAATTTCTTCTAAAATAGTAAAACTATTTTAAAAGAAAAATATTAGTTTCTGTTTTTCTTCATGTATCTCTAAATTTTTTATTAAAGTATTTGCATAAAATATTTACTTCAGCCATCTTTTTGGCTAGTTTTGAAGATTGTGTGCAGAACAAGATGGCCAGTAAATGAAATGGGAGGCCTCTCTTTTTTATATCTTATTGTTACAAAACCTGGATTTACCTCAGCATATTTGCTTAGCAAATTATTAAAGATTTCATTTAAAAGATGAAAATGTCAAAAAGGTTTTCACAGTCACTAATACTTTCCTGAACCTAATTTTCTTTTAATTATTAAATATAGTGTGTTGTTATACTTTTGATCTCTTTAGTCAAATTTGCCAAGTAGTTATTTTATGGGGAAGCTTTTTTTTTTAATTTTTATATAGCTTCTTCATTTACACTGGAGATTTGATTTTTATTCTGCTTTTTAACAAAGTTGAAAAAGCTCACTAAAAGCTATCAGTCCAAAAGATGTAAGACTAATTCTCAGTAGGTGTTAAAGGAAGGATAGGTCAGGTTAGGTAGTAAAGCTCTTTCATTTCAAAGCTATAACTTAGCTTTGTTGTAAATTTCATGCTTCAGTTATATCTCAGATCACAAACTTAGCTTTTACTTCTAATTAGCTCAGGCATATTCTGGAGTGTGAGATGATAGCAGACAAATTGAGCTGCATTGATTGCATTCTTTTCATCATTGAACATTCCTTTATGCATTCTTTTCAGGATCAGTAGAGAGCATATAGAACAGACCCTTAATCTAAGTATGAGTTCAGCAGGTTTTTCCTCCCCTGCTGTTTTGAATACAATTTTTATCTTTTGATTAAGATATGAAGAAAAGTATATTTTTTTTTAGATGGGGACCAGGGACTTTTCAGATATTTGTATAGGATGTAATAGGAACATAGCAGAAAAATAAAATAGGAATAATGGGAAATTCTGTGAAACTCTAGGCAGGTTGAAAACGTTATTTAAAAGTGGTTAAAAACATATAATTCTTTTTAAAATAATAATCAATAAACAATTAAAAATAATTGTTTCTTTGTTTTTTTCTTTCTGTTCCATTATCATTGCTAATAATTTACTCAGAATAGTTAACTTGAGCCCTTGCAAAAGTTTTTATGATTACAGTCATGTACCTGTAAATTTATGTTTATTTAAACAATGAGTACTTCAATATGAGTTTATTCCATAAGCTTCATCTTTTTTATTATGTTTGAGGATGTCAGGTAATACAGGTTATGTGTGTGATGTTACATAGACTAATTTATAGTTATACTTTTTATCCATTTCATGCTCAGCGTTTAATAGTTTAAATTACACTTTACCAAAAAGGGTTTTGAAATTGTTAAATTAAATCTAGTATTAAATGTTAATAGTAAAAGAAAAAAAAAAGTATATTATGTATTTAAAAGCTAAATTGTTGAAGAAAGCACAAATTATATTTTGTTATCTCTGTGTTTGTAAAATTTAAAATGAGTTAACAGGTTTAGTCTTAGTGAAATCATAGTGAAAATTTAGACCTGGTGAGTAGCCGGTGTTTCATGGCTTACTAATTTAACTGGTTTAAACCAATTAACACTAAGAATTTTCCATGTTCAGAGGCCTGCCAGTTTTCTTCAAGGTAACAGTTATAACACCTTGCACATAGTTTGTACCATAATAAGTTCAAAGCCTGTCCTTATTTCAGGTGGATTTAAGATGAAGAGCATAGAAACTATTTTATATAATAGTACAATAAAGTATTAATTTATGCCTGTTTTGATGCTGTGCTTTCAAAGTAGTATCATAAAATATCCTGAATTGGAAGGATCGAGTCCAACTCCTAGATCAGAAGTTTTAACCATACAATGAAATGCTGTGGTTTATTTTCATTTAAAAATTTGTGATTTTCAGTTTCTTAGAAATTCTATTCCTTAAACAATTGAATTTTTTTTTTGATTAGCATGTTATCATAATGCTAAGTCTTATCATTCTTGCTGACAACTTGTGTGGTTTTATACTCCTGGCCATTCTGGATGTATTGTCCTGGTAGAGAATGATCTTAACTGGTACTAAAGCAATGCACAAGTGTTGGCAGGCAATATAATGAATCAAAATCTAATTGTAAAATATTGACATTTTCATTAAGAAAATACTTGGCAGCTACCAACAAGGATTAGCTTCTTCTATTGTAATGAGATTGCTGAAAAACAGTGATAACTTCTGGTAGTATATGAAATATGGGGACTGAGATGGACAAAACAAGGACTAATGGTTGTATTAGGGTTGGTTGGTTTTATTTTTCCTCTAGAAGGCCAAATTATTTTAGTGGTGACTGCTGTGGGAAATACTGGCCACAGGACAGAATGAGCTGTAGAGTTCCGGACCAGTAGTTCCATGAACACTCATGCAGTATCTGGACATTCATTCATATTCCTGACCTCATTCATTCAGTGCTGATCCAGCACCTCTTTATCCTGAGTCATTGGATAATAATATAAAATTATTAACTTGTATAAACATGAGTGGAATATAATATTTTTAATACATTTAATATAATATACATTTTTTGTGTATTGTCACTTGTGTATTGTCACTCGTCCTGATTGAAGGACAAGGAACATCTGGGTTGTTGAAAATGGCAAATTTTCTTTTTTTTCAAACTCTTTAGCTTTACACTCTGTAAGGTGCTCTTTGAAGCTTTTTAACAACTGTATTAGGTTCATATATACTGTCTTTTATCTCCAGAATAAAAGCAGTCCCCTTTTTTTCCACCTCCACTGTGTCATTTACATGTGTATTTTATAGAGCCTAGGTGTCATCTTGAAGCTGTGGTCCATGTTTCTCAAGTTCAAAGTGACTTAATTCTTTGTAAACACTGTGAGGTGATTTGTCAGAGAGCATGTCTGTGAGACCTGTGTCTTCCTTTTGAAAACAAGCCCCACTTGTTTTCCTTTATAAACACCAAGGACAGAGCTGTTTTCTGGAAGCACTGTAGTGGTATTTGCTAAGCAATTTGAATACACTCTTTCCCAACTCACTGCTGCTGAGTTAACAAGATGTTTGTGAGGTGGGAAGTTATCTCTGATTCTTGTACCAAGTTAGATGAAAACACAACAAAATCACACAATTTCTTTTTTCTTCTGTAGGTTGTTAGTGCTTAATCAAAGACTTTCTGTATGATTATGAGATTTCAAATCAATACTGAGAGTTCTTGATGGAACAGAAACTTCCAGTAATTTTAGCAGTGGGCACATTTTAGAAGTAGGCATATTATTGCCTGCTACTGATTTTCCCTGTGGCTCTAGATTAGGCAAGTCTAGACTAAAAGCAAAACAAAACCTGTGTACTGAAAGTTGAATCTTTGGCACCATTTCTCCTGCTGTTTTGTTTATGCTGCACGGCGATGCTTGCTAATTTGGAGGTAGTCAAAGATTGTTGCAGTAGTTCTAAAGGTGACCTGCTGTGACAGGTTCTCTGTTCACTGCTTCTCCTTGAAGAGCTGAAATTAAGTGAGCATGACTGTGGCACAGCCAAAAAGAAGTCATGTGGCTGTTTTCTATGACTATGTTGGGATTAAACAGCAGAATGGGAAGAGTACTTTAAATTCAAGAACCGTGTTGAAATAAACTATAAGAAGAGCTGAAAAGAGATTGTTTCCAAGTCAGAGTGTGTATCTGTAATAGCTTTTCTGTGGCTCTATGGAGCTAACAGACCAACTGCTTTGTAGTTGAAGCTTGTCTGTTTTGTGATAGGGATGATGAGACATGGTTGACTGTAACAGTAGAGCCTATTACAGTAAATCAAGAGGTTGCTTGTAAGTTCATGTTTATAACTCCTTTCCCACTTTACCTTTGATATATTTGTGAAATTTTCTGTGTGATTCACACAACACTCTCACCCCCACCATAGTATGATTTTGCTTCACTTTTCTGGATCTAGGTTTTTTGTAATTTTGATTGCTTTTCATTTTTGACTGCTTTCTTACTTGCACAACCTGTTTCAGAGCAACCTTGTTCATAAAAACAGAACTTAAGTAGTGCAGTACCTCATATTTTGGTTGAGATGTTTCATGTCTTCCTCAGTAACATAAAAGTTACAGTACTTCACATACATATTTAAATAGGATACTAGTGAAACCTCGGGACTTTACTAATCTGCGTGGGTATTTTCTGTAGAGCTGTCTGAACCTAGGTAGCAGAAAAATGGTGTCTTTCTCTTGTAATAACAGAGAGATAAAGAACAGGAATTATTTAAATCATACATGCAGGGTGGTAGATCCAAGAAACTGGATTCCCCACTCCAGATATTGTTATAAAACGCTATGGATATTTGTTTCTCTTATAACAGTGTCATTTTTAGTGCAGCTCTTAAGTTATGGAGGCCTTTTCTGTAATTTATGCATGGCACATATTTTTTACCATAATAATGGGGAAAATAAATGCTTTTTAAGAACTGCTCATAGAATGTTTGAACATTTTCTTAGATATTGCTTACATCTGCATAAATAGATCATAGTAATTACTTTCAATTGTGCTTTCCAGTACATAAATTAATGACGTGACTGATGCTGCAGTATTATGGAGGGCCGTGCTCTCTTATGCTTACTAAATAGAAATTCACCTTTAAGCTGTGGGTTAGACAGCTTTAAGAGCAATGCATCTTATGAAAATAAAGAAACTCAAAGTAACTTATAGCTAAGCAGACATGAAAGATTTGGAGAGAATATTGTTACTTAAAGCTTCTCTCTCCTTCATTGTTGGAGTACCTTTCTCTATAATGTCTTAAAATAATAGGAGTTTGGTCTATGTGCCCTTATTTACTTTAATGCATGTGGATACATATTTGTGTGTGTATATTCTCACAAATTTATGTAAACATATAACTGTAAAAAGTAGCATTGTGAAAGCTATTGTACCTTATATTTTGTTATATTCTAGTGTTAAGGCCTAGAGGTATTAACAAGTACTGTATGTGTAGCAAACTGAGGCTTATAAAGAGGAGTGTGCTCACTTTATCAAGCACAGAGAACAAAACTCCGAGTAAACTACTCCCGTTTCCCCCACTCCTTCTGATAATGGAGGAGCAATCGGGAGAGATATACTAAAATCACAATAACCACAGCAGTATTAAATGCAAAAGGTATATGAGAGAGAGAGTGTTTTTCACTCAAAAGGGTGTTCACCTCTGGGAGCAAAAATAATGTTTCCCAAAAATAGAGCTGTTGGATGAAGGCTTTAAGCTGAGGAGAGCCCTTGCAGCTTAGCCTTCCCCTGCCCCAGTGTGCAGAAAGCAGCAAAGAGCTAGGCTGAAACTCAAGCCAGATCACTGGCATTGTGCTTCCTGCTGGTTTTCCCAGACTGCGCTTGGCTGTGTTCAGCTGCGTTTGCCCAGCTTGACTCGGTCCCGCGTGCCTGGCACTGGCACTGCACCTCCAGCTCCGTCCGGCTGCTTCTGCAGCACCCGCTCAGGTGGGGGTTTGGAATGCAAAAGGGGACCAGCAGTGGTGGAGAGGGGGCTGGGGCCAGCTCATCCTGGCACCTTCTATCTGGAGAGATCCAAGCAAGATGGCAAATTTTCAGGTTTTGGTGCTTGGCTCTTCCTGCTGAACCCACGCCCCCAGTGATGATGTGCGTGGTATGAAATTAAACAGTACTAAACCTCCATCCCCCTTTTCTCTGTAATGAGGGCAAGGAGGAAGAATACAGGACTATATTCTCATATGCTGGCCCAAAACTGTTTGAAAAGTATATAAACTGGCTTCCTTGTCCTTTGGCTTTTCATGAAGTCTCCATACTTATATGAGAAAGGGGAGAAACTATTGTCTCTCCTGCAATCTACCCTGTTCTGCTTTTCTGGACCAGCAAATATTCCAAGTACTTTCATGTGTCTCATTCACCCTGTCTCAAGTTCTTTTGAGTTAAGAGGTGATGAATGTTTTTTATACTACAATGTAGCCACAATTATCTAAAATTTGCATATAGAAAAGTTAAAGGAGAAAGTTCTTAAGCTAGTCAGGGTTGCACTGATCTGTTACCCAGTCCATGACTAGATTCCCTCTATTCTGACTTGGTAGCCTCTGGTCTGTCTAGCAAACCATGATGACTCCTGGTGTCTTTTGATATAGCTAGGAGAGATCTGAGACTGGATTGGATTACTGCTTGGATTACTTTGAAAGAATTAGAAAACATGGAAAGTTGATGGATGTGATACGGTGTTAGCCCTCACTGAAGTTCACAGGAGAACTATTCCTGTTGAATGTGTAAATTGCAACACATAGGCTCAAACGCAGCATGTGTATCTGACTTTGTGTTTTTGTTTATATAGGATGGATGTGCCTTCTTGTTGCAAATGTGTATTCATATTTACATGGGGTTTTTGTTTTGTCTCCTTCCAAAACAAATTTGTTTTATTATTTAGATAACTTGAATGTGCTAATCCCTGTTAATGCCAATTAATAGCACAGCATTATGTTGATTTTTTTTTGTTGGTATTATTAAAAAAATGTTTAATAGGAGAACAGTGCTAAATTGGACTTTATTTGAATGGACTTGTAGTTTTTTGAATTTGAAGTGTAGTGTGAGAAGTAATTAAAACTGGCTCTTCCAGTGAGTATAATGTTTATGTTTTCATTACCATACTTTTACTGAACATTCACATTTATGACATGCATGAGATGATTTTTTTCAAATAAAACCAAATCCTGGTGAATTTCTATCTTGTTAATAGCATTACTTTAGCATCTCTTAATTTTTGAAGTTCTGATGGTGATTTTGTATTTTTTTCATTAACTCAGTTGGCATTTTTTTCAGTTTAGGGTTCCACGTTTGTTAATATGTCTCTAGCTTCTGTATTTGTAATTTTCTCCTAACTATTTTTTCAGATTTAAAACCCACTCCCTTAGGAAGTACATATTAAAATTTATTTTCATAACAAACATGTCCTCCGAATCCCTGCCACTAAAGCATGCTCTTATTGGAATGAATTCAGCAGCATGTCATTATTAAGATTAACAATTTGGTCTAGTGGAGGCTGCCCCTGCCCATGGCAGGGGGGTGGGAACTAGATGATCTTTAAGATCTCTTCCAATCCAAACCACTGTATAATTCTATAATTAAACTGCAGCAGCAGCTACAGTAATTAATAGATTAGGGATCAGTGGGCAGCTTTAAAAATTAAGATGTGGTAGAATGAAAATAATGAAACAGGGGGCATTTTTCTTGAAGATTAATTCCTACTTTTAGAATCTTGGTTTTCAAAGTTAAGTACTGTCAGGAAAATAAGAACATCTTACTTGTGTTTTGCTTGGTTGTTTAAAATGTGCATTTTAGATGTCCATTTGATTTCTTGACTTTTGACTTTTGAATTTATCTTAAACACAAACACTTCAATATGTTTCTTTTTCTGCTCTTGTGACTGCAGTCTTAAAAAATCTTCTGCTTTGCAGGCAGTGCTCAGAGTGTGACCAGGCAGGTAGCAGCGATATGGAGGCTGATATTGCCATGGAAACCTTACCAGATGGGACCAAAAGATCAAGGCGGCAAATTAAGGAACCGGTGAAATTTGTTCCTCAGGATGTGCCAACAGAACCGAAGAAAATTCCAATCAGAAACACGGTAAATGATGGTGGAGTTGATGTGTTGAGTCTCATATTCATAATAATATTATTTCAGATGACCTACATTGTAGACATTTTGAATTAAGGGATTTCAATTAGATTGATGTTCAGTTTTTGTTATATATCTCATTTTCTCATTTTAGTGCTTTTTTAGTTGTGGTAAATACTGTTTTGCTAAAGTAGAAAGCCAGGAAACATGGTACTAAAGTGAAGAGCTGTAAAAGCTTAAGAAAACATTCAGTTTGCACTTAAACTTAGCCTTAATAGCTGTTCTTCGCTGTAGTAATAAGGACACTTGTTAGGGTAGATTTAAATATATTGAATTGTAGCTGTAAAATGATTGGTAATTTCCTTATCTACAGACAGCCTGCTGACTGACAGCACATTTTATGACTGTCGCAAGACCCTGTTATTTCAGTTTGTTTGGCTTTCTAGTCTTACTAGTCAATGTATAATGTCTTAAACTTTCATGGTGGATAGAATTTTCAGAAGACAAGCAAAACCTCTTGCTTCCTGTACTGATGAAATATTTAGCATCTTTCCTTCGTTTGAAAGCAGTACTTTATTATTAATCACTGTGCACTTTTCCTTAAGTTTTGCTCTTCTACTTGTTCAGAAAACAAGGCTTTTCATGTGTGATGTGTCATACCACCTATAAAAAGAACTTAAAAATATCAAAGGGCATTTAGGTGCAGGTTATGGGATGAGCAGTGTTCCCATATCCCTTCAGACATAAGTGGTTCATCTTCCAGTATATTTCTTAATATCAGAAAATATTACAACCTCTCATATAGAGTTAAATAAACTTTATCTCTCATGCAGCACAACTTTATTCTGTTCATAAAGCTTTCTAGACATTTTATGAATATAGTAGCAGATACCATACTTAATGCACACTGATAGGATTAAGCAGGTATTTTCCTGACCCAATCTAAATGTTTGTTTCAATTTTGGGCCACAGCTTTGATTTACCCAATGACTTCCCTTTCCTGGTCTGTGACTCAGAACATTAAGAATGACTCAAGCCAAACTGATTAATTTAGCTCAAACTATTAGTAGTGTGAGTAATCCAAAATTAAATTTTGTGAAACTTCTTCTTTGTTTTCCTCATTGAGGGAAAGAACCCTTCCTCCTCATGCATAAGAGCTCATAGAATCTTACAGCTGCCTGGGTAGGTTGAACTTACGGTTGTTATGCTTGTGTTCACACAGAAAGAAGACTTGCCTGGTGTTCTGCTTACTGAACCCTTTGTATCTCATGTCCCATTTTTCTTCTTCCTTTCTCTTCTCTCTTTTATACCTAGTAGTGTTCTTAGGGTGTGGAGAATCATGATTCTGGGACTAAAGAGAATAAAAATTATTGCAAGAAAGACATTCATAGTTGTAATAAAAAAAGGAGCAATATAATGCATTGTTCAGAAATCCATAGGAATACAAGATTGATTTGTTCTAAAGCCCATGTAATAACTACCAAAGTTCTTCTGTGCAAAATGGAAACAAGTCTGATTGCTCTGAAGTGTTCCCCTCATGCTGTGGTGATTTGGTGCTTCCTGTGTTACATAATGTATCTACACACATTATAGTATGTAATAAAGACATTAATTGACTTTCAGTGGCATACTGTGTTGTCGCTGTATAGTGTTGCACTGTGGAAAAATACTGCTATCAGTCTAAGAAAGATTTTGTTCCTCTGCTTGAATTTTCTGTCTTTGTTTCAGTTCTCTCCAGTTCTCTGCTTTTCTTCAACACACAGATTGGCAAGATAGCATCTTTGCTGCCCTGTGAGCAGGGCTTCTCTGTAAAAGCGAAGCACTGACCACTGATTGGCCCCCTTCTGGGTAACTCCCCCAGTTTATATACTGAGCATGATGTTCTATGGTGTAGAATATCCTTTTGGTCAGTTCAGTCAGGCTGTCATGGCTGTGTTCCCTTCCAGCTTTTTGTGCAGCTCCTCCCTGGCAGAGCATGAGACACTGAAAAGTCCTTGAGGTATACATTTGAGGTACACATAACTTAGTAGCAGCCAGAACATCCATGGGTTGTCAGCATTATTCTGTCAGCATTGCTGAGACCAGGTTAGCTCAGCTGGTCAGAACATGCTGCTAATAATGCCAAGGTTGTGGGTTTAATCCCTGTATGGGCCATTCACTTAACAGCTGGACTTTGATGATCCTTATGGATCCTTTCTGGGGAATTCTCATGCTACATGGGAATTCTGGGATTCTCATGCTAAATCCAAACCCCAGAGCACTATACCAGCTACTAATAAGAAAACTGACTCTATCCCAGCCAAAACCAGACCATCTGGCCAGAGACCTGTGACAATTGGAGCACACACTAGTGTTCGCAGCTTCTTCATGACATTGAAGACTCAGTTTCCTTCTGTAATTTGGAAGTGTGAGAGGACTAAGACTGAAGCAGGTTATTCAGAGTCAGGACAGTGCTTCTCCCTTGTACACTTCTCTACATTGTGTGCCATGAGAGTATTTTGTATCCTAATGCTATATAAGCTTTTTAAAGAACCCTGTGAGTGCTCAATAGTATTTTTATCTCTTACCTTTCAAATATTTCACAGTATATTTATACAGAATCAGAGATTCACAGAATGTTCTGAGTTGGAAGGAGCTCATGAGGATCACTGAAGTCCAGCTCCTGGCCCTGCATTGGTTAGATCCAAGAACCATATCATGTGCCTGAGAGCGTTGTCCAAACACTTCCTGACCTCTGTCAGGCTTGCTGCTGTGACCACTTCCCTGGGGAGCCCTAGAGCCCAACCACCCTCTGGGTGAAAAAGCTTTTCCTAATATCCAACCTAAACTTCCCCTGACCCAGTTTTAGGCCATTCCCATGGATCTTGTCAATGGTCACCAGAGAGAAGAGATCACTGCCTGCTTCTCTTCCCCATGTGAGGAAGCTGGAGACTTCAATGAGGTCTCCCCTCAGTCTCCTCTTCTCCAGGCTGAATGTGCCACTCCTTGCATGCCTTCCCCTCTAGGCATTTTGCCATCTTTTAGTCCTCCTTTGAACTTTTTCTGATAGCTGTAATGGCTTTATTTTCTTTATATTACAGTGCCCGAAACTGACACAGCACTTGAGGTGTGGGCTGCCCCAGCGCAGAGCAGAGCAGGACAGTCCCTCCCTTGCCCAGCTGTCCATGCTGTGTCTGATGCCCCCAGGACACACTTGGCCCTCCTTGCTGCCAGGACACTGCTGAATCATGTTCAACTTGCCATTGATCAGGACCCCCAGGTCCTTTTCTGTGGCACTGCTCTCCAGCCTGTCATTCCCCAGTCTGTCTGTACATTGAGGGTTGCCTTGTCCCAGGTGCAGATTCTGGCCCTTGCCCTTGTTAAGCTCGATACAGTTGGCAATTGCCCAGATCTGTCATTTAGGACCTTCTGCAGGGTCTCTGCTTTTCAGGGAATCAGCAGCTCCTCCCAATTTAGTATAATTGGCAAGCGTACTTAGTATATCTTCAAGTCCTGTGTCCAAGTGGTTTATGAAGATGCAGAGAAGAATTGGGCCTAACATGGAGTGGGCTACAGAATCTCACTAGTGACAGGTCACTAGTCTGATGTCACTCCATTCACTATAACCTAAGGAAATCAGGTTTGACAAGATGAACTTTCCCCTCATGAAGCTTTGATGGTTCTGACTGATGACTTTGTTGTCCTTTGAGAGTTTTTCAGTATCTCCCAGAAGAATCTTCTCCATAGTTTTAGCAGTCATTGAAGTGAGACTGACAGGCCTATAGTTTCCAGGGTCCTCCTTGCCCTTGAAGACTGGGATATATGCCAGCTTCCAGTCAACTGGGACCCCTTGGATTCCCAGGACCACTCAAAAATCATCAAAAGAAGTTTTGTAATGACATCAGACAGTTAAGTATTCTCTAATAAGGCCCCATCAAGCCCCATAGACTTACAGAGATCCAGCTGGAGCAGTGAATCCCACACAAATTCTGGATTGACTAGGAATTTAGCATTCTCACAACCATGGTCTTCAGCTGAGGGTGCTGGGACCCCCTTAGCCTGTTGTTGCTGTTGAAGACAGAGGCAAAGAAAGCATTAAACATCTCTGCCTTGTCTGTGTTTCTGTTTGTGGGAAGACAGAGAGAAAGCCCAGCCATTTGCACTCCATTGTTTTGGAGACAGCAGCTATCATATTGTGCATTAAAATGTAACTTAAGTTTACAAGACCTTTCTGATTTTGAACTTCCCTAGACTGTGTAAGTGAATATACAAGGGTAAGTTTAAACATACCATACTTTTACTCTGTACAAATGACAAATGAATGTAAATAAACAAGACATTAGGCTTTACACTTAATTCTTTTGTATAACGGGTGCATTTGCAGGCAGAATTTAATGAATTGTTTATGCTTTATACATTTCAAGCCATATGTAGAGACCTTTTAAAGATTTTTTTGCATTTCAGTGCATAGCTTTTTAAACTAGGTTTATTTAAAATCTTTATAATTTTATCTTTATAATTCCAATTTCACACTTTTATAAGCATCACAAATCATTATTTCTGCTGCTAAATAATTTCACAGAAATGAATAGCTAATGATTAGCAAATAGCTAATAGAAATCAATAGCTAATTGCATAAATGAGATATCTGTTAACACCTTCCTTATATTTCTTATAAATCTGAATATATTTTTTAACATTTGCTTTTCTAAGCTGTATGATTTCTTTCACTTTTTTCCCCATAAAGATTATAGAATAGATTGTTACTTTGGGAAATACTTTAAAGAGATGCAAATAGCATTTCTCAGGAGTAAATTGAGAGATTAATGGTTTTACTCTACTCAGCTCTATATGTACAGATTTTCAGAGTCTATTTGAGGTGATCCATATTATGAAAACACAGCTTTTAAAAATCTCTCAACTTCATTTGCTATCCTAGAATAAAAAAGAAAACACAGATTATTTTTTTATCAAACATGTCATTGCTAAAATAGTTTTGTTAGTCTGGTGTCTTACTTTTGCAAAATAAGGTTTTTCCCTCTGTCCTTTTGAAAAAATGGACTTGGTTATATTTTTAAAGGTCTCATAACCTGTGCTTTCCCTACAATGTATGCTGTTGTCTGGAAGGATGATGCAGTTCCTGTATTTCACATACATACAACATCTTCTAAAGCAATCTTGTGCTGCTGGGGCTAGCTGTGTGCTCTAAGAGTGGAAGGGATGCTTGGTGTATCTTTTGAAGTTAAGTAGTGTTTGTGTTGTTGAATATTCTGTCTTCCAATAAATGCTGTCAGATCCTGGTACTCTTAATGAGCATATTAGAGGGGATTTTTTGTGTGACTTGTTTTTGTGGAAATTCCATTTTTTATTCCTTTTTATTGAGAAGCAGGTATCTACCCAGTGTTATAAAAGTGAAATAAAAGAATTTTGGGAACTTAATTGTTGAAGCCCGTAAATGAAGTATTCTGGTGCTCTGATACCAAACTTATTTTTGCTATTTGAAAACTGAAAATCGTTTTCCTGTAGTTTCATTGTATATAATCCATTGTATATAATCCATATGTCTATGACACCATAATGTCACAAATGTCACAAATGTATAAGCTAATTATTTCAGCTTACCAAATACATGGATACATGATAATATAGGACTCTCTTTCAGCTTCAGGTCAAATTCAGAACAGAGTGAAGTAAGATCTAGCTCTTCCACAGCGCTTGAAGCAAATGAAGTGTATCAGTTTTACATTTTCTCCCTTCTTTGTTTTGTTTTGTTTGGAGTTTGGGGATTGTTTTAGTTGGTTGGTTTGATTTTTAAGAAAGCAAGGAAAAAAAAAAAGACCTGCAGGTGAAAGATCACTTGTTTTTCATGCAGCAAAGGCATGGAGAAATGAACATATTCCAAATGGTATTCCAATGGTGTCGATACTGGTATCTCTGTAAGTGAAGGTAACCAGTGTATCTGTCACTTCTGCAAATAAGTACTTGTAAGTTGAGTCCAGGAAAGAATCACTTGTTTTAGCAACACCTGAAAACTGAGCCTTACAGCCTCCTTGTCTTTCTGCTTCTGTTTCAGTTCTCTAAACATGTGCTTTGGAGAAAATTAGTGTTAAAAAGGATCTTTCTCAAATTCGGTCAGTTGTTGAAGCCTGAGAAACAGTTGTTACAAATTAATTGATAGACTCAGTGATAGTTTTGCTTGACAGCAAGAATGTTGCAAAATTTTTGATTTTTCCAGGAAAAAAGGTCTCAAGACGATGGAAATTAAAAAAAATTGAGAAAAATTGTAATTCTATGTAATTAAGCTTCATGGTTGACTTGTTTCTTTTTATAATCATATTTTGATTAACTGCTGTTTCTTTTTGTCTGACAGTTCCCTTTTTATTACTGTCATTTTCCTGGAAAATTTAATAATTATTTCAGAGATATTTTTTGAATAGTAGCGATATATACTATCTAAGATAGTCACTTTGATCTGTACTGAACAAGTGTGCCATCTGGTGTCTACACAGCAGTTCTTACCTTTATTTGAAAGTATTTTATGTCTATGGGGCACCATCAATTGAACATTTCTTCTGCAAAGAGAGTCAAAAATAATTTTTTCTGCAACTGGATTCATCATAACCTTTTTATTGGCAAAGGAAGTTTGTAATTTCTAATTTTTCATAAGGAATGGGTGACGTCATGAATTAAAAATTGCTATCTTGGCAAAATGATCGTGGTTGATGTGTAAAAGGATAGAGAACATCTTGTCTGTGTAGTTTCTACCTGTGTGGCTTTTTTCACAGGCCTTTGTGGTTTGTTTTATGCATGCTATTGATAGTTAGTGCCCTGATTTTATTAAGTCACTTTTTTGGTATAGTGAAAGTTTCCCCACTTCTGTTTCCTGAGAGTGTTCTGTTTTGCTGGTGTTTCATATCAGAGTTATCCTCTGTTCTGTAGTAATGTAATTCCCCTGCATTGACCTCTTTGTTTGGAATGATTATATAGCATTTTAATGTTTACTGATTTTTTTTTTTGTCTTTGGATTATCCTTATCAGTATATGATAAAGGCTGCATAAGTGAGATAGTTGAGGTTTGGAGGTTTTTGATATGTGTGTTATCTATCTATGTTTGATAAAAGGTAAAAAAAATACCTGTGGAAGTATATCATTAATGTTAGTGTGTCAGCTACAACTCGACATAAGAAATAAAGAAATATAAGAAATAAAAATGTCTGAAGAATTTAGATAGGATCCAGAATTAAACCATGGGTGTACTGATCCTCTTTGCTGTGCATGTCAGCATGTGTAAAAGACAGCTGTGTGTCTTTTTCCAGTAGTCACTGTAGCCACAGGTCTGGCAGGGAAATATAAGTCAATATGTGGTGTTGTTTCTGACAAGAAATATGAAGTTTATAGAGCTGCAAAAATCAAAGCACCTAAAGCTCTTCACATTTTGCCCTCTTAAAATTATAACACACACAAAACAACTGCTGCAGACTTTCTGCAGGTGAAAGAAATTACTGTAGTACCAATAGTTTTGAAAGTCAGATGTATCTTAAATATCATTGTAGTCCAATGCCTGCTACATTTATATTTTCTTTCTCAAGGAATGTTTTGAAAAAACTCAGAAATCACCACTGATCTTCTGAAAAACTGTGACACAGGAGATCAAATCCAGAACCATGCTAGTTCAATTTATGTGGAGTGGATTTGAACCCTTGCCACTGACCACAGTTGCTTTCAGTATTTCATATTCTTTTCCATGTATTGTTAACTCCTCTATTTCTTCTTGTGAAAAAGAAGAAATTAAATAGGTTACAGTATGCACTTTTATCCTATAGGATCACTTCAGAAAAAACCTCATGAGGAGCATATTCTTCTGACTTTTGGGAATCACTTCTCCTGTTTGGTTGGTTTACAAGTTCTGGATCAATCATCTTGGGCTTTTTCTTCCAGCTGGCAAAGCAAAAGTGCTCCAAGGGAACACTGCCTTCTATTGCTGTCTTTGGATTAACTGGTTTCAAGCATAAACAGTGAAACTTAACTATGAGGTTTAGTGACAGCCGTAGTGGTTTTGGGTCATGTGGGCACCTGTTCTGTCCTGTTCACCATTGTGCTTTCCCACCTGGAAGCTAACCTGTCAGCTTGTGGCATCTGTTAGTGATGCCAAACAGACTGTTTCCTTTGCAGCTTTGCTTTGCTGCTTTGTTTCCTTTTGCAAACATTCTGTTTCCTTTCAAAGACTATAGAGTTCATCCTAGGCTTTATTTGTTCTTAAACAGATGTTTTTCATTTGTCTCATCTATAGAATTTATTTTTCTGAGAATATTCAAAATCTTTTAGTCAGTGCATTATCTAATCTTCTTCATTTTATGTGTTTCATATTGTTGTCCAGTTGCTTCTTAACAAAAATACAAAATGTAAGCATTCACTTCCAGCTTTTCCAAGTTCAAAATGGAGACTGCCACTACAGTCTTTCTTCTTCTCCTACTTTTAGGTTTGAACCCATTGTTGATCACATTTTCCTTCAGCATATTTTCATTCCATTTTGGATAGTGTTCTTTAGTGCTGCTTTTTTTAAAGTGTCTTGAGTTCACCATTTCCTCTCATGCATTACCCTGTATCCATCATTCATTTGATCTATGTCACATTGTATCATTTATGACTTCATCATTCATTATTAATTTATTGTGTTGGTATTCTGCTTTTTAGCCATTTAAGTCATGATTCTTTTAATTCTCTATGCCAACATGCAAGTTTCTGCTCTGTAACAGCAGAATGCTGCACAGCATATATGGATACTTTTGTGACACTAAACACGATGGGTGTAGTAAATCAGTTTTTTATTTAGCTTTCCCTTGTCTATGGAAGTGTAAGCTCTAGTCCTCCTGTTTTTTCTTTTTTATTTCCAAGGCTTTCTCTAACCTTCTTTCTTAATTGTGTTTTATTTATTGCATTCTATATTATAAAATGACACGTATTTTATGGGGAATCGTAGAAACTGTCAACTTAGATCATTGCAAATTAGATTAGACAGAATGATCCAATGTTGGGTGTTTTCCTACTGCTCTTTCTTTCCAGATTTGATAGCTGTTTGCATGTGATGCCCACCACTGCTTCTCTCTAGGGACTCTTGTAATGTTTTGTGTGAATTTTTAAAGCAATAAGCAAGACAGGTAGGATTTTATCTTTTCCAACTATTAAATGAAAAATCAGAAGTTAATGAAACAACTGAAATAAGTGAAATGGGGTATGCCTTAATACTGTGGGATTGTTCTCTAACCTCCACAGATAGTAAGCCTTGAAGTAAAAGACAAAAAAAGGACATTGCCAATCTTTAGGTTTCATTTATTCAGAGCATTGCTCTTTTAAGAGGAGCATTAAAATTGCTATGAAGGGCAAACCTTTAAGATAATCTTGGAAAACATGGCTTGCTTTCATCTTGATGATTTCATTGAATCAAACAGCTCAGTTTCTTTACCCAAGGAAAATAATCTTACAGGATTTTAAAGAGTTCAATTAGCAGTTTATTTGATCAGGTGTGACTTTCCCCTCAAAATGTTATGCTAAAAAAGACTAATAAGAAGAATTTAATCTATTTTATCTTTCGCAATTTTTAACTTTTTTATCAAAGTCTTTCTTTTGTTCTTGTTTTAAAATAATTCTGCTTTATGCTGACATCTTAGTTTTAATTCCTTGACCTTTCTTGGTCTGCTCAGATTACTTTGGGTTGTATTGCTAATGAAATAAGGTTCTATTTTTCAGTTCACTGTTAGGTATGTTCTTTGTGATGCAGCAGCTAAATCTGTTTATTTCAAATAATTACAGGTTTTAACTTGATTTCCTAATGAAAATAAGTTACTTGCCTACTACTATAGTAAGCATTGCCTTTAGCAATTGGTACACCCATTATTGCAATATTTGATCGAGAATTATGTGTGCCTAAGGTAATTAAGTGTTGGAGTGTCTTTTAGAGCAGCTGAATGGGAAGGATGAGGTCTGAGTATGGAAAAGGTTCTCACTTTAGCTGGGAACACGTGGAGAGCTTTGGGATACATTGAGAGGTACGGTTTGGATGCACTAGAGAAGAAGTTGTCACTAGAGACGGGGAGGAACAGAAATGTTTGGTACTGTGGTACTGTTTGTTTCCTAGTGATTATTGAAGAAACTCAAGTATGTTTGAAGGTTTAGAAAGCTAATGAAAGCATTATAATAGTATAATTTAGTGTGATGTTCCTTGTCATATGCATCATGCATTTTATAGCAGACAGGTGAAAACCAACGTTTTCTTGGCAAAAGTGACTAAATTAATTATAAACCTTATGTCTCCATTTTACTGAAGTTTAACTACATTTCATTATTCCTTAAAATTGAGTTATTAACTTGTAATACTTTCTATTTAGAGTCAGAAATAGTGTGATTATTACCTAGATTTCCAGATTACATATAAGTTTTCAAGATAGCATTACTCTGATGGTGCAAGGCATGCACTCTGTCTCGTTCTGATTAAACATGAACAGTGAGGACCCTAATAATGCCTTCATTGGCATGCACCATTATACCCACTTCTTTATTATCTTTACACAGCTGCATTCAGGAGGGCCTTCATAGCTTAAAATTGTCCAAGTTTGTAAATGTTCTTAGGACTAATTCCAGAGGCTGAAAGTAGTAAAATTGGCAGTTAGTGTGCTGGTGTCTGATCAAACTCCTTTTTTATCTAGTTTTAACTTGCAGTGACCTTGAATCGGGTAACATGTAGCTGACACGTAGCCCATGTTACATTAATGCCTCTAATATTACACTGATAAATTCAGTTATCTGTAGTAAATAATTTTTTCCAAATTTTGGCACTGCTGTGTGGCTTGTGGAATGTAGAACACCTCAATAACTAAATATATGGTAAATATTGTTACGTATTAAATAGATAAGGTTTTACATTTTTTATAGATCACCCTTAGGGAAATATGAAAGAGAATCCTAATGGCACTTAAAGTATTCTGAAGAGCCATGAAATAGGCTAGCATTTTCCATTCCACTACATTCATTGCTACTACAGTGTTAAATCTTGTCTAAAAATTTTCCCAAATAGGATGTTATTAACATACACAGATCAAAGTCTGCAGAAGTATAAAGGTATAGATGTGTTGAAGTGGCAGGTTTATTTGCAGTGTAGCAGTATTTAAATCTGTAAAACAGTTTGAAATAGAGAACTGTCTTTAATTTGAAGCTAGTATAAATCACCTTCAAAGAGGACCCAAACAGGAGAAGCATTATACTGTTAGCTTCTTTGGAATTGAATTTATGATTGCTTGTGTTTCTAAACTGGTCTAAGATTTTTTCGATGAGCTGTTTCTTACTTTTTCTGAAGTGAACCCCAGCTGCTTCAGAAAAAGTTTTAAGAAACCATAAATTAGGCAGTGCTTTTCTTTATCATATGATAAATTACTTCCTAATGTGGTGATTTTTTCCCATAAAAACAAGTATTTTCATGGATTTTTTTATGTATTTATGTTATTTCTGTCCATGTGTCAGACATTTTGGGTTACTGGAATAGTCTCTGATGTTTCTTATTTCCTTCCACATCTCTTCTAATATACTTTCCTTTTTATACAAGAAGGGAAGAGCTATATTGTCAGCTTGTGGCAGTTATGTAACAGGGGCAGGTTAATCATGCTGTTGTTTCAAAGAAAAAATGTAGTGACTGAACCTGGACTCATGCAAGTTGTATGTAATAACTTAAAAGGTGCTTGTAAACCTTTGGTGCTCGCTGGTACAGTCCATGGATACCCCTTGTCCTCCACACTGTTGGTATTTATACTTTTTTGGCCAACTGCAATACTGAAAAAATTTCTAGTTCTTGTGTAGAATCATCAGAAACATCTGTTGTGTATCAGTCATATATTGGTATATGCTACAGCTTTATGAGCTTTTGCCATATACCATTATACCAAGCTTCAGTTTGAAAGTTTTAATTCTTGTTACTCCTCAAAATCTGTAAGTTATTTTGCATTCCTGTTTTGGTAAAATTCTTTATTTTTTTTAATCTTATCATTTGGCTTATAAATAGAGCACATTTTAGTGCTCAGTGAGTGATTTTAATACACTCTTCATATCAATTTTCAAATTGCTAGTTTTGGGAAGTTTGTGCAAAGTCTGTAAGAGATTTGTAATTCTAGTGGCAGTCTTCTTAAAAATAAGACTTAACATACTCAAGTGTTTATATTTACTTTTTGGCTAGATCTATAGATTTATATTCAAAATGTGAAGCTATTGTCCTAAAACTGATCAGTGTAGTTGTCTGGCAGTGGTTCTGTAGGTAATGCTTTAAATTATTTCCTGTGGTATGTTTTTGTTGATAGGATTAAAAGATAAATGGCAAAAAGCATTCTGTTAGCTAACATTGAATTTTAAATATATTCTCTTCTAGAGAACTAGAGGACGAAAACGAAGCTTTGTGCCTGAAGAAGAAAAACCTGAGGTTGGAATATAGTGCTTTGTTTGTTTGTTTTTTTAACAGTTTCACAAAAAATTAAACTTTGGCCTGAAGTGTTACTTTCCATGCCATAATTGAAAATATTTGCTTTCCTTCCCTCCTTTCCCCCCCATTCCTTTCTTTTTGCCTTCTGCTGTGACAGGAGCGTATTCCCAGAGAAAGAAGGCAACGGCAGTCTGTGCTGCAAAAGAAGCCCAAGTCAGAGGATTTAAGGACTGAGTGTGCTACCTGCAAAGGCACTGGAGACAATGAAAATCTAGTCAGGTAGGTTTGATACTCTGACCTTATGAGGAGTTAAAGTCCCATCTTTATCACTTTGTCATGATTAAAATGAAGAAAATGTACTTTTTGAAAACACAATAAATTTCCTCCCCTTATTTAGGAGTAACATTACATCAGAAATACTGACTTGATTCACTTATTGATCTGCCAAAAACATTTATATTTTAAATAACTAAGGTAATCTGGTTTTCTAACACAGGAGAATTAATTTGCTCTCATCAAGGTCAGTCAATGTTTTAGAGCAGGTCAGAAAGATAAACCAACATTTTAATGATATTAAAGCTACATGAGCATCCTAAAAGTAATTAAATTAAAATAATCAACAATTTTATGAGCTGAAATGTGGATTGTGAAGAATTTATATTTTTAAAAAGGTATTAATGCTACCTCCATTAGTGCAGATCATGAAAGTGTTTGATAATCATGTTTCTTATCTGAAACAGAAATGAAAAAAAGACCATTGAATGATGTTTTAGTAGGTGCAGAAATCTAATTAAAATATAGAATAGCTGCTATTAAATAGCTACCATTGACCACAACTTCTGCAGATTTTTTATAGCTTGCATTGTAGTATCTTTGCAAAGCTGTGAAAACTGTTCACAATTCTTGAAGGAAGAATCATAGACCTTATCAATCAGAAAGTGGGTTTTAAATGCATCTACAGAGATTTCATTAAGATGATCTTATAAGTTCAGATTTTAAAAAGTTGTACTTAGGTACTGTATGCTTCAATGAGATTTATCTAGACAAGTTCTTCTCTTTAGGTCAGATATAACTGTTGCTTTTAACTGGAAGGAGTGCTCTAAAATAAGTATTTTAGTTTATTTCTGGGAGTCAGAGTTATGAGAAAGGTCAGAGTCACTGATGACATAGGCAAGCAACACATAACTGTGTAATCAGGATGTGTCACAGGTACAGATGCCTTGTACATACTCAGAATAGCTGGTTTTAGTATCAACCACAGCATATGATTTACCCCAGAAGTTGATAAAATTCCAAGGTTGTGTGCCAGAGTGTATTTGTATTTCCAAATTGGAGGCAGAGTGCCTGTGTACGAGCTCATCAGTAACTGTGCCTCTCATATATAGACAAGCCACTACTGCTGGGTTGTCTTAGATCCTGCTCAGAACCAGACTGTGAAACAGAGGGAGGTGTTGCAGGGATTGCTCATGCAGTTACACTGATGAGGACTGGTGGCAGCAGGTTTTTATCTGCCCAGGACAAGATAAAGGGCTTTCTTAAGCCCTATAGTTTACAAGAAATAAAAGATACAGGAAGATAATTTTTTTTTTGTGGGAAGGAATCTTGGTAAAACACATACTGTGTTTTACTGTGAAAAAGGAAGTGAATTGTTTTTTTTATTAAGGCTATTTTTTGGAAATGTTACAAATACCACATTGGAGGACATAAAGGATAAGATGAGAAAATGCCATGAGGAGCTATATATTTAAGTTGTGATTAAAAAATAATGGTAGAAAATTACTGTTATGTCTTCTTTACTTTAGGAAAAGATTTTAGGAGTAATTTAGATGGGCCAGAAACAAACATTACATACCAAAATCCAACAGGTTCTTTTAAAAATCACCCTCATAATTAGGCCAAGAAATGGCCTAATTACTGAGTACTGACCAGTACTCCTGCTTAGGAGAAGGAATTTGTTACATTCTAATCCTTTGTTCATAATTCTCTAAAAGCATTTGCTTAAATCTTCCTATTTTCTATATTAATTTTTAAAAAATACTTAAATTTAAAACTTGCTTTTCTTCAGATAATTCCAATAAATAGCTTCAACTTTATCCAGTTTAGTCTCCCACTGCTTCTAGAGAGCTGCGGAGGTTTATTTTTGATAATTTCTAAAATATGTTAACTCTGCAGTCTAAGTATGTAGGGGAGTGATCCACAGAGAGTTGCTATGTCAAAGAAAGTTTTCAGGAGCTTCTTTTCTAATGCATTGTCACAAAGTGATACAAGTGACACTGTGCCTGCCCTGGTGCTTTTTTTTCCCTGTACCATCATGCAGGACTCCTTTGTGGTGGTAGAAATAGTGTTTTAAATGCAAGGTTATAGGACTCCTTGCAAGTAAGAAATGTTAAGGAGGGAAAACAAAGTATTTTTTCAATATCTGTGTGTTTGACACTATCTGTTAGTAAAGCCCAAAATTTCTCAAATCTTTATTATTGTCTTTGATCTTCCCTAAAATTACTGGATTTAATTTTCCCTCTTTCTACCCCATCTGTAACTAAGAAAAGGGGGGGGGTGTGACTATGTTATACAAGAGATTTTTTTGAATATAAAAGTTCATCACTAAGTTAAGCAGAAGTATACAACTGGTAAAACTGCAGATTTAGGGAATAGTCTTGAAGAGCCTTCTGTCTTTTTCTGCTGTCTGTTACCACAAACAGAGCTGGTTACTTGAGAGTTGGACAATCTGCTTTAAAAAATTGTAGGTTCTTCTAAAGTTTATTTGGCCCTCACTCCAGAGTTGCTATCTGAGTAAGGATTAGAGGAAGATAAGGGATTTTTTTCATATTTAAAATAATGCAGCAGAAATTTATAATTTATAATAATAATTTATTTAGCAATGAATCTGGGGCAAAAATATAATCTTAACTAGTTCTTACTGTATGACTGTTGAAATTTTTTTTTTTAGTCGCAATTTCAGGTGCTTCTGGGTAGCATTGGGGGGTTAAGGGATTATTTGCCATATGTTCAGTGGCTTTACTTAACCTGTTGTTCATATGGTTTAAAACCAATGAATAACTATGGAAGGATTTATCCTTAAAAAGTGCATTTCATTCTGATGAATCATAATGCTTCACTTACTGACTGAATTATGCCTTTGAGTATAGTGATAAAAATTAGGGTATCTTTAATTATAAGCTTTTGTCTAAAACTTATTGACATGTTGCTTTTATTTATGCTAATAGTTTAGCATATATATGTATTACAGACATGTCAAGATAGTGCTTATTTAATCAGGGATGTCAGATAATGCAGATAGGCTCTTTCAGTATAGTAGCATGCATTAGAACTGAAAGTTTAGATTTTGTGGTTTTGTCCTCTAGAAAGGATCAGTTTTGTGATCCTTATATGATGGCTTTTTTTTTTTTTTAAGAAATTACAATGAATTTATTTTATAAATGATTCTATACATGTCTGTGTAAATTCTGTTGAACTAAGTAAACCTGCTGTTTTTATCTTTTGCAAGAATAATTAGTGGTGCAGTCAAGATTTACAGATCTAACAGTGAAAAGTTAATTGAAACCACATACTCAAATGAGGCAAAGTTGAATTTGTAACAGTCATTATAAATAGGTGAGAAAGCTATAGCTGTAATTAGAGGAAAGCGTGGATTTTCAGTATCTTTTTACTCAAATGACTTGTCATTGAGTTTTGAGAGAAAGAATAGTAAAGATGGAGGTTTTAAGATACTTTCTATTTGACACAGATAGGTTTGATATGGGGCCGGCATGAAGACAGCACTTTTTAAAAAGAGTGAAGAGGTAAATTTTCTGAGAAACTCAGAAAGTAATTTTAAAGGTTCTGTTTGTTTTGAGAGCTGACCTCTGCTGTTTGTTTCAGAAAGCATTTAGATATGTTGCCTCTATTTTCATTTTGCGACTCTTTTGAAGTCATATGTAGTTTAGACGTTTAAAAGGTTTCCTGAGTGCTTAATTATAGTCTTGCATGAATTGCTTAGAATGATAGATCTTGCAGAGGAATTGCTTTATTTGTGAGTACCTCCTGTTTTGGTTTTTTTGTTTTTGTGGGTTTTTTTCAAATGAGGCTGTAATTCACTGATGCAAATCTTTAAAAATAGCTCCTCAATAGTTTTCTTTAGAATGTCACCATATTTAGTAGAAACATGGAAAAAGAAGTGTCTTTCAGGTGGCTCAGTATGTGATAGGGAAAACCTGCCCTCCATATTGTAGCATTGTACAGACAAATGAGCTGTGCTTCTAGCACAGTATTACTGTATAATCTACTTTGGTAAAGTGAAGAATTAAGATAAACTTCAGTAATTTTAATGTGCAGAACAGTTTTTTAAAGAAGAATCCACAAGCTAATCTAGTTTAAAAATTTTCAAGTGAGGACTTCTAAGTGACTTCACTTCTAAAGAAGTGGCCTCTTCTCAAAAAATAATCCAGTTTTCAACTTCTCCTATTGAAAAAGAAATTAAATACAGTGTCTGTTGTTTGCTTTAAGGTATGCTTGAGTGATATTTTGGAATGTAGTGCATTAGATAAAATTGACATCTCAATAGTAGATTTGAGAAAAGTAGAATAGAATTAAGAGTGTCGTTCTTGTATGGGCCAAAATCAGGTTAAAGAAATCTCTGAAAAACATTTGATTTCTTCTTCCAACAATTTAGAGCAAGCATATTGTAGTTCATTCTTTTGTGGTTTTGTGTATTGAGTTTTTCTGCTGTATTGTCAGTTAAGTTAGAATTTTCTATTTCATTTGATTTGCAGTAACTGAGGCAAAATTATTACTTTAGCATTACAGAGAGTGTATAAAAGATGAAGGTCATGTATTTGAAAGAATAGAAAATAGAATTTGTTGAAAACATAGATTTGAATGCTGGTTATAAAGTATTCAAAAAACATAAATCTGCAAAGCAAATTATCAAAAAATGTATGTAGTATTTATTTTTAATGCATATATTTACTAGGAAATAAGCTAAATGTAAAAGTACTTATTTTTTCCAGTATGCTCTCACTTTTCAAGCAGTCTAATGTGTTGCACATACAGTCACTGTATCAAGGCAGACAGGGAAGGTGGGAGAAGGAAAGGAAGAAAAAGAAAATGTATGCAGTGTCATATTTACTAAATAAACTATGGAGGAAAATTAACTATAAGGTTGACTACAGTATGAGTTATCCAATCATACTGTAACTGAAAAATCTTTTGAAGGTGTGTGACATCTGTAATTCTGGTTCTACAAATGTATGAATCAAGTTGAGGATGATAATTTATACTGTATAAAGGATTGCATGCTTAGGTGCACACAGTGGTCAGCTTTAAGTCTGCTTTCGACAGAAAGTGTGTTCTAGACAGACTGTTTTGAATCCTCTGGAGATCTTCTGTCCAAAAATGTCTCTCACCAGATTTCCTTAATTGTATTTGTCTTGTATAGGTTTATCTTCACATTTTTATTTCTTACATTTCCATGTAAAGGGGCTTGCCAAACTTCAAGTTACGAATTTCTTCCTTATTTGTTCAGCTGTTAGTTTTGAATCTCTTCATGAGCCAAAGTTTATTCCAGAACAAGTACATTAATTATTCATTACTTTAAATGCGCTGTAACAAAATTCACAGTCCATCATAGTGATTGAAAGCCTATTATTTACAGTAGAACTTCAAGACCACTAATGTAGGGACTAATCACAAGGAAAAGGTTAGTTAAGCCACAATTTGCAGCAATCTTATGTGTTACAGAGGATTGCAAATGCATTATCTTATTGGAATGAACTAAAGGAATGAAAGAAAATGCTGCAACAACAGCATTCAGTTGTATAGTTTATTTCTGCTATATAATTTACTGGGATTAATTCTGTGAGTTAACTTTTCTAATCGCTTGAGTTACCCGTTAGATCTTTTTTTGCGTAATTTGTCATTGTATTGCCTTCTGAAAAGTGTTTCTTTTTTAATCTAGATGGCAGGATGGTACATACAATGACAAAAGTGCATTTGCTTCACAGAGGACTTTGTTCAAACTGAATTTGAATTGCATTGTACTTTCCATAAATTCATATACTAGGGCAGACATTAAAAAAAACCTGTAGGCATTGTGAAGCTCTCTTGCCAAGTGCATACAAGTCAGGCATAGGTCTGGTAATAAAACTTGTACTGCTGTCATTCAGGGCTTCTCTAGAAGCAGACTGCTGGGTGCATTTGGATTTGGGCTGTCCAGCTGCCTGAAGCTCCTCATGCCTGGAACACTTGCAAAAAGTGCGTGGCAGACCCTTGGGTTTTCTGTTGATCAGGCATCAGTCCATTTACTTGGTACCTGCTGGATTTCTTTAGTATGCTTGTCTGTTATTTTCCTGAAATGAGACAGCAAAATCTGAATTCAAGCCCAGGTTACTATTTTCCCTTGATTGTTTTGCTGCTTAACTCCTAGGGAAATTTAAACCATCTAAAGAATAGAAGATCACATCTTTGGTTATTGATTTTGTCTTCCATCTCTGGTTTGTTTCTTGATGCTGTGTAGTCTTGAAGGAGCAATCTTATAGGTAGTCTTTGTAGGAGCAGTGCAAAACTGAAATGTTGGAGGTATTGCCATGTGTAAAAGACCTGTTACCATTCAGTTCTCTTATCAGAATTAAGAAATTCGGGGTGGGAAATATGCACAGAACCATCCCATGTAATTTTTCTGTAAAGTTTAGCACTGAGCCTTCATTTTGCAAAAGACAGCAAAACTGTGTGAGAAGTTATCTGGCGTGCTATCCTTTCTGATCAAATGCAGGTACAGCAAAGGCTGCTGGAAAATCAGAAAGTGATTCCCCCTGCACACTCCACAAAAGGGTTTTTTTTATTTTTTGGGGGGCTATTTAATGACATAATACACTGGGAAGAATAGAGGAAAAATGGACATTTGTCTCTCTTCAGTGTTAGGAAAGTTCTAAAACCCTGTTGGAGCATTAATATGATATTTGATGAGGTTTGTTGGTGTTCCTTTTAGAAGTGAATAGGAGAGAGCAGTGCGAGCATTCCCCAGTGGTTTTTCTTCCCATTTTTTTCTGGGCTGTTTACTGATCTGTCAGTCAGGCCTTCTTGCAGTTCATAACTGGGCTTTAGTCTGTAGAAACTTAGTGAACAATAGAAATTTATATTCTTCAGGTAGAAGTGTAATTGTCCAAAGTTCTTAGTATTGATATTGGAAGTATGTTGATCCAGAAAGCTTCTTTACCAGTGTCATGAGCTTCAGAAATATGCAAAAAGATAACCACGTGTAAATAAGAGACTCTTTCTACTGGTTTACTTTGTTTTCCACTAACAAAGAGTATTTTACAATTTTTTTCGTTATTGAACTTTTAATATATGGTTATCCTTTTTTTCCCCTTCAGTTACCGCTGCTTGATCAAGTCTTTACTGCAATCATGGGTTTATAAATTACAGCTTGAAACTATATTTCGCAGTTGTAATCTGTTCCCCAGACACCCATATATCTCAAGATTAAATTTATTATTTTTCTGCTTGCCCTAGGAAATATATGTATCAGAGACCTTTACTCCTTTTTTTTTTGTATTCTATAGGATTCTAGGATTTATAATAATTTATAAAATTAAAAAATACAATATAGAGGTTCTTGGCTATAAGTAATGAGTGACCTCTTTAGATGAAGCAGTCACTGAATGAGGTGTTTTTTCAGAAGATTAAAATTATTTTATTAAACAAGATGCAGATTTTGAAATTGCAGTTTGTGATGGAAGAGGGGAGACTCATGATGTATCAAATGATTTCCCAGTCTGGTTACCAATAATAGGTTATGAATGCAAAAATATCTACCTGGATCAGGTCAGCAGCTTCTTATTTTTGTGGGCATTCTTATGATTACATCATTGCATCAAATTGCATCAAACAATTAATTTCAGTTGGCATTTGAATGTGTCGCTTACTCTTTCATTCTGGCCAACTTGCTTCAGTTACTTTCAGTGCAGCAAGCTTATCACATCAGAATATTTCATAGTACAGCATACTCAGGAAGCAAATGTCAAATTCATTACCAATTCAGTTGTTTTGCGTTGTTAAACTGAGCCATTGCTACAGAAGCCACAAGACTGAAATTTATAGTTAGGAAATTTATGACATGAGAATTTTCATGTCCAGGTAATAAAGTGATGTGGTAGAAGACCATGGCAGTAGACAATAACCATTAATATGCTGTGTTTCAGCATCAGTTTTGACTTGTCACAGGTAGTATCAAGTGAGCATCTGTGCAGTCAGTTTTCTGAATTAAATATCTCTTCACAGAATTTTAGTGTAAATTGTGGGCTATTGGAGAAGGAAATCTTAATATACAAAAGAGAATATTTACTGTTCCACATGCATTTTTTTACCATTTTTGTTACTGCTGCCCAATACTTCTACAAGTCTTTGATCTGTAGATAGTTAATCTGTGCGGGGTTTTGATAGTAAGTGACCTGCAGTTTGGGGCAAAACTTCATCTACACTATTCAAAATTAATTTCATCTTGGAACAGTGTGAGAGTAGGGGGTTTGTGTGTTTTGGGGTTTTTTGCTCTACCAAAGAAGCCCTTATGTGAAAAGCAGCTGGAGGTAAAGTGAGCTTAAGTGTATTGAGTCACTTTTGTCAGCATACACAAGAGCTATTCTTCACATTATTAATATAGCATATAATACCATTATGTGGTATTAATTGCATTAATGGCAATAATTTCATTAATAAATCAATGCAACACAGTTGCATAAAATGTTTTACTAATTTGGGTGTAAATCAAGAATTTTACATATGGTAGTATTCCCTGAGAGGCTGTAGATAATGTACATGTATTTGCGATATTATTGTTGTTTTTAGCTTAATTGTGCTATAGGCTGAGGTATTGCGAAGCTTCTTACTGGAGAACATACATTTAAACTGTTAAAAAAACTAAAAAGAACAATAAAAAAACCCATTTAGTCATGAAGGTTCTTCAGTGTTAGAATATATTTGGTAAACATTGTTTTTTTGGCAGTGTAAATAACAAGAGAAATCTGGTTTTAATACTGAATTTTATTTTGAAATAGCTGAAATAATTTTCATGTAATAGCATCTAAATAGGTAATTTGAGAAATGTGACACTAATAACAATCTTCTTGTAAAATGTCTGTTTTTTTGGGGAAAGGAATAAAATTGTAGGGTTTATTTCCTGTACTTTAGCATGATTTTGATGTCCACTAGATTTAGTCTTCTTGTCTTACCATAGTTCCCTGCTAGTGTGGTCATTGAAATTACAGACAGAATAATCTAGACTAACATCTATTACTAAAGTAATATCTTTTCTGTATGCAAAATTTAGGATTTGGTAAAATAGAGTTATATATATTTAATTTCTTTTTCTGCCATGTTATTAGTTTTGTTCCTTTCTTTTGCTTAAATTTTAATTTTTGGTGGGTTTTTTTAAAATTAATTTTCATTTCTTTCATCTGTGCCATATACAAGGTTAAATTCTGATTTTGCTTTGCTTTCAATTATAAAACTGAATGTCCTTTACAACAGCTGAGACTATTACTATTACTATACTTTGTGTCATTCCTTAACATTCTCATCTCAATGAAATTAAATTTTTGCATCTGATTTGCTTCAAGCCATTCAAAATGCCAAAACCAGGTTATGTATTAAGACAGGAATTCAGAATCACTGAATATTTCAGGTAGTACTTCATTATCTTGTAACAATCTCATTCTTCTTGAGATTTTTTTTCCTAAACATTTACCCTTGAATAGATTTTTTTTAATTCTCATCATTGGAATAAATGGCTTTTGAATATTGTCTTGTGGAAATGAGAAACAAGCAGTTTAAGAATTTTGCCATGCTGTCTTAACTACAGTTATAAAGTTACAGATAAATATTTAAACCTATCACAGATTTCATCTTGAAAAAGGCCTAAAATTCACTTAGTTCTGAGAAGAAAGGATGTGGAAAGGATATGCAAGAAAAAAAAAAGTAAAGCTTATGTTTTCTTCAAGAATATGAAAAAGTGCTTAGCAAAGACTAATATGTTTCTCTTTTTCATATCGCTGGTTGTAACAATGCAAAGGTCAAGCGTAAATTAATGTGCAGTGCTTTGATTAACTAGCTGAGTTCATCCCATTCCCTCCTGCTTCTTTCCTTACGCAATTGTCAGTTAAAGTACATCAGTGTTATTGTACTGCACGTGCACTTACTGCTGAGGAACAGGAACACTAAATCCCTCTAATTCTGACAGATCCCTTGGACATCTGATGTGATGTTGTATTAGGGAAATAGTAAAGTGTAAGCTGACATTGGAATATGGTGTAGTAACTGACTTTTACCATTGCACATAAACAGAGTAATTATTCTAAATCATAGCGTCACTTTCAGATGGATAACCACTAAAATCACTGCACTGTGGTTTCCTGAAAATGCCACAATCCTTCAACTGCCAAATTAAGCCCAGGGAGAATAACCATTGGTAGTGCCTGCACAGTTATGTAGAAGGATGAGCCCTGAACCAAGTGAAAAGATGTTCTGGAAGAACAGTAACCTTTCCCATGATGTGCACATTTTCCATTACATTTCTGACACAAAATGCTGTGAAATGATTTAATGTTGACATTTTGTTTTGCTGACTTTTTCCTTTCTTATTAAAAAGAAACAAAAGTTAGGTTAGGAAAGTAGTGGGAGGGTGGACAAGCATTTGAATTCTAATACAGAAATCTCTGCTTTAAAGTCAAAACCAAAAGCCCTCTAAATATACATTGTTTCTGATATTCAGTTGTGCAGATTTTGGAGGAAAAGAAATACACTTATCTCCTGCATCAATATTGAATGCCTTGATCTGTAAGGTTAATTTATGTTGCTGCTTTGCAGTAATTACATACCAACTATGCTAATTCAGTAAAGTATCCTTTTTAATTAACAGTCACAGAAATCTTACACATCAGCTATATAACACAGCACATGCAGTACACTTATTTCTGCTTGTCATTTTTGATGTATATTGCTAGAAGTGATTGTAGAAGGGAGCAAACCATGAGCAGACATGATACAATGAAGGGTCAACACTTGTCACTTGGAAAAGGATAAAATTTTATTGAGTGAGGAAACAAAGCTGCTCTCCATTCATGCTGTACAGAAGCTTGTCTACATCTAAAGTAATACATGTAAGAATACTTGGACAGAAGAATTACTTGTCTAAAGTGTGGTTCATGCATCCCTTGGCAGCTTTCTACTTCATGTTTCAGAGCTGATGAAAAGCCTTGCTTGTTTCTAGCACAGTATACAATTTTATCTTTGAAAAACACAGCTTTTGCTTTTGTTTTCTTAAGGATGTGTGAAGTCTTCTTGGCACCTCATTTATTTTATCCTTCTCCCATCCAATTTCAATGTGTTGCGTGATGGTTCTTGTCATTGAAAGTTATTCTGTTTCCATGAGGGGGCATCTGTGTTTATTTTCAGTGACTTTGTAGTCTCTGAAAATAAACATAGAATTTTGTATGTGCAGTAACTTACTTGAAAGAAAATGTATATGTTGGAATATATTTCCTGTCACATTATTTAATTGTTGACCAAAAAGGCATGCTGGCTTTGACAAATTCAAAATAATCTTAACTTCTGGGAAGAGAACGTCAGTTTATTGTAATTTAAATATTTGTAACTAAAAGTGAAACACTAGCAACTAGCTCTCTCCTTTTCCTGAAAACTAATGTGTACGTTTGGATTTTTAAAGTAGGGTGTGTCTCAGAAAAACTGTGTGGCATCTGGTAGCACTTCAGGATTTTATAAAAGCTTCAGCAGCCTACATATACTAAACCAATTTTGAGGAGTTTGTTTTTGTTTTTGAGAGGAAGCTGAAATGGTAATGATAGCCAAAGGTGAAAATGGTACCAATACTTAAAAGTTGAAGAATCACTCAGTTTTAGCGTGAGAAGTAAAAACAAATATAATTCAGTGATAGCAGTGGACTGATAGTTAAATTATTAAATTCTAAAAAATATTGTTGTAATTAAGACTAAAATAATTGCAAAAATCCTAATGGCAGTAAGCTAAACAATAGAATTTGTTGGCGTTTATTTGACCATAATATGTGAACAATAATTTCAGAGCTGTTTCGTGCGAAGGACTATTAAAAATGAAATAGATGTTATGAAATTGTTCTGGCAGCCTCTAGCTGTTTGCTAACAATTTAATACAGCAATAAAAGCCAGCAATAGCAGCACCAAAATTGCATAGCAGAAACTTGATTATAATTTGGTAAGAAAATATTGTGTGGATTAAAGTGCTCACTTCAGTGTAAACTGTGGCCAGAGTTTATCCTTGGGTTTAAAAATCTCATAAATTTGAATAGCTTTTTAAAGTGTTCTTGTTAGTAAAAGTCAGAGACAAATTATGCCTTGTGCTGATGTTGCTGCCTAGGGAAATAGAGGAGAGGAGTTGAATCTTTTATTCTATAAGTATGCCTGTATTAAGCCTTCCCAGGACACAAAATGGAAGTCTCTCTGGACCTTGTGATGTGGACTTCTTAGTTAGGTATTCCCACCTTTGTTCAATGTTCCACGTGAATAAAACAGAACAGCTGATGGGTGGGACTCATGCCTGCATTTTTGCATCTAACTGAAAGCATGCTCATTAGCACAACCAAGTGTGAGACTTATCTCAAACTTGATTCAGACTTGTGGTTTATGCCTGGAGAAAGGCAAATTAAAGAAACCAAAAATTTCATCTCTCTACTCTGTCTTTATGAAATTGCAAGGTCCATTGTAATTGTGAATTTGATTCTCATTTCCTTTGTAGGGCTATTTCTAAGGGAGCAGAATCTATATGCATTTCTGAATTGTCTGTCCTTTAACTTGTATCGAAACTCTGGCTACATGAGGAAGATTTGTGGAAGAATTTTCTGGAAGTGAAACGTGCTTTATAAGTGCTTATTGAACTTGACACTAAGTAGATGGAATAGAGTATTCCATCTGCTAGTTTAATTGGCAGGAATCTGCAAGTCCATGGAAATTTTTACTTGAGAACCTCAACTGGTTTTGAGACATTTAGGATATTTAAATTGTATTTCTATTTAAATGATTTGTATTTCTTAAAGTATTTTGAGAAAAAGAGGAAAGTATAGAAATGCTGCCCAAGACAGAGCTTCTGGGAAACTGAGAAAAGGAAATGAGACAAAAGAAAGGCTAAGTAGGCAGAGAGCAAATGAGTAATGAATAGAGAAGAAACGAGTTTTCAAATTCTGTAAACGTTGAAGTCCTGAACAAAGATCTGAAATTTCACATGAAGAGAAGCTGAAGAGATCCAGTCTAGACCCTGCTGGGGACAGCTTCCTGGCAGTGCATATTCAGTGTTAACTTTTCATGATGCAGGTATTGAGAAAAGGAAAAATTAAGTTACTTGAGAATGGTATAAAATGGGACAAAAAAGATAAGCCTTGAAAAAAAGCAGTTGGTTTTTGTGCATGTTCAAAAAGAATAACAAACAGGATTCAGTAACAGCATAAGAAATAGTGAGAAGGATATCCTTATTTGTTGAGCTGTTTACTTCAGGATTGAAGACCATTTCTTAATAAATGACAGGACAAGAAAGGAAGTTTCAGATTTTTTTTCTCTTGATGAAGCTTGTAACTGCCACAGTGTAAGTTAGTTTGTGGAGGGATGTTTAAAAAATCACTTGAGGAAAAAGTACTTAAAATGTCCTCTTTTGAAAGAAAATGTAATATCTGTTAAGAAATTGGGGTTGCTTAAGTAAAATCAGTAGTGCTAGCTTTAGTAGTTTTATTGAGTGATGAGAACAGTAATATTTATTTGAAGTTTCTCTACATTTCGGAGAGACTGTGCAACTACAAGTATGTAAAAACTGCAAAAGCAGCAGTTTAATGTCTGAAAATGCAGAGCAGATGAAAAGAGGAAAAATAAAAGTGCTACTTTGTCATAGTAAAAATTGTTGAAATATACATAAAACCAGCCTGTCTGCTAGTATCTACTGACAGTTCTTTTAATAACACTTGCTGTGAGAAAGAGATAAGAAAACCAGTGGGCTTTTAAAACTCTAGTGGTAATCTTAGTTTTTCACATTAAAGAACAATAAGTAAACTGCAGGACTTCAATTTTCTTTAAATTTGAAAGGTTTTCTAAATAATTTCTGCTTTTGTTAAAAATGGAATCACAGAATGCTTGAGATTGCAAAAGACCTCTTGCTCGTCTAGTCTGAGCGCCCTAAATCAAAACAAGTCAGATAGCAGGTTACTCAGGGCAGTGTTTGGTTGGGTTTTGAACATTTCCAAGGATGGAGTCTCTGCAACCTCTCTGGACAACTTGTTCTGTTGCTTGTTCCTCCTCAAAGTGAAAAAAAAAATATTCTTATATTTAACCTTCTCCTTTATTTCAGTTTTTTGCCTGTTGCTTCTTGGCCTTTCACTGGGCACCACTAAGAAGTGTGGCTGTCTTTCCTTCCCCTTACAGGTATTTACACACTGAGAAGATTCTTGCTGAGCCTTCTCTTCATCAGACTAAATAATTTCCAGCCTTAGCCTATTCCTGTATGACAGTGACTCCAGCCAGTCGTCTTCATAGTGCCTTTGTTGGACTTATTCCAGTAACTCCATTACATTTTTTGTACTGGGGACCCCAGTATTGGATGCAGTGTTCTTGGTCTGATTCTACCAGTGCTGAGTCAAAAGAAAAAGTATATTTATTGTTCTTAAAAGTAAACCATTAAGAAAAATTATTTTGTATATAACAGGTAAAATTTAGATTGTTATAAAAGAAACATCTTCCTGTAGTCAATATAGCAAACATTCAGAATACGACTGAAGAACGAGAAAGTAATTTTGCTTATTAAATTCATGTCTTGGGAAAATCCTGTCATAGCTGTAGGTTGTAGTTGTAGTTTAAAAACTGAATTCATTGAGCAATATTCTGGAGAATTATCAATGCTAATGCTTACAGTTTTCCACTGGAAGTTCCACTTAGTGGGAAGTTCTACTATGTAGGTTCAGATAAGACATCCACAGTTCCACTCCCTTCCTCTGCTCTCTTTGAAAAGTCCATTTTTTAAATACACTTCTAAACTCACTACATTAGAATATCACCCTACCAATAGCTTTCAGGAGTCACCTGTCAAATTGCGTTAAAAGAGCTGTATCACCTAATCTGGCAGCAGACTGAGACACCTAAAAACTAACAAAACTCAACGGGCTCTTTGCCAATTCTGCCAACCTCAGAAAATCATAAATAATGTCACAGGTAAAACTCCTCACTTAGCTAAAAAGGAGTTAGAAGCGTGAGGAGGGAAAATCTGGCGGTGATGCACTAGAAGGATAAGGTCCCTCAAGGGGCATGGAGGACATGAGGGCAGGAGATTGTCAGCCTTTAAGTTATCCTTTGCATCTCTTATGGGTTTTGGAGTACCCCACAAAGTAGGATAGTGGGTGCAGTTTTTACACATGCTAAGACTTAAGCTTTCCACTCTCTTAATTCCAAGCAAAACTGGGAATACAGAAGCTGGCTTTCTGTGGAATGATGTACTAACAGCTCTGTGGAACTCTGTGGAAGAGTGCTAACAGCAAGGTTTTTTCTTCTCCTAGTTATTTGGAGACCTGATCTGAACACTTTGTGCCATTGATTCCTAGACTACACCAAAACCATTGTGGCCTCTTTTTCACACTGTAGGTAGAAGCTTATATCTCTGTATAGGCTTTTTTTGTGCAGTATATAATAATTATTAGTTAAGCTGTGGTCTACTTACTATAGAAAACTCAGAAGATTTTAGCTTAAAATATTTTTATATTGAAAACTTTAAAATACTTTTATTTTGAAACTTCATATAGTATTATATGTACTTTATTCTATTTAAGTTGAATAAGAACTATTAAGTTCTTATTGTCTCATTCCCATTATAAAAATACCTTAATATTTCATTCAGAACTGGTTTCCCTGTTTTGAATGTTTTGATGCCTTAAAAAAATTGCCAGGATTCCTTAATTTTTGTGTTTAATCTTGTATAAACCATATCTATGGGTGGATAAATAATTTTTCATTATGAAGATTGATAAAATTCTGAAATTAAGCAGCACAGTATTTTCACTATAGATTAATTCATATTACAAATTTTTGAAGTAGGTTTCCTCTGACCGTTGCATGTAGAAAAGTTCATGTGAAGCTGGTGGGTTTTATAAGTTAAAAATGATAAGGTTCGAAACATAATTTTAGTCACCATAAAGAAAATGTATGAGTTGACAGTGAGCTTACTACATACATTTAGTGAGTAAGTTGAAGAAAAGAAAAAATATTTAATATTGCTGCAGTTGTCTTTTTCAGTAGCTTGAGTGTATTTATGTTTTCTACCAGCCTCAGAATTGTGAATGTTATTAGAGTCTTATGTGTTATTTTTTAATTTTGCTGTTTTGTGAGACATATGCACCACTGTCATTGTTTATACAAATGGCAAAACAGGCAAAAGAATTCCTTCTGTCTTGGCCGCCAGACCTTTGGGAAAAGCAGTGCTTCAGTTTCTGTTAGTCCTTGTATTTGAGACTTTCTGTGTCTTTGTCAACAAGGGAAAAACATCTGGAATTAGTTAGAGAAGTCATTGGTGAATGAGCTAAAAAGTGTTGCTTTTTTTCAGGAGCACTTTTTTCTGAAAGCTTGGTTCTTTTAGAATGTTAGCTTCAATTCATTTATTTCAAATTCATACTATGATTTCTGTTTCTGAATTAGGGAGATCTAACCATCAAGAATGATGGATTATGTGTATCCTATACAGTATTCTATACAATGACTATGTGATGATATACAGACAGCAAAAGGAGAAATTGGGAAATGATCAAGGAAAATGTCTGTGACTGGAACTTAGCAAAGTTCCACTCTCTGAATTTTTTAAGTAGCGTTGATACAGATGAAAGTTAGCTACACTGGGCAGTGGTAATAATTGTGGTACCAGACCCCATTTTCGGTTTCTTATTTTAAAACTTGGAAAAACTTGTAAAACTTCAATCACTTGGACTCAGAATTCTTCGTGTCTCCTGTATGTCTTTTAAGCTGGATGTTTTCAGGCAAAATGTTTAAGGTGAGATTTGAGTAAATGTCCTGTCTGCCCAGGTGTCTCTCACCCCATACCTTTAAGAAGAAAAGTGAATTGAAGTCTTTGATCAGTAAATTGAATTTTGGCAAAGACCTTTCTTTCTTTCCTAAGGACAGAGGAGAAATTTATTCATGTCAGTTTGGTGACATCTGAGAAGAAGGAAGCTTTGAAGCATGTTGTGAGAGAAGTAGTTTCCTCATAACTATCAGAGTCATGGTAGGGCAGGTTTTAGATCATTTGTCATTGTGCTTGGAGTGTGCTCTGGGCTATTTGAGTGTACTTATCCCTACAGTTGGAGTTGCTGCAAGACTTGCAGGGAACAGAAAGGGATTGAGAAGAAAGATGTTAAGGACAGTATCAATGACTGGTAATGCTGCACTAGATGAGAAGAGTAAAATGGGGCAGTGAGTGTGGAGAGGTGTATGACTCCCTTTCTTTTGGGTCATCTTTTGTCATTGATAGAGAGATGTGAGCAGGATGTGCAGAGCTCAAGAATCCACAGCTGTCACTTGTGGTGAGGAGTAGCATTTTGCTAGGCTAAGCTTCAGTATGAATATCTCACCCAGTGCTGATGTGTGATGTATCTCTGTGGATCAGGCAGTCTTTGGTAAGGTAAAGATTTTTCAGCCTCTGCTGCTCCTTGGACCAGGCTGATCCTTATCTAGCTGAATTGCCATCCTCAGATTCTCCACTGTATTCTCAGAGGGTTTAATGTTCATGGGGTTTTTTGTTTTGTTTTGTTTTTCTTGAGTCACTACTCTGTACCATTTCATATCAACAGACACGATGAAATTTTTTACTCATCTACCGGAGTTTAGCATTTGCACTATACACTTGTTTTTTCAGTAAAGGTAAGCCAAAATCTTGCAGATGTGCTGTATGAAACAGGGCCTTGGGTTACAGACAGACCAACCTTAGAGCTGTGGTTGTCTGGTACAGCCCAGCGTGGAGATCATGGTGGGACTAGGACTAGAGAGGGACCTGAACATGGATGGTAAATGTGAAAAAAAAAAAAAAAAGAATTTAAATAGCGTGCAGAGGCAGCAAAATCCAGACTTTCCAAGCTTCAGGACTTGAGCAAAGTTGGACTGATTAGAGAAAGACACTGAAACAAGAAAACCACAAGGATAATAGTCAGAGGAGGGAGGATACTGAAATGTTTAAAGAACCAGGGAGGGGCAGTTGTGTATAGGAATCCTGTGTGAAAATGAGGAGTTTGCTATGGTCAAGACAAATCAGTGACACTGAAATGGGGAATTGGTGACTGGAAAATGACATCTTAGTAAATTTTCACTACTTCATTGTTATAGGTAGCAGAAGATGTTTATTATGACTGCAAAATTATAACCAAAACATTTACAAAAGTAGCAAAGAAGTATTTATTAAAAAATAAAAGAGTATGAATAGCAAGCATTAATGAAAAAAACAATCCTAAAGCATAATTAGCATTACTTATATAGTTAATGTTCCAATGGTATTTATTTTGTATACTTTAAAACTCCTTATTTTAAATGCAGAAGAATGTTGGTATATGACTTAATTATTTAATCAATTAATCCACAACCCTTCATTAAAAAGGGTTGTTTTTTTTTTCTGAAGTTCCATGTTTTGCTAGATATTTTCCTTGATGTTACATGCTGTTGTTCATCTATCTTGACCTATTAATTAAAAAATAAAGTAGATGAGTAGTTTGGAATATTTTCATTTTTTCTGTTTTCCTCTATTCTCCAAAAATGAGTAGGAAAGGAAAGATTTCAGAAATTAGTAAATTATAGTCACAGATTCAAGCACTTTGTAGTATTCTGAAATCAAGTTCTTCAGCTTCTTTGTTTCCATCATTTTTACCTTTTGTCTGCCTGTCATTCAAATGGTTGATAGAGTCACATTCTGTGTTACTTTCTTCTAGAGAGGAAAAAAATAGTGAAAAGGAATATGGGGGAACAAGGCATTTCAGAATGACTATGACCACTACTAAGACAAAAGGCTAAATCTACTCTGTAGTTCCAAAGTCATGCAGGATGATAAATAATATTCTTTTATTTCGTATTTTTCTCCCAAATTCAAGTTTTAAAGATAGAAATTGATACAGATGCATTGTTTGTAATGCATTTAAGCTGCCTTTTAATTGCTTTTAAAAGTTGTTTAATTTCTGCCTGGACTAAAGATCTGACATTTTTTAGAGGGAACCACTGTTACTGATTACTGATCTGACTGAAACTGCCCAACAACATCAGTAACAAAAGTTTAGGAAAATGGTAAAGTTAAATGTCAAATGGAATAATTTGATTCACTTTACACCCAGCATGGTACAGGGTGAGACATTCCTTCTTCCTACTGGTTTCATTTGGTTTAGGTTTGTTTCATATAGCTTTTACTGCCAAGCCATAATATAATAAGAATATGTATGTCCAGAGAAATTATTATTTTCCTATCTACAAAGATAGTTTTATCTCTTGATTCAGTTGAAACAAACTTCATGCTTTATCTAGACTAGGTTATTGGTGGAACAGCTGAAAGTAATATTCAAGAATACAGTTGTGTATGTGGTAATGACATTGCAAAAAATCTACATAATCTTTTACTTGACTTTCATTTTTTTTGTCGTGATGAAATAATTTTCTTAAGCGTCCTTTTGTGTATTATTTGAGAAAAATTCTAAGTAAGCATGATACAAGGGACATCATGGTATTTGTTTTCACTGAACTTTTTTAGTTCTTTTGAAAGTGGTTTATTTAATACTTAGCGCTGAGTTTCACAAACAGAACATCTTACTGGTACACTGTTCCCAAACTTCTGGCATGGTGTTAAATGCTATTAATTAATAGATTTTTATATATAGTACAATTTATCTTTGTCATTGCTTTTAATATGTATGTATTACATCTGAATTTTATTTGCATGCATTCAGCCACTTTATAGACAAACTGTGTTATAACAAATGTTCTTTAAAGTATATTGTTGAAATAGTCCTTTTCAGGAGTACTGTATAGTGCTTTTAGTATATAGCTTGATTATGTTATAATACAAATGTATCCATTGTTTATACCTATTTGTTAACTTCTGGCTTCTTTTTGAAAAAAAATCCTATTACTAAATTTTGCATGCTTAAGGACTAGTTTGAAAAAAAATCATAATTCATTTTTTGTGCATTTCAGAAATAGTTCATTTCCACTTAGAGACCTGTTACCTTTATAGAAAGTTTTAATACTGAAGACTAAAAATTAACTATGAAATTATAATGGAATATATGAAATGTTTGCTTTGTAAGTTAAGTTTTTCTATATCTGTCAATCAACTTGAGAAATTTTATGGCCATTAAAACAAAGTCCAATGTTAAGGTGCTTTTTTTGAAATACAGGTATTTGTATGATCTTTTCAAGTGAATGCACTAAATTTTCCCTGCTTTTGTTTTCTTACTCTTTACTTTGTGTGCAAACACATCTGTGAAATTTCTCCTTAGGCCACTTTATGTGTAATGCTTTTATTGTGGAGTCGTAAATATAAATGAATAATACTAGTTTTCTGTGGGGTTTTTGGCTTTTTGTTTGGTTGGTTTTTTTGCTTTGTTTTTGTTTTGGTTGTTTGTTTGGGTTTTTTTTGGATGACTATCAAAATGCTTTAGGTAGGCTTCCACTTAAAAAACTTAGGTGTATAACCTCTTCTGGCTTTTATTTGGTGAAACGTTTATAGTGTCTGAGTTTCAGTAGAATATGAAATCACCTGTCAGTTCTAAGAAGAGGGCCTTTAATATGACTAATACCATTGAATTTTAAGGTGGCATCAAGGACACAATATTTTACAATTTGTGCCCAAGACTGATTATAAATCAGTTTCAGACACCTCTTATAGTACACTGTTGTCTTACATACAGTCAGATGCTGTCTGTTAGAGGGCTGGGAAGGAAATTTCTTATCCCTTATAACTGACAGAAATCCACTACTTACCCACGCACTGGCGTCAGGCATCACAGGATTTTATTCAGCATCGTGGCTTCCCATCCTGTGACCACAGGAACTTGTGCAATGCTTTCTAGTACTAGAAATGAAAGCTTTTAGAGTATCAAGAAGAAGCTATCATAGCTTCTTATTTGTTTGTTCCCACAGAGCTGAAGCAGTGAACTTAGGTACCCCTGAGCTCACTGCACAATTCCTTGTACTGCAAAGGCATCTGCTGATGTCCCCTCTAAACTTCCCAAGCTGCAGGTTGTGGCTGTGAGCCCTTGTGGTGAGAGCCCTCCCTCTCTCAACTAAGGAGAGTTTGGTAGCACTGTGAGCCACAAAATCAAAGAATCACAGCATATGCTGAGTTGGAAGGGACTCTTAAGGATCATCAAGTCCAGTCCCAGCCCTGCACATGACCATCCCCAAGAATCACACCAGGGGCCTGAGAATATTGTCCACACTTGTTGAACTCTGCCAGGTTGGGTGCTGTGACCACTTCCTTGGGGAGCCTGTTCCAGTGCCCAGCCACCCTTTGGGTGAAGAATGTTTTTATAATATGTAACTTAAACCTCCCCTGACTGAACTCCAGGCCATTTCCTTGGGTTCTATCACTGGTCACCAGGGAGGAGATCAGTGCCTGCCTCTTGTCTTCCCCTCATGAGGAAGTTGTAACTGCAGTGAGGTCTCCCCTCAGTCTCCTCTTCTCCAGGCTGAGCAGACCAGGTGACCTCAGCCCCTCCTCATACAGCTTCCCCTCAAGGCCCTTCACCATCTTCATTTACTTCCTTTGGACACTCTAATAGCTTAATGTCTTTCTTACAAATTGTGGCACCCAAAACTGCCCCCAGCACTCAAGGTGAGTGTAGAGCAGAGTGGGACAATTCCCTCCCTGGCTTGGCTGGCAATGCTGTGCCTGATGCACCAGTTCTCTCCCGCCTGGCTCCCTGGGGTACTTTGTGCTGGACAGCATCTAGTGCTCAAGCTATTGCCTTCTGTCATTTGACTCCAGCTGACTTTCAACCTATTCAGCCTGCCTTGTTTTCTGGTAGAGGAAAATGCTGTACCAGACTGATAGAAAACCCTTATACTGGACACCTTTTGGTGTGTTGCAACCATTGCTCTTCCCTCTTTCACAGAGCATGTCGTTCATCATTTCAAATATGAGAAACCCCTCTCCCCTTATTAAATCTTTGCTGAGTGCTCTCAGTTACTTTCATGTATGTGACAATGGATCCCTTGATCTTTCCCAGTACAGGGACAAGGCTGACCAACCCATGATTTCCTAGGTAGTGCTTACTATCGTTTTTTATTGCACATGTCTCACCTCTTTAAGATGGGCTCATTTTAGCATTTTTCAGTTTTCAGAGTCCTGCCTTGGCTGTAATGGTGTTTCTTAGATCTTACACAGGAGTCTGACAGAGATAACAAACATCCATTTCAGAAACACTGAATAATTCCTGTGGACTGGAATACGTCCAAATGGACTAAACCCTTACTTGCTGCTTTCCTACTGTTAGCTGTCCTTCTCTATCTCATGTCACACTGGTAGGCTTGGAGATCTGAGGCCAAGTTTTCACCATGCTTGCTGATGCATTGAGCTCAAAGACATCACATAGATAGCCCCTTCTGCTTTATTTCTCTAAGCTCTGAGTAAATTTTCTTTTAAAAATCATACCCCTTTCACTTGGCAGCCTTCCCTTTCATGACAACTTCCTGCAAGATTCAGCCTAGCAGTGCTTTTGACAAGCCAACACTTCCTTTTCCAAAATCATGATACAGCTTTTTGTGGTCTTCCTTATGGAGAAGTGGTAAATTCTTCTGTAATTTTAATCCATAGCAGTGGTAAGAGATTGTACTAACACCTCACTTTGTTTTCTAGACTCAAATGTTCCGATAAGCCATAAAGTATCACTAGTGCCATTAATATTTTCAATATAATTTGTAAATAAAACTGGATCGTAATTGATTTCTTAAGCATAGGAGCAAGTGCATCACAGGTTTTGACCTAGACTGTGATGTACAGCAGCTTGATGAAGAGGTTCCCTGTGATACTGTAGAGACTTTTGAATGTCTCACAGTGGAACTGTTACAGTTTTAAGGTTTCTGGAAGTGGGAGTTTTGAGAGGAAAAAACCCTTATAAATATCTTGAAGAATAATTTACTTTGAAAGAAGGAAAAAAATGCCCATCTCCTAGCTCTGAATCTGTGTGTTAGATTTGTACTTGGTAGAGCAGCAGAGCAAGAAACCACAGTTCCTACGTTGGCTTGTTTTGTAGCATTTGTGATAGTCATGCTTAGATTTTAACATATTGAAGTTACACAGAAGGTTCTAAATGCTTCACAGATATCAATAAACTATTGATAACTGATGGCTAACTTAAAGGCCCTGTATTTTTACTGAAAACAGTATGAACACTCTGCAGTCCAGTGACTTTGGTCTTGACTGTCCTGTGTTGAAACTGAAACAGTGAAGTGAAATTTAGATTTTTCTGACAGAATTCATCCATACCCACTGATAAAGAGGCAGCCCAATAAATTACATAATCTACTTTTCTGTAAAAATAAATAAAACAATTATAACAGTATTATATAATAATAACAACTTAAGACTTTAATTTATATACTGAAATGGGGAAAGATATCCTTCACACCATTTCTTTTATTTTAAAAGTCTCTATTCAGGTTTTTATTTCAAATATGTATTATAATCTAATTTATTTATAGGGCTCTGCTAGTTAAAATGTTTCTCAAGGTATGGTCTATAAATAATAAGCAAGTTCTGCATTTGAAGGAAGTTTTAGATTTTTATTTTCAATAAAATATTTGATCTGTAAGATTAATGGTGTGCTAGTATATTTATGCAGTACTTAAGAAGAGGTACATGGTTCTCACATTAACAAGAAACAGTTATGAGTAACAGTACTCATAATGCAAAGCTGTGTAATATATAACATGTACATATTTTTATTGAGTTTATGCTTTTGAGTTTACTGATAGATGAAGTCATAATTACTTACCCTTTTTGGAAGACGTAATTTTACTGTATCAATTACTGTCAACAGAACTGAAGCCCTGGGATCAGGCAAGCAAAGGGACTGGTGCTGAGGGTCAGTCATGTTTTCTCTGAAGTGTTTCTACAGGCAGGTCTGGTGTGCATTCAGTGTGGCCTGAATGTTGCTGGTGCTGTAGAGACCTGAAAGCTCTTAAACTCTGGAATTATGCAGATCAGACACAAAAAGTGAAACTGAGCAGAACTGTCATCTCCTGTGATACAAGAAGTTGGGAAGGCAGTGAAGCATTGGCAGCTGATCTTTAACTCCATTTTCGTTGCTCATTAAATTATCAGAGGAAAGCTCACATTTATGTCTAATCCAGCAAGTCACATGTTTTGTTAGTCAAGCATGTTTTGTGTGCCCAGACAGCATAAGAATAAAGGTGAGTGAATAGAGGGCAACTTAGCTGACCTGTCAGCTACATATTGCTGGCAACATCTAGTGCCACATCCTGACTCAGTTTCATTACCATTTAATGATGATTACATTATTTATCAATACTCCTCTCAAAGCTTTGAACTCCCTATATATGGCTTTTTCCCCCCCTAGGTTTTATGCAGTTTAAAATTAACTTAAATTGTGAGGTTCCTAATGTTAAAACTGTGTAAAATCATACTTGATTTCATATATAACATAACCATTTATTAATTATTATGCTTATTGCATACCAAGCAGTTTTTTTTTCTTTTGAATGTAACTACTCCACTGAAAATAAGTACAGTCTAATGCAGTGTAGATTACATGATATTGTGCAGTTGGGACTGAGAATTATTTTGTACTGCCATATGCCCTTGTGTCATACAAACCCTAACTCAATATTTTCAGTTCATAATAATAATAATGATGATAAACATAATGCTCTATGATCTGTTTTTTTACTTACATAATACATATGCTGGCAGTCACAAGACAGTTGAATTCATGGGTTGGCATTCAGTTGAATGTATTTTTTTTTTTTTTTTGCAGTGAGTACAGAGATTAAACTCGAAAATGGGCTCCTCATGCTCATTCAGAATAATAGCAGGAGGAAGGAAGAGTTTCGCTTTAAATGGAAAGGGATAGTCACTCCTTGCACTTTAAGCACTGAATCAGATAGAGACAGCTGCAGAGGCAAGATATGCATTGCAAAAACAGATCAATTGGAATCAGTCCCATCCAAACGAAATTACATCACTCAATAACCTTCCTTTCAAGCCATTGAAGTCTTCTGGCCCAAATTTCTCTTGTCAAGTCACTGAGTTTTGCCAATGATTAAAGTATCTTGAAATTGCTTCGATAACATCAGGGACCTTGTTGTGACAAGGTCTGTAAATGCAGTCATTTAAAAGAGAAAGCTGGGTTTCATGTAGGGTATTGAGCGTATTGACTATGTATTTTTCATGGGTTCTCAGAAGCTTGTATTCACCAAGACAGTACAGAATGAAGGAAAATGACATATCCTGTACAAAAGATGAAATAAAATATTGGTATCATGTGTGTGAAATGGTTTCAGTTTTCCTCTGAAGTAGTTTGAAAATGTGTTCTTGTTTTGAAGTGGGCATAGAAGTACTTGGAGAACAGAATTCTGTAAATCAAGACAGTCAACATGTTTATGCAGTGACCAGCACTAAATGTTGTTATTTATGTTACCATAAATACTAAGTTACTTAGACAAAGCAGGGCTCTTCTGTTCCATTGGTACCTCAGATGCTGTGATCTTTTGTCCTGCAGATAACTTTTTTACAGGCTAATCAATGTGTGTATTAGCAGATATAAATCTGTAACTGTTCAGGAAGCATTTATTAATATTTATAACTTGATCAATACTGAGAAAATTGAAGTAATTAGCAATGTCTAGAATCATTGCTCATCATTGTTTTTGGGGTCTGATTTGGGTTTTTTTTTCCCCTCTAAAGAGCTCAGTCATCTGCTTAATAGAGTTACTGGGTACAGATTAATTTCTGAGATGAGATAGCCTGAATTTTAAAATTGCATATTACTTATCATCTTTACCTCATGAAAGTTATTCACAAATACCCCAAATTCCTCCTTAGTCTTAGCAGACTTAACATGGTGGAAAGAGTACTAATTTTTCAGAGTTGCTAAGGTACACTGAAGCAGCTTCTTGCCTTCGGACCCTTAAACATAATCTGATTTTACATTGTAGTTGAAAATGTATTAACATTGTGCCCACTTAGCAGCCAGAAACATTGCCCTTACAATAGCCATTTAACCTCATAAAGGCAAGTATTAAAATGGCTGAAAGAGAACCAGGATCAAAATTGCTGACATAAGCATTATGTTTGTCTGCGATTTGCAATTTTCTGTGTCTGTTACATAAATGAAGAGTAAAAAGTCTTGAAATAACTTGTGGGACTTCTTGTCCTATAGTCTTTTGAAAAGGAAATCTTAGACACCTCCCCTTTACGTAATATTTACTTAAGTGAGGAAACAGATGACAACCGTGTGTGGTTAGGGAGGAGAGATGTTGGTGTGTTTCTTCCTCTTTGTACCAAAATTTGAAGGAAAGTGCTTTTATAATAACTTTTTGTCCTGGACTGAAGGAGCTAGGAGAGAACAAGTCTTCTAAAGGACCAAATATGCAATTGAGAACCCTTCTGTTCAAAGCATCTATTATGGCATTATCTCTGATGCTTTTTTCTTTCTTAATATTTGTTGCATCTACTGGTAAGAGAGGAAAGTTATTCAGTTTTGCTCGCCATCCTTATTTCAGATTTTTGTGCTTGCTAAATCCTTTTCCTAAGCGAGGCTGTAAATACAAGTTCTGCTATTGCAGACAACTCTGAGTACTTCAGTCAGTAGAAATTTGAATGGATATACAGGAATGGGAACAGTTCTGTGGTTGAGGAAGGGCTGGCAGGTGGTATGTAGGGACAGAAGAAGGAGAAGAAGGAGAGACTAGAGCAGGAGAAATGTCATCAGTGTGGGTGTTCTCAGGGCAGTAGTCATTTATAAATTCATATTCCTTTGTCTTTTACCAATATTTCACTTGCTAGAACAAAAAAAATTCTTAGTTTAAACAAAGCTAGTAGTGATTCCTTAATTAATAATACTTCAAACATGAGAGGGGTGGAGATAACCCTAGAATGTGTACAATAAATGATGTCAAGTTGAATTTTTAATAGAGTAGAAATGGAAAAATTGTTCAACTATTTAAAAAATAATTTCCCTCTAATATCCTTTTAAATTTCTTGATATGTTGTTACCAATAAAATGTAATACAAAGAAATATTACAAGAATAACTAGTGCAGGTTACTTACCCTTCTTACTTGATGTCTGTGTTCTCACAGCCTTACCTGAAGTGCTACAAAATATTAGGATCTTTTCTCAGTAGTTACAGGTTTCCTCTGAGATCCTTGTTTGTACTTAATTACTTTTATTTGTGAACTTATTAAAATTTAACTGATTATTTTATTGGTTCAGCTGTGAAGCTGGTTTTATATATAAAAACATGTTTACATGGATAAAATTTTTATATAAAAATAATTTCTAAATAGAAATTTATATGTAAGTACAGTTATATGTAGACATACATACATGTAAATGTGTGTGTATGCACATATTTTCGTACTCATTTACTCATTTTGAGAAACCAAAATAAAACCCCTTGCATTTAAAGTACGGATTGCTGTATTCCTGCCCAAGCCTTACTAGCCCAGATGGCACAGCCTGTCACATTCTGATGACCTGACTGAAATGGTGCAGTTGCAACTACTGACATTGCTGTGAGAGGGTAGAGGTAGCAGAGAGACCTTCAGTTTATCTTGATTTTTTCTGATGCTACCCTTTAAGTTTCTGCATTTCAGTGTGCACCGTGTCAGCCTCACCCAATGAGGCTGTCAGAACAAAACTAGTTGCACTCAATAAGGGAAGGAGATTGTGATGAGATGACTGTGAAGAGTATTTCTATCTTGCAACTAAGCTTTTCTTCAGTTTTCTTAAAAAGTTCAGAATTGCACTGTAGATTGCAGTTCAAGACACGCAATTTAAAATTTCAGTCATGTCTCAAGTAAGAGATGAAGTGAGAATTGGGAGTGGATTTTCATATGGTACTTCTTGCTGTCCCTCTAATTCTTAGACTCAAAATCCTTATACTCAAAACTAAAATTTGGTTGCAGAGAATTTTTGTTTGAACATGTGGCAACAAGATGGCTCCTGTTCGTCAGACTGTTGCATTTTATCAAAGTATGACAGAAGTTTTTTTTTTATTTACAATTCTACTTAAATACATTTCAAATTTAAAAAAAACCAAACAAAAAACAAAAAAAACACCAAATGTAGTGATGGAGAGTTTTTGCTGGTCTTTCGTTCAAAATGTATCTGCTCAGCTTAAAGACAACATAGATATTTTCCTAATTAAAATCTCACAGTGCTCTAAGATACATTGATTTGCTATATGTCAAGTACTTTAACGAGTTTAAATTTAAAAGAATCAGCACTTCAAAATTGTATTGATTTTTTAAAAAGTGATCTTGACAAGTATGTATGTCATGAGTGTCAAATGACAGGAAGTACGAGTAGAAGAAAAAGTTCGGAAGGCTTTGGAATTATTGGCTCAAAGACATTTTTTCAGAATTGACTAAAGCCTTTTATGTACTGAATTATTACAATGCATTTTGAAGGAAACCCTCCCTTACTTAGTCCTTCTTAAATCCTAAGATTTGTTTTCTTTCTAATGCTATTCTATAAAACAAGCATTTTTTAAGATTGTACAATAGTACCCAGGTTTGTGCTTGTAGTCGGTCTCATAGCTGGATTTCTGTGGGTTGCAAATCTGAGTAAAATTAAATTGTTGCTTTAATTATTAAAAAAAAAAAAAAAGAAAATTATCTTTTCTGTCTTGTGCTGGACTGCCTTTGTTCTTTGAGCTGTATTTTTAAAAAGTTATAAGAGTTATAAGGATGCTATACTAAACTCAGTTTAATGTTTTGACACTTAGAGACTCTTGAAAATTTGGTGTGGGTGTCTAAGTATTTGGATCTGAGCATACACATTGCTTAAATTTAGTGTGATGTTAAAATGTTTCATAAGACAGAGGAGAGCTGCTGTGATCTTTCAATGTTAATATTTTTTTCTTATCACTTTACTGTGTAGATACCCTTCATGAGACACAACTCTGCCACAACTCATCCTCGGAGGCAATCGTGGAAACCTTTTATAATAGGATTTTTAAATGTGGATAAAGCTCTCAATAGAATACCTAAAGTAAAGGAGAACAGCTACCTTGTCTCAACTATAAGCTTATTATGACAAAACATTGAGTTTGCTTGTCAGGCTTGGATAGAATGTAATTGATTGGTTTGTTATTTGGACTGACAAGGTAGTTAATTTGCCTGCATTTTTTTGCACTATTCAGGAACATTTTGTATGTGCATCGTTGAAAAATCCCGGATAAATGTCTTGTCAGGATTGTCCTATTAAGTAATGTCTCTTTCCCCTGTGCTTCGTTGGCAAATGATGTTATACAATGCTTGGATTCATTGAAGAGTGACAGAAGCCTGTGGGACTTAAATATTGTGTGTTCCTCTATGGTGATACTGAAAGAAATAAGCAACGGTTTGCCATCTGCCTGCCACTCTACTTATTTACAGTTTAATAAGAACATTTCTATAAAGAACACTGTGTTGTACATAGACCTTACTGTAAAAAGGATTGTTTCCTAAAAAAAAAAAATAAATGTTCAGTGATAATGAGACCTGTAAAACACTTGAGACGTACTATTCTGAAAGAATAGATTTGCCATGGAAAAATTGATTTTATGCTTATTAGTATGAACTAATTGTTTCTGACTCCAGACACTTGAGTGAACAGAACTATACCTATACTTCTTTCTGGAATTTTTTTTTTAAATAAGAAAAAAATTGAGTATGTGCAGGCATTTGTTTCATTTGCCTTACTTCTCTGGCAGTGTTCAGGACAAGCTTATCTCCTCCCAATACAAACATGAAATTGTTTTGTAAGTTGGGGAAGGAATGAAGAATTGATCACACAGCGTGACAGCTGAGATCTTCGTCTCCGTCCGTATATATCCTGGTAGATGCACACATAGTATTTTGATCTTCAAATGGTACAGATCCAGTTCTTAAATCTACAGTATCAGAGTGTTGACATCTTCATCGTTTTCATCTTGAACTTGCTCGGAAAAATTCTGCTCAAATGCAATCACACTTGTAACTTTATGACCTATAATCTTTGAATTTCTTGAGATATGGTGGGTTTTGTCATCTATCGAGGCACGTTTCCATTTGAAAGTATTTTTTAAACTTAAAAAAGAAATTAAATGCTGTAATAAGTAATAGGAGAATATCCAAATTTATGTGTACTTATCTACGAGTCATATCTTACCAGGGCATTTCATGTTTGAATATTATATTAAATAAAAGTACCCTGATGTCTAACCCGTCGTTTCATTTTAAAAAGGGGGTGGGAGAATCTCAGAGTTAAGATTTTTGTTGGAGCTATCAGAAATGCTTATCATTCTGTTTTGGCAAATACATACAAAGACACCTTAAAAATAAAGAGATTTGCACTAGCAAGTAGACGCTAATGCAGGAATTTGATCTTTAAAGATCTGTGAATCCTTTCTAGGAAGAAAAGACCCAAATTTATTGACCACTTGTGCAATATTCTGAAAGTAAGAGGTTGTGTCCACATGCTGTGTAAGCAAGAGGGGAAAAAAATGTTTGCCCGTACATCAGGCTGAGTTTATGAAAAAAAAAAAGAAAAAGTAATGTTTACTGTGATTTATGATCATTTATTAAACAAAAACAGTCTAGGTATTGTGGATAGGAGAGAATGATAAGTGTGGCTTATCTTGGCTTTAGTAGGACTTTCAAAATAATTCTGTGTGTGACAGTCCTTTAAATAAGTTAAAGATTCTGTTATTTAAGCTCCGATAAAATACGTAGCTGATTAGGAGTGTAAACAAACTTCTATGGACTCACTGTCAAATGATACTCAGCTCACTGAGTATCATTTGACTGGGTTCCAGTCAAGCTCTCCTGGATTCGTATTACAATATTTTTGTTAATTTTTGCTTTAGCGTATTAGGTATGAAAGAAAGTGTTTGGTTACATTTGCAGGTGATGACAGTAAGATGTGAGGAAGTACAGTGTTAGAATTTAAAAGAAAATTTTAAGAAAGTATTCAGTAAAGCGTGCAGAAAGGAAAAGGCAGATCACTGTTCATTGGGTGATTATGATATCAGGAGTTACTTCAGGAAAAAAAATCATGGGGGATTCTGGATCACAGATCACAGAACATTGATCGAACTGATCAAACCTGATACAGACAAAGAGGGGTGTTGCATTTAACATATTGAGGTACTCCTGAATATTCAGAAGACCAGTATCTCACCCTTTGAAGAATCTCAGCTAGCATATCCTATCCACTTTGGTAAATAGAGAAGTAAGTAGAAGTAAGAAGAACACAGGAGACATGAATAAAGATAGCTTAAAATAGTAATAGTTCTTTAATTTAGTGAAGGTGAGAAATCTGTTAAAAAAGCCTAACTTAATATAAAAACTATAAAGAAGGAAGTTGCTACGAAGAAGGAAAAAAATGTTCTTCAAAGTTTATCAGACCAAAAATAAGCTACATTGTATCAAGATGATTTAGCCAAATAGAAAGGTTTTTTCTAATAACAAGAACACTTGTACTAGAGATGCTGTTAGGGAACTTCTGTAATCTCTGCTATTGGAGGATTTTAAGGACAGACTAATGCGTGTTAAATACTGCTTCAAGTATTGTTATTTTCCTGGGCATGCTTGAACCTAAGTTGTATTCCTGCTGTATTTTTCCCCAGTACAGCTTCCTTGTAGAATTTTGTTCTGTCTGTCTGTCTGTCTGTCTCTCTCTCTCTTTCCTCCATATCATCAACTTGAAATCCAGATGCTAACACTTGATGTTTCATCTTTTGAAAGATGTTTGATGGCAATATTCAAAACTATAATGGACTTTTCTAGTAGTTCATAAACAGTAGAGTTTGTAGTCTGAACACCTGAGAGTGGCAGTATAGATGCAATCATGTATTACTAGTATATAACTAATGCAGCATTTAGTAATAGCTTCTTAAATTTTACATTTTTCAGTTTGTCAAAGGACTTTTTCAGTGTCTGTTTGGTGTAGCATTACTTTAATGCATTGTCTGTTTATTGTTTTTGAGTCATTGTCTTCACAGAAATTCTCAGTTTAAACATTAAAATGCTGTAAATAGAAGTTCCATAAAGTAGCTGTATATTAACAAAAGCAAACACATCTGAAGGAGCGTTCATAACATTCTATTCCACTGTATATGTGGGCCATTAATGAATTTTGCAAACTAATTTCACAGAGCTATGTGTTGTGTGGTTTTGCAGTACTGAGAGAGAGAAAAGTTAATTTCTTGCTGAAAGAAAGCTGTTCACATACAGATATAGTAAATAAAGTTTATTTTCAGCATTCTTAGAATTCATTTTGTACATGGAAACTTTCGTTTCATATACCAAATTATTTGTAGACCATTGAGAAAAAATCTTGGTTACATAAGAATGTATTACATTCATCATTACATTACATTGCATTACATTCATCAATACAATGACAGCCCTTTCAGATTCTTCCTTACTCATGAATAATCAGTCTTAGGTTTTTGGATATAAGGGGAAGTTTGATTTAGTATTAAAATAATATTTTTAATCAGTTACATCAGTTAGGTGGCAATTTTGGGTTTAGCATAATAAATTTAGCTACACAGATATCTGCTCAAATCAATGTTTGCTTTCTTTTGCTGTTTTGTGGTATAACTGATAGATGCTTTTTTTTTTTTTTTTTATTAATGCCCTTGAGATTGGACATAAATTTAAGTAAACAGGAGAGCAGACGATTTCCCATATCCAAAAGCACTTAGATACCTTATCATGAAACTACTCCTAGCTGAAGATCCGTAAGCTCATCATGCTCTGTCCGGCTGTGTGTCCATCTTGCCATACATGGTCTTCATCAGCAGTAGGTAGATATAAAAAACAAGATGCAGTAATCATCCCTCATCTGCTGTCATCTCTCACCTTTCAGCAATAGCCATGGCCTCTCTCTTCCAGGCATAACAGAAGAGTGATAGTCTACTCTGTCATCTCCCATTATAAAATATGTAAATAAGAGATCTCCTTTCGTGTACTTGCATTGTACCTGGCATAATAAAAAATTAGAAAGTGACTTTATTACTTAGTGTAACACCATAGCATTATCCTTCCCACAAAAGAGTATTTCATTTACCTAAATCAAAATTATGAAAATTGTGAAAATATTAGAATCCAGAAAGATGTAGGTTGCTGAAGTCTCTGAAGGACATGTGTTGCAGCCACCCACTCAGTGCATGCCTGACTGCAAAGTTAGATCTAACTTTGAAATTGGGTGAAGCTCCTTACAGTTTAATGTAGGTGAACTTTTAGCATCTGTGAAGATAGAGAGCCTTTCAGGATAACAAGTATCTGTGTACCTGTATGAAGTTATATACTTGGGCTAGATCCTGGTCTTCTAATCAACCATTTATGCATATACAGTCACGTAAGAACTTTAGTGCAGAAATGTGTCACACTCCTGGTGGTAAAGTCACCTAAAGCTTGACTGGCCTATGTGAAAAAACGTCTTAAAACTGTTCTGTAGAACAGAAACTGCAAGATGACCCCTGATTTTTAGTTGTTAGGCCATTTATAGGCAAGTGAAAAAGTGTAGCAATCACTTGTTGGAATAGTAGAACCAACTTTTTCTGTTTTATACCTAATAGAGTATTACTATTTTGTCAATTTTTTGTCTAAAAGGAGTAGGTAAGAATCTAGGTCTTATATTTCAGAGTCTAAATATAGTACTGTATCACTTCTGGTTTGTGTCTGAATGTAACGTATCACGGCAAAATGAAAGTAATTTGTTTTGGAATTGATTGGGCAGAATTGAAGAGTTTTGATGTAGAATGGTAAGATACAAAGTCATACCTTTGCTTATTTTCACTTTGTTTCAAGAAGTGTCAGAAGCAAAAGATGAGTTTTATCCTTATATTCTATAATGAAAACATGCTACAGTTTTGTGCTCCTCCCTCAGTAACTAGAATAAATGTACTTTTTGGACAGCATTAATAACAGTGCACTAAATAGAGGACTATACATTTATTTCACTATTAGATCTTGAATTTTACTGTTTAAATAAGGGCACAGGAAGGTGACTTCGTTGATGTGACATGTAAGAGTTGCTGCTGCAACCCACCCCACAGTGTTCATTCCTGTCATCCAGAATTTATCACTCCTGTGGTCTGGTTGCAGTAAGGTGTCACAGGAGCACTCCTCAGCTGCTCCAGGCTGAAGTAATTCATTTTGTTTCTAGAGTTTGAATTCATTTGAGCTACATTGATTTACTCTGGGTTTTTGGGAATGCTTATGCGCTCCTTTCTATTGTATATTGTACAGCTGCTAATAAGAAACCAAGTGTTGACAGTGACTTACACGATCATGGCTGGTTTTAAGTTGCTCATCTGACATCGAGAGTGTGCTGCAATTTAAAATGAACCCCAAATCATGTCTATGTCTGTTTGCAGTTCTGGAGTGACTCAGCACTTGGACACTGAGGGATTAAAGGGGAGAGAGATCAGTGTCTGAGAAGAAACCTCTGTTCCTCAGATGTCTCTTCCTAAGGTGCTGAGAGCCTTTAGTCAGAAATGGGGAACAAAACAAACCAGCAAAGGATGGTGCTTATCAGTAGTTAAATCTACGCAGGTGCTGGAGTAGCCATTATGTGATATGCCTTCAGCAAGTGGGTTGCTGTACACACACACATCCCACTGCAGTTCCCTTTGAGTTTAAAATTCTGGATTAGCTTCTTTATAATTTTTTTCTGACTGACTCTGTTTGTCAGAGTAAGGCTTATATGACAAATTCTCTACTTTTAATGGTGAGATATGTATCAATGTTTTATATCTTTTTTTTTCCATTAAAGTAAATCTTTCCAAGCTGTTGTGACAAATCAGGAGCAGTATATATATCTTGCAATTTTGTATTTTGTTCACCGTGGTACCTTTTGGCACGACACTGCAGGCGGTGTGCAATGATGCGTACATAAGTGAGATTTTTCTGTAGTCTCTGAAGCATATTTGGAAAGTTGTATTTAAAGATTAGCTTATTAATGTTGTGTTTCAGGGACATGTTGGTAATTACTTTTACAGCTATAGATGGGTGATGCTGTCTCGTGAATGCAAAATAGGTTTCTCCGCTCTGGCTGAATCAGCTCTTTGTGGTTTTCGATGGTATTAACCAGTGACTTACAAATGTGCCAGTGACGGGTGGGTTTTGCATTCACTACTCCTCTGTAAAAGCACAGGTCTTTTTCCCCGGTGCTTGCAGGAAGACTTCTGCTGGCCAACTGATAAGACTCCCTCCTGTGCAGGTAGATGCAATGTAATGAAATTGGATGTGTGTGCTGAGCTTTGTAAATAAAATGAGATTGACCCCAGCCATTATCTCATTTATCTCATTTACATTGTAAAATCAGTATCTGCACTATTGATTAGAGCATAATTAGTTAATTATGAACACGATAGGGCTTGAGCACAGCCAGCTGTACTGCTAAAAAAACGAATAAAAACAATCCAAGGGCAAGAGCAGATGGAGATCACTCTATTAAAGAACAAAGCAAAAATATTTCAGGTATGGAAATGCCTAATCAAGCTTTCTTGCCATGAAGATACGGCTGACCATTTTATACTTCTATAAGTAAAAAATGTTTGTTTGGGGTTTTTTTTAACTTTTTTTTTATCATAACTACTTCAGAATTCACCTTTCTGCTTCACACTCCATTTTCTCCGTATTTAGTGGGCATGTATCTATCCTCATTAATTGCTGGAATGAGGAACACAGTGATTTTTAATTTTGATGTATAAAGTAATTTCAGGCTTGTTATAACAGTGATAGTAAGCAATTACCTGTCAGCTAGAGGTAATTTAGGAGGTTAAGTTAGCTTGTCTTTGTGTGGAGCTCTTTTTATTTCCACAAAGTTTTCAGTACAGCAGCTAACCAGGCCACTGAAGATGGCCCACCACTTAATGGCTTTTGTAAATCATGTGCTTCACCACAAAAATAGTTATCCACAAATAGCAGCAAGATAAAATATTTGCTAGTTTAAGTTTGAGCATGTGACCTTGAATGCACAAGGGTAAAAATTTCAACAACCTTTAATATGGAGGAAGCAGCTTCTTTCCCTTTCCCTCCTGTCCATCCCAAGAGTTTTGTTTGTCCTGTTAAGCTGAGTTCAGGATGGGAGGATGATACTTGTAAGCGATGGTGCCACGTGACTCCTTTGCTCTGTAAGTGCCCGGAATGTGATGGGTCTGTGAATGCATTTACTGACAGGCTGTGAGACTGGCAACATGACTTCTTTTGTGACCCAACAATTTCATTCTCTATAGCTAAGTCAAAAATACACTGTATTTTGTGTCGCTTCTCATTTTTTGAATGTGACAGTGGGATTTCTGTCACTTTTATGTTGCTAGACAAAAGAACACATCTAATAGTATACACTCGAGGGATTAATCTTGTTTTATTAGTGCCATTTTAACTTAGGTGCAATGTTTGCTTTTGGAATTGAGAATTAAGAATGCCAATTTTTTTCTCTGTGGTGTGTGTAAGCTTCACATTTTGTCTCCAGTCAGTCTCAGCAGATGATTGCCAGACAGCTAGAGCATCATCTTTAACCAAGGTACAATGGTATTCATCCATTTTCCCAGCATCATGCTCTGCGAAGTTCAGAATCGATGAACTTCTGTTTTCCAGTACAGAATTCATATTCCAGTAAAAAGCAGTAGGAAGCAAGTATTTAAAAATCTTTGGTATACTTACTCTTTTGTCACCATGCAGCTTTTTATGTTTTGATATCTGAAAATAATCATTTGCATTTCCTCAGCTGTGCAGATGAGGATAGAAGTTATTAGCATCTGAAAAATTTCATATGGATAGTTTTAACTCATTCGAAGAAAATGCAAGTTTTCGTCTACCAAAATAAACACTCTGAAGTGACAAAAATTGATGACAATAAATATTAAAAACATTGTGCTAGAATGGTGCCTCGAGATTCGTATTTAATTTCACAATGTCGTGGTTATTTCAACCCCGCTTTGCGAACTCCCTCAGCGTATTCAGAGGAAACATGGCTGAAAGTGCAGTCAGGAAGTACCACATTCTAGGTAAAAAATGTAAAAATTAAGAGATGCCAAAGAGTAATTTTAAAGAGGAAATGTTTTCTTTTGAATGTAGAAACATATAAGGCAATTACTTCATAAAAATAAAAAAAAAAGAAAAATCTAAATTGACACTTTAAATCATATGTAGATTTTAGGATTAAACTCTGAAAATACTCTAAGTCAGTCAGAATAGTATATTTTTTTATTTTCAGTTACTTAAGAGGATTCTTAAGTTTACATGAAGGGAGTTCTGATGAGCACTGCTCAAGTGCAAGCCCTTACATGCATAAGATTCCAGATATAGAAATAGGTTAGTAAAAATATACTCCTTTACAGATGAGAACATTGAGGCTCAGGGAAGGCTTAATCTTTGCTGAAGGTCACATACACTGTTGGGATTTAGGAGTCTGACCTATCCCATCTCCCATTCTCAACCTTTTTATTATTTTAATATGCCTTTCACAGGAAGTAAAACTACATGTATTCCTGATTTTAAGTAATATATTTCAACATTAAAACTCCTCTGTCTTTAAAAACTGAGGGTGGTTTTCTGTTTTAAGTGTTTGCTTTGTCCTGGAGTTAGATTGAATCACTGCTAAGCAATCCTAAGGATATATACATTGGAATATGGTATATCTCATTTTCAAAAAAGTATCAAAACCATGTCAGTCCAGTATTGAATCCTGTGGATAGTCAGAGTATTGTTTTCAATTTCTATTTAGCAGGAAACAGTACATGCCATACCTTTACCAGTGCTCATGTGTTACCTGTGACTCCTAGCAAGCCCAGCCTTGGCAGCAGTGACAGAAGTATTCACTGAAGTTAAACAATCATAATTGAAAACAGTTACTTGTTTTTATTGGCAGACTAATCCTTGGAGCAGTCACATGAACATTTTGTTCTATTAATGCAGCAGTATGTGCAGTTAGTTGAATCCTCTCCCTGCGACGCACTGTCTGCTCTGTTGATAAACACAATGTCCCTCTGTCTTTGATCTGATGATGCCTCTGCCATGCTATTACTGCAATTTTTGGACATTTTTGTGTTTGCACATACCATAGAGGAAAAAGTGAGTGACCAGGAAAGCAGAGAAATAGAGTGTGGGGGGGGGGGGGTTCTTTCAAAATTTTGATTTTTAAACATTACTCTTTCCTATTTTTCAATCATTTATGTTGGCTTTAATTCAGAGTTTAAGACTTTTTTTTTAGGAAGAGGCTGCTGCAAAGTAAATTTGAAAAAAGCTTTCCTTTTCATACAGAAGAATACAGGGGGATAAGCAAATAAAGAGAAATTCAGTAGGGTATATAAAAACCTCTATAATTTACTTTGAAAAACTCTCTTCTCATTTTGAGCCTTTTGTTATTCTGATTTAAAAGTCCCTTCCTGAAACACCTGTTCTACTGTGGCTTTTTTTCTATTTGTGGTATTAAAAGTAGGTTAACAATAGCTATGCTATATGTTTTGAGCTTTTTGTGTGGACTATGCATAGTGCAAAACACTAATGAAAGGTTTATTAAAGAGGAACACAGATTTGTTGTGTGTACACAAAGCACTTTTGTAAGTGAAAGATCACAGTGAAATGCTTTTAAATTAATGCCATTTCCAGAAAATTCAGTGTGAATGAGAAAATATTTTGTACATTTGTTTATCAACCACATAGTCTTGGTGTAAAAAATGTAATTCATAGCTGTAAATTATACTTGAGTTATTTACTATGTGGGTAAATTTTTCACAAATCTTTTCTTGAAAAACTATATGTGCAAAACAGTGTCATAAAACTATGAAAAACAAATATTGTCACTGTCTAAAAAAGTTAAGGTTTCTGTGAAAAAAAGGGCAGTGAATGACACTGAATTATCTAAAAATATAAGCAATTTTTAAAATTAGTTTGCAAGTCTTTGAAATGTTGTCATTTATATAAGATGATGACAAAGGTGATACATGAGTGTCTGCATCAGGATATTCCAGATTAAGCAGAACCTACTTGAAGTGGCTGTTTAAAATTACCCCTGATAGAAAATAGATTTTCTTTATTATGATAATGGATCAGGAAATCTTCTGCTGAGAATTGCAGGGAAGCTCAATCTAAAATAGTACAGAAGTACCATTTAATATAAATACGTATTTTGTTTTTCTCTTGCAGGTGTGATGAATGCAGGCTTTGCTACCATTTTGGCTGTCTAGATCCTCCCTTGAAAAAGTCTCCTAAACAGACTGGCTATGGTTGGATTTGTCAGGAATGTGACTCTACATCCTCCAAAGTAAGTTAATGCACCCTAAAAATAGTTGAAGTATTCTGGTTTTCAGAGTTTTACTTAGTGTCTGAAGTTATTTATGAAATGCTGTGCATAGGTTTGTTCTGGTAGAAGGTCATCAAATAAAGATTTCTGATTCTCTTCAAAGTAAGTATTAAAAAACCCACAGTATATGCAGAATGGAAATCTTCTTAATCAGTAAAGAAAATTTTACTGTGCTAATTAAATGCTGGTTTTGATGTGCTCTCTGTGAGAAAGGTGTGAGTACAGATACTGTATCAGCATTGGTAATATTGACAAGAAAAAGTATTTCAGGAGTACTACAGAATACAAACCTCTAAGGACAGAGAAAATGCATGTGTTCTCTAAACAAAGGAAGGTGATTTGAATTCATAAACCTTTTTCTTTCACTGAAAATTCATATGAGGGTTATCAATACCTTATATTGATTGGCATGCCTTGTTCAAATATAACATTGTAAAACTAGATTTTTGACATGGATTAGCTATTTAATAATAGTAAAAGTAATAGTATTCTTTTATAGTATTGACTTTTCAAAAAATAAAGGTTTTGATTCTTTGTTTGTCTGCACAGAAGCTCCTTTAGCACTGGCATTCTTTTCTGTCATCACCATAATCTCTGAAGAGACACTTTCCCATTTATTTTATAACCGTATTTATACATCTCATAAGCATACAAATGCATCTGATGCCTCAGTGTGAAAACAAGAGTATTCTAAAAGTCTTCAAGATTTTTTATGTTACTGCCACTTTCTTTGTATTTCACAGAATCTTTTACCTAGTAAGTGCCTCAGTATTTGGATACACAGGGACACAGCTGTGATGAGACGTTCTCATATGTTACTTGTCAGCACACTTGGATACTTAAACTCTGTCATGCATTCACTTTTAAGATTGGCACATACAGAACGTTTAGGGAGTAGTATCATTTTTGGCTTGCTAGTGTCTCTTTCCAATTGCGAAAATATGTTATTCAGTCTCCCCCTAGGGGATTAATCAAATTGTTCTTTTGTAAGGAGATAGGGAGACAGACACAGGAAATTAGCTGTCCACTACAGTTTGGACATCAAGCAATCTTTCTTGAATACCACTTACATGCAAGAGACATTCCAAGAGTGAATTAAAACTGTTATTGAATTTCTGTCACCTGCTTTAACTAAAACAGGGTCCTGATAACATGAATTAAAATCTTGTGTCTCTTGTATTCTTCACTCGCAAGTAAACAGAAAAATCCAAGGGTTTGTAATTTCTAGTTGTGTTTTTCTGGATATTAGTACACCGTGTATCAGGTACAATTGTTTTAGCTACTTTATGAGTAAATTAATTATGATGGACTTCAATTCTTGCAGGGTGTGTGTTAATTTTAAGATGTGTTGAAAAATGGAATGTTTTAAAGAGTAAACAAAATTTTTCAGTAGAATGATTACACATTTTGTGTTAATCAGTGATTATTACGAATTTTAAAAATGTTCTTGTATTTGATTTTCATTCATAAAGATTTTTAATGAGTAAGTCTAAATAAAGTCTCTTGCACTTTCAAGTACAGGCAATTGGAATTGCATTTGAGTGAATATGTAATGAATATGAAAGATACTGAAAAAAATTGTCTTATGGGGACTCCTTGTGGTTTTGTTTAGTCACTTTCATGTAGCTTTTCTAGAAAGCTACGCAGGGAAATTACTCTGATAAAGCTGTATTGCCCCATATGTTCCCCAAAGCCCTTTTTGGTAGCTTTTTTCTGTTTTATACTATGCAGTGTAATAAATTCAAAAAATATGGTATTAAGTTAAACTCCTTTCAGCCATAATATGAACCTGTTTTTTAAAGGATTAGGACTTTGTCTTGTACTTCATAATTTTCAAATTCTTTGTTCTACATGGCTTTAGGATTGTGAATTTTAGGATTGTGAATCTGTGATTATTCACAGCCAGGAGGAGCTGATATAATAAGGCTTTTTCTACCCCTCCTCAGAGAGGGTGGTCTCTCAAATGTGTGCTTGGAGCTCAGAAGTGAACAAGTGTAGAGAAAGTTGTGTCATTTGCTGCGCTCTCTCTGACCTGTGGATGAATTGCAAGCCTGAGCTACTGATGATTTCAGTCTCTCAGTCACTCACTACATCCAATTTTTGATGTGTCACAGGGAAGTTACTAGTATAGCAGCAAAATGGGATTGAATTTTCTGCTTTGGCCAAGGAGACTATTGTTTAGTTCTCATTCTTTTGATTTGTTCATCTGTTTTGGTCCAGTTTAAATCACTTACAATACATGTTTTAAAATTCCCCAACAATATATCTTCATTAGCACTACAGTGCCTTGAAAATAATTGATAGGTAAATGACAATGTTTCAATGACAAGAGAGGTCATAGTGCTGAGCTTATAATGGCTGGTAGTTTTTACTTCTAATTATGAAATTCAATTTTAGATGTTCAGGAAAAGTTGCTTTCTGCTGACAGCAAATAACGCTATTTTATTTTCAGATTTTGCCAAGCACTTGCAGATGTCAGCAGTACAAGGCATGTAATTTAGCAGTAATAAGCATGTGATTTAAATTGTTATCTAGCACAGACATTGGACATGCTACTTCCATTTTGCTCATCCTAGTTGCAGGACTCTCCAGCAATTGTGTCAGTTTTTCCACCAGCGTAGCATATTCCCATATTACCCTGCCTGTCAAATAATAGACAGACAGTGACTTTGCTGTAGGGCATGAGGGCAACAGCTTCTCTGCTGGTAATACTTGCTGTCACTTCTTTGGAATGGGTGATGCTCACTACTAAGGTCTGACAAGCTCTCTCATCTCAAAAACATTGTAGATTTTGTTACATCACACGAAAGCTGAAATAAACTTATAAGGTTTCCATTTCTGTAACACTGTCCATTCACCCTGCGAAGGGATTACAGTGCACTTTCAGGACTGCCAAACAGCACTATAAGTCATGATTTTCCTGGTAGTTTTTGTTAGTGGTATTCAGGCTTAATATAGATACTTGTTTCAACTTGTTTTAGTTGAATTTAATAAAGATAATTAGAATGTAAACCAAATAATTCAATATAATGACATAGTAATATTTAGTAGGAATAAATGTGGCCTGACCATTTTTTCAATTATGTACAATAAGGTCTTACTATGAGGTTTCTATTATTAGATATGGGCTTCTTTCTCTTGCCTTCCAGTGAAAAAATACTGTTTGAAGTATCTCCTTCAATTTTAAACTTTAGCAAGGACCAAGGCAGTAAGGAGTTTAAACATATTATCATGGTGGTTGCACTGACCATGCTAGTTAAGTTTCTGTTTGCTCATCTTTGCATGTAGTCTATTTTGCATAACACTGCAGAGTGTATGTGTCAGGTCATTATTTGAGTGCTGCAGGATCAGCTGCCTCGTCTCTAGACTTCTGTTTAGTTTCCTTTTATTTCATTTCTTTACTGTATTGCATTTTTTCAGTGGAAATAAATTGTCAGTATACATGTCAGCACAGGATTCTCATCCAAACCCCTCAGGAAATATTTTCTAGAACTGCAAATACGCAACACACCAACCCTGGCAAGTAATATATTTTTGTACACATTTTGTGTTCTAAAGAAATATTGGATGATTTTGCTTATTAGCCAGGTGGAAGCATTTTTTCTTTGGCTTTCACACAGTGAATATGCAAATGTATTTGGACACTGTAATATTACATTTTTAAATGTTTGAAATGATATTTTATATTTAAAAGAATTTTTAATATGTGAAATGCATTTCAAACCTTTAAATTTGATCAGATGAAAAGAAAAAGTGCACAATTCAATTCCTGTAGTCCATGGAATTTTTTTCTAATCAAAAACAAAGTTGGTGATTAAGAAAGTCTGTGGAGTCTGTTCTGAGGAGTGCAGAAGTGTCTGCTCTACTCATGCATTGTGCAGGTGACTAACTCGTTATGGTTTATGGAATTTTATCTTTTTCACTATGACTTTTCTCCAAACATGGGAAGTATTTCCTCACACAAGTGTGTTGAAAATAAAACAATGAACCCAAAGACCTAATGTTAACCTCCAAAAATTTAGGAAATACTGAAGCTGAGGTGGCATGCAGTGCTTTAAGTGCTTTTTTGGCTATGTGTGACTTTGCAGCCTTTAATTACTTCATGCTATGATTATTTAATTTTCTTACCTAAGACCCCTGCCTTTTCTGATTTAGCTGTTGGAGGTCACTAAAAGGGATTAATTTGGGTTGAGGAGAAAGTCTGTCTTTAAGGTTTGCAAGGCATGAGAACTGAAGCAGTGATTTCAGAACTGGGGAAAAGAAGTTTGACCTTATGTTTGAAGTAGTTGAGTTGTTGCCAACAAATTGAATTTTGTCTTTGTCTCTCCTCAGAGCTGCTGTGAATGCCACACAAAATTAACATTTTGAAATGTTTGGTAATTTTTTCTCCTTGTTTACTCTTGCCCAACTTGGATCCCTTGGCTCTTCCTGTAAAAATGCTGAATTCTCTGAGCTGAAGTGGGAGATAGTGTATATGTACACACAAGAAAACCCTATTTGAATGTAACAGATGAGGTTGGCATGCCATAGTAATATAGTACTTAATCTTGCCCTAAATATGTTTTATATGTGCTTATTTTATCATTCAATGCAATACAATTTTACATTGTTATATCTAAAATACATTTTTAAAATTACGAAATAAAATCCATACACGTCTTTTAAATTAATTCAGACTTGCTTCAGTTACATATTCTGACAAAGGATGGCCCTCATTTCGTCACCTTAAATCACAGAGATTTTTGCACCTTCTTTTGAGGACAAAACTTGGAAGCAAATGTACTGCCATCATGGAACCCAGCATTGCAGCTGAAAAATGATAAAAAGAATACTCCTAATAAATCTGCTTGCTGCTTCAAGCAGAACATATTATAATGGGACAAAACGTTCAGTTTCTATGCAACATTTTTCAGCCAGAACTTAGGAATATTTTAAGGTAGTTTACAGAAAAATTACATAGTGGAATTCACTAACTGTATTTGTCTTCTACAGGTGTGAATATTATGATCTATGTTATGATATGGTCATAAAGAATGATAGAGTTAGACATTTTTGTGTTTATTTGTATATTTTAAAGTTTCTTGAGGAGAGTTTAACTAGCACTTTGGTTTCTTGTGTGGCGTAGAAAGAAAGATTTTTTTTAATATAGCAACTGGATAATATTTGGTTATTTTGAAGTCATTGTTGTCTTCTTGGGTTTGTGAGGAGCAGTAAAACATTGTCATTGGAGTGATTTCCTTAAAATTGAGCAAGAGAAAATAAGCCAAATCTGTAAGGCCATATGAAAATTTAACTAGTCCTTACACCACTTATGCCCTGTTTGAAGAACTTAGCACAGAAAAGGGTTTCAGTACCAAGATGGTAAAAAAAAGGGTGAAATTTTACTGTATTGCAGTGTATTCACCTGGCTGAAGTGTTGCCAATTGTGTTTTAATATTTGCTTCCCAGGTATCATATTTGAAGAACATGAGTTGGCACAACCTCTGTTATTTTCTGGCAAACAGGTATAATACATCTATGTAATGAATAATTTATACCATAAAATGTTCCAAAAATAATCAGCCTTGAAATTAACTTAAGTTGGGACTTGATTTATGAATAGTGAATAAGTTAGTTGGTAGTAAATCCCCAGATTAATCCAAAAACTCAGATGCACTTAGTTGGCAAAGGATTCCCATAGTCTAGGTGGGAAGCTTAGGTTTTAATAAAAATAAATAAAAAAAAAAAAAAAAAAAAAAAAAAAAAAAAAAAAAAGTTAAGCACTGGAAAGTATTTGTAGAGCAGATGCTTACTTTTAGTATTTTGATTCTTCTCTGCATCAAAATCAATTTTACCAGTTCAAATATTTCCTGGTGCTGATGCCAGATCCTCATCATGGGCTTCTAGTACTTGTACTGTTTGGGTGCAGCTTAACTGTATTAAAAAAAAAAAAAGGACCAGAAAGTGAATAATACAATATAGCATTGTCTTTCGCATGAAAAAACATTGTCTGAAAAAGTCTCTCTTTGAAAGATGATAGTGCAACTATACCAGCCAGATGTTTAAAGAATAAAGAAATTGGAATATAGGGCTATTTTTTAAAATGTATTATTGTTGTTTCAAATGAAAAACCAAATTTTTGATTCTGAAAGATAACACTGGGATAGATCAAAAAAGTAATGTAAAAATAAATTGCCAATTAGGAATGCAAAGTGAATTTTTTTTTTTTTGCATTAAACTTCGACAAAAAAACCAGCGTTAAAATAAACCTGCTAAGAGTCTCTTTTCCCTGTGGCATGTTCTTAGAAAATTGAAATTTAAATTTGCACTGCAGTTTTAAATTATACTTTTTTGCAAAAAAAAAAAACAAAAAAGAAAAAGAAAAGAACCATTTTAATGGAACTTGGTCCAAAATTTTTTTGGTTTACAAGTTCATTTTCTTCCTCCTATTTTTTGTTACGCAGAAGAAGGAAGAAATCCCTTGCTGCTTACCTTCATTTGCTCTTTTTCATAAAAGACCCAGCCATATACAGTTTTTTCCAAAACTGAAACGTTGCACAATGTTTTTTGTCTTAGTGTGAGAGCAGTAGTTCTTCACAGGGTGGTTCAGGATCAGACTGCTCAAGTGGGTTCATAGGTCCTGCCGGCACATCTGCTCCAGAGTGAGTTCCTCTCTCCATGGGGACACAGCTGCTGCCAGGAGCCTGATCCAGCACAGGCTTCCCACAGGATCACATCTTTCTTTGGGCGTCCACCTGCTCTGATGTGGGGCTCCTCCGTGGGCTGCAGGTGGATCTCTGCATCCCTGTGATGCTCCATGGGCTGCAGGGGCACAGCTGCCTCGCCATGGGCTGTGCATGGGCTGCAGGGGAACCCAGCTCTGGCACCTGGAGCACCTCCTGCCCCTCGTTCTGCACTAACTTTGGTGTCTGCAGAGCTGTTTTACTCACTCCTTTCTCCAGGTGCTGTTGTGCAGGTTTTTCCTGCTTCTTAAGTACATTATCCTTGAGTACACTGTCCATGTTGCTTGTGGGCCCAGTCTTGACCAGCAGTGGGTCCCTCTTGAAGCTGGGTGGCGTTGGCTCCATCAGATGGAGGAGAAGCCTCTGGCAGCTTCTCACAGAAGCCACTCCTGCAGCTTCCCGCCCTGCTACCAAAACTTTGCCACATAAACACAATACAAAAATGTAGCAAATTTATTTTTATGAGGCTTTGTATCACACAAATCAAATTATTACTGAGGTAGTCCTACTTTTCAAAAGTTGTCTTGATCATTTTACTTTGTTGTGATGAAAAATACATTACTGAAGTAAAAAGCTGGATGACTGAAATTAGAAACAAACTTGTTAATAAACTATTGCTTTGGTTAAAATACGCACCCAACCAAGTCCAATTGCCAGTGGAACATTTAAGAGGTACCTGATTAATATAATACTGGAAATAAATCATAAACAGCATAGAGGTTGTACATGTTTAATGCATGTAATCTAAACATACACAATCTAATATTTAAATGACTAAAGCTCTAGTTTATGTATAACGAATATTACTTACTCTAAGGTAGTGGATAAGGAAGCAAAATCTCTTCATGGGCAGCTTTTTCTCTTCATGAAATGCTGCTGCTACTCTGTACCTTCTTTAGGTTATGCTTCTAACAAAATCTGCTTACAGTTATGGTTTATCTGGGTAATAGCTCTGCTGCTGAATCGTGACTTATGCTTCCTAAGCCATGACAAAATGAAATTACAGCCTACGTGGCCTGTTGCTGTAGTACTGAGTGGCAAGAAATGTCTGCTGGGAGCTAACTGCAGTTGGGAAAAATCCAGAAATCACCTAGTGTCTTGATTGAAATAAAGCCACCAAATATGGTTTTATGCTAACGCAGTATGAGAGAATAAAAAAACAAAAGCAGTTTTTGAGCTCTGAGCAGCACACCACAACAGGAAGATTTTATACATCCTCTTTGGTGTGTACCTATGCTTATTCTCAAAGAATGTGAGAAGGTTGAAAGAGGAGTAGTGTATAGGAAGGACAAAAGAAACAAGGTTTCTTGCACCGTACAGAACTGTAGGCTTTTTCTTGCTTTTGAAATCTGATTTCTAGATATATACAATATTGAGAAGCATTGTGACAATGAAGTTTGCATATTGAAGATGCTATATTGAAATATAAAAGACAGAAAATACTGTTTTTAATGTAAATTTGCTTCATCTTACATTCCTTTTCAAGTGAAGTCACAAAAGGAACATACGTATGTGTCACAGTTGCTTCATGGTAGCTTTCAAAGAATCATAGCTTACAGCACTGATGTACATTCAGATTTACTTTGTTAATCCAGTTTTCTTCCTATTTCTAGAGTTCCTAAAATAAGGAGCTCTTTGGGTATTGATAATTAGGGACTTCATGCTCATAGTGGAGCCATAAACAAATTTAGGAATAAATTGTCATTGATCATCACTACTTTCAGTTAATAATCAATTTGGAAATTTAGATTGCTATACTTAGTAGAATGTGTTGAATTTGGTAATGTCTGGGGAAAAAAAAAAGTATAAATAAAAAGCTTGTAACTGACCTGAATTTTTAAACCTTTTGGGTCTTGATTAAATTCTTGGGTTAGATGAGATAGGCTTCCAGGAGAACAGTATTAAAAAAAACCCCCACATTTCCATTGTGTATAATCTTGTTTCATTTGAATATTCATCAAGAATTAAGTAGTCAACAGGAGCTTGCAAGGTGTGTGCTTTAACAATGACATAAACAGGGACTCCTGATGTGCAAAGGTATGTCTGGAGGCTGGTGGCATCCTGTTGCACCCTAATGTTGCAAAGTGCTGTTCTGTTTCTTCCAGATTTCTGAGATAAATTTCTTAACTTAGGAATATATTTCTTGTCTTATGTTTTACATAGAAATAGAAGGTATGTAATTAAAGAAGAATTATATATTTTAATTCCTCATCAGTCCAGCTATATTGCCCTGCAAATTATTTTAGTACATCACCTGTAATCATATGACAGAAGAAGAATTAGATCTTTAATTGTTAGTCTCTGTATAAGATTTGAACACATTATCATAGTTACCCAATTAAGTGCTCATGTTTACTCTCAAGGTTGATTTTATTTTCAAGTCTTTCAAAGAAATGTAGCCATATATGTCACTTTAAGTAATGTGTCACTCATCAGTATAAATTGCTAATGCTGCCTGGGCAAAATCAAATCATATTGAACGAGGGGAGAGAAAAGTGGGGGAGAAAAACCAAAAAAGTGCCATTTTATGAACTGCTAGGCAAGTAATGAATTTTAGTACAGACAAGATTTGCTTTTCGTCATCGTGTTAGATAGTGGAAGTGAGATTCAGTTGCCATTCTCAAACAGAAATTCTCTTAGTGGTAGCCACATTTAATCACATTTCCCAGAAGACAGCTGGATATTGCCAATTCGTGCTGTGTCAGCCACTTTCTCTGCAAAGGAGTGTCTCATCACTTGGGTTTTAGCATTCTGTAGCAGAAAAGTTCCATCCTCTTAAAATTGGCTCAGCAGATAGCTTGTGTGGGAATATAGCTGCAAGAGCATTACAATCAGTTCTACCAAGAAAATGCACGGCTATTACATGGAATTTTAAGATGGTTTTTGAAAAGATTTTCACAAAACCTTTAAAATGTATAGTGCATTGTTAAATTCCAGTAGCAATTAAGTTTATCTTAGATTTTTTAGTAAATGTGGCTTTGGTAACTGTTGAAAATTATTATCTGGTTCAGTGGTTTGAAACATCTTTGTGCATGTTTGAAAAGTCTTAAGCATATTTCAGCTGTGACAAACATTACCAAAACTTATATGTGGAAAACCTTGGAATCTATAGATATAAAATTTTTTTCTAGCTACTACTCTCATGAAGATGAAAGGGCAGATGGTATCCTTTCAGATGTGATATAAATAGCCAAAGATAAGTGTCAAAAAGAAGATAAAATAGCAAGATAACTCCGTATTTATGGAAGGTACCCACAAGTGTACTTCGAGTGAGTTAATCACATCACATACTTATTTTTGGAAATAGAAGAGTGTCAGCAGAGTGATACAGTCATTGACATACTGAATATTAAATCTGTAACCAGTACAATGCAATAAATAAGGATACATATGAGGTACTAATATTTACAAGCATATTTTGTATCACATGAATATGCATTTGCCCTACCACATTCTCCTACTGCATATTTCCACTGCTTGTTTAGTTAAATGCATTGCACAAGACAGAGGAATTGCAGAACAAAGTGATGTTCTAAATACTTTGTTTTGTAACTTGCTGGTGGTAAGAAACTTCTTGAAGGTCTTTAAAATGTTTGTTCTCATGTAAGAATATTAACATTTAAAGGTAATTATGAGAAAATACAAAAAGATTGAGATTTGGGAGCTGTGGTCTATTAATCTGTTAATAATTCTCTCACTGAATGAGCTGCTGGCCTGTTGTTGTTTATGTGCTTTCTGGGTGTAGCATAAACAGAGACTGAAAAACTCCTTTAAATAAAAATAGTAAAATAGTCAGAAGACAATAGATCTGCTGGCTAATAGACAGTGATTAATTTTACCCACTGACTCATCCCTCCATGCAAAACAAGCTGCTTCAGCTAAAGAACAGTAAAATGGTTTGGGCATTCCCTTGGGAATATTATTTTGAACCCTCTTAGGAGGAGGAGGAGGAGAGTGAGCTGAGATATTCCCTATGATATGGAATGTGTTCACCAGTTAATTCAGGGCAGCAGTCAAACCATTGTCTGAAAATAAGGCATAAAATATGTCTGTCTCTCTTATGTTTTCTCTTTTAATTTGGGAAAAATTAAAATGGAAAAAAGTGGGGACAGTTCTTAAATCCCAGAGAGCTTCCAGTGAATCTCAGGAGGAGGAATGGGGGCTGTTGATGATCCAGGGTAATGCTGCTGAACTCTGAATAAAGCTGGTATTTAAAATACCCAGTTGTTTTGGAAAATTCTGTTACTGGCTTAAATGGTCCTACATTCTCATATGCTGATTCTGATGGATTTATTTTGGTTAAGGTCAGAAATGCATTTGTGAAAAGAATCACCCAGTTGCCACTAGTGGCTCTGCTTTCTTTCATATTGTGGAGTGGTTTCAGGAGTGTGCCACGTGAGTATCAGTCAAGGGGCACTAAATCCTGGTATGTATTCTGGATAAGGAAGCAAAATCCTTCTGCTAATGGGCATGCTGTCTTCATGACCAAACTAGCTGTGTCTTTGAAATATGTGTTCTGCATCTGGCTGGTCCTCAACACCAACTGCTTTGCTCTAAAGAGCTGCTCCTGTCATACCACAGTTTCCTGGTATTGAAGGAATGTGTTTCAGTTTCATCTATTAAAAGAGTTGTTTTATTCCTGATTTGATAAGATAATTTGTGGCAATCTGGTATTAGTAGTCTCAAGATCAAAAGCCTAAAAATTAATACACAGATCTATATTGCTAGAGTATCAAATTTCAACATTTGTCCATTTGTATAAGTACTGTATCCTTTTAACTGAAAGCATCTGATCTACAGTGATAAGAAACCATATTTAAGAGTAAGGGACTTGCTGTATGTTTTCTAGTACAGAGGAGAAAAAAAAAAGAATTTTGTCTGGTAGGAGTAATCTCCAGAAAAAAAAAAAAAAAAAAAAACACCACAGGGAAAATATAAATATGCTTCTAGGAATGAGGCAGTAAAGTTGACATTTTGTGTGAATTTAGCCTCATCATTCCATGTATCATTTACAGTGTTCTTAATTAGGGAGGAATGAGGAATTTCCAGGCTTTTATGGGAGTACTTTAAAGCTGCAGCAATAGTTGTAACCTTTCAATTCCTATGAGCTCAGCAAAAGATGGCTGATTAATGTCATGTCTTAAACTGTGTCAACTGGGCTGTTCATTCCCTTTTTTAGTAAACATCCCATTGTCAGTGCAGCTCAGTGTGCCACATAAAATATCCTAGTGTTTTAGCTGGCTACTTTAATTAATAAGACTATGTATCTCTGTTTACTAGTATAAAGTTAAATGGAAATTTTCTTTCATTATTCTAGTGACTAGCATGAATGAATAAATCAAGGGCACCCACAAAATAATGTTGCTGACATTTGTTTGAAGCTTCTCAAAGGATGTAAAGGATCCTTTTTTTATTTGGCACATTCAGATATTAGAAAGATCTCGGAGTGTGTAGGAAACATTTTTATAGAAAGCTTTTTATAGAAAGCTACTGTTAATTCTTTTAAAAATGTTTTTATAGCTTTGAATTAATGTTTTGCTTTTCTGGTTTATCAATTGAAAAAAAATTATGGCATTTTTTAAGAAGAGAGAGGGATAGGAAGAACAGGAGTGAGAAAAGCATGATGGCAAAATCAATGGGGCTACAAGAAGCACCCTTGGCATAAAAGGAGAGCTGTAAGCAAACACATATTCATAAGAATGAGAAAATATCACTTGGAAAATACACAGAAACCCTTACAGGGGAGAATGGGGTGAATTAAGAAATAGGATTGCAGGAAAGTGGAAGGGAAGATTTGGAGCTGAGAGCTTTCCCCTGGAGAAGGGTAGAGTGCTTATAGAAAACATCTGAAAAAAACAGGTGGGTCCCCTGTGAAGTTAATTTAGGGAGCTATAAAACTTATGTAATAAACTTAAACTGCAAAAAAGGATGTACTGAGCAATCCCTTTATTTTCTATCTATTTTTATTCTGTTCCCTTTATTTTTCTATTTCATCTTGCTACTGGAAGAAAATTCTGGAAGTGGGGAGAGATGAAAACAAGTCTTGATTTAAAAAGTAGCCTTTGACAATTTTATGATTCTTTTGGCGATCACACATTTTAATATAACCCTGTTTTGCATTATGTTGGGAAAATCTGGACTTCAAGGAGTTGAAAAGCAAGAATCAGTTCTGATGAAGATGTAAGGAGCTAAATAAATATTACTTAAAGGACTTCTCAAAGATGAAAAAAAACCCCACAACCCTATGAATGTGCTGACCCTGTCTTGAGAATTAAGTTAGATGGTACAATTTAAAGCTTTGTTCCAACATCTGACAGACATACTCTGCATGCTGATGCATAATATCTGAAGATTGTGTGCTTGAAAGAAAGCCTTTTTTGAGCTACATTCTATTTTTGTTAGAATAAAGCAGCTGCTTTTTGGAGCAGAGATCTTCTCAAGTGTTCAATCTTCTCATTCAAGTTAAGAATTAGCCAAATATTGTGAGAAAATTTTGTGTATGCTTTCTTCCAAGCTGCTGAAGTAGACTGAAGCAAACTATTCTGACCATAAATAGTGCAAATGCACAGCTTGACCCTAAGAGATGAAAGTAAGTTTTCTTCTGTACCTTACTCCCAAGTTGTCACTGCCTCAGTAATCCAGAAGCACAGAAAGTTTGGAGCATTTTAAGCATGGCTTGAAAAGAAATACAGCTGGGTAAAACTTTCTTCTAGAGAGGCTATATGAATGGATGCTATGATCTGCCCCTGATCATTTCTGAAGGAATAAAACTTTGCTTAAGGAAGGAGACAACTGCAACTCCAAATGTGGCCTTACTAGTGGAGTTACTGTAGCTGCAGCACTGCTCTCCAGGAGTGATATCAGGTGACCTTGTACATCTATTGTTTAGAAAGTCTTGTTTTAAATGTTGGGTGTAAAATGCCCTTGTAATTTTGTAAGTATGCCAAAGTCAGTAATTGCAATACTATCTAACATACATACATCTACACAGTAAGTATGTACCCAGAGTAAAACCTCAGTAAACCTGTACCAGATTAATATTACGTACAACTATGGTGTGTGAGCTGCACATCACCTGTGTGAGAGACAACAGCAGCAAAATCAGAGTCCATGTTTACTGTGGCTCTAGATGCTTGGGCTGTGCTCGAGAATTTATTTTGCAACTCCTGGGGTTTGGGTTTGCGAGCTTTTTTTTTTGGATGGTGGAAAAAAAGATTGGAGAGATCAGAGCTGTACCAAACAGGCACAGGGAAAATGAAATATCCCGATCCAGCTGTAATAAATTATGTGTGCACAGTGATAAAAAGCTTTTTGAACTGAATAAAGTAACACCTATAAACTCCATCAAGTATAAAATAAGGACAAAAATAACTTTTAGGCTATAGTATCTGTCTGTAACCTAATTCACAATACAAAAAATATAGCAGAACAATACAGGAAGGAAGAGGTGTGGACAAAGAAAGGGAGAAAGTACTGAATTCCTCTTACATGCACTGATAATAGCATAGTACAGCAGTCTTGCCAGTATATTAATATCCTGCAAAAGGATATTCGTATAAAATCTGTTGCTCTGGTGCACCAGATAATTACAAATTATACAAGACATAGGACATTTAACACACACACACACACACAAAAAGATAGATATTGGGTTTTTCCCTTTAGTGAAGAAATTCTAAAAATTCCTGGTGATGATTTACATGATCATATAGAAATTTTTGGCAATAGTTTAAGCCGTACTATGTCTGTGGTCAATACTCATAATCCATGAAATAACAGAGAAGTTGTATTTCTTATTTTATACACACAGGAGGAGTTTAGTGTTTTGAGTGGCTATAATTAGAAGTTTAATTCCCTTTTTTGTATTCAAATGTGGTTTTATTAATTACAGCATTTTAAAAGATAATTTTAAATACAGTTCAAAGACTTCTGGGGTCAGAGAAGGCAGCTATTGAAAGTGTAGCTAAAAGAATAACTTTTGAATGTTGGGAAATAGTGAATGGTGAGAAAGTAAAAAGGAAATACAATAATCCAGGAGACTTTGAATGAGAAGGTGGAGAATTCAGTCCCACAAGAGGTAGGATTAGTACACTGAGTAATGGAAATGTAGAAAATATGTGAGCTAAAAAGGGGAAACTAATTCAGGTTCCAGAGGTCAGTGAATGATAATACCTTCAAACAGTAAAATGTTCTTCTGTTTTCTGTTTCTATTTGCATGTGATAAAGTTAGAAGAATAGATATGAATAACATTTTGAAAATGCTCTTTCTAGCTTTAAATATATGTAATTTTCTTTTTCTATTTGAAGAAGGCATCCAGAGAATACAGATGACCCTGTTTCCTTTCACAGTTTAATCAAACACTTCTAGTAAAACACTAACACTTCTAGTAAAACACTAGTAGCATGTTTATTTTAAAACAAAAGTTAAGGTGGGTATTCACCTTTTGCACTTGGAAAGCTGGGTAGATTTCAAATATGCAAGTATACTTTGTCAGTGGTGTAGTTTATTGGAAGATAAAGGGATAATAAATTGGAGCAGGTAGGTATTTATTGGAAACTTTTACCCTTATTAATTCCGTCATATTGCAAAAGGACCTTGAAGAAAAAAAGCAAAATTAGTGTGAGGCTAAAGAATGTAATTTAATTTCTATATTTAGAAAACAGATAATTATAAAAGGTTTTTGTTTTGTTTCTGTTTCTTAAAGATGGCAGAGGTTTTAGAGACAGCTTAAGTTTTATTGCTTGAACTGAGGTGGTTTCACAGTGAGCTGAGAAAGAGACCTTGTTGTATTAACAGTGTATAAACATAGAAGTCATCATCCCCTTCTCCAGAGAGAGAAAATAGCCAAGGACATAACAGCAGTGTTGCCTCTGTGACTGGCAGCACAGGAGGTTAGCACATGAATGTTAGAGGTTGCATTTGTAATTTCCTATCTTTGGAGAGGGCAGAAAAGAGAGGATATTGTCAGATGTTGAATAAAAGCACCATGAAGAGAATGACAAAGGCATAATAAAAGACAAAGGGAAATTTTACAACTGTGGAGCATGACTTAAAAGTTTAAAGCCCATATTCTTGCTTCATTAACTAACACAGAGTAAAATCTGAGGAACAGCAAAGTGATTGATCTTGCATGTGAGTAGATTGAGATAAACTCTGCGTTTCTCCCTGGGGATTTGGTTTGGCCACCTGTGAACTGTGGAGAGCTACAGAAATCTTGTCTGTAGCAGATCTTCTGAAATTCTGGCTAAGATGTTGAGAATACTTTCAAAGTATGCCCCTGGGGTGTAAGAATACGAAGAATCGGAGTGGTTGCTCAGCTGCTTGAGTGATGTTCCGCGGTCTGGGCTGGAGAGGCACTGTGTGTCTGACCCAGGAAGGCTTTTTGTGTGCAGCGCTGGAAATGACACTCTGTGAGCACTTTAGCACTTCAATAAAAATGTGCTAATTTCATCCCATAGTGCTTCAACTGTAAGAAGCTGTCTTCATGTTTCAGAAAGGCCTTTTTTTCCCCCTCACTTCTGTGAGTCTAAAGGGGACAAGTATTTCTACTTTGTTACTGTTAGAAGTCTTTGTTAGTAACTTTGGCGTCCAATTCATTACTGCAGTCATGTTTTCACAGCCTGGTGTAAGAGATAAACCCTTTGCAAATGAAGACAGCATCCATTTTCTTTCTACCTCAGGCCACACAGAATTGATTGGGGTAATAAAATGACAGTACGATGTAATATACTGACGGCTCTTTAATTTGAAAACTAGTTCCAGGCTGATTCAGAACTTGTTTAAAGCTAATTTATGACTTGTGTAATTCTCAACTGGACCAAGGTAAAGGATGATATATGAAAAACGATGCAGAGTTAACATAATATATTCAAACCTGTCAGCTTGAAAACATCTATAAAGGATTTGTTTCAACCCTATTCTAGTTTTATTCTAAAGAAGCAATAGCAGAAAAGGTAGTGGCTGTTAGGCTGGTGTGAACACTGTTGTAAGACACTATTTTTCCATCATCATGTTTCAAATGGAAGTTCTTGAGCTTTTTAGAAAAGTATTTTATGCATAGTTTAAAAATATAAAAATATACATTGGTTTTTCTTTAAAATAAGAAGCAATGTTGGGTTTCTATTTTGTTAAGTCAGTATCTGTGCTGACAGTAGCATGGATTGGTAAATACAGCATTTTGCTACCATGGCGTTCACTGTGTGCTTTGCCTATATAAGTTTATACAGACTACACATGTCTGTATATACATATGTGTATCCTATTTACATATACTATGCATACCTGTATATGTGTCTCAATCTGGAATTAAAGGTCTGGTTTTTGAAAAGCAAAATGTGAGAATAGTGAAATTCTTAAATTAAGTCATAACATCAGCATAGCATAAAACATAAACATCTCCCTTTGAAATCTATCACTTTCATGTGGCTTGCAGATGAAATCCACATCTGTTCTGTATGCATTATTGATTTTTCAGCACACTGTGTCAGTGTTCCTTTGCACAGAAAAGCACAAAACTGAAGGCACAGTGTGTGCTCCTGTATGATAGATGCAAAGAGTAAGTACACCGATTGGAGTGAAGGGAAGAAGAGAACTGAATACTGCAAAAACTAGTAAGCAGATTCCATCCCAGGACTAGAATATCTGACTGTTATGTATTTGTATAAACATATAATTAAAGGATGATTTTTTTCAGAAAGGAGATTGATCAAGCCTATGCAGTTGAGGTATCTTAGACTGCATGAACATTTAGGTCACAGGAAAAAAGCCATAGTTAAAAGCAGGGATATCTTTCTTGCATAAACATAGCAAAATGTCTGCACATTTCATTTCATTTCCTCTTCAAGAAGGTTCATGTTCTGAGGAGCTTTGATCAAAATCTGCATTTTTTACTGAGAATTTGGAATTTATTTTTTTATAATGTACTTATATTTTCACAAGGTATTTCTACATTTTAAGGAAGCTGGAAGTACCATTTTGTGTCTTTCCCCCATAATTTATTAATTAATATAACTAAATAGTGTGATCCATTATAAAGCTATGTATTGATCCATCTGACTTGAAAATGCAGATTTGTGATTTTTCCTGTGTAGTTTAGAAAATACAATAATGACTTAATGAAGTGGGAAGGGCTTAAGCACCAGAAAAGACATGTATCAAAATAGTTACTGTAATTATATGTCCATAAACCACCACGTCCATTACTGCTACAGCTGAGGCTGACAGATCATTGAAAAGGCCATTGTCATTGTTTTCATCATGCAGGACCTTGAAAAAATAATAAAGTGACTTTAGGACAGTAAATTTTAATTATTTTTGGCATATATTTTTCCTTGTAACACTTCTTTGGTAAAAATATTGATTCAGGTCAATGGTAGTGGTTTTTTGCCTTTCCAAGTGTAGATGCTGCTAATACTCTTTCAGGTTGTTTTACTTGCCAGAATACAAGTACCAGGATTTCTAACCAAAATTGTTGCTCACTTGGCCACATATTCATAACACACCTGGGAACAGCTCTGTGAAAGTTCTCATTTGCACCTTGCAGCATTTTTATTGTGATAACCATCCATGAAAGGATCTCATTCCCCTTACTGAATATGTCTCTTTCTGAAAGCTGTATTTCATATGTTGTCAAACTAGTTCAGAACAACAGAGATTGCCTGTGTTGCATATTTAGATTGCAGAATAGTCTGGATTGGAAGGGACCCACAAGGATTATCAAGTTCAGCTCTTTAGGTGAATGGCCCATACTGGGATCAAACGCAGGACCCTGGCATTGTTAGCACCATGCTCTGACCAACTAACAATGTGAAAAGAGATAATAAAACCAGAGCAATTGGGAAGGGAGGCATATTTGCTTGGATTCGTTTCTGAATAATAAAGTAAATTAGGTTTCCATCCATCTTTCTAAAAATAACAGTATTAAATTAGCCAGCTGGTTCTTAGGGGAAGGATGGCCAAGCTGCTGGAGAAGAAGATGCTCAAGATTTGATAAAAAAAGAATCCATGGACCTGTTGAGACAAAGGAATGAATGTAAGCTTACCAAATTGCAGTTGCTCAGATAATTTTTGAAAAACGCTGTCTATTACTTTAAAAAAGCAAGTAACTGAAAATGGTTGCCACCATTATCTGGCCACAGGCAACAGCAGCATAACAAAACCTTGTTCAGGTACAAAATACAAGCAGAATTCAAGGAGAAAAATCACTGAACCAACGGATTCAGACAAGTGTATAATTTTCTTCCGGCAGATGTGTTTGTTACTTTTGTTTTTGTAAGAAGCGCAGAAGAGCTCCTGGAAACATATTGAGCTGATAAATGGCATTGATTTAATTTTCTCAAGGAGAAAACAGTATTGTTCTATACTCAGAGTGAGCTCATGGCTAATTGAGTAAACAAGAGAAAATATCCTTATCATCATAGTTGACTGGGACCAAACTGAGGTGGCCTTTGAGAAAGAAGATGTTTGCCTGTACAAGTCCAGGGAAACCAGTGAGTTGTCAGGATGAATATGATGTAAATTTCCTTTTGATGGCATACATAGCATGGGGAAACTTAGACTTTTATTATCAGAATGCTAGAGATGTTTCTTCTTGCAGCTCCCTCTGTTAGGCTGATATTCTTCCAAGATATCTCATTTTTTCTCTTGTTCCACAGATCCAGCATTATGCCCATAAAACAGTTCAGTGCAATGGCAGTTGGACTTTACTGTTAACATTTTAATTGATGGTATTCTTTAGTCTTCACTAAAAGCAGTTTTTTAACGAAAGCTGTTATTTTCCTAAAATATCTTCCTCATACCAAACCTGAATTTTAAAGTGTCACATCACAAAATGGCCCAGAGCATCCTTTTTCAAAGTCGCAGAGAGGTGATGCAATGAGAAAGGTGTAAAAAATCTTTATTAGAAGTATTTTAGCACAGAAGTATTTTTTCTACCTTATAGTCTTTGGGAACTCCCTCCATGTGTTAATTCTTTTACAGTATCTGGTCTCACCAGATGTGATTCTCTGTGTGATTCAGTAATGGTTGTTGGACCAGTGCTCATTTTTTCCTTTTCCATGCAATGGGCTAAACTGCAATTGCTGAATATTATCATTATGAAATTTTAATTTACATCTTACAGGTTGTTATGTTTGAAAACTTAATAATGAGTTCTGCAGCTTGCAGTTTCCAAAAGCATAATCTTGATTTCCTTGCAATTAGTGAATGTAGAAAGAAAGTGATATATCAAAAGCACATACTCTGCTTGCTAAGTGATGACATCTAGAATACCTTCTGTAAATGAGTCTTACGACAAGCACAGTAGAGATTGTACTGACTAATGAATTTTTTCTCTGCATTAAAATGTCTCAATCTATGCTGTTATCAAAACCTCTGTGTGAAGCAGTGAAAGTATTAGAGTGGTTTTTATTTTGAATGATTTAGTCATGTTGCGTGGCAGAATCAAGGCAATTTGGAAATAGAATATAAATTACTTAAGAATTTTTATTAACTTTACTGTAACATTAAATTTACTAAAATACAGCAAACTCTACTAACTTTAACTTTACCAGATTGTGTGCTATGTTGATTTGCAATGATTGGTAAAATACATTTGTTTGGGATATTTCTAGCATGGCTCCTGCTGTTTTGCAGAAGCATCCATCTGGCATAAGTGAACAAAATGTAATATTCCCTTCCTTGCAGTTCAGGAGCAGGGGTAGGTATGGGTAAAAAACCATGCTTATTCAGAACTTTGCAATTCTGAAATGCTGTAACTACTTAATAAGTCTTAAACTGCTCTAATGAAGAAAATATTATTATTTCAAGAGAAAATATATGACAGATGTTTTTGACTCAGAGAAAAGAAGCTGCCCAGAATAAAAAGAGTAGAGTTTCAGACCTCAAGTTTTTTTTATTTCTCTCTCTGTGCTTAAAGCACAGTTCCTCTGGAAAGTCTCATTTTTTTGGCGTGCCACATCAACACGCTGCTGAGGGGTCTGTTTGTGTCTGTTGCCCTCAGGACTCCGAGCCGTCAAATGAGGTGGTCTCAGAGGCCCCAGGTAACGTGGTACCCTCTACCTCAAGAAGTAGCTCTGAAGAGCTGATATCGGTGGCACAGAAACGTCCAGAAGAGGTAGGACATTCTGTGTCTGTTTTTTTTCCAAGATTAACTGTTGGGGAATACACATTTGCCTCTGTTTTTCATGCCTACTGTTGTGCTACTAATAACAGAGACTTTTTAAAGATAAGAGCTCAGTCTTATACTCCCATATAAACAGCATGCAAGACCAAGGTAAAACTCAGGACTATTATTAATGGTACCTACAAGTATATTCCATAAGATATGCTACTTTTTAAAAACTGTTTCTTACTGTCAGTAATTAGGACTTTTTTATTATTGTTCCTATCTGTCATGCCATGACAGTAACAGGAGCCCTGTTAGATTCTGGCTAAATAAACTTCATTACAATGAAGAGTCAGAAATAGAATCTGTACATAGGTATGTAGGTAGATACAAACTTTTATCATCTTTCACAAAATTTCAATATGTCTTACTTCTGGCTTGTTGTGAAGGAAAGACTCTTTCTGAGTTTGCTATTTTTTTCTAAAAAAAAAAATTCTGGCTTGTGTGAAGGAAAGACTCTTTCTGAGATTAGGCCTTTCTTTGTTCCCTTGGTTTCAAAAAGTGATGTAGTATGGTCGTAAGTTCATGCTTCCTGTTGTTGTAAGCAAAGGTAAGGTAGTTCCATAGGGCAGCCAGTGACTCAGGGTGTTGTCTGTCCCTGCTGTACATCCCTATCATAGTACACTGTTACAGACATATTTTATGAAAATCCTTTTGTCAGGATTTTCTTCTCCTGAGAAGCTGAGAGGCCTCAAGAATAAGTGTAAACAATGATTATTTGCTGCTGTGGAATGCAATGGGTGCATTGTTGATTGGTCCATGTTAAGTGTTTCTACTTAATAACCAATCTAGGATGCAGCTGGGTCAGACTCTCTGGGAGTCACAAGACTTTGTTATTCATTCCATTCTATTCCTGTCTTGCCTTCTGATGATTCCTTTCTCTCTGTTCTTTTAGTAGAGTTTTAGTTTAGCATTTTTAATATAATATATATCATAGTGTAATAAACCAGCCTTCTGAAACATGGAGTCAAGATTTCACGTCTCTTCCCACGTCCTGCGTACCTGGCAATGCCACAGTACACTACAGCTGCAGGAGAGGTTGTCTGTAGAATTCAGACTCATAACTTCATTTCATGGTGGCAATCATCTTCCCAGAGAACCATTATTATCCCTAAATTAATCTTTCCTGTGAGATGTAAGTCCTTTCTTTGTAGTAGCCTTAATACTTAATCTTGGTTTATTCAAACAGTTTACTTGGAATTACTACTATTCAAAATACATCAAATACCAGGTAGATAAAGACTAGTCTCTGCTGGTTTTTTCTGAGATGTCTTTTGACTGTAATTTTCACTGGAAAAGAGAGTATGAAGTGCTGGTCATTGAAAATACAGTGCCATTTATTGGTTTAGTGCAGCCTTTAGATAAATATCTTCATTTCTCTGATAGTCTTGTCACTTTGTCTGAAGAAGAGGGACGGTCTAGAGTGTGAAAACAGGAGAATTCTTAAGAGTGTCTCCTGGAATAAGACCAAGTAGATTCAGTTATTTTGGGATATCACTGCATATTCCAAGAAAGTCAGGTTATATCATCTAAGCAGTCGTGAGGATACAGTAGTACAAGCTTTTAGTAATACTTTTTTGTGTATTCCTGAGTAGCAAAGGGACCTCTAGTTTGTGGAGAGACGTGGGATCTGCCTTTTAATTCTCAGCTTTGTCAACTTACCTCACTCCACTGGAGAAATTAAAATTGAGAGCACAGATGATGTTCAAAAATAAAAAGAGAGCAAAACTCCTGCAGAAAGAGGAATGAAATATGGTTAGTTAGTAAAAGGTGACTAAGAGGAAGATGGGTATACAGTTTTTGCTTTTGTGGAATAAAAGCAGCTCAGCTGTGGGGGAGAGGAAGCTTCAGGGAATCAAAAGATGGAAATACACCTTTCAAATTTTACAAACGGTTCAGTAATAGTTCATGTGGAAGCTGTTTTACTGAATGTGGGGTCAGGTGGTTTATAAAGGATTGAGATTTTCTGCAATCATATTTACTGCAGTTCATACAAAAGAGAGACAGGTGAGTCAGAAAGAGTTTTGTGGTTGGATTTGCAGGGAACCTTGAGAGGGGAGCACCAGTATGCTGAATTTCCAAATTCAGAACCCACCATGAAACAAACCATCTAAGTTACTCATGGGTAAGTCAGCGTGATAAACAAACATTTGTGAATTACACCCTAAAAAACAGGACCAAAAAGTGTTTGCAGAGCTTGAATTAAACTAATGCCTTTTTATTTTTAGTTTTGTTTGAAGTCTTCTGGTACATTTTTCAATATCTGCTTAATGAGTTAATATGTGGAATTGACTACTGACTGGTGCCTTATTTGTGTAATTTATGTCTCATCTGAATTCAAACCATCAGCAGTGGTGAGAGTAGTTAAAGAAAAGCTCAAATGCAGCTGTGGAATAGAGAAATATGAGAAAAGAGTAAAGAAGGCAGGTGGCTAATAGCAAAGGGTTTGAGGAAGGTGGAGAAAATTTGAGAAGGTTGTGGAAAGTGGTGTTCAAAAAGAATCTTGAGCTTGCAAATGTGTGGACACAAAATTTTTAGTAGGAGAAAGTATGGAAAATCCCACAAGCTGCCACATTAATTTGAATAAAGCACCTTTTTTTCCTGCTTACAATTTGATTTCCTCTCAGATAGGACAGTCTGAATGTAATACTCATTTACTTGTGTCATCAGTAGGATGATATTTGTGGGATGTAATTTGATCACTCAAATGAGGTTTTGTTTTGTTGTCCAGTCATTCCTCCTAATAGAAATTATGGTCAAATATTGAGTTGTCCTCAAAAGGAAGGCAGAATGGCATCCACTCCTCTTACTGCTGCCCTTCTTCCCAGCCACTTTTGATGCTCTAAAGTTAGATTTAATTCTATGTTGGATCAGGATCTAGACACTTGGAAATTTTCTGTGAACTTCATTGGTGTCGTGTATTCATCAGTGTATCTCACATGCAGAAACCTTTTGAGTTATAAAGTAACTGAACTGACTTTAAAGTTAGAAAGATACTTTATTGTCTCTTTCCAAAAGCCGTCCAAGCCTCTATAAAATTTAAGTTGTATAGATTTTAATGCTTGAATAATTTTAATTAGTGTCCATCCTGAAATAAGAATGTAATTGCTAACTTAATATTGTATATATTTCTTGGGAGGGTTTTTAAGAATTGGATTTGAAAAGTGGCATTGAAAGAAGAATTCAGTGCATTTGGAAGGAGATAGATGTGTCTCATCCTAATTTCAGTGTAATTTTGGTAGACCTTCCAAGCAATTTATATAGTTTCAGCAGTTTTCTTCCAATAAAAAAGCTTAAGATAGGATTTTTGTTCCCACAAGACTTTCAAAATTCAGAGCTACATCATTTTTACATTAGTATGTCCTTTTTTCTCTGATACTACACATTCTTTACCGTGAATGGATGAAAGGAAATTCTTTGGACATTGTGATTATTTAAGATGCAGAGCTTTTATAATGTTTTAAATGCACGAATACACTTGCTTGAATAACACTGCAATTGTTCAATAAAGTTGAAAGCCTTGTGGATCAGCTTTCATGACCCTTATTCTGTTTTCTGTGGTCAGCTTCACTTAGCATCTGGCAGTTGCATTGGTACATATGTTTATGTTGGTTTCTGATGGACATACAGAGATGCTGAAGAAAGTGGAGATTTGTTGCTGAAGTAGTTTTACTTTGCCTTTTTCATGTGTCTAAAGAGCAAGATGGGTGGGCTTTGTTTTCTTGATACCATTTCTCATAGGCAGTCCTTTAATCAATGGGGAATGATGGTGTCAGTGGTTTGTTATCTAAGTAAGGAGATACTAGTTTTGACAGTTCCCTTAAATGTGAGTCTCATAAGAGGCATATTCTCTTGTTTAATTAGAAGTAAAATAGAAGTACATGAGTTATGTGTATTAATTTCCTTTGCCAGTCCTGTGGCAAATTAATTAATCATGTTTTAATAGTGTAAGCCTAGAGGCTAACAGCTGATCTTTCTGAATGTCTGCATTGCCAGAACAGTACAGATACAGAGGAAGAGCTGTCCTATCATTTCTCTTGGATAGAAAAATGAATTCAACAACCAACAAACCCCTACCAAAAAAAAGAAAAAAAAGCACATATAAAGCATAGAGCACTTTAGGGTAAAATATAAATGATGTGTTCATAGCGTATGAACTTGAATAGCTTATGTGTCTGTGGTGCTTTTCAGGTACTGGATTCAAACTATAAAAGCTGTGCAAATTGTTGTGGTTCTTAGCTAAAGAGGGATTAAGATAGGTACTCTCTAACCTGTTTCTGAACTATTAGACATGCCATGCTTCCAGTTTATCTGGATAGAGCATAAACATTTTTCCATAAGTAATGTACAGCTAAGGTATAGTGACTGGCTTGATAGAAAAAGATGTGTCACACACTTAAGTCATCTACCATTAGTTGTAAGTATGGTACAAGCATCCTGAAAGGATCGTATAATTCAGTTTATATTTATTATCGTATTTATACAGTTTATTCAGATTGTATAATGCAGTTGCATTATTTCTTATACAAGGGAAGGAAATGTTGCATGATTTCTGTTAATACAATTGGCAGCTGATACTGTCTTTTGTTTCTTGATTTATCCTCTTTCCTTGATCTTGGGCTAAAACCTTTCCCAACAAGTCCCTTTGGCGTCTCTAGTTAGTACAAAAGGAATTTATTTTTTTTAACCCATACCTATAAATTTCGTCAGCAGTGTGTCCAGTCCATCCTTACAGTATTTTATTACACTGAGATTTTTACTTTTTAAACAAAGTATGATCTAACATGTTCTGAAATGATTGAATTGAAAGTAATTCCATGAGAAAGTTTGTAATAATGCTCATATGATAAATTTTTCCATCTGCTATTATTAGACTATTAAATAACTGAATTTCCATCACTGGCATAATTCATTTCAAAAAATAATCATCATGAAGAATAAGCACCATCAAGAAGTAGAGAGATGATGTGCACTCTTAAAGAACACAAGAATGTATTAGATAAAATATATTTGTATACCTATCTGTATGTATAAATGCACAGCTCTTATGCCTGCACTAGTGAAAAGTCTGTGCATTCTTTTCTAAATTTCATAGGCCTAACCATATATTCCCTCTATTCTGTGTAGCTGCTGGCTTGAATGCATGTAATAGAAAATTTGTGTAAGACAGTTGTTGCTATAAATGCATTCTTTCTGACCCATTGCTAATTAAAAAAAAAAAAATGTAGTGACTGACATAGGGTGAGTTGGACTCATATTTAGTCTTGACCACTAAATTTTTTTGTTTAACTTCTGAGGAACTTCCCCACTCAGAAAAATAATTGTAAATGTCCATGCTGTATGGACCTAACAGTCTGTTTCCTGATGAAAAATCATAGGTGATAACTTACTAGTTATTTTGTATCATAGGTAAATAATTCACCTTTATATCAGTAGTGATATTGGAATGTGATTTTTTTGTTTCTGAACCTGTTGCTGTACTGAGATCTGCAAACAGACAAAACACCACAAGAAAAAAAAATAAAAAACATGGCATACTTTAACAAAGAGAAGGAAACATATTGGAATATTTATGTCATCCATATCCTGGTAGACATAGGATGGATCCCTCCAGTGCATTTCTTAGTACTTCTTTCTGGTTTTAAAGCCTCTGAGCAGTGGTGGTTTTCATACTTCTGGGGTCTCTTCCTTTTCGCTCCTTCACAGTAAACATTCTCAAAGGTGTTTATTATTGCACTCCTCCTTTTGTTTTCTCTGAGTAACAGCAGAAGAGTTGCAGCAGATTACAGATTGAAACGCATTTTGAATATTTTCTGGATCTAAGTCAGATTCATTGTAGAAAAGACTGATATTTGGTTCCTTGTGGAATTACTCATGGGTGATTTGGCCCATAAACCAACTCGTCTTGTCATAGTATGTCTTCAACTCATCAGACTCATTTATCAAAACAAGGGAGTTGAGTCACCTTTCAGATCATTTGACACTCAAGAGATTTGTTTGATTTTACTTTTCATGCTACTGCAAGTAATTATTATTGTTATTGTAGTTGCCATTAATATTTCAGAACAAAAGTGGTAAGCCACATGCCTAAAGAGCCTTAGAGTCTAACTGTGTTAAAAGTGAATTAATAATGAACTGAGAAAAGGAGCATAATACCTTTGATTACTGAAGTGCTTCCTCCGTAAGATAAACTGGGAAATACAGCCAAGCAGGTAAATGCTCTGGAGTTAGGAATTCATATTTTCCTGCTAATCTCTTCACATGACTGTTTTATGTAATCTTCTTAATAACTAAATATAAAGGTCGCAAGATGGCTGGAAAATGCTGTCATGCAGTTCTGCTCTTGAAGTCAAAATTTATTTATGTATATTTAAGCTGTAAATGGCCTTATGAAATGAGGGTTCTTCTTAGAAGAGCATTATTAATTTAAAAAATGAATTAGATCTGTTCAGAATTTCCACAAATCCAAGACATTTTTTTATTTAACCTTTTCACAGTCTCTGCCCTTCTTTAAAGTACATTCAGTCCTATATCATCTGTTACTCAGGAAGGTATTTAATACATGAGTGGGCATCATTTGCATTATACAAGAAGATTAACTTTACAAGCTCTGCTATTAATCTGAGTAGCTCTACATATTGACCTATGAAAGAACATAATTAAGTTAGCTTAATTAAGTTAGTTAATTGTTACACTCTGATGAACTTACTATTGAGAGGAAATTAAAGGCAAATAGAAAATGGCATTCATTGGTTTGAAATCATGTTTTAAAGGGTTTCACAAAGATACTTTATATATATATAGATGACAAAAATATCTATTGTGTAATAAGCAAAGCAGATGCCATTAAAATCTGTGCAGTTTTCTCCTTTATTGCCTGACATTTATCCATATTTTTAAAAGAGATTTTCAAAGCATGCTAAAAATTTAGAAAATAACTGTTGTTATTGGGGAAAAACTGAGGTTTTTCCCCAATACCCAGAAAACTGAATTCAGAAATCCTGTCTACACATGGACTACAGAGAAAAGCACACCATCGAAGTTCATTAAGTGTTATAATCTGATACTGAAGTCTCCTTTGGGGTAGAGAAAAGAACTGAAAACCCCTCGGGGCAGCAAGCAATACCCCATCATTTGTACCTTCTCACACATCAGCATAAGAATCTCTTTCTCATGCAGTGAGAGAGGGGAAAGGACAGACACTCCTGGAATTTACTTTGTCAGCTGCATTTCTGTTGTCAGGAGTGCCTGCAAGTTCACTGCAGGAAAGCATTCAGGGTTTCAGCACAGATCTGTGCACGGCTAGACCCTCCACATGACTCCGACATCTGGGATGCATTCGTCAGTCTTGATAAGCACTGATAAGTACCCTGGAGATCATAAATTCCAAGTAGATGCAATTAATAAACAGTAAGAAAAAATGGCCAAACATGCAAAAATGTGCTACAGTGAATGCTGCCAAATGAGCAGTTTATTAATCTGTGAGATTCATTAATATTACAGTGGCTTTATTTTGAAATTATTTTTGGTGAACAATTACTAGTTCTCTATTTCTTCTTTTTTTTTTTTTTTAATTTGCTAGGTCTATACATTTTCTGGATGGCATTCTTGAAGATTTTAGGATTTCTGCTTTCCTTCTGTTGTAAAAATTAATATTTTAACTCAAGTGAAAACAGTATTTTCCCCGAGGTATTATTCTTTGGCATTTCCAGATCACATGAAAGGGTCATTGATCTGTGGATATATTCTCTGGAAAAATAGCAGCATTGAGAGCAGGAAGGCAGTGGCATTTAGAATCACTTGTGTACCAATTTGTATTCATATTCTGAAGACAGATAAGTTTGAATTGCATTCCTACAAAGATAAAAAAAATTCTTTCCTTAAATAATGCTTAATTCTTTTTTAATTAAAGAAAATCTGAAACAACTTTTAAAATTGATAGGATAGGAAGAAGCAATTAAATTATAGCTGCTGTATATTTTATGAGACACATTGTTTTTCTTCAACAGCTTCTACAAAATATTTAATTTTTTTAAATTCAATTTGAAATTAGCATGTTGTTACATTTGCTCCCTTTAAAATGTTATTGGTGTTTTAAACAACTTGTTATTCTATGAGGAAAGAACGGCTTTGTTTTCAGCTTCAATGACATGCTTTAAAATCATAATTTTTTTAATAGAGGAAGAGACTGGAAAATTGATTGGAAAATCAGAATTTAGCGAGCTTTAGGTGGGACACTAGGAAGAAGTTCAACTTTAGGGCTGTTTCCCACCTGCTGAGGATTTTGATGTTTGTACTGATGTCAGTGAGCTTCAGTGGACCTGTGTGCACTATTTGGTCAGCTTTGACTGTGTTGTTTTGAGATATCCATGATGTGGCATGGTGCAATGTCACGTAAGCCACTGTTGTCATTTCCTGTGTGGCCCGTGTGATACACAATGGAAGTTCTTTCCTGGAGGAAAGTAAGTGTAGCTTCTCTCTTCAATATATTATGGGCACACTCTTAATGTTCTATTTTTTGTTTCTTTCCTGAGGGATTTATTGTGTTCTATCTTACCTATAATATTTAAGTGAAAAATTAGGCTAATACATTCTTTGGTCATTGCATGCAGTGTAAATATTGGGGCTCATATTGCACTACATGAACAAAGCAGTGATCCTTTTTGTAGATGATAAATAATATCAGAAAATTTCTATTTTAATACGATAGGTTGAAAATATCATTAGAAGCCTTTTAAGTTATTACAGGCTAGATTTGAGATAATGAAACTTGAACAGAGTCGAAGATTCCAATGTCATCCTTAAGGTAGTGAAGATAAGCAGAGGTCAGTCAGTAGTCATTAATAACGTAGGTTATATAGATTTTCCCTACCCAGCTGCTTTGGGGTTATCTCTAAACTGCAGTGCAATCCCAGTAGTAGCCCAATGCTGCTTTGCCAAACTATTGTTTCTTTACATTTCTCTCACTGTTAAATTTACACACTGAAGAGTTCATATTGCCTAAATATTTCAGCACAGTAGGATCATTGATTCATTATTTGTTAGAGTACATCTTCTTGCTATTAGTGTGTGTTTTTGTGATAGTCATTTATACCTGAATCTACCTGAATTTACAGTTTTTAATTTTAAAACTAAATTTGCATTAACTTCAAGCATAAATTTTCTAAAGTAGGTTAACACACACTATTATCTTTAATAGCTGTCATTGACCTACTAAATCCTTTTTAAGTGAACAGTTTTCCTATAATTAATTTTTCGTTTTTAAATATGGCTATGTAGCTATCATAGTCCCCAAAAATCTCTACATGGCCTGGAATACCCAGAACTACATATTCTATATTCTGTGTTTATGGTCTTTGTTTTACTCAGAAACTGAAGGTGTTCCTGAAAAGATAGTTGAATTCAGAGAGACTTAGACTGTGATGAGGAGTGGTATCTTTGGAAACCTGGTTTCCCATTAGCCAGTCCTAGGGTGTTTTAGTCTGGTAATATTCTTGTTTAAGTGATTGGAATCATCACAGGAAAATAGCACACACCTCCTGTCAATTAAGATACTTCTGTGTCCTCTCATAATGACTGCTCTGTATTATTCTGTAGTTCTGCATATGCACAATAAAGATGGAGATATGCCTACTGCATGACTTAGCTGGCTAAAGCTATTTGCCTAAAACTCCATAGTACCAAGGCAGATACTCACAGACGACTTCCCAGGGCACCTGGAAGAGGCTTTAACCTGGGGGGATGGCTGAGATGGGCTCTGCAATTCAGTGGCCACCAGACTGAGCCCACGCTGATGCTGAAAGGGCAGTCTGTGTTCACAGACTGCCTGCTGCTCTTGTTGGACCAGCAGATGAGTGAGCTGGGTCAGTGGGCTGCTCTGGCAGACCATGGAGTGATATCCATGGGGGTGAAGGACATGCATGGCTGTGGACCATGAGCTCCCTCTTCAGTGTCAGCATATGCAGTTCAATGGTCCAGGGCTGACACTGAGACTGCATTGTCATTTAGGTGCTCTGGAAAAAATAAATTAAAATAGTCTTTAAAATACTCACTAATGTTTCTGGATTTACTCTATTAGCCAGTTCTTCTGTACTTATCCATTCAAAAGGAGCACTTTTTTTCCCATTTGACAGCCATATTCCAGTTTACCACTCAAGAGTAGGCTTGTAATATTTCGGTTGTTCAGGAGATTGACTAAAATAAAGACCTAATGTTGTAACTAATGAAAATCCTGATTGTTTCTGCAAATTAGGATGAATTTTTGCTTGTAAAAGTTACACAAAATTTAGACTCCTCTTTGGTGTCAAGAACCACAAGGACTGGAATTCACACAGAGTGGTCGTGCATCTGCTTGCATCCTTGTGGTTTTTTGGGATAGTTATCAGGAGAAATCTTTTCAGACTATTAGTGGATAGAGGCATATCCACACTTTGCTTGTTGGAAAACTACTAGTGTTGATTTGGATTCATCAAGGTCCAGGGAACCATGTGTGTCCTGCTCTTGGTCACAACAACCCAATGCAATGGTACAGGCTGGGTGCAGAGAGGCTGGAAAACTGCCCAGCAAAAACGAGTCTCAGGGTGCTGGTGACAGCAGTTGAATATGAGCCAATAGAGTGCCCAGGTGGCCAAGAAGGCCAGTGACATCCTGGATTTTAACAGGGTTACTGTGGCCAACAGAACCAGGAGAGTGACTGTTCCCATGTACTTGACACTGGTGAGGCCACACCTCGAGTCCTGTGTCCAGTTTTGGGCCTTTCACTGCAAGAAAGACACTGAGGTGCTGGAGAGTGTCCAGAGAGGGCAGCAGAATTGGGAAGGGTCTGGAGCCCAAGTCTTGGGAGGAGCAGCAAAAGAGTTGGGGGTGTTTAGTCTTGAGAAAAGGAAGCTTGAGGGGACCTTAACACTCTCTACAACCACCTGAAAGGAGCTGCCCTGAGGTGGGGGTCGGTCTCTTCTCCCAGGTAACAAGGGACCTGACCAGAAGTGGCCTCAGGCTGTGCCAGGGGAGGTTTAGATAGAATGTTAGGAAAAAATGTCCTGAAAGAGAGGTTCCTCAGGGAAATAACTGAGTCACCATCCCTAGAGATATTTAAAAGATTTGTAGTTCTTGAACTTAGGGACATGGTTTACTGGTGAACTTGGTTTGGCAGGGCAATGGTTGGGCTTAGGGATCTTTGAGATTTTTTTTCCACTTATATCATTCCACAATTCCATTATTCAAGAGTTCAAATCTAGAATTATAACCTGAGAATTCTATCTGAAGGCAGAAAAAAATTCAAGTAGTAGCTTCAAATCTTTGGGAGACTTATGACCAAAATTCTAAAATGAGCTGCCAGTGGAGAAAGTTGCCTTAAATCTGTACAACTGACAATAGAACCATTCCCTGTGTATTTTCCAGTCTTTCGATTGTACTTGACAATGGTTTCCCCCAAATTTTTAGTGGAATTTTTGTCCTCTGCCTATAGGCACTAGCTATAGCTAAACTCTGTTAATCCAGTAGTGGTCACATAGGGTCACATGGGTATTAAAAAAATAAATGTCCAGAGTTTCGGAGCATAAAGACAGGCCTTTAGAAAATACTCATTACAGAAGTGTAAAAAATCATTCAAAATAAAGGTGTAGTTTTTCTAATGTATCTCTGAATCTGGGAGATACAATGCTCAAAATGGAAGACAATATACTAAGTGCATGAAGAAAGACAACATAAGGGAAGTAGAAGAGAATTTTAAGGCATTTTAGATGCTTATTTTATTTTATTCTCATTTTCTGACAGTATTCATATATTTAGCTCTGGGGAAAAAATTCTCAGTAAGTCAGCATTTAAAAACAGAATCACCCACAGAATATAATTTATGTGCATGTGTGCATGCTGTGTAAACTTTTAGATGTTTTTTTCTGCAAAATGTTGCTTGTTTTAACAGTCTCTTTGTGGTTTCAAGGGTGATATTCAAATTGGGAATTGAGGCAAAGATGATAGTTTTGTTTAGTGTGTAGATAATCCTAAAGTCACCATTTTTCATATTGTAGCCTGATAAGCAGCAGAGTAAAAATAACCCAGTTTTGAAGTCATGGTGTTACTTGAGAAAGCTTTTAGTGTCTGCAGAGACAAGATATTCAAAAAGGGGAAGCACATTAAAACCTTACCAAAAAATAAATCAAATTACCCTGTTACTGTAGGAAAGATAAAGTAGAGGAAACTTCTTTCTCAACCACAAGCATGACTGCAAGATCTCTCTTATGCCATGGAGTGAAATACATTTGATCCCCCATCCCTGCCTCAAGATCTCATGCAAAATCACTAAGAACTCAGAGAAAATTTGAAATCAACATTTATTTAAATTATTTAATCCAAAATCAAAAGGTGGAAGAGCTTGGTGTGTTCTTTAAAATACTATGCCTAAAGCCTATGTTTTCTGAATTCTTCATATGATACCAAGTGTTTCAGGTGGAATTTCTTTCTCTCTAAAGTACTTGTATATAATAATATTTAATTTTGGAAACAAATATGGGTAAATTTGACTTGTTCATGCCTTCATCATGCAGTCTTCTGTGGGGCCATTGTATGTGGCAAGAAACTGGACTAGAGAAATATTTTTTCTTTATGTCACAAGTTTACCTGCCAATGCTCATGTATAGTGATGAAGCCAAGAAATAGTGCCAAAAATTAAAACTTTTGAGATGCAGTATTGCAGATGTGCTGTGCTGATTCCAGGCTGGATTTTTTTTCAGCTACGTTAGCATCTATGAATTGTGATTTCTAGGTCACTGTTTAATACAAACATAGCACTTAGAGAAAATGTCTTAGCCAATTTTCCAGAGTATTATAACTTTAGAACTTCCTTCTTTTTTATTTATTGAATTAATGTTGCTTTATTTTCATTTAGATCAATATGTATTGAATTTAATAAGCACAGAGTTTCAGCATTATGGTCTGTGAAGCTCCCATAACACAGATTAGCAAATAATTCTGTGCAATTAAATATTATATTTTCCTTGTGGCAATCTTACCCCAATAACTTGTAACTCTGGGTATTTGTTTTTAGCTCCATAATTTGTATCATGAATGCATTTCAGTGTTCCAGTCAGGGCTATATGGTTAAAATCACTGAATCAAAAAGGAAAAATAAAAAGAAAATAATTACCTCAAGCAGCTTTCATTTCTAGTATCAAACCAGACATTATGGATCAAAAAAAAAAAACTAAATAACGTTGTTTTAGTTATTTTTACTGCATTTTGGCTAGAGTTTATACTTAATAGGAGAAATCTATTTTTTTTTTAAAGGAAAGACTGATCATTAGGTTGATAATATATTTTTTAAACATTTGGAAATTTCAGATTCTTTTCCTACAGTGTTTATTATTATTGAGCGGGTTAGAATAGCCTCTACTTCTCTACATAATGTAGAAACTTAAGTTAGTAATAGAAGTAAGATTAAAGACAGTGATCACAGAATGGAACAAATTAATTCCTAGTCTTATTAATTGGTAAACTTTAGCTTAAGCTAGAGAGGTATTGCACATATCAGCCAGGAAGAAGGAAGGTTGTTTGTATAAATATTTTTCCACTGTTAAAGCACGTCATTAATAGGCTTTATCAAATCAGACCACGGATCTGTGTCAAGCAGCTTCATCATCCATAGAGTCATGAAGTGAATGTCATCAAAAATCACTGGGCCTAAACACTTATCAGTTCACTATGATGAAATGACTGCATTTTTATTTGCACAATAACCTCAAATCCTCATATTAAAAAGTGGCAAATTTTTTTGCCCTTTGCTGTTCTAAGTGTGACACATGTAACAATTATTCATCACTCCATAATGGATCATTTTTATCAGAGTCTTGTGTCTTTTCTGTATACATAGAATAAATATTTATGTTTTCTCATTTTTCTGAACTAGAAGATACTGATAGAATAGGTTTGAAGTGTCAACTATAATTCATTGCATGCAAAGAAAAGCTTTATACTGATACTGTGTGAAAGGAAAAGAATATCTAAATCATTTCAGCAGCAAGCTTATAACCAAGATAATATCAGCATTTTCCTTCTTGAAAATATATATGCCATAAATTAAAGGAGGTCTTCAGTATTTTATTAAAATGCTTCAGACAAGTTTAACCCTGTCTTCAATGGGCATATATGTATGAATATGAAAAGCTTTTTTAAAAAAAAAATTAAGGTCAAGTCAATGTTAGAACAAGCTTGCAGTAAACTTCCTACTAATCCTGCAAATACTTTGTTTATTAGACATTAGGAAACTATGACACGTTTAGTGTCAATTAAAAGGTGCCTATTTTATTCTTATGGAAAACTTAAGGTATTTCCAGCACTTAACTGTTTTGTACAATATTAATGTAGTCTGGGAAAAAAATACTAAATATGTGTATACTGAATGTATTTGAATGAACTCTTAATTTAGTTGTAATTAGCCTTAGCAGTAAATGTAGTAGTGGAGAAGTACGTATCACTATATATAATTATGTTTAAATATATACATAGCAAAGTAATTGGGTTAATAAGAATATAATATAATAATTAGAATCCAAAATACACTTGTAATGAAGCATTTGATATACAAATACTACAGTTCTTATAAATACTATCATATCTCTCCACATTTTCAGCTCTGCTTCCAGCTTCTTTAGCAAGAAAATGCAGGGAAGTATTGGTACTATTTGTAAGGAAGGGACAACTGAAGAGAAAAGTTGTATGTGATGAAACCCTGCATATGTTTTGTGGAATTTGCAGCTGCCCCTTTGTTATTGTTTTAAACCCATTTGATTTGTAGTGCTTTAAAATGTCATATCCCATGTTTCTCTAATCTGTTGAAGGGTGAGTGGTTAAGTTTTGTGCTTTTGTTGTGAATGGTCTTTTCCCAAGTCCTGCAGCAGCAGCTCCCACATCTATGGCTACTATCTCCCTAATTCCAGCTGCAGCTTTGCAGTCTACTGAGAGAGGCGCTCTCCAAGGTACCTTGTCAGGAGTGACATTTCTTTTTTTTAGAGCCAGTCCCATCACAAAAGACTCAAGGCATCCATCACAGCTTTTTTTGCAAAGAAGCAGAAAGCTGAAATGAAGTCTTATTTTTTCTGATGTATGTGAGAAATTTTGAACTCCAGGTGTTTTCTTCCAGCAATAAATTTAATCACTAATTAGTATCACATCACATTGATGATGAAATAAGCTGGGAAATTAAGTAAGGTCATGTATTTAATAAGAAACATCAAAATAAAATTTTGTGGGATATACCCAGTCTTTTGGTTTAGAACTGCTGCCTAGAAATGTGATAATTGTTTTCTTTAGAAATCAGATATTAAAAGACAATGTGAGAATGAATCTTTCTATGACAAGATCACAGAAGCAGTCCATTTTAGAAGCAGTTAGTATGTTTGGAAGGTCATTAATGTAAAGCTGTGAATTTTTCCCCACAAGTCACATGGATAAGCTGAGTGATCTTACGGTATTTGCTGTTGTCAAATTGCATTAATATCTCAGGCATGATAAGAATGTCATTAATGTGAAACAAAAATTAATTGCTATGATAAGGCAGTAAAGCTTGTTTAATACTGCATGATCAGTAGCTTGAAAGTAACTTGCAATTTCAATTTTAATTCTTTCTGTAAACATTTCCAGTTCCTACAGACTCTGAATCTTTACCTTTTGTGATTATTTGCAGACGGAGTGCAATTTACTCTTGGATGGGTACTCTGTAGATCAGCTTGCCAACTGTTCTTGCCAGAATGTTTGTAGCATACGTATTAGGGAATTTTTGCATTGTTGCATCCTAAAATCAATGTGGAACATAAGGATGATGAGTTATGTTCTAGGCATTCCTTCTACTGTCCATCAAATGCATCATGTGAAAGCAAATTTCCAAATTTTCAGAGAGCTCAAAGCAAAGAAGAATTTGAGTCACAATCATTGAAATTAACAGTGGTTCTATATCCAATTGCATTGAAATTAATTGATTACCTTTGGTTGTGCTTTGTTCAGGTCTTAGGAAGCTTTTTTAACATTATACTGTTTATGTACACTGAACTCTGGTCAGCCATGTCAGAGGGCTCAAAATAACACAATACTTCAATCCAAACAGGTGCCTGCATACAGGATAAGAACCTGCTTTAAGTGGTAGGTTCCACTGCTTTCTGGTTCAGAATAAAGGAGATGCAATATGAGGGTGTGGCTGTATGGAAGTGTGGGATCCTACCCTTGGAAATCAGGCACTTATTTAGGCCAGCACATCCATTTGGCTTTTGGCTCTGAAGAACCATGCTGGCAAATTTGCATTAGCAGTGCATCTTTCAAAATACTGCCTTCTAGACAGTGTAGGAAAAGTTCATCAGACAAAAAGCTGCATTAGGCTACTGATATGTATAGTTGCATATAGCAGAGGCTTCTCTCATTGTGGTAAACTCAGTATCTTCAGACATCAGATGAATTGATTTCATTACTATTCAGCTTTTTGTGCTTTGAAATGAAAGTCCTGGAAGTCCTTGCTTGTCTTCATCCCTTCCAGAGCCATGGGATCCTGTCTACTTTGCAGAACAAATGTGATGTCTTCATGGCAGATGGAGAAGGCAGGCTGACTCCTGGTGCCTCACTCTTTTCAAACATACATCAATCCTTCTGAGGCAAGCAAACTCCAGAATCATAAAATCTGTTAAACTTTGATTGACTGGTGGTGGCTTCTGTGTTCCAGCATCTTCAGAATATTTTCAGAGGAGCTCACTTCACATCTTCTGGCACCAACTAACTTCATTAAGGAAGGCTGTCATGTGTCAGAAGTGAGGTCATATTGGTCTTTTCGTGGCCAGCATTCCAGTTAGCTGTAAGTGTGTGGCTTAGAAATTTCAGTGAGTCAGCCAGTCTTGCATTTGAAAATGGTATTTTAGCGACACTTTGAGGAGAAATACACCTACATCTTTCTGAAGTGAAAATTTCTTAAGCAACATGTCCTTGACAGTGCCTCTCAGAGAGTACGAAAAAAATTGTTAACTGCAGAGTATCTACTGCTTGATTTTGAAGGGCTTGATAGATCACTGGTTCATAAACATTAATGTAGAAAGCACAAGGCAAGCTTTTGAGGAGGTCTGGCCTTTCATTTGTTTGGACAGGCATTTTGTTGTTAATTGACTCTTCTCATCCTTTCCTGCCATGGGTTATGAAATCATATGCCCTAAGGAAATGAAATTCAATTATGCATTTAATATTTTTTGGATTAGTGGGGCGCATGCATCTGGCATGGTGAAAGCAAGATGATTTTATGTATAGAAGTTAGTTAGAAAAAATTATCTCAGTTAATATAAATATGATCACAACCTGCTGCACTCCTGAGAAAATCGCTAACACTTGAGACAAAAGCTGCTGTTATCACTGTTAGAATCTGTTGCATTAAGAGTATAGAAATTTGGCAGAAAATAAACAGTCTTGCTTTCCAGCTAGTCCTCAGCAATCACTGGGGCTGGGTGTGGCACATCTCATGGAAATCCCTTTGCTACATATCTCATGACATGTGCCATGGCTTAGGCCTCATTCCCATGGAATCTAAGACATTTTTCTGAGTCATGAAACATTAATATGATGGAAGTTCTAAAATATTTTAATATCTGGCTTCTGAAAGTGGTAACAAAAATATGTCACTGTGTCCACATGGGTGGTGGCTGTCTGATTGGAACATAGTCCCAGAATACATTTTAGTTCTTTAGAGAGAGAGAGGGAGACTGATACCTGTTTCAATTTTTTCACTTTAATACTCTTTAATGTAAGATTAGAGGAAAAATTATGACTCAGAATCTTAAAAAAGCAAAGTGCTTGCCGGAAATTTGCTTTCTAGTAAAATCTACTCAGTCCCCTACCTTGAACGTACCTATAAGTGGAAAGCTGTTATGTCTACCTTATTCTTGTACCCAGAGAAGATGTTCTTTCAAGGCAGTAGAAAGGTGGTGAAAGTAAGCTAAGTATGAATTTCTACACATATTAAGAAAGCAGTTTGTGGACGGAAAGTGGAGCAACATTGAGACGTTGTTTTCATCAGCTTTTGTCTAGTTATCTGTTCAAAGCAACCAATTGGGCATAGAGAAAATTCCCTTTTATTCTCTATATCAGTGGATAAGACCTTGAAAATAAAAAAAAAAAATCACTGGGACTCGACCCAAGGAGTAGGGAAGGGCTGTGTTGCATTTAATGAACTATTCAGACAAAATAAAAATCTTAGCTGTCACCTCAGTTACTCAGAGAAACAACAGGAAAAAGAGAATCACAGATACAGCCTGTATTTTTACATAGGCCAGGGATACAAATCCTTTTCACTAAGCAATAAGGCTGACTTATTACTAAGACACAGTGCAGGACAAATGCAGTTCAAATCATGTTGGAAAGAATATTGCCAGGGAATGTTTTTTGTTTTTGTTTTTTGGGGTATTCTTCCTCCTTCCTGCACATTTTTTTCCTTCTGTCAACCTAACTTTGAAATGTTCTTTATAGACAAAACCTTATACTTTGTGAAAAATTACAGAAATTATTAAGGAACAAATTTACCTTTCTGTGAAGAAGAGTGTGACAATGACAAATTTGAAAGAAACTACATTAAAAAAAAGTTCACTTCACAAATGATAGAAATTTTTAATATGGGTATACACCATTTTCTTTTTTCCTTCCTCTGTCCAACATGTTAAAGACAAACACCTCTATGAATAGATACTTGTTTGGCTGTGATAAAAAGGTATGTGGCACTGTTGTGATGGGAATATCTTAGTGGCATGCTTCCATCATGTTCAGGTTTCTTAAAGACTGTTGGTTTTCTATTTTTTTATTTAAATCCCTGGTTAATCACAGTCTGACATCATATTCACAAGCAATGAACAGCAGCCTTGTGCTGCCTTTGAGACATGAATGGACCAGGCTTTCTACAAGAAGAACATGGTAATGCTGTTTTTTTGGCCAGGAAACACACATGGCAAGCTGCTGGCATCTGCAAGCATCTGTCATTTTCAAGAAATAATCAGTGCAATAAATAAAAGACAAAAGTAGCAATTGTTCATTGCCTAGGAAATTACTGTTTCCTGTGATGGGAAACTATTAATAAGGTTTTTCTGAATGGTCTCCTGCCTGCTGTGGGGTGGCTATTTAAGGTACATATGGTGCTTTCACTTGAGAGGAGACAGTACCTAATGACAAAGCTCTTGCTGAATAGGGGTGCTTGTACACTCATGGGCTGCACCAGCAGAGTACCTAATGCTGTAATAACCTGCAAATCTGAGCTATTCAACTTGGGATGAGTGTTACAATCAATTACTGTAGCTTTCAGAAGAGTGACTGTTCCTTTTCTTGACAGACTTAGCCTCTTACCTGCTTTGTTGAGTCATGTCTTGATGTCTGAGAATTATTTCCAGTCACAGCTAGTGCAGAATGCTGGTTTGTATAAAGCCATCTGTGGGTCAAACTCTCAGTTAATGAGAAATGTGCTGTGTGGGATTGGATTACCACCTGGATTAGGTTTCTAATGCAATAAATTTCCAGGCATCCTCTTCTAGTATTTTCACAACACTTCAGTCTATATTATGGTGGAAATTGGATTAAAAGGACAAAGCATGAAGTCATTTGCTGAAGCAAACAGGGTGTTAGTGCCAAATTTTGTATAAAAGGATGCTGCTGAAAGGACTGCGTGTCTCTCTTCTAATCCACAGAGAATCCTCTGCCTCTGAGTTTAAGGACTTCATTTCCAAATACAATGCACAAGGGGGTACATAAACCTCTGTTAAACAGTTCATTTTGTGCATTCATCTCTTGTTTGCTTATGGTATTAAAAATGTTTTCGGCCTGGAACAATCCCATTCATGTGGAAATCACTTTGTAAATTTAAATACTGTAGTAGTGACAGTTCTATTCAGAGAAGGTGCTTTAATGTGTTGGGCAGTATCAGTAGCAATCCTTCTGTAATTAAATTTTAAATATATGAAAGAAAATTCCGCCTTTTATTTTTCTCAATGAAATAAAGATTTTCAAGAGAAGAAAATGGGTTATATATGGAGACAATGCTCATGATGTCTGAAAACATGATGTTGTTAGGTCAAATGAATGATAGCTGTTCTTGGATGAAAGGAATCTTGTGTGTGAAACTTCCACTGTCCACTGAGTGAAGTTTGAATTCTAGGTGCAAGACAGAACATAAATGATACTTTTTAAAAATCAAAAATCAGAAGATGCATATCCAAAAGCTTCTACTCCCAAGGATGTAATTCTTGATCACAGTCTTAACAATTATCTTCAAATGATGCAAGCTGGCCTAAAAATGGAAGTACATTCCTGTAAAAAAACTCACCTAACTCCAGATGACCAGTTTTCACAGAGAGACGACAGACCACCACTGAAATTCCATTAGAATGTGGTCTTCCTTGCAGAGCAGGTGGTTCTCCTTCTGAGAAGGACAAAGAGACACATCAATTTCATTTGATCCTACTGGCTGATGTACTACCACAGACTTGGTAGTTACTTCTCTATTACGTTATGTATTAAAAATTGACTCCATTCATCGTTCCAAACCAGACACCTTTTTTATGGATTGCTTTTTGCTTGCTCTCAAAGCATCTTTCCAATTAAATAATTTCCTGACAAAAAACAAGTTTCAATGAAAGTAAAACTGTTTTTCGTATACTTTATAGGTTGCTGCATATTATAAAATGGCATATATCATAAAATTTCTGCTGTTGATGGTTGTTTACTTTTTCTAGACACAAAAAATAAGCATCAGAACTTAAAACCAGACAATTTCTTGCAATAACTACACTCATTTTATGTCTTCTTTTCTGGCTTCAGAAAGAATGGGTGATGTTCTGTGCTAGAAAAGTTAATGCTTTTAAAGTCTGCTGTACTCACTGAATGTAATAACAATGACAGCACTTAGCACTTAGAAAAATCTTTTCATGCATAGAGCTCCATCCTGACATTGAAAGTATTATTATTCACATTTTACGGATAAGTTCTTTAACATTCTAGTAGTGAGTTCAATTTCCACACCCTCCAGGCCAAGCAAGTATTATAGTAGGGGTACAAATGTCGGAGATTTCAGCTGAGAAATTCCTCATCTGAGTCTCAGACCATGCTTTACTATTGACACATGCTTTAGCTTTATGCTGGTTTCTGTTAGTGACCCTGTTAAGTACCACTTCTCCATTTCTTCTTCTTCTTCACTGACATTTTCCAGAAATCCAAGGGTTTCCTCAGCTTTTCCTACACAAGAAGTTTTTCCCATGTCCTCAACTCAGAAGGACACCTCTACAGACTGACTTAAGCCTCAGTATTGTTTTGATAAAATATCTGCAATAACTGTTTGATTTTTTTTTGTCTGTCCTATGCAATCAATTTGTTTTATAGAAAATATAGAATATTTCTATTTGAAATAGTTTTATATAGATTTTGATGCTAGCCACTTTTTAATCATTCTTCATTTATTAGCCATACTTGGAACCAAAATGTGAGTAATGTACATGGCCATTATCCTGACCTACTTAGCTTCCCTGATATTTTACTTCTTGTTCTTCTTTCGTTTTGTTTTCATAACTGATTTTAGACTCTACATGGTCAAACTCCCCAGATGTGTTCATATAGCATGTGGTATGATATGACTTTGCCAGATTTGAATAATTTAATACGTCTAAATAAATATTATATCTATGTATTATCATTTATCATTTTGAACAGCAAAATCTTCAAAGGAGACCTAGAGACGTTTGTATATTTAGGTCTTAAAAAGCATCATTTGGTGGAATTTTCAGTGGACAAGGGAAGCAGCAGCTAACAAAAATTTTCATTATTTGCTCTTTTGAGAACTTATGTCCTGAAAGGTTTCCTTGAGTGCAAATTAATTGAAAATACCTAAGTCCAATTCAAGTAACAAGTAATTAATGCTACTAACTTTCACTGACTTTATGGAGAGTACTGACAAAGAGAAGCATCAGTTAATGTAAGAAAAATAAGATCCTTGATTTGTTGTCTGCCAAAATAGATTTGTTGTCGGCCATTTGCTGTATTTTCTTCGCAGTCTTATATATAGTTAATAATCATATTTAAAAGTCACATTGGCAAAATAAGTAGTAAAGTGATCTTTTTTTTCTAAATTTAAGTGCTGATTTAAATGGCAGTGCTACACATTTCTGTGGTTCTTGATTTGTTGGTCATCTAAGTTACATGTGGAGGAGAGGAAGCAGCAAAATGGGATGTCTTGAATACTAAGTGGTATTTGCCAAAGAACATGAGCCTGTTTTTTCTACATAACCTTTTTATAATACACTATGTGTTCAGTTTTGTGAGTAAAGGAGACATGGTAAGTTCATCTTAAATCATCAGGGAGTTTATAAGTTTATCTTAGATCAGATCATCGGTAAACAGAAAATAAGGAAATAGCTACTGGCTGTTAATTCTTAGAATAATGATATCCAATTCCCTGAAGCTCCTGTATATGCAGAAAGAGAAAAACCACTGAAGGAAACCACATAGATTGCAACTAAGTAAAATGAATGCAGGTGGAAGATTTTGCTTGATGTTGTTAAGTAACTGACAGGCACAGGAGCAGCTGTTGAGCAAAAGCAGAGAGCAGCAAGTACCAAACATCACCATGGGGCCGTAGCTGACCCTCCATTAGCTGACAGACAGAAACTCTGTAGAGACAGTTGAGTGGCAGCACTAGGATTTCAGGAAAACATAAGACATCTGAAAATAGCTAAACTTCCTCTTAAATGGCCATAATTAAAATGCCCTGCTTAATCCAGGGGCTGTTTAAACTTGGTATCCACTCCAGAGAAGCATTATTCTACAGTGTAGCTCATACGTAGCCTCAGTCAGTGGTAGTGTTCAGCTCAGTAATCAGATGGGTTAAATGTAACAATGCATGTATGATTGCAAGTTGTGCCCCTTAATGGTAAAAAATATATGGTGAAGAATATGTCTTGGAAACACTGTGATGTAATGGGACGCAAAAAGCCTTCTGAGGCATAGAGTTTAGTGAGCTTCAAAAGGAGTTTCAATGAATGATATTAAGTGACTTCAGACTGTCAAGGAAAAAGTACATAAACAACAATTTATAATGTAAGCTCTGTAATGAGCTCTTCTCTCATAAATATGCAAAACACTAATTAGTTATAGCCAAATTTCCCTAGCTTTGGGAATCTTTTGGAATATAGCTTTTCAGTAATTGAATCACATCAAAGTATTTTTTCTCCCACTCTTCTAAGAGTGTTATGTGTGATTTGTTGGAGGGTAGGCAGAGATGGGAAGCAAGCTGTTGACAAACCAAAAGATGACTTTGATGCGGTTTAGTGAAACAGTGACTTACAAATTTATCAGAAAGCAATGCACAATGAACATATAAGAAGCCCTGTTTGTAGTGACTACCAGCACCACGATGAGGTTTGTCAATTAATTTGATTCTAATTTTCTGAAAGGCAACTAATTTTTTTTTTTTCATGAAGTGTATAAATATTGCTAGATATTAAGTTATAACCTTATGTGGTAAGGTTTTGGAAGGATTTCAGAGTATGTTTGAAGGCAAATGCTGCTTTTACTTGTAAAGTTCCTTTTGATGATATTTGAAACATTAAATGGTTGGACATCACATTATTTGTAGTTGAAAGAATTTCATTTGATTCTGACTTCAAAAAATTACAGTGAAGCAACATCACTATAATGAAAAATATCCAAAACATTCCTCAGTATACCCACTGAATTAAATAACATTTGGCTTTCAATCCTCATTTGGAAATGCAAAGAGGAATGGAGTTTGAGGAGTTCTACTGTTAAATCTGATACATTTTATTTTATTTTTTTTAAATATTATTTAGAAGCTGATCAGTCTGAAACTGTGAAAACCTTGGTATATGAAAAAAATACAACCTTATTTCCAAATTGACTATGTGTTTATTACCAATACACCCTTGATGCTGCTAAGGCAACTGATCTAAACTATTGTATGAAACAGGACAGTTTAGGCTCTGAGCACGATCCTTCAAATAGAGCAATAAAATCAAAATGTAAAAACAAACCTACAACACTTCCTTTGTCATCAAACCAGCTGAAGTCCAACCTTTAAAACCACAGATTTATTGTCTTGTTAGATGTCAAGTCCATAGCCAAATGGATGAAGGGAATCAGTCTGTGATTCTATATAGTCAAATTAAAAGTGTGTTTGTACATCTTGGAAAGCAATGATTTTGCCATCTGGGTAGGTCTGCAATGCTTGTGTTAATTCAGATTAAATGAGGACAGTAAGAAAAGTGTAGATCTTACATGAGAGATGGAAGGGACTGCTAATACGATGCTACAGATCTGGTCCTAAAATGCTCTTTTGAGGATTTTATTTAATTGAATTTGTTAAAATACTTGAAACATTTGTTTAGTTATAGTTGTTGGATTCCAAATTTAAATATTAGTATGTGTTAGGGGGACCTGCTGAAAGGAATTTTTAGGGTTTTTGGGTTTTTTTTTTAAGCAAAAGTCTTTTTAGTCTTTAATTGCTTCTGCAGTAGCACAGATTCTGTTTGCTCTCACAGTCTAGCCTTCATCTACTTCTACAGCTTCATTTCTATCGGTTTTGTTGACAACGTCATGAATTATGACTAAATATAGGAGTTCAGTATTACAGCAAATACAAAGTCATTTCTACAACATTTACTTATATCACATTTTGGAAAATAAATGACAAAATGAAGGCAATGTCATCCTATTAACTCCATTGAAAGTTCCATCTTTTATGCCTTGAACCTGAACAGAATTTCATGGCTGTACTCAGGTGAAATGTTCCGATGAAATAAGAAGGAAAAAGCTTTCTGAATTCTTATCTATCACATTATAGCAATATTTTCATGAATTCCCAAGTTATGAAATTTATAATACTGCAGTAGGTTTTTCCAATTAAATGTGTGTTTTCTTTTGTCATATAGAAGGAAAAAAAATTTAGTTATGCTTTTTACAGTAATTTAATTAAGTATTTCCTGTAAGTTCATTTCAATATCTATCGTGGCTCACTAAAGTTGAAATTCAGTATAGAATGGTAGATTAATTGCCCTTTGTCTTCGATGAAATAAGAATCCTAAATATGCAGAGTCATGAAATTTAATTGTGTTCCTCAATTGCTTATTCAATGCTTTGGAAACCTGAATCAAGAAATGCAGAAGAGGGCCAAAGGTTGTTAAATGTAGCGAGTAACACAGATTTTGAACTTTACTTAATGAACCGAATGTTTATGACTATGAAATAAATGCACCATTTAAAGAATTATGGTGGCAATGTAAAACATTAAAACTCTAATTAATTTTGGTCAGAAGCATGCAATGCATTCATTTTTCCAAAAACATTTTCATTAGGGTCTGTATTTTCTCTGTTATTGAGATAAATTTATTCTTTCATATGGTAGTGCTGTCTTTTTCTGTAATAAAACTGTCCTTCAGTGATGTGTACAGTGATGTCTTTCAGCTGCCTTCAACTTTGGGCAGCCTGTCTTGACAGTAGCTTCCAGAAGCATTTTGTATAACTCAGTTTTATATTAAAGTATGTTAATACTTTTCCATTTAATGTTGTTAATCATTTCTGAAGCAGTGTTCAGACCTCTTGATAAAGGGCTATAGTTATATATGTATAGATTATATGCAGATTATGTTTCACAAACTTATTTGAGAAAGCAGTTAAAGCATGAAAAAATCTTCAGCTGTCATTTAGTACCTACCAAGATACATGCATAGCATAACAATTGAGCTCTTAAAATTAAATTTGTGTTTCTCAGGTTTGTTTTTTTTTTTGTTTGTTTCTTTGTTTTCCATTAAATACTATCAAGAAATAGAGCCATTAATTTCTTACTGTTGGCCCGAGCACCTTTTGTTCTCATGTAACTATTGTAAGAAGAAGCCATTTTATTTCCTAGCATAAAGAATACAAACATGAATAAGGTTTGTTTCTTATAATTTAGTAAATGTGTAGTGTAAAGATGGTGAGAGTATAACTATAAATATTTAAAATTATCTTCATTATAATATGCATTTCTAGGCTATGAAATATTATTCTCTAGTAGTATTGCAGAATATAGTATATGTAGTATATATGTTATATATACACTATATAAATTATATATAATATATATATTATTCTACTACTATATACACATATAGTATATATAAAGTAGAACTTTCTTTTTTAAAATTACATTTCATAAAATAATTATTATGTTGCTACAAAAGTCATGCTATTCTGGTGTCCATGTATGTATTTATATGCATAGATATCATTATTATAATTGAAGGACAAATTTGCCTGAGAAATTATCTTATTCATGTTGGTGTCAGATTTGAAAACTAGAGTGCCCTCTCACTCTGGAGTAGAAATTAAGAAGACTTGTCCCATATGGACACAGTACAGTCCTGTTAAAGCTGCTTTTCATCTCTTTCTTAGTTATGTTGCAGGTTTGTGATATCCAAGCATTTATAGGTGCAGTCGAATGTTCATAAACCTGAACCTTCAGAGACTCAAATTCTTAAAGAGGAAACATTTTCCTCTACTTTCTTCAAGGAGAACCAGCTGAACTTGTAAAACAATGGTTGGGTTTCAAGCACCACCTGCCCTGAAGAGGATCCCAACTGTAGTGGCAATCAGCCAAAGGGACCACTCAGTGGAATGGTTGCCTCCTAAAAAGGAGAGGAACAGATGGAAGATTTGAAATCTGGCATGAAATTCCACTTCTGTACTAAGCGTTAAATGAAATTTGACTGTAAGGGCTCTTGCAATGGTACATTTATCTGTATAATCAGAATTAGCAACAAGGAAGTAGAAAATACAGAATACTGACAAACATTTCAAAAAGACTTTAAAGTTCTTGTAGCAGTGTGAGTTAAAGGAAAGAGTTTGTGATAAACATGCAGCTGCTTTTAGCTTCTTAAAGAGGAGCTTTAGTGTAAAAGTAGTTCTGCTGGTCTTGCATTGCCACCTAGAGCTGAGCAGTTGGTACTGCTTGGTAAGGAAACTGCAGCATTGCTCTTTTCACTGAACAAAGTGGGGTGGAGAGCTGCTTCCAGTTAATTGATGTCATGTTTGCTTACATTGTAATGACTAGTCCCTTCATAGCCTTCATTTTATAGTGTACCAGATCAGCAGAGATTGTGCTGTAGGACTTTGGTGGGCTTTGACAGTAAGAATTAATGGCAATGCACATTAAAAGGTACAACTGTCAGATATCCAGTGGTCCCAAAGGGGGCATTTTCTTGATGGCTGCTTTAGAATTGTTCATGAAGCAAATGTCAAACTTGTCAAGGCTGTCACTATGAAAATGATCCATGTAGCAAGGGTCTACTTTTCTTGGGAAGCAAACAGCTGCCTTATCACTTCAGAGCTGTGGTTACAGAAAATTGTCGTCTATCACAAGAAATTTGTATTTGCTTCTAATATCCATTGGTAAAGAACTGTTCCGTTTGTACTCTATTTTTGCACCACTGTTCATTATAAGGGTTGTCAGTAATACTGTTGAAGAAGATTACAGAGGCTTTGGAATTAGAATAACTTTTGAATTTTACTGCTGGATGCTTTCCTTTTGGCGATTTAACAGAGAGACTATCTTAGCTCCCAGTTTTTCCCCAATACTTATTTTCTTCCAAATTTGGTCTGTAACTTTGTAATCTAGACTTTCACATACACAAACAAAAGCTCTAATATTTAGTAACTTTCTTTTTTTCCTGATCTATTTTTTAAGAGTATTAAAAGTATTTTTACCTTCTTCCAAGTGGTGTTTTCCTAGCAAGATTCTGTGAGGCAAGAGATAAAATGCCAGCTGGGCATCCTTAATAATTTAGTCTGTTAGGCATATTACAGGTCTTTTGGGTTAAGATACTCTAGAAAGTATTGGTATCAGGATTTGATCCTGAGTGCTTTTGAGATGATATTTCTAGATTATGTACTAGCAGAGACAACTCTTTAGTCATTCCTCCTTATAGCAAGGCATTTTTGTGTTTTGCATACTTTATTATTCCGATGATTCTTTACATAATCCTGTAATGTATAGCTGTTTATTAAGTTTAGAATATTGATTATAGTTGGCAAAATAGTCAACATTGTAATGCAACTCCACATATTACAGGTGTGGTGCAATGAACAGAACTGGGAATTGATGCATGTCCTAGCACAGTTAATTAATGTGTGATCTGTTCTATTTGCAGAAGAGTGTCAGATTTCCTGTAGAGTTAAGAATTGTCTAATTCACTGTCATTTTCCAGATTTCATTTTGTTTACTAATGGAGGAAAAATAAATTCTCAGATATTTTTAAGGAAATTGGTTAGAGGGGGTAAAAAGCAAAAGGGATACTCAAAGTCCTATTTCTAGGCTTTTTTTTTTCTTTGTTTTTTCATTCCAGAATTTGTCTACAGGGGAATATTCTGGAATAATTAGTACAAAATTAACTTTCTGTGTTAGACCCATTATTCTTTGGTCAGAGAATAATGTGGTTGACCTTAAACATGCTTTCAAAGGAGATGATGAAATTGTATCACAGTCTTTTTCAACTGTCAGCTCAAAGCTTTTGAAATAGAATTTAAAAGTCAGACTCTTACCTTTAGGTTTTGTCACCTAAAGATATCTACATATCGAAGTATTCTCATTAACTTCACCAAAGCTATTGAGTGCTTAATACTTCAGTAAATCAAACATTTAATTATGTGGCATATTTTAGGGTCTCTTTTCTAAATTCCTGGCCCCATTCTGTTGCTGTGACTCTTAAATGCTCAGCTACTAAGTATAGACTAAAAAGAAGAGATGTTCATTTGAAAACACCTGTAGAGCACCCAAAGGACCCTTTAATCAAGTACCTGGTTTTCATCAGAGAAAAGGTGGGATGCCAGGGCAAAGGATGTAAGAGAACGAATGTGGATGGTCCATGTCTCCATCAGTGTCATCAGGATGCAGATGAGGTGTCCAGTGGCTTGAGGAGCTCCTGAGCTGGCATTTCAGTTCAGAGTGTTTGGTTTTTGGTTTAGCAGCACTTTGAAATGCTCTTTGTACTTTTCCTTATCCCTCTTGGTTTTATAAGTCTGTAATAACATCAATTCCAGATTGGTAACCTTCATTCATTTTAATATTAAAATAATCTTTGGGCTGTTGAGTGCACTTTTTCAGTAGGAGTAGTAGTACAGTCTTGAGGGGTTCACATTCCTTGGCTATTCCAAGTCACCAGATCTGTGCAGAGGCATCTTTTTGGTGAGTGCATTCACTATTATGATATTTGAGTCTAGGGTTGTCTGTAGTCACAAAAGATACTGAGACTAGTTTGATTTTTGGCATCTTATGGCAAGAACTACAAAAGTTTGACTTGGGACATCTGCTAGGAAAAGCTATTTTGATTTTAGGATTTTTAGAGCAGAAAGCACTAGATGTTAGACTCATAGGTGTCATAGGAAGAGCCATAGAGTCATAGGAAGAAAAATAAATAATAATATAAAAAGAGATGTGAGGTAGTAATAAAAATAATGTGAACTGAATTTCTGTGGGCAGAAATGGGAATTCAGTATTTTGTCTGCTGTGTAGCTGCTGGTAATAGAAACCTTGCACACTGCCATCATGGACTGGTTTTTAACAGATAACATGGAAATAAAAGGTTTTCCTTTGCTATTCATCAGAATTTAAAACATTATAATGATAATGATAGGTGGTAATTACTAAAACAAATATATTAAATATATTTAATCTGCAGTCTGCTTTGCATAATTTCTTGATAGTAGGCTATATAGGCTATGTAGATGAAAATTCAAGCAATATTAATGACATTAGAAACTCCAGCCATTTCATTATTCTGTGTGCACTCATTGGGCTGCCTCTTGGGCTACTAAAAAAAGATAAAGCATTTCATAGAAATCTTGCATTGTCAGCAAACTGAAATAATAGTGAGTTTTCACATCTTGTAGTATGGTTAACGTGTGCTCTAAATTGTCGGTTCAGATCTTCCCCAAGCATACTGGTAGTAATAGAACACTTCTTATAATTTGTAGAGGTTCACGTTCCAAATTATTCTGACATTGCCTTTCTGAGGCCTCAGCTGTCACTTCTTTTCTGGCAGAAAGCTGCATGAATACCAAAACTGGTGGTTCATACTTTCCAGTGTTCCCCAAAAATCCTTTCTTCCATCTTGTTTGTGCTGGCACTGTTGTTCATGTCGCAGTGCACAGCCTGGGAACTGATCTGGCTCAGGGCATGTCTAACAAATAAAAAGTTTTCTCCCCTAGTTCGTGCTGTGAGAAAGATCAAATATCATTACTCTGAGCTTTGCACAGCAATCACCTGTGTTCAGAGATACCAGAATTCTGTTTCCAAATGAGGTGTGTTTCTGTTCTTGGAAAACAAGATGGAGTGAAGACCCTTGTACAAAATTATGATGTTTTATGTGGAGCCTGTTTCAGTGCAATGCTAGCCAGACAGTTTTTGGGCATAAAAATGAAAAAAATCTAATAAAATTTTAAAAAATCAGCCAGTCATCTGGATAACTTGTGCATTGGAGTGTGCCCACATAAGTCAAATTTATGTTCTGATGGTAGATTTTACCTATTTGAATATGTTTTACTTGGTTGAAGTAAAATATCCCAAAGCTGATGCTTCCATCTGGAATATTCAACCCAAGCAAATCCTGGAGCTGCCATCACCAACAGCCATCATTTCTTCATCTCGGAATACACTGATCACTGCAGCTGCTGCTGTAACCTGGGAATTCTGCCAGAGTGCAAGCATGGCCTTTTGAGCAAGAATTAAACATTTCAAATTCACACAAAGCTAGAAGATTCTCTAAAAAAACCTCATTCATTGGATAAAAACTTTTTTGCCATCAAAAAAGTCAGGAAGCCAATATTCAGTATTGAGCCTAATGTGCCTTAACCCTCTTGTAGTACTCAGTGAAGGCCCTGTTGTCTATGAAATTTCTGTGTGCTCCATCTATTGGGAGAAGAAGCCCTAAGCAATATGTGGAGAGTTCTGGGAAAGAATGATAGTGTAGGGTTTATATTCCTGTATGAGGGAGCACAAGTCAGAACATCAAAATAATGTCAAGTTGAGTGCTAGGAAGGTGAATTAGTTGGCACTGAGGTCAGCTGGGATACAACTGCTGTAGGTAGGGACCTTCAGAAACATGCAGATTTGCTGTTCTTTCAGTAACATGTTCTTCATTAAATAACCTGGCTGGTTTTCCATAGCGGGCAAAAGTTTCTGTGAGTGTTTTTTCATTCCACAGTAGTCTTTCGACACCTGTAAGCAGTAAGCTTGGTAACACCTCACTCCTTTGTTGTTTATGATTCTGCCCTGTGTGTTTTCATTTGAAGTTTGACCTCTGTATGTATACTATACATTACTCTCTCTTTAATATATTCAACACTTCCAATTTCAGTGGACCTTCAGTGTTTGGTTTCACACACATGCACAGGCTTGTTTTCTCATTTCTCTAAATGAAAAGAGCCACAGGGAGCACTTCCTGTTTCAAAGGTAACTGAAGAGATGACAGTCCAGAAAGAGAAGAAAAAAAGCTTTTAGTGGTCAGTTATGTAAATATTTCTCAGTGCCTAGGCTGTCCCCAGAAAGGGGAGGATTCAGAGGCGTGATGGCTTGGAGTATCTGCTACATTTATAGAAAAACTAGCTTTCCCATTTTATTACAGTTAGGCATAACATATTACGAGATCACATTTTTAAATGAGATTTTCTACTGCTATTCTATTTTGTGCTTCCCATGTAATCTTCCTATATATTTTCTACCTCTAAATATTACAGTTATCATTACAAAACATGCTTTGATGGTGAAAGAAGGGTTAGGATGCAAGAGGATAAAGTTATTTTCCTACAAGAATGAAAATGTTCTTTTAAATCAGGAAAATACACCTCGGGTTACTGGGTCCCACCTAAATGTCCCTGGTGTTTCCTTTTTCTCAACTGTTGGCTTGTGATGACTACTGTTACAGCAGCCAGGATGCTTCTTCATTCCAAAATGTCTGTTCATTTCTTTTTTTTGTGTTATTGGAATGTGGAAGATTCTCTGTAAATTGAATTATAATGCAGACTAGAAAATTGGTTATACTCTGAAATTGTGATAAGTACTGTTCATGATGTGATGAGTTGCAAGTTGCCTTATAAAACGGTTTTCTTACTCTTCCATAATTTATACTTTGGAGGTTGCAGTTTTGTACTGGACACAAAATAGTATCCATTCCTATGGAAACAAGCATTATGATGTCACTTCATTTTTTCAGTGAGATCCAGAGGAACTCATAGTGAATTATGAGCCTTACTCTTGGAGCTGAAGCTGTAGAATATTGTAAGCTTGTTGCCGCCTGACATGCTCATGTTTCCTATTTTAGACCTGACTGATCTTCAGATAACATATGGTGGTACAAGTAATTGGAAAATTGGCAGACCTGTCAAGAAAATATGCTAGATGGGACAAAAATACGATGCTGCAGCACATAAAGTGTCTCTGAAGTTAAATTTATTGTCTTTTATCAAATGGTGAAGTAAACATATCTGGTCGCAAAAAAATGAAACATTTTTCAATGGCAGGTGCTTTTCAAAAGTAATTTTTAGTACAATGATGAAAGTTCTTACATTCAAAACTTATTTAGTGGGAACCTCTGATCAAGAACAAAGGAAAGGTGTGTAATACTTTCTGCTGTAGGCGTTTGGATATATTGGTATCTGTGTGTGATTTAATAATTTCTTTATGTAACTATCCAGTAAAATGGTCAGTAAAATATTTACTCATTAAATTTTTCTTCTGCTATAGATGTAGGCAATTGGATTTGTTTAAATTTTGTATCATTTTTATTTCAACACTTGAGCAAAATCAATCACTTGAATAAAGGACTTTTTGCTTATTTTTATGCTCATTAGTCAGGTAAAAGATTGCAAAAGACTGTACCGAATTCCATACATCTGCATAAGCAGAAAAAGTTTACTTTTTCAATAAATTGATTAATGTTCAGGTTTTCATTTTTTTTTACAGGAAGAAGAAAATGAAGCTGAAGCAGAAAATCCATCTCAGGAGCTGAATTTGGAACAGAAAAAATCAAAAAAATAGGAGATTGCTGTCTTGTTTGAAATATTTGCAAGTTGTGTAACAGTGGTTATAGTTTCTCATTGTAAAATTAAGAAAAAAAGTTCTCAATAAAGTCATTGAAAATTAAATTCATGGTGCACTGGGAATTAATTAAGTAGCTCCTGGTGATATTCTTGATTACATTAAAAGCTGAATTATCAGAACTGAGTACATTACCAATAAAATTCTGAAAGCTTTTTGAACACGTTATGGAAAGCTGATGGGTTATTCATCACATGTAGCATTTACTAAGCAAATAGGGCAATTTTATGTTTTACTCTGCAAAACAGTGTTATCCTTAAAGGATAGTTATAACTCAGACATATTTTGGTATTTCTGAGCAAGAGCTTTGATTCTTAAAAGTTAGATAAATATGTTCTACTAAAGGAGTTCTGAACTTTCTTCTGATCAGTAATTAAAGTAAATGTTTCTGAGGAGTAGGTAGAGGCAAGAATTTTTTGATATGTATGGTACATTTTCAGAAGTAATTACTTTTACATTTGTATTGTGATTTTTAATCGGTTTCTTGTTGCATTATACTTTTCCTTATGTAAACCTTTTCCGTCTTCATGTGATCATTGTCTTTTAATGAATGTCAAGCTTTTGTCTTGATTAGGCCATCTTACACAGGTCTAATTCCCTCATGCCATTCTTTTCATTCTAACAAAATAAAATAACTTTTTTCTGTGTCATTAGACCTTCAAGTGAGTAATAAACATCTAAAATAACTTTTCTTCCTATAGTCCTAATTTTGTTTTCCAGTTTACCTTTGCTTTTTAGCCTGTGCAGGTCACTAAATGGGAAAGTACAAGAAACTCAGAGGTAGATTTTTAGCCTGATAGTTTCACAGATTGCAATGGAAAAAAAATCCCTTTTGTGTTTAAAACAGCACTCACTGAAGTCCCTTCAGTGAAGTTTATCATACTCTCGAGAAATAAATTATCTTCATATGAAAAAATTAATTTCTTTTCCCACTCTGCTATACTTTTACTTTTTGCATTGAGTGTTAAATCAGATTGTAAATAGTATCCATCCCAAATTTTATCCTCTCTGTGTAAATTATATTTTCAGATATTTTAAAAACAACATGCCTGTGCTTAAGCAGTATCCTCTATGAATTCTGTTCTGGTTTATGAGGTTCAAATGTGTATAGCTCATGGACAGATTTCAATCACAATTACTCTACAAGAGTTTAATAACACTAGATCTCATTTTAACGAATGCAGCTATCATGTAAATAAACATATGAAATAAATTCAGCATTGGTCTGTTTGGTGCAGATCAAGCACTGTAGCCATCTCAGAGTGGAGGGGGGCATATGATTTTCTCTTCATTGCAGTGGAAGAGACAGTTCCTTCAGATTTAGGAAAGACAGAAGCAGAGTTTTACCATGCAGGACCTTGGGGACTGTTCTCTGTACAGTAACGTGAAGGATCACAGGGTAGGTGAAAACAAAGGGAATGCTTCTCATTTCTTCAGGCTAACCCAGAAAACCATAGTTCTCATCAGAATCTGCAGAAGAGGCAGGATGTCCAGTGGAACAGGCTGAAAGGCCTCTGAACTTTGAAGGACAGAACTAGTAACTTACAGAAAAAGGTAAGAGAATGAAGTTTTACATAGGGGTTAAACAAAGGAAGGTAATGACAGGGGGAGTCACTGACTGAGATGAATTGGCCTGGACATGCCTTGGCCTTTCAGCCTGCACTTGATGTTTGGGTTTATCCTGCCTGAAATTACCAGATAGGGCCTCAGTTGCACAGAATACTTGAATCTTTATATACTCTTATTTTCTTTCGGTCCATGGTAGCACATTTGTCCATTTGCTGTGAGTCTAAGCTGTATGACAGCCCAGGACTGTACAGGTGTGGGAGAAGACAAAGGGTGGTTATTTGCTGTTCAGGTTTTGCATGAAAATGCATTACTTGGCTCTCAGACACCTGAGTGAGAAAAACAGTTCAGACATTGAAAGATAGCATTTGCTTCCATTTGATGCATAACTCTGATGAGCTTTAGAGGACTATTTCCATATTACTAAGTTCTTCAAAAATTTATTGTGAAAGTATAATTACATAAGCCGTACTTTTAGCTAGCTCCAAAGTACATCACCAGAAGTCTACAGTCTGTGTTGATATTCTGTCTCTTGGTTATTTACTTCAAAATGGAAACATGGGAATTTAGACTTTTTCACTGAAAAATAATAACCAGTACTTTTACCATAAGTAAAAGCTGAGGTGGAAATTGAGACAAATTGGCTGAATTGAAGTGCAGTCCTACCTTCATCCCTGCCAGAAAAATGTTGGAAGCTGATTTTAATAACTTGTTTGCAGACTTTTATTTAACAAAGGGGGAGAGGTGTTTAACTGATAAAGATCAAATAGATCAGATAAAGGCTATATCAAATAGGTAGCTTTGTTTATTTTGATTCTGTTCTAGTTAAAATTTGCAGCTGAATTGACGTTTTTGATGTATTCTTGAGTTTTCAAACTACCAGTATGAATTACATTTTCCTTATATATTTTTTCTCCTCAGTGTCCAGAGGATTTTTTGATACCATGAACTGGGTAAAGCAGATGGCTGCAGCACTGCTACATGGCTCTGACATGATGTTTCTGAGTGTTGTTCTTCATCAGAACTAAAGTGTGAACCTGATGCAGAGTATTGTAACTTTTATTAAAGCTGTGTCCGTGCTGCAGTCAAACAGAAGCCAGCTTGGATACTGAAAACATCCTAGCTCCTGCAGAATGAAGTTCAAAACTTATCTGAAAAAGCTCAGATGAAAAAGTTCTCAACTTAGAGATGGGAAGAGAAAAACTTGAAACAGCTTTAATTCAGCTGACTGCAGTCACTTTTGTGGAGCAATGTATTCTTTGTATGCAAATACACACAGACACCCCTCTGTACATGTGCCCAAGCAGTCAGTTATAATGTCCTTTTTATTTCTCTTTCCCTCTATTCTGTTATTTAATACTAAGAGTTACATGCTGTTCTGAAAGTCTAGATGGAGAACTACTTATTTCCCACTGCATCCCTCTCATGCATGACAGTAATGATGCTCCCCAGTTGGGAATTGCAGTTTTCTGGATTGCATTAGTGATAGCTATTTTAGGGTGGCTTAGGGGATAATTATGTTTTCTGTGCTTGAGGAAAAACTGTCATTTTCCTCATATTAAAGAAAATTCACTGCTTTTGTTCAGTTAATGATGGATTGCTGTTGGTTTTTGTTCAGTCCTCCATGTTTGCTCTTTTCTCTCCTGCGGAACAGTGGGCTATGGAGAATCTTTTGGACTCCAACACTGTTTTCTATTACAGACAATCACTTCATCCCCAAAGAAGAGCAAAATTCTCTATTACTATAATTTTTGTTCTTAAAAAATAATGTCTAACATTTCCACTCTCTCATGGGAGAATCAAAAATTTGAGGTGTGGAAGTTCTTCACTTAGGGTAATATTTCTGATCTATGAGAGTGTGGCTTATGTTGTAGTGTAGATATATGTGCAATAGTTTGTTATTAAATGAATCTCTTTAGTACCTTACCTAATTGTTGTTGTCATGCAAGGATTCTTACTCTGAATGCTGTATTCCTGCATTAAACATAGGGCTCCAAATGATTGGCACGAGATAAAAAATCAAAGCTACTTTTGAAGCAGATGCTTTTACTTTCCTGTTTGTTGCTTCACTGGCATTGAAATACTTGGATCTAAAATGTTGTGCAGTCATAAGGATTCTGGACAATAGCAAATATGTCTTGGTATTTTAATCCCAGTGTATGTGTAATTTCTTACGACTTAATGAGAATCCACAGTATTTTGGTTTTGTCTTAATGATACATTGAAATGTATTGCTACACTGAACATTTGGTGCTCAAATAGGATCTTTCTCCTGGACAGCACAAATTGTAGTGCTTTACGTGCACAAAGTGTCACATACAGTGGCTAACCCTAATACAACATTCATTTTCTGCTCATTAGAAAACATTTCTACACCTGTAAATTATGAAAACTGTTTAACATATAGAAGCTCAGAAGCTCTCAGAAGCTTCAATATTTGCACAGTAGAAATTTCTGAAGGGAGAAAACCATGCTGACAAAGAAGTATCTCACTTCAGTGCTTCTTATTGCAGTCCTATAAGCAGGCTACCTCTTGGTTGGTTGCTCTGCATCACACTACAAAAACTAACTCTCCCTGACATTAGGCTGGATAGGTTTTACCCTGGTTTTACTCTGAAAAGTGAAGATTGATTAGAAACTGACTCTGTTTCACATGACCTAATGAAAACAATTTTTACAATGAGCAAACGACTTCTATCACCTATCTAAGGCTATAGAGTGAAATCATAGCAGGTAATAAATGTTTCCCCATGGTGAATTCAGTGTGGATTCTGCAGTGATGTTATCTGGGGAAGGAAGTGAAATGCTGAAGGCAACAGCATGAAAATGCACGCAGCTATGGCATAATTCTGATTTGTTTGGAAGAACTATTAATTTCCTTGTTACAAAGCCAAGTAAGAGCAACCCTTTAAAACTGTTGAACCATGAAAGCCATTTCCTTAAGGGTTTTAAATTTGGGAACAGAGTCATGAAATTTATAGCTTTGATGAGATATTCTTTGCCTGCAGTCAGAATGAGAGCTAGATCATTGGTTTCCCAGCATGACACCTATGTATTCTTGTGTGCAGTAGATATCATTAGGCTCATAATAACACAGCTATCATCACATTAACGTCTGAAAGGTTCAGTTTTGATGCTTGGTTTAAGTCTCATTTATACCTACAGCATGCAAAGCAGCTGAATAAAAGCAGAAGCTGTATCTTACCTATATTGTGCTACTGTTATGCACTTTAACCAAAAATACAGTAATTTTATGCCTGATCAAATTTTTATTCTTTTATTTTTCTGCCAAGTCACGTTGTTTTGAAAGTGCTGCAGTGATGAACTAATAGCATGCCATGAATGCAGTAGCAGATAATGGTACAGTGAGACCACTTTTTTCTGGTTCATGCCAGTAAGGACAGTAGGGAACATCATATACATATTGGCCTGATAATTGTAATTTTCAGTATATTACTGAAAATTTATATACTATGTCTGCCATCTTATGGTAGAAGAGAAGCGTGTCAGAACAAGCTGATAGCACCTCATTTCTTGTATTCTTTCAGGTAAAGCAGGGTAGACTGTCATGTTCTAGCAAGGCACCAGCAGTTGGAAGTCACACAAAAAAGGAAATGCAGTCGAAAAAAAATTGGGTTTTCACTGCTCTGCTACATATTCTGTGAGTTTCTGTTGGAAAAATATAGTATATCTCTTTACAGCGTACAGTTATGCAGGTTTTACAGTGAATATCATACCATTTGTATCAAATGAAATTTGCAGAGATAGATACCAAGAGAAAGAATCTTTTGTTCTGCCCTGTGACTGAACAATTGGAAGGAGTTTGGGAGAAACATCTTTATTCTCATAATGGAGAAAAGGAGTCTGGAGAAGCACCAATGTAGCAAGTCTAATAACTTGTGGCAAATTACTTACTACTTTGATCTGAAAAGTTCTCCCCAGATCAGTGTCAGAGCTTTCATTTCTGTGCATGGGAGGGATACCTGCGGGAGTTCTGGCAAGAGAGAGTCTGCAGATTGGGGCTGTGACATTGAGTTAAAGGCAGCCAATTCCAAACAGTGGCTTGGAAAGAGTAAAATACAAAGACAACTTGAATCATCAGAAGCTGGGAAGGCTACATGAGACAATATTCTGCAAGAGCTTAAAACCCTTGTGGAATAATTAGAAGCACTAATTAAGGAGATGGGATTTATAAAAGATAGAGTATAGCAATAATATTACCCAGAAGAAAGACTTCAGGATGTTTTCATTTTAGTTGTTAAAATACAATTTTTTTGTATTTATTTTAAGGATAACTTTCAGTCACCAATATCTGAATATTTTTGACTCAAACTCCAAACTTCTGTTTTAACATCTTGCTGTGAAAGATGTATTATGAAATAACCTTTTTTTCTTAAATATTTTAGGGATTGGTTGAATTTTTAATGTCTTTATATCTTCATACATCAAACTCTTTCAAATATTGAATCAACTGCAGTATTATGAAATGTTTTGTCCCTGAAAAGGAATACAATATTCATTTCTAGTTACTAACTTAATGTCAAGTGGTTAGGTGAAAAATGCCTTTTTTGTCCCACTTTAGTTCCATAAAAGTACTCTCTTTTTTGAATCCAAGCATAGTGTAGATAAACATGGCATTGCTGAACCCACCCTTTAAGGTGCATTGCTCATGTTATGGAATTCTCTTTATTTGCTAAGTAGCTTGCCTATGTAAATCTGTGTGAAATCACACCATTGATTCCCACTTTTAGGATATGGAGTCAAAACAAAACTGTTTGTTTGTACCTTTTCTTCCTTGTAGATAAAACCTTTTTTAGACCAGCCAGGGGAATTGTCACCTTTGAGAGAAGCAGGGTGAGGCAGCTGCCAGCAGTATGGGACAGCAGCACAGAGAAAAGACTCCTGTTCCCCAAAGCTTTGTTTTCACTACAGAAGACAACAGCCTGAAAAGCCAGGCTGAAGAAGTGATATAGCTTGGATCGTGTTCTTTTAGCACATCCCTACATCTTCAACTGTATTTTTTGGCCTTTGTTAAGAGAGAAAGGAGTACAGGACTGCATTGCTGAATGCTTGAGTTATTTAGTAGGCCACTGTATTGGGTTTGTATGGCCAAGCTTTGGTGGAGGTGGGGCTACAGGGGTGGCTTCTGTGAGAAACTGCCAGAAGCTTCTTCCATGTAAGACAGAGCCAATCCTTGGCAACTCCAAAGATGGAGTGCTGCTGGTCAAAGCTGGGCCAATTAGAAATGGTGGTAAAGCCTCTGTAATAAGAGATTTAAGAAGGAGGGAAAAATATAGCACAGTTATAATTGCAACCAGAGAAAATCAGGGTGAGAATATGTGAGAAGAACAACTATACTGTCATAAAGATCAGTGGAGAAGGAGGAGCAGGAGATGCTCCAGGCACCAGAGCTGGGATTTCTCTGCAGCCCATGGACCATGATGAGTCAGCTGTGCCCCTGCAGCCCATGGAAGTCCACAGGGACACAGAGATCCACCCACAGCCCATGGAGGAGACCCCTACCAGAGCAGGTGGATGCTTGACAGGAGGCTGTGACTTTGTGGGAGACCTGTGGAGAGAGGAGCCCATGCTGGAGGAGCCTGACCTTGAAGGACTGCATGCCATGTAAGAGTGGCCCATGCTACAGCAGGTCACAGGGAGCTGTTGCTTGCGAGATGAATTCACGTTGGAGAGGTTAATGGAGAACTGTCTTCCATGGGAGGGACCCCACAGTAGAGCAGGGGAATGACTCCTCTCCCTGAGCATCAGGACAAAGCCACGGGTGATGAACTGACCATAACTCCCATTCCCTGTCTCCTTGTGCCACTGGGGTAGGAAGTTGAGCTGGGAAGGAGGGAGGGGTGGGGAAAAGTTGTTTATAATGTTTTATTTTACTTCTCATTATCCAGTTCTGATTTTGTTAGTAATAGATTATCTCTAATTCTAGCCTGTTTTACCAATGATGCTATTTGGTGAATGATCTCTCCCAGTCCTTATCTCAGCTCATGAGCCCTCTGTTACATTTTCTCTCCCCTGTCCAGCTGTGGAGAGGGCAGTCATAGAGAGGCTTTGGTGGGTGCCTGCATCCAGCCAGAGACAACCTGCTGCAGGCACGCTGGAGCACAAACGACAGACCTCCTTTCAGTCAATACTGGCCTTCCGTCCAAGCAGTTACAAAATTTCTTCTGGCCATCTCATTCCCCAGGAGGGAGCTTGCAAACACTGCTTTACTTATTGCTACACACCATAATTGACACTCACTTTTATTGCAGCCGTGAAGAAAGATCCTTAGAATAATTTTTTCGGGTTTTTTCCTAGGTCATCCTCATACAGTTATTCATAATGAATGAACTTTGAGACAGACCAAATCTATTAAGTAACTTCTGTACCACCTGTATGCAGGTACTGCTGCCTTGCAGGTGTTTTCTGAGGACTGGACTAGGCTGGTCTTCAGCAGTTTTGCTCTTCGCAGCCCCAGGAGCATCTCCCTGGGTGGTTGTGGGCAGTAACTCCTCTTGGATCAGCCGGAGCAGCCTGCTGTGTCGTGGCCGTGTCGTGACTGCTGCTTTGTTATCCTGAACCAGGGAGTGTATGGGCTGTAAGGCAGCCTGCTGACCTGGATGGAAACTCAGTGCCTCAGCCAGAGTCCAACGGTGGTTGCGACATCATTAACTGTGAATTACCCATACCAGGGCAGGACTGATTTCATGGTGAAAGTCTGGCATTATCAGCAGGCGATTTGGCAGAAGTAATAGTAGTCCTTTAAACTGAACTATCAGTTTTTCCATTTATAACTGTCAACTCTGTCTTTAGACCCACATTTGGTCATCTCATCATTCCATTCTCAATCTGGTCAAGCTTTGCTGCCCACACCTGATTAGGAAGTTATGTTTTGTTGATGTGGACATCAGACCTGTTATCTTTCCACTTTTCTTCAGGGATAGAATTCTGTGTAACATTAGGCCACAAAACTGGTTGAAGCTCAAGTGAAGGTAGAATCTCACTAAAGAAGGAAAAACACTCAAAGCTCTCATTCTTGTTTGTGTCTGGTATCAATTTAAATACAGTTTTTTGAACAGCCACACTGCTTCTGCCCTGTAGCCTGGGACTGTCCTTTTTGCAAAGATTTCCTCGTCTGGGCAGCCTGCCATTGCTAAAGTCATTCAGGCTCACTTGATTTAGGTTCCCTTACTGCAAAAGATGACAGTTCCATGTGTTTTCTGAGAGGACACTGAGGCTGAAATAATTTCTTACCTTCTTGCTGTCCAGTGCTTGTTAGCTATCAGAGATTAGCAGAGTTTTGCAGTAGGGCAAAACTCTCCTTCTTTCAGGCATGAGAGAAGGCTGAAGATATAACCCTTTTAACAAGGAAAGCAACTGCAGCTTTGCTATTTTGAAATCTCACAGGAGCAAATGAGAAGGAACAAACTTCAAACATACCATTAGAAATACCACTGCACCTCATGATCATGGCCCCTAAAAATGGAACAGTCAATTTGCTGTTTGTCTAAGGTGTCAGTGAAGAGCTAGAGAGTTGCAGCAATTAAGTAAGAGTTTTGGTATCAGTGCCTTTGAACTTGTACCGCTACATTTTAAAGATCTTGATTTTTTAAATAAAGGTATTTTTTTAGTGGGAGCAAAGTTCCATTAGAAGTCAAGTTATTATAACATTTGTGAATTATATTTCACTTAGAAACTGTTTTTCCTTTGTTTTTAGGAGCACTGTTTCATCTATAGCACAAGGAGACAAACATCACTTTTGTTTGCCTCTTTTACAGTGAATTCTAATTTTGCATAACAGACCTGTTTAGCATTTGTATCCCCTAACACCTGATATTCAAGCCTTTTCTGAAAATGATCAGCTGCTTTTCTAACTCTGAGTATCAGTTGAATATAGTATCATTTATATATACACATATATAAAAATCTGTATTTGTTTCCTTCAGTGGTATAGTTTGTGTAGTCTCCATCCTTAGTAGAAAATTCCCTGAACAAACTGGACTGATCTCAAGCTGACCCATCTTTGAGCAGGAGGCTCAACTAGAGAGCTCCTGAGCTGCTTTCCCATCTGAATTATCCTGTGATAAGTACTTCATGTTTATACACTTAGCAGCTTGAATGTGCAAATAGAGAAGGTAATAAAACACTTCCATTTTAAAGTCCAAGTGTATCTGTTTTCCCTCTGGGAATGTGAAAGAAGATGTCACTTTCCAGTGTAAGACCCTGAGCTTAACAGTGCATTGAGCTGCCCAGCTTTGAGCAGAATCCAGGCACTGCCCTGGGCTCTGTGTGTCCAGGTGAGCTCTTGGGGCTCAGACAGATACTGCCTTCTAAAGTATGACTTAGAGTGCAACTTTCCTGCTTCTAAAAATTAATAGCAGATTTTATTACTTTCTTTTGGAGTATGCCAGTAATTTGAGTATTTGAGTTTATTGATTCATTTTTATGCCTTCAGAAATACATGACAATGGAGATAGATTTGAGGGTTTAGATTCAGATGTTTTTTAACTTTTTTCCCCTCTCCCTAAATTTTCAACTCAAACATACACAGACTTAGGTGGAACTTGTGGAGCTCAAGCTGACACAGTTAAATGTCACTAAGCTCTGGCAGTGATAAGGACTTCAAGAACTTTTCCCAATGCTTTTGTGCTTGAGTCCTGCTCTACTGACCACCAGTTCTATATTTTTGAAAAGTCACTGACCTCTGGACTTTATCACAAACCATACCAGCTTAAACTTGCAAGATGATACACATACATGGCAGTCTCCAAGATAAACCTTGGAAGGGTTTAATATTTCTGAGTTTATGACTAGTTTGCAAGAGAACTTATTTAAAGGTTTATTTTTCTTCTATTGTTCTTTTCTTGTTTTACTTCCATCAAGGTAATTATTTTTGCATCTCTTCATTTTATCTCTCACCATAGATGAAACAACGGATTAATACCAAATAAAACAAACAAACAAACCCAGGTACATTTATAGCAAAAAAATAATATTTCACCTTTAGAAGGTCATTTAAGAGTTCATCCAAGATGTATATAACATGTTAATAAAGACTAAGGGTGTAGTATTTATGCAAGGAAAGTGTGGTAATCCTCCAGTGAAGCAGTAACTCCAGGAGCTCCAATTCATCAGAAGCTTTTTGACATCTTTCCCTTGGGCCAGGTCAATTGAAACTAAAAGCATTGCAAATGTCACATACTGAGGGCTGTTGAAGACAGAAGTGACATGCACTTACAAGCCTTTGCTGGCTGGCTTATCTTTGAAGTACTATTGATTACCTCATGAGGAAGAGGCTGTATATTCTTTCCCTTCTGCCAGAGTGAGGTAAGTTATGTGGGCACAGGTAATAGAAGCAGTGAATTTGGGGAAAAGGAATCTATGGTGAAGTAAAGTACAAGGGACATGCTGATGTCAAGAAAGGTGCTGTGATAAAAAAAAGGAGGGAAATGAACAAACCCAAACCTCCAGTGAGTTAACCTATATTGGTATGGCAAGCAACAAAGCCATTCATATGACAAATTATTATACCAGATGTCCCATTTTGTCTTTCTAAATTGTTCTATTCCCATGCCCTTTGCAAAGAGCTGATTTCCTATGTCTTTGTAAGTACATCACCATGGTAGAAAGGTGTGGGTCATATGTCTTCTCATAGGCTTTACCTAGGAAAGTTCTTAGTTTATTTATACAATTGTCTTTTTGGGGACATAGAACTTGGGAAAAGTTTTAAGGTTCTGCTCCTGCAGAGATGGTAATGTAGACTTCTAATAGTAAGAAAAAGTAGATATTTCATGACAACCTCTCCAACCTATTAAAATTCCCATTAAAAATAATTTAGACATTTATGTCATAAAATGAATTTGTACTACGATAGAACTCTAATCAGATTAAAATTAGTTTCATTTGGCCTAAAAAGACACTACAAATTCCTGCTGTTTATCAACTTAACTTTGCTAATTGAAGGAAATTGTTTGTATGTCCTTTAGAGGATATACAAAGCACATATGTATTGCTGAATCAGCCTTTTCAAGATTGCTGCATAGTAGTAGCTATACAATGGCTACAGAATAATTCTTCTATATTCAAAAACTGCTGCTTCCATTTCTTTTCTTGTCTAAAACCTAATTTAACCTGTTGATTCAACTTATATTTATAGCAAAGCAAGTAAATAAACCTGACAACAATTTTTTATGCCAATTGAACACAGTAAGCAAAGAGGTACATAATGGCTAAAGGCAGAACATACTCTCTTTGGTATGTAAGTAGTAAATTTACATATTTTTACTATGCCTGTCCATAGGGACTCTATACAATAATAGGACTGCTGTAATGAGAAATGAACATCAAGTTTTTGTGGCATATAGCAAATGTCCATTTACATTCCACATATATTTCACAAAGATGTGAGAATTTTGCTTGCTTGCAATGTTGGTGAAACATTTGCAATCTCTGTGTCTTGATGTGATTCTGACTTTTTTTAAGTTTTATTCTATAAAATTACTTCAGGCTTCTATTTTGACATTAGATGCTTCTTAATTTTTTGAGTCACTACACACAAAAGAATTTTCATTCCCATGTGAGAGAATTCAGCAGAGACTAATTTTAATAGCATCAAGTATTATAACAAAACATTTTGATTTTAATACTGCCTCTATTTATCCCAGCAGGAAAGCTCTTATTTCTGAATTCCCCATGGAACTAGCTCTTGTACTTGCTAATTGCTGTACCACTTCCCTGAAGCTTATCATCACTGAGGTCTAAGTTTCTCACAGAGAATTTGTCTGGAAACAAACTCTCAAATAAAGGATATTTTTCATTAAAAACTAGTAAATGATAGTCCACATTCTCATAATGCCTGTAATCCTGTAAATATGTACACAAGTACACAGAATGTAATTACACCTGGAACTGCAATAGGAATGCCAGTCCAGTGGTGCCTTCTGGCTTCCCACTTGGGTGTTTGTTTAGGAGCATAGAATGAAGAGCCACATTAGTCATATAAAAAGTCTGTAGTCAGGTTTTGATTATGAAATGGTGAAAATGTATGCTTGTATTTGGAACCATTCCAGGGCAATGTTTTTAAATGAATAACATAAAAAATCCCAGCAATTTTCCCGCATTGATTTATGATTAATTTCTGAGGGTTTTTACATAGGATCATGCATTTAGTACAAAATAAAAAATTATTTGCATAATGGAGTCGATGTATTAAATTAGATCATGTTCAGACTGTGATTGTGCCTTATAGCCCAAGTCCTTTTATACTGAATAGCATCAAAATCACATAATGTTGATTTTTTTTTTGTTTCCTGTGGTAAATATACCAGGAGATTGTGTGAGGCAAGAAGAAACCAGAAAAGTTAAAAAATATTGTATATGCAAATGAAGGCTAGCAGTGTGTCCTGGTTTCAGACGGGAGGCAGTCTTTAAGTCAGCATATCTGGAGATAATACAAGATGTGATTGGTTTAATTCTGAATTTAAATGACTAGTAGAGTAATTAAAAGAAGACTTTGATTAAGAAGATTTTTTAAAAGATTTTTTACAAAGACAAGAGGTGCAGGTTTCGATTACAGCAAAGAAATGTTGGATTCTGTGCCAAAAAGTCTGGTAAATCAATAGATGAAATGAAAGGCCTTATTGAACTTGCTTTCATAATTTCTCCATCATCTGAAGACTCTCTTTTCAATACAGAAATGCTAAATCCAAGTAGTTGCAACTGCTGAAGAGTTCTCTTGGCATAGCAAGACACCTTACCACACAGTCACACTGGCTATTTATGTAACCCAGAGGGACTGATTTTGTTACATTTACTAGATAATAGAAAGTGTTACTAAATAAGATCTCAAACTCATTCCCAAAATGTTCTCTACATTATCATGAATATTTTATGCATAAAGATAAATATTTGGGGTTTTTTTCCTGTATTTTCTCAAAGGTTGGAAAGACCAATTGATCTGCACTTAATTACTGACAATAGGAGAACTCTGACAAGCCTTATATCTGGAATAACACCACATTAAATAACAGTATATCATGTTTGAAAGAGTATAAGAATTGTACTGGTAAGTAAAAAAATATTTTTTCTGTTCATTTTTCAGTCTTAGCAATAAATTATTCTTTATTAAAAAATAAATAGAATTTTACTACCTAATTCCTCTTATTGGTAGAACATTGCCATCACCTTTTTCATGTTGCACTGATCTTTAAATGACACTCACAATATTAATGAGTTTAAGGGTTATTTTCAAAGAGACTTTTTGTATGTACTGCCTATCTTTTGTTTAACAAGGAAGCATTATCTACTTTGAAGGCTGGAGTTACTCTACCTCTTTCAGCTCTTTTGCTATTAAAGAGATCATAAAATTGTCAATGTGCAATTTCAAGGAACAGTTGTAGAAATTTTTTTCAAGCAGGTTTCATTCTTGAGCTCTGGCCATTTTGATACAAAATGCTGAATTGTGAAGTTCTTTGATGTGTGTTGAGCGTGGGTATCTTTCAGCACAGTCATATCAAATCCTTCCTCTTCTTCTGACATTGCACTGACCCATGGGGATTTTTTTTCATCCAGCCTTTGTAATTTTGAATGGGTTTGTCTGGTCCTGTTTAAGGTTGCTTACATCTTGGTTGTAGGAGTGATTCAGACTGGCTTTGTAGAACTGATGCTTATGTATCAAACAGATAAATGCTTTAATAAATGCCTAGAATGGGCTATGCTTTCATCCTCAGTTATTTCCAGGACTCCCCAGAGTTTCTGGTTTTGCTCTTAATTTACTTTATTCTTATGAATCTTATTGGACAGCATCTAATTAATGATGCAAAACACTGTACCAAGTGCTGATGGTTATATATAGATGTGGATTGGTTTCTTTTCTTCCCTTTTCTTCTTTTCTTTTATTCCCTCAGGGAATAAGTTGCAAGACATTAACCCACTGATATTTTGAGGCATGCTGTTAACACAATTTGTTTCATCTTGCATCGCTTTTTTTTATTCAGCTTTTGGACACGACTGTAGGTGCAAATAAATTATATCTCTCCCCTCATATATACAACAAATTGCTCCATTATTCTACAGACTGTCACCCCAAACAGGTGCTTAAGCATGTGGCTCATCTTACTTACATGCATCGAACATATTGGGGTTTTTTTGACAGCTGAACCCTCAAAAGAGGCTCCTGGCACCTTAGGAGATGGCTAACACCCAGAGGAAATATATTCAGGTGATGCTTGAAGTGCTTGACCATTTTCAGTCTCCAAAGCCTTGATGGATTTAAATGCTAGGGTTAAATAGGCAGGTAGTTAACTTAATTGCATTTTTTAAAAAATTATATTAGTTTTTACACGGCATTGATTTTGCACATCATCCAAATTGTCTGAGGACTCCCAACTTAACTGATCATTTGCCCAGCCTTCCTAGGCTAAAGTCTTTTGAGATAACACACCTAGAAATAGGAGAGCTGCATTTGCAAAGAGCGGTGGCACTAAGGGGTGAGGGATTACTGTGAGCAGCACTGCCAAGATCATTTCAACAGCATGAAAACTGCTGATAAACACTGTGGAGAAAACCTGAAGTCCCCAGTTCACGGAAGCCTGCTCGACCAGATAGGCTTGAATGGCTGCCAGTGTGTGAATCAGATGTCACTTGGGCTTGTGCTAGAGCAGACAATCTGTTTCTGCAGCACCGGAGCCTGAAAAGGGGGAATGAATCAATGGGAAGAGACTCCTTACACAATGTCCTTTTCATGTTACCCGCAAAACCAGTTTTATGCCAAATTACTCTGGGATCAGGCTTGTGCCATTTACCTTATTGGAAAGCAATAGCTCCCCTTTATCAGTCAGTACAGTACTCATTTTCATTCCCATCTTTGCATTAAAGAAAGGGATAAGGTTTCTTTGAGAATAGCATTGAATTAGGTTTCATTCTGTGAAGCCATGCAACGGTTGATAAATAATTCAATTTGCCAACATTTAAATCACTTGTTTTCATGATAAGGAGAATTTAAATTTTCTTTTTGTATTAGTTGAAATTTTATTTGTTTCAGGTTCTGATCTACTCCTGAGACTCTCTCTGCACCACTTAGAGAAAATGCCAAATTAGACAGCAAAGTAATTTTTTTTTTTTTTAATTTCAAGATTTATTCCTCCCCCAGAAACACAAACATGCATGCGCACAGACACACCCTCCATCATTTTGAACGCTGGTTTTGGTCATTGTAAATGGCTTGAATTATTTAAAACGTAGAAGGGAGTGGCCTAGTAACTTTTTTATATTTAGCAGTGGAGCTTAACTGTGTTCTTACTATGGCTCTAGTAGGCCATCTTTTCTGTTCAGGTTTGGTTTAGATGGTTTTCAGGTCTCTTAACTGTATTCATTAATTTTCTACTTACCTGACCTTTAAATAACTACCATTTTCTCTCAAGAATTTGAAAAACTTTTACATTGGATGCAGACACAAAAGAAGAACTTTGAGTGATCTGTCCAGCCTGTCAGTGAAAAGCCAGGTTTAAGTTTCTGAGGGTATAGATTATTGCTGAGTGATATATTTGCACTTGATTTTAAACAAGTAAAGCATATACGAAAGCAGCCAGGATGGCAAACAGTGGTTCCTTAATAGGGAGACATGGCACAATTATAATTTTTTGTTTCATTGCAGGGCTGTTATCCTTCCCCATTGCCCATCTTTCTAAATAAGTTTGTTGTTTTGCATACCCTATTTACTAATCAGGAGAGTGGGAGAGTTGCTATCAGGGCAGAAATGAATGATGTGTAGAAGAAAGGAAGGCTTAATTTAGATTTAGAATTAATTCTTTTGGATCTTTTGCAAAATATTTTTTTTCCTCACAGAGTGTGATTGTTTGTGGTGTCTTCATCTCTTGCCACTCTTCTAATAATTGTACCTCTTTCCATGAAGCCCTTCTCAAGTGATCACCAGTGTCCCTGGTGCTATATTATTCCATGCATATTTTCTGTCTGTTGCTGATTTAAGCCATAAATATTTCAAAAGCCCAAAGTTAAAAAAAAAAAATCAATGATAACATATATGCAGCATCCATAATATATAAAGACAGTGGTCTGAAATGGCCATTTGAAAGTTCTGGAAAATTAATCTTCATAATATTTATTGCAGAACTGTCTCCTTTATCAACATAATTATTATTGTTATTGATATTACTACAGGCATCCTATTATTGTAGCCTTGTGCTTATTAGATGGGAGCTTGTTTCACAGGCAACGGCAAAGTTTCTACAGCTTTTTTTGCCAGGTATTTGAAATAGTGAGATGTATTTGGACTTAGCTGCTCAGAGATGTTCCTGCTGCCCTACATATGAAGGGTAGGACTTCAGCACCAAATAGCTTAGCACAGTGATCCCACTGCTCTCTAGCTCACAGGCAGAAGTGTGTGAAGCAATAGGAAGCATATGCTCGTCGTGGCCTCCAGCCTGAAGTCTCTGAAACACATGGGCAATGTCCAGGAGATGGTGTCAAAACAGAGCTGGAGCAGTAATTGTACACTCTCTGTGGTTGCAGGCCTTTGGTGTCATGCTTGTGACTCCAAATGCTACTGTGAATAATTGAATCCCACCTGGGGTTGCAACTCCCCTCTGTGTCTGGTTTTAAACAATTATGAGTTTGGAGCCTCTGGGGGAAGACATATTATAGACATTTTAAACCCCCATGTTCATTTATCGTCTCAGCTTTCTCTGTGTCAATTTGTTTTTCAATCTTGTAAAAATAAACTGCTGAGGACTACACAGGAGTTCAGAATTAAATGTCTGTGCCTCCAAATAGGCTTCACAATTCTAAAGGGATTTCACAATGCTGATACTCTGCTGAGCAGAAATGCCCAATGCCCAGGCTGAAAGGGCAACTTTGCCCCAACCAGCACAGTAGGTCCTGTGAGCTCTGTCCTACCACCCCAGTGCTCCACACAGCACTGGAGTGTCTAGCTCTACTTAGCTGGATAACCACAGGAATAATGATAACAATAGTAATGTGAATTTTATTGTTCTGTTGGGGAGAAACCAGACTGGCTGCCAACCCTGCAAGTTTCATCTGGATTTCCTCCAGCATGCTCCTCAATGCCAGTGGCAAAGACGGTGCAGCTCTGATTGTGCCTCATCCTGTTGCGTGCAGGTTTTGTCAGAGAGATGTTTGTATGCAGCTAATGGGGCTGTCATGAGAACTGTGGCCCTGAGGGTCAGAGACAGTTTAAGTCTCAGAGTACCAGTAAAGTTTCTGAGTTGGCTGCTTACAGAAAATTAACAATGTATTTAGACTTGCTGACTAGAAATATTTGTAATTGTAATGAAATAATTATTTGGGATATAGAGCCTTGTGAACTTTTTGTAGGTAAATTTTGGAAGTTTATATATTGTGTATGTCAATACATTCAACAGTTTGCAGAGGTGACCAAACAAGATTTTCTTTTCATAGAACAGTAACATTGGATAATCTGTTGTACTTTCTCAATTAGTTGTAATGAGAGACATTTGACTACATTATTGGAAAACTAATATAATTATTGGATGCTGTATAGGAAAGTTCATAATGATTTGGAGCTGCTGGGAACATTTAATGAGATTTATTTTTTTTTCTTTCATTCATTCAAATATGTCCTTAAGCAGTTAGACTGGTAAAAATTGATATATTTTGGCATGAAAGAGTTTCTTAAATGCAGAATTCTTGTACAGTGGTGTCTGTTCATGTCCCAAACCTCATCTGAGCCTGATTAGAATGGAGAGCATTTCTTTGGGGTTTTTTAAAATTTTTTTTTCTATGATGAAGTTTCTGTCATAAATTATGAGAAAACTAGGTTTTTTCCTAATATTAGATTGCTGCTTAACCTGAAAATTGAATACAGAAAAAAATAAAAACCTTTATTGGAAGGTTTAAATACTCAGAATATTCTTGAGTTAAAAAAAAAAAAAAAAGCAAAATGAAAAAAAAAAGAAGACACAAAAATAATTGTTGTGGGCACGTTTATTTCTAAATTCTAAATATAGCTTGTAGCTTGTGGCTATTCAATGCTGTAAGGCAGACTTCATGACTACATTTAAATGTAATGGTAACCCAATGAAAATTCATTTATCCCTCTGTATTAGAAAAATGACTCCTGAAGAACAAAAGTTGTCTGCAGTTTTAAGTAAGCTGTATCTTTGAGCATAACTTTGAAGTAATTGTTTTTATGTTGTATAATATGACCCAAATATTGTGGTTTTGTCAGCATGTCTAATAGGTTGCTCAATACCCTTGTTTTGCACAGGTCATTGAGCCCATTCATGTTCAATGATATACGCTATGAATGCTCATGGGTAGTTTGATACATCTTTAATAGAAGGTGAAGGAAATGGCACAAGTTTCTTTTTTGACCTTCTGAAAGTGCATTTCCAGATGAAGTGAATTGCACTTTTAGCTTCATCAATGAAATGAGAAATTCTGGGATAGAAAATGTTTAATTACAGATAAACTTCTGAGAGCTGGCCAGTCATTTCCTGTGATTGCCATTATAATGCAAATTAAAGGAACATTTGTTTTAGATAAATTATTGTACAAAGTGAAAGGTCATCACAAGCATTTTCATCTCACTTTGAATTCCTGGATTAGTTTATGCTACTTGAACAACTTTTTCTCTGCCCTCAGTGCAAAATGCTCTGAGTAAGTAGCTCTGCTCAGGGCTTTGAACTTGAGACTACATGAAAGAACTCTGAAGACTTGATCATAAGTAATAGATACTAAAAGCTGATGTCAGTGGACATTAAAAAAATTAAAAGAGGGCAACTTACTTCTTAGAAAGTGATTATTTGATATAAAAAATCATTATGATTATTATGACAAAAATTCTCAAATGTCAATAAAATGAATATTATATTGAAGAGACAAATATGAAAAGAATCCTGAAAACTTAGTCCTAGATGACCACTAACTTTATTAATGTAGAATTAATATGGTTTGAGGTAATTCTAGGGCATTTATCAAGTTGCACAGAACTAAATTCATGAGACACAAGACAAGCAGTTCAGGCATGATCCTGGATAATTTTGGTGGAGTTATAACAAAGAAGCGGTAGAGGCTGGTGGTGCTTATTTGGAATATGGAGATGCTTATACTCTCTGACATGCCCCTGAACTGATGAGTGTGAGGAATAATTACAGTGCTGTGGTGGAGTGTGACTGTGAATTGCACAAACTAGGGTAACTGCTCACCTCTTGGTGGTGGTCCTGGGAGAGGAGTCTGACCCTGGGCAATGAAGAGATGTAGGTGCTCCTCAAACGTGCCTCTTCTCAGGCAGATCATCAGTCTGTATCTTGCTCTGAAAATTGCTGGCAGAGGAGTGGGTCAAGTGCTCAATGACACATTGATGAGACATTTTAGCATTTTGTATCAGAGTATACACAAACAAAGGAGTTTTAAAACTTTGTGGAGGTACAGTGTCACATATTCTGAAGGTCTGCATGGAGGGCTGATGTGGAGAAGTCTGGTAAAATAATATGATGGGAAGAAGTATAAAGCAAGTCTGTATTTAAGTGTCTTTTAACATGATGTGTCTAAGATCTGTAGCAGAGATCTTTCCCACTTGATGCCCAGTCTTCCTGTCTGTCCACAGTTGATGGATGGCAGATGACAGTAGTGCTTACAGCTTGCACACAGTGTGAGGACATAAAGACCACAGTGACCTGTCTCAAACACTGTTAAGGTCCTAGGAGGACTTTGCCATGAGATAAATATAGAATAGAGCCACAGGATGGCACTAACTCCAGACCCGGTGAAGGTGAATTCTGGTTAGCACCTCCTGGGTCATGCATCCACCCAAAAATTCCCACAGTGACAAACAGTGTAAAGAAGTAACTGCTCACACACATATCATAAGTCAACAAAGATCACCCCAAGTTATGGGACAGATGTCATCAGTCATCACCAAAAACCACCACAGCCCCCTTTGAATATGCCTCCCTGGATACCTGGAACTGTAGGATAAACCCCCACAGTGGGACCTTGAGATAAGATAAAGGTAGTGCTGTTGTCTGGGTGTCATCTCAGACCTAGAGGGAGGTTAACAAAGCTGAGGGAGAAGAATGAATCACTGATAATGGACACAAGGAATACAGAACTTATTGGCCATAAGGAAAGCTTGGTGGTAGGTTTAAAGCACTGATACCACTACTACTCTCTAGGAGTAGTGACCTCAGTTTTCTTACTTTATCTAGAACACTCTTGGAATGGCACACTCACTCATGCAACTGTGTTTAGCTTCCCTACTTTGGTGGAAAAAAGAAATCAGCTAGAGACACTGTTGTGTTCCTCTCCCAGCTTCTGCTCTTAAGAGTCTTCAGGAAATGGAAGTGGGGCTATTGCTAGTGACAGGACTGACTGGCCCCTGGGTGGCATTCAGTAAGGTACAGCGTTGCCACGGTTGTGGAAGTGTTTTACCTTTGAGGAAAATGGCTAATGGGCATTGCTGTGACATTGCTGGCAAATCATCAGTAATCAGTATCCTTTTTATGGAAGAAGGAGGGTTATGAACAGGGGAGAAAGAGAACCCAAAAAGCCGTGCTAAAATGCAAATCAGCACATAAGAGACAGAATGAAAGCATTTATAACAGCGTTTGTCTAATAAGAACTTCACTGAGGTTTAGAGATCAAATACAGTGCAGAGGTTCTCCTCACTTTGTCATATTTGTGCTTGGAGATGTACTCTGCAGTTTCCAGCATATTACACAGCTTATTTCCACCTAATTGGGAGGGAGTGGCCCTTCTTTATTTTTTACTTATATTTTGCTTTTTACCCCAGGCATACTTTATTAATTATGCCACAGCAGGCATTATAAATCTTCCTGTACACATGCCAGTGTCCTGTAAATTGATCCAATGGGCATTTCTGTTGATCTTTTGCCAACTCATTGGTCCAGTTTCAATTTCCAGAGTGTTTTTTAATCTATTCTCAGTTCTACTCCTGTATTTATTCTGCCCTGTTTAAGATTGATCTAAAAGTCTACTTATCTTTGTACTGTTGTGTTTGATAGAGAAATTTAGCTGCTTGGATGACAAATTAGTAACACTTCAAGAGCAACTTTCAGAATTAGGAAAGCTCTTTGTGGTCACTGTAAGACGAGGATTTTGCCTTAGATGAGACAATGCAGTAATGCCAAAGCCTTTGATGTAAGAAAGGGTAAAAGAAGGGACCAATTGCTTTGATACACAGTTTTGGAGAGTGAATAGTTTGCCAAAGTGTGATACAAGAGAAGTACAAAACCAGCAGTGAGAGACAGAGAGCTGCAGATTGCTCTGCCACCAGGCAGCAGGTACCTTGTGCAAGAGAGGAGCGTTCAGAGTTGAAGCTCACTGACCCCACTGGAAAAGCTATGGATGAAACATAAAAGGAGTGCAGCGAATTTTAGGAGAGAAGGCTTTCTACCCCTGGTTTTATAGTCAGTTGAAGGTCGCATGGATCCTTGCTGACACTGTGATCACAGTTACGGCTGTATCTTACCTTTCCTACCTTTGCCCAGGCTCTAGCAGTCATGGATGCTGGCAGTGAGCACACAAGATGAAACATCTTTCTGGGCTCATGCTTCACAGGCCTGCTCTCATCTGGTGTTTGTGGTGGGGAGACCATGAGACTGATATTAATCCCTTTGTCTTGACTTGACCAGACTGGATATTCATTTGAATCAAGACCTTTTCTTGGCCCTGGGGATTTTACATTTATGTAATCCCATGATTATTAAATAGATATCAAAAATGTTTTCTCTCCCCTATTCTCTTGATTTTTTTTTTCTTATTTTCTTTTTTGAAGCAGTTTTGGTTGGCTACATGCTGAGTCTCTCACTCATTGCAGAATTTAGCAAGAATAGTCTGGCAGACAGATTTGGCTTATGAATCCATTTTCATAATGTTCCAACATCCACATCATGGCTTTTTCCCTGACAAGTGGGAGATTTAAAAAAATAATAATAAAAATAAGCACATTATAACCCAGCAGGAATGATTTTTGCAAAGTTACATCTTAATGCAAGAACTACATAGTAGGAAGCTTTTTAGGTCAGCATAATCGAGCTCTAGAGTAGGTCTGGGTTTTATTTTCCTGCATGTTTGTTTTTATAGTGCCTGCTATAGTTTGATGAACTATGCCATGTGTGCTGTTTCGGAGACATCACAAAGAATTAGCAGTTGCAGAAGGGGCACAAAGTTGTCAAACTGGAGCAACAGGAATTTTTGTATGTGTCATTTGTTTCAGTGCAATGACCCTCCAGGAAAAGTGTCAGATTTCAAAGAAATCCCTGTAGAAAATCGGTTTTGTGTATACACATTTTAAAAAGCTTGCTGCTGATACATGGGGGAGATAAGAGCAATCATATTAGAAAGACCTGCAGTGCCCAGGCTGAAGAGATGTTGCAAGTTTACATGACGCCCAGGAGAAAAAGACCCTGTTATCCCCAGAGGCAGTCTTCTAACATCTGTGGCCCTAATTTTTCTGTTAGAGAATTAAACTTTTTCAGTTTTTAAGGAGATTTTAAAAGGATTTTACTGATTTATAGGCTCATCCTCCTACTCAGCAAGTCACCAGTGACTTCCCTTCAAGCCCACAAAACGTGATCCCACCAGCCACAGCCATGCCAGCAGCTCTCCGTGCCACAGCCTGCAGCTGCCGAGCCGTGTTTGTACCAGTCAGCCGATGCAGTCCTCACTTTTCAGCAGAATAACTAGGAGCTGGTGGAAGAAAAAGAAAACCTTTCTCCCCTTTAGCCTCGCTGGAAAGATAAGCATCACAGGAACGTGTTTGCCAGGGAGATCATCATGCTGTCAGAAGGCATTAAAAGAGTCTAAGCAGCTTCAGAGCCTGCTATGCAAGGCAAGATGTGCACACAAGGTCACCGCCTGTGTCCTGGTGAGCTCACTCTGTAAGACACATTTCAGATGGAGCTGCTTCCACAGGATTTTCTTGGTCTGTTAAAATCTCCTCCTCTTCAACATGGCCAGTGCAAAACACACACTGCTGAGCCTGAACACATATTTTTAATTTGGTCAGTGTTTTATTGAAATCAAATACTGCAATGTGTCATGTACCATCAGAGAGCATCAGAGGTTTTTTGAAAGTATTTTTTCTGTGTTTGTGGCCATAACTAATGAGCTATAACCTCTACGTTCACAGCGTGTTCTAGGGCTACTTTGATGAAAATAGTAAGCAATGCATTTTAAGAGACAGATTGTTTTAAATATTTTATGAAACAAGTATTTTCATGTTTGTTTTAATTGCGGTCAAGGGGTCTCGCATACAAGATGCTCTAAAAAGTTCACTTAGTGGAATGGATGTTTCTCTAGCTTCTTATCAGGATCAATCTTGTTCTTCAGAATATGAAAAAATCCCGTAATTGTTGACAGAATAAAAAACATAGTGTATTCCTGCAAAATGTTGGAAGATATGTGCCTGTAGATTGCCTTTACTATAGTTACAGTAATTATTTGCTTGAGTTTTCCTAAATCAATAATTTAAAAATTTTAGCAGCCTTTTAATTTCCTCCTTGCTCATTCTCTAAAATATCTGAAATGTAATTAAAAATGGTCAAGACAGTTTTCTCTTAGCTGGTTCCAACAAACAGGCCTGTTCAGCCTGAGATTTGAAAGGCTTTCCGCCCATCTGTTTTCTTTTTTGGTCTTTGGCATTTTACCCACTGAGATTAAGTGATAGAAGAGGTAACATCTGTACTCTTTCCAAACCTGGATTACACTCTATGGGAAATAAACATAGGAAATTTGGTGGAATTAAACTTTTATAAAAGGTCTGTAACAGAGGAAACTCTGTAAGTGTGTGTACACAGTAAGTACAGGGAAGTCATCGTTTGTCCTCTGGGTTTCATGCTGGCATAAAGTGAAAGGCTCAACAGAAAAAAGAGAGAGGGTGTTCTTGTTTATTCAGGGTTATGCATTTTCCTAACAAAGAGCTGTTTCAGATGACCTATAATGCTGGTTTTCTGCTTTGTGGGCTAAGAACAAAAGGATATTAGACACAATGAAGGAAATTTCATTTTGTAAGAAATAACTGGAAGGAGTGTCACTGCTTTTCCTTCAGTAGCAACAAAGATGGCACTCTTAAATAGCATAATCTTAAGGCAGAGCTTTTATACACAAGGGCTTCATTTATGGCACTCCAGCTTCTGCTAAAATTAGTGGCTCAGAAATAAAGCACGTAGCCTGCCTTTGAAACAAATTCCTATTGCATGAATATTTCATGAAACTTTCTTGACAGATGGAAGTAGGAAACAAAAACTTGCCTTAGCTGCACAAAATATATGTCAGAATGAGAGTCACTGGGCTGTTTGCTAGAAATATGACAAAGTTGGGGTCCATGTTGCTGGAGAAAAGGACAGAAAACCCAAGCATTAAGCTCAATGCTCCAGTTACCAATAGGAAATTGCCAATAGTTGGTATTAGCAAATATTGCTTAGAACAACCAGAAAACAGGAGTTCAGTGGTTCCTGCTGTGGGCTTCATTGTTTGATTCTGTCCCTCAGTAATGTGAAACTTTGCTTGTCCTTTCAGGTGGTGGTAGAAAAAAGTCACTCACTGTCCAGGACAATTAATGACAAAAGTGAATAATCTAAATAACCTCAATAAAACTCTGAATCGTGAAAAATTTACATCCACTCTCTGATAATCCAGTGGGGAAAAAAAAAAAAAAGAAATCTTTAAATAACCCAGACCTGCTTACTATCTTTTCTTACTTTGAGAGCATTTGTTACATAGTCTTGGGCAAAACCAGAATATTTCTACTGAAACTTTTGTCTAGGTTATTTGACCATTTCCTATCAGATGAAGAAATTCCAAATCAAAAACTTGCAACAAAATTATGTTTATCTCCAAAAAATACCACTAGTACAACATAGGGGCAAAAAATTAAATGTGTGGCGGCACAAATCCTACTTAAATAACTCATGTGCTGCTCTGATGAGATATGTGTTTTGCCCTCTAGAGGGACGTTACTGGAAGTGGAGAAGTAGTTCTATAATAAAGGTCAAATTTTACAGGGGAAGCAGATGCAAAGGAGAAGCTGTTTAATAGATTGAATTGTTGAAATTATTTAAATTGTTGAAATAGTTCTCTCAGCATCTTGGAACATTTAGAAATATTCTCCTGAAGATTAGTTAGTCACATCAAATTCTGCTTTGTGCTCACCCTCATCCAACTGGAAAACATCTGGCTTTGAGCTATCAGAGATCATAACTGTGTTAATAGAAGATTCTGAGAGCAGTGAGAATTATTTAACATTTGTCTTTTTGAAGTACTTAAATTGTCTTTTCTTAATGATGTTTCAGCTTCAAAAATTTGAAAAAAAGAGAAAGTTCAAATATATAAGAGGAAAGAAAGTTCAGCACACACATAGAAGGATATTCTTTGAAGTCTTCAGCTACCGAGGACCATTTTGCCATTAAGCCATGAGCAAAAAGAAACTTTTTACAGCTAAAACTAAAAAGCCTCTAAATGTTGTAAACTGTTGAGGCCATCTCAGAGCAATAATGAAGATTTTGCATCATGCAGATCCAAGCTAGGACATAGCGAAATTGATCTCTGGAAGTCTGTACACACTTCAAGGTTTCAGAAATAATTTTCTACTGACACTTTGCCTGTGGTCTTTGTAGACATTTTTTATGCATGCTTCAGCACAGTTCCTCTGTTATGATACATCTTAGGACTAATACAAACCTTCCTTTTGGTGCAAATGTTCTTTATTAATGTAATTTATGGAATGAAGAGCAGAAAAGTTTTATATCCTTTTATTGCTTAATGCTTCATAATATGGAACAAAGATTTTGCATTACATTTCAGTGATGCTGATATAAGGAAGAGGCTAGGAAGGCAAATAAATACAGCTTTAATACTATGTTAATTTACAAAAGGACAAAGGATCTCAGTGTTTGTTTCACTGAGTTTCACAAACTGTCAAGTCTTTGTGAAAATATGTAAAGTTTTCTGTTGAGCGTACTATCATCATGTTTTCTCCTATGTTGATACTGCATATTCTGTGTTGTAATAATTCTTTAGATAAAGATTCATTATTTTATCATATTTCAAAATATTTTATAATCTACCATAATTTCAAATGCTTTTGCAGTAATTTTCTAAACTTTAATCCTTGTTGTCCTGAAACCATTCTGCGATTATAGAATAAGACATGAAATATTTGTGGGTTAACATGGCATTCATCAAAAATGGCTTGAGTGATATGTTTTAACATACTCCTGCTGCTTATTGCAACAGTTTTAACAAAAGGAAATTATTGCTATTTCAGTTTTTTACATTTTAAAAATTAACAACGAGATGAAGAGAAGTTACATTTTCAAACATGCCTGAACTGGTTTTGTCTGTTTCAATGATAATATATGATGACAGCTTTATGGTGTGATGAAAATATGTATTTACATATTGGTAAATCCACTCTTCTAATATTTTTAAATTATTCCATACAGTTGCTAATAATAGTTATCACTCAGTAGTGTACACAATTTGAAGAAAAGTTACTTTTGGCTTATTTTGCTGGTTTTCTGCTAAGACTGGGTGTTTCCAGACAGAAATTATACCACTTTCTTGTATGGAAATGATTCACCCCTAGACCTGATGTTGGATCATGCCTCAAGTCATTATATCTAGCCATGAGACAAAGGAAAAAGGTATCAGTTTTTGGCAAAAATCAAATGTTTCAATCTAGAGATGCAGAGCTTGCTTACATTTTAGAATGTGGAAATCTGGGTGGAGCAAGGTGAAATATCTTCTCAGGAAGGGCAACTGCTGGTCAAAACATGGTCAGAATTTGAAGAGTTAGAATTTTAAAATGGGAGTAAAATTTGAAGCTGCTTATAAACAAATCCCCTCCCAAACCAAACAAAAGCTCTTTATGTTAGAACCTCCAATTTTGAAGCAGAAAAGATGATCTGAAGTGGAAGACAACCACAGACTGGAAAAGAGTGTGGAAAGATAAGCAAGAATGCTGAAAATAGAAGAAAGGCTATAAAGGGGGGAAAAATTACCTTTCTGTGCTTGTTCCTGTTATTGAATGCATTGATTCTTGGATTCAACCTCCTCAGCAATGCTCAAGCTGCTGATCATGTCTGCAGTGTTTTTATATTCTGCTTCATCATTTGCTCTTTCTAAAATAGCTGGTCCTCTGGAGTCAGTAGCTGACAGGATTTAGGTGCACACAAGGATGAATGTTGCACTGCATTGAAACTGTTTGTTTACTTCTTGTAAAGATGTGTGGTCTAGGGCTAATGGAGTATTTCAAAATTGAGTGCCTTCACTGAATTAATAGAACTGGCATTTGTTCAGTTCCAGAGAGTTTGGTTCCTGATCCCAATTCAGTAGTTCCTTCTCAGGGTCAGTGGTGGGACTGAGATTAGACTTGAGGAAAGGACTCCTTAATGTTTAGCACAAAGGAGGATGAAGACAAAATGGTGACTCAAGCAGTGTGTGATGGGACTGCTGTTCTAGCTGAAGGGTGCTTTTGGAAGCTGCTCTCTGCTAACTTGACTCTTGGTACACTGAGAGAAATTTAATCTTGGTGTGGGCCAGTTTGTGTGCCTTAGGAGCAGCTTCTGAAAAATAGGGAATTAAATGTGTAGCACACGCAGAGTCTATAGAGGACAGCGCGGAGGATGCACAGGCAGGAGTTTAATGAGGATATTAAGAGGGTGGTATGGTGTGCTTCATCTTTTATATCTCTAACCATTTGTATGTCAGGAATGAATTAGCACATTTACACTGATATTTTTTAGTTATTCCTCCTGAACAGCCGGTTACAATATTTCTGGTTATTGTTAGCACTCTGTTGTAGACATATTATCAAGATGGGGACTCAAACCCCTCATCCTTCTTCCCTTGAAGCATGTGGATTCCAAAAAACTCTCTAAAAATTAAGGTTTATTGTATCCATTTGAAGCTTCCACTCAGGGGAATTTTCTATCAGACATCTTAAAGAAGTTCTATTTGTTCTGCCTACTTTAGCTTTTTTCCTACTTTGTGGATAAAATGAAAGATGTTTCCTTTAAAAGCAATTTTCTCAAATCCTCTACAAAAGTGGAAATCAGTGGGTTTAATAATTCCCTTGGCAACCAGCTCCTCAGGCAACAATGCAGCAATTATAAATAATATTAATAAGTTCATCTGATTGCTTCTGATAACAAGCCATTTCAGAATCCCTCTTTTCTTTTTATAGCATAGGGCTCTGGCTGTTGAGAAAGAGGCAGAAATATTCATGTGAGTATGCATGTGAGAGAGACACAGAGAAGCAGAACTGCTTTGCATACTGAGCTACAGTATATAACTGGAAAAAGAGCAACAGGAATTCATTTTTAGAGATTTACTTAGAACATGCTCTCAGAGTTATGAACATGCTCTCCGAAACAGAACAAAAGCAAAAACCTAAACCTAATGAAAATTGTTTGTTGCTCAGTAAACAACCCACATGAAAAATTTAATTGACCTACTAGGGTATAAAATGGAAGTGTGTCATAATCAAGGGTTTTAAGAAGTAATTTGAATGCTTCCATTTCTATGGCAGCTAGTCTGGAGTATTTTACACAGCCTTGATCATTCATTAAGGGACAGTCAAAGATTCCTGGCTGCTGTGCCCAAAAATGAAATAAAAAAGAAAAAAAAAAAAAAAAAGAAGAAGGATCTAGGCAAAGAAATCTTGAAATTCATGTTCTTGAACCTGAAAATGTATCATGTTTTTTGTTAGGAATAAAGAGAAGTTGTAGATGGATATGACAGAACTTGTACATAATATTTCTCTATGAAACATCTATGGATTAAAGAGCTATAATCTGAAGTAAACTAACCTGCTTTCATTCTTGCAATGTGACTCAGTTTTTTTTTTTGGAATTACAGAACTTAAAACACACAGGAATTTCATTTGGAATAATGTTCAATAATTTCAGCTCACAGAATAAATACATTTATGTAGAATAAATGGAATTTTTTCTTCACAAACAGTGCTACCACTAGTAGGGGTTGATGTATATCGTGGTGAAACAACCACTGATAATCAAATGTTTGCCCACATGTCCTCTTGAAGCTGTGTATACATAAGCATTTCCTTATGGAAATATATAGGAATATATAGAAATATTGCTGTGTAGATTGTTAGGAGCAATGTTCTGTCAGAAAAATGTTATTTTATTTTATGGGATGCAAAGGTCATATGAAGACATTTCATCTCTTTGCTAAAATTTTCTAAACAATAGCTGTGTGAGTGAATCTGATGTATCAGTAATGGTTGTTCATCTAAATAACCTTCACTGGTTTTTCCTATGTTTTTTCTTATCTTTGACCTCAATAAACAATGATTTCATATATTTTCTAGTTAATTGCCCAAAGTTATTTAGTACTTTCTAGCCAAGAATGGGATGCAACTGGATAATTATTTCCAATTAGCAGTTAATTTATTATTCCAGTAAAAATTAGCTTTATTTTTCACTTCGTGTTTTACATAATTTATTTTGTAATTTGTAATACCAGGAAATATCAAATCAGTACCTGACAAAAGACCAAGAAAACTTGAAACAGTGTAAGTCAATTTTCATAAAGAACTATTGAATAACTTCCCAAAAGGCATTTAGAATTGTGTTATATGCAGGTGATTCCAAAGTGCAATAATTTGTCTAAATTCTGCCTGATGCCCTGGATTTATTTCTGTTAATTTAAAACAAAGATGATATTTTGCAATGTCTCAAACATTCCAAACCTCTCTTGAGAAGATATTAATTAAAAGGAAAATAAATCTTGCACAATTTTTTTCTTAGGCATTGCTGTTTTGTTCAGACATTGGAAAGCAAACATGAAACTTCTGTGGGGATAGGACTTCCAGACCTCTCTGAAGACAATATTTTCATTGCACTCCACATATAAGAACAAAGAGCACTCAAGATCTGCGGAGTTAAATGAGTACCAGTCACAGCTTTTGGATTCTGTTTCACAGTGGTACTTCTCACTGTATTATTCCACAACCACTGGAGATATTGAAGTCCAGAGCATTAGCTCTGTATGTCAGCCTAGTCTAAAACATGAAATCTCACTGATGACTGCCTTCCTTTTAAGCACAGATGCAGATGGATAAGTTAAATTTAATTTGCTAAAAATGCCTAAAGTAGGATTATCCAAAGTGGTTAAGGAGTGTTAAAAATGTAAAAACCTACATTTTTCAATGTCAAAGAACAAAACAACACAGATAAATGGCAGTTCAGGCTGAAACAGTACAGGAAAGCTCAGATTCAAAATCGACCAGTATAAATGAGAGTTATTTTATTGATGATTTTTACTGCATATGATTTGAAAAAGCCCAAAGGATTAAAACCCAAGATATTTCTTCAACCCTGCTGCTGAGTTTTCTTTTCTGTTACTATTGTACATGGAGAAAATCAGTGATGATGACAATTTTTTTGATGCTTGGAATTCAAGTACTGGATTGAATATTTATTTACTTAAAACCCATCATTGCTCAAGGTGGTGGGAAGGGAAGAGAAGTGATTTTGTTGGTCTTGATGCCAGTGATAGGCACTGTAATTTCTCTGGGGAAATGACTAACTACATTCTGCAAAAGCTTTGATGGTTGTTTTATTACCAGGAAGAGTTGAGACTTTTTAAAGTGCATGAGATAAACTGAGAAGTAATGTGTTCTAGTTTGTTAGTGTCTATTCAATGGACGTTAGAATTGTTCTTTTATAAAAATAAATGGAATTACAGAGAAGATAACTGATGGAATTACCAACTTCTCTTTCAAGCTAAAAACATCTTCAGAATAATTATATCTAATTTTAAAAATAAATAGATTTTTTTTCCATGCAAAGTTATCTAATTCTATTTTAAAGAGCCAGACATCATTTTGTAACATTTGCAGCCTGGCAGGCCCATAATCTGCTTGAGAAAGCACGTACATATTCCACTCACAGCTAGTGGCACTAGTTACCTAGGCACAGACTGCTGTTTAAGTCCAAATTTAAAACACAGGGAAGACGAGTTTGGTGACTATAGTTCTGCCACAATTCATTCAGAGTTCCACTGCAGATGGGCACAGGTAATATGGGCTCATGAACACATTGTGCCTGAGCAGTGAATGAAAAACCCCAGAAGTGCTTCACTCGCACACCCTTAGTTAGGGTTGCTTTACTCAAAGAGATGGATTTGTTTTTTGACACGAGTTTCCTCATCTTCAAAAGATAAGGAAAACCCAGATCTGTGCTGAGTGCCACCCTGCAAGACTCCTGCTTAAAGCGGTTATCAATTCTAATTTGCACATAATAGCCCATCTATAAAGCTACTAACAATAGCTGAGGTGTGCCAGTAAACACCTGGATTAAATTTGACTGTTTCAGCCATGCTAAGCCTGTAACAGTGCTCTCAATAGTAGATGCTGAGCACACTGGAGCACCTTTACAAATTGCATCATGCTGTCAGTCCCAGAAGAATGACAAATTTCTGTAGAAAAAATAAGATTCAGTTTGGTGATCTAAAGCTTTTGTGTTGGCTTTGTTTTTCTTTTCAATGATTAGTCCATTTGAATGCCACTGTTTTCCAGACAATTCCCTGATTGAATTGGGGACCATGTTAGTTCTCCCCATGACCCGTCAGAGATAAAGGATTTGTTTACTGTAAATTGCTCACCACTTACTCCTATGCACCATCTGCCACTCTTACCCACAAAGAGCTGCATTCCTAATAATGGCTCTTTTGACTTAAGGAAAGTAATACAAGATATTTCATGTACAAGCTTGGGATGGAATTGCAATTTTAATCTCCTATCCTTACATATAAATCCTTAGTGTCAGTAAATAAACTTATTTTAGTTTTCACACTTTTATGTGACAGCTGAAGTTTTGCAGCATCACAAAAAGTAATGAAGAGGGTACTAATTTTTCCAAAAACTTGGCCCAGCTGAGCCTATCTGTATGTTTTTACTTCATAGGAAAATGAATCCTTTTTAACCAGTAATAGCCTTTTTTCAGCACATATCACAGGACAATGAGGTCCTGTTTTAAGAACAAGGAGAAAAGAACTCACTAGCATATTGTCCCTCAAATATCGATGTGCAGCCCCCAGGCTTATCTCTGGTGAGCCTTGTTTTATCCCTTTGTTCTTTCAAATCTAGTTTAAAGCTCTTTCAGTGAGCCCTGCTAACTCCTAAGCAAAAAACCTTTTCTCCCTTTGAAACAAGTTTTCATATAATTTTATTTGAATTCCACACTTTCACCATCTTTCCTAGCACTTCTTTAGAAGTGTCTGTCTAGAGGTGTCTTTCTGTCTTTCTTTTAGTCTTTGGGATGCTCTTGTCCACCAAGTAGCTTTTCTTGATTTATGCCATGAGATTTTGCGTTCAGCACTGTCCAGGACTGTGCATTGTGTATGACTCCTTTACTGGAAGTAATTTAATTCACTGGGTATGTGTTATGAAGGGAATATTCTTTTTCTTTCCTAGGTAATGGAACATTATTCAGCAAATCCTTCTGTATCCTAGCATTTTCATAGAATCACTGCTTTCATCCTTTATATGTATTTTTCCTCTGAAGAACCACAAATGCAGATCTTCACACAAATTAAATTAATACTTTCTTCTTTACAGAATTCTGTTTCCTTAGTTCAACTAATCAGTAGGAGTTAAATGAAATACCATAATTAATGCAGGTTCTTATTACACGTACATGGTGTTTAATTCATTTCTTTGCTTTTGGAACAACAGGTGTAAAGACCAAAAAATTTGTCAGCTTTCATATAAAATGCAACTTGGTGTCTATCCCACCACCTGTTTTCAAGAACCTAGGAGCATAAATGAATGTAAACAAAATATGCTTCCCAGTTTTATTGCTATTTTTAAGGTCTTTTCCTATGTATGTTTCAAACCACTTGTGGCAATGGTCTCTGGGCTCATTACACGCTTGCAGCATCCATTCCTATTTTCATCTCCTAATGACTGAGGACTGGTCCAATGATTGAGAAACCTATCCATATCTTAAATATCTTCCTTACAAAGTAGCCACAGTTCTGCCTTTAAAAAGTGATTGCGTTGTTTGTAAGAGTCCTTCAGAAGTTGTCAGACATTGCCTTACGGGTAATTTCAGCTTGTAAAGCCAAATCTCTTGTTCTTCAAGAGCATTGTTCCCTGTAAATGCAAGTCATGTTGGGAACATTGGTGAAAATTGTGAGGCACAGTCCTTTATAGCCCTTTTCAGCCTCTTACACTCGAGTAATGACAGCTGTTGATTAATTTAAATTCACCTATTTACATAAAAAAATAGGAATAATATAAAATTCTGAGATTATTTACATAACCAAAGATAATTTGGTCAAATTATTAAAATGTTACTATCACTGACTACTAAAGTCAGTTATGCTTCTTAAGAGAAATTTAAATATTGATGCAGAAATCTGGCAGTTTTGCCTTTGTATTAACTTCTACACTGCATTATTAAGAAACTCATCTTCCAAATCAGAATTCTCATCTTTTTATGCTATTACCATTGAAAAATCATAATAGTGTTTTATTGAATTTTTTAATGCTATGAATATTAATCTATATTATTTTCTGATTCTATTCCTAGGTTTGTTATTTGTGGATAGTATAGCTGAAAAGTTAATGTCTACCCTTTTTTTGTCTTTTAGTAGAGTAGTTTTGTTGATAAGTGACAAACTAGAGAACATATTTTTCAGGCATTTGTCTTTGTAAGACTGTGTAGTTTGACTATACATGGATGACTAAAAGCAGCCTTTTTAATAACAGTCAGCAAAATTTTACATGTGACTACATGCTCATATATGTTGAACTTTGTAGCTCAACACCAAAAAACCCCAAAAAAACCAATTCAATAACAGAAGGATTCATAAATACATAATCCTAATAAAATAACTTTTCTATTTTTATTTTCCTATCATTAACTTCTTGTTGTGGCTGCAAAATGATCTAACATATTTCCTCAAATCTCTCCACCTTTAATGTCAAAAATCAATTACTCAAGTTTGCCTGAACTACAGGTCTGCCTAAAAACACAGCATGAAGAAACAAAAATCGTTTTCAGATTTGAATTTTGCCATGTTTTCCTTTTGTTTACCATCTCTCCCCTTTTCTGTTAACAAGGAACTGCCACCTTCTCTCCTCTACACCACTCATTATCATCTTGCCTGCCTCTGCTGCTGTGATGCCTCAGGATTTCCTGAGAGCGATGGGATTTGTCTCAGCTCTCTGATCATGGCAGAGGGAGGGGTTGGTTTGTGCTTGCTGGAGTGCACTCGTTCCTAATCATCATGCCAGGTCCCTGAAGTCTTTCTCTGCAATTAGAAAGCAAAGGCTGCAGAGAGCACATTGCTTCCTTCTGGCTTCATCTGTAAGAAACGCTGAAAGTTTGTAGGTTTCAGACTTATGTCCACTGCCTCCAACACCAGGCAGACTTAACTGTAAATCAAAAATTAGTTTTTTCAGGTCTAAGTTTGAAAAGTACAAGTTAGGAAAGAGAAGGTTACGAAAAGGGAAACAGAAAACACAATTCCAGCTGTCCAGTTGTTTAACTTCCCATGGAGGTCTCCAGGGCTTGTCCCTGTGCCCACTCTCCCTCCTTCCTACCAGCCTGGATTTCTTTTTCTTCTCCCAAGAAACAGGTAGCAATGCTGAATTACATTTCACATCTTCACAGTCTTTCCAAGAAATGAATGTGCTTGGTGGCTCAGCCAGACCCACTGGGTATTTATGGGTGCCTTCCCAGCTCTGGCATGCAGCAGTCGTGCTGGCAGCTAACTGGCTTTGCCACAGTTTGCCATTCACTCTTTTTGTAGAGCTGATTTTTTTGGTTTTGTTTTTTGCTTTTTGGGGGTTTTTTTAAGAGCTTTCTATGGAAATGGTATGTCTCTTCATTAATAGAGATAGAAATTTTAGTAAGAAACAGTTTTTCCATGGCAACATAAAAGGAGCTAATGCCCTTGGTGTTCCTGATGTCCAGTGTGATAGTGCCCATTCTTTCGATTTTCTGTTCCAAGCAATCAAGGTTTTTAGTTGCATTTTGGTGAGCTTTTCCATATCTCTAGTAATTTCAGTTTCTGCTTCCAACCTTGCTTGTCACATTGGTATTACTTTTTACTTTCTTCCTGCTACCCCATGTATATTGGGTAGATTTATAGAGTGTTGACAATATACAGTGGTGTTTTCTCAAGAGAATATCTGGAAGATCACTGCTATTCATTGACTTCCATTTTAAAAACAATTTCAGAGCCAGTTCTGTATAGTCATTGCCATTCTGATTACAGCAGAGTGCTCTGATTTGCTTATCTTCCAAATGGTTCTTGTAAAATAAGAAGCTGTTTTTCATTAAATAGTTACAGTCAACAATTATGAAAATTAAAATGATTAGCCTTAAAATATGTCAGAATAGGGAGAAATATTAACTATTTTTCTTTATTTTACCAGATTCACAAAGGGAAAACTAATTTTTCTCTGAAAGAAATTATAGTATGCAAGTGCTTCCAGAGAAAGGCTCATTTTTATTACACTATTCACATGATTTATTATTCACAAAGAACATTTGAACAGAAACTGGTCTATGTATGAGCCAAAATCCTGACTTTAAAGAGGTCCTTTGGCTGTAGTTTTCACTGCCATGCGTAAATCAGTAGAGAAAATTACAAATATGTTGAACTTCCTGTTTGAAAGTAAATCTGACAAGATGTACTTACCAAAACATATATCGTAAAAGAAAATTAAGCATTTCCTTAATATTTTATGTTCTTTATCTTGTGAGGTAGAAATTCAGGATGCTCATTCTGTCCTGTATTTTCAGTACTTGTATCTTCCTAATTTAATTTTTAGCTTTGAAAAAGAAGTAAGAAAAATATTTAGGTCCAATCTAATTTCATTTTAATTTGGTTCAATATAATGTTAGCCAAAGGATGATAATTAGAGTTGCTAAAAAAGAATGCAAAATGAAGAGAGGAAAACAGCTTTATTTAAAAAAATCTCAGCCAGTAGGAAATATTGACTCTTTTTTAAGTCTTTATGAACAATCTTCTCTCTCCAAAGGCAAGACATTTAGTCTTCCTTACACCAATCTTCTTCCCATCGGAAGAGATAATATGCTGGGGGCTTGAGAAATAAGCACCTACAAATTCTTAGACCATGTTGTAATTGAACAATGTTCTATTTTGCTGTTGACAGATGATAATTATACCATGTAAGAGACACCACTGGCCTGTTTACTAAGTTTTGTTTTATTTATGAGAATTTTTCTTACAATGTGCTTGTTAAAAAGAAAATTAAAAAAAAAAAAGGAAGTTCTGGTATCCAGACTTATTTTGTTCCAACATTGCAGAAATCACTCTTTTATATACCATTGGCACTTCTGGATGTACATGCTGTATCAGTGGTAGGCAGATCAGCATCAGGGAGGTGCAGCCTCACAGCCATCATGGCTTGAGAATCAGCTGGGAATGCAGGCTTGTGTAGTCAAATCTTGCTGCAAGCCTGTCCTTTTAGAAACTCATAATAGACTTTTCTTCCTTTTTCTATACCTGCTTCTCACAGCAGGAGGTTTGAAATTGCCAGAGTTAAGCAGTTTAATAATTACTTTGGAAAAGTGAAAATGCACATGGCCAGGCAATTTAATTTCTATTTCGAAAATAAGGTTTTCCTCTTGTTTCTGAAAAAGAGGTGGAAATTATGATTGCTTATGAAATTAGTTTGTATAACTGGTTAGGTATTTGATTATTTGAGCATCTGTCTTTAACAGCTGAGGTAGTTCTGTTGCCTTAAGCAGAAATCAGTGAGGTGAGAGCAGATAGCGGGGAAAAGACAGAAATTGCTCTCAGGCTACTTGCCATACTAACAAGAGGTCTAGTTACAGAGGACAGGAGTTGTACTGAAATGGCAGATGTAATGGGAAAATCAGAGAGATCCACTTTAAAAATGCACATTTGTGCAAGTAGAAATAATTCCATCTATAAATAATTTGGCATGAAATTCCTTTCCTTCACTCAAAAATAACACTATGATGGTAAAGAAAGTCCCTTACAAATGAACTAGTTAAACTTCAAAGGCAGTGCTGTTTTCCTGTCTTGCAGTAATCCCATGGTGCCTTGCAGTCCCTGTCCCCTAACAGACATGTAAGATTGAATAAAAGATAGAAAATTTTGACCAGCAGAGGAAAAAAGAGATTCTCTAATAATTTAAAATATTTTATATTCCATCACTTCACATAATTGTTCTTTTTTCACAATACCATGGGTTTTGTATGATGTCACCCCTTCCAATTCTTCCAGTGCAGATTATACATCTGTTCTTGTTCTCATGTCCCACACCTGAAAAACTAAATAGGGCAGGGAAACTGCAGATCATTTAGGCAGCATCTCCTTACAAACCAAGCTCAGAGCTTTGCTGCTAATCCAGTTTCTGACAGTTACCATTGTTTGCCGTTGGCTAGGATTAGTAGTTAGATACATGGATCAGGAATGTGGCGTGGGAGGTAAGGAAACACAAAAATTTATAGTGTATTTGATCAAATGGGAGAATACTTTGCTCTTTCAAAGGGATGAAGTAAGAAGGTAGCATAATTCTGTTGCTATTCCTCATAAAAAAGAACAAAAGTTAAAGTCATGATGGTCATGAGACCATGAACCACCTTGGGGAGGGTGGATGGGAATGGATCCCAAAGGAACTGTTGGCCTCTTACAGGATTACTGCTTTGTTCAGTCAAAAAAGGCAAGGTAAAAGAGTTTGTTGTGCAGCTATTCAGAAGATTTTTCTTTCAGAAGAAGTGAAGGACAACACTCCTACGACTGAAAGGACACACCACACCGTCTGCCAGCCCAGCACCTGCCTTCTGGCAGAATCCCCAGGACCTTAACCTTGAGAGGCCAAAATATCTGATAGAGAGATAACGTCCCCATCTAGCAGGACATCAAGTGTATTTGAATGATAACTGACGTTTCTTTTTATGGTTCATGCTGTATCATGGAAAAGAACCAAGTTTCTCAAAATAATATAAATTATGCATGAGCAATATGTAAAATAGGCCTTGTCATTTGTGTTCAAACCTGGGAATGTGCCATGCTATTTTATATAATGTGGCACATTTTTTACATCTCCCCTGAAAAAAGTGGTCAAAATGTGTAAAATATAGGAGCAGAATTAGTGTCCTCAAGTCCTTATCTTTCCAAAGTGTCACAAGAATAAATTACTCAGATGAGACTCCCTTGAAAAAGGTTGGATGGAGTATTTTTGTGTTATATATTTCCAGGTTTTGAATCCTATGCTAAGTTGAAACGATATATTATGCAGTCATAAAACTTTCTATATTGGTGAATCATAGAATCATCTCAGAATATTCTGAGTTGGGAGGGAAGAAAAACATCAAAGTCCATCCCCTGGCCCTGCACAGGATGCCCTGGGAATGATACCATGTGCCTGAGGGTGTTGTCCAAACACTTCTTGAACTCTGTCAGGCTTGGTGCTGTGATCACCTCCCAGAGGAGCCTCTGCCAGTGACCCCCCTCTGGGTGAAGAACCTTCTCCTGATTTCCAACCTAAACTTCCCCTGAGGCCATTCCCATGGGTCCTGCCACTGGTCACCACAGAGAAGAGATCAGTGCCTGCCCCTCCTCTTCCTCTCAGAGGAAGCTGTAACTGCAATGAGGTCTCCCTTCAGTCTCCTCTTCTCCAGGCTAAACAGATCATGACCTCAGCCAGTCCTCATACAAGCTTCCCTTTAAGACAATTAATAAAATTATCTTTGGTGTCAATTTTTAAATTTTTTTCTTTATATACCCTAATTTTTTTTCTTTTACTAATACAGTGTGCTGCCAATCTGTGAGTGGAGAATTTTTTTAAAGAAAAAATAAACTTGATCACTAGTATGGTTGAATTATGGCTACTAATGTTTCTTCAGCCTATTATATGCAAGAAAGGTAAGAGTAAGAGAAAGGTATATGTTAGGAAGAAACAAACCTTTTTACTGTCCTGGGAAGCAGATTGGAATTGATTGGAAAATAGATATTAGGCTGGTGGGAAGTGTATCATTACCTAAAATGCAATTTCATAAGTGTCAGACACGCAGTGCTGTCCTACAATATTCTGTCTACTTCACAGATTGTCCTGAAATGAATCTCAACCTACCAGACTCATATATTTCCCAAATAACAAAGTTCTCTTGCACTCACATCTTTTGCAAATGCCTGCAGTCTGTTATACACAACAGCATAGTGAGATAAACTACTAATGGCTGAAAAACCATTATAACCCTTCATATAAAGTTCCTTAGAATTTAGGATGGAGCTTTTCTCAGCAAAAAGAATGATTATGAGGAGCAGAGACCATCACCAACCACAAGATCTCTAAGAGCAGTAGATTACATTTGCAGGTAAACCATTCTAGCCCAAAGGGACATCTAAATGATGCTAATAAAAATGGTGCTTCTTTATCAGATATTAATAAAACTACATTTATAAAGATTAATGGAAAAAAATCTCTGGGACTGTATTGTTTTGCACGTGAAGAACACTGAATTTTGCATTTTTGAACTGATTCAAGGAAAAGGAAGACAGATTGCATGAATCATTGCTGTCATTGTTGTTTTAAATAACCTACAATTATAAGGGGAAAAAACCCTCAGTTTCTGATGGAGTTGTATCCAAAGGCCTTGTTTGTAAAAGTTGAGTTGTTTTTTTTCCCTGCTCTTTATCTTTGGTAGACTGACAGAGCCTAATCACCCACAGAGCTGAGGACTGAGATGAGTCCTCTGGGTCACATTAGTGAACTTGTACTGATGGAGAGTGAGCATTTATTGAAGTCTGAAGTCCAAAATCTTTAGGATATACCAAGAAAACAAAATCATACCTAAGAGTATTTATTTGTTCATTTATGAGGCTGCTCTGGCACGGTTAAATGTGATCTTTAGGCTGGAAGATGCAAATTGCAGTTGTTTGCATGGTTGGTTTCTTTAGAAAGATTATATGTGACAGGCTTTCTGCTCAAGTATCAATCTTGCCAGAAATTTCTTTGATGGGGCTGTCTCTGAGGCTCTGAGACTTAGCCTCAGAAAGACAAAAAGCTAGTCAAACAGCTAGAGCCATCCAGATGGCTTCTTCTTTATTGATGACCCACCTCTTGTAGCACAATTTATTTGATGCTTTTGGGGAGAAAAAGATCAGAAATCCTTGTTTTGTTTCCTGCATGATTGTCCCTTAGTAGTTCTTTTCATTATTCTGTAAGTTAATATCAAAGAAGAATCTGAAAGACATATATAGCAGAAGGCTTTTCTCCCCAGACACAGGGCCAGGAGGGAGGGGAGAGCCAGCATCTTGCCCAAATAATGATAAATACTGTGATTTCCAAACGCACTGAAGTGAAGGAAGAGCCTGTGTGATATCTGTAGATGTTTTGCATCTGATTTAATGTTAATTGGCATCTCTGATAGCTGTTTTCTACATCATTTTCAAAATTATACAAATATCCTTCTCCCCCAAGCACTGCTTGAGTTTAAGTGTGTGCCTGGTGTTTCTTCTGTCCCTTTGGCCTTCTGGCATTTTCTAAATCTCTCTTGAATGAAGCCTGCCTCTCACAGGGTATGATACTGGTAGAAACCACATTCAGCAGAACAGTTCACTGGCAGGAGATGCTAATGGGAGCAGTCAGATATTTTGGCTTCTTTATCATAAATAGAAAGAATTTTAGCCTACTGCTGGTCATGGCCCCTTTAATAGGACCAGCTGAAGTGTCTGTGTCCCACACAATCTCCTCCTTAAATAAGGACTTTTAATCAAGTTTTTTAATCTAAACAGTGACTTGTCCTCCAAAATATTTATTTTCTTCCTCCATGCTACTGCGAGTATTTCTGCTTTAACATGAAAAATTCTGGTCCCTCTTTTTTGCAGAGGAAGTGTGGAAAGCATGCAGCAAAAGACATCTATAAAAGTATGGAAATTTTTTCTGGAATTTTCAGGGGAAAAAAACTCCAATGTCCAAGAGGTTATAAATTCTTCCTTCTATAGGAATAAAACCCTGTAGAAATACTCCTGCTTCTGTCTGCTACTAGTGTAAAACTCCCAGCGTAGTAAAATGGAAAAAACATTTTTTCCATGAACTGAAGATGAAAAAAACCATTTCTTCTACTCATGCTTAGTCGTCCAATGCTCTTGACACAATAATGAGTTTTACCACCTCAAAATATTTTCAGATACATATGCCTAAAGATGGATTTAAGTGTTCCATGATATATATGGGATCCATAAACAAAAATATATCCCTCATATATATTACATAAAAATGAATATGGTCTTTAGAAGCTTCACGGTGACCCATATTTTATAATTTTTAATATATTATTTCTTAGTAGTTATTATGCTCCATGTGGCCACCTTCTACTTTGTCAGCTTGGAGTGAGATGGCATTTCCCTGACATTCAGGGACTGCTGTTGTACCAACAGCCTGGGTGTGTTTGCATTCATTATCTTTTTGCGGTGGAATAACAATAATGGGAGAAGGGAATGGATGAGAAAAGAGCAGTTCTATGTCATTTCTTTCTCAAATTCAAGTATATGCTGCTCTCTTGTGGAAATTCTATGGTACTTACAAGCATTGGGTAAAGGTGTCCTTGCTTTCTGACTTTTATTTTGGTCTATTGAATATTACTAAGGCAGGTTCAGTGCCAATGAGGTAACAGTTGTTTTTTTTTTTAAATACAAATACCAATTTTCCCTATTAATGTACTGTTGTTCTTTTTCCATTTTGATGGTCAGCTCCCATTGTTGGCATAGAGTTGTGTGCTACATTTCGAATTAGATTTGTGCTGGTTTGTAAATAAACACACATTTTTTAATACTGGAAAACTGCCTCTTCTACTCTTCAGGTAATGCTGAAGAGCACCTGTAGTTTCTCCGGTTCACTTTTTCAATTAACCTCAGGAAGAAAATAAGTGCTTTAAAAAGGGGAATGAAAACTTGGGTGTCTGTCTGCATGATGTTTATTTTTGTGGGGGGTGTTGTTCAAATCATGGATTCTCTAATCTTTTCTTGTATATTATGAAACTGAGGGATGAGTGGAATTTTTAGAATAATGTTTCAAGGTACATCCCTGTCCAGCCAAAGAATAGAGGCAGTATAGTCACAGAGCCATCCTCACTGAGGCCCTGGGATAAAAGAGCTCCACAAGCAGGAGAGCTTCGGATGCCCAATTTCCTGAGGATGCCTTTAGGGTGAGATTCTTTGCTTTCCAAGGAATGTTTGTGAATATATAGGTATTTGAGTTTATATGGCTGTTGCTCTGTCATAAAGAGCACCTTTCTACCTTGACATCTGTTTTCATTACAAGAAAGAAGTATTTGAGGCAGTAGCCCTTCTGTCAGATGTGGTAAAAAATATTATTTCTTATTGTGGGGTATAGAGGTGGAGCAATTTTATTACCTTTTTTTTCCTGGAAAGCATATGTTAATAATCATAGTAACAATAAGCTGTAGTTTTTGCCTGAACATGCCCTACATTGTTACATATTCTGCAGCATATTTTATTCAGTAGAATCCTTAAGCAATAGACAGGCTAAGCATCCGCCCCTGAGAATTTCTACTGCAATCCTGATATTTTATTTGTTTCTGGAAACCCTGGTTGAATTCACTGATACAACACACACACAGCAAAATGCTTGACTACAAAGAAACACTTCATTCCCTCATATAAATACTTGCTGCCACCTCTGAGGAAAAAAAAATAAATCTCTTCAGTAAGATTAATAATCCTTTTAAGCAATAATTTATGAAGATAAGCTATGTTAGAGCCCCACCATCATTAAAATCACACAGGCAATTTCAAGAAGATTGAATTTACTCTTTCCGAGTAAGTATTGTCCAGTAAGTTGAGGAAGGATTCAGACCTTTGTTCTGCTCTAACCCTTGGAGGAGCCCAGCCTGTTTTCAAGGGGGATTAAGAAAGGCCCTCGAGGTATCTTCAGTGCAAACTGGGCTTCCATGAGGCCATGGCTGCTGCACTGTAAATGCAACCTCTGGCTCTCTGCACACAAGCTTCTCTGTGTACCCAAGCCTTGTATCCTCTTGCTTGTGGACAGGGTATTATCTGGTGAAAAGAGGGAGTACAAAGAATCAAGTCACAATCAGCATGCTTTTGTGAGTCCTGTGAAATGGAGTGAGAGCTACGAAGGAAAAGCAAGTAGATTTTGAGTGTACAATATTTCAGGAAAGCTTGGGAGAGGGTGTTTTTATGATAGTCTATTATGTCTCCTCTTTAGAGAGAGGCTAAGCCAGTGCCAAAGGAATAGTTTTCCAATGTGCTATTTGTTCACAGGATGGATAGGGGCTGACAAGCTGACCATCAGAACAGCTTCTTTGTCCTTGGAGCTCCAGGTGGTTTAACAGTGCAGAGAAGCTATGAGTTTTTACCAAAATGACTGTTCATTCCTTTTTAGATGACTTTTCAGCCCTGTCCAGCTTATTTTCAAGGACTTTTAAAAGAAAAAAAAAATCAAGCAGTGCATATTAGGAGGGTGGTGAGGAGGTGAGGGTAAGGTACTGGGTGCACACATGATGTGGAAAAGGTGTCTCTTGCCTTTTCTAGAAGTACATTCATCCAGAGAAGGCTCAGACACAGAACTATCTGCATTCATGACACATAAATAAGTATCACAGCTTAATCATGGCTATAATCAGCTTTACTAGCAGCAAGATTAACATGAGTCTGTTACATTCCCTGCATTTTTTGAATGTATATTTAAGGGTATAAAGAGTAGTATTGAATTTATTCTCAAGAGACTTACAGGATTTTTAAAATAATAATATTTGTTTATTGGTTTTAATGAAATATTTGAAAGCTGAGCCATTCATGACAGGTAAAGATAACATGATAATTACCTAATATAGACAGCAAAAATACACTGGCAATCATGATAATAATCTGGCTTAGTCCCTGCAGATTGCAATAGAATGGAAGAATATGTTTATTTATTACTAATAAAGAGTCAGGGTTCATTCTTGTTTACTCTTTTAAGTTCTGATTCTGAGAAGCTGGTAGAGGTAAATTCAGTGCTGAGAAGAGTAGACTAAGAACCTCCTTCAAGCTGTTCCTAATGCAGCCCTGTGTGCAGCTGGCTTCTCTGCCAGGGTCTGCAGCTGAGTCATGGTCAGTGTGTTGTCCACCAGGACTCATTTCCAGACCTGCAAGCCATCTTAGCACCTCTGCTTTCTCTCTGCAATCTTTTTAATGAAATATTTCTTTTTTGTTTTGTATCTTTTTTCTAATTATCTTTAAATTCTTTTCACCTTCAAAACCACCAAGCAAAGTAAACAGCTAGTTTAGCAAGTGGTGACTGTTAATTTTGTCCAGAAAGGGGTGGGAATAAAGAAAAGCTACTGCACATATTCTCTATTATCTACTTGGGGGTGTAGAAAATCCTGACTTCTATACAGAGTAGTTACACCATTAGCTTTTCAGGCAAGAAATAGAGAATTGCCTCAAGTTGTATGAATCAGGCTAGAGATTTCTAATCTGTCAGAACTGGGGTGACTCAGCTAAGATCTGAGGATAAAGTGGAGAATGGCATTGGCACTCTGAATTTCTGATAAAACTCCATTGAAAATTCATCCAGAGGGGGCAAAGTATCAAAATCGGTGTATAATGGAGTGATTGTATTTCACTTGTATCATTCCTAACACCCAAAAGACAGATGTGACATTTAATGGAAACCTGGACAGCTGTTTTGAAAGGCCTCACTGTTATACACGTAGCAAATGGTTGTGTCTAAGCTTCTTTTCTGTACTTTTGTCCACTTTGCTGAGCTTCTGCAGGGAATAAGAGAGACAAAATCACTCAGCAGATTTTAATTTCTGCAAGAATGCTACTCCTTTCATAGGATTGGTCTTTTTACCCAGGATTCGCTTTTGCCTTTACGACTCTATTTCCCCAAAATGTTCAAAAAACTTATTAAACTTCTGGTTCTTATTCCTTTCTTCCATTTCTTTACAGAAGCTGCTCATTGGTGCATGTGATTGTACCTGCTCTTCAGCAGCAGCATGAACTGTGCTTTGAATCGTCTCATCAGAAAACGCCATTGCATTGTTTCCTTCTGTCTTGTCACTTTACTTTCAGCTTCTTTTTACAGCTTATTCATAGCACCGAAACTTTTCCTCAAAATTGTTGCGTGTTCATTAGACTTTTACCATGTGTCACGATTCGGCTGCAGGTGCTGGCAGCGAGAGAGACACGGGGCTGCATGAATAAGAGCTTGAAGGAGGTCATTAGTCCCCTCTGTTCAGCCCTGAATTTATATCTATATCTGATATCTGATGGGAGATCTAGATCCTGCAGTTTTCTGTCTCCATGTTTCTAGGAGTGCTAAATCGGCAAAAAAAGCAGCACAAAGGGCCGGGGCAGTGGCAGCGGTGACAGCTAAAGCCAGGGAAAACCTCGGCAGAGCAGGGATGCGCCGGATGTACTGTAGTGGGTAGTGCAATGCTGTATGCAAAGAGACGCAAATGAGAGCAGGAATAGAAAAAAAATAATTTTGGTCTCTGATGGGACCTTCCCAGTGCAGTAATCCGGGTCTCTAGGTCTCCACATTGCCCTGGTTTTATTTCCGCCTCTGCTGCGCAGACCGCAGGAATCGTGGGGCGAGTCTCAGGCGCGCATCCCCGGCACCCGCGCCCCGCAGCGCCGCCTGCTGGCCGCGCCCGCCTGCTGCAGGGACAGCGGGCACCGCGCCGGAGGCGCTCTGCGGGCCCGGCCGCGGGGAAAGCTCACAAAAACTTACAGGGTTTGCCGAATGCTGCACCCTGTTTGATCTTCCAAAAGGCAGTGTTCTCACCGGGAAAGAGCTGGCTGATATCTCCTACCTCCTCCCTACCCAATTACTTTATTCTATTTTTTATATTATTTTATTTTATATTATTTTATTTTATTTTATTTTATTTTATTTTATTTTATTTTATTTTATTTTATTTTATTTTATTTTATTTTATTTTATTTTATTTTATTTTATTGTTTTATTTCATTTCATTTAATTTCATTTTTTATTTTCATCTCTGCGTCTTGCCATGTTACAGCAGCAGAGAGAGTTCCTGTGTCATTAAGTGAAAAGCTCCCCAGGGCTTCAGCAAAGGCGGTGTCCTGCTCTTGCCAGACCCACAGCTTGCCATTGATACTGAAACACATGAATGCTGACGGGTTGCAAGAATTCAGTGTGTCTAGGTGGGAAGAGTATGTAGACTAGATAGGTCCTTTGCCAGGAAAAAGAAAAAGATGTCATTTTGTCATATCCAAAGTATTCATCACCTAAACAGTGTGATGGATACAGAGATAAGATTTTTCAGAGCCAGCCAAGGTGTATCACAATAAAAGACTCAATATTTTTCAGACAATGAGGTCCTCCAATAACAAAATATGAAATATTGACATTACCCCTGTGTTCATTCCCATTCTCATTTTCTATCTTTTTTCATTCTCAAAACATGTAAGCTCACACTGGCTAGAATCTCATGAGCTTTGTCTCTTCATTTTATTTGCTATTGCCAAATACTCTCCTCTCCTCCTATATAAGTCCAGTGCCCATTTCAGCATCAGTGCTGCCAGACAAAATCAGCTGGGCAAAGTTTGTCTTAGAAGGTATTTACCGTAGTTTGTGAGGGAGATTGGTGACACTGATTACTTGACAGCAGCTTTGCAGTCAGCCCAAAGTGGAGAAGTAATTTAATTCCAGTGTTCTCTCCAAAGAAAATCTTTGAAAGGACAATAATAGAGTAGGAATAACATCAACACAGAAAGAAGCAGAGGGCAGGAGAGACACCTCAGTTTTGTAGTTCTCATCCAAAAAATATGCCTTGTTCATTATTCATGTGTTCAGTGCAAGAGCTCTCATACCTATCTGTTACTGAGGAGGGAATTGGAAGTAGCTGTTGTGTTGTAGGAGCACTGGCATGAAGAGAGAGTAACAAAACCTCTGGTAATAGTGTTAATTGTAGACTCCAAATGTTAAAATAGGGCGGTGCCTGGTTTTATAAACAAGGTATCAAAGTTATTCTTCTGTAGACGGGTCTTTGTTGCAGGCCCACCATTCACCTTCCTAGGTCTAACCTCTGGTAAAGCACAGGTTTAACTGGCCTAGACTTAGAAAATTCACCTTCCCAGGACACCACAGGGACCTCTTGTTCCAAGGGGGGTGCCTCCTCCTTCTTCTTCTCTTTAACTTGGTAATGCTTTTGAATGTGTCCATCTTAGTTTTTGGGAGGTTTCACTCTGAGTTGAAGTGTGCTTAGCAATGATAATAAAAAGAGATGTTACTTTTCTTGTTGTGAATGTGTGTTCATTTCTGAGAGAGATGTTATTTGATTTTTAAGATAAGAGGAAAATAATTATAAACACAAGCAGAGCTTGTAAGGGATAATATTAAGCTTAAAAATTATTAATTGTCTTTGACTTCAACAAATACTTATTTTTCAATCATTATATATTTCCACATATCCAAATTAAGGCCTTACATATTCAAAAATTTTCTTATATCTTGGGCTTAAAAGTATGTATTAGCTCACTGGTACCTTGCTCAGATAGATGGTACCGTGTGTGCAGTTGCTCCTGTATCCATTGGTCATTAATGCTATTATTTATTAATTACAATTTACTAATGTTATAATTAGTATGGTTTCCCGAGCTAGGCCCCCAACATTGGATGTGGGGCATACACAACCTATATATATATATATATATATATATATATATATATATATATATATATATATATATATATATATATATACAAAAAGATCAGTTTTAAACTATCAGTAAATTTTTCAGGAGTCTAAAGTTTGTGATAAGTTTGTGATAATTAACACTTGAAAAATGTTGTGAAGTTGTTCGTCATTCGTGTTTTGACATGCAAAGGCTAATGTTTGTACTAAAAAAATCTGCCAAAGATTCATTGCTTTCATTTGCACCTCTGTTTGATTAATCTTTTTTAGTTGGTCCATCACTTTTTTTCGTCAGTTATGGTTCTTTGCTGATAATCTAACATGTTTGAAGTCCCTCTTTGATTCAAAGAAATGAAAGTTGGATGGTATTGTTTGAAAAGGTGCTATTCCTGCTAAATAATGAAGTCATTCTGGCTCAGTTTTTTCACTGATAGGTCTCCATTTGGCTAATTGGTCTGATGACATGTGAAAGTGTTTAGAGGACATCACAAAAGTGACAGAAAAACATGCCCCCAGTTTGTTTTAGTGTTCTCTTAAACTTTTCTGAACTTAATCCTTTCTTCTTTTTAAAGCTGTAAACATCAGAAGGAGGCTTTATTAAATTGCTTTTACCTCAGACTACAGGGGGTTTTTAATGGAAAAGGGAAAAATATTTGAAACTGTTGAGTCTTTGTTCTTTTTCTAAGGCAAGAACACTGGGAGACTACACAACAGGATTTTAATAACTCGTGTTATTACCTTCACAGCAGTAAAAAAGATGGGGGCACCTGGTTTTACTGGACTGGTTAAAAGGAAACTAAGCAATTCCATATAATATGTACTTGAAAAAGCACACAGAAGTATAAACATGTTATTTTCAAAAAGTCTAACAGTTCTATAGAACATATATATGAAAGTCTAAGAAAATATTAACAGACTGTCTCTGTTTTGCAGCATCTCAGGTACCACAGTGATACCTGGAAGCATTGGTGCACTTCCCTGAGTAATTAAACCATTAACAGCATCCTCTGGAGCCCTTGTGGATACATCTGCACTACCATGGCCCATGGACTGGTGTCTTCTCCAGAATTGAGAACAACCAACACGGCACATCTGGCCTTAACAGAGCTCTCCTTTAACCAGCACCAAAACACCCCTCACTGCCCAGAGAGGCCTCGTGATGCCTCCATCCATGCACTGCCTGGGAAATTCCCAGCTCTTGCAGAGTGAGCCATCCTTGGCAGTCTATTGGTTTCTTTGGGTCTGGATTGAAGGCACTTGAGACAGTAATTCGTGTTCGGGCCCAGGTGTTTATTATTTATATTATTTCTTATCAGTAAAACAGTCTCACAACTGTGAGTTTAGCAGCTTTTTGTTAGCAAAGCACAAAATTACTAACAATCTCTTGTTACAAGGTCTTTTAAAGCTAAACTATCCAATTAAGAACTGACACCTAGATTATTTCCCCTTTTAACCCAATAACTGATCCCACAGAGCCTGCAGTGTGGAGTTTTCTGCCCAATTACAGAATGCCACCCAAACCCATGAAGAAGGAGGAAGAAGAGACATGAAGAAGAAACCCAGGATGACACACTGTGCCCTGCAACTTGCTTCCATCCTCAACATACTGAAAATACCAAAACCTAATTTTCTCGCCAAGTGATATGCCTACACTGCTCTCTATAATAATTTCACACTTTTGTGGAATCTAGTCTATCTTGAAGTCTAGGAAACTTTCTGCATGAGTAAGGGTCAAAGTCAGTGCTCCCGTGGGGGTCAGGGCACCCCAGAGCAGACAGAGAAATATTCCCGGTGCCCTGGGTTTCCACAGCATTCAGGCCATGGCTACTTCACTTACAAGGCTGTGTGCAAATGTATGTTGTACATAGCAAGGGTAACTCTTCTGTAAAAGTGAGCAGGAAAATAGATATTTACAGTATTATGTTACTGGACGTGTATTCCAAGAAGTCATGTTTCATTTATTTTTAAAATTTTAAAACTTTTAAGAATTGCAATTGATGATATGAAATCAGACATTCAGATCCTCTATAACCTTGATATTTTTCTATTTGTCCCCTTGTAGTTGAAATAAATACTTCATTTATTGCCTTCAAACTAAACTGCTGTCAAGATACCATAGCATTCTTGGTGGACTCCGTCTTGTAATGGATCTGAAATTCTCTGGTATTGCCTCTGGGAGGAGATGCTTGTGGGTTTTCACACCAGTTTGCCCATGTTCTGTGAATACTCTCATTTCTTTCTGTTTTTTTACTGTTGAACAGTTCTTTGCATTAGGCGAAAGAAACATGCGAATGTGGGAGCTCTCTCTGTCTGGCTGGCTGTTCTTGCTGCCGCTGCACAATCTAATAATGCTGTTGCAGCTCTCTGCTCTTCACAGCCCAGTACTCACTGGAACTGCTGCTTCTAGTGCAAGCTGTAAGATCAAAGCAGACACTGTGAAAAAGATTATTTTGTATTGCTTCATTTCACATATTGTCTATTAATTGATCTCCTGAGTCATTTAAAGTCCTCACAACCTGTCATTGCTTTTGTAATTTCTGTTGTTTTGCCATGTACCCAGACATTATTTTTTTCAACTTTTATTTATGAAACAGAAGCAATTGCAATAATTAAGGAGTTTAGTGCTAGGAAGTTTTGTAAAGTTTATATGTTTACCTAAATGTCTCATCTAGTTTGGTGAGTCAGGCTGACCAGTGAGTTATTTTTATACCCACTTCAGTGAAGTTAAAGTTTTTTTATGCTTTGAATCATTTGCTATTACATGCTTTCAGAAGAGCTTTGTTGCTGCTCTGGCCCTCTGCTATGCAAATAAGATTTGCTGCTTTTCCCTATTATTTTCACCCTTTCCTAACAACATGATTGCTTATAAATTGTCCCAGTGTTGTGGCTGTGGTTTGTTTCCCATAGGCTCACACAGCTGTGCTTCGTATCACTGTACACATGCACAGATCTTGGTGCTCAAGCCTTGTGCCTTGGCTCCGTTCTCATTAAACCATAGAGGAACTTTTGGGAATCAAAACTGGTTGGACCTGTTTTATGGCTAAAGACATCCTTTACCTTGAGGTACTTTGCCTGGGAGTCCAGTGCATGAGAATCCCAAATGCTAAAGAGGGTTTTGGGAAGTCATGCAGGCTCTGGTTGTAAGTGATGAAGCCAAACCTAGTAGCTGAGCTATTTCATCTTGCAGCAATATTGTGATTTTCTGTGGAGAAGAAACAGAAACTCCGTTTGCTATTGAAAGATTATGAAATAGATTTTTTTTTTTTTTGCTAAAGAAGACATCCAGGTGCAACTACATCACCAAAGTCTACAGAAAATTTGCATCATGTTTATAAATGAAGATAAGGACCTACAATTGAAAAGATAAGGCTTTTTACCAAAGGACTATGAGGGTTTTTTTAATTAGAAAATCAATATATGGTATCAAATTTTAGCTGAAGCTTTACAACAATATTAAATTGCATAAAGATCAATGAAAGTATAAGCAAGCAAAACAACTTGTCATAATGGCAAAGTTTGCAAAGGCGTCACCCTAGACCGCCTGGCCTATCAGCAGCACTGCACTCCCTAATGGAAGGGAGCTGGGTGCCCTCCCTGGCCAGCAGGATTGTTTGTCTCTGCAAGTGTTCTGCTGCTGTAGGCAGTTTGGTTTGAATACTTTGCCTGATGGGACTTCTGCTTTCTTTTCTTTACTGCCTGGAGAGGGCTTTAATTCTAAGAATAACGAATATTGGAGCTGAAATTTACTCTGACGTTCTTCAAGGCCATATATCAGACCATCCATCAAAGTATGTTTTTGTCTACATGCACTTGAGTTACATGTTTTTCTTGCCTTATTCTGAAGGAACACTGAATATCTGAACTTGCTGGAATTTTAGACTGTTCATATTTCCCCTCATTTATGTTATGACGTTTACATTCCTTCAAATCCTCCCTTCATAAGTATCTTGTTCCTCTCTCTTCAGGCCAAGACTCCATGCTGTGGCAGACATGTTTCAGGTGCTTCCCTGTGTCCTTGCTGCTCAGGGAACAGCCACACTGTGATGAAAATGAAGACTGACCAGCTACCCTGCTTCTTGTCTTGTATGATTTCTGGCAATGGTACCTGATTTAGACTGTACCCCAGATCCGCTTCTAACCTACCACCCTGGAATGATAAGGGCAGTAGTGTCACCATGATATTTTATGAAAATCCCTTTGCCAGGATTTTTTTCTCCTGAGAAGCTGAGAAGCCTCAGAGGAAAAGAAAAACAATAATTATCTGCTGCTGTGGAATGCAGCAGGTGCATCTTTGATTGGTCCATGTGAGTTGTTTCTACTTGATGATCAATCATTGGTCCAGCTGTGTCGAAGCTCTGAGCAGTCATGAGCTTTTGTTATCATTCCTTTTTATTCCTTTCCAGCCTTCTGATGATTCCTTTCCCTCTATTCTTTTAGTATAGTTATAGTATAGCATTTTTAATATAATATATATCATAATATAATAAATCAGCCTTCTGAAACATGGAGTCAAGATTCTCATCCCTTCCCTCATGCTGGGGACTCTTGAACACAACCACACAGTAGATGCTAAGAGATGGCCCAAGTTCAAAAACAAATTGGTCCCCATTATAAAAGTTAAAGCCACCTAAGTCTGCCAGATACAGTGGCTGGTGGACAACTGCTGGCCTAGGGAGTCCTGACACAAATAATATTTGGTTTGAGAGTGTATATGCAAAAAAAAGCCTGCCAAGGTGCTGTGAAAAGTTTGCATTTTTATTATTCTTTAAAGAATAATTTAATATTTTCCACTCATTAATAACTTTTGCTAGTAAGTTCTTTTATAAGACATTGTGCAACTGCTAAGCAATTCTTTGCTTATTCTGTCCCTGTCTTCACCAGTCATTTGCTGCGCTGTAGTTAAAGGCACTATTTGTCTATTAACTATCACAAATGTAAGATATTTTGAAATAATTCGACTCTGCTCTTGAGGAAGCCTCACAGCACATGCTTGATCATGTTCTTGATCATATCAGATTTTGCTGTGGCTTATTGCTTTATGACATATTTTCCCTTGCTTTTCTTTCTTCTCCTACTTCTATCTTGCAGTGTTTTGCAGTTAATTCCTGCTAATCTTTAGTTCACTTCAGGCACTTTTTTGTTCCAGTTGCTCATAATTCTAATACTTTCCATAACTAGCCCACAGGCTACTTTACCATGTCTGCTCAGTCAGTATTTTTTAGCATTAACCAGTTGTCTGTCCTCATTGAACAGTTTTCTAGCTCATTGGTATATTAGGTGGACAAAACAAGTGCAACTGGTCATTCTTGTGACAAAACTTCTGCCATTATGGTTCAGATAAAAGTCTTATTCATCCTCAAAAATACTTATATATTTGTATAATAATTATAACTGCTGATTATTTTCTTTTATCACATCACTTTGCACATAATGTAGTTTTAGTAAATTTAGGATTTTTGCTTCTGTTCTAAATTAAACTATCCTACAAAACTAGCTTGAATTTCTTAATTAAAAATAGCAAGAGATGCCTCCAAGGTAATGACAACCTTTTCTTTCATTCCTACACATTTTTCTAATGATTTGAAGCCAAAGTGTATCTAGCTTTCAACGTTTTCTGTTACCTTTTCAGAACGTGGTGTACCATGAGAAGATTAATGTATGTCCATTCATATAACTCAAAAAGTCATCTATCCTTTTTTCTCATCAATCTGCCCCAGAATTCTCTCAGCTGCTGTAGAGTTGTTACACTCAAAATCTTGCTTGCTTAAATAGGTAAAGCTAAAAAAATTATTATCAGAACTGAAAGTGAGGCACTCTAATCACTGCTAGTCCAGATCTAACTGTTTAAAAAAGGAGGTTAATGCAGTTTAAATGTTTTTATATACACCTCCTAGTGCTTATCTCCCAGGGTTAGGGATGCCTCCACTGCTCCTCTGGGTGCTGAGATTGGTGGGGTTTCATACCGGTGGCAGTGGCAGGGTGTTAGTGAATTGCCAGCCTCTGGAGTTTTTCAGTGTGAGGAATATGATTTTTGTGTTAATCCTCATGCTATATTCTAATTTGGGGCCATTTTCATGTGTCTGCCAAAACCCTTTTACACCGTTGCTCTGTCTGCATTGGTCTGTTGTTCCATATTAAACCAAATTTACTATATATGGTGTCTTTTGTGTATGTTAGACACTATTTCTTTGTTATCTCAAAAACCAGTTCTGTCCAGCTCCAGGTCTGCAATCATCATGTTAGAGTCTTAAACACTATTCTGCACTGAACCACTGCTTCTTACTGCTATCTTTATAAAACTATGGTCCTACTGTACAAATTAAACGTAGGCATGTGGTACCCTTCCTGCTATTTCAACTTGTTCTCCTTTAGCAACTAGTTCACCTGGGTTAAAAGTCTTCCAGAATAAATAATAAATAATAAAAAAACACATGGACGTAGAATAAAAATATGTGGATGCAGATACATGTGTCTGACAGTCAAATGTGTACAATGTTGACAAATAGAACAGTGGGAAAGATTCTCCTCTCTCCCACACCCAAAAAACCCACCCAAAACAAAAAAAACACCTGCAAAACAAGAAAACTCAAAATTAAACCAACCAACCAAACTCCCTCCCCCATAAACAAACAAACAAAAAAACCCCAAACCAACCAACAAAACAAACAAACAAAAAAGAAAAATAAGAAAAGAAAAAAGGCTCTGAGAATTTGAAGACATTGATTGTACAAACTCTCCACAGAGAAACTGAGACCACAATGAACTTCCTTGTTCTTAGGAATTGTATGGTAAATTGTAGATCTGGGAGGCTTTTTTGAAAAGCAATTTGAATACAGTGATTTAGAGAATTTTTTAAAAAAATATTATTTTCCTCTTTAACAGAAATTTAGTGTACTTTAATTTAATTGTCTTGTGACCCTACTACTACTACCAAAAAACCCCTAAAAATCAGCAAACCGCCAAGCCTCTCAATCCTGTTGCATATGTGATTTCTTGTTATACACATAATTCAGTACAGTTAAGCAGACACTGCCCAGGATGTTTTGCATGCTAATTGACAACTGCTTAAATAGAACATAAAAAGCTTTAAACAATGTAAATCAAGTAATAATAAATGGTATTGCCACTTTTATTATTTTATTATAATCTTTATAGTGTTATTATTAGTATATGAATCCTTAAATAATAGCAGACAGCTTCATAGCTCATAAGAATTTGTTAAACATAAAGACAATTTTAATATGTCATGGCACAGCATTTTGATGAGACCCATGAAGTATTCTGGAGAAAGCTACTGTACTGTTATTTCATTGATCCAAGGTAGCAGATGAAAGTCTTGTCACCCACAGCACCACCTCATTTCAAAGTGAATGCAGTTAGAGAGATGGAGTATGGCAATTTTCAATGTAAATAATGTTTTGCCTTTCTGAAGGGGCCCATTTGCAGTCTTGAGGCCATTAGACCTCGGCTCTGGCTTCTTCAGCACTGCAGTTCTGCAATAGGATTGGAGAGTCAGCTTGAGATTGACAATTAACTTCTCACTTGTGCTGCAAACATTCCTTTTATATTTCTGTAAAACTGAACAAATGACTGCTACTAATGTTTTGCTCATCAACTTGTAAGTGAAGGCCATTTAAGACAGAAATGTAGGATTTAGCTCCAGCTGCTGCTCTAATGTTGCAGAAAGCTTTTGCTGCAGTCCATTAAATTCAACTTCAGGCAGTCACAAAACTGCCAGCTAATTATTTTTTTCTTTCCTTGACTGAGTGAATCCTGGTGTCACCAATTTCCTCTCACAAAATGGAGCTATAGAATTCTTCATTGTGAAGACTGAAGAAACAAAGCTGTAAGGAAGACACCAACATTATTTTGTTAAAAACAGGTAAGACTGAATCAGTGGAACTTCATTTCCTACCAGTTTTTCAGACTATCTTGGGAGTCAGACTCTGTATGGGAAATTGGTTCTTTGCTAGTAGGTAACAGGGCCTTTATTAATGACTGTTAGTTTATGTTTTTGGGACTAATAACCAAATTGGAGGTTACATGGCTTCAGCCCTCTGGCTGAAAAGGAGCAGACCTGGTGCTGAGAAGTAATTTTCCTCAGTACTGAGTACATGGGGTGTTTTAATCTCTATTATCTCAGTAAAAATTAAATTAAATTATGACAATTCATTTTGTGGAAAATCAAAACTGAAAATGAGATCCAAAATCGAAAGATACAGGTATGGAGATGTCACTCCTGACCTTCCATACAGAATATCTACCTGAACACAGCTCTGTTAACACATGGATCATGCTAGACACCACTTAGAAACTATTTTAAATATACCTCAAGATCATCTGTACTACCCATGACTTTAAGTTGCTGGTATAGCTTATAGATAAAGTAACTAAAATCAGAACATCCATGTGTGTTTAAAATAACATTCCAAAACAGGAAATGTGAATAACCTCCTGCCATGGAGTTGCTCATGGAATAGGGATTTTGTTTGATTCCTGTGGTGATTCACTCTTTAGGGACATTACAGCCTAAGAATATTTCCAAACTAGCACACCAAGGTTTCACCCTGGCATTCTTGGAAAAATAATAGGTACTGAGAATTTGAGCTTATGTTAATGATTGTTTCTTGTCATATCACAGTCAGGATTTCAAAGAGACACTTCTCCCTCCTATGATTATACAGAAGAGACAGCCCTTACTATGATTTTACAATTAAAATTTACACAAAATGAGTATAAAAAGGGAACAGTAGAGAAAAAAGTAAAGTAACAACAATAGAATTACATGATTAAAATATATAGAATTAGATATTTTCAAGGTTTCTAAGTTGCTTCTTTATTTGCAGGAAGAGAGGAAAAAATTACTTCACCTTCAAAATTCACATTTTAAATATGCATATTTTTACTTTTGACAGCGTGTCTTCACGCTTGTGAAGTTGTCACAACTTGTAAGTTGTCAGCTGGCAACTATTGTTGTCTCACTGCGATCTCAAGAGTGAAAAGACACATCAAAAGAGAATTAAGGCTATGATAGCACTCAGTGCAAATCAGAAAAGTTCCACATAAGGCTGAAATCTGGCAGTTGTGTCAAGCATCAAGACACAATGGGGGCACAGGAATAAAGCTGTTAAGGGAATTGAGTTAGAGTATGAAAGCAAGATGCAATATGTAACCCTTTGTCTTTTATGACAATTTCATAGTTTTACATGGCACAAGTTCTGTAAATTAGTTTGGGTTCAGCTTGGGAGAGGTTTTTTGTGGGACTTCATTAGGCAATGCCTTAAAAATAATCTGTCAGTACTGGACCACCAAGAAACTGAATGTCCAGTCACAGAACTGTAAACTAAATTCTGGTCCCAGGCTCATATTGCTATTTCCCTAGGGATATCTTAAGGAGCAGCACTGGAAGGAGTTTAGAAGCTGAGAATTAAGTCACATATTGACCTGTATAGGTAAGAAAGAGGGTTTGCTCTCTAATTATAATTATTCAGAGAAGGAAAAAATTATATTTGTTTTGAAATGCAATGCTGAAATTGTGATGAAACATTTTTTATTTGTAAGCTAAACAAAACTGATTAAAAAACAATTTTCTGCCATTTTAAAGAATTATATGACACTCTGAAGGATATTTTTGAAAACAAAAGAAAATCTCATTCATTTTATAACTTCAATTTCAGAATATAATTCCAATAAATTTAAGGGCTAGGTTCTGAATAAAATCCACAAAATATTAAAACATACATGAGAGCCTCTAACCCCTCATCTATAAATGGACAAGTACCAAATCTTATTTTCTCAGAAAAGAAAGAAAAAGATTTTTAGATATATAAACCCATAATATAAATAAATAGGTTGTTGCTATAGGACACAAAATGAACGACATGCACACTGCTGTTCTCAAGGTGAAGAAAAAAGGGAACATTTATTTTCTGATTTCAACATTTACAGTTTTCTAAAAGTGACAGTGGATTGGAGGGTGACAGTGCCACCTCTCCAATAACACTGGGCAAACTAACAATCTATCAAATTTTTCTTCTTCTATTAAAAAAAATACAAAATAATGAATTATTTACAGAAAGTACGTAAAAAAGTTCGTTACAAAAACGTAAGCATCAAAAAACTTAGAAAGTCTTAAAAAATCAGGGCAACAATAGGTTTAGTAATTGAACTGTTTGAAATGAGATTTCTTTGAAAAAGGAAAACAACAAGAGCCATGATCATGGATTATGATCCTGTGGCTAAGTTTTACCTTCACCACAGCGACAAATCAAAGGACTTTTCCCTTGCCTAAAGGGGGTCCAAATCAGTCCTGGGGCTCCCAGCAGAGCCTTAAGAAGGGGGATTGGGGGTATCGTGACCTCCTTCAAACTCTTGTCCATGCAGGTTGCGTGCTCCGTCTCCCTCAGTGGCAGCATCTGCAGCTGAGCTGCACTCAGCATGCTGTACACCCAGCCCCTGTCCACAGAGCTGTTACCTAACCAAACCAGGACAAGCAGGATTAGGCAGCATCCAACAGCATCAACTGGCCAAGGCAGGTCAGAATATCAGTACCAGAAATGGCTTGTTCTTCAGGCTGGAAGGGTCAGGGGTGTGGATTTAGCTGCAGGTTGGTGCTAACAACCTGTCACCCTGACACTGCTGTGCTCTCACGAGGCTCAGTCCTGTCCCAGAGCAGAGCTGCCTGACAGCAGGAAGAGGACATTGACATATGCCTATATGACATTTAAAATGTGCCATGAAGTAAACCTTCCCACTTTTCTGTTTAAGCAGGACTCAGAAAAGATGCCTGTTTACAAAAGGATGTAGAGATGCTTCACCAGAATGTCCCCACAGGAAATGCCCTTCATAGCCAGGAGCACTGCCCAAATGAAGGTAAGCAAAATGGCACACTCTCAGCCTCTGCTGAAAAATAAACGAATAGGCAAACAGAGACTAACATATGCACACATACACACCCAAACCCACCTCTACCCCCCTCAAAAAAAATGCAAGTGTTTGTTCCATCTGCCGGGCCATTACCTGCTTTTGGATAGACAGCCAACTTTCCGGTATCAAAAAAAACCCCAAAACCCACCAAACCAAAAACCCAATCAGAAGATTTAGAGATAACATTTTCTGTAGCTAAACTGATAGTGATGCCAAGCTGATCCTGAATGGCTGCTGAAGCTCACTACTGTAGCAGCAGGATAATTTTCTAGGTTTTCTAGATTCTCCAATATTGCAGGTTTTCACATTACTAGAAGGCTAAAACATTTACAAAGCTTATCTAAGTCTCTTGATTTACCTCTCACTTCAGGTCCTTTCATCACACTTGTACTAGAAAATCATACTCTCCTCTAATATTTTTGGATTCTTTTTAAAATAAAGACTACCCTTTCCCATTAATCTAAAAGTCTTTCAAACAGTTGCCAAAGTCCTACCACATTTTCTTTACTGAATATGAAGACTCTATCATCTTCATTAGTATACCACAGATAATTCTCTAAATTTAAATGAGAATTTAAATTTTCTTCTGTTGGATGTTTTTTAACTGCTCACAAAATTTTTGCCTTTATTGAATGGAACACATTTAAATGATCTAAAAATTCCTCTATCCCTCAGCTAGCCTTTAGGTGGGAATTCAAGACCAATACTTCTGTGGTTTTACTGTGGACTCCAGCAGGACAAAATGTAGGTAAGGAGTTGCTTGTGAAAATCCTGAAATGCCTCGAAAACCAGAGTTGTGTGCTCTCAAAATTGTGTTTAAATCTTTTAGGGGTTAGCTTGGAAAGATTACTGGGGAGGTAATAGCTACTGAAACAGGACAAACCTCCATGATATGGTGTATAAATTACACAGCAGAACTGGATATGAAAAGATTTGAGTTTTGGAGAGCACAGAGATTGAATATGAGCAATTATGAAAAACTGCAAAGTGACTTCTTTTGTTCTTTTTCTTCTTGTGTAGGGACAGTGACAGATACAGCTTGACTTGAAGTAAATAGATGTCTTTTAGTGAGATCTTGATTGACCCCTTGTTCTCTACAGAAGGGTTGTTTTTTCTGACATAAAAGTGGCAAGGAAGAAAAGGTTATTTTTCAAAATTTCATTTATTGGATATTTATCAATCGACAAAATATGTTTTGTAAATTTCCAGGTCAACTAGGACTGTAGCAACAGACTTGATTTTACTATAGCATCAGAAAGTATTTTTCTTTTTAAATAGAAAGACTAATTTTTAACAAGAATATGTTTGCTAATGCCTTTCAGAAAAAAGAAGAGACTATTTAAAAGCTGGTCATATTTTAGGGATCTGGCTTTTATTGTTACTCTATCCCAGCATAGAATACTACATTTATTTTTAAAAAAATGACATTAAATGATTTTGTGTTTATATTTATTGTCAGCAATACATCAGTTATGTAAAAATAACCCAGATGAAAATGTAAGACTTGCTACATTTTCACATCATCTGTATTAACTGAATAAAGCTTAGTGACAATATACACAAATTTGCAGTAGTAGTTGTACGTAAACATTTTGTGCATTAAAAAAGAAATGTACATAATTTAAAAAATAAAAATGCATTACAGAATTTACAAATTAACATTAACAAAAAAAAAGTAAACATTCCTCAGACAGCTGCCTCCTCGTTCTACAAAATAAATATTCAAGTAAATTAAGTTAGGCAAAATAAACTTTTAACTCTTAACGATTTACATAAAGGTAAAAAGACAGATTTCCATTTAATTCAAGGTATATTTTACAGTGATTTACACATAGAGTTTTTAAATTGCTCTCTTCAAATTGTAAGATTGGAAAAAAAACTTTATTACATTTTGGCAGGAGGAAGGGGGTTTCAAAATTGATGCTTTATACCAACTATAAATAGGCTTGTGCAGTTGCATCAAAGCTTCAAAAAGGAACTGCTCCAGGACTCAAAGCAGACACAGTAAGCTAGAAACTACAGTTTTAAAAAGAAAAATATAAACCACCACATCAACAGGAAAATACCTACTTTGCTATTTTCTGAATGGTTTATTTGATCACTGGAAACATTACTTTCACAAACTAATAATCTACAGTAGTGGCTGCTTTAGGCACTGGATTTGTAGAAGCACTCTGATTTTTAAAGCAAATTGCTTTTCATTCTACATTGATAATTCACATATTATTTACTTCTGTTTCAATGCTAGAGGGCTTGATCACCTTTGCAACATTTAGATTTACATAAAATTTCAGCTTTCCTTACAGCCTAGTATTTTTTTCTTAATAATGAGGGAAGCCGCTCTGGCTTCAAATTTCCATGCACTCTGTTCATAGAAAAAATAATAATAAAAACGCACTCTAGATTTTAAATGCAGCACTAGTATGATGCAGATGTGCACCAGATATTCACTGATCAGATATAAAATGTAACACATACTAAAACACTTGCATGGATTGCAAAGGCCAAACAGACTTTAAAAAACCCTCCTATCTCTCTGTCCATCCATTTAATGTGGTAAGGAAATGGAGATGTCATACCTTTAAGTTATTAAATGCTTAGATTTAGGGCATAAAATTCTTCAAGGCAAGAACTAGGCAACAGCTCCTGCTAAGACCAGCCAGTGTCATAAAGAAGACTTATCGCCAATGAAAGAAACCCTGTTCCCTCAATGCCCTCTTGGTCCAAAACTATTCGACAGCACAGAATCAGACGTTTTAAAAACCAGAAATGATTATTAAAATTTGTCTCCACGTGTAGTTATTGTTCTTTAATACTTTATAATTTTTCCAAGGGTTTTTTTTTTTGTGTCTGACAAAACAGGAATCAAACAGGTTTTTCTTGTTCTCTACTCAAGAATGATGAAAATTAAAATTATCAAGATTTGTATTTTTGCAATGGACCTTTACAAAGTGACATAAGACTGAATACTCCAGTCCTGAAATACATATATGAACGCACCACTGCAGTGGCAGGTGGCCATGAAACTTCATCAGCTGCAGCTGGATCAAGGTATAAAATGAGAAATTAAACCTGCACCAAGTATTGTTACCATTGTTCCTCTGCTCATCATTCCCATTTGGGGAATACCTACACAGTGGGATGAAGGTAATTTTCTTGATGCAGTAACACCACACTGATAATATGGCAGCTAAGTTAAAGTAGGACCATAATCTCTCTTGAATAACCACAAAATGTTCATTGGTTTCAAGAATTATTCTACGTAGAACAAAGGCGTGTATTTTTAAGAGCTGATATTACCCATTGATGTCCATGAGAGTCTTGTAATTGATTTCAGTGGATCTGGGCCAAAGTTTGCAAAGCTAGTTTTATTCAGTGTGCAAAAACTGGTGCTTCTTGAGTAAATAGAGTGATGAGTAGGCAGAAGTGGTTTAGGTTATAAAAAAGACCTGAGAACCTAATATTGAACTTTATGTAACAACTATTTTTGAGAGGTTGCCTGATAAAGTTTTGTATTGCTTAGCAGTGGCACAGTCACTTGTACGCTCTGGCTGCACACAGAAGCCATTTGAGGAGAATAACCCTTCTCAGGTCATGGAGCACCTCCGTAACAGCCATGTCACATGAGTGGCAAGTCAATGAGCTTCATGTTGAAGCCTAACACTGAAAAGCCATAAGCATGGAAGAGGTTAACAGTGAGTTTTCATACTGCCAGAGTTTTTTAAAAAGTCATGAGTATTACAATGGCAGAACTATTGATCTTATTTTTTACTTGCCAGTACACTCAGGAGTTTAACTGAATAATTAAAAGAGTCTATTGAATGATCCCAATTAGAAAAGACAAAACGTCTCTGAGTATTACACTGCCAGTAACAGTGAAAGAGCTCTCATTAACAGAAGGAAAGAAAAGAAAAACCATTTTATTTTAGTTGAACAATCAGAATACCTTTTTAGACAAGAAGTATGTCACTCAAGATTACAGGGCAACCACTTTTCTTTTTCTTTTCTTTTTTTTCTAACAAAGTTAACAAATATAAAAAATCTAGTCATAAACAGCCTTCAAAGTACAATTAGAAACCAGCAGGACAATCTATACCAGTATAGGTAGATGGGGCAAGAAACTAGACACTTGTATTACTGCCATGGTGTAGAGTACAAATGGCTGCTGTGATGAGGAACGGTGCGTGTACAGCAAATGTCGTAGCTGATTCCATCCCGTCGCAGTCCAAACTGAACACTACTCTCTTCAGGATTCAAGACCTGTCTACTTGACAATCCTTGCACTAGATACATCATTATCCTTTCCGAAAAGAGGCAGTTTCTATGGCAATACTAGTTAAGTGCATATCATGCTGCACTAATATAGTGCAAAAATTTGCCTTACATGTAGCAAAAAATATGCAGGCAACAGTTTGAGTTAGAGAAAGTAGAAACGTATTGTAACATTTTCAGCAGGTATTTTTTCCAGACACCAACCACTAGAAAATAGTGAATCTGACAATGCCTCCTCTCTGGATGTAGACATGAGGCCTTTATAATTTGGAGTGGTAGCAGGACAGAATTTTGCAAGTGAGTCATTGCCCTCTGAAACACAGGTGAACACAAGTTATCATCAACTGGCAAACTGTTGAACTTGCTCAGTGGGTTAATCCCAGTTAAAAGTTAATATTGTACTAAGCACTAAAATGCTCTTCATCACGTATATAATCTGATAGAATAATACATATGGTTCAATCAAGTATATATGTTATGTTTGAATATAAAGAGTCATAGCTTGGTACAAACTCCTCATGCGTACTGATTATACTTGGTTAATGATGCAGGGGCTTCCAAGTGTTAATACTATGTCAGATACAGTATTCTGGAGGCAGAAGTGGTGCTCAGTTCTAAGACTGAGGAAACACCACAAATCTCCAACTGCAGTGTCTATTAATGTGATTCTGCCTGATTTCTCGGTGCTGATGGTCTAAAGTAAAGCAATAATACCTTGAATATCAGTAGGCATTGTGAAATCCATCCTTCTTTATCAATGGTGCAGTTACAAAAAAGAAAAATTCAAAACACTTAATCCACTCCATAGAAAATCCCTGTGGCTTTGGACACCTTCTGATTTCATTCCTATAGTTTAAACTCCATTTGTCTCCATGAGAAGTCGTAGTTTACATGTCTGCGTCTCCATCATAAGCCAAGGTTAAAGGTTTCAGTCGGTTGTTCTGCCTTCTCTGGGGCTTCTTTGGCTTTTTGCTAAAACAGTAAGATAATTTATTTAAGGTAAATATAACAAGCAACTAATAACATACAAAAATGTATTTCAGTCTTAAATGAAAGAAAAGCATGCTGATAATGCATTCAGTTGTTTGTTTATAAAATCTATAACCCTAAAACCTTTACTGGGATCACTAATTATCCCTTTATCAACCCAAAGCAATATCTAATTCAAAGCTCAGTTAATCAGAAACAAGCTGTTATGGTGCTAATGTGACTTGATGAAATCCTTGGCAGGTACTCTTGCAACATCATCCAGTTTTCAGAAGAATTCAGAGCCTGCCATGCAATATTTGGTCATGTATCAAAGCTCAATCAGGTTCTTTTAAATTATGTGACTCAAATATTAAACTGCTCTTGACACATCAAGGGTTTCCACAGGAAAGACCCATCTTTTGATTGGTTTTATCTCATTATACTTGCTGGAATACCTACAATTAATTCTAGATGTTATAATCAAACCAGTCATTAATAGCAGAGGTATGGCTGTTTGACATAATATGCCTTGTCTAACCTTGAATTCGATTTTAATCCAGCAGTATTTCCAATCCATTTGATAAAGTTTTAAAAAATTACCAGGCCAAAGGAATACAAATGTTTATCCATGCTTTAGTAGTAATCTTCTTTTAGAGCGTAATGTAAGCATTTCTCTAAATCAGGCCTGTACATCCTCAGTCTTGGCAAAAATCTTATTTCAGCTGTGTCACTTAGGCTGCTCAAATCTGAATCTTTTATATGAAACTTTTTGTTATAATCACTTGCAGTAGCCACAGGTTCCAGTCCAAACAATCTGCAGTTGTTGAATGCTAATGGATTTCCTTTTCCTCAAGCTCCACCCCCCACAACCCGACCAACTAACCAAATTGTAGACCGCGAAGAAAACATAAACAAGCAAACAAATCCCAACAACAACCAAAAAACAAAACAAAACAAAAAACCCACAAAAAACAAACAATCAAACAAAAAGCAACCAAAAGAACCCAAATTAGTTTTTATATTACCTAGACAGAAGTGAGGTTTTGGGCAAAGTTTACTGAATGGCAAACATACCCAGAAGTCCCCCAAACACCTACTAATGCAGTAAGGCCAATAGCTGATGTATATGACCACACTTCCCTCACCTTTCACCTGTACTGTCATCTGGATCAAAAATTCCAAACAGGACCTAGAAAACTCCTGGGAGCACCTTCTCAAAGGTGATTTGTTCAAAAAAGTATTATTTAAAGTATTAAAAAGATGAGAAAGTTTTCCGATTTTTTCTGGTTCTGTATCTCTATATCTTGTCAAGTGTAAAATATGTTTTGCCTGGTTACTCAATTTCCTTGTTGCTATTTCTCTCAGCATTTTTTGATACAGACACAATAAAATTATTCTGGACATTGTATATAACAACCAAGATAAACTGAGCAAAAATGAACTGTACACTAAGCTACCCCATATTTGTAAGCTCTTATACCCTCAGAAGAGCATGTGGTGATCCATCTAGAATAAAACCAGAATCTGCTAACCTGGGTCTGGACAAAAGCACAAGGCAAATTAAACACTGCAGTTCATAGAAGTATCTGCAGTTTCTACAGCAGCAGATGCAAACATTTTCATTACAGTCTGTGAGGGGACTGTTTTCTTATAAATAATTAAAGAACTCACCAGGCTAGATAGATCATAGAAACAATAAAGATGAGTAAAACAAATGCACCAGCAGCTACACCATAAACCCAGGTCTTCAGCCTCCCATCTAAAAGGAATGAATGTTAGTCAGTAGTGTTTGAGTTAGTCTAGTAGAATTATTAGTTCTGATATAGCATAGAAATACTTTAATAATCCAAAATAAATGTCTTCACTAGCAATTACAGTTTAATCAGAGTAAATATTGTTAAACAACTGAGCAATGACTTCTCTGTGCTCTGCTTTTCAGTTGGAGTCAGGATAATTCAAATGGAACTGAGATCTGGGGCAGAGGCAGCAGGTCAGAGACCCAGAAACTCAGCTTTGGGTCTCCCTGGTAGTGAGCAATCCCTCAGTGTGATCACAGGGCAGTGCATCAGCCAGGGACTCATTTAGCATTACTTTCTATTCTAGCTCTGGTAAGGCAATCTGCGTGTTATTTTAATTCTTGTTCTTATTTACTCGTATGTTTTTAAAAGCCCTTAGCATGCTGTATGTCATCCATCCCTTAGCTGCACATACACAACTTTTACTACTGCATCAAGTAGCACAATTTTAAAATTGCTTTCCCTACTAAATGCAAGTTTTGCTGTTATAAATGACTTCTCCTCACAAAATGGAAATACACAAAAAACCCCCAGCCCATGCTCCTAAATAAAACAACAGTCTGTTGATAAGGACTGTATTTATGTGCAGCCTGTGCAGTTTGTATTTTGGACATGATGTCCCTGGAGGTCTGGGCATACATACCACTCTCCTTGCCTCAGATGCACCCATGTCTATAAGGAAAATGATGTGGCTTTGTCTGTGGGATTTTGCTCTGCCCCCAGATGATCATGTCACAACCAAATGAGTGCATGCTTTTTGACTCACTAGTTTTATCCAACTCATTTTTCAAATTTCTAAACAGCTTTTTACAAACATTGTTTTCCAGGGGATTAGCTAGCCTCGTTGTATCTCCTTGACAATAAAAAAATCACCATTATAAAATTGAAGGATTTAATTTTCAAGTGGTATAAGTTTTATTGTAAAGTTGTGTGTATCTTCAATGTAAGCTAAAATTTTTCTGACCAACACTTAGTGCTTCTTGTTAGCTCTGCAGGACCAAAAGACACTATCAATGCAGTTTTTATTTCCACAATAAAATTAACAGAAGTTAGACTAAGATTGCTGTCATGTGGACACGTTTTTCAAGACTAATCAATATCAGAACATTTTACCTTCATTACCTTAATCAACCCAATGAAGCATTGTAACTGATAATAACTGACATAACTGAAATAACTGATCCATTAAAAATTAATGGAACAGTAGATTTGACCTGACATAGCCTATGATACGATAATATCAATGAGAAGAATTCAGATTTTAGTACTGCTAAATAGGTTAGTTTCTTCTCTCCTTGGCTTATTTCCATTGGTAAATGTAAGAGGCTTAGGTTTTTTCAGGTTGGTTTTCTTTAGTAACCTCTCCTTGAAAAAAAGGCTGGCAATATCTTGTATACAGATTTATTTGTTTTTGTCAAAGCAAGGAACTCTGTTAATGAGGTCATTCCTATTATGCAACTATTGACCTCTGACTCAGGCTTTCTGAATTATCTCTGGACAGATTATTTCTAAGTATGCAAGGGAATTGGCATCTTAGATTCATCTTTTTGTGGCAATACCTCAGCCCAGACAACTGAAGAGGACAGTTTTAATACCTTCCTTTCTGGAACTGCAATGTAATTTGTGGAAGAAAATGAAAGACCTATTTAAGATCTAGACTCAGAAATTGTGAGGAAAAAAAACATAATCATGCCAGAGTAAACCCAAACCTTTCCAATAGATATCCAATCCTGAAATAAAACACTTAAGCTTAAATCTCATCAGAACTGGAAAATGTTCACTTTCTCTTGCATTTGCTCGTATCTTTACTGCATAAATTATTCATTCCATTGAGTATGTTTAAGATTATCTGAATTGAGCTATGTCTCCTTCCCATCTCAAATTACATAAAATTAGTGAGTTTTCATGGAGTTTCTCAAATGTACCTTGCTCCAAAACCCTCCCTGAGCTCACATGAGTGTCCATATTCCTAAACTGTTGAAGGTGACTGTCTGATATTTGCTTATTGCTATCACTCTGTGTGCTACAACACACCCTCTGGCATTTTCAGGAGGGATTAGCTAAAATGAGTAAATAATATTTGGTAAGATGCTGTTTTTTAAAAGAGGACCAGAAAAGTTTAATTTTCTATTTTTTATTGTTGATCAAAGTACTTGGAGCAAAGACCATTTTATTGCAGGCATCAAATATAATATCAAAGTACAAATAATAGTAAATACTAGTAGGAATAATGGGATCTAATATAAGTATTTCTAATTTCTAACCCAAACATTATTTATCTGCATATTAGAAATATTTTTATAAATCTCAACTTGAAATACCTTATGGATTATGCATGTAAAGATATTACTTTCAATTCTGTAATTAAAAACATCAAAAAACCCTTTAAAAATAAATGACCACACTAATACACAAGTATATTAGTATACTTAGCCCTATGTGACTTAAGAGACACTTAAGATGATAACCAATTGCTCTCTTTCAATAATTAATAATATTTTGGACAAGCAACGTATCTCTTATGTGAAAGTATTTTGTTAATTAATTTTTTTTATCCAAATATTTAGTAAGACTAAAAATATTTACTGACATCTGATTATATGATGGACTTTATGGAGTATTTTTTATGAAATAACTTATATTTTACATCACTCTTGGATGTAAGTCTTTGCTCAGCTCTAAAGAACATGGTCCATCACAAAAGCAAATATAGCTCATAGAGACTTAGAGCAGGCCCATGCTAAATATGAATAATATAGTTAGCATTTGACTAACATGAATTAGTATGAATATGGATATGTCAGAAAAGTATTAGCACACCTATACCAATTATTTTCCTACAATTTTTGCTATGTCTGCAAATTTTAAGAAGACTTTACTATTTGCAGTCTTCAGTGCTATCCTTTCATTCCTCTGTCAACAGAATTATTGGTTGAGACACCATGATTTAATACACTGGCTTGCACCTTTGCAGGAAACTCCTTTCCACAGTCACATTTCAAATAGCTTCTGTGAATTTTAACAGGTAGACTGGCTAAAAGGAAATCTCCAGTATAAGATTTCAAAAGATATAGTGATGGAGTAGTGAGAGGGCTAGGTGTTTACTTATGTCTCTTCCTTTGTTTTCAGTGAGAGTACATGCCTGCCTTCTTAAATGAACAGTCAAGGGTTTTTCTGGTCTTCCTAGATATACAAAAAAAAAAAAAAAGCCAGATCCTGCAGCGGTACTTAGCGCTAAGAACTGCTCATTGCATGACTTCACCTGGCCCAAAAGGCTGCAGAAACCAGGTCCTTCCTCGTCCTGTCTGGTTACTGGAAGGCTGGGTAGGGTTCACAGCTCGACTGGTTTTCACATCTCCCTTTTTGTCCTCCATGGTGGGGATCACCACCACTGGGATGAGAGTGCACTGCTCGAGTGTGCCATCGGAGGACATCACTTCAGTGTATCCGTCTTCACAACTGCATGTCCTAGTCTGTAGGGAACAAGTGTTTTACAACGTGTAGCAGAAAAACAAGGTTTTCTGTGAGCTATAAAGCATAACAACATGGATGACTGGAAGACAAGAGTGTTTTTGATGAGTGCTAGCCAGGAGAGTACCTCTTTATATATTTTTATGCAATTTCATACCATATCAACTATTTAATATTTAATTGAAAGGTAGAAAATTGTGCAAGGTGGGTTTTAACAAATTTGTGACTTGTAAAATCACTCAAAATACTTTTTTGGCGTAATCTTTGTAATCAAGAGATGTGTGGGAAGCCCTCGTGGGGGTGTTCTATGCTCCAATGCAGTAGCACATACCTCACTGCAGTAAGCGTGGGGTTGGCTGCACGGTGGGTTACATGACCTGTCAGCATCTGGTTGGCGCATCACTAAACAGCCCCCTGTAGGACAGAAAATCATATTTTCACATGGTAATACCTCACCACTGGTGAAATTACCTGCTGCACTATATCATGGATGACAATCTTTTTGCTAATTTGAATGTAAGAGTCCTTTTTTGCAGGGTGAAGCATAATTGGAATCAAGTGTTTTCTTATACGTAGAGTAAGGATACAGCAAATGTATTTAATTCCATGTGCATTTCAGAGAACTAATAGTTGGCAATGGAGTCTTTTCTTTTCCCCTTTTTTCCTTTGGGAAAAAAACAATTTAAAGGCTTTGCTGTACTCAAGGGAACAGATTTGGTTCTCTAGGGCCCTCCTTATGACTTACATATTGAAACTGTGGCCACAGTAGAAATAAAAACATATTTTTTCTTTTTATCTTTTCCTGTTGAACTGAAAACAAGTTGCTCATCCTGTTTATGAAAGGATACCTCTTTTCTGCTGCTACTGGGTCACTTTTACACATGCCTTTATGAATCAAGGCTTCATGTTATTCTGAGATTTCATGAAGGAAAGCAGATTTATCAGTAAAGCATGTACTGAATATTACAATACTGATGATATTGTGGGTGTAAGTCTTTTCCCTTTTTATACAGACCTAGTTTTCATTTCTACAGCTTTATATATAGCACAGTTATTGTTATGGACCAGTACACACAACCAGGATTTCACTATCACTTCAGCCAGAATTACTTTAAAATACATTTAGAATCACTTTCAATTTACCTGTGTTTCCTTTTAACTTATAGAAGAGGGATATGCATCACATTGTTTAAAATTTATACTGTTACAGGACAACTTATCGTGCATCTCCCAAATTAATACCATTTTTATATAGGTGTGATATGATGAAATCCTGATAGCTGATGTTGGTCACAACCGTAGCAGATGCAGTTAGTTGTGGTTATGCAGATCCAAGTGTTAACGGGATGGCTGGTGAAGAACAAAGAAAACCCTGCTGGTTGCCATAAGTTTTCCCCACCCCCAGAAAAGAAAATCATACATCCTAGCATACAAATCACATGCCTGTGGGAATCTATGTAATAAAATATCAGTCATCCAAGGAAGCAGAAGGAAAGAGTTGCCTCATCGCCCATGGGAAATAACACCTTCAAGTAAAAAAGAACTATTCAGCACAGTGATTTTATGCAAGTGAGTAAATAGAAAAAGACCTTAAAATACCAACGGAACTCACAATAGTTATTTAATAATTTCTGAATTAAAATACTCTATGTTGAGTCCAAATATGCAAGAATAAGGCTGACAAGACACAGTAATCAAAGATACAGGTTGCTTCTGAATCAAAATAGGTAATCTCAATTTAAATCAATCATATATGTGAGTCTATCACATCAATGAGCTCATAAATACTGTAGTTTATACAAAACACTTTCAGAAAATGTAAAAATGCAAATTAAAATCTGGTTCACTACTTTATATTTAATGTAGAGAAATTCCCTCCACCTTATATAATAGTACAATAGAAGTACTGTGTTTGAAAACTGTCATAAAATCCATGAAAACTATAGTTTTGCATTTAACAGGAACATATGAAAAATATCGTTTTATGTTGCATGGAGCCCAGTGATTGCATGTTCTGGAATATTCCATTATTCTTCCTTTCAAATTAGAAAGTTATCACAGCTTAAAGCCACATACAAACAAACTTTGAAAAAAAAGTGATACAATATAGGTCTGAGGTTTGTCTGCCTTGGAAGTCCCATTATGAAAAATATGCCAATAACACAGAGTCATACTTTTGTCTTTCCTAAAATTTATCACAAGGCTGTATTCAATCACATCAGAATAAATAATTATTTTCATTTGACTGACTGTGATTTATGAATATATTCTGATTTTAACATCTCAGAGCCATAATCTCCAAGATGCTATTTACTTCAAATCCTATAGGATCTTTCATAGATAATATCCTATATTAATCTCATTAAGATTTCTCTCTTTACGTACCATAGAAGCATCTTAGCTAAGCAGGAAGCAATCAAGGTTCATGAATAATGCCCTGTTGCCATTCTTGTGAACAAGATGTGTTTTAATAGTCTATATCACAAGGTAAGATTTGCAAGAGACTTTGAGCTATTATTTCAATACCTTGTAAAAATAACACAAATATTTTATTTCTACTGTTACAACAGACAGTAGCGGTGGACTCCATCATGAATGAGTATTGTGGTGGCAATACATAATAACAGCCCCTCTGCTGTGACTGACCTGACAGCAGCTGGCATTGAGGATATGTTTACAGTCTCTGGGATTCTTTTACTATCACTTGGTTGACACAAAAAATATTAAAATTAATGCATAACTCTTAGCTTAAATGAATCCTTATTGCCAATATAGAAATCCATATAAATAGATTCATATGAAGGTTTTCTTCTGAGACCTCAGTTGCTCCTAATTCATGGTTTTTTTGCTTTGGCTTGCCCCAAAATCACAACATCCCATGGAAGTCCATTATCTATCCTGATACAGATTTATGGCATTAAAGTAAAGAAATAAACTCATATTAGCACATTTATTAAAAATTTATATTTTGTAACTTTAAGGAGATATATCATATATGAATGATATTATCAAGCTGTGCAACTTTCTCTGCCTTTGTATGAAATGACCTGTAATACATAAAAATTTTATTTGTTGTAAGGTCTGAAATTTGAAACCCTACATTTAGAAGTATAAAGATGCTTATGGTAAAAAAAACCCCAAACATATACAATGTAAAACATTTTAGGTCCACTACAAAAGATAATATTTATATTTAAGCATTACATGCTGCATGATTCTAGAAAATAAACAACATCTTTAATATGCAAAAAGATGATTTTGATTCATACCCCAGGAAGGGTGGGGTTGTTTTTTTTCTGTTTGTTGGGAAAACATTTTCCACCTGTTTTCCAGGCTTTTTTTTGTGTATATAAAATGAGTAATTACCTGTGACGTTTAAACCATCTGACCTTTGGCACCACACGGTCCTAGAGGATCCCTTCCATGGGCTAGCCATCCACTTGTACTCATAGCACTGCCCATCTGCACAGAGAACATCCGCATTTCAAGACATTTAATGACAGGGTTTTAGACTACCACAGGCAGCAGCCACACTCATCAGCTGACCAAACTCATTTTGTGGCCACACTCATTAAGATTAATGGCTTGTACAGCTGTTAAGTGTGCCCCTTTCTACTTCATCCAGCACTGAACCACACACGTGGAGCTCCCAGGGTCTCCTGCACTTACTGGACACGTAAAGAATAAACCAGATGTGTCTGAGACACTAACTAGCAAGCCTAATGCAGTAAATGGGTACAAGACATGTTTCCAATAATGGTTTCCATAATGGTTGTGGCCCATCTGTTGTACAAAACTCATTTAGGGGTCAGGTTCCTTTCCTGGTAACACTGAGCTTCAGCCAGTGCTCCAGTGTTTGGTGAAGCGGCTAGGGCTGCATCTGGCTTCATGTCTCAGCTCTTCTGTGCACATCTCATATGGTCTCATATGGGATGAATCATGGTGTCCTTCTGCACCCTAGCTCACTATCATAAATATAAAATTCCTTTTTGTACAGGAAACTACTTTTCTTCTTTCTACTACTACTACTACTACTACTACTACTACTACTACTACTACTACTACTACTACTACTACTACTACTTTTCTTCTTTGTCTGCTAGCAGTGGTAAGCATGGCTGAGACATTTTAATGATATTGTCATGCAATTAACAATTCAAAGGGTAGAAAGAAATCTAAATCTGGTTATGAATCAAAACTCAGAGATTTCTTTTGTTAATGTTACTAAGCGTATAGGGAAACTCTTTGTCCCATATAAAAAGAAATGTTATTATTAAAAAAGAATAATTCTAGAGGGGTAGCATATGATAGTTACGACTTGAAAGTTTTTCTCGTTATGGTTGATCTATGGAAAACAATAATTTAAGTGCATTTCTGTTTATCAAATTTGCATTTGCCTAAAACCAATACCATGAACAGAAAGAAAACAAAATTATGGTTGCTCTGTATTTTTTTCTTACCAGAACCAGCCTTACATATATTTTGGTGCTTACCATTGCATGGTCTTGTTTCCAAAGCCTGTTCTGGACAAAGATGTCGATTCTCTAAGTCCTGAATGATCACTGCTCTAGATCGGACTTGTACTCCTCCAAAACCAAGATCCTCACCATTAAAACAGGTTAGCTGGCAAAGGCTCCATTCTGACCACTCTCTCAAGTAACAGTCCCCTGTCAAAGAGCAGTTTTATAAGATGAATGATGTTTGTATGTGAAGAGTTTTTTACACTGAATATGTCTTTAAAATGTCCAAGTACACTTTCTTAATTTTCCTTCTTTTTAGTTCCTTTCATTCCTCTTTTTAAACTTGACTCATAGGGTAGAAAAGATAACATTTTGATACTATCTGAATGTCTGTGTTGTAGAAAATATTATAAAGATTATACAAGGGCCACTTTGTTCTAAAGCAGTTTTAGTTTCTTGTAGTAGTCCCATGAGATCACACTCATTCTGAATCTCTTTGCAATGCTCTACCCAATGCCTAGATTTTTGTACATTTTAAGATAAGTATGTCTTACACTAAATTTACATATTTTTTTCAATTCATCTTTGATCTTAGAAAACATTTTCTAGTATTAAGAAGATTAATTATTATCTTTCTCTAAATAGACATAGAAGAAACTGATGGAAAATCCTTTGAAAGAAAGGAAAATGGGAACATGATTAAAATGTCTGTTCTTGTTATTTCATGTTAGGCTAATAGACCTGTAGAATTCTGTAGTGTAAAACTGAAAAATAAAATTATACTAATGACACTAATTAGCACAATCAGCTACAGAACATTTAAGGAAGATCTGAGGCACAACACAAAGAAACCATTTTGTTAAAACTGCATTTGAAAATGGGACTAGACTGTGCACAAACTCATAAATAAACCTCTTAGTTCTCATTATTTCAGAGAGAAAGCCATTAAAAATTCATGCTACCTTGCATTATACTGATGACAGATATAATCAGTACTGTGTTGACCGGATGCCTGATTAATGAAGGAATTTTATTTGCCAACCTTAGGAAAGCATGCAAAGAAATGAATAATTGACGAACTGATGTATACATAATAGGAAAACAAGTAGTGATTTTTGGAAACATTAGCTGGAGCGTATCATTAGCACATCCCCACAGGGCAATTATTCTTGCTGGCTAAATGTGAGATTGTTGAAGAACAGGTCCCTGCTCAGCAAAATTTTTAAAGCAATCAGTAAGCAGCTATATATTTTTTATAAAATTCACTAATATGAAAACATAACTACGGTCTTTGTATTCTTCCAGTTTCCATTTAAGAAGTAAAAATACATGAGAATTATGCAATTGGAATGCCAGTGATGGAAATCTCTTCATTTTTTATTGATTTCTATTTATTGAGACAACTTTACCTTCAGCTCAGTCTGAAATGAACTGGGGAAAGAGGAGAGTTTCAATAGAATGAAAATAGAGTACTGGTATGAAATGACAACTACATTAGTACTGAAGGAGTTTATCACCTCTTCTGAAGATTCATCATTAATAGCTACTAAACAACAGCAATATACTTCAAATTCTACAAGTAAGTGTTTGGAATGAACTGGAATGTTCTTACTGGAAATTAAACAGCTCTTATATGCTCTTAATCCTTCTTATTATGAGCATCATGGACCTGATCATTCAAACTGCTCCTTTAGATTCAGTTCACAAAGGCAATAATAGTGCATGTCACATCCAGAGAGCTAAACAACTAGAGGCACTCATGTTTTCTCAGATATCAAAACTTTAGTTTCATTTGGAATAGAACCTTTAAAGAAAAAAAAAAGATGCCTTAGCTTATCTTCCTTAGACACCCATAAAATGCATCAAGTTTTTAGCCACTGGTAAAAGTATTAATAAAGTTGTTAGATAGTCTACACACTTAACAATAATATTTAGCTGTAAACCGACACCTTTTCTTATACATACAGGTGTTAATTCAATAGATTTTGTGCAAAAAAAAAAAAATATATACATCCTAGATACAACCTGTGACAGAGAGATCATTTCTTTTATAAACTTAAAATCTAGTATTTTTTCTAATTGATTTATTGTCATGAAGCCACTCCTAAAAAGTAACTCTGTTGGTCATATGATGAATGAATCCAATGAGTAAAGCAGATGAAAAAGATTCAATTGCCTTTGGCTAATTCTAGGCCCTAATAGCTATAATGACACCCAACCAATCTTGAAATGCAACATTTATTTGAACAGCTTTGTTACCTGGACAAGGGAAAGTGCAGGTTTCCTCAAGTATTATCTTCTTATCACCATCTATAATAGGCTCTATTTCTCCACAGAATTCCTCATCTACTACTTTGCCAACATCTTCAATGGATCCATCATAAACCACACAGGAGATGTTCCTCACTCGTGTTCCCTCTCCACACTGAGCATCCTACAGAAAGAGAACATATATTGATTAATACTGAACAGAAGAAAGTACCAAAAGACTACATCTGAGTTACAAGTCACTCTATCTCCTAATTTTTTTGCTTAACTACTTATTCATCCAAATAACGAGAAAAAAAAGACAAAAAAGAGAAGATATGGTTCATTACTTCTGAAACAAAAAAATCCCCAACCCAAAATTTCTGGTGACTAAATTACAGAGCTAATTATGCCTTTGAATTGCAACCAGAGCAGTATGTCAAGTGAAGATATTTTCTAATATGTGAAGATTTTTCTACTGATATTCTTTTACAATAGAAGTATTTAAATTAGCAAAGATGTTGCTCAGGTACCAAAGTTTACATTTATACTCTGAATATCTGTAGGATGCTGTTGCATCCATTGATAAATATAAAACCTAAGGAAAAAAACAAACTTTAGTTTTTGTATAAGAGAGGTGGAAGCAAATTATTTAAACAGTTGATAAGGAGGTATACAGGCATATCACAAATATGCCTGGATCCACATGTTCCATAACTTCTAAGTCCCATATGGCTTTTACCTCTACTTTGCATGTAGACCATTGACCATATTGCCATCGATAACAAGGTTTTACTGGACAAGGTTTGAATTGCTCCATCTGAGAAGGACAAGGTCTCCCATCACCCTGAAATGGCTGATTTATGGTTCTTCTTCGGATCATTTTTCCTGTAACAAAAACCAGCAATATAACCAACAACAAAGTGGTTAGAATGATTTATTCCTCAAGATGGTTCCATTTTGCTGAAAAGTATTGTGTTTGAATAAAGCATTTTTTTCCAGATTTGACAAAATTAGTTATAAAGCTCATCTGTTGGCTCTTGTCTGTAATGTCAATTCATATTTTCCAAGTCAGACACTTTATATTCTGTCATTTGTTTGTAGTGTAAGAAATGCAGGAGGATGCCTGATTAGGATTGCTCCTGTAACAGCAAACAAAAGCAGTAATTTCCTAGTTCAGAAGCCTGAAGAAAAATATTCTTTATGAATGTGACAATATGTTTGTACATTTCAGTGGAGACTCCTGCTCCTCATCTGGAGCTTTCATGCTGTGTTCTTCCCTCAGTTAACACAGAAACATCTGTCCCATAATTCTCTGATCCCAGCAAACAAGAACTTGCAACTTTCTGTCATTGTCTGTGTGAGAAACAATACACGCAGATTTTGCAGGAAATGGGAGGATTCTTCACTCAGGCCCAAAGAAACTTAAAATACAATAGGCTTATCCAACAATTATCTCCTCTTCAGTCGTGATATGCTACCCAGCTTCACTGAGATACAGGTTCTATTTCAAATACTTCTATAAACTGAAAGAGGAAGTCTCAGTCTTTAAAATATGCCAAAGGTATGTACTGACCTGTAAGGCCACATGTTTGAGAGCACTCAGACCAAGTGGACCAGTCAGAGAGCTGACAGTTCACAGGACATTCCACCACGCAGGACATATTCATTTGCCATGTCTTTTCCAAACCAAGCTGAAAGAAAATGTTGAATGGTTAGCACAAAACTCCAGGCCTGTATCATCAGTGCAAGGTAAAAAGTAAAGTAACTAGGACACCTAAAATTCTCACTTCAAGACAGCCCTAATGCATATACTGATCTTTATGTACATGCATAAATCCCATTTTCATCAATCATTTTCTAAACTAGAACCTATAAATGGAGGGCTTCATCTCTAAATGTTACTTTTTACAAAACAATTTATGAACTATTTTGAAACAGGAATGCAAAAATACTGAACACCTATTAATAAGTGAATTGAAGTGATACTAGAAGCCAAGTTCAAAACTAGCAAAAGGAGGAGGATGAACACGTATTGGGTATTCAGATATTCAGAAGATGTTGCAGATGCTGAAAGTTTACAGGAGCTCAGGAGAGACTGAACAATTGGGAGAGAAATCTGAAGGCTTAAACACACAAAAAACCCATCAGGCAAATGCAGTTCAAGAGCTGAAAATGGGTGGAAGCTGTGAAAGGAGTAGGTGGAAACTCTTATATGTTGGTGCTTCTTACTCATTCCTTACTAATTCTATTCTATTCTTTTCTACCATGCTGTTCATACAAAGATATTGACATGACACTGACAACAATTTTTCCAAAAAATATACATATTTGTATTTTTTTCTGAAAAACTTTGCAAAAAAACCAGAATCCTCTTAACATCCATCAAGTAAAAGCTCCAGTTGCTGGAGGAGTCTGAGAGAAGGGGACAGAGAAATTAACCTCAAGACTCAAGTTTTCCCAAAAATATATTCTGTTCTGTGTTTTTCTCCAGGTATGATTGAGCCCAACACCCCATCTCGGGGAAGGAAGAGTTTTATAATCATGCTTGGGACATGGCACAACAACAATATGCTCCTTTGGTCTGATCCTGGACAGCCATTTCTATGTTCTTATAAACTCACATGCTCCAGATTTTCCCCGTCCATCTGAGGAAAGAGATATTCTCACCAACACACATGAGAATATATGATGCAAGATGAAATGTGACTGATGACAAAAATATATTAGCATAATAACGCCTGCATCCTGCACAGCTGAGTGAAAAGGGCAGGTCAGTTATAGGGTGTATGATCTAAAGTGTGAAAGAAAAATCAGTCCTGCCAACATGAACAGATCTACAGCTTTCCAGCACAAAGGACCGTCCCCTTCACTGGACCTCACCAGCAGACCTTGATCATCAATGAGGCATTTCAGAATCCTAGGCAGTTGTGAATATCTTTAACTAGAAAAAATCTCCACCTAGTTTAAAAAAAAAAAAGAAAAAAAAAAAAAGCAAACTAGACATTTCAAAACCTATTAGTTTTAATGACTGGAAAATTTAATGATATAAAACCAGCATTTAAGACTTTAAAAAGGAGATAAACCCACTCTTTCCTACCAAACACAAGCACAAATCAATAATTAGGCACAACATTAATATGTCCTTCATAAATAAACTACCACAAGTACCGAAAATATCTTCTCCTGATAGACTCACTAAGTTTTAAATTTGCTTTTGCAGTACCATTTATTGAGACAGATGAGGGTTTAGACCTCTGTTTGCTTTTATACATCAAAGAATGAGGTCTTGGTGGTTCAGTATAGCCTTGATTATACAGCTATCACACACAGACAACACCTGAAACCTTTGGATAATCTGGAATTTGGATGATTAGGAAGCTAGAGAACCCTGTTTGAAGTCCATATTTGGGTCAAACCTTCTGAGCAAAGGCTTTAAAGCCTGCTGAATTGATTCCTGCCAATTATAGAAACATGACTGCTCTCTTTCAAGACTGGTCTTCTCAGCTGGACTTTAGCAGCTCAAGAGGGAAAAGCCCAAGAAAGATATTAACAGTGAAGAGGAGAAAGCTGAAGGCCAGATTACCCACAGTGACCTCCTATTTGCATGTCTTAGATACTGAAGTGCTGCTTAAATAGATCTGGGGAACAACTGACAGGTTGCTGTTCAATAGTATTCACATATTCCTTTTTCATTCCTCTCCTTCCTTGAACTGATGAATCACGATTCAACTTGAAGAGCTTAGAAAATATTTGAAAAAGTGTTCAATAGCTTCCTGACCCTAAAGCTTTTGCTCTGGATGCACTGTGGTTTCTGATTCAACAACGTCAAGTACTGAAAGCTACCCCTGTGCGCTCTGTGCTTCTGGTCACACATGCCAGGGGCAGCAGGCTGCCACATCAGCATGCTCCTTAAATCCTGTGATCCACAAGAAGTACCTGTACTCATTTATGGAAATGTTTGGCATCAAAGATTAAACCCTGCTGCTGGAGGTTAATCATGTAATCTGACAAGCAGCCTATTCACCAATAATCCAGCAAAGTCTGCTTTTTAATGCAGACACAATTGCTAGTTTCTAGGCTTTTCTCATCTTTAGTTAATGGTAAATGAAGGAAAATAAGTCTATAAAAATGAATATGAACAGGATCTCATTGCTTTAGGTGATTTAATTTTTAAATATTCAAAGAAAGAGAAGTCAGCTCTTGTGATAAGTAGAAACCAAGTAATCCAGTATTACTACGCCTTGAGAGTTTGAAGATAACTACATTAACATAACCAGGACTTGGAAATAAGCTCTGGAAATTGTTTTATCTTAACAGTAATCAGGATGACTGGCTACCTTCTTTAGCTGATCAACTCAAATAAACACAAGATCATATGGACACATAAGGAAATCAGAACACAGGGGCTCAGATGGAATGTTAGCATTTAACTCTGCTGATGCTCATACCTGGACATGGTTATAGACAAAATTCAGCATGAAGGGTTTTTTTTTATATATGGCTTTATTACTTTCTTGAACTATATATCATATAGAAACTCACTGCAATAATGAGTCTTAATTTCTTAGGGATCAGTGTAGGTTTATCTATTATGAGCTCTCTTCTTTGCATATAATAATAAGAAACATAATTCAGTAAATGTACCTACACATAAATTAAGCAAATCTTTACTCATACATCAAGCACAAAGTTTTATGATAGCCCAGAGAAAATTCATTAGCTAGGTCATTACAAAATCACTTCATATTTCTTCTATTTATTTACTTTTTCAACCACATGCACCTTATTTTAAACTTCACTTAATATTTCTGCACTGCACTTACAATGCGAAAACACAGTGGAAACTCCCACCCTGAAGGATCATTAGCAAGAAGTGTATAGTATGTATTCACATTTTGATAATTTCTTGAATACTCTCCTCTCATGACCTGCAAGGTCACAGAGTTGGCTTTCACATCTTTAGAGTGAAGGGTCTGTTAAGATCCGAACAGCTTGGCTTTCCTGTTAATCAGGTTAACAGGTTTTACTCCTCAGTTATTGGATCAGCCCTTGACCTTGTTGGACCACTGCTTACACATCCATAATTCAACAAATAGTCTTAACTGTGTGACTAGGGAGTGGATCAGAGCTTTCGACAAGATGTATCTCTATATAATCTGTTGATAAATGCAGGACATCACTGCAGTTATTTATAGCAAGTAGCTCTTGAGATATCCTACTCTTGTCCTCATTATTCTTCTGAATAATAAACTTTCATTTCTTAAATGCAGGAAAGCTCCAGAGGTTTTCTGAAATCAGATTTCAGTGTAAAATGTAATAATTGCTTTAAATCTTTGCCTAACAGGAATAATTTCTTGGTTTTATAGCAGAAGAAATATATTTTCCCATAAAATCAAATAAATCATACTTCTTTCTGTTGAAATATTTATTTGGATGGATATTTTACATCATGTCTTGGTATTAATTAATCAATATAGCAACCTCTTAAAAATTACAGACATTTCTTTCTCTTTTCTAACACATTAAAACACTATAAAAAGTATTAACGCATTGCAGGAAACCAGTGCTGTCAAACTGGAAGTTTGTTCGAACATTTGCAAAACGGCTCTTTCAAAACTTAAGGGCTCCTGTCTGCCAGTTCTCCTTATATACTCCTACTTAATATTACACTCATGCTCCATGTTTTTTTTCATACTAGCTTGGGTATTTTTTGCATCACACAGCTGGATACAAGAAGTTAGCATTCAGCCCAGCTGCAGAATGACACATGAGAAATATTTTCCAACACATTGAGTAAATGATTGATACTGGCAGGTGTCCAAGACTCCACGCAGAAGTTGTATCAGATTAGAATTATGATTAGTATTCTGATTGAGATTTATTACCTTTATTCTACTTTATTAATTATTGTTTCTAAGTAATTTCCTTCAGGATATAATAATTAGCATATGTTCACAGAGGCACTTAAAAGTAACCAAAGGAAATAGTATAAAATCAGTTGATGGCTCGGTTCATTTCAGAGGTACTTAACAATCCATCAATAGTGTTGCAAAACATCTGGTGAAGATGCCATACAGCTCAGTTGGCTCATTATTAATTAGCACAATTAGAAGGGTGCTTTCTCACAGGTACCCACTCACCTCTTCACAGTATTTCAGGTCAACCGATTTGCCATCACTGCGAACGCAATCGAGCATCCGCGTTTTGATACCGCTGCCACAGACAGCCTTCTCGCTGAGCTGACACGTGCTCCAGTCTGCAAAGGAGGAATTCATTAGCATTGCAGACTTTCAGATAGAATTCATAATGATTCAGTCTCCCACCTAATTCTGATGGCCTAAAACAACCCCACAAGCAACTTTTACCCATGCAAAGGCTCACGGAGCCCAGCTGCTACACATTTTTGGAAACAATGACCTTTACTGCAAATAGTCAATGTCATGGTACCTTCCTGAAAAGTGCATATTTGGTTTTGTCTGCATGGATTTTGAGTACATCACAAAATTATATGAGAAATACTTTTCCTGGAGTTACAGTGTGCACACTTCACACGCAAATTCTCAATTTAATATTTTATCTGGATCAAACAGCCAGAATCAGTTTTCAATACAAGTTTCGCAGCTGTGTCTTGGTAAGAATGGAAAGCAGAAAAATCCATCCTGTAAGGTGAATGGAAATGAGCTATAAGATGTGGTCCCAGGCTGTCACTATAACACGAATACCTGTCACATTGTAGTCATAGTGGTAGCAGTTCTTGTTCAAAGTGCAGGCTTCTGACTCGGTGGCAGCAGGACAAGGCTTTCCATCATCTGGTTGTCTAAGGCATTCAGCTGACCTTTCACGGACACTGCTTCCATTGCATGGCTTGAAAGTAAGATTGGAAACAGCTTAAATATTTTGGCACCCTGATACCTCTTTATGCATCAATACAACAACCTTTTAAGTAATCTCTTCACAAAACACAAGTGTAAAATAACAGGTTCCTGCTAATGTATAAGAGAAACCCTTTTCTTTAACCAAATTTTTAACACCTTTCTATTTTCCTAAGCAAAGTATATTTCAGTATCAGTACTTTGGAACTATTTCACTCATAAACAGGATATTGAGATGCTCACTTTCCAAATGGTACAATGCAGTGCACCAAAGCCTCTCAGAGATCTCAAAACACTTTTTGGCAGTTTTTTTTTGTTTGGTTTTTTTTTGACATTTCTTTTTGAAATTCCTGTCAGGGAGGAAGGAGAGAGGGGACTCAAAATTACTTTTCTATACTCAGTCTTGATCTGCAGACTTTGTCACTTGTACCAGGATAGTGACATTTTTAGTTCAGTGACTCTGCTGCTATGCAGAGACTCAGAGCTAGGCTGAAAGACAAACTCACAAGCCACTGCCAAATCTATTCCACCACACAGAAGGCACCCCACACTGGGAGGAGTGACCAGTGGGCACATCTAGTCTGCGTTCTGGAAGAATTTAGCTTAATGGAAAGTACTGTCACACTTCATTTGCAGCCAACACAAAACAACCCTAATGACACTATATATAGATATTTACAGGTGTAATCAATTCAGCATCTTTGCAAAACACATCATACATACACTTTTAAAGTATCCTCTCAAAACTCTGAATGTGGCACTTTGGTATACTTCTTACCAAAGAACACTGAGACCATGATCCCCATTCAGACATAACACAGTCCTCAGGACATGGCAACGTGCATTTTCTAGCACCAAGTGGCATATCTTCAGGATCACACAGATAGTCTTCTACTGTGTCAGAAGGACCATCCACAGTGTTTAGCATGCACCTGGAAAAAAGAACTGCACATAAACTTCACTTGCCATGGATTTTGTAGGGTATGTGTTCTATAGTATTCTGAGGCATTTTAACATTTTGTCAGCACATAAACGAAATAAGTATTGATCTATGAATACCCAAGAAAAGCTGAAGAGTCAAAAACAATCCTTGTTTTCACAGATGACAGCTGTGAAGGCATATATATAAGGCATACACATAATTTAGACAATCCCTATCAGTGATTTCCTGGGAGCCCCTGGGCAGGTGATTTGCTTGACATTAGCTAACCTCTAAACTGGAATAATGCAAATCACCTGTTGTTTAGACATATTTTGTGCATACTTTAGCTGGTAACTTTAAATCCAGAACTATTAAAACTTCAAAAATTTTATATTCTCAGTATTAATCCTTAATTTACACAGATGCCTTTTAATTACCAATAGATTAAATTAGGAATCAAGGTCTATAGCCATAACAAGTAGGCAGAGTCATACTGCACTCCCTGAATCTATTCTGATTTATATCAGTCAGGCTCCAGATCTGGACTCAACACTAGGCATTACATAGAATTACATCAAATAAAATACAGCCAAAACAGAAAGTGAAGGTTCTTTAAAGTGAAGGAATAGCAATATTGTTTTACCTGACTTTCCTTGTTTGAACACCTTCTCCACAATTCTCTTTTAAGTCCACGTTGGTGACCTTGCAGACACTCCAGGGCTCAGTTACCCATATGTACTGGCTGCAGTCACTGTGGCAGGGGACTACCTCATACACCTGGAATCCACATTCAGTGTCAGTTTTGGTGCACACAAGTAAGATAAACATGCAAAAGTGATCATACAGAAAAAAACATTATTGCTCTTGGGAAGAATAAATATGTACTTGATTATTTAGGCACTATAGTAATAATACAGATTAAATACTTGCTAGAAAACTACTGAAATAACAAAAAGACAGAAGCTATCGAATGCTGGATTCTCTGGTTTTCTCTGCCACAAAGCCCATGCTGCGCCATTTCCACCAAAAACATCAACAGAACTAACATAAAGGCTAGCTCATGAGTACAACTTTTTAAAAATGCTCTTCAAACTCTGCTAGCACTTTAGCTCTGTCCTTCATATCTCTTCTCTATGATTCCATCCCCCTATTATATTATTATCCCAGTTATTAGTTGTGGGGGTTTTCTATCACTAAGGAGACGTGACCTCAAGAGAAAGTATATAAATATATACTGATTCACTTTATTTATTCATTGTGTATGCTTAAAATCACACTAATGTATTTGTGTACCAGAACTAGTATGATGTTTAGATTTGAATGTAAATTTTTAAATGGCATCTCATAGAGCAATTTCTACAGTGTTCCATGTATTGACCCAAACACACATTAAAAAAAATGGGATAGACAGCACATGTTGAACAAGAAGCATATGTTGAGCTTAAATCTTTATTTTATAAACACTTACCTGTGCCTGAAGAAAGTATTTTCATGAACCCAAAAGAAAGAAAAAAAGCAAAGAGAAAAAGTTAGAATTATTAGAGTGAAGCATAGGTACTTAAATGGCATAAATTTAGCTTTTCTTATAGACAATATTCTGTTACTTCTGCAAAGAAAAAGGGCATTAATTTCTCCTCTTGGACCTCCTTTGCAGTTATAAGGTAATTTGCAAAAAGTTTACCGTTGGGAGAAGAGAAATTTTATAAATTGCAGCTGGTGTGAAGAAACTGCATTACCTAGTCTCTTGGTTAGATAGTTGAACTGTTCTCCCTTTTTGCCTACAATGAGCATCAAACTTTTACACAGTAGGGAATCCAGTCTCTCTTAGATAAGAGAAAATCCTCAGTGTTTTTAGAGGACACTGGACTTCTCTATCAATTGAAGTTCTGACAGCATTAAGTGCGATAGATTCAAACAAATAAATTGAACTGTCAATTCTCATCCTTCCAAAGTTCCTAAGTCCTTCATGGAATATCTTAGGCATAAATTACTTAAAGCCCATTGCCTTGAAATTATATGAGCTAATTTGACATATCATTCTAGGTATCAAGTCAGCACAATCAAAACTGCTGGAAAATCTAAGACTCGTCTTAAACAAGCTCTTGATTTCTTTTCAGCAACTTTCTTGTGTAGAAAAAGATTGCTGATGATTTGATGGTTAACCTGCAACAAATTATCACAGAAAACAGAATGCCTTGGACACTAAATGTGTGGTCTGATATAATATCACTACGCAGCTGATCAGCCCATGCACAAGATCACCACCGTAGTCAACACACTTAGGCCTTCTCTGAACTACATTAACAATAAAAGGCATAATAGTGTGTGGTGAAAATGCATGTTAGGGAAGGTACTGGACTCTGTTGAAAATTTTTTCTTTAAAAGTCTTCTCCAGAATTTCCAAAATGAGTATAAGAAAGCCTTAATTCAGGGAAATGTCTATATGTCTGACCCTGGTTAGCATAAGAAGAAATACATAATCACCACACACTCAACAGCTTTTGCAGTAACATAAAATTTGAATATTTTAACAGAAAGCCAGAGGAGGACTTCATATTGCATTGCACATGTGAGTGGTGTTCTCCTGACCTTACTGGCATTTTTGTAGCTATGGCTGCAGGCCACAGCAGTTGGATGGTATAAGAATTGCACACCCATCCTACTCCTGATAAGGGGGAAAATAATGCTTGTAATCAATGAAAAGATGGATGTCCTTCATTTCTCTAACAGTCTCAAATTAGTCCCTTCATTTGAAACCATCTTATGGCCATTGACATGATTTTATATCAAACCTGACTCCATTATTACTGTAATTATGATGTCTTTTAGCCTATTGAAGTGAGTACTGAGCAAGCTTATTCAGTTGGAGTGTGGTTTGGGAACCACCCTAGCATGCATGATCCAGGAGGAAAGACATTGAGTGACACATCCAGCTTTCAGTGTGCTCATCCTTCTTCAAATCACAGGCACACATGTCAGCCCTGAGAGACACTGAATGACTTCTTAACAAGGTCTTAAGGATTTTATTGCAGCGTTTCCCTAGCCTTACTATTAGAAAGTTTTCCCAAGGCTTAACCCAAATCTGCTTGCAGCAGTGTAAGCCCACTGCTTTTTATCCTATCCATGATGGCCATGGAAAATGGATTATTTCCTCCTTCTTTGCAACAGCCCTTTATGTATGTACTAGCAGACTGCCAGCATTCTCCTTCTCATCGCCAGTTCCCTGGGCGAGACAGCATGCTGTAGTTTTTCCCCAGGTTCATAATTCCTAGATGGCATCTTACAACATATTTCTTCTGTAATTCATAGTACACATACTTGTGGGCACCAAAGATCCAATTTTACTACTATGGGTCATATGTATGAAAAAAAGAATGTTAGATTATTAAATAATAAATATGTAACTTAAACACATTACACTGAATGATTATTGAATGATGACTCTGAAAAGTCAGTTCTTTTCCAGCTGAATGCTGGATCATATTTAGCTTAAATAACTAATTCAAAATTGGAATATCTGTTTATTTATCTGCGTGTTTCTGAATTGTAAGGGAACGTATTTTAAAATGAAAAATACAGGCTCTATATTTTTCAACATCCTTGCATTATCTTTGGAATGTCCTTCTCCTGAAATTACTATATTTCAATTTTATTTTTACAATAATTATATTTGGAATCAACTATTATTTGTCAAAGATCATGTAACCACAAATCAAATGAGTAAAAGTACCAGCAGAGGGCAATAGTGTTGCATAAAAGTGGCGAACAGACCTCCAGCAAAATCACCTTTGATGCAGAAAAATACAAGCCTATTATGTTCTACATGAATATTAAAGAAGGAAAAAGACTTTTGTATAGACTATAATTTGCTCCTATTGAAACACGTTCCTCCTAATTTAAAGCATATTTACAAGCTGACCCAAATCCAGCAACCCTCATTCTAGTTCGTATTGAGTTAAAGTAGATCACAAACTTGGTTTATTAGCTGCGGTTAAACACTTATGATTTTCTAAATTAGAACTAATTACATCCCCTAAAGTAGAAAATTAGATCAACAAGCCATTTCATTTTGTTCTAGCGAAATGTCAATAGGATGATATTAAGTACATGCATTTTTATTCAAATGTAAATTGAGAGCACATTTTTTAAAAAAAAAATCTTTGAATATTTACAGAAAAGACCATGTGGTTGTTTAACATGCCTCTGCAGACTAAATTAAATTCAACAGTAATATGAATATAAATCAACTTTGAAGAGCATAAGTTAATTGACAAGGAATGTTTTTCCTTTCTAAAACTCTCCAAGGAAGAGAGAAACTTCAGGGTTTAACTTGGGCTAGTGCTAAACTCGGTCCCAAAGACTAAATGCTTGTTAGCAGTCCAAGCCTTCCAGCACTCCCAGGGTGCTCTTGGATCACATTTTGTGGTTTAGTTTCACTTGAAGAGGATCCAGACTGTATGGTCAGACTGCTTCATGCTGCAATAGCAAGTGCAGTTTGTGGGACAGCTGGGAGACTGACTTTAGAATTGCATTTGTGACTGAACTGCACTGCCAGGGCAAGTGTACCCAAGAAGGTCAAGCTCCTGCCTGAGGAGAACCGACTAAGGGACACTGGGATGACTGTTTGAGAGTTTTGTTTTCTGATCTAAGGTGGTGAGGGAGTGACACTAAAAATCTTGCCAGTATGAGCAACTGTAACAAGACATTTTACCCCCTGTCATATATTAGAAGATTAGAAGTTTAGAAGGGATTATAAAGATCATCTAGTTCCAAGCCCCCTACCTTCCACTGGACCAGTTTGTTCAGAGCCCCATCCAATCAGGAACATTTCCAGGGATGAGGCATTCACCACTTCTCTGCTTAACCCATTCCAGGGCCTCATTACCTTCTGAATGAAGAATTTCTTCCTAATATATAATACAAATCTGCTCTCAGTTTGAAGCCATTCCCCCTTGTTCTGTCACTACATGGCTCTGTACAAAGTTTCTCTCCATCTTCCTCCGAGAATCCCTTCAGGTAAGAGATCTTTGGAAACAGTCTTCTAAATCTGCATGTAAGAGTGTTTTATTGTCTGCAATCTGCCGTACACAAAATATGCAAAATTCTTGCAGATGAAGAAGTAACTAAGACAGATCCTTTACTGCCTGAGGAACTCTAAACCAACACATACTCCTTCTACCTCCATCTGCTCCTTATGTTATACAGTTTTTCTACAACAAAAAAATACAGATAAAGGGGTTATTTGAACTTTTGAAAAATCTATATCAATAGTGTAAATATAAATCAAATTACCTGGTTGACATGATCTAGCTTTGGACAGGGTCTTCCACCATTGTAGGGTTTTTCACGAAGCCATTTAGACCGAACTTTTACTCCACTCCCGCAGGATTTACTACAGCGAGACCAGTTGGACCACTCACTGAGCTTGCAGTCTGAGGGACATGGAATAATACAGGCTTCCTCAATATACCCTAGATGAGTGGAAAAGAAAGTGAAATCTCTTCAGCATGTCAGTTTGCGACTTCTCCCTGAAGCCCTCGTCTGCTTCATTTAGATTCTCCAAAGTTTGACTTGACAGGACTGTGTGAATAGAGAGATCTCTTCATCATTAGGGATAAATTAAATTCTGCAGAAAATTGACACATATAGCTGGAGACTGTTAGAGAAGCAGCTGAGCATCCTCACTGCTCATCATCCTATCTGATTAGGATTCACACTCTCCAGATTTCAGCATTCAAACTTTCTGACAGCTACAGTGTAATTGACACTAACCATCTCTTGGCGGCATCATTCTTACTCTGTAAAATGATGTGTGTAAGTTTTTCAAGGAAAAAAGGTTTAATTAAGGGATACTCCACAACTGTATCAAGTAATTCAATTGCAGTTATACATCAAAAATCCAACTGAGAAGAAATGCATCTCGCCAGCCTGGAGCAAGGGAACTTAACACCTTGTGACCTTTCTAGGGCTAGAAAGAGAGAGTAGCCTGCCACATTAATGATCTGCCGATTAACAACCATCTGCCCCTAGCAGCACACTGAATAATTGCACTGAATGGAAAAGCAGATGTTTGTTTTGCTTAAGTCATTGGTCCAGAGAGGTTGGAAAGGGGTATGACATGGTCTGCAGGGAGTAACATGAGGCCTCAATTCACTGAATAAGTGAAAATGTCTTTCTTTTAAAAGCAACATATGCCATAGCTCAACATTATGTGTAATTTATTCCAATATTTAAGGGAGAAGCTACAATACATCAAATAAAAAGCTGGCCTTAACTGCATGCTGCATGTTTACTACAACAATATCCTGAACTCTCTTCTCCTCTTTCCCGTGTCAGATCTGCAAAGTACTTATCATTACCATTAGCATTAGCGTTACCATTGTTCACTTTGCAGATTAAAATCTTTGGTGGACTTAAACGTATATTAAAATATTTCATTAAAATATTTAATGAAAACAGTTGCAAAATTGGCACATGGTTAAGATCATCCTCAAAAGATTGCCATGGTTCACTAGGCTTCAAATGTTTCAATTTTTTGTCAGATATATAGAAATTTTTAAATTCAAAGGGGATCAATCTTTTCATCAGAGCTGAACTGTTTTTAACCTATGCTTCTTAGTAAAGTTGCTCTATCTCTTCTAAAAGGAGCCAATAACAACCAATCTCAAGGTCTGTAAAGAATCAAACCACTGAGATTTCAATTCTATATATCTATTTCTAGTTAATTTGTTGATTTAGATATAGTTAATTTGTTTTAGATAAAGAAAGTGATTAAAAAAAACCATACAGTATCATTTATATTATTTTATGGTGACATTCAGGTGAAGTTTTTATTTTGTATGGTTTTACTTTGTTTAGAAGTGTTAAATATTTAAATAAATCTAAAGAGCATATCCTGAACTTGAGCACTGTGAAACTACTGCTCACCAAAAGTGTCTTCCTTAAAATGACTAAAAAATTATTACCTTGAATTATAAGCATATTTATTAAATATCTGTTTCTATTTGAGCAACCAGTTCAGTGAAAGTGTATGAAGGGGACACTGTGAAAGACAAAATAAATTTTTGAGGATCATATCCCTGTATATAATAAGTGCTGACACAGATTGCCCTGCAGTGGTAGATGCAAAATTGATTAGGTTTCACCTTACCTGACATCTCTGAGTCCTAGAAATCTGATGCACCCTATATCAGAGCTCCATCCTGCACTGAAGTTTGATTGCATAAATACCAAAGCCTGTACTTGCACCAGAAATGAGCTTTCAACAAACCCTCTCAGGTGCTACACAAAATCAAGTACTCACACAATCAGGAAGCTACTGAATGAAAATGGAAAATAACCAAAGCAAGTTAAAATAAACAATTCTCTTCAAACAAGAAATGTTTTGTGATATTTCTTGGCTGATAGAACTAAGTGAAGATTTCATTGCTGTATGAAACTTCTGGTGATTCTGAAATGCTGCTTTTACTTTCAACATAACTTCTAAATACTGTTTTTCTGGAGAAATCTTTCTACTATAACACAGTTATGCCATTTACCATTTGTGAAATTTCTATCTCTGGTAATTAAGGACTGAAAAATCCAAATTCAAGTTGTTTTAAAGATCGTTAAGCAGGTAACTTTAACTAGTACAGGCTGCTTCAGGAGGACTTTATTTTAAAGTCCATAGACCTCTGAGATTGTCTTAGTAACTCTCAAAGGGATCTTCCCAGTCTTTGCCAAGTTCTCTGGGATACCACGGTATTTTGGGATTTTGATAACACTTTATAGCCTACCAAAAGGAGCCTGTCTGGAACATACTAAACTAAAATAGTTGACAAACTAGAAATTATTTTGTTTCATTTCCCTTCAATTCATGCAAACAAGGGCAAAAAGTTTAACTACATATTTAGAATCTTGCAGAGAGAAGTTGTATCAAATACATTATACTATATAGAATTTACAGGTAACATTTTAATTACCCTGAGCTATATTCCGAGTGATTCCACAAATTATCAAATGGAAAAGATTATCAAATTCCATATAATTGTCAACATTTAAATTACCCAAGTGATTCCATAAATTATCAAATGAAACTATATCACTGGAGAAACCTTTATACTATCCATGAAATATCAACATTGAGGTCAGCCACTAGAACTGCCTTACCATAGAATGCAAAGAAGGCAAACCAGCATCCTACTACAGATACAGAGTCCTACAAAGAGTTATAGCATGGAAAACTGCAACCTGTTGTTATGTGAATGCATTTTGTAGAGGATGCAGTGGTCCACATGAAACTATCCACACACTCTATAATGAAAAAATACTGAATTGCAATCTTATACTGGCTCTTTAATCCTGCAAGCTTCATGGAATGGCTTCTGTTCACCATACAGCTCTTTGCTGTGCTATCTCCATGATATCTGGCCTATGATGCTCTCTTCTCCCTCCTTCATATTTCTCAGAAAAGCATCAAGACCCAAACTGCACCTACAAAAGTTAAACAGCTGAACAAGAAGAATGGAAAAGACATGTTTATAAGAGAACAAGAATGGAGTCAATCAATGGAAGCACCAAAAAGGAGCTCTAACAACGTAGGATCACTTGGAGATTCTGGAAGTGTGGAGCATTTTTGGAGAGCAGAGAGAAAAACACTTATTCTTTTGTAAGATGCAAGACAATCATTAAAAAACGCCTAACCACCGGTATACTAACACTGTTAAGGGGGTCCACAAAGGAATTTCACAGCTTCTCCAAACAGACGGAAAAGAAAAGAAATCATTTTTGCCTATATCTAAGAATACAAGGATTAGATTATATACTAGAAAAATGTTCTTCACCCAGAGGGTGGTTGGGCACTGGAACAGGCTTCCTGGGAAAGTGGTCACAGCATGAAGCTTGACAGAGTTCAAGAAGCATTTGGACAATGCTCTCAGGTACATGGTGTGACTCTTAGGGTGTCCTCTGCAGGGCCAGGAGATTTGGACTCTGTGATCCTTGTGGATCCCTGCTATATCAGGATACAATTCTATGAAGTTACTTTTCATGGCAAAGGGTGAGAATTCAAAACAACAGAGGAGATGCAAAACAAAAGAGGGACTAAGGAGGAATAGAGGAAAGGGTAAGAAAAGCTAGTGAGAGGGAAAAGAAAATAAATGGCTTGGAACATAAAGTCAAGAGAATTGTAACAAGACACTACATGGAAACAAAGAAAGAAGAGAAAAGAAATAAACATCCTGCCAAAAGTAATATCTTGGTGAAGCACAAACAGAACAAAATGCTCTCAAGAGCTTACGCAGGCATTCTCTGGCCAGAGAGTGAAATGTAACGAAGAATGTTCTCACAAATCAAAATAGAGGACAAAGGGAAAAAAATACAAACACTGTGCTCTCTGATTTGCATTCCATATGTAATTAGTATGCAGAATGAAAATGACCTTGTTATATCTGACATCAAAAAGTTTTTGGCATATTCATCCCTTGGCATATATTTCGTCTCAGGGGCCTCAGTATTTTGCTCAACAGACTATTTAACATTTAGCTATTCTACTGGACTCCCTTAGAACTGAGGAAGAAGCAAACTTCAAATTGCTTACAGATAGTACTTTAGTCAAGAAAGAAGAGTGAATTAAAAAAATAAATTACTTGTTGAAAATTACTTGTTCCACTCCACTTACTACCTATCAAATGGTACTTTTCAGGAAAAGCTTCTCTGGGCTTGTCATCACCTCAGATGCCTTTCTTTGTGTATGAAGTCAGCATATTTTTTAGGGTGATTAAGGATGAACTCGTAAGTTCCTAGCAATCCTCCCTCAAATCCAAGAAAGCATATGTTCAGGAACTTTGAAAAGTTTACACTTGGTTGTTGTTGTTGTTGTTATTCTTGTTAAATTTCAGATGATTTTACTTGTAAACTGTTCACGCTGCAAAAATTTTAGCAAGTGAGAAGACAGAATGTTGTTATATAGAAAAATATTGAAATGAAGACACACCAGAAATACTACATGGAAATTACACTGGAGAAGCAGATACATAGTTTCTGACATGAAAAGGATGTGAAGGAGCCATTTTTAAACTTTCAGTATTATTTTCAGTTTGATCAAATCACCCTTGAAAAGGTGCTGCTCATGTGTGTGTTAGTACAGAACTTTATCACAGAAATAAGCCTCTAGGGCATGGGTAAGCATCTCTATGGTGGAATGTCACCCAATTAAATCCCACAGACTGGCTGGTTAATATAATTGCACCAAAAGTCATACCAGAGCTTTGAGGTTCAAAGAACAAGCAAGAAATTACCATGGTAAAATACAGTAGATGCAGAGAGAAGGATAGAATGAGAGCAGTGAAATGTCTATGAAGAGCTGAGGTGGTGAGGAGGGACAGTGAAATAGAAACCCAACTCTTTAAGGGCTGAAGATATGTTCTCAGGACATCAGCACATCAGCAGTTCACTTTTTTGCCTGCTGTTTCTCATCCTGACTGAAGTGTTTCACTGCATCACTTCCTTCTCCTCACAACATCTGAGCGATGTTGGAGAGATGGGACCGTGGTACTGTGGTACAGGGTGCAGACCTGCATGGTCCAGAGAGGTGTTGGAAAGAGCTGCCTGTATCTAAGGGCCTGTGTCTGTTCCCAGGGCAGTAGCTTCTCAATTATTTCAGCTCCTATAAGGCTGTGAAATGGGCAATTGTCTGTTATGAGTGAGAACATGACTATTCTGTCATTAAAGATTACAATTTAACCAATGGCTTTGAACCACTAGGAGTATGAACTGAACTCATTAGTAAAAAGGAAGAGTTCACCATCCCATTGCTAATTGGCTATAAAATCTGGACTCCTAGAGAAAAATAATTAAAAGATGTGATGGACAATTTATAAGGGAGGACTTTATTTGACTTCACATTTTCTCTAATGACAAAGCAGGATAAGTAGGCGGATATAAGACTTTTCTCCACACATTGCATGTGCAATGTGTAGGAACACACTGACTACTCCAGTTGAAGGGTGCAAACACAAACATCTCACAAAATGTTTATACTAACTCTTTTGTCCCTAGGACTGACAGAATTATGCTCCTACTTTCATGACTAAATGTCATGCTATGTTTCAAAGAAAAAATGGCTTATGTTGTTCTCACAGATTTTTTTTTTCCTCAGAAAATACAAAGTTCATAGATCTCATCTTCCAGGACAAAGAAATATACAAGTATTTGCATTTCATTTGTATCAGAAGATATGTGTTTCTAGAGACTATTCATATTTCTGTTGATCCATGGAAAGATATAATGAACACCATACGATTTTTTTCTTTTTTTTTCCCAGGATTACCCTTCAAAGGCTCAAAATCTGAGAGCAATTGTTCATGCTTAACTATCTCCTGCATCAGTAATTCTTCCTCTGGTGAACTAACTACAGCTCTTTGGATTGATGGATGACTGCTTTAAGACTGATGTCCTGTTGACAAGGCAGATGTGGAAGCACCAGAATTCAGAGGCCTAAGGTAGGACTTCTGGTGCAGGGCAATAGGTAACATATTGCTAGAGAACACATAGCATAAATATATATATTTAAAAAAAAATGAGAAAATATATAGGCTATGAAACAGTAAAGTGTTTTAATAACAATTTGAGAACCTAGGCTTACTACCACACTAGATTAGAATTTCCTAGGGGAAATATATTTACTTTTGAATAAAAATTCAACAGAAAGTCTCAATTAATTTTTAACACATTTTTTTCTGTATAAATTTGCATTGCTTCAGGTTAGACTATTGAAAGTGAAAAAACCACATCTAAAAATCCTAATAAAAGTGGATAAAGCAAGCTGTGACAGACATCTTGGACTCTATAGACTCTGTCATACCATACAAGATTTTATTTTTCTGCACATATAAGCAATTAAATACAAAATTCCTCCATTCACATTGATACTCCTAGCAGCTGTTGCAAAAGTATTCACTGATATGCAGATATTCCTCTCTAATCCTCCACATAAGCCTTGTAGCCACAGAGGGCTTTGTACAGTCAGCACAAATCAATGCATCTCATTTAATTAATGCTGAAGGGGGAAATAATCTCACACTAATAAGGCAGCAGACAAACTATCCTGACTGCTTGACTGTGCCTAAGGTCTTAACAGTAAACGGACATGAATTAAGAAGAGTAATACGACCTATATAAAAATGCTGCATCTGTCTGCCATGCTACGCTGTTTGCCTTCAGTAGGCACACACAAACACAACCACCACTCAGCTTATGTGGGTCATGATTCATAATTGATATATGGTGGAGAAAAACTAAATACTGAAGAGCAAATAGTTTAGTTCATAAGCATGGCAGTGGCTTGCTTTTGGTTTGTCATGAAAATTTCAAGGTACAATTTAAAGGAACAACAAAGAGAATCTCAATTTTTTTCACAAATACATGGAAACAGATTGTTGGCAGACACATGTCATTATCCACAGAGCTCTAGTACACTACTCATGGCAGGGATAAAGCTATGAAAAACAACTGTGGCTTTTCTAATGGAGAAAAAACCCTCTCACACTTAACTAACAAAATAAGTTATATATTTCTCCAATAAAATTATCTATGTAGTATCGAAAAGCAGGAAGCAGAGAAAAGGCAATTTATGCATCTTCCACTAAGGGAAACAGGTAAAGAGCAGCTCAGTCACCCCTTTTAGCTGATGCTCCTACACCTGCTGACACCTGGAAGCTCTTAGCTCTTGCCCACACTCTGCAGAACTGGAATGGATGAAAATACCAGTGGCAGAATATTTCAAAAGGCTGCTGAATAGTGTAAACTTTCTTACCAATAAATTTAACTCAAATGAGAAACAAAATATTTTGAAAACTAAAGTCAAAATATTTGTCATATATAACACAGATAAAAAAGAAAGTAAGAAAAAACAAACCACCTTGTCTGTCTGCAGCTGAAACTTAAGTTCACTTTAAACTGTTTGTTTGGGATTTTTTTGAAGCCCCTGTTAAGCTACAGAAAGCTAAGGACCCTCTGCAGAAGGACTTCTGCCCTCTTCTTCCCACAATTCTAACCTAGCATTACCAATACAGTTATTTAACTATATTTTGCCTTGTCTTTTCTTTTACAGTCACTCCTGTCTTCTTGAGAAACTTGTTTGCACTTGAGACTTTATAACTGCACCCAAAATTTCAAAAATTATCACAAGAATCCTTGGATGGGTATACTAATTTAGAGTGGTCCTTTTGTCACATCTGTCCTTTGGCTCCTTGGTGTCTGTGAAACAGTCTGTTAGTTAACTCTTCTGAAATCTTTTGAACATGAGATGTGCCATGCAGGAAAGAGAGCCCTGAAGTATTTATTCTTCTGGTTCTGTTTACCTTTTCTTTTCTGAATAAATCAACTGAATTTGATGATAAGCAAGCAACATTTTGCAGAACAAACAGAGGATTAATTTTTTGGCACAGCAGAGCAAGTCTGTCTTCTCGTTTCTTCCACTCAAAACAACATGGCTTGCAACACTGTTCATGGCTTTGTAAATTTACATGGTAATATCTTCAAAAAACTTTTGAAGGTCTCACAATTTGAGTTTCTTGTGTTATTTGAACACATCACAAAACATATCTCATGATGTATTAATAACATCAGTGTGGGTGTAGTTTGTCCCTCCTGTCAGATTTAGAGGTTGCTGTCACAGCTGAAAAAGTTCAATTATCTCCATTTCCCATTTCAGTATTTCACAGTGTGAGAAGACAACAAAAGCTCAAGTTGGATACCAGATATGAAATATCTTCCTTTAAATGCTGGTCTTATTTTCCCTCCTAGTGCAAGCTAATTCACCAAATCATATCCTATAAAAATTGCAATTACATAATATATTACTTGGGAAAGAAATAAGAGACCCACAGGAAATAAGAGTAAAACAAGCAACATAGAAGAAAAACCTGATGACACTTTAGATCAGTTAAAAAAAATTGTGAAAAATCCAGTGAAAAATCAATTATAAAATTAGTGAAAAATCATTGCTGTAGGGAAATAAGATCCTCTGTTAAAATTTACAAAAATAACCCAAGCGGGCTTGAATTATGTGTCCTGTCAAGTTCTGCTTGAAAAGCCAAATGCAGATTGATGGGAAACTACAAGGCACTTTTATTTTCTAGCATGTGGGGTACAATTGTGATACTACTGAAGTTCCTTGTTGATTTGGCATCATATAGCTTTTATGTTTGTTCTTAAAGAAAACAAAACAGAACGAAACACCAAACAAGAAAAACCCCAAAAAACAAACAAGCAAAAAAAAGAAATTAAACCAAAACAAAACAAAGAGCATACTAAAACCTAGAGAAGATGCCAAGCTGAAAAACTGTCACACAAGGGCATGAGAATAATAAGAGAAGCATCATAAATAAATACTGAGAAATTATAAAATAAGATTTAACTGGCAAAGCAGAAGTTTGTACACATTGCAAAAAATAAAACAAATCATCAGAATGTAATCCATGAATACAAAGTAGTTATTCAGAAAAGGCAGTAAACATATACTGAAATTAGATTGAAAAAGCTATATAACTGGCTCTAGCTCCCTTGTATTTTCAAAAATATGCTAAACCTGGAAAAATGCTGAAGGCAAACAACAAATTAGGTAAGCTTTATGAAAGCCTACACTATGTGTATGTACAATACCTATCAATAACAGAGGATCTGCTGGAAAGGAAACCATAAATTTAGTGGTGTATTCATCAGCATCAGTTTAAACCTTTATCATCAAAATCATGTTAGAGTCTTCATTCCCTGTATACATGACATTCCTGTCAAACAATTTTAGGAAAGTAGAAGGAATACAGGATTAGTCCAATATGAATTCCAAGCTTCATCTGCTCACACATTACACCATGGACCAAGTTAATTCATACTCTCTCTCAGATGGAACTGATGAGAAAACACAGACAGGAGGGGTGTGAGATGGGGGGTGGTGTAGTGTAATTCCAAGGAACCAGACATCTTAGTGAACTGATCTAGAAAGAAAAAATTCAAAAGAAAACAATACCTAAAAAACAAAGGTTTCAGGCTTCCCAACCCACAATAAATACATTAATGACAAGAAAACACTTCCATTTTACAAAGTTAAAAGAGACTTCAAGTCTCCTGTGACAGAAAAAATCCGATGGAACCTGAGAAAGAAAGAGCACAACAAAGCATTGCTATATTGTGTTTTTGGAAGGATGCCTGTGAGTGCTAATAGCATATAAACAGCAGCCCTGGCTATAGCAGGAATAACAGTAACACATTGTAACCAGCTTTTCCACTGGATTACTATTCATTGTGGTCACTGTGAATGTAGGCCACATTCCCTGACAAAATCTATTGGATCAGAAATTACTATAATGAAGAGACATTTATATCAGGGTAAACAATGATGGTTTAGAATACACTTTTTAAATACTTTTTTATTCCTCTTCTATTTCTTTGATCCTTGCAATGGAATCGTACCTCAAAATGCATTGCCAGGGCTTGAAAGCAGCTACATCCATCATTGTTCTACACATAAAGTTGGTCCCAGCAGCAATGTGTTACTTACCACATACGACACCAACAACATGCTCTTGGACAAACAGTTTCTTTCCTTTTATTTTGACACAAAAGCTGGCAGTGCTCATTCTTCAAGTCATTGAAAACTGATTGGCAGTGGGCCATCACTTCCCCCAGTTTCCTACATACTGAAGTGCTTTTACAATTTTCCACTTTTCAGAGGTCACTCTGAACTTAATGCTGAAAAGTGCTGAATTTCTAACACAGCATATGCTAACACCTTGACTTGATACATTGAATTTCTAGTTTATTTTATCTCTAAACCAGAATTAATAGTGCAAATTAAAAGTGCCTTATTTAATTCAATCTCTTTGATTAGCTATTTTAAATATATCCAAGTAAATAAATGAAATTTCTGTTATCTTAATTTAACATTAGAAAGTAGAATCCATATGCAAATTAATCTTAGATTGACCTTTTAACAGCACTACCATCCAGCTTTTCATATCAATTGCTCAGATACAAGTTTGCACCGCAAGCAGGAAAAAAATGAAGACAAGAACTCCATTGATGCCAATTAGCACATTTCTGGCTCACTGAAAACCAGAAAGTAACAGTTTTGATCCTAATGCAACAGATGTATCCCCTTTAGGAAGGAACACTGTTCCTTCCTGGAGCAACGTAAATACAAAGAATATAAAGTCTTTAACCATCCTAGTTTCACACATGACAGATTTACACCAAGAAAAAGTGCTGTGTGCTGGCTGTTGAACTCAGGTCAATTCATGCCTGTTAGTGAAGGTGCTGAAGAGCAAATGGTAGAGATAAGGCTATTTAAGGGTTTAAAACTATCTAAAGAACCTGTGGAAGTATTTTCATCCTTTCCAAAATAGTCCTGTGTTTCTTTATTTTTTGTGAATTTGCCTCTTCTAAATGGCTTTATTCTCCAATTTCTAGGTACAGTTACCAGGAAAAAATAAGAAGATTTTTTTTTTTTAAATTAAAATACCTAGTTAGTAGTTTGCCCTGATTTACTTAATTTTACTATTTTAAAAGTCAGCAAAAACGTGCTGGGTTTGAAGGTATCTTGGGATAAAAGGAGGCCTAACCTAGTGCTAATTCTACTTGTACATACATTATGTTAAACTTCAACAAAGCACATAAGTAAACAGATGAAAGAAAATAGGTTTGTAAATACCGTGACTGTTGCATCGTGAGGTTTCCACAAGTCGATTGTTTTGGTCATAGCACGCCATGGCCTGGTAACGATAGCCTTGTCCACATTCCTTAACGTCTCCTTGTACCTTCATTCCCAGCAGCACTTCCATCTTACCCTCTGGTAAAATACAGTCTGACCAATTTCCCACAGGCTGAGCGCTGTACTTGTCACACGGGCAAAACTGATTCTCAATCAGAGGATACAACTGAGAATTTCTACATTTGTCCTTTTTCTTACTTTTTCCTAGAAAGAAGAAATAGTTATTAGCAAGTTTGTATCAGTTTACAGCTTATCTCCCAAAAATTTAATTTAGGCTTCTGTAACAAGTGCTTGCAACTACATATATGCATATACCTAATACCTGTTACATAATTCTTTATTAAATTAGGTATAGAATTGAATTTCTACAGTAGTGGATACCTACAATTTGTATAAAGGTAATTTCTTTTTTAAAAAGAAGATGTAATTTGTATTTAATTTGGATAAAAATGTTTCAGGAGTAAAGTTTGAAAAGGCTAGCAATTAAACAAATACACTTTTTTCCTGCTATTTCATCAGCAGTGTGCAGTTCAATAACAAGATTTCTATCTGGATCAAGCTTTTCCAAGTTGAAGGAAGAAGTCAAGAATGGAGTAACATGCATCTTTGCTACACTAGTACCTTCTTTGAAAATGTCAAAATTCTTTAATAATCTGTTATTGTATATTTGTTCATAATTACCATTCTTCCCCTCTAATAGAATAAACTCCTTCTCTGAATTTGTTTCCACTCAGTACTGTTCTTGCTTTCTTTTCTGAACTAGAGCATAGCCATCCACTCAATTTCCCCTTTCCATTAAATATATTTAAATCGTCTCTTTGGTAAAGTTTGCTTAGTTTGCCTTTCCATACCAATTTATATAAATTATTGTAGTAGTCGTTACAAAAGTAGTGGTTGTTACTAAGTAGTATTTAAGTAGCTGTTACTTACATATCACTGTAAATGTAATATTCTGTAGCATTTTCCTCACTATTCAAAACAAGGCCCTGGACATTGCAGCAGCCTTAGTTCTTGTATTTGCTACTGTCTTCATTTACAATAGTAGAATAGAAAATGGGTACCTGGAGAAAAGTTTCTCATTCTTTTGACAACACAATTTCTTACTAAATGTATGCTTCTCCTCTGGAAGTATTTACCAGGAATAATTATGAATTTATTCCAAGTCAAGCATTATGAATTAGTCTGGGTAACGCACTGCCACAGAGAATACATTATAGCACATATCACAGAGTTGGCAAGTTTAAAAGGGTAACTTAAATGAGGATAGGAAGAATCACAAAGTGTTAATATTGTGGTAGGAAGAATATGTACTTTCTTGCTGTTTTTAAAATAAGGAAAAATACTGTTAGTCAGTTTTGTTCATTTTTTTCCCTTGTGGAAGCAAACCTGACATACAGCTTACCGGAATTACCAGACAGTCACAGTGAGGCTTCTTGAAGATCATTAATTATTCATTTTCCACTGGTCTTCTGATTTACAGGGGGATGGAGACAGGGATAGGTTTGGATCCTATCATATTCTTTCTAAGCCTGCTAATGGGCACCCCCCTTAGCTAGCTTTCCTGCACCACAGACAATAGAGACTAATTGGGAAAGAGTGCTGTGACAGAGGCCAAGCCTCACTCTTGAGGTTTCAATTATAATTTAGAAGCAGGGCATTTTTTTCACTTTATGCAGAAGAAAAACTAATTTAAAAAACCACCAAAACCAACAAACAATAGAGTAAAAGAAGTTGAAGAAAAAATTGTTTCAAAGTGGAACAGTGTCCAGACTGGGATAAAGCTGTGGCAAGGGCATCACTAGTAAATCTTTTTGTTCTGCTAAATAAAACTTAAAGAGCCTTCTTGGAACACAAAAAAAAGAGCATTATTACTTATCTCAAGAAAAAAGGCAAAAAATTAACCAGTATATTGCCTCATGTGGTCTGTGGTGCTGGATGTAGACAATGAAGAATGGATGACAATGAAAGAAAGAACTGGGAGAGGAAACATTCAGCCAGAGAAAGGACTCGCTTAATCATAAATCTGACATTCAAGACTGCAGTTAAGTTCAAAAGAGGTAAGCCAAAGCTTAAGGCTGAAAATGGTGGTCTATAGCAAAATGCTGAAACACACTCAGCTGCCATAGTAGTTCTATATGCACCAAAGAACATCATGAGATGAAGGAAGTCTGCTTTAGCCGAGAGCAGGTGTGGGAAGAGGAAGGCGAGTGGGTTTACATCTGATCCTGTTAAGGTGAGATGATTTCTGACTTGTCTGTCAAAAAAACTCCCACACATAAAAACCAAAAAAACACCACCAACAACAAAAAAAACCACCCAACAGAACAAAAATCCCCCTACTATATGCACTATATTTAGGGGAAAAAATTATTCTTCTATGCTCTCCCATCTTCTCTCTAGCTATTTACCCATATCGAGAGTCTCTGACATATGGCATGAGTTTCTACTCTGGGGTATTGCTCCACCACCAGTATACAGAGCATGACACTGGATCTGCTTTCTGCCACTGTAACACTTGTCATAAGGGAACCTCTGAAGTCCTCAGGTTTTAAACAAAACATTATCAATAATAAATAAAAGAAGCATTATTTTGCTTCATACTCTTACCAACAAGAGTGCGTTTTCTTGTCCTGACTCCTCCACAGTCCCCATTACAGGGAGAAAATTTTGACCAGTTCGTAAACTGACAGTCGTCTTGGCAGGGAATCTGGCACATCTGTGTTAAGGGTGGTAATGGGCCAGAGTATTTAAGGCACTCACTGATGTCAGCTTGTCCTCCATCTTGTCTGCGACAAGTAATTGCTGGAAGCAAAAGGAGATGGAGTCTAATTCACTTTTTTTTTTTTTTTTAAATGAATGTCTCTATTCAGTTAAGCAAAGTCTACAACATTCTATCAGAAAATCACACTGAAAGCCCAGAATACCTATACAACAACTTAATATTTGCTGCCAGTTTTACCTTGAATGAATACATTTGTCATTTCTCACTTAAGATTTTGTTTAAAATAATTTATCAGGACTTACCGGGGAAAAAAATTACAGACAACGGTAAATATTATAAAGGTTGCACCACATTATCCACACCTGTCCACTTTACACATCATAATGATATCACTGACACAATTTACATCTCAGACAGACATTAACAAACCTGCAATATCATCTTAAGTAACTTAATTGTATCAGTTATAAAGTTTTATCAGTAGATTGAATTTCAGAAAGATGGATGGACTTAAAATTTAGAAGCATATTTGAGTTATGGATACCACTTAACCCTTTACAACAGTATTGCTCCCTGATGTTCTTCAGCAATTTTTGGTCTTGAAAAAGATTTGAAGAATACAGCATGTTTCCTAGGGAAAGATCATCAGCCAGGAGGGGTGCAACTTTATAGGACGGGATAGCCATGTCCTGAATAAAAGCTTCTTACTCAAGAAGAAAAACAAGTTCCTTAAGGAAACATCAGGCCGCACAAAAATAAGGAGTTGGAACATAAGGACTTACAAAGAATAGGGAGGGCATTAATATAGTCTTTAGCAATCACAGAATGGTTAATGTTAAGGGACCACTGGAGGTCCCTGCTCAAGCAGGGTCCCCTAATGTACATGGCACAGAATTGTGCCCAGAAGGCTCTTGAATACCTCCAGGGAAGGAGGCTCCACAACTTCGCTGGGCAATCTGTTCCAGTGCTCAGTCATCCTCACAGTAAAAAAGCTCTTCCTTATGTTCAGGTGGAACTTTCCGTGCTTCAGTTTCTGCCTGTTGCTTCTTGTCCCAAAACTTGGCACCACCAAGAGGAGCCTGGCTCCATCATCTTGACATCCTCCTTTTAAATACTTATAGGCATTGATATGATCCCCTCTCAGTCTTCTCAAGGATAACAGGCCTCAGCCTTTCCTCACAAAAGAGATGTTCCAGTCCCTTAATCATCATTGTCACCCTCAGCTGGATCTGCTCCAGGAGCTCCATATCTCTCTTGTACTGAGGAGCCCAGACCTGGATGCCAGGTGCAGCCTCACCAGGGCTGAGTAGAGGGGCAGGATCATCTCCCCTCAATCTGCCAGCAATTCTCTTCCTAATGCACTCCAGGACACTGTTGGCACTTTTGGCCACAAAGGGCATTGCTGGCTCATGGAAAGCTCATTGTCCACTAGGACCTGCAGGCCCCTCTCCACAGAGCTGCTCTCCAGGAGGTCAGTCCGGGTGCATGGGGTTATTCCTCCCCAAAAGCCAGACCCTGCACTTGCCCTTGTTGAATATCAGACAGTTCTTCTCTGCCCATATCTCCTAACTGTCTGGATCCTTCTGAAGGGCTACACAGCCCTCTGGGGTATTAACCATTCACCCCAGCTTTGTATCACCAACAAACTTGCTGAGGAGGCACTCAACCCCTTCATGAAAGTAAACAATGCTCTATAATTGTTTCTCAAGGGTTTTTTTTAAGCATGGTTGCTTATCTATTCTAAGCTCAATAAACCTAACTTTGGTTCCTTCCCCAAAAGATCATAAGATTTATTATACAGTAACAAGATAGAAAACTTCTACTTGTTTGTTCACACAATAGAATTATATTTATGCTTCTTGGCATCTGACAGCACACAGTAGATGCGGTAGCTTGACTGTAAAATAATTTGGGTCACCAATTGTTGCAGTAGCATTGCATACAAATATTCTGTATTCATGTGAAGGAATATTACGCTCCATAGTTTAAACATAGCTCTTCAATTGTGCTGACAATAATTGCTTTATTAGCATGAATTGAAAAAAAAAATCAAGCTCAACTGTTGGAGAAAAGGAGAGTATGAATGCAATACTTCAAAATAAAAGAGAAAACTGACTATAAGTGGGCAAGAAGAGGGCCATCTCTTCTCTCTGGTGACCACTGAAAGGATGTGAGGGAATTGCCTGAGGCTGTGTCAGGGGGCATTAATTTAGACATTAGGAAAGGGCTCTTCACCCCGTTGGGAACTCCAACAGGATTCCCAGGGAAGTGGTCACAAGCCTGACAGAGTTCAAAAAGCATTGGCCCAACACTCTCAGGCACACAGTGTGACTCTTGGGGCTGTCCGGCGCAGGGTCAGATGTTGGACTTCAATGATCCTTGCAGGTCCCTTCCAACTCAGGATATTCTATGATTCTATAACTATTTCCTCCTGGAGGAAAAAATGAAGCATAGTTAAGGGAACTTTTTTTTTTAGATTGCTTTAAGGTAATTGTAGTGATCTAGTGACCTATGATTTTTTAAAAAACGCTTATTAGTCTGACAGTTCTAAACTATATTTCTGCCTCATAATGATTTAGGAAGCTGAACTTGACCCGTGTGTTCCACTTCAAGTCCATGTCCCTACTAAAACATATCCAAAGGTCCCAAGGGAATTGTTTTTGCCACACGTCTACTGTAAAACACTGAAAGGGAGGGGGGTGTGTTTTTCCTGAGATACTGAGCAAACAACTTCCCTGATCCTTAAGTGCCCTTTGGAGCAGGGCTGCCAGCACTGTTTGTAATAGGCTCAGTACTGCATTAAGTTGTGCTTATTGGGGGACTGGCCAGCTGCACACTGTCTAATACAATTATTCTGTCAAATCCTATTACTATTAGTGTAGTTTACATGAGGAAATATTTTTTTCAGATATAATTACAGTGCTTCAGTGAGAAAAATCAAATATCTAAAAATTGAAAATCCATACTATCAGATTTCTAAGATTACACTAATATTTTAGAAAAACACAAGTCAAACTGTCATCTTCCAATAGAAGCCCAGGCTATAGCTTTGGATTCTTGTGAGATGCTCTTCTCTGCTAACAGCACACATCAATATCCATAAAGTGAAAACATAGTTCAGACTAGTTTTACCATGTGGAAATTCTCAGAGGTCAAATCTAAATCCTCTGTCTTGACATTGGCCTTGCATATATCTTCACAGCACTCTCAGGGAGATACAGGCCACCATTTTTAGCAGTGAAAACTATACCTAGCCAACGACTAAAAGACAGTCAAATAACTAGCCAATATCCTTTAATAACTTTCTTCCAAAGTTTAATACTAATTTTACATACTGCCTCTCCATCTAGCCCTTGGATAGGATAATAAACGTTGTCCGCCAAAGAACATTCTTTCTTTCTAGCTAAATTGAGTTTTTCTAAAACTAATATTCATTCCTTCATCTTTCCTAGTTATAAAACATTACTCCATGAGCAGATACTCATTATGTCATAAATTTTTTCAGACTCATATCAACGCATCTAATTTACATCCAGCAGACTCAGGTGAAAAGCTCCCCTGAGGATTAACACTTTGGTTTTTTTCCAGATTAACTGCCAGTTGTACCATAGCAATCAAAGAAGGAAAACTTCATTCTCAAGACCTAAATATTTCACCTTAATAACAACACAAATTAGAGGATAGCGTGGCATACTAAATCAATTCCTGAATCTTAATTTTCACAGTGCCTGTCCATAACTATTCACGCTACTTCTAGTTGATAAGACTTGGATGATTCGCTCTGTATTCCATTTTCCTATTGTTACTTTCCCATTTCAGCTATCAATGTGAAAGGTTTATACTACATATCACTGCTGGAGAGTGGGTATTTTTCCATTATTAGAAGCAGGGATTTTGACAATTGCATACATTCCATTAATACACTCTTTTGGCCAGCTAACAGTCTTGACATCTGAAATGCTCTCACTGTTAGAGGAGTTACTTTTTCCACTTTGTCCACTTTTTCCACTTTTTCCACTGGGGAAACTCATCCCCTGCCTCTTTGATCAAACCTATGGGTGTTTAAGTAGAGGTTGCTGAGATCGATGATTTACTTACTATACAGAGAAGTGTCTTCAACTACTATAAAGCCATACCATACCAGGCTAATTATTTTGCTTATACAACCACATTATATTTATTACAGACATTAACTGTAAGTGGAAAGACCATGGTTCCTCCATTACTGAATTAAACACAGTAATTATTAAGTGAAAACATAAAACAAGAATACAGCTAACAGAAAAATCAAATTTAACACAGAAACCATTCACTTATAAAATTGTTCTGTTATTTAACAACTATTAGCTCCCAGAAGAAAGGTGTGAAATAAATAGCAGTCTAAATTTTATAGACCAGGGACTTTGATGTAATTAAAACTTTGTTGGATAGCATTGTTTCCACCAAGTCCCCACAGGAGACTACAGGCTAATATATTTCTTGTTGGCATAATGAAACACTGAGACTGTATTTTAGCAAGTCATGTCATGTGTGAGTTCATATAAAAACCTTTCCAGTGTTTCATCATTAGCATACTTCACTGACATTTCACTGAGGTGTGAGATTCAGTGCCTTCTACACCTAAAAATTTATTTTTAAATTAAGGTTGTCTATTGTCCTTTCTTTTACAATACACTTGTGATATAATTTTTTTCAATTGCTAAGTATTTTTAACAACAAAAATATTTTTTCTAATTCTAGAAAACAATAATTATTTCAGCACACTAAGTTTTCTTATGCCTTCTATCCATATTGTCTAAGATATGATTTCATCTATGTTTATTTCTTTCTTTGTGGGACACAGTGGATTAGACACAGTGTGACAAAATATTCCTACCACAAAGTATCTTAAGAAGGAGCATATGCCCATAATATTGTGAAAATACAAGACTGAGTGCTCTTTATGTTCCAAAGACAACAACAATGTATGTCTGCCAAATAAAGTTGTACGGAGATTGTGGCTCTTCCTTCACAAATAAAAAATTAGGTTCTCATGTAAACACTGATTTTCAGCAGTTGTCCAAATTCTTACTTATGACTCCTGAAGTTGATCACTGTACTTTGCAGTAACTAAAACACAAACCAGGCAATAGAGCACTTTCATCTCTTAAGGCTCAATGACACTAAAATAGTAGTTTATAGCTCCATGAAGAGAGGCACTCCATGATTTTGACTACTTTTCTGTGCTTTCAATAAGGGCATGTAACACCCACACATCCAAGTCTCCTTCCTCCATAAGCAATGCCTGCAGAGGGAGGCTGCTGTCCCCATTTAGCTATGGAGTGAGAAAGGAGATTTTGACTACTGGTTCTGCCTTTGAGCTTCCCCATGGCTCTAAAAAGCCTGCAAGGTCTCTCTGTGTGCCCATGGCCTTCCTGGGATGCTTCCTCCCACTCCTCTGTCTTTCCTCCCATTCCTCTGTCTTTCAAATAACTACAAACACTCTGTGAATGAAGAACAGTGAGAGCTCAAGACCAGGTCTTTAGTACAGGCCATTTCCCAGTGACATAAAGCATAGCTATTCAGGTATTTTTTCTGACAGCCAGGTTACTTTAACTTCTGTTTAAATTTACAAATAACCTTTCTCTTGCTATTACAGAATATGCTGACATCACAATTTTTATCCCGTTCCTCCTACAAAACTCTGAGGAAGATTCATGGTGGCAAGGACTGCAGGCTGTGCATCCTTCTGCAAATCTCTTTTCAGTCACTGGGATGGCCCTTACCATGTGCATCCATCCATGTACATCATGATGTGATTCAGTTATTGCAGTTTGGGCACTCGAGCTTCTCATCTGCTACATGTCCTTTTCATTACCATTGGGATGCAGCCCAACAAGCCCTACTTACATTTGTAGAAGCTACTGGCAAAACAAGTTTTATTAACTTTCTTAGGTCTTCCTATACAATTCAAAAGGGTTTTGAGTTGTATTTCTAAGTTCCTTCACAAGTCACTGAAGCTGAGAATTACTAACCCAGATTTAATATATAAACATAACACAACACATACCTGCCTAAAGTGTTCAGAATTTCAAACTTAGTAGCTTGGGTTTTCTAAGCATTTATTCTCTTGTCTAGTTTTCGGCTGGTGGTTGTTGACTTATTTTTATTTTCTTGGGGGGGCAGGGGGAGGAGGGTGTATTTTGTATTTGTCACCACTGTGCCTCTCTCTCCTGGATTTCAGGTGACCCATCAATACATCTGATCAAATAATCTTGTTAGTTGAGAAACAGCTTATGAAAATAAACATAAATTTTGTTGCAGTCAAATATGGCTTTTCTCTCTATTTCCATTTCTTGCTGGGTAGCATTCAGAAGGAATTTTCAGACTCCTTGCTGATGCACACATCATCTCCTCTTGAGGGTTTTGAACAAAAGACAGAAGTCTTAAGTTGTTTCAGTTCTATAATACACTCCTGCTCTGCTTACCCACTGTTAGAAGACATTTTATCAGCAGTACAAATTCAGATTTTCATTCATCATAGGAATTCAATACAATTGTCATGACCACCAACCTTTTCCAAATAAAGTTCAAGACTACAGCAATGAATTTGCTGCTCAGTATAAATGCTATTTTACTGTGCTTAGGATTAGATTTAAATACTTGCCCATTATTTGCATGAATAGCTAACAAACACTTAAAAAAATACTTCTAGAGAAAATATTTTTTAAAACAAAACCCAGAAACCACCAAGCTCTTTTATCCTCTTTCCTCTGCATTGACCCAAGTTACAATTTTACAACATTCATTTAACTTGACATGATTTGTAACAAAACCTTCATTATACAAGACAGAAGCTGTCCTTAACAATGAATCACAATTCTAAACTTTATGATTCACCCAAGAATCTCTTTTGCCAAGAAGGACAAAATGTGACAAAAAAAAGCTGAAGAATGGAAGCGTAAATAGTAAAGCTGTGATACAAAGCAAGGCATGCATATGTTCTAGTTACTCAGAGACTCCTAAGATCAGACACCTAACAGTAATTTCTAATGATTTCTAACTTATAGTTTTTCCTTTAGATTTAATCATTTTTCTAACTAAAACTTTAACAGTAGCAGACTATTTTGTTCAAAATAAACTGCTAATGAATGCATGGTCAGATGTGCCTTTTCCCTGGTTTACATTCCTATGCTTTCTCATTTAACACATTTGCTGATAATCTATGTGTTAGAGTGTTTATGTGTGGGCAATCAGATCAGAAACAGGACAAGCTGATAGCAATGGCAACATCTCCTTGCACTGAAAAAGAGGAACTCAGAACTCTTTCCACAAAAGAAGAATGGAATTCCTTGCTCTACTGAGTACCAACACAAAACAAAAATGCATGGGAAACCAAATGGCAGAGATTACTTCTAAGAGATTAATGTTTTGCTTTGTCATCAAAAGCAAATTGACACAAACAGATGGATCAATGTGTGATTTCTGCATGCATGAGCATCAGAAACTTGAAACAGAACTCTTTCTCTACTGGAAAAAAAAATGCTGGTATGTCAACAATTTCCACAGTATGGTCAATATTTGTACCAACAAATTCACCAACAAACAGTTAAATGTACTGATCAAAATATCTGTATTGCAGTAGCAATCATAAATGCAGCACCAGAATGTTATACCAAATGAATTTCATATTTCAGTGTTTAGCATTTTGTGATTTGGGAGTAGTTAAAAAGAATTGCACAGTAGTAGCTCAGTCTTTTCTGTATCTACATCACAAAATAGTTATTAAAGAAATTATTTATAGTACAGAATTTTTTAGTGACATCTTATTTTGCAAAGTTTTCCACAGCCTGTAGAAATTTTATTTAAGAGTAGCCAAGTTTGCTGAAGGGAGCCAAGAATTAACAGGGAGAGGAGATAAAACTTCTTCTGAAGTTTTCCTTCAGGATCTGGTGAAATCTCTCTAATACTGTCCAGTGCACAGCTCAGTCAGGCAGATGTTTGCTTTCAGGTCAGCCTCCCTTCAGTGAGCACCTCATATGAAATCAACTCTTGTGCAGGGGGCCAAACAAAATAATGTGTGTCACTTAGAATTCACACATGGCTAATTTGATGGCAGAATTTGAAAGGTAAGAGGGGATAGGGAATTGATGCCCTCTGTGGGAGATAAATTATATTATCAAATAAAACACACTATTCATGTTCAAAATGCAATTTTCTGAGATATGAAGTAAAGAAAAAAATTAGCTGATAATTTCTAGAATTAGAGAAGTGTGTTTTCCAAAGTGAAATTTACTTTTGTGCAAAAATTCAATTTATACTTCCAAGTCATATTCATATAAAGGGAAAATATTTTACTTCTGTCAATCTAAGGAAAAGCTGTACTACTGTGTTTAGCTGCCACAGATTATCAATCTACACTACTGAATATAAAACATATGGTCAATACATCGTGAGGTATTACAACACTGAACCATGATACATAATAAACCTGAGTTGGAAACTTACATTATATGTTAATTTACATCACATACATAAATGGGAAAAAATATTGACCAAAACCCCCTCTGTCTTTAATGGCTACAGCTTTCACCACTGCAGAGGACTAAACAACATTTAGATTCATATTTAGATATCTGGACAGAGGTTCAAATAAACTTCCATTTTCCAACTTGAATAATTTGCTCTGTGAATTCTACAATGGAATTTATACATGGGATAGACCTGACAAAAAACAGTAGTAAACAAAAATCTTCCTTTCTAACAATTGATCTCAGAAACATTCACAGAATTCTATCAAAAACACCAGCTTTCTTCAGGCTTAGCTGCTCCAGGGGTTCCTAATTAAGGATTACTCATCCTACCACTTGACCACATTACACTGGAGAGCTACTTGCATTTTATCTGCTTGTGGGAACAAGATTACTGCTTGAATACATCATCTCTCACAAGATCGAACTCTGTGTAGTACCAAAGGGAAATTCTGCCAGTCTCTTTTAACAGATTTGAAAACTACATGGCCATTAATTTCAAAATCATGTATTATTCTATATATGTGTGCCCTGTACATGTTTGGAATTACATTTAAGAAAATATAAAGAAACTCTCATGACACAAAAGAATAATAAAATACAATCTGCATGCACTATTATTAACTTTCTTTATTAACTGACTTTGAGACAAAGTCAAGGGATTTAGGTACTACCATGTAAGCACATGTAAGACAACACGTTTTACTATTTGAATTCCTACCATCAAAGACAGAAATCTTATTTTCTCAGTGTGCAATCTGAATGTATCCTCCAGAGCTGCTAGAAATAGATTCCATTGTGATAGACCTTTGAAATAATTACCACAGCCAGAAGTCTTTTGTATTAGCAGGCAATGCCTTAAGGTTTCATTTTGTGGTAAGCTCTAAATTGATCTCCTGTGACACTTTCTGAGTAAGTGGTAGGAGCTACCAGCTTAAGATTTACTCCATAACTTTTTAAGTACACCATGACCTCCTTTAATACTGCAAGGAAGTTAATGACCTGAACATTTCACTTCTGCAGTTAGCAATGTCCTTCCTCGGCAATGGCACAATCTGCTGAGCCAATAGTGCTTTAACAAATGGAAGTTTGCACTCAGAAACAACCAAGGAGAAAAGCCTTCCTGGAATTCAAGGTTGACCAGTAGTTCAAAGCAATTCAATTACTGCAACACAGTAAATAGGAACTACATTTATTTTCCTATTGAATGTATTTAATGCAACTAAAAAGCCTTTATCCTGGCTGTATTTAACAGAGTCACACATACACAATTCTGTTAAAGCCACAAAATTCTCTACGAAGACAGGTGACAGTAAAGCTGGATTTGGATGTAAAAATTATTTGCTATATAAAGGAAATGGTGCAAAAATATCTGGATCATTGGGTTCAAAGGGTCAGTGGTTTAGAAGTCTAACCAGCAGCTGGTTAAGATTGTTTCACCTCAGTGGTTAACTCCAGGTAGAGTTCTGTTTAGTCTCTTTAAAAACCTGTACAGAAAGCATGCTCAGCAAGTTTGAGGACAATGACAGTTTTAGCAGTCAGTACCTACCTGGAAGCACTGCCTCAAAGGACCTTGACAACCTGGAGAAATGGGCTGGCACTGAATTCTAAAGTGTAAATGCAAAGTCTTCAATCTCTGATGCTCCCATTGCTCTCTGTAACTACTTTAATTTGAGAGTATAGAGAAGAAATAGCAAAAATGCTCCCGGAGATGTGCAGCGAAAGGATGAGGGGTCACAGACACAAACTGCATCAGGGAACAAGTGCCAGAAGAGTCTGTAAGATCCCCACGTGGCAGAGACCCCAAACATACTGAGACATGGCCCTGAGCACTTTCAGTATTTTCCTTTGCTGATGCACATAAAGATAGATTAAATTAATGTTAGGTTACAAGGCCTAAAATGTAAGGCATTTCCCACACCAGTGCATCTATAGATTTCTGAGGAATCAATGACAGAAACAAAGAGTCTGACCTCTTGCTTGCAGCCCAGGTCCACAAGTCTCCTGTGCTCCTGGACTGTCTTGGCGCACGTACCATGGTACCAGCTGGCACCTGCGCCATTTGTGAGTCTTCCACCTGAAATGAGAGTGGAAGAAATCCATCTAAACCTTGTAGCCATCAAACATCAGGCAGCACAAGTGCTAGATAGTGTTATAAACCACCAGAAGCTGTTGCTTATTTTTACTAACTAGTCACAGGCAATTCACAAAAGAACGAGTAACAGTACCATAAACTTATCCCTATACTGTTAAATGTTTTTTCTTCTTTTAGGATGAGGCCTAAAAGAACACATGGAAGAAAGGAGGAAGCAAATGTAGAAAGAAAAAAGGAGAAATAAGAAACAGAAAGGAAAGGTAGCTGCAGGAAAGTATTGGGACAGTGGGCTTGAGTGGTTGCAAGGGTGCCTCAGGAAATTCCTGGGATCTTGGGTTGCTGAGGGGCAACACCTTACAAATGTGGAGCCAGCCAAGAAAACAAACACAATGCATCCACCATATCAAAAATAAAACACAAACAGAAAGAACTTGCAAAAAACCGTAATAACAAATGCAATATTCCACTGCTTAAATTTTTCTATCATTAATATAAACTGCTATGAAACTTCTACAAAGTTCCCTGCTAGTGCTGCAGCACACCCCCAGCCCTTAAATATAACAAATCCAGGCAAGTCTGTTTGTTGTCACAACTCTAAAATAATCCACGGCTCCAGCCATCAGCAGTTTGCACATTTTAAACTATCTCAATGGTTTTGCACCTCGAGTTTCATTGCAACCTGCCTCTATGGGACAGCAACTAACTAAGGCACGAGCCAGCTGAGTGTGTGAGTCCATCTGTCACAGCATGTGTGCAGGTCAGAAAGATGCTAAAGGAAATATATGGAACATGTGTTTAGTATTAGTTCATGTCATGAAATATAAATGACCCCATCTACCACTCTCTAGCAACTCTTCTTTCTTATGCTCAGCACATTATCATGTAGCTCAGATATGGGTGATACTAAAGAGATGAGGAGCAGCCAGCATTTTAAAAGACAAAACTCAGACTCTCATTTTGACTGTAAAAAGTTCTTGAGCTGTATTTCTCTGGTGTTTAGAGTACTGATTTTTGTAGCTCCCCAATGCTCTTTTCAATCTTTTCGTATCTTTTAGTTGCATAGAATGTGATCTCCTAACAAATTTGCAATGATAATTCTTACAAGATGATGAAAGCAACACATTTCTTTAATCTCAATTTATTTTCATTAAACTAAGCTTAAATTCTATTTGTACCTCTGCAACAGATAGTAGTTTCATGGGAGTTATTATTCACAAAAAAAAAAAATAAAAATTGTCAAATCTAACCAACAGCATCAGAATTTTCTAAACTTTGTCTCCATAAACAACAAATTCTTGTTGTATGTCTAGACCTTCCCACAAACTCAGATGGATATTACAGAACTACCCAAACATTTTCTTAAGCAAAAAACTGTTCCACCTTCTGGAATAGTCCTCAACATTCGGTAGTGAAGATCAGGGCAATGCAGAGGACACAGGGCATATGGGGGATATCTTCAGCTCTGGACAGTCTCAGGGCTTAAAGGGATAGAAAAATGAAGGCTATGGTAGGTTGAACAGTATGGCACCAGAAATCAGCTCTCCTAAACCTATAAGCTTGAAGTTCAGCCCTTTGAATATTTTAGAAAGATTTGTTTTACATGTTTAGAACGTCAAAAGAGTTTCTAGGAAAAATTTATTCTGGAAAGTAATTCTTAGTTCTGGCAATGTTCTTTCCAAGGAGCTGGAACAAAATGTACAGTGATTCCCTATGGGCCCAACTGAGTCTATTTATCTGTTGTGAAACCTTGATTCAGATGTGTATCCTACTTTTCTAAATAGTGCATGTTAGAAAAACAACTATTGCTAAGTAATGGAATTCAGCAAGCTCTAGAGGTAGTACAAGTTTAAAAATCATATCTGAGCTGTTTCTGGTTGATTGTCTCACATACCTGTAGCTATGACAAACAGGAGAAGCTTCACATTCCCTTTCCTCAAACAAAGAATCTGGGCACTCCCGACCACCATTGGCAGGGAGCTGGATGATGACTCGGTGACGAGACTGCTTCCTTACTGTGACACCCCCTGCAAAGAGTAGAATAGCTGGTTTCGACTGCTCCTACTTAAAGTTTAAACTAATTAGGATGAAAACAAGGTTTTTAAACCAATTGCCATAATATTGACATGCTACTTTGCCCATAAGCAGAAAAATTAGGCCTAATAGAAAAACCACTTCAGTTTCATCTCAAGGCTAGAAAGCAGAACTAAACAGAAAGCAATACCAGCAATACTGAACAAATGAACAGACAGCTGAAATGAATAAACAGTTCAAGAGAACAAAAATTAACCACCTTAGTTTGCTGCTACACGTTACAGTTTGAAGGTGTAAGCTTGCTCTAAACATTTGCATGTAAACTAGAAAGAGAAATTCCACTCTAGAATTCCTTTACAGTTTGCAGTTTTTAATTATTATGGTCATCCATTATTAATGATAAACAGTAAATAATTCCTGTAGGAATTTTGATTCCAGTCATCCTCAGGTATCGGTTCTTCAGGCAGAAAATTAAAGAGAAAAGCAACAGATCTGTATTAGTTCCACAGCAATGCCTATGTTAGGTAAAAATCTTGGAGGGTTTTTATTTTTTTTCACAGAGAGCAATAGAGCAGACATTTGGCTGACTCGGCTGATATCAGCTTTGGGTGGGTTATTACAGCAGCTGCAGCTTGTCTGATCACAGAAGCGTGCTGGACCACGGCCAAGCAATTGTAATTAGGAGTGAGCAGTAGGAGAATCCCGGCGGTGGCTCTCCACCACCTGGCCACTCCTCAGCACAGAGGAAACCCTTCACTCCTGAGTCAAACAGCTCCAGGAGATGCCAGGAGCTGGCACAAGGGGCAAGACAGACGTGCAGCCCAGCAAAGCTACTGACCTGCTTGCTGGCACAAATAGGTAAACCCCATGAAATAAAAATTGTTTTTGTACTATAAAGAGAATTGGACTCACTGAATAGACAAAACACTTGTAGTTCACAAATATACTGTTTTATAGAAGCCTGTACAATAGCTCGTGGTGAATATTCAGGAAGATACGCTCATTGCATCAAGAACTTTCTTAAAACCCACAGAAATGGGAACAGAAAAGGATGGCATTTTTGCTCAGTATGATCCCCTCCAGCAAAAATATTTCCGAAAGAACAATTAATACTGCTGTAAAATAACACATAATAATGAATATCTATTTCATAGATTCGATTCCCCGCCCTTTTTCAAAGGTTATGAATTTAGTCTTCCTAACCCCTTTTTTCATTTGTTAGAATGCATTGAACACTGATAGGACTTACTGCAAAGATGCCTTTATGCTTGTGTCCTTTACCAAGCATAAAGAATTGGCCGTGACAACCCAAGTCTGCATGTTTGATGTAAATATATCTTTTGCATTCTGAGAGTAGCTGTGAGTAATCACCATGTCCCACACAGGGATTAGCACCCTGTGGAAGAGGGAGTATTACAGAGTCTGTCTGTAGTAGTACATATTAGAAAAATGTCTCATGTTAAGCTTAAGAAGAGAAAAAAAACCATAAAATGTGGCTAATATTAAGCCTGTCATCACGCTAACTTTATGTGTTATTTCATTGTAATAAAAATTCAGGGGAGACCTACACTGTTTTAAAGAGCTTTGCCAAGTGTATTAAAATGGTGTTGGATTTTATGTTTAAATCAGATCACTCACATCAATGTAAAGTCTGTTGATTTTTATTAACTTTCCTTCAATTTTCCTTGGAGTAGAAGCAGCCAGACAAAATTATATATAACTGCGTATCTACTTAGCTACATACTTGTCTCCTTGCTTATAAAGACTCAGGTTTTTCTGATGAGCATAAACTTAGGTATTTCCAAACACCAAATCTGTCCATTTTATAATCTGACAATTAAAATGCTAACACTGTGTAAGTTTTGATGTTAAGATGATAAGCTGATGATAACAGCTATGTGTCTACCCCATAACTAGTTATCTCTTTATCAGTGTAAGATGCAAATGGGAGTTTGTAACATTAGACAATATGTGGGAAAAAAATCCAAACAGATGCATATAGAAAATGGATAGAAATAATTGTTCTTTTCAGCAAAAATTCTATGTCCTCCCTGCAGCAGCTGTACCAGGTATTACATGTCCTCTGTCAGAAAGAGATGTGTATAAACATTCTGCCAAGAGCGATTGCAAGTAATTGACTCCCTGTCTTTTATATTCTTAAAATTTATTAACATGCAATGGATAAAATCACCTTCTTGACATGAAGAAGGACAGGGTGTCCAGTCACTGAATGGAGTCACAATGCAGTCCTTCCTACAGGGAAGCAGACAAGGTCTCACAGTTTCAGGTCGAAGACTTTCAGGGCATCTAACAAAATAATTACAAAGAAGTATTATCAAATAAACAATCACTCTGCAAATAAGTAGTGAATCATGTGAGGTACTCAATGCTTGTAGGCACATGAGGACAGTGCTCGTTGCCCAGAATTTACCAGGATGGAGCACAGCTATAAAAACTAGTAGCAATTAAATACATGTGGTGAAAGCAAGCCAAATCTAGTGTATTCTTCACCTCAGGATTTAAATAATCATGATCCTTCACTCACCATGCTAGACTCTGTATTTTCGGGGTAATTTTCAAGCTTTCACATAATTATGAAGAAAAACCATCCCACTGAGTTTAGTAAAATACATTTTCAGGTCTCATCATTTTATCATAAATATAAACTCTGGAAGGAGGCATATTTAAAAAAAATAACACTGCCAACCAGAGAACAAATAGGTATAAGCTGGCTGAGATTATGAAAGAAACCAGAAAAGGATTTAAAACTGCCAGATCAATGAGACTGAAAAAGACTGACAGAAAAGGCAGAAAACCTTACTTGTTTTAGGAAGAGGCTTGATCAACATATAAAAAGGATTATTGGACTACCACATATGGGACTCATTACCCAGGTCATTTTCCCCATTCTGTGGGGATTCTGTCTTCTTTCATCAAGGAAAAACAACTCTCTATGCCACAATACTTGTTTCAGAATGATGCATTAACTCTCACAGAAGTACTGAAAATATTTGAAATAATTTCAAAATTTCTATTGCTCCAAAAACATACAGACTGTGGACTGTCTGAAAAAGATGTAAGAAAAACATCACACTCCTGTTTGAGAGCTTTTGGATCATTACAGAAAAACAATACTATGATTAGCTTTTCCTCTTTTAGGTCCAGGGCAGCTGGGACAAGAGAGGTGAGAGAGGCAAGTCTCATGGTAAACTATCAGGAAAAGCTAGTCTCCATGGTCAGCAGAGAACTATGCCTGTGCAATGTGAGGAGGACAAAAGCTGCTTTGCTGTTTTACAGGAACACGCTCTTCAACAATAATACCTGCTTGCGCATGCTCTTCATCATCTGCATTTTCCTGTCAATTCACATATTCTTCTCAGTATATGATCAGTTACCACGAACAAGCACCAATGCCTTGGTGTCCTCTTAAAATGGGATCTCTGCCCTTTCTCTTTTTTCCCCTCCCACCAATGTGAAAAAACATGAAATAATACAGCTATAGCAACACAATCTCCATCGTCCCTCTGTAACTTCCCTCTACAATTTTAAGTCAATTTGTGCCTTGCTTCTCTGTGATTCATAAAATCAGAATCTATATGCAAGGGTGTGTTTAGATATGATCAGATACACTTCAAAAAACCTCTGCTTCTATTCACATATATTGACGATGTTGTCAGAAATTTTCTTTAAGATTAAAATTAAAAAATGTTTCTGAAAAGCATTGAAGGTTGGCTTGCAAATGGCTTTTCTTGCACTGGCTTTTCCCTTTCAAAACAGGAGAAATTATAAGCATACAAAACAGCCTGAAATACACACATTCACCATTTCACGGAGAGCTTCATCTTTCAGGAGTGCTAAACAGTACAACTGCTCTTCAGATACTTAGGCAAGGCAATTAGTTCAATCAGAACACCGTTTCTATGCTTTATATTGTTTGTATTTACTATATATGGCTTAAAGCAAAGTATTGATTTTTTTGCAGTCCTTACTCAAGGTCAAATTAAACAGAAAAGATACATGCTGGAGTCTGTAACTTGTGAGGCAGATAAGGCCAATAATATTGATTGTATCATACCACAGTAATCCTTTTTATTAAGGGGAGTTTAAAACAAGGTTCCTATTTACATTTTCATGTTAAATGTCTGGGTCTTTAAAAACGATTCAGTGATTTTGATGTGACAATTTGAAGGAACAACCAAGACCTTTTTTCACTTCACATGATTCATTTATGAAAGAATAAAACAGTCCTCCTCCCAGAATTTAACATCAAATCAAAGGTAGAGGCATTTACAGTAGATTTAAAAAGGATGATAAATCATTAGAGGTTTGTGGGGTTTTTTATGTAAATGTACCAAACAGAAGATAATTCTATCATGACTAAATAGAACAGCAGCTTAATACAGATACACTACAATTTAGCTTACTGAATGTGCAGACATTCTTCCCCACATTTCCATTTAAAGTAAATTAGGCTTAAATCCACAGCCGAATAAAACAGCAAATGGCAGGCATCAAGCAAACATTTTGTGCGAAAATAGCTGCCTCATGAACTTTCTAAATGACCTCTGATACCAGTTCTTTGAGTTTTGAATCTGTTCTAAGTGGGATATATTTACAGACTGCAAATCCCTACAAAGATATTATCAAATGCATTTTACTAGCAGCTAATCTGTATTTAACCCTGGTAACACATTAAACTGCAAAACCAAATCATTGGGCCAAAGGAATAACTTTAAAAAAACACATAAATGGGGAAAGAAAATCACAAAGTTCATCAAACTAATGTTCAAACTAATGTTTCAAATTAATGTAATGCCATTTTCCACTATGCTGCAGCTCCTTGGTCTGGTTCTGAGAAGGGCATTAGTGTATTTAGATTCATATCACTATTTTTGAGTGGAACTGCACTAATCCATAGTGTGTTACTTGTTTGGAGGCTACACAAGGATCTTGAAAATAGTGCTGCTCTTCATTTCACACACATACTCCAAGAATTTTATTGTGACTCAACATGATGGTGTTAAGGAGCCAACCAGATTTATTCAGCTGTCAGCAAAAACCACCATCATAAATATCACCCATTAAAATTCGTACTGAGAAAGGTATTATCTAGTCTTCCTGTTGTGCCAGTCTTTTATTTTTAGAAGATGAAATGTCCCCTCATGAGAACACACAGGAGAGGTTCTTTTTGCCTTTGCAAGCAGTCATTGGTGATAAAAATATAAAGCAATAAAACCCAAACATAATTACAGCATGAAGATACTTTTAAAGATCCTTACTTTTTTGGGCCTACTTGTCCCACGTTGACTCTCACACAGATGACCTTTCTTGTCTGCATCCCCACAGAACAGGTGGCCTCCCCGTTCCAGCTGGCAGAGGAGTTGAAAGCAGAGACAGACGTGTCCTCTATGCACTGTCCCCACGGGCCAGTCTGCCAATGATACACAGTGCAAGAGTGCTCGTTACAGCTGCGTGTTTCCTGCAGGGCACTACTGTTCGGGCACTGCATTCCTCCTGGAACAATAAAAGAGGGCAAAAGATCCTTCACTGGAAGGGGATACAATTTTTATTTTAAAAAAAGACATACCACAAACCCACTTTGAAGTTTTTTTAGTTATATATTATCAGTTTGATTACATGAAATAAATGCTGTTCCCTTTTCCTCCTCTTCATATGCCCAATATTGATTATGACAAATTTTGGCCAAAAAGCCACACAGAACAGTATGTTTATGGATTTGGACTGTTCATGGACAGTATGTAAGTCTGTACCAAAAGGATAACAAAATAATCATAACTTCTATAACACTAATGTACTTGGAGTGATCTACAGCCTTATTATTTCAGGGTTCCCTAGAAGAAACTGCAAAAGATCACATAAGGATGTATGAAGGCTGTAGACAGAAGAAATGGTTAGTTATTCTAATTATACATGTGTAAAGACCACTGTTTATGCTGAATTAACAGATAAATTGAAAAGATTTTTGGAGCTATTGTCCTAGCTCCTGGTGGATGTTTATCCATCTTATGTAAACCAAAGAGGATGGCACAGCTGGCAATTAATCCAGATTAAGATAACAAAGACTATTGCAGGTTAAGATTAAAATGCAATCAAGTGTCGATGATTGTGAAGAAAAGCTCAGATAATGCTATCTTTGTTGTTTGGTTTCTTTGATAGTATGTTCAGTTCATTATATTCCAGCACTTCAAACCTACTTTGGCCTCCCAGTCCTCCAGGAGAAATGAAGAGGTCTTTCCTACCAGAGTTGATCACAGGCTATTGCATGTCCAGCCCTGTGAGCAGACATCACACCCACTAAATATCTGGTGTTACTAGAATCTAGGTTTGAGATTCTGGCCTAAGGGAACCATGAGACTCCTATCTCCAACTGATGGAAAGTCGGCAAAAAAATCTAAGCAACATTTTAGCCTCTCCTAAAAGACAAGAAAAGTAAGAGACAATTGAAAGAGAAGCTTTTTATTAGTTAATGCTGATGACCCATACGGCTTTTCTCTAAAATGTATGCATGTTGTAGAGCATATTATTTATACCCCAAAACTGAACTTCAGGTTGACTGTCTGCTCTACAGACATGTGGGAAGGAAGGGGTTTTAAGCACCCGTTTTTGAAATTAAACAAAAAAAGTACAAGTAACCAAAGAAACAATGGATGCTTCAAATACTCCAACACAAGAATGTCAAGTTGCCAGTATAAAAATACTTTACACCCCAAGTTGCTCTGCATGGTCTAGATCTGCAGCAAACATGAGAAAAAGTTCATTCTAATGAAAACACAAGATAAAACAATAATTCTCAATTTATTTCTCTAGGAATATTTCTAATTTCTGACTTTTTCCTAAAAATGTCGATATAACCAAGCAACAGGAAACATTATATTAGTTGAGATGTCATGCCACAGACTAGCTAATCTTAAATTTTGCAAAGGAGGATTGGAAAAACCTACAAATATGTGAATGTAATTAAAGAATAACTTGACTTTTTTTTTGGTACAAAATGGATGCAACTCAAGTCTATCAGAATTGTTTAAAAGATATTTAAAATATAGATTTAAAATAGATTTAAAGTATTGAAAATATATTTAAAATATTGAATGCCACAGGCACCAGTTCTTAAGACATTTGAGAATAAAGTGACAACTTAGGTTCAGTTTCAGCAGCTATGCAAGAATATATATTCAGGGGAAAAAAAGAGATTGACATTGACTTGTAAATGAAAAACATTAGGGCATGAATGTCTGCAGCTCAGTGGGAATCCAGTTCTGTTCAGATTAAACCAGGAGTTAAAAAACATGCAAAGACTGAACAAAATGTGGAAATAATACTACTGAAATAAAAATCAATGTGCCATTCTGTCCAGGAAAACAGCATTCTCTTGTGCTTCCTCCAATTTAACTAGGTACAGAAAATGCAAAAGGGGTTGGAAAACCAGCAGTTAGAGATGCCCTTTACAACATCTGTGCAGGGGTAACAACTTTATGAGCGTATTCCCAGTAGAGGACAGGTTTGACAGAAATGTAAAAGTTAATGAGAACACAGGAAAAAAAATAGACATTGGAATTCATCAGAATATAGGAAAAAGGGACATGCAATAATAAACACATCCTTTAATAATAAATGATCAGATGACAGCAAATAACTTCTTGGCAGTAATAAAAATAATAATTTCAAAGATACAAAAAACCAATTGGGGCTGAAGCATTTAATTTTGGGTTTGGATTTTTAAGCAAAGTAGACTTGGAAGGGAAAGACTAGCTTTGCAGTGGGACTTGCATATTGCTCATAAAATAGCTGACAGAATTGTCATACACTTTGATTGCTTTTCTGCCTGATTTGGAGCTCTAAAGGGGTAAGACACCTTGCTCTAGGATATTCAATGATTGGATTTTATAATTTATTTTTTTAGTGATGTTGATTTGATAACTTTGAAATTTCAAAATCTTAAGCATTTTTAAAGCATTTAGGATCATTTTAATTAATCATTTTGATATCATTTGTTTTTGCAAAGGCATATAGTTTTATAAATGCATTTCAAAACAGCTGGAATAATCTTAGAGTTTGAGAAAACAGATGTGACTGAAGTGCCCCTTGTATTCTAGTGAGTGAAATGGGTGTTGCTCATTTCTTTGCTGTAGGCAGGAGGTAGGCACTTCTCAAGGCAGCTGCACTTCCTGAAGACAGACACAGTCAGAACCAAAACTTCCTGTTCTGCAAGCATCGATGCTTCTTCCCCTGGTTTATATCAGTTTCACAAACCAAGCAGACCTGTCTGAAATGCACAACAGGTCAGGATGCAGAGTGTGCAGGATGCACAACAGGTCAGGATGCAGAGTGGACTCATGGTAAATGCGAGGTCTGTACTCAAGACTTTTCCAGGATAGAGTATGAACCCCTGACCCTCACTACACTCAGCAATCTGAGCTGATGGACTCCTGAGCAAAACAAGCACAATAACACACCCTGCCCTGGCTCACTCTTCTCACATAAGCTTCAGGTCACTTACTAAATCTTGCCTGAAAATTCAGGTTGCACAGTTCCAAAACTAAGTGGGTTTTTTTATTCCTGTTTCATGAAAAACCTCATGTTCTCCAAAACTTATTCTTTTGTGAATGAGCAATTTTCTGCTGAAATAAATACTCAATTCTGTGCTTTCAGATTTAATTATCAACCACTATTATTTCAAGCCAGGAAAATACAAAAAATTAAAAACAAACTCAATAAATGTAGGAAGAGCAAATACATTAAAAACCCCTAAGCATAACTTCTGGCTTGCAACTATGAAGTCAAACTGTACTGGAATTTAACAGGAATAAAATTTTAAAGCATATCAACAATAATCTGTTAAGTATTTACAAGAAACTCCTTTGATCCAGCTATTTCTTACATATTCAATAAATCAGTCTTGCAGATAGATGAGAAGAGCCGTTGGTCCCTGTCAAACAGAATATCTGATGAGATGGACAACTGATATTCTATACTATCTAACTGTGACTGATATTCTATACTATCTAACTGTGATGTTTAATGCTCTGTGCTACATGGTCACGCCAACTAGTCCTTCTGGCATTACACTTTGCGGATCTATGAGCATGTAGCACCCATAGCAAAGCACTGCTGCACATATGCATCCCTGCCCTAAGAGAATAATAATAAAAAAAATATTTCCCTTCCCTCTCATTGTAATAAATCAACCTTTTAAGTTGTCTTATTTTCCTCTTTGCCTTTGACTTTTGGTGTTTTGGTTTTGGTTTGGAATTTTTTTGGGACGTGGGGTGTTAAATCTTTACTTTTCCAAAATTGTTTTTACTGATAAGACTTAGGATGTATCCACAACATTAGTGTTATGCTGTATTGCACCAATTTTCCAGTCTACAGCAGTGTATAATCAAAAGAGAACCAATCTACATATATATTACTTACTGAAAAACTAAGATTAATTCATTACTTTTGAGTCTCAGGTCCAGTAGTAATGTGAAACAGTCTTAGTTCACACTACTCATTATATAAGATTTATTGTAAGCAGGGAATAAAAAGAAGAACAGAAATATTAAATAGAATATAAACCAAAAGTAGACACACCCTACATTCAAGAGATAGGCTGAGCTGTATACAATACCTTATTAGATTTATGTAGAACAACTGTATGATGTATTAGGTAACATCACTATGTCCTTTGCTGTCATTTTATATTTTGAGACAGTGATTTTTCTGCGTTTCTTACTGTACCATGAAGATATATTTGACAGTGACACAAATGAGCTAACACTATAGGCAGTCTCACAGACAGGCAAAATTATAAATCACTTTGCCTTTCAAACCTTCCAGCTGAGGACAATGATCTCAGAAAAAATATCAAAAAATTGTTATTGTGACACTCATTTCCACATGGAGTCATCTCACAAAGCACAGTAAGTCTTTATCTTGTGAAGAGACTCCTTTCTTTCCACTGAATGCAAGTAAATAAGCCCATCCCAGATGTGCATGACCACACCATGCTTGAGGCTCTGCAGCGTGTAGTTTGACCACATGAAAAGGGTCTTGTTTGAAATGAGGAAATGATGATGAGAGGGTGTACAACTGAGGTCATCTCCTGGCTCAAGCAGAAATCAGTGTGGGGCTGGAGGGGCAGTTGGTGTCCCAGAGCTCATTAGAAAACATTGTCACTGTTGTAACTTACATATGGCTTATATTTGTTGTATTTTACATACGGCTTATAGTTTTTCTGTGAACCTATTCTTTACACTGAGGAATTATTATAATACTACTGAATTATTCCTATTTTAAATCATATAAAAATTATATTAGACTGTGGTTGTTTCCTGGTGGCCAGTCATGTTAACTAGATGGTTTCTTCGAACCTATTCAGCAGCAGAGATAGATGGGTAATAAGAGGAAAAAAAATTTCTTAGGTGTGAAATGACATAGCTCTATTACAGACAGTTATATGCCAGTGTTAACAGGAAAAATTTCAAAGAGGAGAGAAACTGAACAATCACAGACAATACTTGATAAAAAGCCATCTGAGAGCCAGATAAAAAACCTATTTCACATGTATCTATAGATCCTAAAAATTTCAGGGGGGTTCATGTTTAAGTAGCCAAATGAATGAGAATTAAATGTAGCAGATACTTTGATGGATTGCAGTATTCATTGCTTATGCAATGCCTGCAATGCTTTGATCTTTCTAGGCTTGTGCACTGAATGACTAGCAGGAGGATGCGTGTGATCAAGGACTCACACCTGGACTCCTTATGTCATCTTATAAAACAAATTTAGCTCTATTCATGGATTTGCAACAGTCTTGCATATTTTTTCTTTAATTAATATCCAATCCTGATATATAATAGGGGTAATATATATATTTATGTACAATATTTTTGTCCTATTGTGTTTTGAATAAAAACTCAAGGCAACAGGATACAGAAATTACTATGGAATAGCTTACCTAGCCTGGTCTGTGTCTCATACCAACAGCTCAAGAAAAGGTTCCGAAATCCAAAAGAAAACTTGTGTGACTGTTCTCCTGAACAGAACTGATAGCTGTTTTCAGAACTCAGCTATATTGTCTAGATGGAATTATTGGTCTTACATTTATGAGATGTGGAATTTTTTGTTTTACATGATGCTTACAGAGCTTCCATCTACAGTTCGGTGCATTTTTTTAAAGTTCTGAATAGAACTGAGAACTGCATGTTTCCCAAAAAATGTTCAAGTGAAGCTTCCTATTATATTAGTGGAAGTACAGATGTTCAAACACATGAATATATTCTGTGCTCCTAGAACAAGAAATGACCTCCCAGCACACAGTATTTTATGTTTTGGGAACACAGCTGATCTCGGTCATGGGATTCTGGAAGTGCAAAGTCATTCAGTTATTTGTCACGTAACAAATGACTAAGAGGCATAACAGGACTATGAGGAGAAAGATGAAAATAACTCTAATTCACTGAAGCATTAAAAAAAAGTTAAACTGATAATTTTTTTAATATAATACAAGAAAAGGTGAAAAGTGCTTTCCAGCTAAAGTTGTAAAAATACCCTAAGCTTTGGAAGGTTCTTTCATTTATTTATATACCTTCATTCTCTGGAGTTTGTATGAGCGCAAAGGAGCTCTGTATTGAAGAGATCTGACTGAGATGTGAGTGCACTCCCAGGTAAGCTGGGCAGACCTAGCAGCTTGTATCCTTAAAAAGAGCACAGAATAACTTCATCTGAAACGGTGGGAAAGAAAACAGGGTTTGAGCAAAGCTGAAGCACTACAACACCCAGGTAATGAGTTTGCTTTCTCAGCCTTATTTTAGGGATTTCTTCACTACAGCCTCTGTGGTTTGAGATCTGTCAGTCTTTGTGACCACTCTGTGCTGATTCTGATCACTGCACAACAAACATTAATAAAATTCACATACCCAAAATCCAGGTGATGCTGAAGAGATTGCAGCATCTGCAGCCTTGTAAGTTAAACTAGGTTGTATTATGTATCAAAGTCAGAATAAGGAGTACTTTTTAAGTTTAGGCATAAGAAAGTGGAATAATTTTTTCAGTAATTTAGGTTTTGACTTCTATGGCATGCTTGTCAGGATTTAAATTTCTGTCTCCAGGAAAACTACAGAAGTATATAGAAAATGTATTGTCTTGACCTACATGGACAAGCAAGAAGCACATGAATATATGTTTGTTTGAATTACATGGCTCTGTGTTTCCCCCAAAATGAGTCTGTTCAACACACTTTATAAAAAAAAAGGTAAACCACAAACCAAATTTTTTATCATTTTAAAAGTGTTTCTACTTTTTTCCATGAGATCCATCTAAGTAATTTATTATTTGTATCACCAACTAAAATAGAGTACAGTTCTGATTGCCACTTACATTTCCAGCAAAGATTCCTTTCAGAGAAGAGGCTGAAAGTGCTCTGCTAAGTTTTTTTTTTTCACAATTACCCAAACTCTGTCAAATACCAGTACACTTTTAGCAATGTTAGCTGTGTCTGCAAACAGCAGTGTACAGTTATTCCATTTCACTGCTGCCATACCTTACAGCTTTCACTTTTCAGCTAAATTTGATCTTAAGATACAGTAATAAAAGGCTTAATAGTTTAAAAGAAGAACTAACACATACCTGTAATCGTTTTATTTTGAGGCATTTAACTTTTATGTCAGTAATACATGTGAATAAACATCTTCCAAGAAGTCTTTGGTGGCTATGTCTCCTGGCTCCTGCATGAGGCATTTTATCAGCTGGACCCTGGCACACTTGACATGGCCATTTTTGAACCATGTTATATACAGAATACATTTCTTCTAAACCCAGCCAGACCTCCAAATACTTAAAACCAAAACAAAAAGCTGTAGGAACCATGGAAAATCATCAAATAGCATGAACCTGTATCTAAAACCTGTTTTGTCTTCTTTTTTTCCAGCTATGTCTTCTCTTCGCATATGCCGCAGACACTTCACAAGGATGACTTGAATAAATGGAAACCATTCAAGAGTGAAGACTTGCAGGGCAAAACCCGAAGTTTTGCTTTGAATAACACTGTTAGTGGGGTAACATAAGTTACCAATTAGAGAAAAGAAACTACAAAACCCTTTTGCTAACATTTGAACCATTAAAATTCTCATCTTTTCAGCATTCAGGATACTTATATCTTTCCAAATTGGACACAAATTAGTGTTTGTAATCTGTATCAGATGAACTGTTTGTCTTGTTTAATTTTAATGAAAACAAGAAATGCGTATATCTGAAATAGAAACAGTAACATTAAACACACTAATAAAAATATAGTAACATTGACTGAAATAAGCAAAATAAACCCTCTTTAAAACAGATTTAGGTACCAGGAGTAAATGGAGGATAACCATTTAAACAATTGTGCTGTATTTAAAAACCCACAATGTGACCTAATAATTTGTTTCTATCAATCAAGAAATCACTTTGACATTACAAAGGCAGTGGAGGATTGACAATCCGAGAGGAGAGCGTGAGCCCTTACCTTCTCCTGCATAGGCCAGGACGGAGCGGGCGCGCATCTGCTTCCCTTCTGTGGTTTTGCCGGAGCAGGTGTGCGAGCAGGAGGACCAGGCCGACCACGCGCTGAGCACGCAGTCCTTCGGGCACGGCGCTTCGCACACCACCGGGATCGGGTAGATGGCATCTCTGCACAGCTGCCTGTCAACCTCTTCTCCTGGGAAAAAAAAAACCAAAAAAAGGCCAGTAGCAGTCCATCATTTGCTAAATTAACATAAAATGAGCAATCTAGTCCAGATGGGCGCACAAATAAATTAGATTCTGTTCTTCTGTATAAACAAGGTAAATAGATTTTTTTATTACTTGTCTCCTCTGCCTCAATTCTAGAAGAGCATACTTAAACCTAACTTGATTCAATATTCTCATGAAGTGAATCCGGCCCGGGTGGTCTTTAGGCTTTTATTTTGTAATACATACTTGATCCCACACAAAGTCCAAATGTAACAGAGTATATAACAATCCTATGGAAAACTGTGTACATAGAGATGCATGTATAGAAATGACCCAGTTTTCATCCAGATTTGTGGGAGAATGGGAAAAACATCCTAACTTAGCCAGTTTTATAATCCACAATTCATCCTTTGAATTGCAGCTATCCATCAAAATATGCAGTAAATTACAGTCAAAAGTGTTGTTTGGTTAGAAAGGTCTTCATTTGTTAGCAAATCAGCAACACATCACTCTTTGTGTCATGGAGGTATAACAAGATCTATGCATTTGTATTGTGTAGGTACACATTTCATTATAATAACAAGATCCAGGCTGGGGTAAATTGCTTAATGAAATATTAACTAGTATTTAAGTAGCAGGGTTGCTTTTGTTTTCAATCAGATAATCGTGGGACCACTGCGTCTGAGATCTGTCCAAACAGCACTTTAATCACAACATGGATAGTTTTGTGAGGTGACATGATTTCTTGATCAAATAAGTCAATATTTATTAAGGGAGAAAGAATGAATGGCCACATATTCTGGTATCAGTAAGTATCATGATAAATCTTCATGTTGGAGCAAACGATGGAAAAAACGAAGGAGGGAAAGATTCGGGTCCAGTTTTTAGAATTCTAGCTTTGTTAGCACAATGTAATGCCTGTTATGAGGAAATGAAAACACTGCATCTAAGAGTACACTGGACCTTTGAGGCCTTGACAACTACATACAATTAAGGCATGAAAGAGCCAGCTCCTTTGTAAACCTAAAACTTTTTTTTTTTAAATTTTCTAAAAAGGATAACACCTCAAAGCATCTCAATGCTTTTTGTGCTGTATGATCTTTACTGTACTAGGGTATAAAACGTTCTATTATGATTCATCTATTGAAACACTCTTGAATTTTACATGATCCTGACAGGACAAAACATTGTATACATTATGCACTTTTTAAGACCCATCATGTCAACCTCTTTGTTTTAATAGCCAATGTCAACAAAATAATGTCTTATCTCTTCAATACAACAAAATATTTGTTAGATATATTGATTGAATACCCTGTAATTGAATCACAAAGGCATCATTTACTGTTAGTAACTACCTCAATGGATTCTGAAAGCTAATTCAGTAAGAACTGAGCACATTATAAATGAAGTTAAAGATGCAAAAACTCTGCTTTACCAAGTCTCAGACTTTATTGCTCAATAGATGTATAATAATGAATTGATTCAAATACTAATCAAAACAGAAACTACATAAACAATATTTTTGTCTTCAAAGTTTACAGTCTTTTAAATAAGAATCTGTTATACTGAGTTCCGGAAACCAGGAGGTGTTTTAGTACTAAATCAGATCATGAGACCCAGAAGTGTTAACCAAATTCTTTGTGAAAGAGTTAAAGATGAAGGCCATCCATTCAGTATTAGATTCTTTTGAACAGTGCCAAATATTTTATTCATACGGACTATTTAGGCACAACAGAACTACAAACATCAATCTTCCTTGGTTTTGAAAACCAGGGAAAATCCTGCAGCTCATATTTTCAAAATCGCCTAAAGTAATCATACTCATCTGAATTATAAAGACCTTCGAGATCAAGTTAGTCTCAACAGCTGTATTTTCCCATATTAAAATACAAATTTGAGCCCTGCCAAAGGCTTCATGGCTCTCCCACGCCAAGTTCTGCTTCCCTCACTGGACTCAGTCTTTGCATCATCTGCTCCCTCTGTTATATTGCAGGTCATTACACCCTGACACCAGAGGGATTCCTTTCTGCTTTATCAGAAGGGCATTTCTTTGGGCTCAAGGACAAGAGATAGAGGAGAGGCCTAAGCTTCTTTTTCAGACAGGAAGAAAAAGCTAGAAAAGGGGTGAAACCTACTCTCAAATTGTTCCATTGCTAGATAAGATTTAATAAGTTAAACTGCTAGGACACATGCACACTTTGCAAGAAATGCTACTATTACAATAGTGTGTCACAGTAGAAACAAACAACACTATACTGAAATTATTTATCACTTATTGGCTTTTATTTTTTTTTTTAAATTTAAACTCAAGCTTAATTTGGTGCCACAAGGAAGAATATTTTTAACTTAGTTTCAGTCCAAGTTTATATCTCAAATGAAACTAAGCCTTCACTCTCTCCTAAAATCAAAGGCCCTATTTTTCCTTTGCTTTTACAGAGAAAACATTCTAGAGATATCTCACATATTAGCATTTCGTTTTTGTCAAGTGTCCAATTCTTATCTGATGAATTCAATAGCATAGAAATGTACTTGGAAGAAATGTCTTATAATGGGTGCTTCTTATCTTCAGGGAAATATTTTATTTATACTAAATTGTTTCTGACATTTCACTAATGATTTTATGAACAACTTGACCTTTTTTGCCTTCCTCTTTAAAGGGTGTAGTGTAGTCAACCACCAGGAACCACTCAACCATAAGCTGGGAACAATGCCAGCGTAAAGACTACTTAGAAAAAGTCCCATTTGAAAATGTTTGCCACTGAGTGTTGAAGCAAGTCCAGAGAAGGGCCATGAAGGTGAGCAGAGAGTTGGAATATGTCTCCCATGAGGAAAGGCTGAGAAAATTGAAGTTGTTCAGCCTGGAGAAGAGAATCCAATGAGACATCATAGTAGCCTTCTAGTACCTGAAAAAGGCTAACAAGAAAGACGAAAAGGGGCTTTTTGAAAAAGCATGTAATGATGGGACAAGGGGGAAGAGCTTTAAACTAAAGGAGAAGAATAAAGAAAACATTCGTTACTGCAAAGGAGGAGAGGCACTGGATAAGTTGTCTGTAGACATGGTGGATGCTCCATCCCTGGAAGTGTTCAAGACCAGGTTAGAGGGAGCTGTGAACAACCTTAGTGGAAGGTGTCCCTGCCAATGGCAGAGAGATTGGAAATAGGTGATCTTTAAGGTCCCTTCAAACACAAACCATTCAATGATTCTATGATTTTATTTGAACATTATGGGTATAAATTTATGCAACATAAGTATTGAAGACAGGACTCCAAAACAAAAATTACTGAAAGGTGTCTGCCCTGGGTTACTTATATTCTAAACAACAGAATGTCAAAAAAGTAAAAAGAAGTGACATGAAAAAAGAATATGACATTTCTGTCAAGTGAAATCTTCACCACTTATCAGTTGACTTGTTCATTAAAATCTAGCAATGGAATCTAGCAATATTCCATATTCACAAACAATACCTATGTCGTTGAATTATATTTCTCTCTAAGGCAAGAGACCCATATTTTGGACTAAAGTCACCAAATAGCACTTAAGGAAATGACAGCACATAAAAATGATAGGAGGCAAGAGAGGGTTTTTTTCAAAAATTTAAAATGTCAAAAATTTTTAAACCTTTCCTGGGTTTTTTTTTACAGATTTACATCAGTGAGAAGTGCTGATGGGATAGTCTTTTGAATACACATCTCTTTATCAAATAAATTATGCTGGATCCATCTGAACAATCAGCAAAGCAAGTCACTACATTAAGACCTCCTTTTGGCCAACTTCTTGGCTCAAAGACTGCCTGATATATATGCCCACATGAGAGCCACTGTTGAACTACACAACTATTTCATTGTTTTAAAAGAAACAAACAAGAACAACCAAAAAACACCAAGTCAACCAAAAAAAAAATCCCAAACTACAGAATAGGCAAATTTTTACAGATCAGAGAGGTAGCTTGTGAATAGCATTCAGGAGAAACTGATTAAGAAATATCAGTATTCATATCACCATTCTTGTTTTATTACATTCACAAAGCAGGTTATGTATCGGTGAAAATTTAGTCTGGATGCTAAAGGTTAAGCTAGACCACATTCTTTGCTTAATGTAGTTGAATCATGTCAGCCCTTTGTGGTTTTGTCTACTCATCTGTAAAATGTATCTGATATTTAAGTTTCTTGTAAAATGCTTTAAGTTCCAATGGGAAGCATTCTTACAGCTGGAATCACTAGAGAGACATGGTAAAGAAACCCTCTTGCTTATTGTGCATCTTTTAACATGGTGCACGCTTCAGTGCGCAGTAAAAAATTGCTGTCAAATTCTGACCTGTAGTAAATGGGAAGGCAAGTGCTTAACAGAGAGCAAAATGTTTTTTTAAGCCTTAAAATGAACAGTAAAATCACTGCAAGATGCAATGAGGCATAGAGAACAACTTTTAAAAAATCAGCATAAAATAAAATTGCTGCTGGAGCCCTATGTAATAAGTCAATGAGCCTGGTCTCAGTTCTAAACAAAGAAACCAGCTATTGTTTCTTGAAGAGTGACCTATCACCTGATATAAACTAAATAAATTTTGACAATAAAATAAAAAATAAGTGGAATTAAATCAAGAGAGTGTTTTGAACTTTAATAGCTAACATTATTTTTAACATGCCTGTGTAATCAGTAAAGGACAGGAATATCACACAGTGGTAAAACAAATTTTACAGTTGTATTTTAAAACTCATAAAAGAAGTAATGATAGCAACTGAGCCCAAATGCTAAAACTGAACTGCGGACTTCATATCACTTATTGCTTGTTTCAAAATGTTCAAGTTTAGTATTATATCTTCAACTTTAAAGAAAAAATATCTTGTATCAGTATCTTTTACATGATGTGTCATCCATTGGAAAACTGCTGGGCAGCTGAAATATTTGGAAAAGCACTCCAGAGCTCAACTTTTAATGTGATTGCTAGTGAAGGAGGCCTTGTCATTATTTAACTGCCTTCAGTAATGACTCTAAGCATGGAGGCTGCAGGAGAAAAATGCAGTATTACCTCACACAATAGCAAAAACTGTGAGCTGTGCTGTTTGCCACTGACTGTTTCCTTCCTTTCCTGTGTAGAAAAATAATCAACAGGAAAGTATTGAACTGCCTCTAGTATGAGTTTTAAAGGCTGAAATGGCAGGGAATGTTCTTTATCTTGAACTCCTATGCAGTTTCCCATATGCATTCCTTTCAGACAAGGATCTATACCTGTCCTTGCACTGATCCCCTTGTCAATCTCAAAATGTGTCAGACTGGCTGAGGAGCCAAAAATCCTGTGTGGACTCTGCCCATCAAGAACAAGATATGCCTATCTATATTCAAAACTTACTAAAATCAGATCTGTTCTCTGTGCTCAGTCCTGTTCTCACTTGGAACTAACTTTAACCACAGTCACAGTTAGTAAACCATATCCTTCTCCACTAAAAAGTCACCAGTCCACAATCTACCTGCCTCAAAGTTCCAGGAATGTCATGACTACACTGTAAGAGTATAGAAGCACTGTTAATGAGTTTAACTGTAATTATTATAAAGACAATTTTAAAAATTCAAGAAAGTCACAAAGTAAGAAAACGTAGAAATTTATCCAAATGTGAAATTCCATACTAGATTTTCTTTAGTAACAACCTGGTCAACACATTGGATGATTAGTCTAATGCAAAATGGAAATTCTTCACATTACAGAAAAGCTATCAAACTTATCAAAACCTCAAACACCTTCACATGCCAGGACACCCTATATCTGCAAGTGAGCAGACAGTAATCAATCACCAGGATAAACTGAAATTATTTTAATTTCTAATACTTCTACATTTCTTTCAAATCACTAATTCCTTACTAAACAGGAATAATCAAGCCAGCCTAGCATGAAACTTAACAGCAAATTATGTTTTCCTTCCAAACCTAGAAGCTCCAGAAGTAGTGTGATGTTTTCTTTTTAAAATGATCAGAAAAGGACCCAGGACTGATTTCTTTTTTCTGGCAATTCTGTTTTGTTATTTGCTTTTCTTTATACAGGAGGAGTTCTCTGAGGAACACTGTCTTAGAGCATGTGTCTCTAATTAAAATGTATACACAACTTCAAAAAGCTGACCCAGATTTTTCAGGGGGGAGAATTTAGAAGTTAATCTATGAAAACCTAATCAAATAAGCCACAGAAAGGAGAAAGGATAATATTTACATTAAATTCATCATTTGCCATCCTATTTAGCTCAATAATCTTAAGAGTATTTGGAAGAAAAAAAAAAAACAAACCAGCATGTGCAGCAGTATCTGACTGACAGTACAATTCTTGCCCTTCAATCAGTTCAATACTAGCAAATAGCACATATTATGATAGACAATAGGAAACTTTAAATGTTTTACTAATCCTACTATCCTTCATATTTATTCATACCTGCTCCAAAAGAACCCTTTAATGTTAGTAAAATGGCAGTGTCTTTTAAAACAGCAGCAACAGTCTATTACCTTAATAATTATTTTCCATTACAATTCTTGAATCATCTGTCAAAAAAATATCAATACATTTTCACCATTTGGAACAATTTTTAACCTCTCTAATTATCAAACATAAAGTAACATAAACTACAGATTATGACCTCAAAAAACCTACTTCATTGACTCCTAAGTTTTCAACAAACTAAATGTGAAAAGATTGTGTATCTTGCCCTTGTGTTATTGTTATGAAGTGAGCTTTTACATTTCTTTCTAATGCTTAGGTGCCTGGCTGGTAGCTCCAAGTGTTAAATCAGTTGCTAATTCCCTAATCACATGCCTTTCTCTCAATCACTTTTGCTAAGTAGCATTTGCATTTAATTAAGTACATCTTAATTAGTTGATGGTTAATATTCTTGAAGTAATTTTCTTCTAAGAAGCCTAAGCAGAAATGGCACTGATTTCAATGAAGACAAATACACTGGTTACTCACATCTGTTCATTATGCAAAAATGACAGAAAGTTGGTCTAATGGTTTAATGATATGTAAACATTGCAGGATTGTAAACTGTTTGGTTTGATGGTTTGTGTGTGCAAATTCACTGTGGTTTTGCTTTCAGAGTAGTATCATGCACTCTGTTCCTTACTGAAAGAAAAACGCTAAATGTGATACTTTGGCCACTTACTCAAAAAACCCATTGTGAATCTCATAAACATAAAATGTTTCTATTTTTTTTTTTTAAACAAGAAACTTGAGAGCACAAGCACAGGTACCATCATCTTATTTACATTTGTACCCTTCCTGCACAGATAAACCAGAGACTTATAGAAAAGGCCACTGACTGCTGTCCTTTGCCTATGCAAGTACTGGAAGATATATACACCTTTTAAAATAAAACACTAAATTTTAAAATATGATTTTCACTTTTTTAAAGCAAACATTTGCAATGACAAATGACTATTAATGACAGGAAGTAATAGTATACAGAAGGAAAATAGCTGTAGCTTAGAAACCCACCATATCCAATGTTTTTACAACCAAAGATAACAGCATGTTAACACACTCAAGAAAAAAAATGACCTTTTTATTGTTTTCTCTTCCTTAATGAGATGAAACACCACATTTTACAAGCAATAACTTCTTGTTAATGGCTATATGCAAATTTCTTCTTTATTCACCTTATGGGAAAAATAATTCTGATGAGTGGGATGATACTGGCTTCAAGAACTCCCACATTCATACAGAAATATAATTTTAAAAATAGTACCTGAACACTTCAGTTCCTTCTCTGTAGCCAAACCAGTAAATGAGCTCAGTTACAGCTTACAGGGTAGCATGTGCTTGCTAACCTTTCCCACACAGCATATTACCAACTGTGTAGAAAGAAAGGCAGAAGCAGGTAACACTCTGCAAGTGGTTTATAGGAAAGCTGAACAATGTGAAAGCCATTCTGCTCCAGAGGTAAGACAGTGCTGGTTACAAGGTTTCTTCTCTGTCCTTAAATTCATCCAAATTTTCAATCACACAATTTTCAAGAAAAATGAGTCACTGATAAAAAATCCAGGTCAGTATTCCCTAATACATCAGGTAAAGAATACATTAATCCACCATGCACCATATACAAAGCAGTTACTGGAATAACCAGAAACAAAATAACGCTCCATACTGTGAAATAATGGTAATAATAAAGGGAAAACTCTGACACAAAAATTAAGAACATATTTTTAAGATGGATATTTCTTGCTATAATTGCTTCAGATGGAAAGCATCTTTGCATATGCTTTGGCAGTAACTTAAAAATAATGGTTAAACATAATGAACTAACACCTTCAGATACAAAATTAATGCTTCCAGTAGTCCCATTTTCATGTCTGGTAATAACAGAACATATGTACCTTCATTTATATTAGAGTCATCTATCAGGATTACAGTCATGTAGACAGTCTAAATTTGCCAGACACAAATAAAACCAGGGAAAGAAATAGTACCTCTTTACCCAAATAATATATTTTTATTTCAAATGCAGTGACATTTGGCCAGATCAAACAGCAGTATGAAAAATAACATCCTATAACTATGCTAAAATAGAAATATAGAGAAAACTGAGGAAGAAAACCCCAATCAAAACCCCAAGAAACCAAAATCAAAACTAATGGAACACTATGTTGTTTTTTTTTCCATGAAAGGGAAAACTTATTTGGGCTTGACCTCTTTACACAATGAGATTGAGAAAAGTGAAAAAAACCTGTTCTCTTTTTGCTGTCTTAAGATTTGTGGTAACCACTTTGAAACTTTACCTCTTATTCCTTTATGCCCTTTCTAAATTTTCACTATATTTTGCTAGATTTATTCAGGTTGAAAATTTGAGTTCACTTAGAAAGTATTGAAAAAGATTTTTCCAATTCTCCCTCTATTTCTAAGGGATGGCAGCCACAGTATCAGCTCCCCCAAGCACACAGCAATCACTTGGCTACCAGCAAGGGTCTCAGTAAAAAAAAAAAAAATTGATAAAAAATGAGGTACATAGATAAGGCAAGTTCCTTCACTCCTCACCCAAAGGAACACTGAGGGTGTCTCGTAGCACTCACTATGGTTTAAAAAGTAACATAGCCTTTTTATCTCTGAGGCAACCCTGTAAGGTACTGAGCGCATATTTTGTATCATATGCATCAAAGACTAATGGAAAACTCTTCTTATAGATGATACTTCTTTGATTCTTCATTACTTCTGATAGCACCGAACATTCAACAGCATAAAACAGGCTGTATATGAACTAGTAAAGTCAGTATCTGTGAAAAAGCCTGACCTAAACGGGGATACTGAAGAATTAATCCAAATTAATTAAACTGGGACTTTGAGGGAGATTAGCTAAACTGTATTAACATTTTGTATGGCTATCTTACTCAGAATGAAAGAGAAAATTCTTGACAAATAGAATTAAGACCACTTTAACTTCAAATAAGAGGATTCACAGACACATTTAATATAGTTTAAGTAATTATTTTTGCAGTTAATTTGGATCAACTTTGGAAAGTGCCTTCATGCATATAAGCAAAGTTAACAAAAACTGAAACATGATATGCCTTTAGCTGAAAATATCCTAGTCTTTTAACTTGATGCTATAGTAGACTTGTACCACAGGGATAGAAGTTCAATATTTCTAATAAAGACTCCAGCAGAGTACCCAAACACTGCCTAACAACAGGAGTAAAATTTTCCTACTGCTTGACAGGTAGTTGAAACATTTTCATGGTTCATTTGCTAATGTAGTCTTACTGAGAATGATAAGGAACAGAGAATACAAGTGTATTGATCATAACCAAGCAGAGTTGCCTTCTAGTGTCAAATAAGCCAATCAAATGTCATCTTGATATGAAAGAAAAAATAAGTTTGATGACAGGCTACGGTCCCATTGAGAATAAAATCAATATTAGTCATGGGACCAAGTGGGATCAATATGTCAAACCAATAGGCCATTTTAGCAGGATGGGGAAAGAAGGGGAAAAGTGCTGACAGAGCTAAAAGAAAAAAAGAGGACAGTGAGAACCTTGAGGATGAGATCACTTGAAAATTCACACTGTATTTCTAAAAACACTTATCAAAAGCCTCAAGTCACCTTAAAAAGATATAGCTAGCTCCACAATCAACAGAGCAATCTCATAAACTTTTTCCAATCAAGCCACAATTCATATAGTGACAAATTTATATACAAGTTTGACTTCCAGCAAAAAAGATTAAAAATACTTCCTCTATTTGTTTTTAAAATGTTAAAGAAGCTCTATTATGTTTAAAAATGAAGAAAAATCTTTTCACAGACTTTAGAAATAGTGATGGTGTTATTTGAATATTGGTCACAGTAGGATTTAAAATACATGGATTTGAAAACGCAACATGCATTTAATGCAATGTGTCTTTTTGATTATTTTTTAAAAAACATGTTTTATTAAGCACTGAAAATTACTGCACTACTTTTTCACTGCTGAGTATTCTCAGCAAATTTTTTTAACTTCATCCCATCAACACATAGACTACTGTTGCCTTTTAAAAGATGTTTCACAGGTAAAAGCCTTTTCACAGGTATTTTGTTGTAAGTGCTATTTTTTGCATTTCCCCCTCCCATCCAATAATGTCAAAATAACCTGGAGAACGAGTTTGGGAAGGGCAATGGAATGTCAATGACTTCAAACTACTTTGATTAGAGAAGATATTTCTGATGTGTTGATCTGAACTAGACTAACATTTAGGGATACAAGTCAGGAATAGAAGCATAAAAAGGAAATAATAGGCAAGAAAAGCAGTAGCATGAAAACAATGTGACAGTTCCACTAATGTCAGTAGAATGACAGCGCTCACCACAATAATTTCAATGATTCCCTACAGTGAGGTACTAATCTGCATATTTTCAGCAGCTACCTTAAATGGCCTGCTTTTTCAAGAAACAAGACTTTCACTAACTTCAAGCTTCTTATTTTCAGCATAAATATTATCTTTGGTTTATAAATTTATACATTTAAGCTAAAAAACTGCAAAAAGTTGCATCGTTAATGGGTTCATAAGTACCTCAGCAGTGCAGTATTTTTTGAGAATTTTGCCACCAACAGAGTAATGTTATTTTTTGTAATGCCAAATCTTACCTCACAGATGAAGAGAATGATTAATGGTCTGCACCTGACACAATATTAAGCGGATTTTTCAGTTGGGCAATTATCTAGTATTTCACTACTATACTGTGAATTTGCAGCAAGTTTACAAGTGTGTGTTCATATACATTGTCATACCTCCTGCCACACAAAGACACATGTAACTCAAAAGGAAGTTTAAGAGAATAAGAAAAATTATTTTATATGGCAAAAGATGATTGCAAACATTTTCTTTGCATTATTCATCCAGCTGCAGCTAGTAAAGAGTTGTCACCCTCTATATAATCTGACAGCTCAATTCAATCACAGTTAAAACATAGGACCCAAGAGGTGTAAGAGAGATCACTGCCACTGTCATGTTTACACATTTCTGAGAAATGGTTTTTAAATTAATTTCATGGATGCTTTTGTCTGTGTCCTACTACTGGCAGATAAAATGCAGTCTTTGGAGAACACCTTTTTATCCATCTTGCAATGAATATCTCATCATTATGAGTGGAAGGCACAGCATGCCTTTAGGGAGCTCAGACTGTGAATTAATCTTCTCTTTTGGGAACATTTTCATAGTCTTTCTCCCAAGAAGACTAAAACTAACCCATCCTTTTGACTTTTTTCTTTCTCCTAGCCTCTACGTATATGGATTCTGAGAAGGAGCTGTCAGGAATACAACCAGTGGTAAATTCCACTACATCTTATAAACCTACTCTGTGGAAGGAAATATAATAGCATTGTCACAAATAAACCAAAAAAACCCCAGGAATACCTCTGCAAGTATAGGGACATTACAACTTCCCTACTCTGTTAATAAGTTATGCAAGATAGTGTCCTAAAGTCACAGAATTCTGAGAGATTTCATTGTAGATTGACACCTACTCACAGAAATAAATTGTACCCTGAAAATAAGGTTCCCTTTCACTACTGGTTTTCTAGAAGCCTCCCACAATATAGAAAATGCTTCTAGCTTATGTAATTCTTCTTTTTCCCCTCTTTAAATAAAAAATCAATTCTGAGGCATCCAGAACAAGAAATTTCATGTACCTTCTGGTTAATATCTTTTCTCTGGAAAACACTCATGCAGCAATTTACTATTCATAAAATAGTATCAGTACCAACAAGGGATTTCTAAATAAAATTAGAAACAAACATCTGATAATTCCTAGGGCAAGATTTACATACTTAATCCTCAAGTTAATCCCCCAAAACTATATCAAGAAACCAAACAGTAAATGCCAAAATTAAAGGTGCCTTTGTATAATGCAGTTTTTTTAACTGTATAATCATATGCTTATTATTTTTCCACTGGGTCCCTTCCTCCTTCAGTTCACAGATTGGAAACTCCTTAGTGGGGAGCTATTTGGTATTTTTAGTTTTATTCTCTTTGTTCAAGTCATGATCCAATGTTTTATTTACCACACACTAATTAAAAGTGTTATTAAAACAGAATTGGCATTTTTCCTAAGATCTTTCTGTCATGACTATCAGATGCCCACTAGCAAAGCATTATTTTCAGAATACTGAAGATGTGGTGGGTCAGCATTATTTATATTTTGCTGATGCTGAACAAAAGCAGAGCAAAATTAAACCCTGAAGAATAGGACAACTAAGGTTAGTTGTTTCACAGATATTGCATTCATTACTACAAAATGCCCACTTAATCACCAAAGGAGATATATCTGTCTCATAAATAAGTGGCAGATTCTGTGGAGAAAATGTCATGTTGGCACAATTAAATTCTTCCTCCTGATGTATTCATATAAGAACCGGACGAACTTAATTTCCTGATGTTTGAGGGTTTTCTTTTGAAAACTAAAATATGAAATTTTGATGCAGTATTTCTTTCCAGTTTTCTAGATTAAAACAGAAGTCAAATGATAAATACTATTTCTGCCATAGGTGTTGCACTGATGCTGGAAACTGCTGCTCTGTCTGGTGATCTCATGAGACAAAAGCAGAAGCAGACTAAAATTCATTGCATCCCAGTCCAAGAAGTTACAGATTTTCTTTTCTTCCCCATTCTCTGGCTTCTTATCCAGTCTTATTTTCTTCAGACACTACTCCTAGTCTATCATCTCACTGTGCTTTTTATCCATACCTCCAAAGTCTTTCCAGATGCTCGTCAAATCCTCCCATGGGCTTACCCTTAGCAGATTAAATACCTCACCAAATTCATTCCTAATGCTTGTCATGTAGAGACATTTTATAACGTTGAGTTCTTTACCTGGTCTCAGGAAATTGCCCTGGAGGAAACCAGGGTCAAATCCTATCTTTTCCCAGCTTTCAACCCAATTGTTTGGCCAGAACATTGCAGTTCATTCTCTTGTCTTGCCTTTTTTCCCCAAGTCCCAGGTATAAATCTCTATTTCCCTCTGCTGGGCTTGTAGCTATGTAGTCACAAACTACCTGCACTCCAACATCTGAAAGATATCACTGGGAACACTGGAGAGACTATTATCCATTTTTAACCTTGATTTTGAGTAGTCATTGTGTCTCCACATGTTTTAGTTGGAAGTTTCTTAAATATTCTGTGAAGATGCTGCTTGTGCTGTGCACAAGAGTTGCAAGAATTGCAAAATGACATGTATCATCTTAAGGCTCTAAGTGGCTACTGGAACAGTTGTCTTGTGAAATCAAGTATTTTTGTCAGATAAGGGTGTTTTTTCCTTGATCAGTACTTAAAACAAATTATGATCTATGAGAAAGGTCAGACAATGAGCTGCTCTAGGCTGGAAGTACTGAGAGTAAAATTCCTATTTATTCTGTCTCAACATGAGTAGCTCATGATGATGTCTTTATTGTCACCATTTATCAACACAGCTTTGAAATTTGGTAACATTTATCTAGAAAATGGACCATAATATGCAAGTTGTTGTAAAATATAAATAGGCCTCTGCAAGGTTTTCTCAGATGGAAAACTGACTCCCATCAAACCTAGTGAGAATATACTGTCTTGGAGCATTTTATCATAAAGATTAATGATTAGTGCTGTGTCATGTAATCTTCTGAGAAAATGGTACTTAATGTATAGCTACATAGCATTATTTTTATACATAACAGAATTAGATGCAAAATTATCTCTTCTAAATACGTTTTGTAGAAATATTTTCTGGGTATGTTCTAGGGAGTTAACAAGTTGACACACAAACCCAAAAGCAAAGAAGTTCAATAAAGTTCTAGAAATCCTGTACCATAATCCATCCATTACTCCCTAAATCCCTTTTTCTTTCTTGCCTCATAATAGAAATAGAATAGCATAAATAGAAAATAGAATAGCATAGAATAGCATAGAATAGCAATAGAATAGAATAGAATAGAATAGCAATAGAATAGCAATAGAATAGCATAAACAGAAAAACTGTACCACATTAAATTGACCTTCCTAAAGAAATCCCAATTGTTATGAAGTGTATCTACAATTATCTCTCTCTGTATTCTTACATCGATGAAGCTTGGAGCCTAATCAGAATTGGGTTCCTCCATTGCTGAATATTACACAAATCAAAATGCATGCATCAAAATCCCTCCCTTCTAATTTAGGCACATACAGCTCTCGCAGTATCCTACTGGTTGTGCTATCAAAAACAAAATAAAGTTACTAATAATATGGATCATAGAAAACATTGCAGTGTCTTGGATACATTTAAAAAATATTTGCAATTTCCACTCCAGCAGCCTCTACTCTTAGAAGCCCAAAATTTTTACAATAATGCAGCATTAAATTTTACAAGTAAACTGGTCAAAATACACCAAACTTGCCTGACCAGACTGCCACATTATGATCTATTACACTAGAAAAAGGATTTTGGTAATTAGATTGGCTCACCTCTTTTTACCTTAATTATATTATTTATAGATATTAATGTCTCAATAGACATTGTCCATAACAAGTTCACTCTGTCTTCAATCATACATGATAAATTAGAAATAAGGTTTTGTTGCACTAAGTGCTAATTTTTTACTGGACTGTGGAGATGGAACACTGGTTTTGTTTTATTCATCCCTTTAACTGAAATCATCACATCAAACTACAGGCAAACTATTAAAGACATGGACAAAGAAAGTTATGTATTTAATTCTTTCCATATAATTAAATTACTACATGTTACATAAATACTAAAAGCATCCATTCTTTTATGAAACTCAGTAGTGACATGTCACTTTCCTAATATCAAGATGAGAGACAAAAAGAAATTGGTGTCATCAATTAAATGTGACTTTTTATTGACAGAAGAGTTTTCAATTATCAAACTATTCTGAGATTTCAGTGAGATAGTTTAAGCAGTATATTGTATTCTTGTTTTTCCTTATATTCCTTTATATTAAATAAAACAAATCTTTTTGAAAATAAATGCCTTAAAAATCCAATGATCTGAAATATAATGGCCAGAGAGTGTCAATTTTAGAGTCCTTTAAAATCACTCTATTTTACTCTCACTAAGAAATTTGTAAATATACCAAGCATCCAAGAAACATGCAGTAGTTCCTTATGTTAGCAGAAAAACTAAAGGAAAAGAAGGAAGGACTTGGGTATAAGTTTCAAAACCTATATGTTTACAGTGAGGAACAACGTATACATTTTAGATTTCCTTTAAATGCCTCAGATGGTCATCCAAAAAGCTGTCAGCAGCAAAGAATAGTTTAAAATATGCTGTTATGATATTAGCTAGGAACCAAATATTGGGAAATGATGACTAATGCCAACATAACCAAGTTCCTGTAAGCGTAAGGCACTATGAGCTCAAAGGAACTGTCATTAGCTACTGTATTTTACTGCTAATTGACTGCTGAGCATTGACCAGATTTTGATCTGGGTTTTCTTACAGGCATACCTAAATAATTCAATGCAATTTGAACTTGGATCTGGCTTTTCGTTCTTTATAAAGAACTAAATCAGAAAATGACACAAAGTGATATTTTCTTTTCTAAATAATCATAATAAAATCCAACCAGTCTGATGGTTTCTTCATTGAATGCATAAAGCTGCACAATAGAAATGTCAGAAAAATAGATTCTTTACATGTGGGCACACCTATAAAATACCAATACTCAGGTCCATTTAATCTCTTATTGTTTCCCATCATGAAAATAAATGACAACCAGAAGACTACTCAGCATTTGATTCAAACCATAAATATACAGAAAGACCCAATTCTGAAACCAGCTAAAATAGTTTAAATAAACCTTGCTGCACCAGCCAAACTTCAGTTTTTCCTGAGATTTATTCTACATATTTCATTAGCTGCTTATTGTAAGATGATATAAAGCCACAACCAAAAAATTAAGGGAGGAAATTGAGATATTGATCAGGAAACTATAGAAGAAAATTTAAGCTAGATGAAAAATTCTGTAAGATTCACTTTAAAGTAAAATTCAACAAAAATAAGAGAAGAGGTATTTCAGAAATAAATATTTCTAACTCTTGAGAAAAACAGTAAGGCAAATAAAACATAGGATGTCTTACTGCTGAAGTATGGCATCTTTTGTTAGTCTCACTAGCTGAGAATAAACACATATAAAGGACAGGTATCCTGGAAATGTCTTCTGTTCCATTTTGGTCAGTATAGTGCTTCAGCTCTTGACAAAGTAGCTAAACTATTTGGTTTGTAATGTGTCTAAATCAAACGGACTAATCTACTTTCTTTTAATATCTTTTAATTAATGCCAACATACTGCTTTGCCTCCAGCATTGCAAAACTGGTAACACCTTCACATTTGCATCAGAAAATACTGATGTCAGTAGTGTCAGTCTCAGAAAAACCAGACCTGTATCACTCACCATACACATGTCAGAAAGGAACTTGTGGCACTCAGCTACATCAGCATGCACCTCTGCCTACACAACTTCAGCAGCAATTCTGCTCCTTTATAGAGTTGCAGGAGTTTGCATTTACATGAAGAGCCTTGATGCTGCCATGGCTCCCTTTTCCAAGGCAAGTGACTCTCAGCTGTGAGGCAGAAGATGGCAATGAGTCCACTCCTGTCTGTCCCCTGCAGATCTACTGTAACCAACAAGTAGTGAGCTCCAACAAGATCTGGAAGAAATCTGCACTTCAAAAGTGAGATCTGTTTTGTCCAGAGTAACACATGAAGCAGTACAAAGCCCAATATGCCATAAAGGCTGCAAACCCATTTATTATTTACAAATTCTTAGAAAATGAGCAAGTAATTTAAGATGACTGTTTGAGGACCAGAAGTACACTCCAGCCAATGCCAGTACCTGAGCTACAGCCTTCAGTCCAAGGAAAAAATGAAAAAAATAAGTGACCAAGCATTTTAAGGCATTTCATCAGTAGGTAATATTGCAGATTTTTTTGTCAGAAATTATATTTCCTTATTACACAGGAGTAGCACAAATATGTCTATTAACAAAGCGGAGAAGCAGCCAGCTTTCCCACTATGGACTTCAAATAATGCAGAGATATTTTTGAAACTGTATTCTTCACAGACTGTCATAGCTACAGAGAAATAGAACAAATTCATCTGTTCTAAAATTACTGTTCTGTATGTAGATAGTATGCACACAGGTGTGGGTGTGCATGAGTGTGTATGTATGCCTTGCATAAATTACATATACAACAAAAATATTAGTATCAATTTATTTTTAAAAAGTCATTCTATCATTACCAAAAGGTAATCTGTAAAATGGAACACGAGCAACAGATGTCTAATTATTAAAATTATGTATACAATGAAGGAATTCTGATCACTTTATGTCGTGTCTGGGAGGTTCCATAACCAAAAGGTGTTTTTTTCACCTAAAAAACTCCTTCGTAAAATTTCCAGGAAGATTTACTAAGAATATTTATTCTGAAAATGTTCTTTCCATAGTAAAAGACTGAAGTTCCATTTATATAATATAATACAATACATCAAAGTTAATTATAGCCTCCGCAGTGACAACCTGGGGAATGTCATGTTTTTTTCAGCATGAATGAAAATTCTGATTATTGCCATCCACTGTGGAAAGAATGACAATCACAGGCCTCCAGCAATGAGATGGGAGGGTAACATTGTTTGCTGTTGTCTCAAAGGCTGTAATGACTCTTACCTAAACACCAAAATGAAGAGAAAAGCTAATTCCAATTATGTGAAACAACTTCACAAACATGGCTGCTTGATTCTAACTGAGAAGCCAAACATCCAAGTCAAGATATATTATCCCAATTAATCATGCTTAAGATATATAGAATGATGCAACCATGCACAGAAAGATAAGCTACTAATCAGTGTTGGGTTTACTTTACCTTAAAGCTACAGAGCTTTATCCATCTAGGGCATAGTGTTTAGTCTGAAATACCAGCCTTTTTCATTTTATAAAGCAGAAGCCAAGGGCACAATATGCTCTTTTTTGGGATACATTTAAGTCCCTTCATTTCAACCTTTCCTATCCAGGCACTTTAAGATTTAAGGTTGGCTTAATACCTAATAATAATAATAATAAGAAGAAGAAGAAGAAGAACACTTGAAGAAATGGAAGATAGTATTGTCAAGCAAAGTTTAGTGTGAGTAACAGAAATCTTATGTAATAGTTAATGCTTTCAAGACTGTTTTCTTTCAGGGTCACTTTTACCTGTAAAACTGAAATTAAATTCCCTGTGTGCTACTAAGATCAAAAATATAGCAACACGTGATTATTACGCAAATTATGTACCCTGTTAATGAGGGTACAATACTTAACTAACAGTCAGTGCAGTCTTCCCCAAGATATGCTCAAAGAACACCAAATATCACAAATTTCTTACAATGAATGATTTAAACCATGATGTTTCGACAATGGAAGAGTAGCATTCTCCAAACTGTATTTTACTGGAACTAGCCTGAAGCTGTGGGGCTGAAGCAAAACTTGCCTGACCACAAAGTGTTGCTCTCTTGTATTTTGCAGAGCAGAATCTAGATGCCTACAACTTTGGTTGAAGGACACCATAGAGATTCTCTTGACTGCCAGGGTAGGAGGCCAAAGTACTAGATGGGACCTACCTGGGAAGAGGTGGTGGTGTTTAGAAAGTATTTAAGAGTTGTCTACAGGATTTCTAGTGGGTTGGTGCTGTGGGAGACAAAGTAATAAGATTTTTGAGCAGAGTCAGTTTTAGGGGGAGATTACTGAGGTTGTTTGGTCTTTGCTTCTACTGCATCATGCTAATCCTTCTCAGGAGAGAGCAAAGCAGAAGACACTTGGTATTGCTGGTGAAATACACAGAAGATTGTTTACTAAAGGAAGGAATTTCAAAGATGGAATTTCAAAAGAAGAGCTGGGGCAATTCATTACATTATTCTCCATTGCTCTTGCACTCTCTCAAATGTAACTGAACACATATTTTTGTGACTGGATGACTGGGTGATCAGATCTTTACAAAACAGGACATAATTTCAATTTGTTTTCTCCTTGCTTTGAAGTTAAGCCTGCAACTCTTCAATCTTAAAGACTGAACAGACCAAACCCTGACTTCTCGCTCTTTCTGAAGCAGATTACTGATATAGGCAATGTATAAGGCCATGTATTTACAGCAATATATAATGCCATATAATTCAAAAAGATAGAGAGACAAAAAATAATACTGGGAGTAATAAAGTTAAACATAAGTTTTCAAAGTCAAATTTGGCCAAAACTAAAGCCCATTAAGTGCCAAGAGCAAATCCTGTAAGTTTCAGTAGAAAATATCATATACATAAAAATCTCAAAGTTTAATGGATCAATTGCATGCTACAAATATACAATAAGTTATAGTCAATGTAAATTACTATATTACAGTTTAGAAAAAAATTATGTTAGATGTGTGAGAAAACACAATTCCTCAAAATAAAGGCAAGCCAAACTAACCATAATCTAGTAAAGCAAAAAAATACTCTTTTTGTTTCACAGATTTTAAAGTGTCTTCACAATTATTTAGGAAACACCTTGATTTACAAGGAAAAGGCAATTTTTCATCTGAATATGTATACAAAAACCCCTGCAAATAGTTTCAGTATTGTTGCCAAGAAATTATCAAATTGCAAAGGGAAATTTTCTGAGTTAAGGACATAGAATATGTAGATTGAATATTGTAATTCTAGGCTAATCTTTTTCTGAGCTGTAAAAATGGTCACTAGTTCTCTTAGGTGTATACAGAAAAATAAAGCTTACATTCTAACTCTAAGCATTTCAATTTAATCCCCAAAACTCAATTACAACCTAAAGTCTTCAGCATGAAAGCTCAAAATTTAAATATCTCTATAATCAGTTCTTATTACTTCTGACAGATCTAATTTCAAAATATTTTTTGCAGCTGCTAACACTCATCACAGGTGTCCTCTTACTTAGTTCTCTGTTGGAACTGAGAAGCTGCTTACCATACTACACTGCAGTGAATACAATTATTTTAATTTATCTGCTGCTCTAGACTATAATATTGCTAATGAATAAAGACTATTCTCACAACAGTAATTCATGAACCTTCAGTAGATTAAAGTATTCTGTAAGCAGCTTTCAAAATTGGCTTTTATGACTGTGTCATGCAAGATCTGTTTTGTCTCACAGAAGCTAATTGAATAATGGTTGTATTTTTTTTTTTGACCTTTTGAAGAAGTAAGTTTGGACTGTCAACCCAACTCCATAATGCTCATCAAACCATCCTTTTTAATAAGCATACTATTATTTTTCTTCCAGCTATACTTACTGCAATGCATGTTACTTTGCTCACATTTTATTTGTTTCTAGGCTCAGAGGATCAGCTTTGTTAGTGGGATTACATCAGGGAATTCAGTCAAGCCACTGCAGACATGAATCTGATCGACTGGCAAACAATAGCTGTTTTCCATTTAATTTTCCCTAAGTTACTTTATGTAGCTTTGAAACCCTACACAGTGTAGGTGAAGGAGCTTGGTCCTAGAGTAACTAGAGGCCTTACCCTTCCTCTCCAGTATTGATAGACATATATATCTATTCCAGACAGCTCGGTTTTAAGGATCAAGAAAGCTGAGAACAACAGCTGATACCCTTTTGAACCACATTTTATTATCTTCACTCTAGCTGGTGTGGGCTGTAGGAAAGAGCATCCATCTTACCATCACTGTTGATGCAGACAACAACAGGAACCTGTGTACCAGGGCCACATGGCTTTTCATTGTCAGGAATGCATTCCTCCAGCCCTGTTATTCTCCAGTCATAGCAAGAAGGCTCTTCACATGGGATGGCTTCCAAAAGGTGAGGACAGTTTCCTGTTCCTCCTGTAGGCTCATTGGTGATGCGACGTTTCCTTAGTTTAAAGCCTGAAATGTCCATGAAAATAATAATTTAACTCTAAAATGTGAAGTGAAACACTTTTTATCTGTCTACACTTAAGTGAACAATTCTGTTCCTCTTCTCTGTAAAACATACCACAGACACTTAGCAGAGCAATGCATTTTAGATAATTGGGTAGAAGAACTCAATAAAGAAGGACTAGAGATAAAATTTTACAAGTTTCAATGTTTTGAGCCTCCTCAGGAGGCTTTGTCTTAAACCCCTGTTTATCACAGTAATGCATACTCCAGGAAGGAGACAGGATCATTTCCTGAGCATCACTCTTGAAAGATCTATCTCATTTTATAAATCTTGACTACATTGCTGGGTCACCATTTCTCAAATAAGTTGTTTTCTTCTCAGGTATGTTCCAACAGAAATGGATTATCAAGTGAAATCAGATTACAAACACTTGTTCCCCCTCCAACACTCCAAAATAAAATGGAAGAATAAAAAGACAACTTGCGAGAAAAAGAAAAGCATGAAAATAAACTCAAGTCCTGTCAATACATTTTCAGTAATAAACATCACAATATTCCTTTGCAAGCATCTAAAAATTTCCTTAAGACTACCTAAACTCATTTTGGAATGGACAAACTGATGGGCATTTATGTACTGTGTCATGTACCAGGTCAATGCCAGCAACCAAAAGCTACCCACTCCCTCCTTTCAGGATGGCTCATTGAAAAAAATCCAGACTATATACAGTCATAAAAACCTAAACAAACTAAATGGATTGAAGAAATAGTTTCTCTTTTCACGGTCTCCTTTGTTTTATATCAGTATTCAGGCAAATTAGTAATATACAGGTAATTTTATAAAATACTATATAGAATATACTCTGTCATTTCTACCAAGACTCAAACTAAACAGGAGAGTTTTCAAACACACATGTGCAAGAACTGATTCTTTGAAGATATGCCCCTTAATTCAACTGTAGTAAGTACTTACTTTAAAAATACTTTTCCATTTATCTTCAGCTGCTGTTTGCTTTCCTTTTTTCTAAACTGAAGAGTTCAGTCAAATTATGTGCAAAATGTTTAGTAAGCCTGACACAAAAGGCTGATACAATTTAAAAATAAAGAACTCCAATATCTACAGCAACAAAGGATGCAAACGATCTGGAAATATGTAGACAGACGTGCTGCTAAAAGTGGGAGTGCCTGCACAATTTACACATCATTCTCTCAGAAGAACTGTCAATGCCATTACAAAATAAAATGTAAGAATTTCCAGATAAGAAAAAAACACTGACAGTTGAGAAAAGATCCCCACTCATGTGTGCAGGAATAAGGGCTTGCACAAAGTACATCCTAATGTACTTCTATTAGACAGATGCCCAAATCAGTCTCACAAATCTAAACTTTATCCCTGAAAAAGTAGCAAATCTTTCAGTGATGGAACAGCAACAGAAATAACAGACTACTTGACAGCTGTACTCAGACGAGACTTAATCTGATAGATTTGACAACTGAAATGTTTTTTCCTTCTTGAACTGATCAAGGCTGGGTCAGAGTTCCACAAAACAGCTTTGTAAAACTTGTATTACTGCTGCCCAGACAGAAGTGTAGCTAGCAGTGTGCCAGAAATATCCAGCTAAGCAAACATAGTAATCACAGTTGCTCATGCCAGTGGACATATGTGGCTGCCCTTTCTTACGACTGTTTTCAATCAAGAAACCAAGTCGGCATTCCCAATTTTATCAGATAATCACTTTGCAGCAATGACTAGGCCAGTTTTTCTCATTTACAGCCAGAAGCCCACAGACTTCTAACATGAGGTCCCTGTCACTGTATTCTTGCTTTCCTATTTTGATGTCAGGTTACTACAATCTGTTCTGCATGGCAATAAGTTGTAAAACATGCTGAAATTGAAACCAGCACATATGTCATAAGTAAAACAGCGTCATGTATCAACAGTGAATGGTGCCATCTCTTTGCCAGATCATGATTTACGGTCTAATGATGAATTCTTAAGCTATTACTGAACTGTAAATCTTTGTGTGCCTTGTATGCTACACACCTCAACGGAGGCTTCTGTCCTCCTTTTGAGACAGTGCCAAAGTTGTGATTTGAACACACAAACTGTAAACTTTTCAATCTGATAGGAAGGTTTGAAACTGGAATTGACCTGTAGAAACCCAAACTGATCTTGAGAGCCTAGTAAATAGGCTACATTTTTGCTACCTTTGGTGTAACAGTGATGTCAAATATCACCCTAATTCAACGACTTTAGTTTGATGCCCAGAGGAACTAGATATACACATCTTGGTACAAAATTTCCTGTGCTTGCATAACCTAGTGACTTAGGAATAGTAAATATCACCGTTAAAAGATTCTGCTGAATTGTTACATACCCTTCTTGGCCTGAGGGTCGTCACAGCTTTCATAGGTGCATGGTCCCCAGGCTGACCATGCTGAGGTCTCGCACTCTGTAGGACAGGGAACATGGCACAGCTGGGAGGTGCTGGGAAGAGGTCCTGTACACAGTTTACGGTCTACTGGCCTTGAAGCTGTCAAAACAAAGTTAAAATATTTCTCATATGTCACTGGTCATAATCCTCAGCTCTAAGTAGACAGAACCATCCTTTAGTCAGAAAGGCTGCCGTCTCATCATTTTAATCTGATGACGTGATGGAAAAATGCCTGCCTTGAAAAAAACTGAATGGAAGTCAGTTTACTCTTTGCATGAACAAAGTCAAATCCCATTGTGTGGAGATGGGAATACTGTAGATATTGCAGCACCCCCTCAGACCCAGTCCTTTCCTTTGAGGGGGAAATTATACCACCACAACAATTTGTTCACTTTGCATTCTACATAAATTTGTGTCCTGTTATCTCATTATTTCTTCTCTTAAGAAACTGAACAAAAAGCTGCATAAACCTCTTTGCACTTGTATTTGTAAGCTATATGATACTATTACTTCAAAGGCCTGGTTAATTAATATTTAAAAGATTATTTTTAAGCTTTAAACTGAAACACAGCTAAAATTTTGGCAAAAACTTTTTTTCTTTTACTCTAAAGACCATCAAGTGCACACTCAGCAGTAAGATTTGTGCAGCAGCAACTTTAGTTCAAGAAAGGCTTTGTTTCAGATATATATATGGTTTGCATTTGCTATATATATATATTTCAATAAATATGTATACATCATGTATATATGTAGTTGTAAAAACTGCACAAGACAATTTTTTTAAAGTGTTATTAATCCACAGTGACACATGTGAAGGCAGATCACGACACATGTTCTTTAAAGATCAATGACCAAAATCACCCTTCTCCTTCCATACTTTATTCTTTTGACTCTACAGGTAGAACAAGTAACAGGAAAATTCTATAAGGTGCCAGAGTAAGGCACAGAACTCAAACTGAAAATGTACCATTTAATTGAAAGCGAGGTTTTAATTCTTTTTCATAATACAGGACTTGACAAAATACTACAGTAAGCAGAGAGTATCTGCTAGAAGTCTACCACATTATTTTGTTTAATTGAGGAAACATAAAATTCCTTAACTTAAAACACTCTCCTTCTCTTCAGTGTTTTGTTTTTTCTTCCTGTGGGAAGTTACATCATTAATTTTGCCACCACTTTTGATGGAAAGACTCTCAGATTAAATAGATACAGTATATGACAAAATATCTGTCTAAAAGATGAGATCAATAACCACTTAAGGAATGTGAAAGTAAACACCAGGCTGTTAAAGTACAGTCAATCTTGTAGACATGTGTGCATGTCTTTCCATTCAGATTTTCTATGCAGCTGATCTTTACAGTTTCAGAAAAAGCATCCAATTCTCACTTTTTTATGGGGGAAATGGAATGAAAAATGCTCACCCTATTCTGGTTTTCAACATTGCCTCCTTTGGCACAGTTTTACACTGTGTTGCTCCACATAATGAAGGCAGGAAGGTGTCAGATAATAATCTAATATTTCTGTCTCTAGCTTACCAATCTCTTGAAACAAAATAATATAAAGCCTAATATCCCAACCTTTGCATAATATTATGTTGAAATTAAATTTTATGACATATCATTGAATTTTACAGTAGTTTTGACATGAACACCTAACATACATGATAATCAACATAATATGAATATTTGGTGTAGAAAATGGATATAAGTAAACATAATTTGCCTGTTAAATTAGTATTGAATAGTTTCTAATAAAAAAAGAAAAACAGTAACTAACTGCTCTCCATATATTTTTAACCTTTATTTAACTGGGGAATTGCCCAAGTGAGACAGTTGAAATTAAGGGCCAATCATACCCCTGAGACACAGTCTTGCTCCAGGGAATAGAGAAAGTGCTCTGAGGAATTCCATGCTTCATCTCTAGCTTTCAACATGATAAAAAACTTGTCATCACACTAGTTCAGGGAATTTTACTCAGAAAAAATATCAAAGATCTTTAATCAGGAAGTTTTTAGCAGTAGCAGTTTTTTCACATCACAGGTAACAATAAATCTTTGAATATGCCAAAATCCTTTCCAAATGTTGCATTTAGACACTAAGTGATGTACAAATGCTATCTCTTATATTTAGCTTTTATAAAAAAGAATTCAACCATAGGACAGAAAAGTTCTATTTCAGGTTATTAAAAAATGTTTTCATCATTGAACACTTAGGATGAATTTCATGCAGGATTACTCAAAATTCTTTTCTTGAGATGACAGTAAAAGAAGAAAACAGCTTTGCCTGGGCATCTTATGACCATCTTGTTCCCATGAATTTAAATAAATTTCTTTCAGTATCACAAAAGTATGATTGAGCATAGGCTTTGATGTGTATTCTTTAGCAAAGACACTCTGACATAAGATGATTCTGGATGCATATATTTACAGTTTAAAACCTTGTCTTATCTCCGTCCTTTCATACTTTCTTGTGTCAACAATAAACATTGTTCTTTATTCCTTGGAAGTAATGTTGAATGCAAATTAGACTGTGTATAATACTACAAGATCTATGTGAAATTTGACCAAATTTTGGGCCAAAAATAGAAAAAAAAGTTAATGCATTTTAATAGTCTCTCTTTCTCCTTCAGTCTGACTAACAAATTAGATTCAGTTTTCAAGGAGTATCAGATTTGAGGCTTGTAACCTAAAAATAAAGAAAGATTTAATTATCCATTCCTCAAATAATCTTCTATATTAGGAAATTTTAGCAGAATATATTTTATATCCTTGGAAAACACCTCCTTGAACTCCTGCATTTTAAAAACTGAAAAGAAAAAGAACAGTTCTGCTTTTATGCATTTGTTACACTTATCAAGACAAAAACTCTCCATCTTTCTCTAAAGACCCTCAAGAGACTAGTGCCCAGTAATGACCAGGCTGGCAAAGAGGCTGAATTTGTACGTGACTCTAGCAGTATAAGCAGACACAATTTCGTATTTCTCTTTCGGGTCATTTGCCACACTGGTTTCATAGCAAACAACACAAAGAAATTTCTCCAAGTACTCTCACTCAAAAATCCCAAGGAAAACCCAAGCCTGAAATACATTACGACCAGCAAGTAAATAACATTTTCTTCTCATTTTCTATAAATCTGAATTCTCTCATCAAAAAACTTTAGATAATTCAGAACCTTATGCTCTGAGAAATGGCTCAATTCCATGCATGTAAGCAGTTCCTCTGTGTTTAATAAGGCAATGAATGTGTATTTGCAGATGTAGAGTAAATTTATGCCCATAAAGGAACTTTCCTCCTCTTTATTCTACATCGAGGGTTTTAAAGGTACCCGGAATAAGATGAAACAGTCCACCTCATATAGTAAGAGAAACTTCATGACTAAACCAGTTAAGTAGGTGAACAGAGATGAAACAATTCATGTTAGTGGCAAGTAAATGGCAGGATGACTGTGGCCTCCAGGAAACTTGATTGTCACTGCTTAACTACTACAACCAATGCTCCTTATTCTTCCTATTGACCCGAACAGTGTGAGGGATTCTGGTTCAGGTCAGTATTAGAAGTTCAAATTCTTATCTGAGGCCTAACTTGGTGTTTTAAATCTACAGAAGGGACTGGAAACAGCAGCTATGATGAAAGCTGAAATACAATTCTTGATGCTCAGAAGTGAGAGGGAAAAGCAGTCACTAGCTAAAACTCCTATTCAGGAGTGGAGCAGGCAACTGTTCCAGTATCCCAGCTGGCTCATGAGCTTCCTTAGTTTGAATTTTGACCTGTCACTTTCAAACTGATCTGAAATTTCCTGAGAATGCTCAAATCCATTTAACTATTTCAGAGCTACATAAACATGTCAAGTGAACACATATAGCAAACAAGGTCCCCCAAAAGGGCATCGCCTCCTTTGCATGCTCTAACCAAAAGGTCAGGTTGGAGGCTTTAATTTACCTACCTGTTATTTCAAAAGTGATTGATAGCAGAGGTGCAGCACTAGCCTTCGACTTGCTCTGTGACTGACTTTCTGAAATAACAGGGAAACGCCACCATGAGTATGTGAGAACGGAGGTCTTTAAAGCAGCCTTACCAAGACAGCATTTGCTACAACCAACAGTAAACTACACTGAGATGAAGGCGTTTCCCCACAGCATAATCTGGTGGGTGTGTGCCCTGGCTTTTTCCCATTCTCAAGTTTCTCATCGTTTTCTATTCTATGAGGGGAAAGAGTGGGAGGATGAGCAGAGCAGCACCCCTTCTGAAAATCTGTCCCCTAATGTGGAAACAGCCCAGAGCTCCTTTTAAACTAAGGACCACTTCAACCCCAGTTTGAGCTCTTGAAAAATTGTTCTCATGTTTATGCATTCAAAGACTAGTTACATTTTAATCAGCTTTCAGGAGCCTGCAGAGATTACCTCCTGATGGGCTCCATGTATTCCTGTCACAGTCTGATAAGGGTAAATTTCACACACGCCTAATCTGGCGAGACTTCACAGCCTACCAAAATCCTAATCATCATTCTGAACAGTAAGCTGCCACTGGTTTTATTGTTACCTCTCCTTAGCTGGGAGGTTTTTGTGATTCACACTACCACAGAGGCATCTAAACTTTGTTCAGCAGAGGCGATTTACTAAAAACCCCTTGGGCAGAGCTGATTTGCATAAGACAAAGAGGCTTGAAAGCTTCTTCTTTAATAAATACAGATGTGAGGCTGCAGAGCTCACAAGTCACACCCTACTGATCTGAGCAGTCACGCTGAAATGGATGTTGGCATTAACATTCCCCACAAACTCTACCTCTACGGCAAGTTTGAGAGTACCTTTAAACCACAGCAGGAACCTCTAGTCTGCTAGTTTGGCCAGCCCTGGACAAAATGTGGTATTACACAGGATTTGCATATTGATGTTGTTTTTCCTGAAGTATATGGCTGTAATGTGTGTTTGTATGAAATAGGTAGAGGATACAATTTAATGCTTAATTCACTGATTTCTGAATCTATAGTTCTGCATTACTATACAGAAGTAGATATAATGTAGACTACTCAAGTGTTGCTCTAAAACATGTATACTACCAAATGAATGAAAGATTTTGTGTTCCAAGCTATTCTCTCTTTTCTTAAAAAGCTGTGCAGGCTTTAACAATGACAAGGAAAAATCTATTCTCTCTTTCAGTTAGGTAAATAAACCCATGAAATTATATTGGCTTGAAGTATTGAAAGCTACTTAAAAACTTGACCAAATCAAGGAAAAAAACTCAATTCCCTGCAAATTAAATCTAATCATATTTTTACATTTTTTTATATTGAGCTTACATGCCAGAATTGACATATTCCATCTGCACGTCAAACAGCACAAATTCACCACCCAGATGAAGGACACGAACAACAAGTTTACAGTAGATGAAAAAAACAAATCTAGGACTTCTAACCCACCTTTTCATGTTCTTTCTTATGGAAAGGTATCCTGCACAGTATTTTTCAGTAGACACTAAGAAACAGTAATTTGTAGGAATTTATATTTGGAATCTATATTTGCAGCATAGAGAATGAAATCTCTGCTACAGCACTTAAGCATTTTCATTTGAATTAAAAAATAGCAGTAACTCACAAGGCAAGGAGGCGCTCATGACAGAAGACAATGAAAGCTGTGAAAGAGCTCTGGAATGCTGACATGCTCTGATTTCACCCTAATTTAATTGCAATTGAATCAAATTTACCTTCTTTATCCTTGAGGGTATTTAGGTAGGAGAGGAGATTTTCGTTGGCCTGCACACAGTACACCTCCCTGGTTTGAATGCCACCCCCGCACAGCGCTGTCTGATTTCCTCGCCTCTTGTCCTGCTGGCTGAGGAGAGGATCCACGCGGCATTCTGTCCACTCAGTGCTGCGCCAGCCATACCTGCATCACATTTGGTTAATTGGCTCTTTAGAAAGCATGAAGCCATCTCACACAGCATAAAATTATACAAGCAGAAACACCTCAGTACCTCATTAATTTCATAAAAGGCCTGAGCACCGCAATTTCTTGCACACAAAGGTGCATTAGATCTCGCATTCTATGCATATGGAAACTTTTTTAGTATTATTTAATTTTTCAAATCATTACCCTTTAGGAGGATCTTTTCTCTTCAATTCCCGAAACATACCACATGTATAAATGTTTTATTTGAGGGGAGAAAAACTTGATATACAGAGACATATAGTCCATGTTCAGATAACTTTCAAGACAGTGACTCTCAGCATTTGTTTAGAGCTTGACAATTTATATAAACAAAATCCAAAACATGAAAGAGATGTGAATGCTGAGAAACATAAGAGCTAGAAAATGAGGGGAAAACCTCACAACTCCCCCTCTCCTCCCCACAAATAACCCAAAAGCCTATTGTTATTTTTGAAACAAAATGTTTTTTCTGGATATCAAGGTGAAACTATGATTATATTTTTTATTATGACTTCAGAAAAACTTTTCAGTAAGTTCTCTTTTTCACAGTTAAAAGGAAGATCATTCTGCAGTACTGAAGCGTCCCTTCTGGGTACTGATGAATGATGAGAAGCTGGAAGCTTCCTAATCAGTGAATACATAGCAAAGAAGATCTTTGACTCGCAGTTAAAATCGGGATTATGAACTGCAAGAAATACCTCAGAATTCCCTACCTAACAAGTACTTTAAGGCTAAATACAGCAAAGTGCTTCCTAATGCAGCTGGAGATAAAGAAAGACGATATTTCAACTCTTAAATGAAAAATATATACCACAGTCAAAGATGCTTAATATCAAGTGACATTTCTCCAGACCCTATTCTTAGTTTGATAAAGAAAAAACACAGTTGGGACTTCAATATTAATTTTGATTAGATAAGGATTACAGCAATCTCTTGAATAGTAAAATGCTCGCTGTCATTTCTCCTAAGCTTTATTTGCTGTCACTGTTAGCCTCTCCCACTTCCCATCTAGGGCCTTTGTTGTGCTGAATACAAGTCTCACTAAAATAGTCTGTTAGCTAACCAGATGTTTATCACCCCTTTCCTGTGTTCAACATTTGGTCCGCAAACAGACAAGAAATTCAGAAAACAATGATTCTGGTATAAATGTTATGTAGGGAAAAGATGACTGACAAATCAATACAATTAATTTATTTTCATCTTGCCTGAATCTGCGTATGTGCAAATATTGTCTTTAAAAAACTGAAATGAATGAAAAGAAAATACACTTATTATTATTCCTGTATTTAGAGAAGGAACTGGTTACACTACAATGGGAACTATTTGCAGATTTTGGGCTTTCAAGCACACTGAATGAACAGGGATAAAGGAAAGAGGTAAAGTCCTACCTATTATTTCCTTAATAATGGTTTGGTTGATATTCCATTACCAGCCCTGTGCACTTAATTGAAATTGTTCATTTTAGTAGTGGAGAACTGAAATGAACCAACTTACGTAATGCAGGGTGCTACACCATCTCCTTGAGAAACACACTGCTCTGCTTCTTCCAATTGTGGGCATTCGCTCTCGCTGCCAACGGGGAGCTGCTTAATGGTCCGTGATCTTGTACGATTCCCTTTAGGGGTTGTCATGTCAAAGCAGGTTTTGGAGCAGGGGGTCCATTCTGACCACTCTGACACCTGGCACTCCTTCGTGATCACACAGGACTGAAATGTGATGGGCAGCTTTTCCTGATTGCAGAAGCTGTAATAAGAGAGCATTACAGTTTTTAGCACACATGTCCACAGACGGTCATGAACTCCTACAGCAAAAGCACTGTCAATGGGTACATGAAAGTCAGTGAATATTTTTAAAGCTGTTAAGTTTTACTCCACATTTATTTGATTCCAAATAATCAGCCAAAGGCTTCTGAAGAAAGCTACTTAAACCAGACAAATAAGATATAGTAAAAAATTACCAGTATTGCCATATCTGTGATCAATATATTGCCATATATGTGAATAAAATTAAAATCTAAGTATTCCTACATGTATGGAAGTACAACAGAGGAAATGCATATATTTTTCACTTCTTATCCTTTATTTTTAGGTATATTCTTCTGTCTTTTTTGGAACTATGTTCCAAGTAAGGGAGAACTCAAAACCGAGATGACTAAAGGTGTTTTTGCAGATAAAAAAATACTCAATGTCATCATGTCCTAATTTCCAGACTACAAATGGTTTAAAAACACAATGGCAAACATATTGAATGCTTGATCACTAATAACTTACTTTGTTCATCATTGGTATATTGCCATAGTCATGCCTCATGGTCCAAACAGAGAATAATCTCTAACCTAAAGTGAAGTCTTCCCTGCTACCCGTAGTACTTATTTCCTGTTCCTTATGAAGGCCATGATTTAATTTCCATTTTCTATCTGATTGCCCCATTCACATGTTACATAGGCTGTCAGCAAGATTTTCTCCCTCTAAATCACTCTTAATTTTAAATTTTATATTCTAAGTAAAAACTAACATTTCTATTTGAAAGTTTGAGTCACAATAGAAAAATGAGAAAAATGAGAAGGTAAACTATTGTTAAATAAAACATTTATCCCCTTAATTACAATTACAACATAGATTTCTTTTTTCATCATGTCTGGGTTGGAATAAAAATCTGGCTTCTGAAGCAGTTAAATAGACAGGAAAAATATTTACTGGTACTGCAAGTAGCACTCTGTTTAATACCAGGCCTATAAACTATGCTACAAAGGCTTGATTTTTCTCTTTAAAAGGACACAAAATAATACAGAAAAATTAATATTTACAATTATTTCACTGCTTTACAAAATTTGGTCCTACCCACATATTCAACATGATTTTGAACCTCTTTACAAAATTTTGTAATAGAACTAGGAGTACTTGATGAAACTAAGAGATTTAAAAACACCATAAATGAAAGCATAATATGCACAAGAAACACAATTCTACATCTACAATTCTACATCTTGCTAGCAGAAGATCCTGTTATGGAGACAGTGTCAGCATGTCCAAACAGAGGTTGATAAATCTGTGAGCCATCATCCCTAATCCATTTACTTTGGATATTGGAAAAATACAAAATGAATAGACTGCCAAAGACAGTCAGCCAGGTGTCACATTTTTGGTCTTTAAATTGTATCTCCCTCTACCATTGGAGACACTGCTGGGCTTGACAGACCATAGGGGATTACTCAGAAGGAGTTTTCTAATGTTCCTATTATGTCAAAGGTAGTGGTGATGGGGAGCCCAAACACATGATAGTAATCTTTTATTCTGTTTTAGGACAGAAACTACATCCATTTGTGGAGATAGACATTCAGAGTTTTTGAGAAAATTGTTTTTAATAATGTGCTTTTTCACCTACATGTAGCCCCATCTGGCATAGGACTACGGTACTGTCAAAATCAATAAATCAGTTTCTGTACCTTTGACAAAACACATAGACCCATTGATCCCTCAAAGACACATCTTAATGACTGGAGAAAAGACACATTCCTTATGGTTTCTAACATGGGCAGTATTTGCAAATTGTTTTGTAGAACAGATGAAGTATCCTCCCCTTCCAAGCTCCCATCCAATGTGACACCTCTGAGGGCAGAGTAAGCCAACCTCTTCACACTGTGCTGGGGCTGAGTTTAATTAGAGGTGCACATTGCCAGGGAACATGCACAAAATTGCCACCACAAAGTAGCTTTGGTGAGGAGGGAAGCGGTTAACTAATGATGTGTAACAGTCCCTGGGCTTTGCATCTGTTTCAAAACTTATTTGGGAGAAGTGTTACATGAAAAAGACTAATATTTGTTACTAATTATTTCCATATGTGGGCATGAAGAAGACCCAAACAGAATTGTACCATGTTACTAACTTCATTGTTTATTTATGAAACTTAACAAAAATTAAAAAATAGAGCTAAACAATGCCTCATTTAAAATACTTACTTGTCAAATAAAATAATTTAAAATTAAATATAAAACAAGGATGTTCTTAAGCTCTTGTAACCAGAACATAAATATTACTAGGGAGACAACAAGAGGTAAGGTGAGCCATATTTATTTTCTTATTTGCTTATTAAAACCATGGTTTTTAAATTAAATTTTAAATTAAACCATTGCAGTACTACATAAACACCAACAAGAAACTGATACACAACCTCTTTTCTGTTATGCACACTGTCATATGTTTTGTGAGAGGGCAGAGATAACTACAATTAGAAAAAAAAAGAGTTTCATAATCAGACTAGCTGTTCTTTGTTCTCTTAACACTTGGTTTTGTTTGAGCAAGTTAAAGAAACAGTGAGAGCTGACTGGAAATGGCCACTATCAAGAGTTTTCCTTCATATTCCAGGCAGCAGAAGAATATGTAATCTAACCAAGTAAGGAAGGGAAAAATCATACTTCAAACTTTATTTTACCAGAATTAGACTGATTCTAAATCAAAACCTGTCAATGTGAATGCTAAACAAAATAGTTTCTTCTGAGTGTGGTACCTAATGCTACAGATTTGATTTCCACAGATAACTGAAAGAAAAGCTTAATTTTAAGCAAAGCTCTCTGCACTTTTTGATGGATTTTTATGTCTTGTTTAGCCATGCAGACTTGGGTTGAATCCTCTCACAGGATAAAAGGCAAATGGGCAAGTAACACAACAGAAAATAAAAATAGACAATTAACATTCATTTCTTGATACTGCCCAACTCACTAGAAGTTTTGCACCAAACATCTTCATGCCCTTGATTAATGTCTAAGTAGACAATATATGCAAATTTAACCATTCAAGAAGCACAGGGAGGACACAAATAAGTCCCCACTATCAACCCACACAGCTGTGTCCAGATAATTGCTGGGAAAGCTCAAAGCACAAGTTACATAAAAATGCTGTTAAAAGCCAACAGAGCAGACTGGATACAAGAAGCAGCAGCATAGGTGTAACATACAAAGTCTGGAGCATCTTGCTCTCAATCCAGTGAATATATTCAAAGGTCAATGCTCCAAGATTTTTGGCAGGGAAGAAGGAATTATATTATAATTTAACTAAGGCTGTGGTTTGATAAAGTACCATTTCACACAACAGTTAGACACAGTGGGGAAATGAAGCTTAAACCATAAAAACACTTAAATGACATGATGGAAAGAGAAAGCAATCCCAAACAAAACAAAATATCACAGGGGGTAAATGGTCCCTGTTGCTATTAAGTCAACAATAAACCTTTTCCTGATGTCAAAGACAGAGATTAGACAAAAGAAGTAAAGAAAAAGGTTCAAAGGACAACATACAGAACATAATTACTGCTCAACCTCTTCTGAACACATGTGGTCAAGAATTTGTGTCTACTCACGTTCCACAGCCTCGTTTGTGCTTCTACAGCAATAAATAAAAACTAAATATCACTTAAGAACTAAAGATAGGACGGCTATGCCTAGGGATTTTGAAATAATTTATGGGATAATTCAGGCTAAAGACATGGGGAGAACAAAGGTTGACACATAAGCCTGGACCAAATTACACCACAGTACCTGTGTACAACTGAGCAAGCTGTGCAGTTGAAAGAACTCTCTTCAGTCAAAAATAAGCTTTAAAAGATGTGAAAAACTAGATTAAGTAAGAAGAAAAAAAAATATCTCTGAGGTATACTATAGATTTATTAGAGAATGAAAAATACTTTTACAATTTTAAAAAATCAGGAAAACTTGATTTTATATGCCAATGATCTGTATGAGTGTTTATAATCTCAGTCTCAAAAGTTGTCTTTTAGGTTGTGTACAAAAGTCATGGAAGAGACCATTGGAATTTCCTCCTCTACCAATTCAACTCGACAAGAAATGGGTTTTTCTGATAGATTTTTGCAATAAATAAAGCTGTGCATACTGCATTCATGAAGCCAAATGCATGGTAATACATGACATCAGGACTGATCTCTAAATTCATGCAAGATGAACAGAAAACATAAATAGATTTTAAACTAGGCAGTAAGAATCTTTGCTGCATGAGCATACGCCATTCATAACTTGTACGACTAAGAGATTTTCTCCTTTTGCTGGTGTTTCATCCGTATCGGACTGGACTAGTAATTAGAAAGAAGAATTACTGAGAAAAGATGAAGAGCGGCATCAGAATGGCTGGGAGGTTCTAACTATTAACTAACTAATAATCCATGCAGTCAGAAACCTGCCTTGGCAGTAGCAAATAAAGGGCAAAAATGGAAAGACAACAAGTACTTAGTCACACTATCCCAAGATATGCTCTGGTTTTCCAGCAAACTTTTGGAACACAAGCTAAATCTTTGCACTGAAGAGTTTATAGTGTTCACCTCCATGAACTAAGACACATGCATCCTAAAACTAGATAAGATTTTAGTACATACATAATCTTAGAAACAATGCATTACACACTTTTTTTACTGACTAATAACTGTAGATAGTTATTTTTGCACTAAAGGTGCTCAGTTAATTTCATTTTCTGACTTCAGGCCTTGCATAACTGTATTTGCATTCTCTGTAGCATTTTTGAGCTTTGACATTTCTATAAGATCTTTCCTTGACTGTCTCATTGTTAGGTCCAGGAGTCCTCTTTCACTTGGTCTTGTTTTATTTGAACACAGTTATATCCTGCAACTACACATCCTTTCTATTCTTTGCTCAACTTTGAGATGAAAACTGGTCTGGATTTGAGAACTGTTCAATATTCATGCTGAGGACACTCCTAAAATATCTGCACATTACTACATCTCAACAGTCTATAAGTTAATGGAAACAGGAGTCACAAACACAAGGTATTGAGGAGATACCATTTTGAAGTTCGATTTTGTGCTTTTCCCAATACACTGCTTTTCATGCTCAAATGTAACGGAGCAATACTGTGTGGTTTGTAATTTAAATCTAAAATTGAGCAGTGAAGAACATGTCCTTTACAATAAATTCAATTAATTCATTCAGTATTGATACGTAACAAGAACTGCTATTTATTGGTTTTGACTATAATGTAAAGTAATGGAGCCCAACTGGCAAGGTTAATGCAAACTAAATAGTCTCTTCAATAACTTTTGTCTGCATTATTTTGCCTCTATTCCTTCACCATTATCAACATTCAACTTTGGTTTTCCCATTATCTACATTCAGCTTTGATTTTCATTAATGAATTTTTCACAGTTACTATTCTTTACTTTCATTCACTATGCTCATTCTCCCAGAATTCTGATAAATTTGTTTTTGCTTTAGCTGATTTTACATTTGATTACATACAGAGATTCCCATTATTCTGAAATGAATAACATGGCTACGGTTCAGGAGATTGATGCCAACATAAGCTCTTGGCACTCAGGAGGAACAAAAGACAGGGCATTGACTGAAAAGGACTTGAATTAAATTTTTCATTTTTTTAAATTTAAAACTGTGATTTCTTTAATCCTCGTTGACTATTTGATGTAGCAGTGGTTTATTTATTTATGTCCACAGGATCTTGGCTTCTGTCACTCCAGACTTCTTTGTAGATGTACCTACAGATCTGCTCAGTTGTTCCAGTCCTGGCACGACTGACCTACCCTTTTCACTGGTGTGGAAAGCAGACACAGAGAGTGTCAGAGAACTCAGCACAGCCAGAATTATTAAGAGACACTCAACAGACATCTATATTGTCAGACACAACACACAAAACCTAGGGAAAAATGGCATTCTTCCTCCTCTTGACTCTCTCATACTAAATAGTGTCACAGTGAGGAGATACCACATGCCCTTCAAGATCAGGAAGAGCTGTGGAGTCAGAACTTGTTCTATTTTCCCACCTATTGGGAAGGAACTTCATTATTCTTTTTGCAGTAGTGCTTGCATTCTCCAAAGCAAAACCCCGACAGAATCCAATTATGTTTTGAACAGACAAGACTGACTCAATGAATGAATTAAAAACTTTAGAGGACTGAAGAAGATGCAACCAAAAACTAGGCTATCTGCCTGGAAGAAACACATACTGAATATCATAAGAGAAGGTTCAGAGGTTCAGCAGTTCAGCAGGAAAAGGTAGCTGCTTCTGAAGGTTTCAGATCAAAGGACAAACATTCTAAGGAAATCCAAAATGCTTTAACAGGTTTTTAAAAAGCTTCATCTAAATACTAAGAAAGAAGAGCAAGAACTACCTGGAAGATTAAAAAAAAAAAAGAAAAAAAAGTCCACAGTGAGCCCCCTCAGAGTGGAATAATTTAACCATTTCCTAGCTGCAAAGTCCTGCACACTATCAGGCATCTCCCACAATCAGCTACATCATCACAAACCGTAAGATTTTCTCTTGAATTCTCGCTGATCTCATGAAACATTACTTCATTGAATATTATTAGAAAAATGGTTTCCAACCTTTACCACCAGCCACAAGATCAGAACTGTTGACATACAAGCCCATTTCACCAAACAAACTCATCTGCAGAAAGACTTGGAACAATAACTAATTACTTGCAGAACACAAAAAGTACATGTTTAGCATTTGAAAACCAAAATTACCCACATACACAAATACACAGAAGCAGGCTTGCAAAGGCTGACATTTTTGAGTGAAGGGCAAACTAAAACTAGAGGAATCTTTTGGAAAAGAGTCAGAAAGCAAATTTGTGTTTGAAAACATCGATTGTAAATCACACTAGAACAAGCCACAAGGCTGGGCAGCATCCTTGCAAGACAACCTATAGGCATGCATGAACATTGACCCAACTCTCAAAGAATCCCTAAGACAAAGAAAAGAATTTAAAGTAGGAGATGAGTACAACATTTTACTTTTCCCAGTGGAGAAAGTATCAGCAGTTTGCTCAGAATTCTTGTTAAATCTCAGTAAATTGCTACAAGACTAGAAACTACAAGGAACAGTTTGCAAAGACATCTGCTTCTCATGAAGGTAGCTTTGCAGTAAAGGAAGGGGTAAAATCTGTACCACACCACTCATTAGCACCACATCCTAGAAAAGCTCAGGCTTAAACTGCTGGGAAATCTGACGACCCATGGGCAGACCCACAGCCTGGATGCTCACACCCTTAACAGATCTACCTCGCACAAATGATCAGGTTAGGTCAGAAGGTCAAATCAGCCTTTGAATTATAAGGACCCGTGTGTGCAATTTTCTACTTTGCAATTTTAGCTTTGAATGATCCTACTCATGGGCAGGAAGCCTGAGGAAACACAGCAGTGGTTAATATTCATGCTGAATATTAATCCTTTGTGTTATCTGGAATGAAATCAAGATCTTAATATTGCATGTGGAATGTCTTCTTCTTGCCCTTTATTTGAACCACCAGGGAACCTTAAGACATACTCAGTAAGAGTAAGGGAATTTTGGAGTTACAGGTACAAAAATCTAGCACCATGTCCTGATGTACTGCAAGAAGCTATTTATTTTCCGTGCAATATCCTCCTCAGAGTTCATACAGCTTTTTGGATGTTTTAACCTCTGAAGTAAAATTATCAAATTAACTCTAGGCTATTCTTGGACCACAAGTATAGCTGGATTTTGAGAGAGACTGTGATAAGTATTTTGCCTAAAGAAAAAAAAAAAAGATGTTTTCTCATAAATAAAATCAAATTTTAAAAATTCTATTTAATGTGCAGGTACTAGACAGCAGGAATAATAATAAAGTGATTTAAATCCTGAGCTTAGATAACTCCCATGATCTACTCTGAAGACATAAAATACCATTTGTGAAGTCTAGTCATCCTTGAGAGGTTCAGTTTATGGTTGGTACCAACTTCTTTAAGGAAGTCAGTGAAAATACAGTGCTTGTACTTTTTCCTAGTAGAAAATTACATAGGCCTCATTCATTTTCCATGCAGCTGCACTGTTTAGTATTCGTCATCTTGCACATTGTTCTGAGAAACTGTACCTCCCGGTATAATGGGCCATTATAATCACACAAACAATGAGCCCACTTCTATTCATTTACAATTCCAATATTGTCCACCTAAGTGTTTTTCACAAGACTATTTTCCCATGATCCTTTCACAAGTTTAACGAATTCTGCCAAACAATTTTGAAATAAACAAAACCACTCAGGCTTTCTACACTACAGGAGAAGATGCAGGTTACATACAGCTACTGGGTCCAGAAAAAATAGGGGCAAAGCAACAAGGGGTGCTACTGTACCCAAACAAGTGTCAACAAGGGGTGCTGTGGGGCTGTTGCAGATACCATGAGTGTCTGAGGAGACAAGAAAGCAAAAGTGTTCAGTGAGAGTGCTGTCTTTCACAGGCCAGTGATACAGTGACATGCATGCACATCTCATGCTACAGATAATTTTGAAATTGGCAGAGCAGGTTATTTGGCAAGCATCTACAGAGATGACTTATTAAAGCTTTAGGAAGGAATTTCCCTTTGTCCGTGGAAATTTTCATTACATAGCTTTAATCAATTTGACCCAAAATAACAGCTAGATTCACAGGGTTATCAGCAAAGAAAAAAAACACAAAATGCCAAACTTAGTGAATAAAAATATGCAGTATTAGCATTAAGATATAAAGAAATATATTACTGAAAATTATATAACTACTATTAGTTGTGTTTCAGGCATTAGTTTAGGTTTGGTCCCTGTACTGATGCTTAGATTTGGCAGTGTCACTGGCTCCATTGCATTGTCCAGCATTTGGAAAAATGTAGTCGGTATTAGGAGGTGAGCCACACATTTTATTTCCAGAGGGTCTGCTGAGAGTTAGGCACTGAAATAGCCAACCCTGATGTTCTGGGAAGTTGTGACTTGTGTGTGTGAGTCCTGTGCATTTCCACCTTGACGGACAATATGTCCCAGGAGGATGCTCAATTCACATGCTCCCATACCATACCTTTATTAGGCTGACTGAGAAAACAAGAGCATACTCTCAGACTATGCTCAGCAGTTTAATTTAAAAAAACCAAACAAAACCAAAACACAAAATAAATCTAAAAAGCTAATACATTCTAGTTTTTTCCCTATAGGACTCTTTACAGATTATGATACAATACCAGTATAGGTAATAAAAAATTTAGAAAAACACTCCTTGATTAACTTTTATTTTGTCACACTGAGGCCAATTAACATTAACTGACAACAAGGCAGAAAAGCTGCAGAAAAGTACAATGTAGGAGTATCTTCATTCCAGATCTCTGGGCCTAATTCAATTTACCCCTGTGCAACATAATCTCTAGATTGAAGCTGAAAATTCAACACTGCATTCATTCAAGGAAATAATTTATTCATTCATAGGATTTATTGCCACAAGAGATTATCAGAACATAGAGTACAACCCTCGTTACATTATAGCCTATTATATTTTGCTAAGAAAGACAATTAGATGTATTTGAATAAAAACTATATGCGAGAAAGGCACCCAATCTTGATGATTTGCACAGAAATATATGAATGTCATACATCTAGGTGACAGAACAACTGTTCACTGTATGAAAGGAGTTAAAATATGGTGTGGGAAAAGGAATCGTTCATTGCTGTTTCAATTATTCAGCACGGTGTGTACGTTTCCATCTTAAATCTAGATTTGGGCATGGTATGTCAAATGCGTAGCAATACTGACAAGACACTGTCAAAACAGCAGCCTCAGTAAGATGATGGAGCAGGTACTTAGAATAGAAAGGAACACCCATTGAATAATATTATGCATATCCACAGAAATTACTGTCTCCACCAAAATCATATAAAAAAACTACAGGATACTTCTACTTTCAAATTCATGGAAATTCTAAAGGCATAGTGGAAAACGACAGGAAGGCAATGTTTGCATCCTGTTTCTCTAATAATAGTTTAAATTTTTATTATCCCAGTGCACCTGAAAAATAACCCTGTAGTTTTTAGTTATCAAGAGATTTTTCACCCAACATTACTTTCTTCTTCCCCGTTCTCCATTTGTTAACAGAACATGCTCTAAATAATTCCAAATTAATGAATCAAGATGAATGTATATAGCTCATTATACAAGTTTGTAGTTTGTTTGATATTTACAGGTGCTCTGAAAGTGAACCACTCATGGCTTTTAAATCCTCACAGTATGGTGAGCTTGGAGGCTTCCTCTAAAAACAGCAGTAGAGCTGCCTTTGCAGAAACACAAAAAGCAGGGGCAGACATACATGCTTTCATCTGGTTCTCAGCAACAAACAAAAGGTTGCTTATGCTCCTTCATCTCCACAACCCATCCTCTCTGCATTGCTATTTTGCTCACCTTTCTGCAGCCCATCTCCTTGAAGTTACTGCACCTTAACTACTGTCACCTTCACACACATCCCCCTTTCTGCGTGTTTACTCGCGGAGGGTCTCAGAGAAGTTCAGAGAATCTCTTAAGATTTTTTTCTAAGCAAGGGATACATTACAGGGTCCAACAAACTGCGCCGCTGTATTGTGTGTCTGAATCTTTTCTCTGTTTGCTGACAGCATATTCCTCTGGGTGACTTGTCTGCTTTCCAAATCCATAGCATAAATAAAGCAACAGGCTTGTGATGGTTTGTCTCAGTTTTTTATTTTCCTCCTTCACACAGTTTATAATTTATAGGAGTGAAAGTCCATTAAGTAAGCACAGACATTTGTTTTATGATTTGGAATGGGAGCATTGGGTTAAGAGGTTTAAGGACCTGGAAAGGAAAACAAAGCTAAAATGCCATTCCAGAAGAGGAGATTCTCTCTTCTTGTTTTTTTCTCTCTTCTTGTTTTTTTCTGGCAATATCTTGAATATTATTCGCTCATGAGCCTAAATACTCAATTGGCCATTCCCAAATTCCTTAGTTTCTGGCTACTCAGCTTAGCGCCTGTGGCCAGTAGTGAATATTGTGACTCTGCTTTAAGCAGACGCACGTCTTTGTGAAGTAAGATGAAATATTAAGCATTACATATGCCAAACATCAGCAAGCCAATTCAATAATTTTGGTCCTCCTGTCATTTCTCATGTCTCAACTACAGTATTGGAATAAATAAAAGCTCAAACTCTCCAAAACTTGAAATTTAGTAAAGCACTGCAATAAGATTATCATGAAAACTTCCAAGAATTAAATTTGTAACAAGATGTGGATATAGTTTTCTAGATATTTAATGAATGCACAGAATTAGTGAAGAAGATTAAAATAATTAAAAAATAATTACTTTCTAAGATGAAGAGAGGTGAAACAAACCAAAGATGATCATATGATCAAATGCGTTGAGGCTAAGAAAATCTGCTAAATAATTGGTTGGCATGTCTTAAATTTTGGATTCTTTTCTGCCCCTTCATTTTGTCCACGATTATAATTACGTATGGTTATATTCTAAAAAAGAAATAAAAGCTCTGAATATTTATAAAATTCTACTGTTTCTCTCTTGAATTCTCACTTCAGGTCATTCAGGTCACCAATAATGTTCATCTTCACATACAGGTCTCTTCCACAGTGGTGCTGCCAAAAGAGTATTAACCATTTATGGGGACTGCAACCAGAGCTGTTGGGGATGGTTTCCTACATGGTCTCCCCCATTCTTCCCCCCATTCAGAAATGTTTTGGCCCAGACTAAGCAAGATAACAAGCCATATCCAAGTCATGTAGAAAAATAAAGGAAATAGTGCAGAAATTCCTGGGATTTTTTTAAGAGGCAGTTATATCCTTGAAGAACTGCTTTAACTTCAGCCCCCTTTCCAGACATTTGAGTTAAATGACTCTCAGCAGTGACAGGCTGTCCCCACACTTATGGAGCAGCTGCTTCAGGGGAACATGATGTGCTTTGTCACTGGATTTCAAAATCTTTGCTGAAGTACAGAAATATATAGTTCAAAAAGATACTCTAGTTCTGTTCCATGTTCTTAAAGTTATAAATGACTGTGCTCAAGTGCTTCCAAAATTTCCCAATATAGTGGGGTCCCAAGAAAGCATTTCAGTAAAAAGGTTGTATGAATTAAAAACAGTTAAAAAAAAAAAAGAAGCTTTTCTTAGACTTGTACAATTTGTACAATTGTACAGCCAACATTTTTGCTAAACTTTCCCACAGAAGTCTGCTCACAAAGAAAATTATGACTAAATGTTTGAGACACAACAGCAACAGAGTCCATATTACAACAGAAAATTATAGGCTTAACATGAGGCATAATCATCACAACTTGTAATAGAACAAACAGGTTTGCAAGTCAAAATTAGCTTCTTCATACATTTTATGTTTCTCTACATTGCCAGTTTGTTGTCTAACAGCTCTCTTTGGTAAACCCCAATTTCATCAAAGAGGAAACATTTCAGACAGTCAAGTGTTGCGCTCTACACTAACAGCAGCGCTGTCCCGATTTTGTTAGCTATCCAGAGAAAAGTCATTTTATAAGCCACTTTTAATTACTCATTTTTTTTTCCTTCAACATTTGTATTTTTCAAATATTTTCAGTGCACCAGAATTTCAGATTAAGGAGAACATAAAGCAAACACAGGCCGTGTAACACATACATTATTGCAGAATGAGCAATACAAAATCCAATATTTCATCCTTCACGGGAGACTATCTATTGTTCACTCGACAATAAAGTATATAAATTAAACTTTGATTTTCTTGTTTCACTTCTCTTTACCACGCCTGGTGTGCTGATATGTCAAGAGAATTTTGCCTTTTTGAAGTTTTGCTGACAGCGTTACAGAACCATTTTCTCTGTAGCACCCTTCTGAAAGTTGTTCTTTTTTAAAACCCCTTTTATAATATATCAATTTTGCTATCTCTGCAAAAAATATTACTCGCCTGAGGGTTTTTATTCTTCTTTCAGTCATGCTGCCAGGGGGCTGATTGTTTCTGATTGCTAGAGTCAAAACTCACTGAAAATGGACTACTTAAGCTGAAGAACATTTCACATGAGAATGGCAGGTTTTCCAGCCACCTTACTTGTCTATATTATTTAGTAACACAGTTACTATGTGATGGAGATTATAAAATCATTTGAGCTGGTTGCACTGACACCCTGGGCAGAAAAATAATTCTATTGTTTCAGATTCCGGAATGGCAGTCATGGAATAAAGCTTTTGATTGCTTAGTGAAGGGTGCAGCATAAATGATGTAAATGGATATACAGCTGATATACATTGGTCTCTAAAAGCTATGTTACCAGCACCAGAATTTCTCATGTGAGCCATTTCACCAAATTTTCTTGATCATACTATGTAACCGGAAAAAAAAATCTATATTAAAATTGTTCTGAAGACTACTAAAAATCCTTTGTGCAATTAAAACATTATTTTTTTTTCCATTAGATATAAAAATGCCCACTGCATCATTTGTTTAATTTTCACCTCTTTGAAGAATTGCTCCTACATTGAATTATCTATTGTTTCACTGCCTCAGGCAAGAGGGTTTCATTCACTACCCTGCACCAGCCTGAAATTGCACAAGACACTGTGGTATCTGAACTTAAGACAGTGCTGGTGATCTAAGTGAATTCAAGAGTGAGTGTTAAAGATGATGAGTAAAGTATGCTACTGACTTCCAACTATACTTTTACTTTCTTTTACCATTTATCAGAGCTTTGGCATGACTGTGTCATTCCTCCTTTTTTTTTACTCAACAATTTTCTTAACCTTTCAAAAACTTAGGGACTTTCAAAAAGAGTGCCTGGCTGCTATCTGATAGCGACTGATGTATAATAAATAATTCCTTGTATTTAAAGGGTAATGATGTTCCTGGGCTAGGCACAGTGTGGGCTGCATGATGTGAGGCTGGAAAAGGAAGGAGTCAAGGCAATATATTCTGTACCAACGATGAGATTGTGCTGCAGCCAACACTGGGGACTGCCTGAGCTGCTGATTTTAAGATTTCTTGTGAAGACCTTCATCGAAGTGTGGATCAAAATCTTAAAGAACTAAAGAAAAATAGAACTAGAAGAGACTGCAAAAAGACTATGCAGTCAGTCCCTCTTCTCTAATCAAGAGCTACTCCAGGTGGGTCATCCCTGACACTTGCATTTTTCTAGCTTTTGCTTATAAACCTCTGAAGATGGAGGTGCCACACATGGCCCAAGCAATTTTCTCCAGAGTCTCACTATTCCCAGTATTGAGAAGCCTAGCCTCATTCAGCACTGCTGTGATTTGCCCATTATTGCTTTTCCAATATAACCATAATATAGAGAATAGATTGTTCCATTCTTCCTTGTGATGGCTTGTTACATACTCATAGGCATTTCATTCACATCTTCACCCAAATGTCCCTCTGTCAACTAAACAACCCAAGCCTTTCAGTTCTTCCCTTAAACCAGGGAACTTATCATTTTCGTGTTTCACTGCTGGATCATCTCTTGAAAGGAATTATACTCAAAAAAAAAGTTTTCTACACTTGAAAAAAAAGATATTACTTGGTTTCTAATTGAAACAGTGGAAGCAATTACATGTTCTGCGATAGAATGTTTAAATGGCACAACAAAAACTCAAAAGTAAAATACCTTGAAAGAAGTTCCTAAACACTAACATAGCAGCAATGACTGTCCACCTCATTCAGCAAGATATCCTAGTCATTTCACAGTTGAAGTAAAATTGATTAATCAGGCATTGAACAAGAGGGCAGGAAATAGAATCACATCAAACAAAGGAAGACTAGACTGAAAGAAGATTTTTTGAGTTGAATAAAAACATTCTGGGGGATAGGAAAGAAACACATGAGCTAGCAAGAGAATGCCAGATAAAACAAACGAAAGATAATACAATTTTAGAAACACACCCAGAAGCCTGTGGAAAGAATTATCAAAACATCAGTGATTGACAGAACTCTAGAAAAGTAAAATAATAAAAAAGTAAAATAAAAAAAATATTTAAATAATAAAAAAATAAAGAATCAGATATATAAGTAAATATCAGGAAAAAACCCAGGGCAGACAGCATAAAGGTACAGATGAGAAAGAAATAGAGGAAGTGCATGGAACAAACAAAGAGGTTTTACAGTCAGCCTTTCAGAAATTTTGCCACAGGAATCAAGAGGGGCAAATAATATTTCATGCTCATCTATTTAAAAAAATGCACTGGAATGAGTAGCTGTTGCTTTCTCATGCATCCTTCTCTCTTGTTTTATATTTTTACTGTAAGTCTGACTCAGTCCAGTTTCCTGTTAGTTTTTGTGCCCATCATCTACATCACCTGTTTCAAAAATGCATGACTTGTTAGAGATCAGACACCTGCCTGAACCCACAGAAACAGAGCAGACATTTGACATATATCTTCAAACATTTGGGGGAAATCTATTTAAGAAAACAGAGGCTAGGGACTAGCACAGCTTAACAGTGCATATGTATGGGATGCTTAGTATGATCACCAGCATAGTTTGCGTGTTTCATGTCACAGAAAACACTTAAGTTTGATGATGGATGTAGAAGTGGAAATAGCGTGAACTCCATTTTGAGATTTGAGTTTATGTAAAAGAACCACTTATGCATGTTTTACTTTAAACAGATAAAAATTAAAGTATGCACACATAAATAGTGATTACCTCAGAGCAGCAGTTTTCCCATTTCTGTGAGTACACGTGACCTGCCTTGTTTGGTACCCAATTTGTATGTCCCAGTATTTGTTCTCCTGTCTATTCTGTCTGTTACGATTCCTCTTCTTCTTAATTAATTCACGAGCCTCAGGATCTCGAACCGCCTTTTCTCTGTCCTTTTCCTTGTCTTTGTTCTTCCCTCTTTTCCTTGCTTGCCTTATTTGTCTTGAATGGGGCACCGAGCATGCGCTCCATGGTCCCACGTTTAGGCTGTACAGGCTTTCTTCAACAGCGCACGGGCTGGACTGGCACATCTGGAATTCCGTGAGGTTGGGGCAAGCTGATCCGCCGAACTGCGGCGGAGCCACCACGTGCCGAGTCCGATGCTGGAGCCCATTGCCACAGGTCTTGGAGCACTCGGACCAGGGCGAGAACTCGGCCACGATGCAGTCCTGCCGGCACGGGATGAGGCACGCCTGCTCCTGCCGCGGCTTCGGCTCAAAGTACTCGCAGATGACATCTTCAGCTGGAACCCCGTTGGACTTCTGTATACAGGTGATATCCCTTGTCTGGATCCCTTCCTCCCCTCTGAGGCACTCCAGGGGCTTCTCGTGGCTGCGGGAGAGGACAGGCCGGCACTGGTTCCAGCTGCCGATCTGCCAGTCGTACAGTTCCTTGTGCCAGTCACAGACACGGAAACAGCTCTGCTGGTTGTCGGGCCGCTCGGGCTGCCTGCAGTTCGTGGGCAGCGTGGTCCAGCCCTCCACGTGGGCACACCACACCGCTCGCGTCTGGATGCCTCCTGGACCGCATTCATCTCCCATGCATCTCCCCCATGGACCTGGAAAACAAAAGAAGATGCTGACACTGCTCACTTAAGTTATTTCTCTGCCATATTGCAAAAGAAAGCTCTGGGTATTTCCTGTATGTCTAAGAATTTCATTCTTGGAGAAACTCAAACTTTGAGAATACAAGCATGAGATTACTCTTCACCTACTGTATTTATGATTAGAGATACATTTCATTTTTTATCCCAGACAAACTGAATATTTAATATTGAATAATTCCTGAACATACTACATGAATGAATCACATTAGATAACTATGAACTAAGCAATCACATTCACAACTTGGTTTTTGCTGCCAAGGTAGGAGCCAAAGCTCTTCCCTTGAAGGCATGAATTGGATCTCTCTCATCCACTTGAATAACTTTTTCTGGACTGATTAATTTTTTCTTCACATTTCTACTGCAGTTTATACCTTGATGACAATTAAAATTGTGTTCTCTTCCTTCCATATTGCATGCAAAAATAAGAACTACACAATGCATTTTGAAAAACAGTGGTGATTTCAAGTAGGCCACTTCTAGTCTTTCCTTTATTATAACTAAAGCAAAAAGGATCAACTGGTCCAAACTTTCTTGGCAAAAGAACAGTCTAGACAAGATGGCTCAGCACTCTGTCCAACTGTAACTTAACAGTGTCCAATGTTGAGGAATCTATCACTTCCCTGGGGAGATTATTCCAACTTCTGATTGTTCTCATTGTGAGAGTTTCCTCTTGTGTCCAGTTTGAATGTCCCCAGCAATAACTTACAGTAGGAGTCACTTGTTCTTACCATTTTCTTAAATCTCCAAGGTCTATGGTAAATATTTGACATGCAACATGTTGTTATAACAAATTTCAACAGAAATACATAAAAGGCTATATCCTTGAAAGATGATGTAGTTGCTTTTTCCATTATAAAAATGGAAATATTCACCTAATTCAACATGAAATCCACAAGCCAGAGGTTAAAAAACTCCTATATTTTTCAGGTTAAGATCTCCCCTCATATACAGTGTGAATTGACTTACCACATAAGAGCAAAAGAATAAGCAATTCAGAAAAGAAACTCTGCAACCATTTTTCAAAGAAAACTTGTCTATCTGCAGACACTTGATCCCACAGAAGACATTTCCTCTGACTGAGGAATTCTCTGTCCTATGAAGAAACTGGGGCCAAACCACACAATCTTCATTCACCTGAATGACCCCAGTACAAGACTATGTGAGTAAAGCTGTTGAAGAAGCCAGGCTGAGCCTTTACTATTTTCAAAAGAGGTTAACAGCATAATTTTGGTACTGCACAGGAATAAGTGAAATGAACTATGGCAGATACAAATTATTTACAAATTATTTACAACATCTTCTTATTGAATGACTGGAAGGAATATGTAGCTGCATCCTATTACTGATTCCCATGAGCTTTAAAACTCTCATTGCCTTCCACACAATTTTCATCTGTTCATCCAACATTAACTTCAGTACCAGTTTGGGAATGGGCTGATGATAGGCCATACCCTTAGCCTCTGTTCCTCATTGTCTCTTTTTTAAGTAAACACCATGGCTGAACAGTTCACTTGTAGTTCTAAAACCTTGAGAATGAGTACTAGCCAGTTGAAAATAGCCATAGAAGTGGGCAGATTCAGCCCATGGAAAATCCCCCATATTTTTTTGCAAATTAAGTTTGAATTATAGTTGCCAAGATCTATCTAGCTATCCAGAAAAATTAATGCATATTAAATATAAACACATTTCAATTTCCATTTCAGCAAGACTGCGTTACTTCATCTCTAACCAGCCTTCCACAAATTACATAATTATTGCTGCATTTCATTTGGGTGTATTTACACTGAGTTGAGAGATGCCATTTCCTCAAAACACCACTTCAAACACCTGCCATTTTTTAAAAAGTAAAGTCTGCAGAAAATCTTCAATTAGAGCAGAGATACAACAGAGATACAACCTGTGATTAAAATAAATTGCTCATCTTGCAAACTACGAATTTCTACCTTACCATGTCATTACACCTTGTATATGGTTTATGCATTCAGTGAAAAAATCCCTCTTTCTAAAGATCAGGTTGTTACTGTAATCCTGATGAAAAATTTGCCCACTTGGGACTCTATCACATCTCCATTCATGAATAGTCAAAAAAAAAGCATTTTGCCTAAAAAACATGCTTGTTATCAGAACATCTTCAATCCAATTCTAAGGCAGGTTTACACTATCGAAAATTATAAGAATCTCAGCCTTGATGCAATAAATACTGCCTTTGGAAATGTAAATATGAACAAAAACTCTGTTATGTGACTGCACTAACTGGACCAAAAAAAAAGTTCTTTCATTAGAATATAAATATGTTGTTTTTAGAACTGAACACAAAACACTGAGGACATGCACAGGTAGACTCATGTAGTAAATTGCATTATTTTGTTTGTCCTTTGAAGTAGTAAAACATTTTATTAAATCATTACAGGTGAGTACCAACAAACCACATTTACATGACCCTTTAAGCAGACTGCTGCTCAGTAATTCTATGTTCATGTGCGTGTTGACACAGAGCTCTTAGTCATGTATCTGACCCTCCCTCTTACCTACGTTAGGCTGATTTTTAAGTTTAAAGACAAAATATCCCGCTTAGAGAAAAAGACTGCAAGTACACTAGAAGCCTACATTTTCACTCTAGTCCACACTTCCTTATATGACTATGACAGGGTCTAAAAGGGAGCCACAGCTTTGAGGCAAGGATCTGTTTAGGCTTTGTCCTCAGTGAGCTTCCTCAAAAAAACTAAAGTGCTTCCACACTCTACCAAACCAAACTTCATCTACACAGAAATTTAAAATTTGGGGCAGAGGGCAGATGTTAAAGAAAAACCAGAAAACAAAACAAAACAAAACACAAATACATAATTCTTCCCTGCCCTCTAAGCCTCTTGCTCACCCTCTAAGTCTTCCCTAATTTTAAATGTCAGGAAACTGTCCCATGCTGTCTGGTCTCCAGAAATGCCTCTGGCCCTGCAGTCCTGGCCATGTACTCCCACCATACCCTCCTCTTACTCAAATGGTTTCTTTTTCCTATGCTAAGGATTACAGGATATTCTTAGTTGGATGGGACCCACGAGGATCATCAAGTCCAACTCTTCCGTGAATGGTCTGTCTGGGGATCAAGCCCACAGCCTTGGTGTTATAAGCACCATGCTCTAACCAACTGCTTGTTCATGTTTCTTTTAACTTCAAAAGCTTTAATCACAAATCTAAAAATTTATTTTTTAATGGCTATGTGATAGAATCAGGATGAATATTTGGTTTTTAATTCATGCTCTAATATGTACAGGAACAAAAGAACTAACTGGCACCATTCTTCACAACCAGCTACATTTCCCTCTGAGATTATGGAATGTATAGAAAAACAAAAACATAAAGAAAAAAGACCTCAACCCTAATGCTTCCACACACAGCAGTCATTAAGAACAAGAGTATCAAGCTAATCTCCAACTAATTAATTTCAAAGCATCTATGAATATCCAAGCAATTTCAACAGCTTAATTAATTCATCTTATTTAGGATGAAGGAGAATTGATATTTCATTTCGTTCTTTAGTTTTTAAAGAATAAAATATCATTATTTCATGTATTTCTAGATGTATTAGTAGAAACTTGCTTTTACCAAAATTATACTGAGAAATACCAAATTGTTTTTCTTTTGAAAACAATTTCTGCCATCCATATTACTCAATATTCCTGTTATTTTTCAGTTGTGCACTTTGAAATCCTCAATTAAGTTACCCACATTTCCCTGTACCCACAAGTCACTGTAGTCAGCCTCAATTTTCCTTACAACTACCCATCTCTCTCCCAGTTATCAAGAGCCTAAAATAATTCACGTCTAACTTAAGTGGCCCTCAAAACATTGCAAGCTTCAAGGGGAGGCATGGCATGGTTGTGTTTTGAAATTAATCACAGGAAAACAGGAAAATAAATCTATCTGAACTGAGTAAAGGGGCTTTAAAAAAAATCAAAGAAAGACATGAATTCTAAAGTATTGCTAATCCACTTTAAAGTTTTGAATGATTTTCAGAAGTATGAGAAAATCACATAGAGGTTACCTGCACTATGCTTTTTATATTGTATCATTATTATGGGTAGAACATTTACCACTGTGTTTGTAAATATGAAATTGTGGGATAAAATTCATTTCACAGCAACTAAAGTAGCATACATATGCAACTCAGAATGAAAGAGTTCAGCAGAACACAGTGCAGAGTCTCACCCACCATTACTTAAAGTCTACAGGAGGTGGGGGGTGGCTGCCCTTTCACAAATCTTCAGCTGATGTTAAGCACTAGTAACAACAAGAATGTCTTGGAAACCTGTCAAGCCTAATCAAGGCTTCAAATAATATTTTAATTTGGCCTTTATGAATATTCTTTAGGTTCTCTCTTTCCCAGTGAAGCAGCCTTCACAGAGACACTCTGCTGTCCCTGCTGTGTGCTGATGCAGATCCGCCTTGCCAATGGGATGCATGTGCATTTCACACTGGGGAAAAAAGGCTGCTGCTGTGAATGCAAAATAGCTTTTCTTTGGATTTGTTCTAAACATACTTAGAGGAACGAATTATACTTTGCCTGTAGTGAGCTGAGCTTGTTCCATGAAAGTACTATCATTTATCCACTCTTTATTTAATCAGTGTTTTACAAACAGCAGTTACAGAAATAAATAGGGAGCTTGCTTCTTTTTGTTCTGGGAGTTGTCACTGAAGTCTTACTGAGTTTAAAATGTCATTTGTAATTCTTTGTCTTCTAAAGAGATTACTGTAAAATACAATATTAAGATTCCCTCTAAGCTTCTGAAGGATTAAGATTTATTTTTTTAGAGAGCAGGAACATAAGTGAATTAATCATTCCTGCAAGTTTTTTCTGAAATTTCAGGAACTGATCACAATGGAGTCAAAAACTGAAAACAAAACCCCCACTAAAGCACTGACAGTTTTGCAGCTGAGAACAAAGTAAGCTATCATTGTATTTAATATAGTATACTTTATATAGTAAACTTTAATACTGTTTCAGGTATTAAAATTATCTCTGTTTTAAAAGGAACTTACTTTGAACTTTGATCCGGGACAAATAAGGCTATGTGAAAATCCCTTGAGCTCTTCTCCTCATACAAATACAAAGAAAGACAAAATAATCCCCCAACTATCCTCAAACATAAAACTCCAAACACATCTTAAAGCATTGAGCAAGACATTACTCGCATTTTCAACAAATGAGGGTTGCACTGATTTCAACTGCATTTTGCTGTACTTTCCGTGAGAATTGGTTTTGACCCATTTTGTTTTACTGGTTTGGTGTCTGTAAGTAGCATTAACAGTTCAATGCCAGGGAGAGAGACTCAGACTGCATGAGACAATGAGCAGCTTAGTTTTCAGTATTTTGAGAGGATTGTATTTAATGGGACTATTGAGAGACTGATTAGCAAAAATCTACTTTTTCTAAGTTCAGAACCAAGCTAACCTTACTCCTCTCCTTATTGGAGACCTCCAATTTCTTTGTATCATGAAAAGGTTGTGAAGAGGGCAAAAAAGGTTAACTGGGTGATACAGGGCTGAGTCAGAAGGACACAAGTATTACAAGACAGAGTTCAATCCTAAGCAGTAAATCTCAAGAGAGGTCAAAAAGACACAGATCAAGAAGTATTTGAAGGACTAAGAAAATGACATTGAATGCAAACTGCAGCTCCTGATAGTGGAGCTGGTCAAAGAGCTGCATGAACAGCAGGTCACTAAGAATACAGCAGCTTCAGATCTCTGCCAAAATCACTTGCACATCTGCTTGGCTGAATTAAAATATAATAAGCACGTCTGTACCTTGGTACAGTATACCTGTATTATCTATATTTGCTTTACACAAAGGAAAAACAACCACTGCTGCAACAAAGTATTTATATCACAGGCAGTAGCTAATTGTGGAAGTCTAGACAAGGAACAATCTCACTGATACAGACACACTGCCTGTCACACTGGCAAAACGTAATACAGCAAAATGCTGTAATTCTAGATCAATTACTGGTAACTTTTCTTTTTTTTTCTTTATTTTTTTGAATACAGAGTCTGTCATGCTGCCAACACCACATGCTGGCCACATTTGGACAGACAGATTCTATAATTTATACTACTGAGAGTGCCAGCACAGTAGAAGAGCACTGACAGACAAAACCTTATTTTTGCATCTTTCCCAGCCATGGCAGGACTCCCTGGGTGCTGTATGACTTGCTGCCTGCTCTGTTTGCCAGCAAATTTTCCCCTCCAGGAGTGCTATGGATCACCTTGACTGCCATTTCTATTTAATGCTTTTGTCTTTCTTGGCTCCTCTTTCAGAGGTTGAAAAGAACATGCAAGGCAGTGTCTGCATCGAAGAAAAGGGATTTAGGATATAGAAGAGAGATAAAAACAGAAAGGATTCTTAACATAATAAAACACAGCACCTGTGATTCAGAGGAATATAATGAAGTATCAAATATGCCTACAAATTATTTAACTCTTAGATCAAATTTTTTATTTTCTAGTAGCATAGGAAGAGTGTAAGCCTCAGTGCAATTTGAAGAATTTCAGAATCTGAAGAACAAGTTTTTGAAATTTCTCAAATTAACAATGAAATATTAAAAAATACCATTAAAAGTAATTTAAATAAAACTAATTTATAAATTGCATATTGTTTCCCCAGATTTCCAGATTACTTCAAACAGTGGAATAAAAGCAAATCCAAGCATATAAAAATCAGCCTCTTCATTATCTTTCTAGGTGTGCACATAATTATTAAGGCACTTAATAAAATGTGGGCCCTTTTATTTTTTTTCCTCTATTAATATCCATTGGGAAAATACATTCACACATGTTCCTGATACTATTCACAATATGGTAATTAACATTATCCATCTGTTTTCCAATTTCTCTAAAAATCATGAATGCAACACACATGATACAAACCAAGGAATAACCATAACATTTTAAATTCTGACATCAACATCACAAAGGGCATAACACTTCTTCAGTGTTTCCCTAACAGCACTGTCATATTAGAACCTTACAATTACTAGAACCATATATTTATTTTCTTCCAGCAAAGAGGAAAATAAATTTTGTACATCAGAAAATTGGTGAGTCTAAGACAAGGCTGTATATTCCCTTATAAAAGTGTTGAATGCAACATGACTTCCCAGTGTTGATGTGGTTCCTTGTGCTGTAATTCATGGCAGTTTTAACACCACATTTCACTTGGTAGAGAGGTTATTTGGCTGCTCTGTGGTTTTTTCTGTGCTTCAATATTGTGACAACTATAATAGATATTGACTCTTTTTTCTATTTGTTATAAACATAGAGAGGCCAAAAAGTATCTGTTTCTACAGTACCAAAAAAAAAAAAAAAAAAAGGGAAAGAAAAAAAAAAGAAATTAAATGGTCTCAAAATTTTTCTCCTCTTTTTAGTATTTTGTTAGTCCTTCATCTGCCCTAGACAGCCAGGGCTGAGAACTTAATTCAATACTTATAATAAAAAACCCTCAACCACCTTCTTATATTTGTCACTGTTTAATATTTATTTTGTTGCTCTGGCTGTACACATTGAATTTTTAAAATAAACTGCATCAGGATCCACACTTTTCATAACACATTTCTGCCCAAAGTAATTTGATTGTACAGTGGCGTAACACCCTGGAAATTGCTATCTGCACCCAAGCTATCAAGAGCCTTCAGCTTGCAGTACTAGTGCAACATGTTTTTCTGAAGTATATACTGGCACATAAACAAACATGAAAGGTTGACAGCTCACTGTGCAGAACATTTCTGGCTTTATGCTGCTGTTATCACCTGGAAAGAATCCTCTCCTTTAGGCTTATTATAAACTTAAGCTAATTCCCAAAACATTATTCAGTTTTAAAACAACTCTACCTCCAAATTTCTTTAGCACAAATTCCTCTCACTGTTCATTTTCCCTTTACAGAGTATAGCAGTAGCAGACAAAATGAATATTAAATGAACACACAAAAGGAATATTTAATTGAAGCAGCATGGTTTAAAGAAAAATAAAGCTTCTATGTTCTACAAAGCAATTACATTGCTTTGAGCTTCTAGTCATGTTGGAACAAATACTTCTGATATTGAATACAGTTTCTTCTAGCCAACAGTCTGTTTACATATAAAGCTGGTTCATGAATGTTTCTTAGTTTCGTTAGAGGTGGTGTTAAACCATCCTAACATATTCCTCACATTGCTCTCCTTATGTTGCCTCTCTAGTCACGCTGGTGGCTGAAAAGCAGATAACGCTCTTCTGACAAAATGATGATTCTCATACATAGCAAACACTCTTGCAGGCTTTGTAAGATGGATGAAAGGTTTTATTAACCTTTGCCTGTATCTCTGCCACACGTCTGTTTTGGTTTTCTTCTGATCATCCACAGTTGAAAGCTTCTCTGCCTCTCCCCTGTGAGGCAGCTGCACTGAGTCAGGCCAAAGACCTACCTACCCCAGCAACAAAGAACTGGAGCTTGAAGAAGGTACAGAAATATGGTGAGCAAATATGTCTTTCCTGATACCCTCCCAGCTTCCCATCAATTCCAGCTCACACACCACAGCAGACACACAAAAGTACAAACTTCCTCATATAAATTACACTTATACATGGATATCAGCTAAAGAAAATGCATGTGCTCAACCACCTTCTAAGATCAGTTTTAAAACACATACTAGAAACTCCTAAATTTACTGTTCTTTTTTCCACACTACCAGAATGTAATGATAAAAATGCATAGAAATACCAGAAATTTAATGATAGAAAGCAAATGAAATGAACCTATTTTTTTCATATACAGTGGGCAAAGAAAAACAAAACAAAAACCAATCCAGGGCCAATTGCAAGTAAATCCATGAAATCAGCAGTTACTCACAATTATTATTCAGACTGTAATCATGGGTCAATATTATCATTTTACAATGAAAGCCCTATAATAATATGTGTAACAAAAAAATCACCATGAGTTATTCTTATCTGTGTCCCTGTAGACTTTTACAGCTCCGTCTCTATCAGAATCTGATTTTAAGAGATAGGTTACTGAGAAAATCAATTCAGAATCCAATGCCTAGTAAAGTGAAGGATTTGATTTGTATAGATTAAGATGAAGTTTTCTCCTTGGTTTTGAACAAAGATTCACTTTTATTCCTATAAGCATTTTATATTCACTTTATTCACAAATCTTAAAGCAAATTTTAACTGAAACACTACTGAGATAACATCTCAGATAACCTGAAAATCTCACTGTCAATGAGTGTTCTCACTAACCATATGAGGAAATGTAGATTTTTGCACTAATTTAACTAATAGTGGCTTGCCCTCCACTTTTCATTAGAGTGAATGCCAACTAGATCTATGGTAAACACACTACTAGTCCTTGTCATGACACTTTGGGCATCAGCAGGTATTGCAGCACCAATTTCTTGGTAATGTTAGGAGAGTTTATTTTTGTGCAGTCTCATGTAATCCAATGATAATTAGTCATATTGAACAGAGACTTTAAATCTGATTTAATTTCTATCATAAATAATTTTGCAATTCAGTTTGTTAATGCAATTTTCTTTAGTGAACACAGACTGATGCCTCAAAAAAAAAAAAAAGAGTATTTCTGTTCCAATTTTCATCATGACCAAGTGAATGCTTTTATTTTTCTGCCTCTGTTTCATTTTCTGCTCTTTGATTTCTTTCCCTTGTTCATCATAGCCTCCTGCTGTGGTGCTGATGGCCAGAAGTGCTAGTTGTGAGGCTGCTGCAACCACAGGGTACGCCCGTCAGCACAGGCCATCATGCTTGTGCCAGCCCAGTGGTTTGTAATTCCAGGCTCTGCTCACATTAGCCAAGGGCAAACAAGTCAAAAACCTCCTCCACTGAGAAATGAAGAAATTGACTTATACAGCTTTTCAGAAACTGGCTACAGCTTTTCAGCTAGGGTACTAGAACTAGAAATCAGAAATTAAACATAGTATCTTTGCACACTGACTTGTTTAAAAGGTCAGACTTCCTGCAAGGTATGCTGTCAGACAAGGTAGCCAGAATCTGGTTATAAGAAAACACTACAGTTCAGCTGCTTGAAGTCATAAAGAGATTTAGGTACTCAGTCCCACTACTACCAGCCTGCAGGATGATCTATGTACACCACTTCTGTCACCTTGCACTTCTGCTTCTTCAGTGTAAGGCAAGAACAACAAAATGAATTTTTAAAGCCCAATATAGGTATTAACGAAAAACTGTGTGCAAATAAATAAATAGCAGTAAGAATACATGTTCTGTCATTTTGTCTCTGGAAGCACACAGTTTACTCCATATCTTTCCCTAGAGTTTTGCTCTAAATCCCAGTTGTGTGGAATGGTGTGTTTTAATAAAAAAGCAAGCCCAGATGATAAACTAATACTTTTTCTTACTCTTGACAGAAATCTTATTCACAGAACACAGCATGTACACCTCTCATCTGTGTCTTCCCTCTGACTCCTTGGCCACAAGAGAGCTAATACAGATTTTCAAAGATCAAATAAAAAGGTTTCTCATATCTCTGTATTCTTAATAGTATCTTTGCCACTAATGGAATTAAATAAAATAGCAGATCTGAACTTAATGAATATCACTGAAATAATGCAATGGACCTGTCATCATTTTGGCTTTCTTCTAATTCACTGGAGCAAAGAAAGCTTAATGAAATTGCATATACAGAAAATTATGCAAAGGGTCAAATGTATATAATTATCTTTATTTACCTTTAAATATTTCATTATTTAAATCGCCTCATTGTTGGGCTGAAATAACAATTCAGTCATAACTCTTCTGAAGTGCACTAAGACTTTATGTCTTGCTGAGATACATTCTCCCAAGCATATCCTCTGTTCATTTATTATTTATTATCATCTGCATTTTGCCAAATTCTTTTGAAACCCATTTTCCATTTAAAATGGCAACTTTCCCTTACAACTGTGGTGCATTCATCTTACAGACATGGTACTCAAAACTCTGTGAATGCAAGACAACTAAGTCTTGTGGATATGCTCAAAATACAGGTGCCACTGTATATCAGAGAAGAATAGATCTATATTAGTTTTGAAGAAATCTCATCAGGACCATACGACACCTGTCACTGCAATGTATGCAAAATAAGCAATGTCTTCATCTGACTGCCCTGTAATCAATCATTTCCATTCAGACATAACTGGGAGAAATAATTAGTTCAAGAAAGTGACCATTACTTAGTCACTTATTTTCATCTGGCAAATGTGTTGCAAAATTGTATTAAATAAGTGGCTTTGTCTATTTTTGTGATATTAGAAAAATATTTTAAAAACCCTTTTGTGTAAGTACTTTTCTCAATTTTTGTTTTAAAAATAAGTAATATGAAATATTAGTGTAGGCAGTTATTTCAGTACCTTAGACTATATCATAACATTGACTTTTGAACAGAAATCTCCATTAATCACAACAGGGACTGCTGCTTAAAAATACATGAACTTGAGCTGATGTTATCACACTGATCTATCACAAGAACCCAAGATGTCCTATTTAAAATGCAATGAATCACTGTTACAGAAAAATTAAATGTGCACAAGTATTTTAAGGACTGCACCAGAAGAATACTCTCAGAAATATCTAGAATATAACTTAAAATTCCTCTCACCCATCAAAGTAACAGAAACACAGCATCTAACCGTTGCTTTAGTCTTCTCCTAGCATAAAACCCGCTTACCTTTCCACTGCCAGCACTACCTTTGAATTTTAGAGTTACTTCACAAAGGTTATATTAAAAGTAACAGCAGCATCTTTTAGCAGATGTTAAAAGATTTTTTGCTCTTTCTCTTGACAGGTAACTTTTTTCTTTAGCATCACCTTGGAAGGATTTATTTGATTTGGTTGGATTTATCTATGTGATTGACTTGGAATGATTTATTTAATTAGTATATTGGGAAACCTCCATTTAAGAGAAGGTGAGAGGCAAAGAATGTATTGGGAGACTTCACACATGCAACGCTACACAGTATCAGGACAAAGTGCATGTTTCCCTCCAGAAAGGCAAAACCAAGAAATTAATTTTTGTCTATTCTAATAATATGCTAGTTCTTTGAAAACTGTGCTAAAGCAGTGAATTTAGCAGTGAGGAATGTCATTGATTACTCCCCTGGTGCTGCTTTTTGTCACTACTATTCTCCTGTTAGACCCTCATTCAGCCTTCAAGAAACATGCAAACCTTAAATTTTCATCGGACATTGTTAAAGTAAAATTTCACATAATATGTACCATAAGCTAGTAATCAGATATTTACCAAGGGAATTCTTTCAGGTTTAATTTTTGAAAGAAAAAAAAAAAAAGAAAGAAATTTTATTTAAAAATTCTGACAACACGTAGGTCTTGCAGAATTCTAGTGGGGATTAAAAAAAAAACTCTACAGGAAAGGGAAATTCTTCCAGAGAATTTAGCATGAAGTAAAACATAGCAGGCAGTTATAACTGCTAATAAAATAAGTAGAGAGAGGAAGAAAGGAAATAATCCTTTGGTTTCTGCTCTTCCAGAAAGCCAGCCACAATTTTAGAAGGTCATCCAGTAAAGATAAACCACACAGTATTTCTTCTACCAAGTATACCTCTAAGTGAAAGGCATGCAAATGCAAGTAATATTCACATTACTACAGGATTTTTAAAGGCACCCATTATGCTTAACAAAGAATTTTTTAATCTGATCTTGACTGTTGCCAAATTCTCATGGTCAGCAGAAACTTAGGCACCATTTCATCAACTGCTGAGATAAAACTTAGCAGTATTTAATGTTCCACAAAATAGGAAGACCTAAAGGAAGGGTGTAAAGAGGATGGAGCCAGGCTCCTTTCAGTGGTACTCAGTGACAGGACCCGAGGTAACAGGCACCACCTGAAACACAGGAGGTTCCCCTTCGACATTGGAATGCAAGTTTTGGCTGGAATAGAGTTAATTTCCTTCAAAGTTCAAAGTAGTTCACACAGGGTTATGTTTTGGATTTGTGCTGAAAATAGTGTTGATAATCTAGAGATGTTTTCATTACTGTTGAACAGTGCTTACCCAGAGTCAAAGACTTTTGTGCTGATTACACCATCCTACCAGCAGAGACTGGAAGTGCACAAGTTGGGTGGGAAGGAAGACAGCTGGAACATCTGAACCCAAAAGATCCAAGGGACATTCCACACTATATAGCATCATGCTCAGCATTAGGATTTGGACTTTGATGATCCCAGTGGGTCCTTTCCATCTCAATATATGATACGATTCTGTGATATATTACTGGGGAAGAAGGAAGCACAGAATGTTCAGAACAATGGCGTCTGTCTTCCCAAGCAACCCTCACTTAGGACAGAGCCCTGCCTCCCTGGAGATGGAAAAACAACTTCCTGCCCATGGGAAGAGGTGAATGAATGAATTCCTTGTTTTGCTTTGCTTGTGCATGTGACTTTTGCTTCACCTATTAATGTCTTTATCTCAACCCATAAATTTTCTCACTTTTCCTTCCAGTTCTCTCCCCCACCCTAATAGGCAAAGCAAGTGAGCTGCTGCGGGGCTCAGTTGCCAGCTGGGGTTAAACCATGACAGTCAAGAAACTCTTTTATTGTGCGGGGGACTGAGCACTAGAACAGGTTGTCCAGAGATGACAGAGAGTCTCCATCCTTAGAGATACTTAAAAGCTATCTTGGACAACTGACTCTAGGTAGCCCTGCTTAAGCAGAATATTTGGACAATGTGACCTCTGCTGCTCCCTTCCAACTCACCTGTTTTGTGATTCTGTGAACACACATATTGAAACACACAATTTGAAACTCGAAAGTCACAAAGGGAGTATTTGGTTATGTATTTTCCAGAATCTCCTCAATTTTCTAACTTCACTATGCCAAAGGTTAAAGCACTTTATGAAGTTTCAAAGACATTATGCATTTATGAAAGTAGACAGCAAGAAAATGCTCTCTGTTAAGGTCTGGAATCCATTAATCATTGGCCTTTTTATAAAGTCTGTACCTATCTAGAAATGGCTATTTAATTCCATGCCACAGAGTCTGTATCAGAAACCTGACAGGAAGAACAATTTATTATGAAAACCATCTATAGAATTTAAAACTTAACTAGTAGACAAGTACCTCAATTCCTAAATGTTTTTTGTAGTTTTTACATCCAGTTGAGTAGAGAAAGAAATGTGACAGATACAAAATGGCAGAAAAAAAAATAAAATTATACATTGAAAAATCTTAATAATGCACTTTTTATGGATTACCACAAATGCTAAATCTCATTGTTTAAGCTTCATTGAGCAACGTATACTTCTATTCATTCTAAAAAGCCCTCCAGTACTTCAAAGTATTAGACAAACACTCATTTTCTAAATAGTGAAGGATCAGTCCTTTTGCAAATTTGATTTAAGAGAGAAAATTATTGAGATAATAATTTTCCAGAGAATTCAGGTCATCAAAACTGCTGAAATGATGCTATCAGGTAAATCAAATTTCTAGGTAGATAAATAGTTTACTTCACATGTTCAATTTTGCTAATGACTGATTATACCTGAATGCCTTGTGTAACTTAAAACAGAACTTCAAGAAAGAAAGTCCAAGAGTGTCCTTCTGTGATATAATAATATTCTATTAAAGGCCATTCCAGAAGGCAACAGTACCTTAGTGGGAAGCTATTGTTGCACATCCCAAGAAGTCTCACTAAGCTAAATAACAAATCCTATCCTTTTAAAAGATTGAGATAACATAATACCAGTTTAGCACAGCTCCTTTGGTACATCACTTAGGAAATTAGAAATGTCATTCTCTATTTTAATTCACCTTCAGGAAAGAAGGTTAACTCATTGGCAAGGAAATTTTAACAGGTCAGATCTTTCAAAATCAATAATGAACTGCACTGGAGATATCTTTCCAAAGGGATAACTTCAATCAAAACAGCCCTCACCAGAGATAATGAGTAGAGAAGGAAGGTTAGTGCTGGACAAAGAAACACTGGCCCCCTTGCCAAGTACGTGATGCAAAGATACTTATCAGCCTGAATTATGCAGAAATATCTTCAAAAGGCCCTGAAAAATAGAAAGGTCATTTTGTCTCAAGGAGACTCCCTACAAAGAGGTAAGAGTGACTGAGAACCTTTCCTAATAATTTTTAAAAACTTATCAACATAAAAATGTTTGCTGGGTTCAGAAACAAAGAAAAAAACCTCTTATGGGACTTTCAATGTCACAAAGGACATTGACAGTGCTCATATGGTCACTGTTTATTTTTCTGGAGGATGTACAATAGGTAATTATCCATCCAGACTACATTAGCAGTCATAAAATCTCTCTCACCTCCTTCAGATGCTCTATGGAAGAAGCAATGTGTTCAAGCAGGGACTCATCTGAATTTCACCTAAGTCTCCAGCATAATGTAAAATTTGACTCAGTTCCAATTTTACTGGAGAACTGGAGAAGATCTTGCTTCCTTCCAAAATATAAAATTTATGATTGGATAACAACAACTGCCTCATGGGGAAGTATAATAAAACAACTATAAATCAAATGCAGGAGCCTAAATTTGTCTACCTTGACCTCATTATTGAATTTTCAATACCAATGCCTTTTTGTCCCTCTTTTTACTTTATTATAGTACTATTTACGATGCTTCTTTTCCTTGCTCTGAAAAATAGTCACAGTCATCTAGACAATGGTCACACTTTAAGAAGGGCACATTCATTTGTTCAACAGCAGGTTATTGTAAGCAAAGGAAAGTTCAGCCCCGTATGAGCTGAAACACTGAAAGAAACAAAAGTCAGCTGGGTAGCAAAGAGAATAAAATATACTCCCAACCACAGGAATCTTATTATATGCAAATCACGGCACTCTGCATTACATCACATTAGTAAGCTCTGCATTTTTCCTTCTAGTTTAGATTTTTAAAGGCAATAAAGATATTCCAGAGTAGGAGGTTATAGCAATAAGAAACCTGACTTCATGACAGTCAACCAGAATTTCACCAGTTTAGCATAGGACCACATATACCTATCTTATCAGGCAGGGCATTGTAAAATAGAAAAGGACCTCAAATCAGAAAGGAGACTTCTTTCTTTCAACCATTCAAACGAATCACCAGGAAGACAGAATTCTCTCCCTAGAAACTTTGAGAATGAAACTAGATGCTTTTCTGGAAGATGCATTCCATTACTTATGATAGTTTTATTTTTCTGAGATCCAAACACACCTGACCTTACTGTGCCAGATGTTGTGTGATTCCAGAGACCTGGAGTGTCCAGGTCCTACTCCACAGAGCTCACAGGCCAGACTGGGCTCAGGAGATACATTGGCTACATTGAGATATGTACAATGCACATGCAGGATAAACAACTTGATGACTGTAAGCATGTTAGTTGGACTAATGTTTTTCTTTGATTGCTTGCATTGCTGGGCTTTCCTGGGAATGTTTAGGTCAAACAGAAAAAGGGAAACTGTAGAGAAGAGCCAAAAAAGATGTATGAGTGGAACTTAGGTACTGCAACAATAAGAAGGGCAAGACGAAATGTCTCAACAGTCGACTAGAAAAGGAAAATAATTAAAAACAGTGGATGTCACAAACAACCCCCCCCCCCAATCTAGTTATTTCTGAAGCTGCTACCGCAAGTAATAATAACTTCAACTGTTTCAAAATCTACTTCCTTCAGTTAGGCAGGAATTTTTAATCATTTTCAAAACAGATAATAATTGTATAATTCACACAAATTAATGCAATATTTTGTTGCAGAACACCTAAAGATATTCACACAGGCATTTGCTCACTTAGCCCTGACACCCTGCTTGCAGACACCCCACCTGACCGGTGCTGGCAGCGCAGGCACACTGCCCACCCCCTCCTGCCCAGCAGCAGCAGCACAGGTGGAATGCTGCTCACACTACTGATGTGAGATTGGACTTCCTCCAGTCACACTGGCATTGCTGCAGCCAAGGAGCAACCTAAGCTGACCTACAGGCAAAAGGCATTTGCAGAAGTGGCTGTTGCTGCCAGATGACCCATACTCCAAGCATTCCTGGCAGTTTGCCACAGCCATGGCATCTCTTACGACCCTGTGTTAGCTATCGGTGATTAAGTGAGTGGCCATATGGGTGCCATGCTGCTCATCTTTCCTACTGTCTCCTTAAAGCTGTGGTTTATAAGGTCTTGTCAGATCCCATTACTTTGGTTTGAACCACAGCACCTCACCATGCATTAAAATTAAGACACTTGTTGCAAGTCCAGAATTAAATTTAAGTTAGATGTTAACTCAGATTAAAAATACCATTACTAGACCAGCGAGCACTTTTCCAGCACAAATTAATTTGAAGCAGTCTGTTAATATTATCCAAATAATCTGTTATGATTCTATGTTAACAGAGTAAAATATGACATAAAAAGCCATTTGAAACATGCTGGTGGGTGAACTTGCTTTCTTGCCTTTTAAGGGAAGATAAAATAAAACACATGCTGTCTACAAACCATTATTAATTTAAAGCTGCAGAGAGCACCAGTTTATGAAGTAACTGAGTATACTGATTCATAAATTTGAATTAAATTTATTTAGATCAGTAGCTCTTATTGAATCTATGTTTTGATTTTTAAATAAGGAGATACACATTACAGCAAGAGATTTGAAAAAACCTAGCTCTTTTAGTGCTTTGCTTTTTCAATAATTCAAACACTAATAGCTAAAATCCAACAACAGAAGTTCAGACAGTAATTCTACTACTCCCTTGGTGGCCTTTAAGACCTTGGTTTCAGTCACTAATCAAGATACTAACAGACCTTTCTCTATTATTAGGAACTAGGAATATCAGGTTTCATATTTTCTCTGAAAGAAATGGAACACTTATCCAAGTAAATTTAATATTATTTGCATGTTTCACTTCAAAAGCTCTTTACAGCCAACAGGATTTTCACTATCAACATCTACTCAGGTCAAGCGTATTACGCAACCTGCAGACCAGAAATAAGAAAAAGTCTCAAAGGCAATGCAAGAGTTTTCCTTAAAAATTACCCTATGTTTTCTTTAGATAATAAAAAACTATCTGGAATTGTTTGTAATAAAATTATTCTTCTAATTATTCTTCAGCTTCTTTTTGTTTCTCTGAAATGTAAAGGTTTGAAAACAAAAGAATAATTGAAGATGTTTCTCTAACAGGGGATGTCCATATTTCTGTTGTGCTGCAACAACCGTCAGGCTGGTGTCTTCATTTTGGTTTGCAAGAAACATTTGCAAAGCATAAAACACTTGCAAAGTGTAGAATGATGGACCCATTGTCATCACATAAAACGGTAGAACTTTCAAGAACAAAAATAAGGACACTTCCCTCCCCACCTCATTATTCAGATATATGCTCTTTTATCAGATGACACAAAGCATTCCCAATAAATGTACTGCATGCTTTAAAAGAAATCTATGAAGAATAACTCAGTCCTAACTGAGGCCTTATATCAACATTTCAATAAAAATGGCATAGATAGCCCCTCTTTTGGACATTAAAGGGTTGATTTCTACCACACATATAATAGTAGCAAGGGAGGAAGGCTGTTTCAGTTACTTTGTGGTACCCATCTGTTCAATACATGCAGTCCATTTCTATTTAACAATGCTTACTTATTCCTGGTATTACTCTAGCCTTTAATGAGGTTTTAATACATATGGACCTCCTAGGGTTTGAACTGAAAACATGGAAAACACTACAGGGAATTATTTAAAAAATGGGAATGAAAGTGTTTGGGGGCTAGTGTTTGGAAACACTGAGATTGCAGCTTGGCAATTTTGATGGGGAGCAAAGAAAATTACTTGCTCAGAGACAACGATGTCATCCTGAACAACGCAAGATTATTTTTCCTTCCTCCCACCAACACCAACTAGAAGCAATGGAAAAAGGTACAGCTGCATACAAAAAAATCTATATTCTGCAACAACACTGTGAACTAAGAATTTATTACTTCTAACAGCACAGCACAGAACTGGATCCCTGAAAATTTGCTTCAACACACAGAATTCAAAAAACCAGTGACAAAACCAAAGGCTTTCACATTCCAGTTCAGTGCATTTTTGGTTAATAGGAAATATATAATGCATTTCTTTGACATTGCATTATGTGTCAGAACTACTTTCAAAGTCAAGATAATACAATAAAAGTTTCCATGATACATACATATTGAGAACAAACATTTCAAAAGATGTTTCATATTTTTAATGGCATTTTCAGTTGGTAAAAAAGATTCTTTTCTCAATCAAAGAGAATTCCATTAATATATTTCAGAAGAGGCACAAGACCACAGCTACAATCCATTGGTTGCAACCATCAAAGCCTCACAGGAGCACACACATATATATGTATATATCTGTATATATACACATATATAACAATTTTACAGTCTAGTTTGCTTTTGTCTGTATATTTCAAGAGGTCCGAGATGCTAGATGATTCATACCCACACAGGGAATGTTTCCTTGATCTGAAATCACATGCTTGCAGAGTTCTAGAAACCAACTACAAGATACATTTTTTTCCCAGTAGTTCATGGAAGAGATGGTCAAAATAGATGGGTCAGTCATGTTCTCAGAAGTTAATCCCAAGTACAACTCCATCTTAAATACACAACTGCATTCACAGTGTGACAAAATGGAATCTCTTGAGACTGTTCAAAATGAAAAATGATCCAACAAGCCTTTGCCTCTTCTATACACATTCCTGTGCCACCTACTGCTGTCAAAAGACCAGTGGCTTCAGTGCTCATGTAATGTTCCTACTGAAGCATCTTATGACAGGCTAACACTCCTAAAATGCATGGCAAGAAAGGAACTGGAGGCTTTGCAGAGAGAGGTGATGCTATTCAAAGAGTTTAGCTTTAGAGACATTAAGCTAGAGGGAGCAAACACAAGTCAGTGTGAGCCACTCTCAGGTGAATGAAAACCTCTACAAGCTCTGGGCCCTTGATTTACAACAGGCAGTCGAGGGCACTGAGCCACATCTCAAAGATGCACACCCTCCCTCAAATCCCTAGCCAGAAAACATTCTTCTAAACATACATCTCAGAGAAGACTTAGGCCATACTGATCTCATGCACATGGAACCATGACAACTTTATTTTTATTCATTCTTTAATATCCCAAACAAACCCCTTTTCAGGAGTCAACGTTTCATTGCAGATCTTGGATTGAATGAAAAAGCTTCCTTTAACTGCCAGTAAAGAGCAAAGGAAGCAACTGAACTGACTGTATGCATCTCAGGCTTTCTCTTCACTCTTCTGATCCCTTTGGGTTCACTGTTACATCACCATTTAAAAGTTTGGCTCAAAACAGGCAGATCTCCAACACCCATTGACTAAGGGAGCTAGCACTTGGGAAGCTCATCACCCCAACCTGCCATATCACATTAATGATGACACCAGATTTTGAACCACGTACAGAAAATGTCCCATATGAAGTCCAAATTTTCAATGCAGATGAGCTGAGCCCCAAAAGACACTAGTGAGTGGCTGGACAGTAACAAACAATGGCTAAGCAGCAACTCCTGGTAGAGGCTTCCTCGTATTTTCTGCTGATGTCCTCCTTCAGAGTCACAAGAAGGACTGCATGCTCCTCTACACTCATTATTTTAGAAATGCTCTGATGATCATGCCAAGGTCAGAATTGTGACCTAGGGAAATCCTCCAACACCGGTCCAAAAAGCACAGTAGGAGCACAGCTAGTAAATCAATCTGCTTCACAACTGTAACTTTTATCATTGTCCTGGAAGTTGTGGCCTAAATAAATACACTAAGGCTGTGGGAAAACAAAACAAAACAACTCAAAACCAGAACCATACCAAACCAAAAAGAAAACAAGAGAACAAAAAATCCAGCTCTGGGGACAAGAAACGATCTACATGCTCAAACTGTCCCTGTCAGGGTGTTGTGATGCTCCTGAGGTCTGCTCCCTGTGAAAGGCTAGATTACTAGCAGGGTTATCAGCATATAGGCTTTAACATTTGGTCAGCCCTGAAGTGTTCAGGCAGTTAAAATAGATCACCTTTGTAAGTCCCTTATAACAGAATGCTTGTATTCTATTCTATATGACCATATTTTACCTGTGATTGATCTCCTCAATGAAAAAATACCTATTTCTTTGAAATCTACTAAGCTCTTGACCTCAGTAATTTTATCATTCTCTAACTATCTAGTGTTTCAGAAATGCCTAAAAGAAGGAACTTTAAAAGCATTTATTTATTTTACAGGTTTTATAATTACACAATATTCCTGTGAAAAACTGCATGGGTCCGAGGTGTTGGAGACCTGCACTGAGATTAGCACTTACACTTCTGCATACAAATAAGGTGGTGGGGACCCATGATGCTAAGATTTGGACAAACCTTGCTTTTCATGACCTGACTATTCACAACATTTTCTACTAAATGAAGGAGGGTTTTCAAACATAAGTAGAACAAAATTGCAATTAAAATCAAACAATGCTTGATTGTTTGATGTTTCTCACAAAACATGTAAAAACAACTTGGAAACTTCTTGTTGTAGGTGGTTGTGTGCAAAGATCAACAAGACATGGCTAGAGAGGAAAAAATTCACAGTGGTTATTACACAGAAAGGGATTACCATTGGTTTAGAAAGACACAAGTTGCTGGAGGCAAGGATAGTGTTTAGAGGTGGTGTCTGTACATAACTGTCTTTATTTCATACTCTTCCCCAGGCATCCAGAAACAGGCAAGGCCACAGAAAGGGTATTCTGTTAAATTCACCTTTGTTTTGATTTGATATGAATTCTCTCTTTTTTTAATCAGTATGTATTAACATCCATGCTGATATAATTCTTCCTTCTATCCCCAAATTATCATGTACGCTTCATCAAATCCAGCAAAGTCCATGCTGCCCTGTGCATCCCAAATGTCACCACATTTAACACAAGGAACTCCATAAAAAACATATTCTTACTGAACTGTGTGGATGAGTGTGAAAAGACATATCTTGTGAAGACAGTGTTTTCCTCTGTTGCAGAGGAAAAACTGTTGCATATAGAAACTCTAAAGAAAGCATAAAAGAAAAAGGAAAACTTCCTAAAAGTTGTAATTTTTTCAAAGGGAAAACAGCCAGAGCTACTCTAGGCTTTCTTCTCCTTTAGGTCTGAATATTACAGTAAATCATACGCAAGATAAATACTTGTAGAACAGTTTTCTTCATTATTATGTGGAATTAGATTGAATGTCTTTCTATGTAGAAACAGACGACATTTCCAGGGCTGCTGCTTCTTTTTTTTTTTCTTTTTTTAATACATTTATATGCATGCATAGGCACCTATCCAGTAATTATGGGAAAACATAAATATGCTATCAAGTTTTGATAAAATTTAGTTTACTTAGTGTTACATAGACAAAACACCAACTGGTGGTATACATGCCCTATTAATTAAGGGGGGGGGAGGCAAAAGAATGAAAATTATGTAGGAAGAAGGCAAAAATAACCACAGATCTAAATAGTGGAATAATTTACTCTTATTTACCACTCTAATCAATAAATATGAAAATAAACCTTACATAGCTCTATCTACAATCAGAATTTTAAGGCTTTATAACATGAAAAAAATTTTTGGCTTATTTTTCCCTACTCAGAAAATATAAAGCAGCTCTCAAGAAGCAAATTTTCAAGGATCCTGAATATTTTTCCATTTGAAGGAAATAAACCTCTCATCCCATGACAGCAAGACCCCATTACAGAATGTGCTAATTGGCTGCACCCTTAGGGAGCTCAGCACACTCCACCTTTTATTTCCAGGCTGATACTGCACCTCAGTGTGAGGTTATCACATTAGTCAGTTCCTGTTGTGAAACACCATGTGTGAAACTAGAATGGAAGTGCAAAATGACCGAGATTCACTCTGACTTCAGAGTCAGCACAAGGTTCCTGTCATATGCCACTGAGTGCATGTGATATGTCTTTGCCCATCTTATTTACACCAGTATCATCAAAACTTTCCAGTTTGGATACTGCGTCACTTTATGAATGCCTGTTGTTACTTCTTTCATATTAAAATGTGACTACCTTTTAGCACAAAAGAAGTTATCATCTTTTTTTTATTAGAATTTTCCTTTTTGGCTTTAGGAAGGCAAGAAACCCTGCAAAAGACCATAATTTTCACACAGCCTTATCCCTGCACATCTAAGTACAGTGAATACCATGGAGATAAACATGAACTTGAAAGGCATTCCTGTGCTAACAGAGGCTGCACAAGCTGTCATTTTGAAAGATACAGAAAAAGATGGTTGAAGAAAATCAGGAAGGCATCAACTTTGTTGTCCATCTATAAACTACTACAGAATGACCAGAGTAAACAATATTAAACCTTGAGATTCTTCACTGTAACAGCTTAAAGAGAAAGAGCTAAATTATGCACACACATCCAAAAACCCCTAAAGAATGAAAAACCACTATCCCTACTTCCTCAACATACGAGATGCCAGCCAACTCCATGTGTGAAGCCTGAGCATAAGCTGAATAGCATCAGTTCACATGCACTGAAACACCCAGCTGGTACAATAAGATGTCTGATTCTTGTTCCATAATATTATACCAGGAATCACAAATACATGAATTAATTATATACAACCTTTCTGAAAAACATCTTTTTCAGAAAGAGATAAAAAAGAGATCACTTTTATCAAATACTGAAGCATTCCTTATTTCTTTAGCTACATAGTCTGGCATATGCTCACACATTCACATGTCATCAAACAGGCAAAAATAGTTAGGACAAAATGCTGGTTTTAAATACCTAGGCAATCTGCCTAACAGTATAAAAGCTATACCACAGAAAGAAACCAAACCTAACCAAACCCCTAAAATGTGAATTTGCATCTCACATTCTCTCTTAGTCAGTTCTGCTATCACATTATAAACCCCAAATACTTCTGTTGCTTCTTTTCAATTCAGGACACTGAAAAAAACCCCAATCTACATAATCAATGTTAGAAGCCAAAACTAAATGCACACTCATTGTTCCCTCTTCCACAGGCTTCTGAAATTCCAAAATGTTGAAATCAGGGACAGAAATAAACTTTTGCTCTGAATTACATTAAGTAAAACTATGTAGTTAAAATACTGAAAAAAATTAACATTGACAAAGTCTTTTACGACATCTTCATTTTCAATCACAGTGAGTACTAATCAATTCTTTATAAATCATAAAGACTTGATTCATTTTTTATAAATCATAAAGTGTTGGTTAGTACCCACTGTGATTGAAAATGTGGTTACCTCTCATGAACACCTTGTCCAATACTTGCACAATGCCACTGCATGGCTGGTATTTACGAAAAACCCCAGATATCAGAGAATTGACATCAGAAATTGATCCAGCCATAGAAATATTTTAGATTTTTATTTTTCAAACTACTTTTTCATTCCATAACGAGGGATTTTTAATTCTTTAAATCTAAAGATCCCTTATTGTATTAAGACACAGAGAGGAATGTAAATAAATATATATCTATCGGTCACAGTCTTGGGAACAAGAGAAGAATGAGGCAGCTGAACACATTCTCAGGTCAGTGGATATGTCAGGCACTACCACCCCTTAGATCTTGGTTCACTTCATAACAACTCCACTTCTACTTCCTAAGCCATAATGAAATTTCTGACAATATTCTCCAAATTGTCCTTCTGAATTCAGACTTCACTACTTTTTATGAGAAAGTAGGAATCTATTTAGGTTTTGGAAAAAAAAACAAAAAACAAAAACAAAACAACAAAAACCTGCATTTAAAATCCCACTACAAAGTGCCTATGTGCTTACATTTCTGCAAAATATCTTTATGGCTTAACACCATGTATAGCTTTTATTGTGCTACTTCATTTCTCAACTTTTTTTTTTTATTTTTATACAGAAACTTTTTTAACAATCAGAATTTTATCACTTTCATGAGTTTAGGGTATTTTATCTGCTCTGATTTTGTATTACATGTATTTCATCTAATACTTCTTTCCTTTTTCATTATCCTTCTACAAATTCAAAAAAGTTATTTTCAGGATTAGAGTTATTTTAGAGATTATTCTAAGTGATTACATCAATGCACATTCCCTTTCTCAGAATAATGATTATTTGCTAGATATGACTGCAAGCCTGTAACAATATTTGATCTTTCATGATCTCATAAAATCTATACTGCTTTTTTGCATATAGCTTCTATTTAAAAGCATTAATAAATATATTTGTAAATCTCAGAAAAACCAATAAATATATTTGTAAATCCTCTGTATTTAAGAAGGCTATTTCTTTCATTGAATGTTCTTTTTTCTGAGTGAACTTGGAAACATAAAAGTTGAAAAAAGTGAGAAGAAAACGGTTACTAAATTGGTCTCTAAAAGGAATGAATAAATAGACTGAATAAATTAGAAGATTGTTGTATCTGAAGAAGAGTTTCTTCTTTGGAGGAAACAGAAGTATTGTCTATATATCTGTAGTTTTTCATTTATTAAGTTGCAATGTCAAAGAATCATATGTGGGGGAAAAGGGGGAAATTGGTAACAGTTGTGATATATTTGGTTTGTGAAAGAAAAAGAAACTCAAGCCCCAATGAGATTTCTACTATAGAAAAAATATTAGCCATATTGAGAAGAAACACTTCATGAACATGTTTTGACAGTAAAATAGGGACTAATGAGATTGTAATTAGCAACAGTCAAAGACTGTTGGAACAACAGAATAGATTTCTGAAGTTATTAGTGTACTACTTAATTAGTGGCTTCTATGAGCCACAAAAATGTTGATACTTAATCTACATGAGAAGAATTTAAAGAATAAGTCTAAGTGAATCTGCTGATTTGTTTACAGCATTACTTAAGCCTATTCACAAAAGAACTTTGCACAACTGTAGTGAGAAAACCATAAAAAAACCCCAGGTATGTTTAACCAACATTTCATGCCTATTATACAGCCTTGAAGACAAAATATAAATCCAAGATTTTACAAACTTATCAGCTGAAGCAAAATGTATAATGAGATATAAAAAGGAATACCATGATAGAAAACAGTCAAGACAACATTCTTTATGATGAAAATACCATGGACCAAAAATAATCCTTTTCTATGGAATATATCTATTTCTTGACATTAATGAATGATTTGGGAACTTTGGGTAATGGTGTAATGCTTATACTGCTACAGTTTTTAGAGGGTTTGTTCAGAAGGTACAGAAAGAAAGAGCCTTTACAGGCTTTGAAGGCAAAGAGGGTGAGCTACACTCCTCACATTGCAATATGAGCAGTAGGAGAGGATTGTGGTTAAACTACAGCACCAACCAGCTTAGATTTTAGGAAAAAAAAAATCTTACAAAAATGGTAAAGAAATACTGAAATGCTTGAGCTCATGATGTAACAGGATTCCTACCTCTGGGATTCCTGAAAAACAAGTGAAGATAAACACTCTTCAGGATGCCCATGGTCAAATTTGAGGACCAACTCACTCTCAATATGATGATTCTATGTTTATGCAGTGTAAAATTTCTGTGTACAATGTATTTCCTGTCACCACGTAACAGGAATTTAAGTAAAACTCCTCAAGGGAGCGATACTGGGAAGGCGGGTAGCTAAGGCAATACTGGTACAAACATGGGGAGTAAGGAAGGGATCAGAAACATACAGCTGAAATAGCAGGGGATAAGTTAGTTTACCAGGGAACAAAGCTTAAATTATTCTGAGAAATCAATGAGGAAATGCAAAAGGCACTGGGAAAGTGCCACAGTGAGAAGGGCCAGAAGCAAGAGGTGCCATTCAGCACAGCTGTGATGGATGATGCTGAAACTGTCGAGCAGATGAAAACACAGAGAGGAACAGAGAAGAGGGAACGTGTCAGAGAACTGCCTTGTGACAAATGCATTGCATTGAATCAGCCTCTTCAACACTCTCTAATTCTTGATGTCATCTTCCTTTCAGAAAAGGGCTCTCTCATTTGATAATGATATTGCGCAGTGATATTCTGATGTGCAGAGACTTTCTAGGCCTTTGCACAAGGGGAAGGAGACACACAGGCATGAGAGCAGAGAGTAAATGCAGATGTATTTGTCAAGGGATCTCTTTGTGGGGCTATGGCTTAGCCTATACGGAAGATGCAAGCAGAGGCAAATGGAGTTACTTGGAAAAGGTGCTGCTGATCAGCATGCTGGGATTCTGGTCGTCTCAGCGGGTAGGGTAGCACTCAGCAAAGCAGTGACAAAAGATGTAGTGGGGAGCACAATCTGTGTTTCAAAGCAGTTATAGAAGCTGCGAGTCTTTCTAGAGAGGCTCAATAGAACCCCTCAAAATTCACGAAGTATAAAATCTGAGGCATTTATGCAACATCTAAATGACAATTTGTTGTTTCTAGTTAAGGTAGGTGCAGATTTTTTTGATGTCCAAAATAATTATTTTTTCATTTGGTAACAAGGGGGTAAGAGAACTGAAAACAAGCTTTGTGTCACCATTTTAACTCTCTTTTGCTCTAAAAGATTTCTGAAATTTATTCTGTTTTCTGAAAAGAATTAGGCCTTTTAGCCAAACTGCTACTACTGGTATGAAAACTGGAAACCTGTTTCCAAGTCTTCCTCTCCATTTCTATTTGTTACCATACATACATATATATACACACACACACATATATACATATATGTATGTATCTATTTTTCCATCTTCAATCTATCTGTTAATGCATTATTAACAGTTTCTTTTCACACAATTTTTTTCTGATTTTTTCTCTTAAAATGTGTTCAAGGACAACATGAAACACATTTTCCTTAAAGTTTCACTTCTTGATTGAGCAAAGCAGCCTCATTTAAGCCCTTCCTGCAAGGTAGGCTGAACATCTCCTTGATGCTCACAAGTACGTGTTTGATGCACCAGCCTTAGATATTGAATGTTTTCTCGTGGTTTGCTTTACGAAGGAAGAGCCTGATTAATACAATTGTATTGCCACACAAAATAGAAACATTTTAACCTCCATTTTAATTTCACATTTGCCGTGGCTACATGGAACCTTCAAGCCAGATTACCAAGGTTTTGTTCCTTTAGTCATGATCCTGAATTTGCAAGCAATGAGACAAAATTCCAGCCACATAATATGTTCAGAAACTATTCAATGTACAGGAACTGGTTTTGTGTATGAATTTTTTACTACGCTTTAATTTTTTCCTTCTTTGAATAGCCAAAACCTCAAGCATTATTCTTTTGCAGCTGCAACAGTTAATTCTATTAACTATTTTTTCTTTTTTTTTCTCCAAACATCAGAATATTGCTGGAGAAATCAATCTAAATATCAGATGTGATATCTGATTGCATGTTAAAATGTCATAGTTGTACTAAATAAGTTTTTAAGAGCTTCACAAGTTACATATTTTGTATTGGAAAAAAAATTTAAATCACTAGACAGGCCATCATTTTTAAAATATTACAGTGATGTAACACATTTAGTTCAAAACCAGACACAATGTCAGTCATATCACAATATCTTCATACCCAGAAGTCTAAATAAAGGAAAAGTCATGTGCAAAAATGCTTCTTTATACATAACATTCTTTTCTGAAATTTCTCTACTCATTACATATTGTTGCTTACATTTACTGCTTGACTTTTGGGAATCCCAATTTATATCTTTGAGAAAAATATTCTGATTTATGTGACAATCAAAATGCAGATCTTCAATGGTTTACAAGCACTACCAAAAAGATGGAAAACTATGCATACATCATAGTTAAAAGTGCTGAATTTGGGAGCAAAGAAGGGTAAATGAGGGAGTGAGTCATATATCAGATAACAGTGTTTGTGCAGCTTTCACATAAACAGTAGTGCTGTGATCACTCTCGAGCTGTGCATGTGTCAGCCTTATGTTCAGAAAGCATATATGCATTTTCTCTAACCAAAGAAAAATGTAAACTCAACATCAGCACTCAAGTTTTTATTATATTAAACAATGCTTCAGAGCTCTCGTACTGTATCTGCACGAGAGCTATGTTGAATGCGTGTAATCTAGAGACTTCTATTAGCAAAAAATATACTCCAGAAGATGATTGTTACATTTTGATTTGACAATCTGACTCTATCCCAAAGGCTATGCTCACTGCACTTGCAACACAAGTCCAATCAAATCTGTACCAAGCTAAAAAGTAATCACCTTCTGTGAAGACCATTAGCAGATTAAGCCTTTAGATAAAAAAGGAAAAAAAAACTTACATGCGTTTATCAAAGGGCAGAAAACCAATAGCTTGTACATAAGCCATCTTTTCAATTGTATTTAGGTAAGTGATTACTCTTCCTCTTATCACTATCATTTGACTATTTGACTTCATTGTGGCCATACTGTGACCCAAATACAGTAGATATATCAACAACCAGATCAAGTCTGATTCCAGCCGCAGGCTTTTTATGTCTACTTTTATATTAGGCATGGTAGCTCTCTTGCTTTTACTTACAAATGACTTATTGAAATTAAGTGCATCTATGGGAAAAGTAAAGAAATTCCAGGAATCATTTTGTTCTACCAGCTTTAACAAGCAAAAGGAAAATGGATTGCGTGAGTGAAGACACATAGTAAGGATTCAAATACATACTGTTAAGCATGCTCTCAAAGGCTGCAGTATTATGAAATTATGTATTTCAGGACTGGGTTAGGAACAAAAAACTGTTATATTACTAATAAATTGAGACCAAATTTGGATATTCTGGAATGAGCAAAACTTGCAGGGCAAATGAAGGGGATGAATACGGTGAGGTTTCCATGAAGATTTCCACTGTCATTTTGTTCAAGAGAAGCAATAAAGATTTTCCAAATGAAGTAGGCAGTGATTCAGTGTCTAAACCTCTTGATCCTGTGAACTCTTTGAAACATGAGGCCATCTGCCGCAGAAACTTTTTTCCCACCACTTGTAGTATGCACCCATTGCTAACCATGTCCTTTGATTTACATCATGCTGTAAGAGCTTTTCCTGCCATTACTATGAAAATCAGAAGGATACAGTTCTTGGTTAATCAACTTGAAACCATCAAGTAAGAGAATATCCTTCTCTCTCTGACTGTACTTTAATAGTTGCCTTATATTCCTTTGAGGCCTTCTTTCACCCTCTAGTGTGTATGGTAAACTTTCATTTATTTTGTTCTTTACAAGTCCCTCATTTTTCTCCAGCAAGACTTTTGATCAGAGAAACCTTTTCTCCTACATGCCTGTTTTTTTAGCACCTGGCAAAAGGCTTTTTTTCGTGTACAGTCAGTATGCTTGCGCCATAGGCAACAAAAACCTATTTCTGCTTTCTTCTAGGGCACATATTCTTGATGACTTCCACCTCCCTCAGTCTTGTAAAATAAATAACCTTTAATATTTTCACTGGTAAGAGCCTTAGGACCTTGCTCATGCCATGGCCATTGACTTAGGTTGTTGCAGGACAATAAGAGTCAGTAGATAAAATGGTATTAATTTCTATATTTTTTCCTAGACACTATCAACCAGTCTAACTTAGTCTAATTTATATGGATGATGGCTATCGTGGGGAATTCATGGGAATTCATTTTATGGGTTTGTACCATTTTTTAGAGTGCTGATGTTATGGACCCTTAAATGCTTTCCACCCATTCCTATCATCAACTTTCATTAAGGATCTGGCTGTGTCCCAGGCTCTAAATATTTGTCATAGATAAATGACAGGGCTGGTGAAGGGCTGGTACAGGGCTGGTGAAGTCTATCACATAAACCATGCATTTGTTTTGTACTGCCATTACATCTGGGACACCTAAGTTGGGCTGTGTTTGGATAGCCATTTAGCATGTGGAAAAAATGGACATTACACCATCAGAGAAAAAGAACTGTACAGACCAGGAGCTCTAGCCAGTGTCAAGCCCTTCACTCTGCCGAGTAGTTCAGACACAGCTCCATTTCTGCCAGGAGTATTCTTGTCTTATGATTCAGATCTCCAGTTTAGGTAACAGCTGAAGCACACACATATGCCCACATGCAGCTATAATTAATACTTAACACAGGAGATAGAGAAATTCCAAGAAACATGTCAACACTCAATGCTTGCCTTTGTCCCTGATCCATTACTTCTCTAAAGCACTCTCCACAATGGGCTGAGGATCCCCAGTCACTCTCCTTAGTTAGTTATTGGAGACACCCATGTCAAAAGGTGAAGCACTCTTTTCTTGGTGTATTAAAGTACCTGTCTGATCCCTCTCAGAGCCTACTGTACTCCTTCACTGAACTGAGTACTTGCTCCTCTCGCAATTCCTTCTTAAAATATCTGACCTTCGATACTTTCATCCTATTTTCCAGATTATACAATTGCAGTTCACTGTGGAAAAGTCAGGATAAACAGGCTTTGGAATGCAGTTGTGTCACAAATGACACCTCAATGGATAAACTACTAGTATCTGACAGATACATGACAACATTTTTATTAATTTATGCCAGGCTTTCTACACATTAAAAATTTTAGTCCAAAAGCAAGATGTAACACATATTACAAATCATGTACTTCAAATCTTTAACAGAAAGAACAACCAATAAATCCAATGCCAGGAAAAGGTCCAAGCCCTCAGAAAATCAGCTTGGCTATAGGATATAATTAAGATCAGAAATTAAATTTAGAAAACCAAACAAAATCCACCACAAAATAAACAAAAACCCCAGACCCCATATCCTTGATTGAATGTTCAAGAAGATCCAAAAATCTCAAATTCCACAGTGGGCTCACACAGCAGAGAACTAGCTATTATATCATCCAAGTGACATACACATGCCTCTATAATTATTTTTTAATTATTATTTTTCTATCACAGCTTCAGTTATGAAATAAATCATTCATGACTTAACCATGGTGCCATTTGGATTCATTCCATGTTAAAACTGCATGACAGAGGTTAAAATTATAAAAGATGAAGGTTAAAATATTGGAAGCAACAGAAAGTGGTATTAATAGAAAAACATATAATATATACACTTCATAGACAACAAATATTGGGTAACTCTTTCTATCTTATACCCTACCTGCCAGTAAGTCTTCCAAACCTCTGATAAAGAGTTGTTCTCAAACATGGAGTTCTTTCTCCTCTCACACTCCTACAAATATTAGTTGACCCAAGGTCAATTAGGTGTGTTAGTCAGTACTGGGCCAAAGTCCAATTTATAGTACAATATATCATAATTTTTCAGTGTCAAAAAAGTCAGTACTGTTATTTGATTAGCCGAATCCATTCCAATCTGAAAATGCCTCTGGCTTCAATATTCTGACAAGATTGCCATCTCACTGAACTCTAAACAATACAAGCAACGACCCCTGAAAGAAAAGACAGTTTAAGTTGTGTGTGTGATTTAAGGGAGAACAAAACCAGACATATAACATATATATATAACATATATATATATATAACATATATATATATAACATATATATATATATATATATATATATATCTTTGCAGGCATGTAAACAAATACGAAAGCTTTCAGACTGCAGGTATCAAAAATATAAGTCTCTTAGCAGGAATATATTTGTGATGCATTATGCTGCAACACATCATTTATTTCACAGCAAGGAATCTATTTCAGTGAGTTTCATGTATGCAGCTATTAAAATTAGAGATAGAATGGTTTAGAACCATTCCCAGGGCACACCAGAAAGGAGGTAACAGGCTGTAAGGTACAGCAGAGGACACAAAGGTAGATATCTTCAGAAATGGGTTAACCACCACCACACCGTTGCCTTCCAAGCCCATTGCTTACCTTTTGTGGCCTTCCCTTCTCTGGGATTGAGAAGGAAGGCCAACTTACCTAAAGTGATCTAAAGAATAGCCACATAAATCAGCTTTTCCACCAGTAGGATCAAATTAAGCTTGTTTAGGATGCTGATAAATAGCAATCAGACTGAAATCAAATAGCAGATTTGGGATGTGTTAATCCATTGTTTGTCTGAAACTCAAATGCCTGATTCAAAGAACCTCTCATAAAAGTATAATCTAGCACCGTAGTTCAGTTTTCAACTATTTTGGTCTTTAGCCAAAATAATGAGGGAGAAAGGCTGAATTTCTTTTCTTAGAGAAAATACAGTGGTGAGGCACTCTCTCAGATACATGGCATTTCACAATTATAAGTTATACACCACAAGAACTGGTAAGCATTTGTCAGCCTACAGCAACTCCCAAGAATCTGATCCATGCATATTTGAATAACTTTTGGAATCCTGCCAGACTGACAGCTACAGTTAAAGGAGGCCAAAAGTGATATGTTAAATAGCACCATGATTACTTTTTATCTTCTTTATTTGGGATAGATGCAGAATCAGTCCAGCTGCAAGCCAAGCATGACTTTTAAGTCACTGACCAGAAAAAGAACATGCTAGAGTTTGCTCTTTCTTTTCAGCTTGAAAGACTTGAAGCTTCTATCCAAAACACTATCAATAGCAACTAGGAAAAGAATTAATCAACTTTTTTTTTCAGTTAGCTGAAAATAGCAACAGTCACATACTCATAATTTTTCCTAAAGCATTACTGGAATATTACTGGATTTTATAACAGTGGCCTAACATTTCAAGTGAACAGTAGCCCCTTTGATAAAAGACCCAATACAATTTTAAAAAGTGAATGCTTACCAGCATGCCTGTAGTAGCTGCACTGAATGGAGGGAATGGGAAAGATAATTCTCTAATTGAAACAGGACACTATGGACCATCCTATTCCTTAAAAATAGCACTAACTGTAGCATATACAGTGAGGTTTATGCCCATTGTCCTCTAAGTGAAAAAGTCAAGTGTGAAATAAGTGTCAAAGTGTGTAGAGCAGTCTAGTCTTTCCATTTTTTACAAGACATATTTATATTGCCTTGTGTTTTTTAATCAAAGCTACAGCAGACTCTTTCACTCTTCCCCTAGATATAAAAACAACCATCCTTTGTCTTTTATTCACATTGTGTTGCAAAATACAGCTTTGTTTTGGTATTGGGAGATTGGAAGGTGAAATGGAGGTCACCCAGTTCCCCGAGGTCAGCCAGCACTAATAACAGCAGCCTCTGGAGAACACCAGCAGTGTCCCGTTTCTCTCAAGGTCAAGCAACTGCTGTAATCATTCAATGAGAGACTAATAAGACAATTCACAAGTCTTTTTTCTTCAGGGGTAAAGGACACGCACCCATACGGTTCCAATGGTTTTAAAATATTGGAAACAAACTTTTGTTCACAGAAAGATTTAAAAATATGGAAAATATATGCAGTAACTTTAGTAACAACCACTTGGAAGCAGCATTTTTTTTTGTTTTCAATAGAGATCAACTAATAATTAATAAGTACAGATAACATATAATGAAACCTGTGCACTTGGGCCTTAATTCAATGCAAGGGAGTAAAAAGGAAAATCAATGAAATATGTTAATTCATTTATTAAAACTATGCATATGGTCCTGCCCTATCCAGAATCTTGGTTATACATGCAGACCCTGGCCCTGCACATCACACACCCTCTCCAGCCTCATCACTCTTGCAGATCCACTTGAGCCAGTCTCTTCCTTCTCAGAGCTTTTCCCAGCCCTGCTTTCACAAATCTCAATGCAACATTCAGTTTAAACTGCAGATTCCCTTAATCCTCCCAACACATTTTACCTTCTCATCCCATATGTGCCTCTCTATGCACATGGTATTCAGATACAGACTTGTTTTTCCAAACAGCCATGGGCAGGAAACTAAACAAACTAAAAAACTGGAGTGTGTCCATAAAGGAATTAGGCAAATGGTAGCCTAAACTTTGGATATCAGTAAATCCTGCACTCACTTGTAAGCCATAGAGGGTAATATAATCCACTTCAGTAGGGGTGGGATCAATCAAACCCAATTCTCTGCACAAATGTATTCTTATCCAAAATTTTACAAAACTCTGAAATATGCCCAAGTTACCATCAGTATCACTTGATCTAGAAGTTTGTGCAACTAAATTTAGAAAAGCTTAAAGTAAACAAAGCATCCTGCCTGTTTGATAAAGTTAACAAAGTATTTATTTCATTAGTGATGTTTTACTTTTGTTTTACAGTACAGTACCTTTAGTATGACCACTGCTGAACATGATGTTGGACAATTATTAAAAACCATGCACATAGAAATAAGAGTATTGACTAATTACTTTTCTATATCTTACTTTAATGTACATACATATCAAAATGGGATGTACCAAGCTATTACACAAAAAATATCCTACAATTCCAGAATCTGGGAATAGTACTCTGAAGCAACGCTACAGGAATCCTGAGCAGGCATAGACTTGGATTTTGTATGAACTGCAATAAAACCCCCAAGTTTCATTACATCCTTTTATGACAGAGGTGTCACAAATCACCAGGAGTTACAAGCAGCTGTATGTCAAAACAAAATGCTGGTATTACAGCAAGATGACTTTCAAATTTGGAGCAAAATTGTTACATTTTATTTCTCTCTTGAAAAGCATTTTGCCTCTTATTTCACTGATTTACTTGAAGCTTATGGAGAGACTTTTGAGCATCTCTGTCAGAAGGCAATGGCTTTACATTCCTGCTCTGAAGAAATGTATTGCAGGATGGAATGAGTTATTCCAGTCAATATATGATTACTTGCTCAGTGATAGAGCAACCTTGCTAAGAAATTGTCTTCACCTTTTATCTTTAATTTTCCACAGTAGATAGCAATTCACATTTTTACACTTTCACTCTTTTCAGTGCAATGCACTTGTTTAAAGAGCAGTAAAGAAAGCTCATGTCAATATGCCAAAATATATCCAAGATCTGCAGATAAATTGTTTTTACTCTTCTGGTTTAGATATCTCTTTCAAAATTTTTTGTAATGATGGACATAACAACAGTGGTTTGGATGCTTTTCAAACAAAATGGTCAGTACAACAGAGAAAACTATAGGTCAAGTTGGTGTGTTTTAAAGGCAATTCTAAAATTACCAAAGAGGGTCAAATGTGGATAGAGTTAACTATATATACATATATTTTTAAAAAAGAGAGGTATTTAAGAATTGCCTCCACAGTATTAATGATTTTTCAGAAGGAAATGTTAATATTAACACTGTTCTACTTTATGTCCACATAACCAGAAAGCACAAATCCTCTGTGAGACAATACATGGCACAAGGGGACAACATATTATCTACAGCTGGAGTTCCTACCTCACTTAAGTTCCTAAGCTCACATAACATGTTAAAAACATGGCTTTCCAATGGTGTGCATCCACACTAGGATATCTAATTCTGACTCCCTGTGGCCTTTCTCTCCAGGGCAAGGTAATGGGCCAGATACTCCGCTACTTAAACTCAGCCTGCTCAAACCGACTTTCTTGAAGTTAAGGTGACAGACACCATCAGCACGTGACCTGCATATTTGCTGAGTTTAAATCTTAAATTCCTGTTTGTCTATTTTTGGTCGGATAAGGAGAACAAAAATAAAATTTGTGGTGTGGTATGGTATGTTGGTATTTTGGGGTTTGAAACTGGGGGCAGGAAGGTGTTGTATATGAGAAACAATTTTATTGCTTGAAAATAATTGAAAGTTTTTGGGTTTTTTAAACCTTTGGAATGGAAAGTAGGGGAGAAAAATTATAACTGTACATACACACACATATCTATATGTAATAGTAACTATACCAAAACAGTCTTACTGTATAGAAACATCCATCTTCTAAAGTATTAACTGAATGCTCAAAAGATATGCTTTCTTCTTACATAAGAAAGTTGAAAAAACCTCTCATCAACATATTCTATTATTACAATTGGGCAATATAGTTACAGAAAAAAATACAATAAAATTAAAATATTTGAGCACTATTAGATCATAAGACTAGATAAGAACTTGCTTTTCATCTCAACATCAATGCAGTTTACCACATTTTAAAATTCTGGGACATCAAGCAAAATGAAAAAACACTGATACAAAACAAATGAATAATTGCCACTACTAGAAACAGTCACCATGGGAAAAAGAGCACTCAAATTAATTTGATCATTTTCAATAATGCAAAGTCGATGGTTAACTACAAAGCTTTAGCTATAGCTCCTGTAAATGTCTGATTAAAAATCATTCATTGTCAGCTTCACTGATAATTTGCCAGTAAATTACATCCTTCCACATATTTTTGAAATTCTTTCATAGTTAGGTGAACTGGACAAAATGAAAATTTACATTTCAGGCATAAATATTCCAGAGAATAATTTCTATCAGATGGCTGAAAGCTGGAGCTATTCTATTTTACTGCTGGCCTTTGATCAAGATTAACCATCCAGTTTTGAAAACTTGTTTCTGTTTCTCTGTACTTGGAACTAAAATAATATTTACACTGACAGTGAACATTTCACAGTTGCTTCTCAGTCTAAACCATTTCTGCTTATCAAAACCATGTATAATTGTGACTCAGACATCAAGCTGCAACTGTAAACACACTAATTCAAAACTAAAGGTTCATTACTCACATAATAGAAGACAAGTTGAAGCATTTCAAAATGACACAGAATTTCCCTTTTGACTACTTTTGATCTTCAATCTATTTTGGCCTGAGGTCAGCTGGCAAACAGATACCATAGATTGATTTCTATGTATGTGTGTTAATGATTCCCCTTTCCATCCTTTGGCTCCAAATTGTCCTAAATTGGCATCGACTATGATGATATTCAAAAAATAGACTCTATAAATTGTCCCAGTGCAGATTATGAATAAAATTTAAGGTTCAAAAGAAAAGAGTTCTTAATACTCCAAGGGAATACTGAAATTGATCCTAATACTATTTAAATATGCATAGTTTAACTCAGTTCATCACCTTTAATTCACTGCATTCCCTTTTTGTAAGCATAGAGAAACGTACTGTTGGAGCAAATTCAGATTTTTCTATAAATACTGGATTCTATTTCCCTTTCAAAACTAAACACAATTCACTCTGAAAGACACCAGCCTAGGAAATTTGAGCCTGAAAAGGCTGACCCCTTTCTCTCTTAGGATCAGGAAATATCACACAGTCATAATGTTTATTCATGCAGCACACAAGATAATTAAACGACTCCTTAACTTCTGAAAGTTTTTTTTCCTCTTGCAACGTTAACTCAAAAATCACCAATACAGACATGATAGTTCTCTAGCAATTAGAGACAGAGTGTCTGTAAGGGAGTGCATACACAGAGTTGGCCAGAATAAAGTTTACTCTTTCCAACAGCCATGAGGAGTTTACTTTAGAGAACTACTGAATAATATCAACACAAGCATGTGGTCCATGCCCAGATACCATAAATCTACACGAACCAAATTACAATCCCTGTGTGAAGCCTTCCCTAAAGCAAAGAACTGCTGGGCTTCGCCACAAGTAGTACAGGTGCCTGGCTGCTGGTGGGCAGAGAGCTGTGCCTCTTTTCAATATTGCTTTTGCAGCATTGCAAATAAAACAATGGACTACGTGACTGTCTGGTGAATGAGCAGCAAAACATGTGTGCTCCTCTTACACCAGCAGGCATGTTACAGCAACCTGGTCTGTGCTTGGAGATTTTTGAGACACAGGAAGGCAGATTTGATAGGAACATACCCATCTGAATGTAAAACTTCTTAAATAGCCAACTCCTACATTTTTTTCCAGAAGCCAATTCTTCTGTATTGTAAGTGAAATAGCAAATAAACTGAACAGAATACTTAAATAGTTGTGATTTCAATCTTGGGCTCACCTTCAGACTTAATCAGCTATCTTTTCTCATTTTATATTGGAGAACACAATCTTCAGTCTCCCTATATGTATCATAACATATTTAGGCATTTTAATTTCCAGATTCAATCAGCTCAGGCATATTTACATATTTATTAGGAGAAAGATTAATACAAATCATTCTGTTTGGATTCTATTGCAAGCTTTCTGGGTAGGAGCAATATAAGTCAAGTGCAGCCATTGCTAAATCACTAATAACCTCCTGAAAGTTTGATTTTTACTATTCCAGTTTCATACGCTGAAATAATTACAAAGATAAAATGAAATGGAACTTTATAAATGGGCTTATTATTCTGATCTACAAATGAATAGAAAACCTTTGAATTCATTGTTATATAGATTGTAACAATAAAGGATTTTTACTATCATTACTCAAAATCTGAGGAACTTCATTATTTTCTTGAATATAAACCCTGCTCATCCATTTTCATGGACTTGTCAAGAAAACAGAATTATGCAACTGTCACTCAAATTAAATGAACTTAATATATTACCGTCTACAATAAAAGTGAATGTTTACCTAGGAAGCTTTTCCTTTTGTAAAGAGACAATATGAGACCGGCAAGATATTCAAAATATTATTGGAATGATAAGAGAAGGAATAAAAGTATAAAAATATTAATATACCTTTCATAGGAGGTATACAAGAGACATATTGACCTAATAATCAAGTGAAATATTACCGTAATATTCAAGTTCAGTTAAGTGCTGAGTGCTGGACATAGATGCTATATATTGTAGAATTGGCTGAACATACTAAAAAATATTCACAAATGTCACAAAACAAGGTGTGATCTATACAAAGTATAGCCCAACATGTATAGGCTGTGTATATGACATCTTAAAAATGTACTCAAACACATTGTCAGCAGCAAAAGCAAGCTCAAAGAACTGGGTGGGTTGGATGTGGTGGACTGGTTAGTGAAGGATGATATGGCAACGACTGACACAGTTCAACAAAACTTCATTGTCTTGTTCTTCACAGACCAGCAAGCTTTGGGAAGTGTGACAGCCCAAACTGGAGAGTAACAAGCTATAAACTATTGAAAGAAACTGGACATATGAAAACCCAGAGAATTACAGATTATTTAGGTGGGGGTGCTGAAGACAGGCTCTTGTGCCTTCAAGGCCATGTCTTTGATTAAAAAAAACTGGAAGGGGATAATGGGAGAAGTGGTAACAGCTGGGCAGATCCAGGGACCCAGACGCCTGGCCAGCCCCAGCACAGTTACAGCCAAGGTCATGAAGCACATTTCTGAGAAATTACTCACAAGGACAGCAAGGACAATAAGGCAGTATCATGAAAGTTCAAAACAGATTTTACCAAGAGAAGATCATTCCTGTGCATGAGGATAAAACAGTGCAATATAACTTGATTTCAAGAAGACTTATGTTGACTCCTGCAGGATCCTCATTAACAACATGAGAACTGGACAGATCTCTAGATGGTTTGAGAATTGTCTGGACTGCTGGGCTCAAAGTCTGGCAAACGGTAGCTCAAGTTGTAGCTGGTGTTCACTTGTTCACTATGAAGCACATCACCCCAGGGATTGGTGATGGGGCTCATATTGTTCATACTGCACTGTATTTTAAGTAAAGTAGACTGCTATTAAGTAAAGAAGACTGCTTCACACACTGAATTGCAGTTTCAACTCACAGGCATCTTTAGAAACTTGAGGACCACTCAGTGTGTCAGCCAGCCCTTCTAATTTACTTTAGTGCACTTAGGTGAGTAACAACATTCTGTACCTGCAAGTTTCTTGCTTTTTCTAAAATGATTTTAATACAAACTAAATACTGTTTGTGTTTCTGCATGGAGAATAGCTGTGCTAGTGTTTACATCATTACCTAATACTGCAGAAATAAAAAGATTAGATTCCCGACCTCAAACCAGCAATTCAGAACCACTTAGTAATTTCTAGTAAAGTTTTCAGCCAATAAAACTTGTTTCCCAGAGCTGTCCTTGATTTATGTATGATTTGAAGTCAACTAAAAGGACATGTTTCTAGTAAGTGAATTGTTTTATTAGATAAACTCGTTCTCTCCCATTCCAAAGAGGCAGCTAAAATCAGATCTGTAATAGATATAGCCTTCCCTTGTAGTTGTTAACCATGTTTGAGTTCCACATTGGAAAGAAAAGCAATGATCATAAGTCTATAAACTGTGGTGGCATCCTTTTGCAATCACATATGAACAGTCACACACTGAAACCAACCCAGACCAACTGGGGAAAGAAGTAACATGCTCCCCAGTAAGCACAAGTAGATGTTTTATGTATTCTACATAGGAGGCACCCAAACATTTACAAAAAGTGACAAGAAACCTCTCAGAAACTGTAGTCTACTGTGATCACAGAATTGCTCATTCCAGCCCTGTATATGCCACTTTTATACAGAGTGGAACTGAGGTTTCCAAGCAAGCAGTGTCAACGTAATACAGAAATCCGTGTATTCAAGGACTAGCTCTGGTTTCATTCCATGGATAAAACTCCATTTAGGAGTAGGAGACAAATCCTACTGCACTCTCAAACAGCACAGTTCAGCTTAGTTTCACCTAAAGGAATGTAATATGCACCCAGTGATTTCCAACATGAAGGGAAGCATGGCAAATGGAGACCAATGCATAACTCCGCACAAAAATCACATTCCTGTCCCAAGTTAAAAAACTAATGCAATTGTACCTCAGGAATCCTGATAACCTCAGGAATCCTGTTAACCAGATCTGGTTAACAGGTATTCCTCTTAAGAAACAAAGGTCTCCCAAGCTACCATCCTTAAATTTAAATGTTAGGAAAGGTTTACAGAAGACAAAGGTAAAATCAAAATTGCTTATAAATTTTTCAGAAAAGCTAAATTTATCCTATTTAGGTATTTTCTGTCCATTTCACAGTCTTTGCTGGGACTTCTCACTGCAGATGTGGGCGTTTTTCAGAAAAATAAAAAAATCAGTGCCAACAAAAACTAGGGCTTTTAAGAAAAAAACAAACCCTGCACAAACCAAAAACTAAACCAATATTTTCTTCTGTGTTGTCTAAAAAAGAAGGGCCAGATCATTAACTAAAAGTTCAATTTCAATTAATTCTCATCACAGAATTACTGCCTCACATTCCCTTTTCCTCCTCTGTCTATCCAGAAGTGTAGACAACATGCCTGTAACCAAAACCCACACCACTCCCAAAGCCAAACCAAAAGATATAACACCTGAAGGCTCCCTTCAATCCAGGCAAATTTCTTAGCTAGCAGGAAATACAAATTTCAGATTTAAAAAAAATCTACACCTCTACAGCGTCATTTGCATTCAGGGTGATTTCAAAGAGTGCTGAAAGTTGTCATTAATAAGGATCCCTGCTGGTGTTTTATGTTGTTTTACTCAGTGATTTATCACCTTCACATCTAAGAAGGAAGAGGTCAGGCTGAAAAAAGGAAATTATTCATTCCAGGCGGCATTTCTCTTTCCATTGTCAGGTGCTGAAAAAAAATTAGCAATTTCTTCTTACTTAAAGATTGCATAAAATGGGAACACTATCCTGTTCATTCAGGTCCACAATAAAACATTCTGCCCAAAACATATTCTTCTGAGAATACAACTTTCTAATCTGACTGATCATTCTTCCTCAGTCAAATCTTTAACACAAACACATACAAGTAAACAATACTTAATCTCTTTCATTTTATAATTTATACAGAATTATGGAATTTCATAATTCATACTACTGCTAGAGATTATCACGTGTTCTGTGACTTAAACACTAGGGTAGCTGTATTTATTTACTAGTTCTGGTTTTTAATTGCTGTGAAAGTTGACCAACATTTTTTATGGTGCTGATGGATATAACAGTCAGTAATCAACCATAATGCTAAGTATATAAAGCAATTGAAAGATTAAATGTTAAAGCATTAAAGTACAATGCTGAATTGACAAGTAATACATGGTTGCCTATTTTTCTAATGAAGCAGAAGTAATCAATCCTTCAAAGCATAGTACATGTGTCATCGTATTCCTCTTCAAAACATTTTTCATAAATCTCACAAGTTTTTCTCTCAATACCAGTCAAATTTGCAAAACTCTCCCTGACATGTCTTTTTGTTCTCTGCAAAAGGTGGCCAACAAAAAGGAAGCTCCTCATACTCATCTAACTGTAATTTGCTCCATTTTTTCCAGCCATAAACCTTATTTTCCTGATAGGATTATGGGGCATTCCCACAGAAGGTAGATTAAAAAGTGAAAGACAAGATATAAAAATGTCATATCTTCTAGAAGCAAGCAAGTAGAATGGTTTCTATTTCCTGTTTATGTCACTCCACTCCTCTTGCCAGCAACATCATCCAGAGCATGGTTTCGCTCCGAACTCGTTTTATTTTCCACTCTCTTGTGCTTTGTGGGAGTCAGCTGTCTGCAGTAACACATCATCACTTCGAGTATTACCCACAAGACTTAGTTGCGACAAGAAGGCTTTGCTCATTTTTATGTCTACATTCAGAATATCAAACCAAATTAATTACTTTTTTTTCTGAAATTTCTCAGAATTATGTCCTTGATTTCTGTACAGTTATTTCATCAGCTACCATTAGAAACATAAATCAAATTACATTATGCAAGTAAAGCTTATTAAGGACTTCCTTCTACCAGAGTTATTGCACAGAATCAAGACAACAACGATAACAAGCACAATACCAAAAAAAAAACCCTACTGTAAGGACTGAAAAAAAAATACTACCTTTGGTTTTAAAAAAAACATAATTATGGCAAAACACACTTCATAGAGGAAAAATTTTGCTTCATGAAGAAAATTTTAAAAGTTTTCCATGGGAAATAGCACAAATAATTAATTTCATTTGCTTGCCAGAAACTTAGCTTAGACATTAGGAAGTTAAAACATTATAAAATTAATGAGTCATGAAAAGAAAGACAGTTGGCATAGTATCAGATTGCCCATGAAATCATGAAATCTCTACTAACATAAGTTTAAAACCAAGTAATCTTTCCAAGGCTGAACTAAATGTTCCTTCTAATTCAATTTTCTACAGTGCTTTGACTTTGCTCCCTAGAACTGCATGTTCAGATACTAAAACAGAATACATTACAAATGTCAGAATTGCCATCACAATATAATTTTAATGAGCTAGAAATTAAAATACTGGGTTTTGTGAAGAAAAAAAAGTCACACCAGCTGAGCTTTCACCGTAGTCTGATAAAGACAGCCCCTTTTAAGAAGTATTGTAGAGAAGGGTTTGACAATAATAGGGATTCCTATCTGTTCAGCACAATACAAGAATGATGGCTGATACAAGCCAAATTTCAGACAACCAGGATAAAAGACGTGTTGTCACAGTACAGAAGGATAGTGGAGGAACAACAAAGTGGAAGACAGAATTGACACTAGCATCCATCTCATTAAAATGAAAAATTTGATTGAATACTTCACTAAATGTAAGAGATCTTTCAAGCCACAAAGCTTGCAGTTTAATTAGTCCTACCTCAAACAAACAAATGAGAAAGATTTATAACCATACAGAAGAATTATAACACTGACAAGTTGAGGGCTTACAAGGAAAAACAAATGAACTGGTCAGGAAACCAAAATGTATCAAGCATTGCCATGTGTGGCCATGTATGTACATATGTGCTATACATAAGATGTATAACACTTAAGGATTTTTCATATTACAAATTTTATATAGTATTATAACAGTATGTTGTCTATAGAATATATTTATTATATTGGTAATATATAAAACTAGTAATGTGTTATATAGTATGTTAATATTGATGGTATATAACTAATTCTGAATATGTTATTTCTATGCATATATATACACACACATTTTTGTAATGTGCATCAGAAAGTTCTCAGATCCAGAGGAAAACATTTCACTAGATACATGAAACTTGCTTAGATCAGCCACAGCTTGTAATGAGAGTGAATCCTTTGTTTTCAACTCACAAGACTACAGTAGGTAAAGCAGGTAAGGCAGGGACGTGAGCATAGATTTGCCATATTTCCAATACACTCTACACATCTGAGGTCACATCATACTTCAAATATTTATACTCCTTATTTGCATTTATTATGTCTGCATTTAATGATGAAGTTGCTTTTTTACTTCACTAACCTATTGCTAAGACTCTGATCTAAAAGTAGTCCTGCTGTGCTGCCTATAAATTAAGGATGTGCTTAACTTCTTTCAGTTTGCAGTTGGGGAGATTTGTCATAGTGCTAAAATAGCACTTGGGATTCTTGAAGATGATGAGACACCAGTAAATTTGGAATAAAGCTAGTTACAGCAAATTAGAAATAAAATCTAAAACCTTAACTTCTGCACTAGAGTACAAATGCAACTTGCAGTCATACTTTATTTATACATAAATGCACACACACCAATATTAAAGTTATTTAGCTCTTATCTATGGAGGATACATAAAGTTTGTCTTCTTTAAAATCAGTTTAAAATCAGCAGTTAATTGACGATGGACTTAAGGAGGACTTCGTGGTTGACAATAGCAATGTTTTTCTAATCATATTTTCTCAGCTATAGTAAGCAGATTTTTGAGCATTCTTACACTACCTTAAAAAAGCTTCTTTCTAAATTACAAAATAAAAGCTACTGCAGATACAGTTGTTTTTGTTATTCTCTGAATTTCAACATTGAAATAAAACAACAGAAACTCCTTGAAAAGAGGGGAAGGGTTACACTTCAATTAAGCATCTTCATTTTTTTCTAAGGCAATCCTTCAGAGCTGCACAAAATCCCATTCAACAAGTCTTTCATTGAAAAGCATCAGAAACCAAAGCACAATTTAACAAATAGCAAATACACTTTTTTGAATTTTCCTACAGACATATATTTTGCAAGAAACACCAATATGCAGTGTGTAGCAAAAAAAGATATGCAGGCATTAAGGAAGGTTCTCACTGAGGAGATGCTCCACACCCTTAATCATCTTAATCATCAGAGCTGGACACAGCACTCCAGAAGAGACCTCACTGGTGCTGTGTAAAGAGGAAGGATCTCCCTCTTCAACATGCTGGCAGCACTCTTCCTCATGCACCTCAGGGCACTACTGACCTCCTTTGTCACAGGGCACACTGCTGGCTCGTGTTCAGTTTGGCACCACCAGGAACCCCAGCTCCTTTTCTGCTGAGCGGCTGTGCAGCTGGGTAGCCTCAGCAAACATTGGTGCGTGGGGTCGTTCCTCCCCAGAGGCAGACTTTCCACTTGCCCTTGCTGAACTTCAGGAGGTTTCTGGCAGCACATTTCTCCAGCCTGTCAAGGTCTTCTGGATGACAGTGTGACCCTCTGGCATCCCAGGCATTCTTCCACATTAGGTGTAATCAACAAAGTTGGTGAGAGTGCACCCTGACCCATCACTCAGATCATGAATGAGTAAGACTGGACCCAGTATTATGCCTGTGGTGCACCACTAGTTACTAGCCTCCAACTACAGGCCACAAGTTGTAATCAGGATTTCAGGGTCTTCTTTTGCATTATATTTGTAGTTGTACTACAGAATGCTTTAGATGTCATGACATGCCAACAGTGCTACTCCTATATTTCATGACAACATGAAGAAAATTAATTTATCCATGCTACAGTAGAATGAGGCACAACTTATAGGAATAATTTCTATCCAAGAGACACCTAATTCAACTCAGTATCTCCATGAAGAGAGCTTAAAAGAATTTGCCTCATCACAGTATCCACATCAAAAATTGGGACTGAGAATTTATCCCTTTTTCCGTACCTATCAGAGCAAAGCTACTCTAGCAGCCTGAGGGGTCAATAGACTGAACAGTAAATTTTTCATTAGACTTTTTTAACCCTCCACATTCTGTCTTTGCTCTTCTTGTATTTCCAAATTCCTGTTTTCCTTTGTATCTAGCATTTATCTTTCAGCAAATGCTTTCTTTTGTCCTACTTCTGATTGTCTCTCATTGTGCTCCCATATTTCCCATCTCCTAGATCTCCATATATTAAAAATCTTACTTGCTTCATGTTACATTCAAGTATTTGAATATCTGATTAAGAGAATCCTGTGAATAAAAGTCTGTAATTAAATGGATAACAAATTTTAAAGACAAAACCATTGCATTAAGTAACATATTCAGTATTAAGCAGTATTTTATATGTTACTCAGGATGTAAAGTAAAATGTCTTCTCATCTTTCTTTCTCTCTTCTACACGTTTCATTACCATGCCCAGTTTTTGACAGCATTTTTCTCACATTCTGTACATTGCTGTGTATTTGTAGACATGTAGGATGCCAAAACCTGCTGTTTATAGTCAATGAATTGTATCTTCAAATCAGAAAGGAAGACAAAACCTGTTCAAGCATCCCAAATGTCTAACAAAGCAGATCATTTGCTGCAACTGTCATCAGTCCCCTTCACTACCTGTGGTCCCCTAAGCAGAGTTTAGATTTTGGGAAGGTGGGGCAGAGGAAGATGTCGTGTCACTGCTGCCAGAAGCCTTGTAGCAGTTACTTGCCATGTCTCAACAAAACCTGTGATTTCTGTAAGCTGGTATTGGAGTTGGGGACAACAACTCAAGCATGGAGGAAGCTTTTCTTCCAGAGCAGCAGCAATTTACCAGTCATGTCAAAGCACACAATATGGCCTGACAGGGCTCTCCCACTCTGTTCACACATTGCTGAGTGCCCACCACAACTATTTAAAAGCTTGGCTTGCACCAGATTCTTAACAGAACCTGAAAATCTAGCAGGCAATTATATAATGGCTAAGGGAGGGGGGGAAGAGGGATGCTCTGCCCAATGCTGCCAGCACAGGCCCCACAGCCACTGACAGAATTTCTTTTAAGTAATTTCTTAGCCCAAATGACACTGATGAACTGGAATTCATGGTGCCATGCTCACTCAAGAGCTGGCACTACTCATCAGTGTGGGCACATGGCAAGCAGAGAAAGACTCCTCTCTGAATTGCTGTTTTGCATCACAGATTGAGGGCCAGGAATAAAAACACTGGGTTAATTTTGCATCAGGTCATACACTGAGAAGAAATATAAAAAAATACTAGATATAAACTATGAAATTAGGGTAGATCTTTTATTCCAGCTCTAGGATGGAATTTAAAGATATAGAAGCTTGATTGGTTTTGAGTGGAAAATGCAGAAGAACCGATATACAACTGAAAGAGAATGTTGAAATGTGGCCAGTATATGAAAAAGCCATTTACCTAATTACCCTCAGTGGGGACAGTAGTTTGTGGGTTTCCTTCCTGGTTATTCCCATTAACACATTTTTAAGGAAATGTTTTAGTCTCTGAAGTTCTTCCAGATTTAAATTTTACATTCGATTATTTAATGGAATAAGGTCCAAAATTACAGAAATTGATAACAGAAGAAACACATGCTATGAGAAGCGCTGGTTTGAGGAAGAAAATAGAAATGCAAAGGAAATAAGAGGACCTTAGGGCAAAGCAAACACATTTGGTTATTCCATTCAAGGGCTTCTTTTTCTAACACTTGCTCTTGAAAATAGAAATAGTTTGAGATCCAGCACACAAATACACGGCCCACAATGGAGTTGTGGTTTTTTTTGGTTTTTTTTGTCTAAGGATTCACTTACTATATATTTTAAATTCTTTGGCCACTTGAACTCCAACATGACCAAAAAAATTAAAGCATACTAAATATTGTTACTTGAGGAGCAGTGCAAGGGATAGACAAGTTTAAAACAACAGCGGGGCAACATTTGCAACCAATATTCAAAGTAAGTTTTAGTAAGAAATAGTAAGTTCTATGTATTATTACTATACCAATGCACTCCTTAATTTTACAGCATATGCTATTTCCTTCAGTACCACTCATTATTGGAGTAATCTATTACCAAACTCCTGGTAAAGCCTGCCTGTAAGAAAAAGAGCAGTTCCAAATATTTCTGTTTTTACAAGGACTGGATGCAGACTGGTATGTTAGGAGTCCTATAGTTCTATTCTGTATCACTAATACCCAGACATTTCTTATTTACTACATTATTTCAGTTATACAATAAGCAATTAGATGAATGTGAGGAAGACAACTAAGAAGATACACTTACTAAAAATATTTCCAGAAGCCCTTTGACACATGGCACAAAACTTTGCCTTTTAAGAGACCTTGGCTTCATTGCTAGCACTAACAGGTAAAAAAAACCCAACATTTAACAAAGGAATGATACTCATTTCCCATTCAGCCCTAAGCTGCTCCCTAACAAACTAACAAAGCTTTAAAGAGTGGAAAGAAAGAAGCACCAGCAGCACAGGACCTTGAAGGTGAAAGCTGCAGAGTGCACCTTCAGCACTGTGATAAGGGTGACAAAGAAAAGCAAGGTCAAGAAGCAGGACAGCACCAGCCTGTGTCAGAGAGCAGATCATGCCAGCTGAAAGAGAACGGGACCATATAAGCATAAGACATTAGGACTAGAAGGCAAAGTCTCCTAAATAGTGCATTAATATACTCCAGACCAGTCAAGGAAAACATCTGTACAGCAATTAAGGAAATACAATATGAAATAAAGCCATTCTAATTTAGATGCTGCTAATGTTACACTAAATGTTGCTAATACGGCTGCAAGACTGTGGCAAATTTGTGACAAATGGGGAATACAAAAAATCCCTTGAGTGTTAGAATTATACACTGGGACTAGAAAACCATCAGAAAATATAAAATTTAAGAGATTTAGATAACTGGGTAAAATAATAATGTGTGAATATCTAAAGATATTTCCTTTTCCTTGTTTTTAAAAGCCATAAACATGTTTTGAGAAGAAAACATGAGAATATAGCACTATCATTGGACCATTTGGCTTCAGATTGCAAAAGCAATTCAAAGAGCACCAAAACAATCATTATTTTTCCATTATTTTTAATGTGACTTTTTAAGCCTTATTAAAAAAAACCACTTATGAATGCAAACTGAAAACATGAAGTACAGCAAAGACTGCAGGCTGATGCAGAGAAAAGGACAAAGAAAAGTCTTTTCTGAAGAACATTTATGTATAACAAAGCAAATAATGTGCATGAAATTGAACAGCTAACCGCATACTTTTCTGTTTAAACACTGTTTTATGTGGGTTCATCACCTATAAAGTTTAACTTATTATGAACCAACCTCAAATGTTTGGATGCAGATCCCTGGTTAATTAAAACAGGGCTTGGGATTTTTCAAAAGACATTCTACTTTATCTTTTACAAAATCCTAATATGCCAAACAGCTCCAAATTGCCACATTGCTCTGCTATCAAAAAGAACTTCTATTGACACTGTCCTGGAAAACAGTACCAATTGACTTGTCTTATTCACCTACTTTTTAAGAAAATTATTTAAAAAAACCCTAAAATCTGAACTGCATGTATTTGTATTCAAAGCAATGTAAAACAAAGAACAGAATGATAAATCAAAATATACATAAATATTATTCTTCTGAAGTAACAGTAAATGTAAAAAAAAAAATTCTCAGTTTTCAGACAAAATCAGTGATGTTACACTGATACACAGGCATTGGGACATCTCCACCAACAGCAGTAAAAGTCTGGATGTTGCAACATCTTGAAACTTCTAGTCTACAGTAATAAACCAAAGTAAGATAGGCAGACAGGTTCATAGGAAGCATATTTGCATAAATATTTTCATAGCGTTATTTTAAATATTGGAAAAAATATTGGTAATTTTTTCTAATGAATAGGAAGAGTCAAAGTTAAAAAAAAAAAGAAGTGTATTTTCTATAGGGAAGCATTTCCTTGAATTATGTATTTGCACCTACCATATGTTTTTGCTTTCCACAAAGCTATCATCAACAATATTTTCTGGCAAGCAACTTGGCATGCACCTTTTTATTCCCTCCTGGAAACAAAACCATACCTTTATATTTCAGTTTATTAAAGAAGATGCCCAAATGTTCTCCTGTGAGTACACATGTAATTCTCAGAAAGAAAACAACCTTGATGGAAACAATATATTATGTATGACAGTGGTTCTGCTTTGGAGCTGAGCTGGACATTCTTCCCACAGTTCTGGGCGAATTACTGGCAGAATTTCTTTGCAGATGGAGCAATACTACAGCTGTCCTTTACAAAATGGGAAAGCTTTTGATCCACTTCTAAGATACCAACTGTCCCCATTCTCATTTCCCTTCTGTCCTATTACTCTTAGGTAAACTGCATAAACAGACATTTTAAAGACATATCAGTAGGACTGTTTCTCAGCCTTGTCAACTTTCTTCACCAAACACACTTCAGCATTAAAGACGCCCTGTACAGGTTCAGAACAGAGAGGTAACACGTGTAAAATAACAGATTATTTCCATTTGAATTAAATATGAAGAAAAACTTATGAGCAAATTCAGACAGATTAGCTAATTGAAGAGCAACTTCTAATATTTTGACTGTTAACTCCTACTTTCTGTGATGGGATCCTTATTAGAGCTATATTTTCATAGAACAAACACCCCAATTCACACATCTCCTATGGTGGTGATTCATCATGCAAGCTGCTGCCTCATGCTTCAACATTGACAGTGGCTGATATTCCAGAGTGCCAGAAAAAACATTTAAAAAAAAAAAAAAAGCCACAGCAACATTCAGCACATAATGCTATCAGTGATGAGGAGCAACTCCCCATCCTGAGCTTGGCAGCACCACTGGCTCTGACCCTGCACCCTCCAGGCCCAAGCTGGAGCAGCTTTTATGATCTGATTGGTCTTTGACCCAGATACTGCACTGATTATTGAAGCTCTTGCTTGGCAGGAGTAACTCTGACCTACTGTGCTAATAATTTTGCTGATGGGAACTAATTAAATCCCAGACAGTCTACACACTCTCTTTAACCTAGCTGTTAACAAGCTTGTAATGAAACTTCAATCAAGTCACACTGTGCCCTGGGTAAACAAGCTTGTTCACACACACACACACACGTGTGTCTACAGTCCTACGGAATGAGTGAAAATAAAATAAAAACACGGTGAAACAGACTGAAGTGCCCCGTGTGTACATACATCTCATCAGTGACCAAGGATGAGAAATGAAAGTGGCTCCGTTTCTACCTCTAGGGCACTTCATACAGGTCAAGTTAGGACAATCCCAAGGAGACCTGAATCTCACAGCTGTGTAAGTATAGCCCTTCTCTGCATTAATGCACCAGTGCTACAGAAACATACACTGAAATTTACCTAATTAAATATAAAAAAATAAGTGTATTATAAAATCTCAATTGAAGTAACTTCATATGCATAGCTACTGTTCAAACAGACTAACTTCTAAAGCTATTAGAAAATTGGGTGTCTAGAATGAAGAGTTGCATATACATTCATGTTAGAATAGACTTGGTCGCTTAAATGATTCTGAAACAATGTTTGCATCTACATAAATGTTGGTGTCACTGCTAACTGCCAGGATTACCAACAGCCATTGTTAAGACTTATAACAAAACTAAATCTAGCAAAAAAAATTATCTCCAAATGCTTCAGGTTGAAATACAAAAATGAAATTAAAAACAGAGGAGGCGAGGGGGCATTATCACACATGGCAAAAAGTCCCAACATACTATACAATATTTTAAGTAGGAAGTAAATTCCTATGCACTCTGTATGCACACATCACAAGTAATGAACTAATGTGATCAGGTTAACAGAGAAGGCAGGAGCTAGCATCACTGTGCTAACCTTCTCCTGCTAAAACTCTCCAAAATTCAGAATAATCAAACAGAAAATAATCTTTGTGGAGTAGAATAACATATGTTGAAGAAAACTATGCAGATTGATTGTTCCTCATTTCTCTTTGAGAATTCTGAGCTTCAGCATAGAAGTGGTAGCTAATATCATTTGAATGAGGCAAGTTCTGAAACAGCAGAAACTCTGCAGAAAACAGCCTGATATATTAACCAAAATATCACATTTAAACAGAATAATATCTACTAGATTTCACTAAAGGTTTGTGTCTGGTTCTCTGAAATATTAACTACATTTACACAAACTTTATGACATAACTAAAAAATGTGATGTCTTCTGTGAAAATTGAAGACAAGTCTTAGTCTAAAACTTTTATTTTGTTCTGTTTAATACCTATAAACTGACAGCCTGGGTGACATTCTAAAATCTTCTATGCTACTGGTTTGCCTCCACCAGACTCACCTTCACTGGACATAGACAACTTGGCTACATCACGTCCTCTTACCTCTGATAAAGAGCACTAAAATTAAACAATCTTAAATCAGGCTCTTTGACCTTTTCTGATTACTAGTGTCCACTCAGCCTTTCCAGGATGAATGGCAGATATCTTTGTCCAAGACAGTTTATGTAGCAATCACAGTACTTCCTCTAAGTTAGATAAATTAGGTGGTCACTTAACAGGGAGAAAGGCCAACATCAATTGCAGCAAAGGTCACTCAGTTCAGTTATCATGTACTGTATTAAATTGTCATCAGATCTGAGCAGCAATTGCATCAATAACCCATCCAGCCAGAATGGCTGTCAATGTTTGAAAGCATACACCCTCTCTGTGGGGGACAGGGAGCAGTCAGGACGCTCACACGTATCTGTAAGGCAGGGACACGAAAGGTCACAAAATAAACACCTGAAGGGAACAAAGGCTCTCATCCACCAGTTTGGGGCAAAAGAAGATGGAACACACACCAATAAGCTAATGATATACACTACAGTCTTCCCATAGGACTACAAATACCACCCTATCTGCTACTACTTGACACTACAAACTCCTTCCTTGACTCTTGCCTCTCAAGTTTTTTTTGGGTGTTCTAACAGTCACTCTGGGAATACCCTGCTCTTTCCAGCATTCCAAAGTACCTGCTTAGTTCTGCTGGGACCTTTTCACCAGCAAAATGCAGTACAAGAAATACTTACTGGAAACTTTATATAAATAAATAGGAATTCTATCCAACCTCTGACACAGAAAACTCTTTTGTTATTTTGATCCAGTTACTAACAAATTTCTTAATGTCAATAAAAGCCTCTTAGCTTTTACTCTAACCAAGTCTTTACATTGGTGAGAAAAGCATTATTTCATCATCTTAATGAAATTAAAATACTTTAGAAACTCCAAAATCCTAATAAATATGAAGCATTCAAGCATGAAAATTTTATGCAATGTAACATTTATGCATTGCATGCATTCATATTACAAGGAAATGTAATACACATAGCCTGATTCCATACAGAGGTTTGTTTTATGGTTTACTTTTTCTAAAGAGATACAATTGATTACTTCTACTTGTGCAACTTTGCAAAAAAAAAAAAAAAAAAAAAAAAAAAAAAAAAAAAAAGAAGAAAAGAAAAGCAAAGTTTATGTGTTGCCAAAAGCCAAAAGACCAGAGAATGCCACACTTTTATTTTGCATATAAAGTCCCAGATTGCTAACTGAAAATATTCCTGCATTTAAACAATATTCATACTTGGATGTCTCATATTTTCAAATAAATCTTAATCTAATTTTCAGACAATCCATCCTGAAGACAAATATGAAAGTGAATGCCTGAGCACTTGCAGATGAAATCTATACAGTCTACTCAGGAATCTGCAAAGGAACAGCTGGTGCTACAGCTGTTACATTCAATCAGGGAAGACAAGCAATACCATATGGCATGTTTTTCTAAAGCAGTTCTTAGCACTGAATATCCAGGATACTATACTTAGGGGGAAGAAAGAGGGAGTTGAAATGCAACCATTACTAATAATTAGTCCAATCCACCACAAATAATTACCAAAATGATCTACCATTAATAATTCCTTACTGAGGGAAGGTTGCCCAAAACAACAGAAAAGAAAGTCTCATGTAAGCCTTGTAATTTCATTTAAGAATCACTTAATTACTTTTAACTATGTAAAACAGTGTTATTTCTGAATACCTGGAATAAATCTAGAAAGTATCATTTCCGGTTGCACTTTCAAGCAGGGATAGCATCAAGAGCCTTGAAGAAAGATAGATTAGTTTAGAAATCAAAATTTATGATGATGAAATTAAGGCTCGTACTTGAAGGCATCAAGGTACCAAAAAGGAAACACACCTAAAAATACAAGTTTAATCAGAAAAATGTTTCTTTTCTTCCTTTTTAGAAACTTTGAAAAAGTTCATTTGAAAAGAAACTTCCTTTGTTTCTTCTCTTCCTTTGTTAGAAACTTTGTTTTTAACAAAGAACAAAATACAAACTTTCAAAAAACTGACAGGAAGAAAATTTTCTCTACACTTTGAGAGAAGAAGCTAGTTCTGGTTGGCAGAGATAGGTATTTATAGAGATCATGATTTTATCTCTATATTCTGAAATGCAGTTATAACAACCTGTCACCAAATCCACTGAACTAATGGCAGAATACTCTGACACTAAGAGAACACATTGTATGAAAACAACATTCTGAGAAAGCAGTATTAATAGTGCTGCGAGTTTTACTCATAACCAACCATTGTATTGACAGCTTTAACATATGTGCTTCTCACAAAAAAAACAAAACAAAACCCCCACAAATCTCTTTTGCAGTTATGAGCTTGGCATATATAATCAAATAATTTTTAAAATATACATTTGTGACTATGTACACTCTTTAAAAATATACTTTTAGACAGTTTGTTTCAAATGTTCTGAAAAAGTTTAATACAAGCAATGAAGACATTACATAATATGTAATTAAGTTGAAAACCACATGAAAGAATTTCCTTATTTAATACATTTATTGCAAAATACAGATATCTGTTTCCTTATTTGGGCTCAGGTGCTCATCATTTCATAAACAAGGTTAGTTGACCTCCCTTTGAAAACTGTAAAGGGCTTTTGTGAAAAGTGGAATAAAATTTTCTTTTTCACAAATGAGGATTTTGAAGACATCAAAAGCCAAGTACAACAATCCAAAATGTCAGCAGCATTAGCTACATTTCACAGCAACATTTACTGTTCCAAAGAGCACTCTTTATGACAACTCCACTGAACAGGGTGAATCCATCTGCCCCACTATTAGTCCATAGCTAAGAATGAAGCAGATAAACGCCAAACTTTCAGTCTGAGTTCACTGATTAAAGATCAAGTCTGAGACCATCTGCTGAGTTACAATAATCTGTCAGGATGTCAGAAATCCTGACACTGAGAAATACACAGCAAAGATCTTTCTGAAGAAAACTACATTAAGTAATTCTGTGGCATCACTACAATGATAGAGTCATTTCCTAGAGGCCACTAAGAATCACCACAAAGTATTTAGGAATATTCTAAAACACAGAAGCATTCGTGAAATATGTTCTTACAAGCACATGAGTAATAATAAAATAGTCTAATAAAAGAAACTCTTAATTACACTAGGCAGAGCATAAATATTGCATTTCAAAACGCCTTATCCAATTTCCTGTTTGCAAACAAACTGCCAGTGGGAATAATGTTAGTCAGTGTGAATAGCTGGATGGCACTGAAACTGCAGGCAATCTTAGAGCTACAAGAATGCTTATACATTTGTTACATCCCTGCAGTTGAAGGACTGTTTACCTTTCCAAATTGTATTGAAAACCTATGTAAGGATATGAAATTGGAAAAGTAAAATCATCTTAATACTTCACAAAAACAAAGGCTAACCGAAATTATCAAGAAATAATTACTTAATTACTAATTCATCAAAGCACAAGCATTGCACAAGCATGACCTTTAAAATCAAAATGGGCGTTGCTTCTGTGCTGCTGGGATCAATTTCTGTATCTTTACCAGCAGATTGATGCATTATTATCAAGGCAGATAAAAGCAGCAGCTTGGAATCATACTGAAGTGCCCGACTTATAAATGGCTACCATGAAGTACATTTCAATTTGAAAGCTTTTCCATTATGAAGGTTTTCAAACAACTTGTTCTCATTTTGAAACTCTTCTTGAAACCAGTTATTTTTAAACACACATAGCATTCTCTGCTTTGGAGACAGAATAGCTGTGAAAACCTTATTTAGACACAAAATCATTGCCAACAGCCAAGCCACGGATACTTATTTACCAGATTTTAAAATTATGGGTATTATACTTGAAAAACTTAGAAAATTACACAGAGACTTTTCTGTTATTGCAAGGAGTAAATTCCTTTTCACCTACACTCCACTGAAATTTGATTTTTTTTCCTACAAGTCCAAAGCACTTCAGAGGTGGTAAGAACCACATGAGCAAGTAGCATTTTTCATTACTTCAATTCCATAGAATATTTTTCTTGCTAGAAGCAAAAAGGAGGCAGAAATGGGCTGTGCACATAAATCAGAAGAACTAAGTAAGATCTTGAGCCATTAACTACAAATCTACAGTAGCCACAAGAATTATCAAAAATCTACATTAAACTTCCACCTCACCTAAAAAATATGTCCTTCCTTAAAACTGAAAAATTAAAGGATGCTAGAATATCTTATGTTAATCTAAAACTCTAAAACCAGGTCTGCTTGATAAAGCTACATTGGCATAATTCTCAGAATAGACTCTAGCAGGCACGCATGTTCCTGAAGGATAAGGGAGTTACCTTTTCTAAAAATTATTCTAAACCAAGAGGAAAAACTGTCACTTAACTCCATTTCACCTTCTGCTTCCAGCTTCTTCTGATTCAAGGATTAGGTGTTATTCCTTAACTAACGCATACAGGCTAAGCTACCTAATAGCCAAGAATCTTCTGAAAAGGAAATAAGATCAAGACACATCTCATAGCTTTTTTTTTCTTGCTTTTTTTTTTTTAAAGTAGATCTTAATATGGTTGCTAAAACACAAGAAAATTGGCACTGGGCATTTTGTTTGAATGGATATTGTGTCAACAGCAACTAAGGCATATTCCTTTAAATGAAATTGAAAAAAAAATATAAGTAAAGTGCATGAACTACTGAAAAGTAATGCACAGAAGAAAGTTTAAGCATGCCACCATGATGGAGAAAGCTCCATCATTGTGATCTATATTAAAATGTAATGGATGTAACAAAGGCAGTCTCAGTGTATTGAGCTGCATGAAGAATGTGATACTACAAAATACATATTAAAGAAGATTAATTTTTATTAAAAAAATATAAATTAAAATGCAAAAAGAAAGCATCTAGGAATGTCTCATGGAGACTATTTCCTCCTTTACTATCTCATAAAAATGATGAGCACTTGCACTGTTACCTTGAGACATGACATTAAATTCACAGGAGATAAATGTATAATAGGTTGGACCAAGGAATTTTATCTTCCCAACGGAAAAATCAAACATATGCACACTGTTATTACAACAGTCAGTTAGCTAAACTAAACTTTCTCCTAGAAAGATCCAAATTTACCTCTCTCTTGACAGCGATGAAAAGAAAAAAATTCATACAGTTGTTGAACAAAATAGAATCAGGTAAAAAGCAAAAATTCCTGTTTAGAGATGGTATAGATGTATGTCATATTTTGTTTATTAAGCTTACACTAAAAGTTTCTCACTTTCTTAGGAAGTGAGGAAAAAGTTGTGATCTCTCAATGTCATATACTGGATGATATCATGAGTATCACATGTGACAAGGTGGCTCATAGCCTGGGAAGTAGAGCACAGCAAACCACTGACAGCTTTATCAATTTCCTTATCTGGCATTCCAGGTTATCTTTGAGGCCGCAGGCTCTAGAGAACAGCAGCCTCCTGAAGCACCAAATGTCTCTACAGAGAGCAGCTGAATATTAAAATCCACTTTTTCATTGCCATCGTTATGTGCCTGAGATTCAGGGCTTGTAACTTATACAGATATAGAATATCATTAACAAAAGCACCCAACTGGTTCAAGCTTTGTCTCCTAATTTCAATTCGTCTTTGACAAAAATTTTTAGATGTTGACAGCATGAGATAAATATAATCATCTTCATGGTTCATCTTTCTCTTCGGAAGTACATTAACACAACATGACAAAAAGGATGAACCACTATTTTTTGATGCAGGTAGAGGCCTATGGCAGTAAAAACACATTTCTTCTCCAGAATACCAAGCAGTTATTGAACAGGCAGCTGGAACAGACCCAGGACACAGCAACAAACCCCTCATACAGCATCCATCAGCCCACTGAAACAGAAGGATAGGATATAGAAGTGCTATTACAAGCCACATGAGAAATTGGGATGAGGACCTAAAAACTATCATACGTACCAAAAATAAAAGGAAAAACAATAATCAGAGATGACAGATCTGAAAAATTAGTAAAACCTCTGTGTTCTAGAAAAACCTACTGTGTTTTAAAAAATCAGTCAAAATGTTTCATTTATCATCTATCTGTACTTGACAAAGAGTTGAATATATTTAAGAAAACAATGCATATCATATCAAACAGATGGCAACTCAGATATCAGAGGAAAATGTCCACATTGCAGTTTTTTGACTTTTCTGTTTATGTGTGTTGTTTTATTCTTCTTGGTTGGTATGTTGCTTTTTTTTTTTTTTTTTTTTTTGTGAATAGATTCTTCATGAAAAAACTTCCATGTGCTTCATAACTTTATTAAATAAGTGATTAGGAGTCAACTCAGTGAGTGGAAAATGTATGTATTTGGGCAATGATCACATTTCAGAAGGAAGTAATTCTCAGCCTGAGGTTGGAAGACACATTAAACCAATTAGAGTAACCATTATGTAAACGGCAGATCCTGTGCTGCTTGGCACAGCACTAGTCAGTGGATTTATCAAGAAAGATTAGACTTCATGAAGCACAGTTCAGCTAAGTCATGGCTGAGGGGCATGACAACTGACAAACACTTCACTTGAGTAACCTAGCCATGAAGGTAGAAAGGATTAAAAAAAAAAAAAAAGCAAACTAGCTATAGTGCAACATATAGACAATAGGGTAGCCTTTCCATTACAGTAATAGAAACTCCTTAAAATATTTAGAATAAATTTAAAGCAGAAATTAGGGAAGACATGGCAGTTTGGGAAGAAAGAGGAGAAAAGGAGTTAATTATTCAGTCTCATTAAATTTTTCATCAGAAGCAGCAAACTATCATAGCTTGAGCATTTTCTTTTTCATTAGAGTGCTTTTTAATATTGACATCCAACCAATTATGTTCAAACCAATTCCCAGAATGCTGTGAGACTGTAGCTACTTTCAGAAGTTTTTCCACATTAATGAACTGTATTATTTTTTCATTAGAAACTCCAGTGTGCTCTGAGACATACAAAGTGGGGAACAGAAAACCACCCTGAACAGAACATATTCTCCAAAAGGTCTTTGGCTTTCTTAATGAATTTCACTCTTCAGGGAGCCTTCTTCATTTTTACTTTAAAAATTCAAAACCAAAAGCAGCACTTCTACTTCAAGTGGACTCCTCCTTTATAACCAATTGCAGAAAAACATGTGAACTCTGTGCCTCAACTCCAGACACAGGTGAAGCTATAGAACACAAAAGATGTATATCTATTTTTTTATTTGACATGGTATCTTTTATGGTCTACACTCCAATTTGTATATTTGGGGTTGTTTCATTGTTTTTTCAGATATGCCTGACTAGATTAAACTACTTTAATAACAATCTGAAGATTCAATAAGCCTTAGCTAATGACAGCTTGTTTCTTTTTTACATGCTCTCAATGAAAAAAAAAACCAAAAAAACAGTTAACAAAAAGGCATTGTATTATCTGATTCATTATACAGAAAGCAGGGCATCTTTTTTTATGGCTTCTTAATGTATTTTGTCTTTTTTTTCCAAAATAACTCTCTCTGGTAATATTTGCATAAAATGTGATGAATGTCTGTCCTAAAGGGGAGTGAAATTGCAACACAGAATTGCATTAGCAACTAATATAGGCATGACAAAACTGAAAACTAATTCTTTATTCTTCCTTTTAACATTTTCTCTTTAATTAAATTGCACCTTTTCTTCATCTCACCTTCTCCTTAAACCCATATTTTGTTAATAAACACCTGCCTCTAGTTGTGCTACTTATCACTCTCATGGGATTAGATACAGAATGTATTCCATACATAGAATTATTATTAAGTTTCTGGATAGCAGTGTGTTATACTGTCCAAGAAAAAAACATACTTAGAAAGACATGGGGTTATATACCGAAGAGTGCCTTTAATTAACTAAACCTGCAAGTTTACAAGGCACATAGACAACTTTTGTAAAAGATACATAAGTTAATTTACAAGCAAGTTATCTACCATCTTTCTTAAAATTTGGCTTACACCAAATAATAGCATCTATAGGTGAACAGCAACAAAAATGGCTTACACAAAATAATAGCATCTATAGGTGAACAGCAACAATATGTCATTTCCTCTGAGACACAGGTTCACTGGTCTGTCTCTTTCTAGCCTCAAAATAATACTCTTATCAGTATGAGAAAACTTATTTCTTAAATGAGAGTGATGAAGACATTATGTAAGCAACAGATCGTTATTTAAAGAGACTTTTTTTCTGCATGCATGGCAGTAATTTTTAGTTCACTGAATTGTCACTCCTTTTCTATCAATAAATTTCCTCTTATATGTGAGGCTTCAGCAAAATAAGCTATTTTAAATACCTACTTCTGCATCCAAAAACTAAAATCTTTACTGCCCAATTTTGTCTTCTGTGGACCCTGACCCTTAAACACTATTACTTTCCTGTATAAGAGAGAAACTAAGCAGTATACTGTTCAGAAGAAACTATGAAGCATGTAATCTAGAAAATTCAGAGGTTTCAAGAGAAGGCATTCACTACATTACATCCTCAGAGCAATAAAATGAACTAATTGAAGAGTTAAGAAAAAGGCAAAAAGTGATACTACCTCAAAAAACAAGTTGTACTATAGTTTTACAACAAACTCACAATTATAAATTTACTTTCATCACATGTAATTGGCAGTACACCAGGTAGAATAGCTCAAATCTGTACTGTGACAAAAGTACCAAGACTCAGTTATAATCAGTAAATGTGCTCATCACCTGGATTTCCACCATAAAGCTTTTGAAGTATATTTTACACAGAGGGGAAGAAAATACAAATCACCTATACCAATCTGTCATGATATGCACTTTGTGAAGTTTCAGAGAACTGAGCGCAGACAGTAACATTCTCCCTGCAGCTCCCTACAAAGACATGAAGTACAGCACAGAAAATAACCTGAATTTCCCAGCTTTGTGGTTCAGGTACCCAAACTACTCCCCAGGTGTTGACATCCATATATCAAGTTGAAATACGGAGAGTCATGAGTCATTCATCCATGTCAAGTTAAAGACTACAAATCTTCATTGCACGCTTTGTCACTTTATCACACTTCCTCCTCTTCCTTTCATTATCTCCTGCATGGCACCAAGCACATTTTACAGGAACAAGTCAGTCTTTCCAATGCTGCCACCTAAAAAGCAATGCTGACTGTGAACTTCATTTAAGATTACAAAAACAAACAAAACAAAAAAAAAGTTGTTTCAATGACAGCCTTCAAAGTATACCTCTTAAAAATAGCAAGCTCAGCAGCCATGAAGGTGGAATTTCTAAAAAGGAATTAGTGGTATAGAATAAATAGGCTTCTTATTCGATATGACCACTAAGTCAAGCTGTGCCACTGTTCAGAAAGAAGAAGATTACTCAGATAATCTATTTTTTTTTAAGTAGTTCTAATGGACCCATACAGCATTGTTCAACAATGCCTTTAGAACATAACATACATATCACATATGCAAGCATGCACAGAGAGCTGTATATGGCATGAAAATAGCTTCCAGACTGATTCATTAGAAAAATCATGTTAGTTTAAAAAGTCTGTATCTATTCATACAAGATTTTGCCCCTTCACTCAGCCCCCTGAGTTTTTCAATCTCACAATCTATTTTAAATATTTGATTTCAACATTGAAAAAAAACCCAAAAACCTTCCAGCTGCTTACCCCATGCTTTTCATGTTTGAATTCTCCATGATGTTAACTTCTTTCTTCCTTTCTCTCAAGTATCCTGGTCTTCTCCACTACATCCATTTTTGCTTGCATATGCCATGTACTACGAGCGTGCTAAAGCACTGGTACCTTGGGTACCAGTATCAAAATCCTCAAGACTCAAAAGTTTCTTCTGTTCTGTTTTTGCACAGACCTATAGAAAACTATATTCATCTAAGTGGCACTTGACAGACAAGCAGATTCTCAGTGTCACCTCTGCAAACCACGTGCAGAGCTAAGACTGGATTCAAGATCCAGTCTCATTACTAGCTCATAACGTCACTTTTGCAAATAAGATTTATGTTCCCTGTTGCAAGATGTAGCAGTCTTACGACTAGTTTAATGGTTTTTTTCCCTTCTTGCTTCACCCTCTTCCTCTAACCACGGAATTGTTTTGACTGAAAACCACAGGAAAATTAAATCAAGCAAAAAATTCCTCACAACGTGTATTCGATTAAGCCACCAGTAGAACACTGCAAAGCAAGCAAAATTTTACACAACACAAGTAATCTTTTAGGATAATCAAGCACATTCATATAAAATTCAAAACAAGAGTTTTGCTACTTGCAAGAAGAAGGCATGCCTGCTATATCTGTGAATGCAGAAACGCTGAGTCACTTTTACAAACATGCCTCTTCTCCCAGTATCTTCACCCAGCAATGCATTTTGGAACTATCACACAGAGAATCAGCTTTCCAAGCACTGTTATAATGTTATTTTTTTACAAAAATAATTCTCTCCTCCAGTATCCTCTAGTATGACATCTTGGTATCAGCTATTTGAACTACTTTTGGCACTTGACATAATTTGGATGCTCCTTTAGAGTGTTAATAAATTATCTTCGGATCTATGTAAACAGCATCTTTAACAAGTCGTAATTATGTTATTTTGTATAAAGCTGTGGAACACAGAAACACCAGCAAATGAAGATAATTCAGTTGTGCTAGGCATTGTACTAACACAAGTAATTGTAAAACAATCTCTCTCTGTTCTATTCTCTAGGTCTCTAATGGCTCGGTGGTAAAATAGCTATTCCCCAGCACACATAAGGAGAGTTATACTATTGTTCCCCAATAAAACATTTCATTTTGCATAATACAAGAGGTAGAAAGTAATAATGTCTCTCATTAAGAAATTTCTTACTGGATTAGTGGATGTCATCAATCTTAAAAATGTTTGTCTCACTACATCAGAAACCCTTTCCAATTAGTACCCTCAAACTCACTTTATATAATACACACTGCGAGGAATGGTCACACAATCTCTTTCCCCCTCAAAATACCTATGGAAATCTCTTACTGGTATTTGGACATTGGAAAGCTTGCTTTCTAGCAACATCATTCACAAGGGATCACACAAGAAACCTCCACTTGAGCCACTCAATAAGGCCTGCATCTAATGGCACTCATCCCCTGAATCCATGCAAACACACCAGATTTTCCTTCTCTATGCCACAGACGTGAAATTGCCAAAACAATCTTGGCAATGCTCACAAAGTACAGAAAGCAATTTAAAAACCTCCAGCTATTGTGGTCTACTGACGACTTTGAGCAATGTCAGCAGCACCAAAAATCAGAGTGCTAATTAATGCTGAGAACGTGCTGATTGCTACAATAAATGGCTGATGGATTTTGTTTGAAATTCCAGACACTGATAAGTTTAACACTGTACAGCACTCATAGGAAAATGGTAAGCAATGAACTTTCCTAGGGGAGAACAATTTGTGCTAGCAATAACGAAAGTGCTTGCATTAACTGTCATTTGACTAAGTTTTCATATCTACACAGTACAGTTTATTTAAATTGTGATTATTTAGGAAAACTTTTACCCAATAATATGAATTTTTAGGATTTCTCTATATGGTTCTCTCTTCTAATTGTTCCATTACTTTAGTGACTCCATATATTTTTTCTGCTTTACTAGACAGAAACACACATAAGAAGAACCCAAGCCAATGCTACTGCTGCCTCCCACTGTAGGTTCTGTCAGCCCATCGCCTTCCCTCTGATGCTACACAAACCCACCAGATCTTAAACTTCTGTTACAGAGAATTTTAACATCTCTACCCACCTAAGGAACCCACCACTTTTTTGAGTTTCACTTGTCTATGAAAAACAGAGATTTTGACTGGACATGCATCCAGAAAAAGGGTCTGTCTGCCCTGTTGCAAAGAGAGGACTTGTTTTTGAAGAGACCACAGAGGAATAGAAGAAAAAAAGACATGTCAATCCAGGACATTTCAACTAACAGGATAAATATATGTATTTTTTTTACCCCAGAAATTACTTACAGTACATAGTTTAATGCACAATTTAATTTATACCATAAAAAATTTTAACTCAAAATATTGATTCTTACTTGTCTTTGATAATACTGTACTTTCTATTATGGGGATTGGGCTTTCTGTTAAATCTGGAGTAGTTGTGTTAAAAGATACACACTTCTGTTATCTGAAGAACTCAGTGGACACACAGGACAAAAAAACGACATCAAGTGAAATAGGGAACTGTAAAGTTAAACCCTGGTCTATAATGTATTAAAAAAACTGAATTAATTCAACACTGGATCCCAGCCTGCAGAATAAAACCCACAGCTTTTGAGGCATTCTCCTATTCCAGCATCCCTATGAGCTGAGGGATTGAGCTGATCCAGTTAGCATAAGCACTTCAGGGCACTTGCTAAAAACAATCCAGACATCCTCTGCTACCAGTACAACATTACCAACTACCATTTCTGACTTTTCTGACAGCTTCAAAATGTTATCCTCCAAGTGAAATCAACCATTACCCTAGCTTACAGTACTTGTTTATCTTAACTAGAGGTTTATAATATCAGCCACACTTTTCTATTTTCCTACTTCAAATATGGCAAACTAGATGCATAAGAAAAAGAATTTCACAGCACAACATTTTTATCCAAACATCTAAATATTTACTTTGATTTTGTTAAATAAGGACAGAATACTAAACAACATTTATAAATAATTTTCTTAAAGAACCCATTTTCTGCATCTCTGCCAAATATTCTGTGGCCAGGCTGCACTACAAGTCTTTTGCATTAATCAAAGATTTAATACATGCTTTGCAAAATTTCTTTAGAATAAAATATCTGAAAGGATATTTTATAAATGAGGGCAAAGAGCAACAGTGATGAACATGCCTAATGAAAATTAATATGTCCTTTTTCAAGACCCAGATAGACAAGCCCCATTTGACTACATAAAACCAGATTTAACTGGGAGATGACAGCAAAGAGTGTGGTTGCTTAGATGCACACAACAGAGTGTAATAAAAGTGATAAATTCTAATTAATATGAATTTATGCAGTGTATGTGTAACCAACACTTAATCAGATTCTATCCTGGAGGATCATTTATATTTAGCAGTAATGTTTCTTTAGCACATTTTCCTTGAATAATTTTTATTCTTTAAAAAGGTGATGAAATACAGTTTTTCTTAATATTCCTTTCACATTATTCTGTAACTGAAGACCAGAGAATAAAAAAGATGAATCCCCAAAACCACCTTTTACAATCAATGACAGTTTAAAAATCTTGACAGATCTCTCTTCTCAAGGATATGCAGGCACCAGCTGAAGTTCACCATGCCATAACCAGGGCTTAATTTTCCCTTGAAGAGGTCCTCACTGCCCTCTTTCATCATCATATGTGAATTCCCTTCCTGACAGTTAGGCCTCAAGATAAAACATCTTTTTCTCATTTAGCATTTTCCCTAGCATCTAATCCTCCTCTTCAGATCATTTCTTCATAATCTCTTTAAAATCAGGAGTTTCCTAGTTACTGACACAGGCTTATCTGTCTTCAGTCTCAAGGTGCAATTACTACAAGCAGTCTTTACTCAGGTTTTAAAAACAACAAAAACATTTTAAATAAACCAAACAAACAAAAAAACCAAACCAAAAAACCCCAACAAACTCTCCCCCTTCAAAAAAAAAAAAATAAAAAAAGAAATACTGGAACAAATGGGGGAGTTTCACCTATGTAGTGGAACAGCTCCAACAAACAATATGAAACAAACCTTGAAAGGCTTGCATTAATCAGAGGTTTGTTAGGTAATTTTTCTCTCTCCCTCTTCCTTTCTGATAATTCCTGTCAGTGTGTATTTAGGTACAATTTCAAATGCCTGCTGGATTGCCAGTCCTAGTAAGGACTTCTGTCCTCCTCAGGCATTAATAAGAGATAGGAACACTCAGTGCAGTGAAAATAGGACAGTCCTAGGGTCATACAGAGGGAACATAAAATAGGGTTTTTATTCTGTGATTTTATGGGTTTTAGGCACCAAAGATGGTAGAAGAGGAATTTCAGAACTGTTGAAAATTCCACTTGTGAAACCAAACTATTCTTAAACTAGATTTGGCCCTTAGAATGTAAAATCTGACAGGGATGCAATGGTACAGATGTTATATTTGTTGCTCTCTGTGGGTAGGTAGGAAACCAAGAGGTTGAAAATCAGAGGAGCATTGAGACCCAAGTTCATATCAAGCAGTGACGTGTGATTTGGTTACAAGATCCTAAAGTAACACCCTGAAACACAAAACATTTGTTTATAGGCTCTGGAACTAGGAGGCCTTTGTGTAGCCTTCTTGCCAAGACAATGGAACAAGAATAAATCACATACAGATGCTGTTGCCTGAAAAAGATCAAAAAGTGATTAAAAAGAGCCCTTGCCTGTAGAGTTTGCAACACCCCTCTGTCTCCAGTGGAAACAACCTGGCCCCCTGGTGCCACTCCAGGCCTCCTCTACTCTCAAAAGTACTAATGATACCCACACACATATTATTGCCTGCCCTCTAATTCTTGACTGCATCAAAGGTTGAGCAAGTTATCATCTAAGGACCAATTCTCATCTAGGAGACACAACATAAGCAGGAAAATACAGATACTTAATCGTTCTCTTCAGGAAACAGTGCCTTTTTCCTCTTTCCACTTTAATTTTAAAACAGCACTGTTATCCACAGAAAGCTCATTTCAAGCTCTACCCTTGTTAAAAAGAAGGGAAAGCGTCCAATTGCAATTGTTACACCAAAGACCAAGTCTCGGTATCAACAGTTGCAGATATTTAAAATAATTCTGTAGAGCTACACCTATCTGTACTATCTGAGATCTGATCAAGTCTTTAAAACAAATAATAATGGAAAAGGCACTGCCTCCTGGATTTTTTTTCTTATGACTTCTTTTGTTACAGAGATATTAATCCAATGCTATATCTTAAACTTCAAAGGTGTAACGTGCACTACTTCAAGCTGCTGGAAGATGCAATTTTAATGGGATCAAACATTGTTGATTTTGTGCATTCTTCAGTAATTAATCAGCATATAATTTATATATAAAATATATATATATACATATGTGCATGTGTGTGTGTATATATCTTATTGTGTGTATATATATATGTGTGTGTGTGTGTATATATCTTATTAACTGTAGGCAGGCACTACACCCAACACTGACAGCACATCACAGGTCAGCATGTGAATTCATTTGACAAAAAGAAATGAAGGAGAGGGTAGAAAGAAGTAAAAGAGACTTCTGATGGGGCAAGAAGAACCTATGCTTAGTCAGTTGGGCAAAGGAATGGTAAATATATGTCCTGCATGATGACATGACAGACTAAGAAAAATATGGATCTTCATGTAAAAGGAAAAAAGTGAAAACTTTATGGGTGTCTTCATTTAGGAATCAGCAGTTATCACATTGTTCACTGCAAAACTTACAGATACATCATTATCTTAGCCCATGGTGGGCAGTATCACAAGATTATAAGGTGTCTTTGAATATGAAAATCCCAGAATGGGTGAGGCTGGAAGGGACCACAGTGGGTCATCTGGTCCAACCTCTCCTCCTAAACAGGGTCATCCCAGAGCACACAGGACAGGATTGCATCCAGACAGTTCTTGAATATCTCAAGTGAGGGAGACTTCACAGCCCCTCTGGACAGTTTATTTCAGTGTAATGTCACCTCCACAGCAAAGAAATTCCTCCTCGTATTCAGATGGAACTCCCTGTGCATCAGTTTCTGCCCACTGACTCTTGTTTTATTGCTTGGCAATACTGAGAAGAGCCTGGATCCATTCTTGAAAACTCTCCTTCCAATTAAATTCAATAATATTCAGCAAAATTCTAAAGCAAACCATAAAAGTTAAGGTAGAATAAAAATGTCATTTGAGAAACTCACAGAGGAAGTTCAATGAAGCAGTGCAGAACCTGACGCAAACAACTGCTCATTGCAAATGAAATTAGTTAAATCAGAGAAAGGAAATTACTCATGAACAAAACATGCCAATAAACATCTTTTCAACATAAATAGTTCAACACTTGGCAGTCTGTGTCAGCCCCACACCAATATAATCACCAGTCCCCAGTTTCACAACTTCTCTTCCATGAGTGGCTAAAAGCTGCTGTTGTCTAGCTCAGATCATCAACCAGATCCACACCATGACTCAGCGCTGGGAATCTTGCTGCTTCATCACTTTGCTTTAGTTTATGTTAAAAAACCAAGATGGCTTTCCCAGTGACCACACAAAATGAACCAGCTGTGTATTTGTAACTGAATAAAATGCATACACCAGGTCTGCACAGAATGGAATGAGAAAATTTGGTGAGAAACCTAGTTTAATCACTTGTAGCTACAATCAACTGTGCTCTCATTTAAATGCCATTCAAAACTCTGAAGGTCCATTAAACACACCAGAACACCAAATACCATTCTCTCAAGAGATGAAAAAAAAGTAACAAAAACCAAATCTTCAAAGCAGTTTCAGCTGGTGAAGTAAAAATGACCGAGTGATGGCACCCATATCACAGGACAGGTGGACATCACAAGGGACCTCTGGATATAACTTTTAGCTCAACCTCCCTGCTCAACGCAGATTATTCACAACCTTGTAGATGTTGAATCAAAGATAACTAAACCCCAAATGGTTAAACTGAGTATTGCAATAACCTCAGATTTTTACGGTAGCAGACAGGAGGATGGTAGTAAACAGGAAATCAGGTCCTCTGAGAGCTTCTCATGGATTGAAAGCAAACACTTGAAATTTGAATTAGAACACTCCTCCCCTCTCTTTCCAACAAAACAAGAAGAACAAAAAACCCTTCAAACCCCATAAACATAAGAAAACAAAAAAGGAAACTATTATCATACAAAACAAAGCATGCCTCAACTCAAACCTCATAATCATTGCAGATTATTGTCAAGGGCATCCTTAAGAAAACATAAAGCAGTATAGAAGACACAGAGTAGACATTATTTCAAAAACCTTTAGAAATAAAAACAAGGCAGATGCAAGTCATGAACAGCACTTGGAAAAGCTGATGGCAGACTAAATTCAATACAAAAAATAGCATGGTTCTCAAAAAATGGACATAAGAGGTCCCGAAAGGCCTATAACCAAGCTAATTGCCTTGACAAAGTCTCAGCCACATTCTCCTGACCTCTCTCACTCACAAAAGGAGAAGGAAAATATCATCTGAAGTGCATGAGCTCACTGCTGTTCAGTTTTGTTTTTCTCTCTGATACTTTAGCTGAACTCTGTACATCCCATACTACGTGTCACTTCAGACCACCGACCAGCAATTCTTCCAGTTCACTTTCTAGATCCTCCCACAACTGGAGGGAGGGAAAACAAAAGAATTCAATACACAGCTAAGAAAAAGAATGCAAAGATTTAATTTGGAGCCAAACACAGATGCAGTGTCTTATTCACTGCATCTTGTCTTTCATCATCTGAAAAGAGCCACTCTTGTTTTTCATTACTTGTTTTTCATCATGTTTCCATTTCATCACTGATGTTATAGTTGCAATATTTCTTACTGTAGGCAAAATAGGCGAGAGACATCACAGAAGAAAAGATGAAGGGAAGAGCTAGCTCTTCATCAGGCAAAGTAATTGGATCTTATCTGTCCTACACAAAAGTTGCTTAAGAGCAGTCTTTGCCAGGAAGGGATAAATGGGGAGAAGACAAAAGCCAACTGAGTTGCCTTCATGCTGGTTTAACTGACATGACTTCAGAGCACGTGTACTTTGTGCAAAGTAAGTGGAGTTAAGTCCATAGCAAACTGATTGCACGTGTTCTTAAGTAGTAGTTCACTAGAATTATTATTATCCTCAAACTATGTTACTGTTTTAACATTTTTAAATACAATCCATTTCACTGTTAAGGGAAGAAATAATAAAATGCTGGAGAGTTTATTCTGCTGATGCCTAGCAACTTAGGGTAAATGCAAAATGCTTTATGAAAATGTTATATTATTACTATGCCTCTCCATAAACCTGTGCACATATATAATCTCTTTTTAAGTGTATGTTGAACATTTACAGATCTGTAATGGAACTGTAAGTTGTTTTTAATTTGTCAACAGTTTAAAAGGGAAAAAAGGTCACTGTGTAACCCATCTTGCAGCCAGAAGTGAAAGTTGCAAAGGATTTTCCCTTCTTCAGATTTCTCTTTCTAGTGTTATTGGAAAGCTTGTCTTCTTGTTTAAATGAATTTCCTTTTAATCTTCTCTCTGAGCTGCTGGATAGATGGAGCCTCTTAAAAAATTCAGGATATCACTGTAATTGTAAATTGATCTGCTTCTGTGGCAGAAAGCAGTGTCTCTCCATCTAGGAAAGAGACTGTCCTCTCAAAGTTATTTTTCAGACAATTTATTACTTTGCAATCTCTCCTATTATTGTATTATCCTTTAATGAAAAAACACTTTTTAAACAAATCTACTACTTTTTGGATTGTTTTGCTCCTGGCAACATACATGAAAGGAAGCTAACTGCCAAAGCCAAGGTAAATTATTTCCCAGTCAGAAATTTTTTAATTTCCTAAATGAGAGTTTGATTCTACTTACATATGAACTACAACGGTATCAAGACTACTAAAATGCACATATTCATCACTGCTTAAGTTCTGAATTAATGTAATATATTAATAGACACAGGAAAATTCCCCACTGATTTTTAATGCAGAGTTGAGGTTGAAACACTGTTATGACTATGCAATCTTTAAAACAGACACGTAACTCATTAGGATCAAAGTAGGGGAAATTATCCATCTACTGTGGTGCTGAATCCACATAGCCTATTTGCCTTTGGCTCTTTGGTTATGAGATCTGGCATCACTTGGATTATTTCACCTAATCCATCATTAGCTTTCACGTGTCCTATATACCGTGGAATAAACCTAAATTTAACAAACCCAACTCCCCATCAATTACCACACTGAATATATTACATGTCAGCACAGGACACAAAGATTAGATGTGCTGAATCACATCTTTCTTTGTGAAAATTCAATATGTTTAGAGCACTTTTAACAATGCTGACTCCAATTGTAATAATTGTTCCTTCTCATTGACAACAGGCACTAATGCTCTGACCTTTATGTACAACACAGAGCTGCTAAACAGAATCAAAAACCTCAGAAGACACAGAAAATATGTAAGAGATCCCAGTAACAGTGCCACAGACTCACAAATGTGGAGTTTTTTAATTGCAATATTTGCCTGGATGGTGGAATCCTGCAAGATGACCTATTTTTCCCCTATAATCCTGCCAGCAAACATTAGTTATTTAGATTAACTTTCTCCCTCCACATACACAAAGCACACAGAAAGGTTATTACTTACAACAAAAACTCAACACACTGCTGCTGCGTTATCACAGCCCCCTGACTTACCAGTCTTCCACAAATACACTGATGAAGTTTGAAATTCACTTTGTGCTCGAGCGTCCCAGATTCCCAGCAGCAGCAGAAGCATGAGAACTCCCACGCACCGAGCGGGCACGGCAGAAACCCCTGGACCACGGCAGAGAGAAGCGCTCCCCTCGCTCAGCCCCATGCCTCCGGCAGCCTGCTGCTGCGTCCAAAACCCGCAGCACCACCACGAAGCCTTCCCCAAACGATCCTCCCCTCCTCAGAATTTCTTCACGGGGAGAAAGGGACTGGAAACCTCTCTCCCGCTGTTGTGCATGGCAGTTGAAAAGGAAAAACTGTTTAACACCAGGGAACAATAGAGTCCTCGCTGGCTCTGGCTGCTGCTGCTGCAGCAGCTCCTCGTGCTGGTATGGTCGCTGCTCCACGCTCTTCCATTCAGCGGTTATAGCAGTTTTCCATCAGCTAAAAGCGAGACAGCTGTCCGCAGGGGGCTCCAGCTGACTGAGCAGGTTATCTTGCTCTGGGAGGCAGCAGCAGTCATTTACACCAGCTGGAGAGAGTGAGAGACAGAGAGAAACAGGGATGAGGAGAAACACAAATAGCCCAGCGCTGTAATCTCAGTGCAGAGAGTGACTGCAAAAGGCTGGCTTCCCAGACACGTCTCTCCCTGGAATATCCCAAATGATACACACTACGAAGAAAAGAAGAAATCATCATCAGACATGCTTCAGAAACACAAGTCATTCAACCAGAACAGATATAAACAGAACAATATATAACAATTAGGAGAGCATCAGACATTTGTCCTGGTAATACTATATAGACTGCATTAACCATTTTGTAAACAACAAAAAAAAAAGTGATTACATGTGCATTGAACAGACAATTAAGACCATATGAATGAAAATTGAAGAACATGTAGAAAAAAAAATTTAAAAACATTACCTTGTCTTGCATATATTTATCAAATCTATTTCAAGTAATGGCATACAGCTATCTGCTCTGAGGTAAGATGAATATGTGTGTATGATAATGTGTATGTATGTGTAAGCCCATCACCTCTGTGGTAGATGAAGTGTGCACATAATATATAACACAAGATAACATCCTTTCTTATCCAGCAAGTATGTACACATATATACATGCATAAACGTCAACTGTGTAATTTAAAATAATTGGAAGATCAAGTTATCAATCATTTTACATATGAAAGTATTCAGGATACATTAGGCTGTCAAGATGGTACAAAAACGTGGAGAGAGACAAAGCTTTTTAAATAGGGATCTTTATCTCTCCCACCCACTAAGCAGTGAACAGACGCTATAACAAGCCTAAAGATTGGGCTTCTGACACCTATAAACCAGGAAACAAATGAGGAATTTTCAAGAAAACCAATATCATATTCAGAAAGTTACATTTAAAATGCAAACAAAAATACACAGTAAGAGCACAGGACCCAGAGTTGAAAAATGATGGAGCTATTGTTGTTTAAAGAAGAAACCTCTCTTGGGACGCCTGTCATTTTGCACAACCTTCCCAGACTCAGCCTTTTCACATGCATTAGATTAAAATCAGTTGTGATCAAATAATTCCCAAGTCCTTGCCTGTTTAAATATTCTGACATCAGAGCAAATTAGCAATGTTGAAGGTTGCAAATTCGTCTTTGTTTACTTTCCACTCTGTTACGCCTCTAAGAGGGAATTAAAGGCTCAGGGAGCTATAGCACCATGAGGCTGTGATTAAGAGAGATAAGCAAGTGTGGATTACTGTTCCTCAGCTGTTGAAAAACAGGCAACAATCAGGAGATTATAGGTTGATAAGGGATACATAGAAAGCCATGATCTTAACAAATTTATAGCATCCTGATCCAGAACTTGTACCTTCAGCTAAAAGCACTTCAGGAGATACATTTTATTCACTTCTACATCATGCTGTATTCACTTCAGAAAGCATGGTTTCCTCTTCAGCCTTCGCGTTGTACTAGAGAGAACACTGATATAAACCAAAATTTTTTCTGAGTTCATTGATTTACATCAATTTTAAAGCTACATCTGTGGTTAAGTTAATCACACACACATTATTTAACAGGCTGTGCAGAGGGACTTGAGACTATTCGATATAATAAAAATAATGCCAGCTCCACAGTTTATGAAAAACAGGATCAAGAATATAAGGGTTTAAAGAAGTTTTAAGAGCCTCAGGAAATCTACAACAACAGCTGTATCGACTTGCATACTTAAAACATATGTAGCTTATATATTCCTTTGAAAAATTAAGAGTAAACATTGGCCTTTTAGCCAGAGCTATGCATGAGAGGAAGACTCAAGTTCATAGAGAGACTAGGGGAAAAGGCACCCTTTTCAGAGTTATTAAATACAATGGATTCTACCCGGAATTTTTAATGAATGTATAAAGAAAGCCTCTGAGAATATTTTGTACGTGACTCAGATCATCTGGAAACATCATCAGGGAACAGATCATCCATGTAGTTGGCACAATGAATCAAAGTGGGTTTTGACAGCAGAACAAAGCAGCATCATGAGAGAGGGTAAGCACATGTACACAAACACTCAAATATTTTCTTATATTTATGCAACTGCATACTTCAAAACCACTAAAATATAGATTATCAAAGTAACATTTTCACACTACTTTTTATGGTTTTACCATTTTATCAGTCACAAAATCAATGAACCACAAAAGAATAATTTCACCTTTTTTTTTTTTCCATCAGAAGATATAATGAATTAAAACTGTTCAGAAATAGGTCACAGAGACAAAATGGAAGGAATATTATGCAAAAGTATTTGTGGGTCTGGAAAAAAAAAAGGGATTTCTGAAGAGCTGATTTTGGGACCCACTCAGTCGCTTATGCCTTACTCACACTCATCTATTACTCAGAACAGGGAAAGGCCAGTTACTTCCCAGGCCAAAGAGTAGGCTGCTGCCCGAAGACACAAACACCAACAACAACCTCACCAACCTAACTGTAGGAATTAGACTTCTCAAACAAGAGCGAATATACCCTGATTTTAAGTTTCAGTTGCCGTCAGCATGCCCTTCTGGGAATGCTGTGGTTAGCTATTTCCAGTGTATCTGATGCCCTATTATCCTCTCCCATTTGCTACAGTGAACATGGGACCTACCTCCAGTAAACAACGCACTATTTCCAGCCTACTGGCCATCTTCAAATATATACTTAACAATCATAATTTATCAGTTGTTTATGGCTTAGACATTGGCAAATAAATGGTAAGTATTTCTGAGAAGAAGCCTCTTGAAAAAGAATAGAAATAAACTGCAATTGACATTAATATGCACATGAGAAACTTAATAGTGTAATTGTTGCTCCTTAGAGTACCAACAAGCAAGCCTCTAGAGATACAATTATTTATTTAGATGTAGTGGTGGGTGGCACTTGGGGTTATGGTTTAGCGGTGGACTTGGCAGAGATAGGTCAGTGGCTGAACTCCATGATCTTAAACATCTTTTCCAAACTAAATAATACTATTATTTTATTTGAGGCACAACAGCTACAAGAAGACTGTATACTACTCAAACAAATCATTGACAACTTAGCACCTTTTCATTTTTCTTCAAAAAGTACGACTAACCTCAAAGACCTTTATCAAAATGACAAAGCGTTAGTCATGAAATATTGGAATAACTTTGCTCACATTTCCTAGCATTAAAGAGTTAGAGGATGACAAAGTAAGCATGAAACACCTTTTATTTTTTGGAGAGGGAAATGATAAGATACATATTTCTATATAAAATCAAGCTGGCAGTATTCCTCTGCTACCAGGCTAACACCATTCTCTGTATGAAAACCCATGAATCAAAGCTTCAGGATCATATTATCTTCTATCCTGATGGCACTGTATTTCTACATATAGTAAGACCAAAAAGCATGCAAAGACTACTAAATATATACACACATTTGTTGCTAGAGTAAGCAATACACGGCAAAGAGCAGTGTTCAGCATCACTTTCATCTGCCTTCAATTTCAGAGTGGTCAGGCCAGAAACCTTTAGAGAAGTTTCAGTCAATTTTTGTAGATCTATAGAAGATGTTTTACAAACTCTAAAACTGCACCCCAGTTTTACAAACTCTAAAACTGCACTCTCCGCTGCATGAGTACTAAACTAGTACCAAAAAACCTCCAGAATGAGTACTAGAATAGCCCAAACTCTTGAGAGTGAAAAATGGTTTATTTTTTGTGTAGAAAAGTGAAAGTCCTCTTCATGTGATTTGTGCTAGTTTTGATTGATCTCCAAGACCTTTCCCCCTCTCTTAGGTATGAAAATAACAAATTTTGCCAAAAACAACTAACAACTAAAACTAAACAACTAAAACAACTATCTCCTATTCATTTAGCTCTAAGGTTATAATGAGTTTATTACAGTCAATGCCTACTGGATAATAGAATAGCAAATATTTCTGATAAGTAGTCTAAATTTGTAACCTGCTGATCTGGTTCTGCTGCTGTATGAGGTAGGATGTCCTTGGATATATCCATTTCATGGGCTGCAGTGGCATGGTTGCACCCCTAACTTTTAGAGAAGTTCGGAAGGTGCAGTGTGTTCCCTTATATGTATATTTCCTTGTAATATCCATGATCTAAATAATTCACATAACAGTTAAATGAAGCTTTTGTTCTGTTCATTCCCTAACAAACTCATGGGCCTAAATTCAGTTCTGCATTGCGTGAGAGCCTGACATTCACGAAGATAACTTACTACAGTCGCAAGCATATTGTAATAATTCTCTTCAGATGGCACCTGCAAGAATTTTGTTAGATATTTTGTACTTCAAGATGGAATAAGCTGCACAGGGCTCTTTTAATCTTTGCTGCACAACATTAAGAACTCTTTACCAGATTCAGAAGCAGTCTCTTATTTTTCTTTGTATCAATGATAGGGATCCTGGTCAGGGAAGCCACAAAAATATGCTAAACATGAAAAATCTAGAAAAAAAAATTATGTTAATTTTTCAAAATAAGCATGCTCCCATCTTTAAGTCCAAAATTGCACTTACTGTGCAAAACTTGCAGCTGAAGTTATTCTTTAGGAATCCTAAACATATGGCCTCTAGGTGTCCCACTCGACCATGCCATGATATGCTATTAGAAATTTCTATTTTGCTTTCACAGCAGGTAAGATGTCTTGATTTTACCATTTCAGGGTTTTTATGCCATATCCCCTTTGTAAACTTGCAATTTTTAAAACAAACAAACAAAAGCAACCCAGCCTCTTTCATACAATTTTAGTACAATTATTTATGGTGTTCCCAGCATAATTGTTTTTGCAAACATTAGAAGTATCCCAATGCCTGTCTGTTAAATTTGTTTCATTCCTTTAGATCATGGATTTGGAGAACAAATTATGAATTTTAAGAGTTATATGTGTAAGCTGCAGAGAAGTAAGAAAGCATTACATGTACAAAGTGACTGGAGTATATTGACAATGCACACTTAAACTCTTCAGTTTCCTGATTACTACAAAAAATTGATAATAGAAAAAGTTATTTTTGAAAAATTAATGAAGATTTTACTTACATGAATGATTAGAAGCATCTCTTAATCCATTTCTGATTTTATAAATTCTTTGCTTCTATTAAGATAGCAATTCTTGGACTGATTTATCTTTTTTTAAGGTTTTCGTTTTATTGTTTCATTATACTGAGCGAGGAAGGTGGTGTTTGTTTGGGTTTAAGTCTATTTCATACCTAGATATTTTCCTAGCCATTCTTTCATTGGTATAGGGTGGGTTTTTCAATTGAAAAACAAAATGTAGGCAAAAAAATCAACATACTTGGCATGAAATACTCACAGAAAACAAGTATTCTTTGTAAGGAGAGAACACTGAGGTACAGCCAGGAAGTATTTCTAGAACTGCTTGGTGGGAGACCTAGCTAGAGGAATTCAAGAAATCAATGAATTTATCAAGGAGGGCACCCAGCTTTGGATCAAGATACATGATGAAAAACTGTATTTACCATCTTTGTTTTCCAAGAAAAATGTTACTTTTGACTTGGTAATGTAACCAAAGGCTACCAGGCTAAACAGATCAATATCACGGTGAAATGCAATGGTCCAAGAACTGAAGAAGGTCAGATTAAACTGCCTAATTTTACTTTCTGGCTTTAAACTGTGAATAAACATTGTCCTTTCTGCCCAGATTACATTGGCTTCAATGCAAACCATATGAAAAAGATCCTATCCAAAGGTGAGAACTGCCTGGGAAGATCAAAACTGGCTCCATGACTTTTTCTGCCTTAAAAAAAAAAAAAGGCACGAGGAAATTGGTGACATTTTCACTTAAAACCTTTTGGTAACCCCTGTTTTGGGGAAAAAACTTTAATTCATTTGTGCTGGGAATGATCAGTGTGCTCTTCCCATCACAACCTCCAAAGAGAAGCCTGCACAACCTAGAACCTCCTCTGTAATGGTGATTCCAGTATGCAGCTGCTTACAGAGTGCTGAGGGGAAACAAAATAAGATTGGGTACAAAAGTGGAACATAATGGCAGCCTCTAAGTCACTAGGATAGAAAGCTTGGAAAATAGTGATAGGAAGAGCCAAGAAAACAGGCTGAAATCAGGATAAGAAACCTAACTGGAGGGAAAAAAAAGACTGCAAGGAAGTAGTGACAACCAGAATTTGTGTGGGTGTGCTATATACTGTATACTCTTTTAATACATTAGTCATGGATCTACAGTTTGTATAGGTATGTGAATCAGACTGCACACAGAATGGAGCCTTTTTAATCTAACTTTAGTTACATCAGTTTCAGAAGGCCCAATAGGGACTTCACTAATGGATGAAAATCCAACCCAGCTGACCATAATTGCCAGTTACTTTTTAACTCCAAGCCCATTATACTAGATTTTCCAAGAGGTAACCAAAATACAGTATTTTAATGGATCTTTCCAAGTCAAACCTGTTCCTCTAGTGCGTGCATGTACTTTTGAAATTTGTGTTCCTAAAATCAATGGGAGCAGCTAGGCCCCATGTCTAGCATGAACTTAGACTGAAAATAAATGTTTATCTACACCACAGGCTCACTGGAGAAAAACAGTGGTTAAAACTCATAGTTTTAAATTCAAATAAGTAAAATTATTCACAGGACCTGAAGAGCAGGCAGGGAGATTTCAAAGACACAATGGAGAGGTAAATACTGAAATCCCTGGCAAAACGGGAACAGAAAGAGAATGAAATAAACAAAGAAAATCAGTGCCTATTATTGCCTTTGAAAATCCTCTCCAGGGAGAGCTTAGTAATATGCACATACCAAATCACCTTAAACAAAAGCCACCTTCAGTCAATTTTAAAGCTTTTCCTTATTAAAATCCTATTGATTGATCATTCTTCATCGAAATGTCTGACAAGTCAATTTCCATTTTCAAGGAGGGAAATGTTGGCCCTCTTTTTCAGGCCATAAATCACTCAAACATTCTGTTATCCATTCTCAAATTAGTTAAGTAATACAAATTAATAAGAAAATTAGGCAAGGCTGATTTCTTTAGTGAGTTGTTTCATTGGTGCAGCTTTTTTTAACTTAACCAATACGTTCAGTGGTTTCCAGAAATGCACAGACTCTGTAGTAGTGACAAACACAATATAGGTGGAAATGGCTTTTAATAACTTGTTAACTTCTTAAGAGTCCTAATTTAGCTGGCCAAAAATCCAGCTGTGTGTTTTGTGCTGGATTCAACAGATCAATAAACAAGAGGAATGTAACTTCAGTAAACTGATTCATGTATCTCACACCATCCAGACACAGGGTAAGTGAGATTTAAACCATTCTCAATTAATAAATAAGGTTCAATTGGGATTTGCTAACTTAATAAACACTAATATAGAACCCCATTTTATCATTAATAATAACAGTTTGCAGAATCATAGGTTATAATTAAATATAAATTAAAGCCCTAAATATGGTATCTCAAAACAAAGCCTGTAATACTATACTAAGACTGTAATAAAGCCTCTGTAATACTATCTAAAACTTCACAAGTCTGTTCCATCTGTCATACTTCCATTATATGGTTGTTGCTTTAACTGGGAGAGGGAAGGCAAATAAGGTCCTACTGATCAATTCTACTGTTGAAAATGATAGGTGACTCATTAACGTCAACTCTGGAGCTAAGTACAATGCAAAAAGTAAATCTAAATGAGGAAGGTCACAAAGTTAGCAAATTCTAAGTGCATATTAATCAAACCAAGCTATCATTTCAAAACACACAGACTGCACAATGCTGAGCTCTGTTAACAAAAACTCCCATTCTCCTAAGCGTTGCCTCTTCTTCCTCCTCTCCTGCTGAGCACCATCCTCATCTCCACTTCATTACACCCATATTTCTATGGCAAAATAAAGCAAGTAGCCAAACATGTGCACCAAGATACCTGATATCAGGACCACATACAACTGAATTTTCTGCGTAGACATCACAATGCGTTTAATAGATTCTGTGTGCTGCTGAAAAATGTATACTAAATTATCAGAATTAGCATTACAACTAAAGCCTCATTAAAAGGGATCAAACCAAGCTTAAGGTGATGTGACACTTTAAGGATGGAAACATCCTTCATAAAATTGGCATCATTGCTTTTCCCTGTGATGACAAAAGACAATATAGCGAGTTTTCTCTAATCTTTATTACATATCTGAAAATAGGATTAAAAGTTTTCCAATTAACTGTTAGTGCAAGCTCTGGTCCTTCCACAAGTTTTTCCGGTGAGACTCAAAACTAACCTTGGTCCAAATAGCAGACAGTTGCATCTATACACTCTGCAGAATGTAAGACAGCTTCATTTGATATACTGCTCACTGAAGGAAGAAATGGTGTGGAGGAGATTCCCAGTGACTGAACTATTATTGAAATATTATAGAAACCTGCAAAGCAGTTTTCTCTAGATCAGCATGCAGTTCAGTTGTTACCATCCATTTAGATGAATAGAGCATGATTTCCTTGGGACAAGGAAATTTAATTTACACAGATAAAGTGAGGTGGAGAGCATTAAAAATTTGAAGCCTGACTTTGAAACCACAATGGCAATGCTTGAATGATGCTGAGTTCAGGTAAAACAACAACCCAAGTTCAGGTAAACAGACAGACATGATTTACCAGGGGAAAAAAAAAATACATCTTGTATAAAGCAGAAGTCAAACAGTCAAACATCACATAAAAACCTGTTTCCTAGATGTATGAATAGGAAAAAAAATAAGTTATTATGCTTTCATATTAATGATTTAAATACACATATTAAAATTAATGTGTTAACTGGATACTAACACAATTTATTGCAGCTTAAATTCTCATAGCCCCCATATATAAATACAGATACAACACACAGCTTCAGTTGTCTGGCTGATGTATCAGTGCCTAAGTGTAAGGTTACTTTTCTAAGACATCCCACACAGTGAAAGGAAAATAGAAAATTTTGCAATATGTTGCTAAAATACTCTCACCACCAGGTCCACCTCCACCCACTTCCTGCAGACACTTCGACATATGCTCAAATATTAATTTCTCCATCAGACAGATTGGCTCAGAGGTATTTTCAATCCTTAAGTATGTACAAAAGCTATTTCTATTATATTACTACTTAGTATTTTTCTTTACCAACTCCAAAAACAAATAATTCAGACTTTCACATGAAGAAATGTGAAGAAAACAAAAAATATATTCTGCTTTCTCCAAAAGCTGTTAGAAAACCATTATAAGCAACCTGCTTTGGAAACCTTGGAGAATAAGTGAATGTTAAATCCCCAGATCATTTTAGTCGTTTCCTCTTTCTACAGATATACAAGCAAAACCATAAGATATGTAAAAGTTTGCTCAAATCTGATTATTGTACATGGTCTTATCTAAAGGAAGTTAAATATCTTATGGTCTTTGATTACATCTTAAAGACTGAAACTCACTGAATAGCAGGACACACTGTACCTCAGTAAAGCTTAAGGAGGGTGCAATTCAATAAATTCATCTCCTGTAAAGCTACAGGGTTGCCATAGCAAAGTAATATACTGACAGGATTCAGGAAAAGAACCATTATGTCAAACACTTTAAACATGCATATGCCTACACCAAATCTCCTCTCTGTCAATAACTGGTTGACTGGCAGTCAACAAAATGCTTGATTTCCAACCTTGTGAATCAATTTTTTTAATATAAAACTTAACCATACTGAGTTATTTGATTGCAGTGATCTCTGAGAAAATTAGTCTTGATTTGCAGATAGGCAGTTTGACAGGGCTTCCTCTAAACTCCCAATACTTAATTTTCATTTCTGAAGAGACTGGTGAAGTACAATAAAGGTTTCCTGCTTCTGTTAAGAGTTCAGGCTTCTGACTTCTTATCCTAAGTTTTCTAAGTGCATACATAGTTTTGACCCAGGGAAGAACCACACATCTTGAATCTTTGGTGGAAAGGAGGAAAAAAAATCTTCCAATCTCTCTTACATGAATGCATGATGAAAACTGCTATTATCTTTGGTCAGGACAAAATATCTTCTTTCCACCAAACATTAAACATTTTCAAGAAGAACTATTACAGGGAGGTTTTCACAATGATATCTTTGTAAGGAATTCTACAGAAAGCAAAATAATTGAAATGTTAATAGGGGATGGCATTTTCACTACATTCATGGTTGGTACATAATTCATAAATCCATTCTCATTTTTTTTTCCCATTTGAAAAAAAAAATTGCACTAATTCCCTTTCTCTTCTGTGTTTCATGTTCTGTTTCAGGTTCTCATGCTTATGCTAATCTATAATTTCAAGTAGTGATCTTCACACGATATCACAATGAAACAATCAAAAATGAGTTTCTTTGGCTTTGTATAATGGAATACAGAAGACTCTATTCATTTGATTTCAGAATGGATCATTAGCCACTGTATTCTTAAACCATTTAAGAGAAATAATTTGAAATCAAACTATAAATAAACCTAATGCATACCTCTAAGCAGAAAGTAATTAAAACAAATAGCAAACATTTGCTTTATTGTTTCTTTCCCCCCAAATTATGATTTTTGCAACAGTTCTTAAAAGGTTTTCACTTAAACTGCACTGCAAAAAATGAGATCATATTCATTGTATGCTCTTCATTAACTCAACTGATGGTGTTTTAATTCCTACAACATACAGAGTCTGATGTTCTTTTTGTAATTTGACACAGCTAGTGAGTGCTGCGAATAATTAGCTTCACTATCACAGAACAAATGGTTTCTTTGCAAAGTACACACACCATTTTTAACAAAGATTATTGGAAAACTTTGAAGGCATTCCTTGTCTTACACAGAAATAACTCTTTCATTATTAATTAATTTCTCTGTATCCTGACTTTCCCTAATGAACTAATAATCCATGTTCTATCTGCTGGTAAACACTAAGAACTAAAAGGGGAGAAATGACAGCACAAGTCTTATGTCTGCTCTACTGAAACACATTGGATTAGAAACAGTAAATGCAATTTAAGAGACTAAGGATTAATCATAGAGACAACAGCAAGGAAATTCATTACAACTTACCAATTCATTACAATTTCATTAAAGATTATTAAACTATGATGGCACATTGCCTAAGACTGCCCATAGAAAGCCAAACACCACACCTGTAGTTTGGTGAACACATTACATTAACATATGTGGGTATATAAATGAAGTTAAACTTTTACAACATTCAAAAATATTGTTCTACTTAATCTATTCTCAGAACAACAATATGGTATCCATGATGTGACATCTGGAAATGTGTTTTATGTTAAAATGCTCTGAGCATCAGTACAGGCCATGAATTAGCAAGTGCCAGGATAACACCTGAAAGTCAGAAAAGGTGCGACCTGATGCCACTGTGGGCTGATTTCACTGGGGGTCTGTGGCTGCCTGGTTAACACACACAAACACACACACAGATTGTGGGGAAGTACAGGTTAGACACAGACCCAGTAGCTTGCAGATGCAAAGTGCCCAAATTTGGAGAAGTGCAGGCTATCAGTAATCCAGCACCCAAAGCCTGACTCTGGGACCAGCTAGAGAGAAATCTGCCTTCTCTCGCCAGCTCAGTTGCGCCAAATCACTGCAGTGCTAAGTGGGGCATGTGTCAGGTAACTTTCAAGACATGCATGTTTGTGTTTGCACAAGTGAGATTTCCTGCACAGAGCCCCTCCCTCCTTGTTTGTTCCACTAACTAATTGAGCACAACAGCACTCTATTGTCTAGAGTTCAACCCCTCCTCTCCCCACCACAACACAGTCAGAATCTTCTCCCGAAGTGCTGGTATTTTTTTGTCCCCCATGCCAGAAATAACATTTTGACCTTATAGTATTCCCTAAAAGTCTAAAGAAAGAGAACTAATCCTAGAGTCCAAGAACAACCACTGGAATATCTCTTATTCCTTATTCCCCACACCAATGATATCCAAGGTGTTTTTGCAGAAGTAGTATCATTAATCTCTTACTGTGATAGCATAACCGTGTAGGCTCCGTGAGTTGGCATTTAGGCCAATCACACCTCCTTGAGTATCTTTCAGATGGGAGAAGGCAGTTACTGTGATCTTCAAAACAAACCATGCAATGCTAATGTTGCATCCAGAAACAGTAATTAGGGTGGGTTTTTTCTCTGACTAATGACTATCATCATCATGTGATACAGCAGTAGTCCTAGCCTATTCTTATGAAGTTTCAAATTACTTGGGCAAGAGCAAGAGAAACAAACTCCAACAATACATAAATGAGAACTATTTACAGAATGAACAGAGTCTTCAGAACTCCTATGTAAAGAAACAGAAACACCAACATGAACTGGAGACAGTAGATAAACTGAGAGAGTTGATAATGTTGAGATTTAGCCATCTGTACATAAGACTAGCAAATCAAATCTGATTTTTCTGTAAAACCTTGACATTCTATGCAGACCAGGTAAGAAGTTTAGAAACAAAACCAAAAGATAAACAAAACAACAGCAACAACAAAAACAGAAACAAAACTTCAAAACCCAACCCAAACCTAAACCAAATGCCTCTAAACCCCACAGCCACCCAGAATATAACCTTGAGACAAGCACAATGGTGGCAGGTGAGCACAGTCACCCAACTGAGCCAGTCCCTCAGCACACGAGGTACTGTCCCACAATGCTGAGATGAACACTAACCCTCAGCACCTTGGACAGAAGCTTTGGGAAGCTCTGTTGATGTGAAACCCTTTTCTGCTTCTATTTGTTCATTTAACGGAGCCCAAGGACCATCTTGACAGCTTACTCCTTATTCTTACATCAACATTTGGCAGTCAACACACATGCACAGCTAGTAAAATACAGATGAACTGGGATAAGCTTTAGGTCATCCATTCCTTGGTACAGAAACCATCAAAGCCTAAGATTACGCTATAATTTTTTTTACATACATCAGAGAGACACTGTAAAATTATTACCCTTAAAACTTCCTAACTATTTTACAGGAAATAAAATATTGTCTTTGAGCTGTAGCCCTGTTGTCCACAGAAGTTAAATTATTTCTTTTGCTATTTCTCCTTGATATGTCAGAAGAAGTCATACTACCAAATAAACACAAAATAAATTGAGCAGCTGGATGAAGTTAATTAGAGTAATAGAATATTCAGAGTTTGAAGGGACCCACAAAGAGCACACAGTCCAACTCCTGGTCCAAAAATTACATCATGTGCATAAGAGCATTGCCCGAAAGCTTCATGAACTCTGCCAGGCTTGGTGCTGTGATTATTTTCCTGGGGAGCCTGATCCAGTGCCCATCCTCTTGGATAAGAACATTTTTCTAATATCCAGCCTAAGAACCCCCTTACACAGTGTCCTGCTATTCCCTTGGGTCCTGCCACTACTAACCAGAGAGACGAGATCAGCGTCTGCCCGTCCACTTTCCCTCATGAGGATGCTGCAGACCACGATGAGGTACTCACACTTGATAAAAATCTATTAAGAATACAATTATTTTAGTAGGGGTGAGAATAATATATGCACTTCCATCCTGATTAGTGTAATAAATTATCAAATTTGGGAGAGTTTATGAAAAGAGAGAACAGAAATCCAAGTCAGTACAGTATCAGTGAGTCTAGTTTTAAAAAACAGAAGAAAAGCCTAGCATTGAAGAACAAGATTGCTTGCAGGGTCTTCCCTTGGATGGCAAAATTTGTCACATTTATGATAAAACATTACACTACTTCTAAGATGAAGGAAAGGGGGAAGGGAAAGTTATTATTTTAACAATATGAAACAACTGTGATTTTATTGACTCAGTTTAAATTGTTATTCTTAAAGCCAATGTAAGCACAGCTAAATTTAAACCTCTAATTATCATGTAGATTATACTTAGATGAGATATAGGAGAAATTTTGCTGATGTTCACTACAAGAAATCAATATAAAAGTAGAAGAAAAAAAATATTTCAAAGATGCTCTTAAAAATAGACTTAAAAACTACTATTTGGATCCACCTGCAGGCCATTTCAGAGAGACTGTAGCTGAGGGGATGAGACAGCAGGGAAACCCATTCAAGCTGATCCAATTTAGATATGCAAATTTTATCTTGTGTGTTTGAAAAGAACATTATGGCACAGGATAATTTGCACCTTGAGTTCCAAAGAATAATATTTCTAATCTAATGAAAACATACCTCCATTGTTCACTTTCCCACTCTCCAGGTTCAGGCCAATCTACTGCTCTCCTACCCATTTCAAATTGCCCATGAATTTTTTTTCCATATTTGAAATAATTAATTAACACTAAAACAAAACACCAACAAAACAACACCAAACCCACAAAACAGAAAAGGGGAAAGAAAAGGAAAATAGGTATTAATTTTTGTAGTTACCTGAAAAAAAGCAATGTTACAAGTGGCTGACTGATGAATGATACAACATACAATAGTAATGGGCCTAATGTAATTTCCACTCTAGGGATGAAATGCTAAATGAAACAACTGCAGTTTAAGATCACATGTTTGACACAGTGCACTGATACCTTTTTTTTTTTCTTTATTTTTCCAAATAGTGATATTAGCTTAATGGTAAACTCTTGTAAAAGCTGCACATGGCATGGGATGTTTCAGTAGGAACACCATTTCTAAATCACAGCATTAATAGACACATCAATTTATACTGGAGCAAGTGCAAATATGAGAACTACAGTAGCAGAAGGGTAACTTGTACCTAAGTAATACTTATCATTATCATACAATTCTATAATTTTAAACCCAAAAAGAAATATATTTAAATCACTCAATTAATAAAAAAAAAGTGTAAATTAAAATGTTGAAATCATTGAAAAAAACCTTGATTTTTGTGAAATTCACATTTCAGATGTGCCTTTAATTTCAAAGGGGAATGAGATGCAGCTACACTACGTTAAGAAGCACATTTTGAGGTAAACTGAATATCTTTGTGGCACCCTCCCACGTCAAACAGGTACAAGACTTATCTCACTTTCATCCACTCTGCTCACAGTAAAATAACTAACACTAAGTATTACTGAAGATAACAGTTACAAGTCTTTTAGCTATTAACCCAACTATACCTGACAGTTCATTAACAGAGGTTAAAAAAGAAAAACAAAGACTTCAGAAAGAAGTTACTTCCAGATTCTCTACATACAGCTGGTCAGACTGACAGCTTATTAAAAACAGAGCTGTCCAACTACAAATCCCAAACTAGAGAGATTGGTAGTAACAGAAATATGGAAGCTTAAATTCCAGGAGTATTACTGCCTCCATCACACTGCCTCTTAGTTATTTAGTAAAGATCAAAGTAATTTTGTAATACGTAAACTTCATAGTTCTATTGTAATGACACCATAACTACAGGTCGTGTAAACGAAAATGCAATTAGAAGACAGACCAGCAAATAAAAGGTTAATCTGCTGAAAATGAGCTTAATCGAGGACTCCTCCTCAGCTCTCCATCCAAAACAATTACTGGAATAGCCCCAGTCCTGACATTAGTGGGAACTGGCACAGACTGTGAATCAGGAAATCAGCACAGGAAAAGTGCAAGACCTACACTTGTGCTGTCCAAAACAGAAGAGCCACAAAAATAACTTCACAGCAGTAAGTTCTAAGCTCCCCATTAAATAGTGCACAAGAATGAGAGTTCTGAGAGTGCTGCTCTGTCCTGGCTTGAGGGACAATGAACGAGCTGAAGGGGCTCAGCAGCAGGCAAGACTGTGGGCTGTGCTGAAAGAGCCCTCTGTGGGAGGGGGCCTGGAAATGGAAATGCATCAGGAGAACTTCCAGTCTCCATCAGATGACAGCTAAACCTGCAGCGTGCTAGAGAGGCTGGACCTTGGCTTTAGAGGAGATACTGCTGTACCACAAAGTTTTATATTAATAGTACCTTCATAAAACATCTTCTTATTTTGTGCCTGATTCCAAATTGCTACCTTAACCATAGTGGAAGTGTGATAAACATGTAAGGAAAACTGAGAAAATTAAAATATTTCAAAATTGAAGAAGTCATTCAGAAATTTTCACAATTTGAAAGGGCACAGAGGAGCTAAGTTGTAAGAGCACTCCATTTGTATGGGTTAAAGAATTCACTTGACATCCCTTTGAGTCAAAAGCACTTAGCCACATGGTTACAATAAGAATTACCTTCATCATTCTAGCATCCCTCAACTGCTGTCTTCCTCACCTCTGCCATTAGATTGCTTTCAGCTGGGAGTTCTGTGGCTGTGATGCAGAATTTTCAACACAGAAAATGCTTTAGCTAAATTAATAATTTCAAAAATAAAAAAGAAATGTCTTTTTTGTGCATGTTAAACTTTATAAAAAATGAAAGTTTCCAGACATTTCAGTCAGCACTAGGATTCAGAAACTACCAAAATAACACAACATATTTATACAACCTATGAGCTGATACATGCAAAACATGTACCTTACTACACAACACACATGCAAAACATTTACCTTACTACACAACACAATTTGCATTTCTCCTATTTAGACACCACCTTGATATAATTTTGTTTATGCAATAAGTTAATTCTGTATAGTAATTATGTTTTTCAAAATCCTATTACAATTAACACTTTCCTTTCCTACTTTAAAAACAGCCCTCCCTTCCCTGTTAAATGAGCTTTCCAAGCAGATTGGAACATTAATTTCCTCTATATATTTGTCATAGGGCAAGGAAAGAGTAAGACCCAAGATTTAAAAACAAATCATTTGACAGGAAACAAACTCCTCAACTGAATTAGTAGGTTACTTAAATTTTATTATGCCAACTTAGGTAAGTAGCAAAACACCAAAACACAGTTAAGGGGAAGGAAAATTGCTCTGGGGAAAAAAAAGTGAGGAAAAAAACCATCTTTAAAACAGATTTCACAGATCCACCTATATTAGTTTTGTGGTAAAAATAAAAGAAGGACGGTGTATGTAGAAGCAGACAGATTTTCATTAATTCCAACTGCATTCTGTGTTTCAACATACACCATAAAAAAAAAGGAAATTCAACACATTCAAAGTGTTTCTAAACAAAGCTTTCATTCACTTCAATCCTCTCTCTTGTCATTTAAAAATTATCCTTCTAAGAATAAATCCTGAAATCTTTCCTTGAACTTCAGGGAGAGACTTATTCCAAGCTGAAAGACAAGAATTTGAATTAGATAAGTCAAAACTCCAGTTATAGCTACTACTTTGGTATTTTATGTGGCTCTTCATTCAGAAGAGCTGCTCACCAATTCACAATAGCTGCTCACCATTGCCTTTCAAATCTACCAGATTATCCAGCCATAAGAACACTTGCAGCCCAGTAAATATTTGCAGAATAGCCTCTGTTTTGGTGATTAACAATCCATAAAGAGATTTTAAGCAAAGCTGTCAGTTTAATCTAGAAGGGCTTTGCATCCGGTATGCCAGACTGAGTCGGACAGTTTTAGTAGCAAGGTAATGATGCAGCTACAGCATCTGAATGAAGGCAGTGCATTTCTAAGAACCCAGGGGAGTTACAGCCCCATTTACTCCATCTGTGATACACCATGGGGGAAAGAGAAGCAAGGTTTACTATGTACTTATCTACAAAATATGTTGTCAAGCAGTTATTTTCAGTACACAGAAGTAAGTATAATGTTTGGTATGATTATAAAACATCTGGAATATGATTATTTTCAGCACAAATAAGCAATATTTTCATACTCTGACATGAAGTGTTTTTATTACAGTCATTCTGTGTAATTTCTGAGAGCAATAGTTTTCATTAGAGCTGACAGTACATTTCTTCATAGTACAGCCACAAAGGTTTGCCCCTTTACAAATAAGCCAACCATTGTGGCCAAACCAAGATGAAAGCTCCCAGATCATTCAGACCAACGTGTGGGTGATTCTTGCCCAGCTCTAGCTTCTACCTTCTGTTTTTCATTCACTATTGCACTAAGACAGGAAGAGAATAATAATCAGAGAAGTTGCTGTGTTTTATAAAGCAGGACTTCACAACACTTACATAGATTCCTTACAGTTCTCCCCAGCTAAAGACATCTTTCCTATGCATTTCTATGTATTTCACCTATGCCTCTGGTGAAGGGTTATACTACCCTGGCAGCAATCTGACCCCAATGGACAACACTTAACTCTTAGGAGGATAAACAACAGAACCTGACACACACACAATACATTTTCTAAAGTAAAGCAGAGCAAGCCCCTTTTTTCATTTAATGTAACACAACTAGATAAATGCACAAAACACAATTCTTGTCTTTTACAATAAGCTTGAAACTGAAGCTGCTCTCCCAACATTAGCAAAGGTGATGAACCCAAAGTATTTTCAAGTTAAATTTGTCATCAATCTGTTGGCAGCAGAAAGATAGAATTCTAATTTAATGAAGTCACAGTATATGTCAGACCTATTGACCTATTTTCTCCAGGATGAAGTGAACATGTTATGTTTAAGTAGACTGCTTAGATATTGGCTCTAATACCCAGCAAGCTCAAGTAAATATGCACAAATAAATCCGCAACAGAAAAGCTGTGTTATAGTAAAGTGAACTGATCCACGATCATATCTCAATGCTTTCAGTTTGATAAGACCCTAGAATTTACTTTTACCAAAAAATAATAGATCATCTGAAAAGAAAGAGACAATGAGGAAAAATTAACAAAAACAATAGTTGAAATAACATTATTTTTGTAGGACACCTCATATATTGGTTATATTATTGGTTATTTTTGGATATTTTGACTAAAGAGGCTGACTGCTTCTTACTTGCCATCAGAGCATTTTAAAATTTTGTGAGTTTTACAGTACACTCTGAAGAATAAAAGAATGTAAATAATGTTCAATTACTGGCAAGATCAGTATCTGAACATACTTCAGATATTTTCTTTCTGAAATCTAATACTCAGAAGATTTACTTTTTGGACCTGTACTTCATTTCTTTTCAGCAGGTATAACCTATGCAAAATCAACAGTGTTGATTCCAAAGTGCATTGTGGAAGTTCAGGTTTCAAACATCTTCTGTAGAAAAAAAACCAAACAAACAAACAAACAAAAAAAACAAAAAAACCCAAAAAATAACAACCAAAAAGGTTGTCCAAAGGTTGCCTTTTTAATGCATTTATTTATTTAATTTTAGAACAGAGGACTGGCCTGGTTATTAAAATGCTGTCTTGAGCTAAAAAAATAGATCGATGTTATGGTAAGAAAAGCCTGAAGACAGAAAAAAGATGTTAAGCAGTGCTGGTAGTTGCTCAGGAATGAGATTCCACAGAAAAGACAAATGTCTTGTACCAGTCAGTGCTGCTGCTCAGAATCCATGATTTTGCACTACAATAAAGTTTATGTTGACTGAGGATACCTGTATAAAGATAGACTGTTTGTAAATCCACGGTTTCTAGTTATTCTAACAAAGCATCTTAAGAATTCTGACCACAGTGAAATCATATTAGTAATGTTTCAGCCTTAACTCATTTGAAACTGTAGATTACTGTTTAAGAAATTCATATATGAGTAGCTTCTACTGTTTTCAAGATAATAATAGAATTTGGAATAAATCCAAATGCACTGTTGCGAAATCTCCCAGTCAAGGTCACTAAAGGTATTTTAGGCAAATTTTGTTATGCAAAATGTGAGTTCTAAGCTATAGATAACTGCAAAATTGACTCTATTAAGTGCTTGAAACTCTTATTAACTCCTAATTATAAGTTGTAATATTATGACAAGTTATAGCTTCTCTATAAAACTTATAAACATTCTCATTAATATGTGAGAGCATATGTACATTAAAATGGATTCATGTAACTCCATCATTCTACCAAGAGTTTGTTGTTTGGGTTTTTTTTTTAGTTTACAGTGTAAGAAAAATATCAGAGAGTTCAAGTAACAAGTATGTCATTATGTTAGTACAATGTGCTCCTGGAGAGTTCTCATACTTATCTCGCATTGTTATTTCAACATCTATTATTTCATTATCAAGACTGCCAGGAAGGCATGAAAGTTAATGGAACACATGCTCTCATCCTGAAAAGACAGACTGACACTCCAAATTACAGATAAAAGCAAAAGAGGAACATATTATCAGACTATTTATTGAAAGAGGTACTGGGAAAAAAATAACACTAAAAAGAAATCAAAATCCATACAGATTTCTTGCTAGTGATGGAATGTCTATTTGTAGTCCTGACTTCTATGATTCTACTGAAAAAAAATATATGAGCACCAAGTCAAGGAATCACTGTAACACAGAAGACAGATAAAAAAATACAGAGATGGATTTACTATCCACAAACCAAAAGTCCTACAGAATTACACAGTGCTTTAATTAATTTATATCCAAGCAAACTACATACTGAAAGTGATAAAGATTTAATTTCATTGCTAGCACTCATGGACATGCTTCTCCTTAAGATTCAGTTATCAAACTGTGTGCAGGATCTTGTTTCATACAGAAAAACAGAAAAAAAGAATGACACTAACATGAACTACAAAGAGAAGCCACTAAATATTACCACAAGAAAAAAATAAGATAACGTTTAACTTAAATACATATTTTTCTACCCATACAGTAGACCTTACAACAGAAAATATTTAGCTGTACAGGAGAGGTCAGAGATTAATTGCAGACTGGATATGTATAACAAATACCTCTAAAGCTACTTTGTAATTCACCTTGTATTGCAAGAAGATTTATTTATTATTTCATTTTCCTGGTTATTTCCCTGCATTTATATATAAATTAATGTTTTCTATATGTAGGCTCCTCAGAGAGGCTATTTGGCAGACATGGAAGCCAAGAATAATCACTGAAAAACCAACAAAAAGAAATATTATCTGAATGGGATACTTCTATAAAGTGGAAGCTTCTATAAATCTACTCAGAAGTAGCATTCTCAATCACTGTATGAAGGCAGATAAAAGCTGGAATTTACTATTTCCTTGTCCTTCAGTGTACCTGCCTTACTTCTAAAACTAGCAAAACAAAACAAAAGCTTGCAAGAATAATTTCAAACATATTACAGATATAACATGAAGACAGTAATTTGGATTATACAATAAAACGTCAACAGAACTATCTTCCTTTGTTTGTTTAAACTTCCTTGCATCTTTCAGTTAAGTTTTTAGTTTAATCCTTGCAAAAATATATGCTCCACCTCCATTAGGCCTTCATTCTACTTTTCTAAATTAATTACCAATTCCAGTTATTACCAAAAACTAACTTACCTTATGAATATTTAACAACTTTACATATGTGTTTATAAATACAGTGCTTGAAAGCATAATTTTCTGACAGTCATTTGTGAGGAAGGGTGGTAGCGTGGTGGGCACTGTGCTTGCCTGGCCACTGAGGGAGATGCTGGGGAGGAAGGCACTTGTGATGGCTTTTAGGGCATCAGCATCTGAGGGTGATGGGGCATGTGACACCACCAGGCAGCACGCCTTGGTCAGCACCTGAGGTCAGCACTGCACCAGGAGCAGATCTCTACAGCAACCAGAATATCCCCAGCAGGGCAAGAACACACCTGCAGGCTGAGCATGGGCCACCTCAGCCACGTCCTCAAAGCTGCCAGGTGCACTCATGTCCCAGGAAGCACAAAGCTCTTGGCAGCTCTGGTTGTTTGCTAAACTCTTCAACTCTTCCAAACTTCCATACACAGACAGGATGAAAATTTGTGCCAAAGTACACAACAGGACACCTCCCTTTTAATGACTAAACATCTATTCATTTGTAAAGGGAGGTTGAATACTTGAGAGCTGTTGAGGGAGATAATGGTGCTACATTTCAGCGCGCAAATCTAGTCCCAAATCCCCTTCTGTGCACATGTATATGTGTTACCAGTACCTGCAGCAAGCAAAGTTTCAGGACTCAGCACTCCTGTAGAATTTGGAATAAGTGATTGGCCTTGCAAATTCCAACAGAAACTGCATAAAAGCAGGAACAGAACAACTAAGAAATCACATCAAACTCCAGCATTTGAGCACTTTTAATTACGAAAAAGGATACCTTTTCCACTCCCAGTTACTGTTCTGAATACAAACATGAGCTGATTCATTAACAAGAAGCATTATCAAAGCTCTTAAGCTTTCAAAACAGTATTTCCATGGAATTTCCATGGGTCAGGAGGATACATACCACAACACAGCACTTAAGAAGTTTCCTTTACTCTCTGACATAACAGTAAACCTATCTAAATTGTCAAATTAATTATAGCATCTCACACATCCAATTAGCTCAAGGTGTTAAAATGAATAGTTCAAAACAGCAGAAGAAATACAAGTGGTCAATACATGCCAGATCACTTGGGGCTCACATCCTTTTATTCTATTCAACAAAAGAGTAGAAATCAACAGAAATTATTATTCTTGAATTCTAAAGTTGTCTGTTTCACCTCCTACCATGAACATTTTAAAGCTACCACAACTGGTCCATTGATGTTATACCTTGTATTTTTCATGAATAAATACTCTTTCAACTGCTTCAGTCCTGCATTTTGAACTTTATTAAGAGTTAAATTCTCCACAAAATTGGAAAGAACACAGATGCTTCGATATTTCAATATTATTATAAAGAAGAAAACATTCCTTTCCTTGTTTCAAGACTGACCAGGATGGACATTGTAAGATTTTCCTCCATGCATTTTAATAATTTCTCTTAAATTTGAAATGTGTTGACTAAAAACTTTAGGTGATATAGAGGCCTACTTGCCAGCTGATGCAAAAACACAGTGTTCCTGGCAGCATCCCATTGCTGATTTTAACTAAGTCACCAAAGCTCTATTATTAAAATAAATTGCAGATTCGTGGTATTAACACTTCAACTCATACCAAAGATCTCAATATTCTCATTAAAAGGTATAAACTCATTAAATGTCAATACCCAAGCTACATTAACAATGAAAAACAATAAAAGGCTTTTAGAAGTTCACTATTTAATCAAACAACTTTACCCAAGATTAAAAGAACAATGCCTAGTTTAACCTGAGTATGTTGGCAGTCACTTTAAAATACTTGTACTTCCTGTAAAATTATTTCTTTGAAATATATAAATAAACTTCAACATCTGTGTGGAAGGGTACATGAACAAATGCAAAAAGGAAGCTTGGGCAAAATACTTCTGAAGGGGAGAAAGTCGAGGAAGACAGGTCCAAACCACTCCTCAGAACTTACCTCCTCTCCCTCCAAAATACCAGTTAAAAGCTTAGTGCAGTTTATTAGGACTGGGGTTGCTTCTCAAGCCTTCATTATTGTATCCAGAATAGAAAATGGCTAAAGAAATCTGCTCAGCTTTTGTTTGAAAGAACTCTTTTCTTCACATATCTGTTCAATCACATCTGCACAGAATGTTCTGAAACAAAAGTTACACAATCCAGTCTGACCTGCAATCTGAAAGTTCAAAGATAAAGAGTATTTTCAGCATAAATCAGTCAACCATACAATGCATTTGATTTCTTTTTCTCTATTAATCAAGTACATGAACTTTCACACTGTTAGGCTGGGAAGAATGGGTATAATTTTCTCACAACTATTTCAGAAATGCATGCATTTTTGATGGAAATGTGCAATATTGCACTGCCTGTGGTGTTCTGAATACATATCTTGAATAGGATTCATCAGTGTCCATTGTTGTTAACTACATTTCATCTATATTTCATTACAGTCAATAAAGACCTAGTCAATATGATACAATTTATCTTGCCTGGAAGCATATTTCTAAAAGCAGTCACAAGAACCTTACCTTAAAATATCAAAATACACTTTGAATATAGAAGAAGTGCCATATTACAAACTCAGCTACAGACACCTAAATTAGATTAGACCCATGTTATCTGGCTTCCAGATTTGGAGTATGTTCCTTCCTTCTGTAACAATAAAAAAATCCTATTTATATGGTAATGACAGTTATTCAGCACCTCCATTCATAAAGCACTCTATTCCCTGTTCTCATGCTTTTCATAACCTTTCCTTCCAGCCAATCACTGTTTTGGACCAAGAAACATTTAGGAAATTTGGACCATAAACATGTAATAGCTCGCAGGTCATCTTGAAGTTTTCCTATGCTTCCAGTATGACAGACAACTGTAGAGATCTGGCTAGGCAGAGGAGAAGAGCCTCTGCAACCTGCCAACAATAATCAAAAGCAGAAAAACACGGCTGCCACAGTCAAGAAAAATGCTCTGAAGGCAGGCTGGAATGTAGGTTTGAGAGTTTAAGGTTGAGCTCTATGGGATAATATGTGTATGTTATCACCCAGCAAGGCAATGATTTTTATTGTATTAATTGAAGTTATTGTCATCATACCTAAAGTTCCCCCATTTGATCACAACCAAAGTGCATAACCCAAGATATTTGTCAGCGATGGAACTCTCCTTACCACCAAAAGCTGGCCTATAACTTTTATAAAACACTCCCCTCCAAAATAAACTCCATCAACTATTTAAAAAGGAAACAAACTGAAATCATTACTATTTAAATAATTTAAAAATCAAACTCTTCACCAAAAGAAGAGATTTACGAAATTAAAATTATGGAGCTACAGAATCTCAGCTCAGCCTTGGAATTATCAAATCCCAACCTAGCTTATCTGTGTCCACTACTACACAGAGGAATTTGTACTCCTCACACCACATCTCTGACTACCTGCAAAAAATGTTTCACATGTTCCTAGGATTTACTGGACCACCAGATTTTGCTTGGTTATTACCAAACTTTAAACTCCCCCCGGTATTTCCATATCACTACATGTGATCCATTCCAATTTTCAAAAACACACTTGTTTTAACAGAATATTTTTAGCCCCCAATATTTATTCCCCGTTTGAAGGAATTTATGTCTCTTATACCAAGTAATATGAAAGATTGCTATCAATAAAATAAACAGGGGGTTTTGCAGTTTCCTCAAGCAATATTTATGTGATATTTTTCTACATCTTCTCCCGCTCTTCTGCAAGCTTTTAAACTATCAACATCAATCACTGAGAATACTTCCAGTATTGATTTCACAGATTAAAACATGTCTTTTAGTCTTTCTACTAAATGCTGACTTTTAGTCTTTCCTGTACTATTTCACAGCCAGAGATTGAATTAATATTTGTCAAACTGGTTGCTTTTGAGGAGTTCCTTTTTCTTCTCCAACTCCCTAAGCCCTCTCTAGAGTCACTGTTTTCCTCAGTCAAGAATTCAGGAGCTCTCTGAAAATAAGGCCTGCACTTCTTGTTTCTAGAGGCATCATTTTGACTTTGTTAGACCAAATCATACTTTACCTGTATAAATCCATATTAGCAGTCCAGATTATTCTGCAATGCTAAAAAACAAGTTATCAACTGAAAATTTCATGGGCACTGATTTTGAAAATTAAAGTCAGCCTATTATGTAAAATATAAAATACCTCTGTTTCCTAAAACAGGTCTGTACCACATAACACAATTCAACAATGATCCCAGGTTTGGGGTTTTTTTTCAGTGTGACCAACACCAGATTTTTCAATCCAGTTGATACACATTCCTTAATCAGTTTTTTTATTTCTCACTTCTAGACAGATAGTAAATTTCTATTTAGAATTCCACTAGGCACTTCCCATGTCTTATCAAAGCCTGGCTACTCATCTTTATCAGATAACATTAAAATACCTTAGAGGGTATATATAACACGTATAAAATGGGGTATAAAATAGGGTATAAAATACATGAAATTGAGGTTTAACTAGACCAAATGTAAGTTTCAGCATCTGGGTGGGGGCAACCCACAGTATCAACACAGGCTGGGAGATAAGCAGGTTGAGAGCAGCCCTGATGAGGAGGACTTGGGGGTGCTGCTGGATAAGAAGCTGGACTTGACCCAGATATTTGCACTCACAGCCCAGAAAGCCAAGCATGGCCTGGGCTGCATCCAGAGCACCATGGGCAGCAGGGCAGGGGAGAAGATGCTGCCCTTCTGCTCTGCCCTGGTGACACCCCACCCACAGTGCTGAATCAGCTCTGGGGTCCCAGCACAGGAAGGACAGGGACCAGTTGGAGGGAGTCCAGAGGATGCCACCAAGATGATTGAAGGGATGGAGCACCTCTACTATGAGGAAAGACTGAGAGAATTTGGATTATTGAGCCTGGAAAAGACAAAGTTTTGGGGTGATCTAATTGCAGACTTCCAGTACTTGAAGAGAGCCCACTGGGAAGTTAGAGAGAGACTATTTACGTGAGTAAAATGTGACAGAGCAAGGGGGAATTATTTCAAAGTGAGAATAGGTTTAGATTAGATATTAGGGGAAAAAAAATGTTTGAGGATGGTAAGACACTGGAACAAATTGTCCAGAGAAGTTGTGGACACCCATCCCTAAGAGTGTTCAAGGCCGGGTTGGATGGGGCTCTGAGCAGCTTGGTCTTGTGGAAGGTGTCCCTGATAGAGTTGATGGAGTTGAAATTGTTAGCAGTCAATCCTGTGGACAAGCGTGCAGAGTTCAGAGATGAAGTACAAACACAAAAAGAATTTAAAAACCTTAAACCCTCAATACGGTAGACTCAAAGTGACAATAATCTTGTGTAATTTTTTGCCCCGTAGGATTCACAGGGGTCTTAGGAAAAGTGCTACAAAGAGCCAGCCAGCACAGAAGTAGGTGCTGCTAAGAGCCCCCAGTGCTCAATACACAGTGGTGGCAACAACAGCACCCACAGAACACAGGGGAATCCTCTCCCTGGCTGCAGGCAGGGACAACTCCAGGTACACAGTAACCCCACCTCCACACTGTCAAAGAGGAACTCAGCTCTGTAAAGGCCTAAAAGTAAGAAATTAAAAATAAAAGAAGACAAGAAAAAAAATTCCACTTTGGGAACATTTCAACTGCAGTATCTAACATTATGCATGACAAAAAATGGTCACAAATCAGATACACATTAACTATCTATACATTAAACAAAATTATCTATACCAATCAGATTTTTGACATTCATTCAAAATCACATAACTTTAATATAATCACAGTGTGACATAATTTTAAGAGCATCCAGGTGAAAATAATACCAGACAAGGTGCGTATGTAGTCCATCACTGTGGATTAATGACAGCAAGTGTCTTTGTGAGTCACTACTGTTAGACTCTCATCTTACAGACTCCAAAAGACTCTATCTTGCAGTCTTACAGGAGATGAGATTTTAGACTATAGAAATAATATTTTTATAACAGATTTTCAAAAAGCTTTATTTCAGCTCCAGCAGAAGCCCTCAACCAAACTCCAGAAGAGAAATGCTGAAAAAAATAAGTAAACAAGCAAACCTAGAAAAATTATCAAGTGGACACAGTGAACCACAGTTTTTAATATTAATGTAACATTTTAACTAGCAACTCCATTGAAATGGAGGAATCATATCAATAAATATATTAGGTAAGCAGGAAATACTTACAAAACAAAAACTCTGCAGAAAGACTTTTTTTTTAATGAAATGAAGTTCTACCTTCTGCATTCATGAAGGAGAACAGACAAAAGCAATGTTAAATTTTCCATGATAGCTGAGAAAAGCACATGAAACAGAAGAGTAAGAAATGTATCAGCACTAAAATCTACCAACTGATTGCATCCTCCAAGAGAAAGAGAAAACCACAATCCTATTTTTCCTGCTGTAACAAAATACAATTATTAGAGACTCCACAAAAATAAAATTACGTATTTTGGAATGTTTCTGTAATGTATATAAAAACCTTTGCAGTTAAAATGTCAGTCTTAAATATTTAGCTAATAAGAGTTATGCCTGTACTTGATATTAACAATTTCAATTGAAAAAGTCTATTCTTGTTGATTTTTACTAATTTAATCTAGCTATTCTGCAACCAAACATATTCCTTCGGGTAATTCTTGTGGTCATCATTTTGGGTTTGTTTTCCCTGGGTTCTATTTATGAAGTGGGTAATAAAAAGTAAGTTCAAACAAACAAACAAAAAACCAGAATACCCACAATTTAACAAATAAATATCTGCCAATTAACTCCCTACAAATTACTATAGTAATACTTTTTCAAGATAGAAAAGTTGGAAGTTTGGCAAGCAGAGAATGTCTGGCACCTTTTGACCTACTCAAAACAAGAAAAGTACTCTTAGAATTCTAATAAAAGTTTAAGAATCACAAGTCATGGAATTCCTAGCAGAGGCAGTAATCACAGAACATCAGTCACATCAGTCAAAGGTTTCATTACACCAACTGCACTCCATGTTCTGTATGAGACTCCTTACACAGGTGCAATTCTGCCAGCATGAGAAGCATTGCTGCAGCAGCCAAGCAGGGACCTTCCTGGCACTTAATTCTGTCACTGCAAGGCAGACCTGGAGCAGATTCCCTTTGTTCCCACACTGTCTCCATAAACACACATGATGGAAGGTGGTAAAAATAAATTTCCGGACTAGAATATTAGGTTAGGAGTTAGAAAAGACAGACTTGGACAGCAGAGTGGTTTGAGGACAGGAAGGAGGAGAAAAACTGAGTGACACTGATATTGTTAGCTCAGGATTGAAACATTTCAAACTGGATCCTGCCTAAGGCAAAAAAAACCAAGTTTCATATGCCATGGGAGCACCCATTCCAAGGCTTCCAGTATCATAATCTAACACTTCATAAGAGAATCAGGGAATTATTTAGGCTGAAGAAATCTTTATGACCATGGAGTCTAACTGTTAACATGGCCAAGACAACCACTAGGTCATGTCCCTAAATGCCACAACTGCACATCTCTTGAACACCTTCAGGGATGGCAACTCATCCAGGTCCCTGGTCAGCCTGCTCTAATGACTGACACCTACATTCCATGAAAAACGTTTTTCCTAATATGCAATCTAAACTTCCCTTGGTTCAGTGTGAGGCCATACTACATATTTTGTCCAAACTTTTATTCAATTCATTCAAAATACATTGTAGTTCCATATACATTCATTTAATAGCAGAGCCAGTTTATGCAGTGTTCTTTGAAATTTACAAAATCTCAAATATACACTGAATCCTATATATTTATAACTTTATCACTATGGTTACACTGTGAATTACACTTCATTTTTACACTTTGCTACTAAAGGAAACAATTCTAGTGAGTAAGCCAAATACTATGTCTTTGGAAAGATTTGTGAAGTGCAGTGTACTGGAAGCTGTCTCAAAATATTGCACAGTAGTTTTGAAAAGACAAAGTCCAGTTTCAAAACCCAGTAGTTTTGAAAACAAAAGTCTTCAATTATCTAATCACAGATTTCTGAACATGTTAAACAGCTTTTGTTTCCCCTGCTAAACAACACAATGCTCTGTGTCCTTGGAGTCCTCCTCAGTTGCATTCAGTTACACAAAGATGTGCAACGATGGACATAACCTGAAGACAAAGCATTTTTCCTGAAAATTGTTTTGCCATGATGGTCTTCTTAATAATGTAGCTGCTAGCCAGGATTTCAATACACTGTTTTTTAACTATATTGGGAAGCTGTGTTAATAATGGGGAAAAAATGTCAAATTACCCTACTCGAGTAAAATGAACAAAAATAATTTAGATTCTTTTGAATTAGGAAGAGCCTTTTACTTTTTTTACATTCAATTTCAGAAAAAAATAACTATTTCACAAGCAATATACAATGCCTTTCCAACCTCAGGAGACAATTCCACTGTTTAAAATATCATATGGAATGGCTTGAATACATTTTACACTTAGTGAGTATCCATTACATAACTTTCCTCCACTGCCTTTAATTACCCCATTAAGCAAGTTGGTATTTGCATTTGCACTTACAGCAGCTGCACTAGAGCTGCAGGGCACAAGAATATAAAACCAAGAAGAAAAATTAATAAAACATTATCTTTTCCATTTAGCAAGTTCACTTTCTTTTTAAATGGAAACATTTGTATTAGTAGACTACTTCAGCGCAGTAAGATAATAAATCACATAAACCTTGTATTATTCAAGCCAACTGAACTGCTAGATAGAAGTATCATCACTCACTAACAGCACAACTTGCCCTTAAGCTTTTCTCATTTTACGGTATTTCTGAGGAGTCACTTTGTATCTGAAATTGTTATTCAAAACATAAAAAGTGGTGCAAATGGAATGCAAGAGAAATCTTTCTTGTTCTAAACCTTTTACATAGAAAATAATTTAGAAATTTATTTTAATGTGTTGCACATCTTTACTAATCCAGACACATCTCTGAGTAAACAAAGATGGTTTCAAATAATTCATTAAAAAATCTGCAAGTCATCACACATTCTTAGAAACAGCTTCCAAGTTTCAAGACCACTTATTTTTCAGCTAGCCTATGTAGTTTACGACACACTTCTTAAATATTGCAGTATTGTTATATAATATTTTAATAATTAATATGTGACTATTAATAACGATGTTACTTATTACGTCCACATATTCTCTAAACATTATGCATATAATAAACACTAAGAAACAGAGCAATGAGAAGTATCAATTTATTCATTAAGAGCCATCGATCCTGAAAAGCCAGTTCCAGAGGGCTACTTTACTACTTCCAGGCACATGGAAGCCCTTTTCCTCAGAAAATAGGGAATCATACTTCTACCATGCATTAGAATACTGACAACCTGTGTATGCAGATGAAGGAAGCAAAGCAGTAGTTTTGATTTTGCCCATTTCCTTCATTTTTGAAGTCTTAATTTTGTAGCTGCTACAAAATATCCTATTTCTGTAAAAGTATTATCCATGAGAATCTCACTACAATACTTACTTGTATCTGGCAGGAATGACCCTATATCAGGCTTTCTGCTGTCCCCAGACTTTTCTCTTACTGAAAATTACTCCACCTGAGATCATTTTCAACCATCTTTATTTTACATTTTAGAGCAACACTGAAATACCTATTATTAAAAAACAGAAAAAACACTATTTTAGAAACATGAGAAGCATGCCGCAGCATGGACTAACTGTCAATACCAGTTCTGGTGCCAAAATTCAAATATTAACACAATGTGAGCATGCTTAATATCCTAGAAGTTTCCCTCTTACACAAAGCAGGTGTGTATATAGGGAAAAAGCTCTTAAGGGGTGTAAGAGAACCATATGATGATGTACATTACAGCAGCTGTATACCTTTAATAAAGCAGTTTTCTCTGTGAGCTTTTTATGTCAACATAGGATAGGCCTAAGATACACTGGTTTAAGTGCTGTAAACACTGGCCAAAATCAAATCCTACTAGCATACCTCATTTTTCATGAGCTGCTTAATTGCATTTTTCACGGAGAATTGTGAGGGTAAAAGAAATGTGATTCAGTTCAAGCAGCATATTTATGTAAACCCACATAAAAGTACAGAGCAAAGAATCAGAGGAGCTGCATATCAGACATGTCACACCAAAAAGAAACAAACTAAATTATCATGCAACTTCCACAAGCCTTAATTTGACTCTCCATTTTAGTTAAAGAACTGACTTAGCAATATCAAGACTTTGAGCACAGCTGCCAATTCCTCCCAGCTGGATGAGAAATATTTCTTCCTTTCTTTCTGAAAAATCTGACATCTAATTCCCATGAAGCATCTCATGCCAGTGGTTAATTAGGGAACGTTTTACAAGAAGAACTAAAAATTGTGAGCAACACAGCAGGCAAATATTGACATTTTTTACAAGCACGGCCATTCCACAGCTTAATTTCTCATTCCAGAGCTCTTGCAGGCAGGCAGCTGCTGCCAAGACCAGCTGAGAACCTGTACACTTACTGCAAATCCCAGATTTCAGATACTTATTCAAACTGGCAAGAAACATTCCTCCTACATCATTTTCAAACATTTGACAGCCTGGCCATTCATTAAATGCATCTTGTAGCAATGTCCATGGATAACTATATAATTCTTCCTGCCAGCTACTGAAAAGTAATGCAACAGGAAGCTGGGAGGGCTCCCAGGTCTCAGAGTACCTGACAGGCAGGGGGAGGGCAGGAAAAAAAGCAGTGAGAATGTGGTGAAGGCATGGGGCTGATGCGAGAAGGCCAGTAACAGATTACACTGATTAATGGCTGGATAGGAGATATCCTTCTTCACTGAGCAGCTGGAGAGCAGGGTTAGCTGCTGGTCAGGAGGTAATCAGATATTTGCAGTGAGACTTGATGCAGCTCATGGCCAAAAGCCATGTCACTCAGTTCTGTGTAGATGCAACACCAAGTGCCACAGGCTCCAGAGACTAAATAAGAGAAACTGGGAAAAATACAAAAATAAAGAAAAAACAGAACAAAACAAAAAAGGCAAAACCAAAATAAATCAACAGAACAACAAAACCCCTTGATGCCCTTTCTTCTCGTTTTCCATACATCCTTCTAAATTTAAGGAAAATTCCACTTTCACTCTAAACTTGAGATCCTTGTGCCAGGTGTGGCAGATGTGATTCAGTAATGCCATCTTCCTGAGACGGAAGATGAGGCCACAACCACTGCAGTGGGTACAGACATACACATCCAATTACAGGAGCAATTAGAGAGGATAAAAGACAGATTAGGTCCTCCCTCCAGAATACATACCCTGCCAGAGGAGCTGAGGCCAGGGAAAAAGTGGTAGGGGTTAATTACCAGCTGGAACCCAAATGCTTTCTTTTTCATAGTTCAAAATGTAAATCTGTTTAAGTGCCATAATTTTAGCCAAGCACTGACACATTTTAACAGAAACATCCAGCTATTTCAGCTATTTTCCCACTTTTCTTGGGTGATCTGAAAAAAATATTTATTTTCCTTTCATTTACACACCACCCACAAGATTAAAACAAATTAAAAAACCTCTCAGTATCAAAGACCAAGTATTTAGCATAGCCATATTCAAACAGTTTCATAAATTTGCCACTGATCACACTCTGTTGAAGACATTGTGCTCTGTAACACAAAGAAAAAAATTGAAAACTTCCATAACATAGGAAAACCATTGTTTTACTATCACTGTAACACATGCAATTCATTTTCAGACAAAAGGTCTCCTTCAGCAAACACTGCTTCATCTTTTAAGGGCTAAGACTCGAGCGCGCAGTGCCCACCCCTACATAGCTGCTGGGGACTGTGAGGGACACCCAAGGCAGCTGGGTGGCCCCTGGACCTCTCTTGTGGTGCTCCCTTTGTTATGAGAGATCAGCTGAGGTCAGATGAATCAAGGAATGAGCCAGAAATTTCTCTCATTAAGCAAAAACTGTTCCCATTCTGAGATCTTCTTAAACACATATGTGCATTTGACAAATTATTAGATGATGTTTTCCAGCTCCATATGTCCATCAAGATGACATTTTTGCAAAGCTTTAGCTAAATCAGATCAGCCAGTTGGACTCAGAAAACAATTATTGCATTTTTAATTTAAGACACACACACACTGTTTGATTTTCTAACTTTACTGTCAATTCAAACTTACATCCAATATTTATTTAACATGTAGAAAATTTAATTAAAGCAAAATGAGATATTGGATAACTTAGGAAGCAGTATCTTTTAACTATCACAACAACAGTTTTACATAAAACCCAAACAAAATGTTCTTGTGTTGATGCAGCTGGTAAAGTTTTGACTTTATACTTCATATGCTGTTACACTGCCAGGGACTGCATAAAAGAGCAACACTGCTTAATCAACATAGTTCTTTTAACACATTTATCACCATGGCTCCTCTATTAGGAAGTTGAGCTGGTTGCATGAACTAATCAAAATGCCTTTGAACATCCATTAATACTGTTCAGTTAAATATCTATTGGGTTTAGAACCAACGTGAAGCTCATTTAATACTCTCCATGTTCTCCTGGCATAAATCTTTTAAATGACTTCTTTTTTTTTACCACTAAAAGGGCAAAGTAAATGGTTCCCCTTATTACAAAAGATTTCAGAGACAAGAGAGAGAAACAGCCAACACTCATTGCTGAAACTGGTAATGATTTTCATTAATGACCAAGGAAATACAATTTGAACCAGAATGAATAATGAAGAGTTCAGTGCTTCAAAATATAAACACTTAATAGAAAACACATTTTTCTGTTATAAAAATCCAAATTTTTAAGTTCAAATTTAAAATATATACATGCCGCCATAATATTAACTTGAAAGCAGCATTTTTAAAGAAGTGAAATGGAAAACAAGGAGATGTAACTTTTCATCCTTTCCCAGTCCATGGCTGAAGATGGAATTCCCAAAACAGATGGTAAAGAATATGCCATACAGTGAAGGTCCTCTGGGTTTGATATTTACCTCTTTTCAGCACCACCAAATTCTTGTAACCTCAATTAATATCTCCCAGAATCAGTAAAATGACATCCCTCTACTGTTACCATTATTTTGTCTGACCTTGATATCACGAACACGAATGTAATTATGATAATGTGCCAATTATTTTCTATATTATTTCTATATTGTATATAGAAGTCAAAAAGACTAGTACTCCCTCCCTTTCTCATGATAATACCTGAACATTCTGGCTCTATTTCACCTTCAATTTCTAACACGCAATCATTAACATTTTGTTTCATTTTTATTTCTTATTTCTAACAAGAAAAAAAAGCCCAAAACAAAACCAATCAGTGAAGTTTTAGAATATTCATAACAGCATGTTAGATGTACGATTTATGTAGGATAATAAAGACATATTTTAATGTTTGCACTATTTTAGTGGTTTTACTGGCATAAATTTTGAATGACAGCACATCTGTCTGTTAGGACAGCTAACTGTCAATAATGCATCAACTACACCATACGCTCTGCATATTTTATGTAGTTAATATAAAAAAAGATTGTTGATGATTTTTGAGAAGATTGAAGTTGTTTTAGTATTTTTAGACAATCCAGCCATATCTGCCTCCCACAGGATTTTTGCCCCACAATTTCCCCATGTTTCACAGAATTTTGTCCAAAATCTGTTGAACAAAACCAAATAATTTGGAAAAAATACAGTGGCTTGAAAATTATGAAAGTAATGTGTCCATTTTACTGTGAGGACAGATCTGTCACAGCGGAAAAGGAAATAAATTAGAAGCCACAATGCAAAAGTGACTTAAATAGGTTTGGACAGACTGAAATATAATTAGCACAAAACTGTTATCCTAGTCAGCCTATTGACTGTTAAAATAGTGACTCCACAAAAAACTCCTGGCTTTGTTCCTAAAGGTCATGAATTGACTAAAATCAGGCTATTTCAGAGGAAAGAAATGAAATGGTCAGAAATGAATCTTTGCAACTTTGATCATTGTAGAATTTATGGTCAAACTATACAGACAAGTTTCAGATGAAAAGAACATTATTTTTGTTATCTACAATTATGCTCTAAGTCAAAGATGTTACCCAAATAAAGGTTCACTTATGATGAACTGTACAATTTCACAATCAAATTTTGACTTGTGAGACAACTGAAGTGCACAATAGGAAGTTAGCTATTATTTCCTAGAAACATTCCTAGCTTTCTTTACTCAGATATATTTGTAACTGGAACAAAACTACAAAGCTTAAACTCTCTACATTTCATTTAGATAAACTGCAGCTCTATCTTATCCACATAAGAATCATGTCCATTTTAGCAGCTTATTTCTAGAACTGCTTCATGCAGATTGTAGCTCTTTGTGTAAATAACATCTTAGGCAAAGACAATTGCTATTGATTCAAGATATTTCAAATTTTTTGTAACAAGAATCAAAGGGGTTTTAAGAAAGAAATAAGCTCAACATGGAAAGTAGTGAGTAGCACAAATTAAACGCACCTTTCTGTCACACCAAACATTAATTCTCCACTGCCAGCCAGGGACTTCACAACCATCATGATTCCAGAGCATGCCAAATCAATACCATAAGGATGGGAAATGTCCATGTAATGAATTCAGAAGCAACCTATAAATAAGCAGACAAAATAAGGAAAAAATTGAACAAATTACCTATATGAGTTCCCCTGAGGATTCACTAAAGGAGACGTAGTGGTGATCTAAACCAAGTAAAAGTGATGGTTAATTCAGTGTCAGTATCTCTGTAGAGCCAAGAACATTTGAAGATATTTGAAGCATATAATAGCATTAATAGCTCTCTACATTTCAAAGTTTACTGTGCCCCACGTGCCCCTAGATACTTCTGAATTTCCCTAAGTAGTCCAGTGTTTACCTCTCAGTTGCATAATCATGTCTAGGACATTCCACACATTTTTTGTTTCTGTGAAAAACTGCTGCCAGGCATCTGTTTGGGACCTTTTCTATCCCCATTTTTTTTCCCATTCATGCTATCTGAGCACATTACTTATATCCATCTCAAAGTTCTAATTTAAAAGGACATTCCTCTGAATCATGGCTGAGTCTTGCCCATTCCTTTCCAAGTCTATTGAAAAACATTTTTAATTTTAGTTTCAAATTATTTTTAAAAACTAAAAAATATATACCACCTTTTGCGTGTCAGGCCTTACAGTCCCAAACAATGTAGATTAAATTTTTACAGAGGCTTAAAAAATCAAAAAAGTCTAATCTTCTGACAAATTAATTGGCCCAGAAACCAAGCAATACAAATGTAATCCAGTAAACTAAGTGCAGAACATTGGCACCAAGAGGCAGAATAATTCTGCATTTATACAATCACACCTCTAAATTTCCTTAAATATGAGAAATATGCCAGCTAAACAGAACAAAAATAGAAACTGTTAGCCATTCTCTTCTGCTCCATTTGGTCTATCTCCCAATTCCTTTTTTTTGGAGTTCAGTGAAATCCTCAGCCCTACAACTAACATCCTATCGGATGTCTTAAGGATACAGAAAAATAGAACAAGTTGAATATAAGAAGATGGACCACAATCAGGACTTTTCTCCTAGCTGCACATATTTGCCTACATTGAGAAAATTCTATGATTATATCTAATCTCATTTGAGAGCTTCCAACCCTATTTTAGCTTGTCCTGTTAAAAACCAATAAAGATAAATCAGGCTTGGGAAATGTATATGTAGTCAAAACTTAAGGCAAAGAAGTTTTAACATAAGGCAGATCTTACTGTACAAAGTGCTTCTCTTCACATTTAAGCTGTAATATTGTGGTTGTACATTGATTACTGTAAAAGAATGGCAGCAAAAGGAGGCAATTGCATCATTTGCATCATCATAATTGTGACTAAGAACACTTCATTGAAATCCAACATTCCAAAAACTGTTTCCCTTTTCCCTCATGAGGAAATTTTAAAATCAGGAGTTGTCTGGTACTATCCAAAAGCAGTGCTGGTCTGTATATCAGTATGCCACCTCCTAGATGAGGACTCGAAGCAAGAAGTCCATTGGAAAACAGAATGAAATATCCTTTGTGTTTTATTTTACATCAGTAGCACTATGAGTAAGATACCTTCATTCAGCAGCAAATCTCTGCCAGTAACCAAAGTGAAAATTCATCTTACTGGGCTTTTAGTCATCTTTGAATTAACACGATGTACTGGTTTGGGATTTTTGCTGAAAACAGTGTTGATACCACATGACAGGTTCTGTTATTGCTGAGCAGTGCTTACAGAGAGTCAAGGCCTTTTCTCCTGCTCATACAGCAGGGAGAAGCACAAGAAATTGGGAGGGGACACAGCTGGGACAGATAACCCCAACTGAACAAAAGGATATTCCATACCATGTGGTATCATGCTCAGCCACATATATAAAACTGAAGGCAGAAGGATGAAAGGAGGAAGAGACTTTTGGAGTGATGGCATTTTTCTTCCCAAGAAAAGGTTAAACATGATGGAGCCCAGATCTCCTGGACATGGCTCAACACCTGTCTGCCCAGGGGAAGGGGTGAATGCATTCCTTGTTTTGCTTTGCTTCTGCACAACACTTTTGCTTTACCTATTAAACTGTCTTTATTTTCAATCCATGAGTTATCTCATTTTTACCCTTCTGATTCTCTCACCCATCCCACTGGAGAAGGAGTGAGCAGCCCACCAGGTTTAAACCACAACACACATTTACTCTGTTTCAGGGAATTTTAGACCAAGCTGGAGCAATAAGGAAGCCTAAATGAGATGAGTTAGTTTGGGAGATATCTCATCCATATATTAGTGTTTATTTTCCATCCATAAAAATGGCAGCCATTTAAAGTAAACACTCCAAGAGTTTCACATAAGCAGTGCAAAATAGCCAGTTACACACAAGCAGTAATCTGAGTAGTGCACACAGCAGAATGGTCAAAAGAAACAAATTTCTTTTGGGTTGAACTTCTGAACTATTCAAAAGGAAGCCAAATTCAGCCAAACTTTGATAAATCAAGTTTATCACAAGGTTAATATTTCACATCCAGCTTTTGGCTTAAAGCAAATTTTTATAGCCTGAAGAATGGAATTATAATAAAATGCTGACAAGCCCATACCACACAAATGAGTTTCTGCTGGAGGGTGGTTTCTCTATTCTTGACATTTCAAAATAAATGAATCTACATTTGAGAAATAAGATACAACTCACATTCAGTAACTGTAACTCTTTATTTTCTCTTTCATACATGGGAAATAATTATCAACAAGAGAAAGTTCAGATTCTTTTCCCTTCCTAAGTTCAAAGTTGAAATTCTTCAGAGTTCATCTGTAAGGCCAATTAGGTTTATTAAATCTCAGATGACAGCAGTATTTAAAGATGAGACATATCGTTTGCAAAAGCAGAAGGACACATGTTCCTGTGGCTCAATTCCAGCCCTTGTGACTTAAATACAGCTCCAATGATTTAATTCAAGGAACAGTTGATGTAGATTTCTCCCTCCTTCTACCACATAATTGAGTTTTTAACTTTAAAAAAAAATAGCTCTGAGCCTTCCATTAATAAAGAGTAGTGCCACGAACAGCATTCAAAAGAAATGCATAACCAGTGAAGGGCTGTCATTTGCTGTCATTTATGATAAGAATCTGCAACAGATTGCACAATGAAACACCATGACATCAATACAGCATCCAAAACTTATAAATATGAATATGAATCCTGTTGACTTGCAAACAGATATATGACTATTAAAATTAGAATGTGAGAATATCCCAGTTTACTATTCTAACACACTGAAGTTTATCAGTTAATATGAATGTTTTAGACTTTAAAAAGAGACAATGTTTTTATTATTGTGATAGTAGCAATTACTAAAATATATAAACTCAGGAAACAGGGACCTTCCACAAACTTTTTTAAAGTAGCCTTGATGTGATGACCTCCAATTCACAAGAGGATATATTCCTTTGCAAAAAGTACAGCTTTTCACAAGCAGTCATTTTGTTTTAGTTGTGCTTGCTAACTTTGTGATCAGTTTATGTGAAAACCTGTAAACTACAAAGTAATTCCTTACAGCATTTTGCTGACAGCTGATATACTGTGAAACTAATTTCAACACTATTCTTACTCATTCTGGTTTGCTTTTTCTTTTTTTTAATCATCATTTGATAAACCTCCTTTTCAATCAGAACAGAGTCTTTCAATGTTTTTTTGATTAATGCCTGCTTATTTTCAAAAGAAATGTGGGTGCTGGGTAGTTCTTTTCCTATTTTTTTTTCCACCAATGTACACTGCAGTTTTGAAAATATTTATTTTCAAAATACCTTGTTCCATCACAACTGTTGTATCAGCAATATTATCAATGGCACACTGTTGCATTCTGCATTAGGTAGATCCATTAAATAGTCCTAGATTATATCCAGTGTTTTCACCTTCCGTAGAGTTGAACTGTATGCAATTCATTTTAACTAACCCCTCTTGATAGAAATCCTAATTTTCTGAGGTAAAATATGTCCACACACAGAGAGCATTTTCAACAGCCCCTTTCCTCCTAATCCTCTTTTGGGTGTAACAAAACTGGTGATCTTTTTCATTACATTTGGGAACACTCTGGGAGAAGTTTCCAAGCCTTTGGGAACCTTCTCTCTAAGTTCTATGCTATACACCTGGCCAGCTCATCAGAAGAATCATTTATGTAATTAAACCCAAACTGAAGTATGAAGACAGCTTTTCAGCTCTTCATCTCTTAATTTTGCATATGTTAATCTGTCTGGAAATTGTGTCTCAGACATGTAAGGAATCCAAATTCACTTTGGCTCTTTTCCTTTTGAGTTTTTTTTTCTGACATTTACTGCGTGTATATACTATCTGTATCTAATATTCCCATCTGCAAATGTACTTTATATCATAACACACACACACACATATATCAGAACAGAATAATAATAAGCTCAGAAATAGCAATTTTACAGCAAGGCTTACATTAAATAAATAAATTTAAATCACAGAATCCCCACCACAGCTATAAACACTTTGGCACTGGAAGGTTTTCTTTAGATTTATTAACACTGTCTGTGACTCCTCAGGCCCAAGCAGGCCTAATAGGGACATTACTGGTTGCCATACCCAAGCATCTTTAAATGATATCAAAATGAAAAATAATACACATTTTTTAAAATCCATTATAAAATACTCTATTTTTTTAGAGAGACAAGTTCATCTGAACAGGGAGAGATAACAGCATGGCAGATGGATGAAGGTGTTACATGAATGAGTAAAAAGGTGCAATAAAGTCAATGATATTTTACAAGCATTTCAAGGTCCTGATGCAACTACTGGAAGTAAACTCAAGGGAAGAAATTAAGTTTCATCCACGTTCTGTGTTCTTCATAAAGGAAGGGGATGGGGATTTTTATTTCTAGCCTTCATTAGTGGTATTATTTCATTCCTACCACTATGCAGAGAATTTAATTTCTACCATTTACAGCACACTGTGCCCTTTAAGGAAAATGAGTGAAATATTTCCCCATATGAAAATGAGATCTGCCATCTTTTTTATTATTTCAAGGCATTTATAGCAGGCAGAGATGCAAACAGTGAGTCACATCAGTATGAAAATTTACAAACACCACCGTCCCAGTTACTTACTTCAAGGGTCAACATACAAAAAGGAAGAGTGCAATCATCCAACTCCTGCTTCAGTGTTTACACAGAGCATTTTATTGCAACTCTCCTTTTCCTCTTCCTTTCCTGTACTTAACCAGAATAATGCTATGAAATACTTAATTCTTGTACCTTTTCATTTCCTCCCACCATTACAATTCCAGATCACTATCTCATCTACTTTATATCTGGTTCTGATGCCACTGAATGCCTGGCTTCAGGAAACAGCAAAACAATTCCAATGGGATTTTACCTAATGGTTCTTTCACATTATGCTTCAGGGATTGACACAAACAGAAAATCTTGGATATTGCCCTCTGAAAAATACATTCACAGCAGGGCACTTTGAATGCAATTTGGATTTCACTAAGGACTTTGATAATAATTTATATTTGCCAAATATATGTTAATTAATTCTAATGACATTAAAATAATCTCCCATTCTGGTGCTACCATAGTGTAAAAAGAAATTACTAAAAGGCAATTAATTCTTATTAGACTTTATTTCATAACACCTAAAAGAGGCTCTTACTTGACCAAATTTAACACTACTATTCCTCAAAAAGAAAAGACCACAAGAAACTCTTCAATAGACCATGAAAATCAAATCACTTGAACTCATTAAAAAAGTAATAAATTTGTTTTAAAACATAAGTCATGTTCTCAGTATTTTCTAAATAAATTTGGTTTAGGATAGGGTTATTAGTAGATAGGGTACCAATATTCAATTTATACTTGGATTGTATTTCCATTTAGATCCAAGGGATTCAAGAGATAACTAGCTAACATTACATACAATTACTTTCATATTACTTGCTTTAACACACAAGACAATGAAGTGTTAAATGCTGACATGTAGTTATACTTAGCATTAATGATGCAGGAGCATACATACACACAGATACGGCTTAATGAAGCCATAACAGCCCTGTTATCAGACCAAGTGCAATCTCTGTTATTATGCACCCGTTGGTAGACTACTGCCAATTCATAACCTCAAAGGGTGTTTAAAAAAGTTAGTAACAGATTACAGTAGTGTCCATGTCACCAAAGTCACAAACTTTGTTGTTCACAATTCGTGATAGTACTTTAAACACAAAACAGTGTCGACAAATCATCTTCAATTGAGCAACACCCTTAGAAGTGCTCACTGTAGCGAGCCCTTCATATCACTCAGAAGGAAAATTCACAAAATTTCATTGTCATTTTTCTTAACTTACTTGATTGACATCAGTGTGTAGATGGCTTAATGGTTTACTTGAGTACTGAACTGAAAGCATTAAACCTGTGTAAACCTAGAAAACATATGCTCATCAAGTGCTAAAATAAATATTCCCATTCACGCTGTTCTGTACACTGAGATCAGGGGTTTTTTACACAGCACACAGGGATTTAACTGCAGAATTCATTAAGGTGAGGGGAAGAAATACAGCTAAAATTTACTGCCACAGAAAGATTTATCTTCAGAATACATCTAATAAAATTTAAGTATGAGCTGCAGTACCTGAATACTTTAAAGAGTCATAGGAGAAAAAAGTGGTTGTGAGACTGCAACATAAAGCTGAAGGAAAGGAAGCTTTATATTGTCTTGGTTGAGCAATGTGGTAAAATATTATACACCTCTAGTAAGTATCTAATTACTGATGTCCTGACTTTTATTTCATTTATTTTGACAACCTAAACTGTCTCTAAAGTGCCTATCTGCATTAGCATTTTAATGAATAATAATTGATATTTATTCAGCACATGATATTTGCATCTCAGCAGTTCATTTACAGATTAATATTCTTATTACCTAAAACAAACTATGCACAGATATTCTCGTTTGGGAATTACTAGCATGCTAGCAAGACACTGTGGGTAGCATTATAATTTGGTCAACCTGTTGGCCTCAGCTTTGGCTTTTGCATTGTATTAGGTGTTAGTGGTGGCTGGGATTGCCTGGACTCCAGCAAGTTGCACTGCAGGTCCAGGGAGATAAAGAATCAGACTTCTCACTGGGCTCCCTAAAGGTTTTCAATTTATGCCATTCCTGATAATATAAGTACTGTAAATCACCCAGAAGAAATGAATGGTACTCACTGCTTTCTACAATCACAGTGATATAAAGAAAAAAATTGGAATATATTGGTACATTGTGATCAAAAACCATAGATACCCAGGCTTGTATAAGTTCATGAACCAGACTGACACATATTCTGCCTTAACCATGCAAATCCAAGTAAGAGAAATGAAAAGGTCCAGAATTGATTCCAGCAAGTGCATTCCACCTGCTTTAATTTGATTCCTGATTTTGACAGTCACAATTCAGTAGTCACTACAATGATTTCCTTACTTTGACAAAAAAAAAAAAAAAAAAAAAAAACCTCAAACTTTACTGCTGTAGTAAATTTGATTACATATTTTACAGCTTTGGATATTCCCAACATAAAGAAACAAACCCATAAGCACCAAAGTGACATTTGGATTTTATACCCATGACTGGTTAGCTGGCAGAGCAGGTTTAAATGTCAAGCTTCTGTGAAAAGATTTACCCCCCAGCATTAATCTTTTTCACCCATACATTCTTATCAGGACATTTATATTCCAGCATCTTAGAAAGTACTTGGTATTCTTTGCTATATAATCTCCCTATTTCCTGGGATAAGGCTGAACCTAATCTAAACCAAGCACTCATGCAATGGGCTCCCCTAAATTTTAAAACTGTCAAGTGAAGGCTGCACTCTCTGAACACTCCTGTCTTCAGATTAACCTTTTATCATACAAAGAAAATCTATTTAAAAATTGATATAAGGTAGGTATTTAAGACAGCCTCCTAGGCAATGCAGCTTACAAACAAGGCCAGTCACCCTGGAAGCAGACATCTAGAATAAATGAAAGACACCTTGAATTGCCTCTTTGTCTTCTCCAGCTCTAAGTGGTGCTTATGCTAACCCAGTGATGCACACCAACACTGCAGGCAACAAAAACAGATCCCCTCTTATGAAAGATACTGACACACATTATCAATTCTGAAAGAATTAGCAATATTTACAACATACAGACTTTGCAAAGGCATTCTGACTTAAGAAGGCTGCAGGTATGGGACTGCACTTTAAACCTAAATCCAATAATATAATCTAACCAAGAAGGACATTAAAAATATTTTTAAGAAACTTGTAGAAGATGAGGAAGAATATTACCATATGATGTCCAGTGGTATAACCTCTGGAAATAATAATCCAAAAAGAAAGCTACAACCAAACAACACTATTCTTGGTTAGAGAAAATAAACATTCTCAAACAGCCTCTTCTTGCTATTTTCTTCATATAGAGAAACAGAGAAAGCATGATTCTCAGAAAATTTCAGCACACATTGACCAAACTCAAAAGCTAATGTCTACTGCAGTTGATAAGGAGATTAATTACTATGCAGTTAATGCTTAAAGAACTATTACTTTTATCACATAGCTATTATTATATATATAGGTTTGTAAACAAGCATTCTTGTACCCAAATATCCAATCTAGTGATGGTCCGCACACACCATTCCATCAGACCAAGCAAGACCCAAGGGAGGACCCCCAGTGCTCACCAATGAAGCGGTGGTGTGGAATTCCACTAGAGATCCCTGCCTGGAATCCACTCTACTGCAGCAAAGGCAAACAAGACTTATTGTGCTGGGTCTAACTTGGTAAGCACAAACCTACTGAATTTTGGCAAGAAGCAAAATACAAGGAAGAGAGCCTATATAAGTCCTTTTTTCACTTGCTTAAGGTTTCCTTTTTAATGTCTTCAAGCTGATACATTTTGCTGAAATCTTAACTGTTACAGTTCTTGCTCTTTTCTAAACTACAAAGAGGTTGAAAACTGAAGAGTTACAGAATTATTTTTCTCTGGTGATATGTACACATTACCGTCTTAACAACATCTGGCTTACTTAAAAATCTTTGGGTTTTGATGTAAGAAGCCAAGGGAAAGAACAACTTCCATTCCACTGCAGCATTCTTTTTAAAATCCCAGGCTATTAACATCATTAACGTCTTTCCCACCTAATTATTTTTAAATAAGTGAGGAAATTAGCAAATACTGGCCCACCATGTTTCAAGTACTTCAAATCACATGGTTGATACTGAAAGAGAGGAAAGAAATAAGATCAGGCTTCAGAGCAGATTTACAGAAAGCATATAATCATTGCATAGCATGAGATGGCCTCTGGGCTGCAATCAGTCAGGAACCCTCAGTAAAATTATTACAGTGATACAATGGAGAGTTTCTGGTTCAAAAAGTAAGAGTATTAATACTGAGTGAAGTCCTTGCCCCATTTGATCTTAATAAAGGATTAAGGCAGAGAGATACATGGCTCCCTACAGGCAGATCCCTACGGCTTCACACAGTGGTTCTGGGAAACCAATGTCATTGCTGTTTCAGGATAAGCCTGAAGCAACTTTTTATATATGCTAACTCTGCTAAAATATGAATGAAAGAAGTTAAGATAAAGATCATGATGTCTGGAGACTTGAAGACAAATGGGACTTGAGATTAGTAAAGATAAGTCAAATATATCCTTGTAAGCTGACAAAAATGTTCTTTAGCTAGCTAAACTTGATAACCATGAATACAAATAAATCTGAACATTCAAATACAAAGGGGAATTAAACCTAAAACCAGTGATGAACTAAAAAAGCTTAAATCCCATTTTTAAGCTGACTGAGGTTACTGACAAAGACTGATTTCAGACATGCAAGACCATTATATGGTTATTATTTTCTACAGAAGTGGTACACAATACTTATCTCCAGAGGAAGCATTTTAAAACATTAGAATTGAAATAACAAAGTAAATTTGCCAGGAAAAGGAATAACAAAAGCCTAAAAAATATGTGATTTAAGGCATAAATAGAAGATAGAAAGAAAAATAGTCAAACCTCAGTGGGCAGGGAAATATCAAGGTCATTTAAGGTCATTAAGTCTATTTAAACATCCTTCTCATGTAAATTACACATTAAGAAGTAAAAAAAAAATCTGCAAAAGACCACTGGAAATGATAAAGATACCCAAGTTATACAAAGTCATTTAAGCCACATAGGAATGACCAAGAGCTCTAAATGCCCAGAAATTTGTCAGGAGCTGGAGGAACTCTTTGGTCTGCAGAAGCAGAGTAGGGATGTAGCACTAAAAAGATAAAAAAAGAATCAACCAATTCCAAGAGGGAGGAATTTATGATCTGTAAGTATTCTCATGAGCAGTTCCAATTAACTGCATTTGTGTCTAAAATATCAAGAACTGAAATCCATTCTAGAACAGTGCTGGGCAGAGAAGTTCTCGTCATATACATCAAATTCCCAAGTTTTCTTGAAGGAAAAGAAATGTAGACACATTACTTTGAAATTACAGACACTGCAGAATGTTTCATACTTTTAACTGATAGATGCATATTTTAAAAATAGAAAAAATTCCCTCTTCCTTTTCCCAAACTCATCTCCTTCCCTGGCACAAAATAAATAGAAACCCCCAAAGCCTTAACTATGCATGAACAATTTCTAAAAAAAAAAAATCCCAACTCTTACTTAAGTGGTCAAAGCCATATACATTGCTTTACTACAAACTGATTGTGTTTTCCCGTATTCTTTCATCATTTTTTCCTACATGTTCTATATGCTGTGATTTTTTTATTTGAAGGTTATATATTGCTATGCCTTGTTTATTGACTATTTATTAATGATTATTGCTGAAAAAAAATCTATTGGCATTGAAGAACTTTAAATTAATTTCCACTTAAGCATTCTTTGTTTGTGCTTCATTGTGCTGGAAACATATTACCTTTTTTAAAAGCACAACTGTACTTCATCCTAAAAAACACTGGAGAGAGTAGCAGAGATGACTGCAATGAAGCATTTTAAACAGTTTAAAGACTCTCATTCAGCCAGACTCCAGGGAAACAGCATACAAAATAAATGAGCTATTTCTTCAATTAAAAAAAAATTAAAATTAAATTTAAAAACTGCAAAGAAAAAAAATCAACCTACAATCCCATTCATAGACAAGAATTTGAATCTAAGAATTTTTAATTCTATCAAATGATCACATTATTCTCCACATTTTTGGTGTATACTTTTTTATCTAAGTGAATGTAAATCCAGATGCTAGCTGAGCTTGCAGAAGTTCTATTTTTAAAAATCATGAAACTTCATATGGTGTTATATTCTATTATCCAAAAGTAAGTAAAATATGAAACCCTTTTTTAATGTGTGGCTCAGCAAAAGACCACAAGAATTTGATGTACATCTGGAAGCTGATTAGTGTGGGACGTGCAAAATAAAACAATGACAAAAAATTGTGGGTCAAGGGTCATTTGGTTCTATTCTTCTATTAAAAGAAAAAATGTTGAAGTTAGTAGAAATTGTGACAGCACCATATAATCTGTGAAAATGTTCAGGCCAAATAATAACACAGCAATGCATGTTTTCACTGACAAAAGCAAAATTACGTAGAAAGACATTGCAAGGACATTTCTTTTTTTAAGGTCTAAAATGGGCTTTTCTCATTTCTGGAGCTGAATGAAGCTAGAAAAGGTGTAGATAATGACAAAATCCTGCTTTTTCCTGTAATAGACTACTACTGAGAAAAAGAAAAATCAGCACAACTCTTCAGTAGGATTAGATAGTGTGTTATCCAGGGTTCATAAGAAAAGCCCTTCTGAAGCGTGATTGGCACACACAACACACACCCACCACAGAGTGCAACAAGTCCTACACCCGACACATTCATCTCATTGCAGCATTCCTAGAGACAAACAGTCATTGCTGCTTCACTTAGAGAAATTAGCACACACTTTGGCATGTTCTGGGCAGGCTGAAAACACTGAGCACATGAACTTCTTTGCAAAAGCAGAAGGACCTGGAATTCCAATCTACTTCTCCATCTAATGTGCCAAAATGTCTGGAATTTCAGACAAAAATTTCATTACAGAGGCAGGGGAACCAGTGCTGGTAAATATAGACGTGTACACACAGAGAAAAAACTGAATGTATCTTTCATATATAATTTTTAACTTTGCTTAGCTTATTTAAATAGGCCAAGTGTTCAGCCTCTATCTGGAAATAAGAATCCCCCAACTCTACACAAGACTGGCCCAAATGTCTCCCAAAAGGTATCTCATTCTCAGGGCCCTGGTTTTATCGTCTTTGAACATCTTTGCTCTCAATTTTATTTGAAACCAAAAATGTTTTGTTTGTCCATTTTCTAGGGAAAGTTACACCATTCCAAGGGGCCACCTTCTCCCAGAGCTATCAGGCAGACAGCATTCAGCTACACTTCAGAAGGAATGCACACTTTCCAGATCCTCTGGAATACAGCAGATACATCAGTATGAAGGTATAATTTACACTTTCAGTGCAGACCCAACTCACAGCTCATGTTTGAATAGAACACACTACTTCAGCTGGAAGGTACCTGCAATGATAATCTGGTCCAACTGCCTGGCCACTTCAGGGCTGATCAAGTAAAATATGGTTTTAAGGGCATTGTTCAAATGCCTCATAAATACTGTCAGGTGCCATGTTATCGCCAATCTCTCTACGAAGGCTGTTCCAGTGTTTGACCACTGTCTCAGCAAAGAATTGCTTGATTAAATGCAAGAGTTAAAAAAAAAACATAATTATATACAACACCTCTGGATATAATGAAAACATTCAGCTATTTCAAATAACAAAGCCTGAAGTAAGTTCTATGCATGACCAGTTCATCATATACCTTAGTTTTAATAATTGATACTGTTTCATGGCATTTGCATAAGCATTTCTTCTGTATCATGTAGAACATGTTAAATACTTTAACTCATCTTCCATCCCAAGATTATCACTATCCTGGAAGGGAAACACAATTTAGGGCCTCCTACAGACAACGTATTATTTCACTCTCCACTCTTTCCTTTAGAGGAAGGAAGTCCATATAGCTTTTTACTAATTACTGCAAAGATGATGCACAGTAAAACAAAGGGCAACATGGAACATGTGCTGAAGCACCTACCTAACATCTCCTGAAGTGGGGCCATCCTCTGCAAAAGAAATTCCTGTCACAAAACATTAATGCCTCCCTGGAAGCTTCTAATCCATTAAGATCTTGGCATTCACATTCAGAATCAACTGCACAAACAAAATAGGTTGTGCTCTACGAGTTACAGTAAGAGTTGTATTCCCCTGGAGCAGTAGAGATCAAAATCCAGAGTCATTCACCTGAGACCTTGCTCAAGGAGATCTGGCCAGTTTCGTAAGGCAATACTGAATATTCACTAGAGCAAAGAGCAAGAATGACTATCCCAACTACAATCAGCTATCTTCCAAGTGTGGTATTTTATGCTGCAGAATGCTTCCACGAAGGCAGAAAATATTTTTCCCCTAGTCTATGCAATCAGAACTATGGATACAAGTCCTCTGGACAAAAGCAGAAGGCTTATCACTAAAGAAAGTGTTTGAATTACTGGAAGAATGTTCCTCTAGTTCTAATTCTTCCATTTCGTGACATCTACAAGTGCACCAAGCTGAAAGAAGATGCTCTTTATTCTATGAACAAATCTAAAAATCAAACCTCAAATTAAAATGTTTTTGGCTGTCACAAAACATCATCTTGAATAAAACACACTAATAGCCATAAAAATAACTTCATGAACTTTAAACAGGAAATATAAATACTATTTCTTCAAAACTGCTTCTGAATCAAGACCTGAGTATGACAAAGCTTTCAACATCTATCACCCATTTCAGACAATAATGTGGTCTTGTTTTCTATAATAAAGACACACTGTCAAACCACTTGGAACACAGCTCAGCTCTCTTTTATGGAACTGTTGGCCAAGATCCCTGAAACCCACAGAGGGTTTCATTCCACAGCCATGGTACACAGAGAAAAATCTGATACCAAAGAGGTCTTGTTGACACTGGAATTATTTCTGCAGATTCTCTCCTTCAACAAATCTTCACTTGCTTTAACAAGTCTCTCAATGATGACTTCATATAGGCATTCTAAGTGTTCTAGCAACAAACTGTCATGGTAATTACCTCTCAGAAAGCAGGGAAACCACCGCACAGCTCTCTCACACAACATGCATTCAGATTAGGCTTCTGCATGCATAGTTTTAACACCCATTCTCATTTTCACATTCTTCTTATGTACAAAACAGTCACATTTTGTTTAACAAAATATGTTAGGATTTTATGTTAAGATCTTCTGCAAGAAATTCTATATAAAAGCAAGGGTGTGTGGAACACTAGTAAAATACAAAACCAGATATTTACATCTAAACCCACATAGCTCAAGTACTAGTAAAAAAGAAACCTGAGAGACTCAGATGAGTACTTTTAACTTTGGGTGAGAAAATGCTGCCATATCCAGTGCCTCTGCAGCGTTTACAGTTACAGTTAACAAGTTGCTAATTCCAAGACCAGAGGTTCCAAACAGGTGTTGGAAAACTTACATTAGATTTAAAAATCCATTTTAAAATTAAAATGGATTTCCTCTTTCTCAGAATGTAAATTTAGGCCAAACATCTTCTTTTTTTCTCTCCCTAGGGAAGGCTTAGAAAAGCTTATTGCCCCATTTTACCCTAAATAATTTTGCCCCTAGCAATTTTCTCCAATTATGGTGGGTATCTGGTATTGCTCACATCTTCAGCCTAGTTACTTACTTTACTGGAATTCCTTTTAAAAATTAACTGCTTAGTATGTGCATACAGTCTTACTCTGGCCTCAGAATTAGCATACTCACCCAAATCAATTCTCCCAGTGAGAGGGGCTTTTGCTGGGCACACAAAGAACTTGATAAACAATTCACCAGGCATGAAAAAAAAAACCCATAAGGATCATTTTCATTACATACATCCTTGTGATTTCACAAAAGCAATGAATAATATAATAGGCTACTATTCTCAATGAAAGAATATATGCTAATAGAGCATGCTAAACAAATTCTGATCTCTACTGTATCCGTGCAATCCTGCTGAGTGTACTGGAGCTGACTGAATGACCATGGATATACAGTTTGGCTCATGAAGGCTAGTCACACTGCCTAGCTAACATATATAACACAAGTAAATCTCCTCTGGGGTGCAAGCAAAAAAGTATCTTCATCAAAAGTTAGATTCTTCACTTCAAACATAGCAGCTAAAATAAATATGAGATACAAGTGACATGAATAGCTCCCAAAAATCACTGTGGAAAAATCCCCACCCTCTTACATGAAGCTGGTTCTAGTCAAAGACCAAACCAAAATTTATTAACCAAATTTCACTTAGATATGCCTGCAAGATGACTTAATAGTTTTGTGATGAAATTGAACACCAAATGAAATAATCTGCTTCAATGGCAGGACAGAGTTCTTGGATTTTATCCGTTTGTTTTCTTTTATTTCATATGAATTATTTTAAGTTCTATTTGCTTTTGTCATCGTAGTAATCTACAACCCCCATAACATGGCATACATAACATTATCACAAATAGCTAAGAGGCAATAGAAGATAAATTTTACTCACAGATAATCATTTATTATCTCTTAAATGATAAGTATCTCCTCTTCACACAGAATATAAAAAAGGAGGAAATGCAAATTCTATCTTACCAAATGTAATACAAAATGTGACATGAATTTGTAACAGAAACTGCCAAACAGAAAACAGAAACAGTCCTAGACTTACCATGTCAAAATGCCTTGAGCTACTTAGAAAACTTGAGGCAATTTTCAAATACCCTAGAGCAGGACTGTACATTTTTATTGCTTTTCCATTAAGAGGAATCATTAGTGAAGACAGTCATAGTATGCATCTAAAAAAAATATTTAAAATAGTAACAAAAAATTACACAATACCATAATTTTCATTTTAAATCTCAAATTATTTACTTTTTATTTTAGAGATTGCCTACCATTACAAATGCACACAGTCCTTTTCCACAAAATGCTGCATTATTTTAATCTATTCAATGAGATTATGGACAAGTTTGATTGCTAACTATGAGAATCTAAGTCAACCTTGACACCATCCAAAAGGCAACAAGTAACAATGATAACAAAATGTTTTGTGTTACTGTACTGCTCATGGCTCTATACATACCTTGCACTTAACCCAATTTCTTGACCAAGCACAGAATAAATACCAAAGCTAGCTAGATAATTCAGTTAATTTTTATTACTTAGGGCTTAATATATATTGCATATAACCATGTTACCCGAAACACTTCCAGGGAAGGGAATACAATGCAACACATCAGCCTTATGCTTGATAGCCTAGTTAAGAAACTCTATAATTTCAACGTGACACTTCAATCCTTTCAAAAAGGATATTATTATCAGGATATTCAAATGCTCAGAATTCCTGTCTGTCGTGAGGAAGCTGGACAGACTGAGAGGAAAACAAATCTGTTTTATGCAACTGTAACAATTAAGAAATTAATCTATCACAAAAGAAATCTTATGCAATACAGATTTAAGTCACAGTTAGGATTCCATGTGGAAGAAATCCAAGAAAGCCTTGCCATCAAAGATTTTTTCCAAGAGCTACCTCACAAGTACAGCCCAATACAATCAAATTCTACTGAGTGACACACTAGTTGTGAATTGTTGGAACATTTTCTTAGTTATTTTCAAGTCATGAGGAATGTGAATGACACAAAAGGCGGTGTTTAAAGAACAAATAGATAGCTGTGGTCCCTGTGAGCACTGCTGGCTGCCAAGCTCAGACAGGGTCCTGTGAAGGTTCCTCACATCCCACTGACTTTCAGACTGCAACAAATGAACCCTTATGAAAATTGAAAACAAGGGCAGCATGAGCTGATGTGTACAATGTGCCTTTGCCTATATACCACTGTGGAGAGGTCTCTGAATGTTCTACCACATGCAAATTTATCTTTTCAAACTTCCTCCAGGCCTTCCTATTGCACATATTCACAGGAATTATCTTTGTCTAAAAGCTACATACACTTAATCTTAAATTATAACATGGTAGTTCATGTTGACCTTGCTCTCATCCTCACAGGTTTAGGCTTGTTCAGTGAATTATTAGTGCCATATTAACACAAGTAAGAAAATAAGCTTTGTTTCTATCCAAGTTAAGCACTCCCTAATGAAGTTAAGCTCAATTGAAATAGGCCAGACTGCAATAAAATAAAAGTCAAGACACACCATTACCTTTTTATGAAGAAAAAGAGACTATGAGTAGGAATCCAATTAGATGGCTTTAACTGAATATAAGCATTTTATTGTACTAAGAGGTTAAAATAATCTATCCATATGAACAGCTGGAACATATCCTTTAAAAGAGCTGTTTGAAAGAGCCCATTGAGGCTTATTCTAATTTTTGTGATTGATTTCAGAAGCTCAATTCATAAAGTAACTGACCACTAGCATCGGAAAGAAGCACCACTTCTGAAGAAAGCTATTCTGTATGTGACACACAATCTCTTGAAGCATCTTTGCCAGGATGCTGAAGGTGATTAAAACTAGCACAGTTTTACCCTGTTGCTCTGAACACAGTCCATGAAGGCAGAAGACTGTATTTAGAAACAAGCAGATCATCAAGTCATAGAAAAGTTCTGTTATTTTTCCACCTCCAGCAATACAACCATCAAAGTTTTGTTGCCTTACCTAGTCAAGAGACATTGCAAAGAGGGAGCCACGAAAGATTTAGTTTCTCTTCAGCTCATGTAGCTTTTACTATAGGAGCATCCCCTCAGAGAATGAGAGTCCCTTACAATGGCCCTGTCCTGGCAGGAGAAGCAGCAAGTCCCACTCTCCAGATTTATCACCCTGCCCTGCTCAGATCTCCAGCCTTCCTTTGACTTCAGCTGGAATGAAAAGGAAGGATGCTGCCTCTCCTCTAAAGGGACCAAACAGAGATTTACCCCACCACAGCAATACTTCCCCTTACAAGTCTGGGATGCAAAACAGAGAGTGTGAAACCTTGACTCAGGGACAGATGTTTTAGCACTTACTAACATCTAGTTTCCATTAAAAATTCTGAGTTTCGAAAACACCTCAGTGATCAGAATAAGGGAGGAAAAAGCAAGAAGTAATTTTCCTACTGGTGATCTATTTTGGACCTGCTATGCCAGGTAACTGTTAAGACCTATGGAATAAATAAGTAACCTCAGGCCCAGACACAGCTATGTGAGTTTCTGTTCAACCTGTGCCCCATCCCGACATCTCTTCACTGTGCTATGCTGTCAGAAACTCATAGGGAAAACAACACATCCTCCACAAACCCCCACTGTGATTAGTATGTCCTCCACACCTTTCAAGTTTTGTCACCATGTCATTTCTCCTTCAATGCTCCATCACCCATCTGCCTGCCACGTCCTCTGCAGATACTGGAAGTGGAATGACTCCATGGATTTTACACACAAGTCCTGCTCCTCTGAACTTTTGGATCAAAACTTGCATTCCTTCCTGGTAAGCACCTGAGAGTTTGAATAAGCTGCAACAAGAGAGGCTACTTGTATTTCTATCCTCCCTTCACTTTTGCATTTACTCTTCTCATGATATTTTTCCATTATAGGTAGGTTATCTTCCAACTGTTCTGAGCATACAGTCACAAATAAAAACAATGTTTTCAGTGTATGGAACGAGACAGAAAAAGTTTATTTAGCTATGAGATTATCTCCACTTGAAATTGCAGAGAAGACAAAGGAACATGACCGGTCCATTAACAAAAATAAAAAGGCAGACAGAACCCAAAAAACACAAAACAAAAATCAAGCCCTTATTTATCAACTCGCATTGACTTGGGAATCAGACACTGGATGTGTGATTCAGAGGTAGATATGACAAACTCAGTTTCTCCTAAAAGTCAGTCATTAACCTTAGAATCTCATCAAGTGATTGCTTTTTTTAAACATTAAAAAAGCAAATGCAGAAAAGAATTTCCTTTCATACTGCTACAGTATGGAGAGGGTGGATTTCAATAAAATCTAGTGAGCTACACCCAGAGAAAGTCACAGCGTCATCCATTTGTCTTCTGATACAAAAATAAATAAAAATCAGTATTTATAGTTAAACTGTATGGAAAAGTTTACGCCTAAATTAAAATGTAGGGCATGAAAGAAGACAGTACATTCTGATTAAACAACATTCAGGACAGTTTTTGTGCCATGTGATACTTTTTCTTCAATTACATGCAATTAAATATCAAAAAAGAATGGGGAAGAGGATAAAGCATTTAAAACTTAACATGTAATATTATTACCGTTAGTTAGTTCAGTGTTGCTAGTACTACATTCAATGACTGCCCCATTTTCCATCACTCTAAATAAGTTTTATTCATGCTGAACTGTGCTATACTTTGAACTGACATATCAACATGCAAGAAAAAAAATAAGCAAACATTATGATTTAAATTTTGAAAAATCAAAACTCACAACCAAAAAACCTGCTGCCTCTTCTGTCCTGTAGCTGGCTGTTGTCTAATAACTACTTTCATTCCAGATCTTCAAAGTCAAGCAGGAATTTTTTCTGGGACAGCATGTCCTAATTAAATTTATTTGTGGTGGCCCATTTCTAAAGATTCAAATTAAACATTTTTTTGGTAGCTGAATGACAGTTTCTAAATTCATTTATTAAGCAAGGAGAGTTCTCCATGGACAATAACTGGAACTTCTGTAAAACACTATTGACAAACACTAAAACGTAACTTACGCTTCCCAAATTTAACTATAAATTAGGTGTGCACCTTGCTCCTGAGTGACAACAGAAAAAATGCCTCAGTTTCACATGAGAACTCATAGAACAAGACCCTTCCTTTAAAAAACTTCCCTAGCTGAATTCCAATCACAGTCAGGAGTGAGCATATACAGCAGCAAATCAAGTGCTGTAGAGTATCATAGCACAGAAAAACTTTAAACACTTTTTTTTTTCCTCTTTCTGAACATCAGGGAAACCATAGCATGGTTTACTTGGTGACAGGAATGGAAGAGGATTCAGTAAAACCCCTCTTTGTAAGCCCTTGGAATAAAAATAGCCTGTAAGAGGAAACTTATAAAAAAATCAAGCATCTAAAGATTTAAATTCTGAGTCCCTTGTGGAAAGAGTTAAAAGAGTTGAGGTACAAAAACAGGTTACAGTGTAATTCCTGAAGTAACAGCAATACTCTTGTTAGTGATGTGTATTTAAAAATTGTGTGTCTGAAAACAATGGGCTCAATATCCTGGTCCTAACCTGGGAATTTAAAATTTACAATGGGACATTGTATTTCGTTTTTAAGTACTCAAAATCAATTGTGCATTGCTCAGGTTTTATGACAAAGCTTGTACTTACAACAGTCTTTCAACTTTTTGGCAATCATGGGAAGCCTTAGGACTCAGCAATATAAACTATGAAAATTCATGTAAGATTTCATATAAATCCAGATCATTACACCTTTGTTTTAAAGCAACAAAAGGAGAAAGACTTAACATATTAAAGGATTAAATCATAAAATTTAAGTTAAACTAAAACTGAAGGTCTTTCAGTCACTAGGAAGGTATCATTTCATACTGCTAATTACTTAGTAGACAACTTGAGAGTCAAAGAGAATTTGGGTCTAAGGAGAAATTGATACCAGTATGTATTAAATTGATACCAGTAGGATGATAAAGTGAATTTTATACTCCAATTCATGCTTCAGGAACCAACATGCACAGCTTAAATTGTTAATGATGTATGAATGATTTACAGTGGTGGAGATGACAACAGCTGTGAAAGTAAGACTAAAAATAAAGCCTTTGAATGACAAGGATGTATCATTACATTCTCTCCCCGGTATATTGTCAGTCAAACACAAATAATATCCACAACTGCTCTGTGATTTCTGATACAATTTTCAACTTACTCCTTTCATGATCAAATTATAATACTTGTCTTAAAATGCTCAGTGGTAGCAAAGACCCTGAAGCAAGCCCACATCTCCTGGCACTCATTTGTTATAACAGACTGCTCATGGGTTCTTAGCAACCTTCATTTTCATGTTCCTCCCTGAAAAACTGATAGGATTTATTTTTGTAACTTCTTTGTTGAAGGACTGTATGGAAGACAATCCCACATACAACCAACTGTTAACAGGCCTCCTGAGACCTTCAAAGATGTTATCAAACACCATGTAAGGGCTTTTATCTGTTTTGTTACCATTTGTTAAGGGAGGAAGCCTCACACATTCCGACAGCTGATGAACAAAACACACTTTTGAAGGCTCTGCCTCAATACCAACTTGTCACTTATACCTTGGAGAGAACTGGGTTTTAGGTTTCTAAGTACAAAGCCCAAAGCCCTGCCAAGCAGTTCCACCAGGGATCCAAAGGCATCTCAACCGTAAATCACCTGAAAGCAGTTTGTGTGAGAGTTGTCATTTCTGGCGCAACCGCCTCCTGCACGGCTCCTGTCAGGAGCACCATGCAGGCAGCAAGGACCTCACAGCCAACCCACACTGGCCCAAACACCTCCCCCTCCCAGGGTCCCCTCTCTCTGCTCTGAAAGAGCTTACCATAAGACACACAGTGCCACATCTCAGACTTGGCAAGCTTGGGGTGAAACATTTCAATAGGTACTGCTGCATGAACAGCTCACTGCGGCTTCCTCATAAACTAAAACCCATTACAGACCAATATGATCAAATAAATGTTCTCATGCCAACCCATAGTCCCAAAGGTAATGACAAAATTTCTCAAAATTATGGTGATGTCTAAGTATTTAAATATTTAACAATTTCTTATAGTACATTATTCAAAGACATCGATATTATTCAAATAATTAAATTACTCCCCAAATAACAGACTTCATAAGATCTACTCTTGATGAGTAAACACTCTTGATGATGATATGGTATTATCAGCACCCTGCTCTGAGCAACTGACATGTTGTTTTCATCAAGTTATTGGACTTATTTCACAGTGCTTTTTCTTTACTACAATTCACCTCAGGAAAGAAAATCAATAAAAATTAAAATTAGACTGGGCTTGCACTAATTGTATCATTATTCAGTTGTAATACTCAAGTTCAGTTTCCAGAGTAAAAAAACACCACCTGAGAATGACAGAGAGAGATTAAGAATAGTAGTGAACAGTATTTAAACACTAGCAATAAAACAATTTCCTTACAAGTTCATGACGGAGTACTTGAAATCATGGGGCGTACTTTCAATTAAGAAGTTAAAATATTGTAATGCTTATTTATAAGCATTAAAAAGATACATAAAAAGAATGTGGTAAAATAATCCAAAATATTTCCAACAATCCTAAAGATTCCCAAATGTTTATCTAAAGTGATGAAAATACCCACAGGGTCTGGACCATAATATACATTACCCCTTTTAAAACAAATTATATGTTTTAAAGAAATTCTCCTCTTAACAAGGAGGAGACAGTCTGTTTTCTAAAGGAAACTTTTCTATTGCTGTGATATTTCTTACTAACCAAAATCCCTCCTGTAGTTGTGTTGATTTCAGGGCCAGGAGCTGTCTGCTCTATTCACCTCAAAGTGAATTCACAGAGCAGATCCCAAAACACTTCAACATTACTCTTTCTATATTCCAGTTTTGAACAAAACCCAATTTACCAACATAGCTGGACTTGAGAAAATGAATTGTGCCTCAATTGGCACTTAAAGACAAATCTATTTGGATCAAGCTTCATTAGACATTAAAAAAAAACAAACAAAAACCCCCAACAAAAGTAGAATTCTTAAGGCTATGGTTGAAACTCTTCTGGCTAGTCTGGTCATGAAAGCATCACCTTTCACTAATTCACATGCTCTGCTGATGCTCTCAGTTAAACAAAAGGCACACCTAAGCTACCCAGCAATGAGTTCAGAGTTAAAAGCTTTTATCTTTTGATAAAGTTTCCTTTAGGAGACAAAAGGCAGAAGAGTTCAAAAGGTATCTCTTCCACATATAAAGAAGTAGAATGATCTATCAGTGTTCTACAGTGATTATTACATTCTAGTTATTAAAAATAATTTATTAAATAATTACCACTTGTACAATATTTTTAGATCTTCAGAAACAGAAAGCATGCATCCCAAAGTATTAAAAATGCCAACAGAGCTCCCCAGTGTTGCCTTAACAAAGGAAAGGTCCAAACTGTTAGAAAGTAAAACAGTGTGAAATGACAAAGCTAATGGTGCTTTTAAAACAAAATCAGAAAACCAAAAAAAAGATGACCCCAGATGTGTACTCAATGTGACACTGACTCTGAAAATGTCACAGAAAGGTCAACAATACAGACAATTATATTAAAAAAGGCAATATCTCAACTGCCAATAATTGAAACACTTTTAAGATTGTCTGATTATTTTAATAAAATATGAGTTTTTAATTAAAAACATGTTAACAAATACAAAACAGAACTTCAGACATGGAATTGCTAAAGAGTGCTGCTGTACTGGGGCTTTTTTGGTGACAAATCCTTGCAGAATCCAGAAGTGAGCACAAAATAATCACTATTCATAATTCATAATATTTGCAAATTATAAAGTTGCTTTACTGAAAACAGTGATAGGGTTTGATCAGGTGGCAGCTTAATACACTCTGCCTAAGGTGCACACCATTAGTTTTACCGTGGATTTGAAAAGAAGAAAACAATAAAAAAATCTAAAGCCTTACAGATCGTATGTCTCCTGATCCTCCTATAAAACACCAATAACTGGCTATTTATGTTACTCTTTTGGTGTGAGGCCCATTCAAACAAAATAAATTTGAGTTATTAAATTTGCATTGAGTGCTAAATATTAGATTAAAATCCTTCAAAAAACGACAGTTTCAAAATCACGTATTTACCCTTCAGAACAAATACATATTCCCTATGGTATGAAGTAGTGTTCTTTCCCCAGAAGAGACACAAGAACAAGTAATTTAAGAGATTCCAGGGGAAAACTAAGGACTGCTTAGCTTTTGTCAGCACGTAGCAGACAAACAGTTCTTCTAGAAAGTCCAAGTAGGCAAACTTTATATAGTCAAAAATATTAGCTACAGTGGCTCTAGATCTTATAACATGCATTATTTCAGTCTCTAAATTTGCATAACCACCACCAAGTATTAAAACTGATCATATCATTAAAGATGACTTCAAGGGCTCAGACGAAGTCTTCACAGGGTCAGTAAGTTCACCCTGGTGTATTAAATCCATCTACTTTATGGCTTCCCACTCTGTGGGAAAGGCTGAGAGCTCCTTTTCTTCTTACTCCCCATTGAAATTCATGATTTTGTGCAACAACAAAACTATCTACAGCAGAGACAAAGGTGTCAGAGACCTGAGATTTCAGGATGTAAAGCATCAACCAACCTGGTTCCTAAAGTATCTGGTCTTCCTAAAAGTACATGTAATATACAGAATAATGGAGTGAAATTTCAACAGCAACATAAACTATTTTAGTTTCACTTGCTCTTTTTCTTAGCAGAACAGTGTGATAGCATGCAGCAAATGCTCTGTGACAGGTTTTGCCTGGTGCAAGTTCCTCCCAGGAAGAAAGACCTCATAGCCTATTTCTCCTTATGGCAAATTTTAAGCAAATTAAACCAATAACCATGTCTTGAAAAACAATCCTGAGGACAGCACTGCTGATAGGACCCCCAGAGGGACATGGTCCGTGTCAGCAGGCCAGCATGACAAGTCCCAGGCAGTGTGGCACTGCAGAGGGACATTGCTGTGCATTACAGGCATGAGGAGATGAGGCAGCCAGCCACAGGATCCCAATCAAAGGGCAGTGAGATCTCTGCCAGCCAGAGGGGCACAGGCAGCCCTGAAGGGCCCTGGTCCCCACCTGAGACAGCTGCAGGGAGGACAGCACAGCCACACCATGAGCACTGCTTTGCACCTTTGCATACATAACACACAGCTTGTAGCCACATTTCTCTTCACAGAGAAAAGTAAGGCACAATTCTTCCCAAGAATATTTCTGGGTTTCCCATTCTCTGAACGTCAGAGAAAGGAAAAACAATTCTTATCATTTGCTGTGCCTGTGTTTGTGCAAAAGTAGAATGCAATATGGAGATTGTGACTCAAAGTGATGGTATTTTGTTTCTTTGGCCCATCAGGGCCAAGTGTGTGTGTGTGTGTCAGGACTGTTGGCTGACAGTCGCGGGATGCTGTGCAGTTGTGTGCAGAGCCGAGTGCTTGGCAGATTCAGTTTAGATGTCATGTAATATAGTGTAATATGGTATAGAATAAAGTAATTAATTAGCTTTTCTGATATCCATGGAGTCAGATGCCTCCTCATCATTTCTCTCTCCCCTAGCCGGGGTTCCCTGAAAATTCCATACCCAGCTGGCTCTCATGAGCTTCCTCAAGTGCCTGTGAGCAACAGCTGGTGCACAAGCTGCCAGAGGTGTCCCTGCACTGGTCAGGTGCCTGAGCTTTAATACAAGTGCAGCTCTGGCCACTGCTTGGCCCCTTGAAGCTGAAGCAAGGGTCCCTGCCTCAGTCAGCTCTGTCCTGCAGCGATGGGGGAGCGGCACTGGAGCAGATCAGGGCTTTCCAACACACGGCTTGTGAGTAACGTGCTGCCCAGAAACTTCTTGCAGTGCCACGAGCAACAGGACAACCAAAACACTAAAATCAAGGCATTATGATTTAGAGCAACCAAGAAAGTGAAACATTTTTCACAGCAAGACGCAGAGGAGAGACCAGTGGTACAACACTGGCCCCTGAGAGATACCAGGCACGGACAAATTTGGCAAACTTGTCACAAAATACTTAACTTGGAGTCAGCTAAGCACATGAGGTAACAAAATGTTATAACAGGATTAAAGTTCAGCAGGTTTTAATCCTATTTTGTATTAAAGGCAGAGAAAACCTGTAACAAGAATAAGTTACTAATGGAAAGTAGTTCAAGACTCATCCAGAGTTTAACAAGTGCACAGCACTTTCTTTACAACTTCTGGTTGACTTCAAGGGAAGGTGGATGTTAATCTTATGTAGGAAGGACCCCAAGGATGTGTCACCTTGTACCTCCATGTATTTATTTTTGTAAGGCTAGAAGAAGCAGCAGCACACAGAAAAGCAAGTCTGTTTCAGCAGATATGGTATAGAATGCAGGGAAACAACCACCTCTAGCAGAAAAATGCCCATCCATACAGGAAACCAATTTCTAATTTAAAGGGAAAAAAGGAATAAAAATGCTAGATCATTCCTCTTCTTACCAACCCAACTGAATATAATGCAACAAATACTAAATTTTAATCACGGGTTTAGTTTTTAATTACCTCTCACAGAAAAACCCTCAGAGTCTTACTCTGTCTTAATTATTTTGGTTATTTCTAACACCAACAAATAAAAAGTATTATCACATAAATCAGAGAAACATACAACAAGAGAAACTAAAGTTCATATGAATTTTTCTACTTTTCCCAGCAATTTTCCCTTCAGATGAGGAGTCATAGAGAAAATAGCATCACAGAAGAAGACAGGCAACATTTCTTACTTATCCTGCCTCCTTCTGAGGCCAGGGGTAAGAAATGGCACTACCTCAGCCTTCTGAGGTTTTGACTTTGCCTGCAAGAGTAACTTTCCATCCTGTGCTTACCAGACAAAAGCTAATTAATAAACAGCAAACCACATGGCACAACTCTTCATAGCTGACAGGCAAGATTAAATCAAGAAAAGATAATTCCTACATGAATTCCTACTGTTACCAAAAATCTTCAGACTAAGCCTTACCATCACTGCTTAAACTGGAACTCGGATAAAAGCACTCACATCCAGTAAATGGGACCATTTCAAGACACATGCAAACATTTGGTTCTTCCCCTAAAAAGAAGCAACACATCGTAGTATGAAAACAAAGTACAATTACAAGCCTAAGCAATGCTTTCCAGCTCATTCTTTTTAAAATTAAATGCAGATGCACCCTAATTCAACATTAATTATAATCAATATCACACAGGAGGTCAAGCATATAAATAGTATTTAAGAAGCACTTCTCCAAAGAAAAGAAAAAACAAACAAAACAAAACCCACAAAACCCAAAATAAATAAATTAAAAACAAAACAGCAAGAGAAATTTGCCCAAACTCTGCTTCTCATTGCAACATCTTTCTGCTGGAAGCACTGCAGTGCAAGGCTGACCGGGAGACATTGCTCAATCTCACCATGCATCTTTCCAGGTCTAATTAGATTTAAATGTGACATCCAGATTTCAAACACATTGAAAAAAACTCTCCAAGTTTATTTACGCAAGGAGGTAATTGTTTTCCTTCCATTTTATTTTGTTAATACAGCCTCTCAACTGGAAAAAACAAATTGTATAATCCTTTCTGGGTTGTTTGGAGAGCCTGATATTCCTTAATACCATTGTTCAGACACAGCAGAACTCTTTACTGAGTTTACTCAACAAACAGAGGCTCTTCGTCACACTCAACTGCAAGAAAAACAACAAACAAGGATGTCCTTACCCACCACGGGCTAAGAGCCATATTTTAAATGAGCTTATGGATTCCTAGAGTGGAAGCACATCCAAACACACTAAGAGGCAACCACATGGAACATCCTCAGTAGAGCCCTCTCAGCATCTTACAGGCTCCAGGTGTGACATAAAGCAGCATTACTACTGCATACAGACAACAAAATACTTCAGATCATAACCCTTCACAGCACGTGAGCAGCTCTGACCTGGCTCTAATCCTCCCTTTCACCACAGGCCCATGGGCAGCACACAGCTGCCACTGTCCCTGCTGCTCTGCTGTGTAAGTGCAGGGCAGACCAAGAAGAGAAACTTTCCCCCAGGTGAGGATTCACAAACCCCACAGAACACCCCCCTGTCTTCAGCAAACCCCCTGCCTACAAACACTGCTTCCATGGCAGTGTTGGCACCTGTGACAAATGCACACATGCAAATATTGCCTGTCCTTATGCAGTTCCTGTACTACTTCAAGAAGGTATGAACACCTCTGTTTTTTCTGTGACCAAATCTCCCCGAGATATACCAGCAGCTGTAGAGAGAGAGCAACAAGAGACAGGTGGAATGAAATGTCACTGATGTCTGCAGGCTGGGCTTCAGTGATATTTTCCAGCTGCAGAACTTTTCTACCAGACAGCTACTTCCAAAATCTTGAAACATTACAGTGAATAGTTTGTAAATCACAATTGCTCCATCCCACTGCAGCATAAGTTAAAACTTCAGAGCCAGAGCTTTACAAAGTTTAAACATCATAAAAATAATTAAATTTTATATTCTAGGCCTTCCCCCCCCAAAAAAAAATTACTGTCTTCAGGTGAATCCGCATTGCAAATGTGGGATTATTTAAAATTATTTATGATGCCAGCTGCTATTTTTAAGCATTTCCATGTAAGTTTTAGATTTGAGGGCTCTCATGCAACACTGATATAATTATAATTTTGACAGCAGAAAAAATTGCTACACAATTAGGAATTGTCTCTGACAGTTTTACAAAACTAGCAGCATAAGGGTTAAGCAGAACATATGAAAATTACCAGTAAAGCTAAGATTAAACATGATTATGCTTTTACATTGATGATAAAACCAAATATGGGAGTACATGAATTCATGTATGTGCATATACACACACTTCTGTGTAAAATGGTATTTTATTCAACATAAATAGACCAACTGGTCCTATGAGTCCTATGAGTCTCTACTGCACATGTATACAACAGTAGCACAAAGAACACAATAGAAGACAGAAATTACACAGGAATTAGAGGATATATTGCATTTATAAGGGAATTCATTAATTACAACACATCACATAATTATAAATATATATTATGGATATATGATCTCTAAAATACAATATATTTATCTGTAGATAGAGATATTTACACTTCCACGTGTAAGTGAAGAAAAGTTAACTGTTCAAAAATTGGTAATGAAGGAAAAACATACCTGCTAACAATTCAGAATGATCAAAGTTGCAGAAGGCTTTCACTCAAGTGTGGAAAGTTGAATTACAGGTGAAATGCACTGCCTATAAACATAAAGTGTTGCATTACAAAAATACACACACACGACCCCAATCACATATAAACAGAGATGGGCCCTATACCAGCTGATAAAAATGGTATTTTAAAGTCGTCAAGAACAGCAATCTGAAAATGCCTCCTTGATGCCCACCAGCAGAGAAAAATCTATTTGTTTTGGCAATGGGACAGAGTGGGAGGAGATTTAAGTGGAAAAGATTTCGACAGCAAACCAAAAATCCTCAAAATGTGACTTCATGAAAGCAGCTCAAATTCTGGTTGTTGTTTGTTTTGTACCATTACAGAGAAGAACTAGAAAAGACATTAGGGGATAACAACATGGATGCTCAAAAAGATTATACTGTGACTTTTAGATTTTAAAAAAGTATCTTTCATCATGAAAGAGAAATGCACACAGAGTGGCTAGAGCAGAGATCCATACAATCAAAGGTATGAAAGACAAATTGAGGCTCACAAACTAGAGGCCATTTAATAAAATTACTGACAAGTCTCAAATGCAAGTAACAGTTTTTTTACAGAAGCTTTAGTTTTGTGCAATTCATTGTCACAATATACTCTGAAGGTCAAACACTAAAAATGAGGATTACAGAAGGCAGTAAAGCATAAATCATTAAATACTATGAATGTGTTTGATATATTGAAGACTGTCAAATTATTCTCTTCTTGTAGTCTCGCCACACATTCTTTTCAATTGGAGAACTGTTCTTCAGAAATTACACAGGTAACTAATGACTGTTAGCTTAAAAATGGTTATTTCAATTATTTACTAACAGATGTCCTTCTGAATTATTAATTTCTCTTGGAAGTCTATAAAGCTTTATAATGAGACTAGTTAAATAAATGTTTTAGCTGTGACCTGAGGCAGAATTTTTTTCAAACAGCATTGTTCAGCTGATAAAGCTTGAAACCAGAATCTCAGCTCTTTTTGGTACTGTAACCCTCTTTTGGAGTTCATGAAGGAATTTTCTATTCATTAGCATACATTTCCATTTATATTTCCGAAAGAAAGTCTCCTTTGTTTATGAGGAAGAAGTAAACAAAAATGACAGAATTTTTTTAATGCCTCACAAATTGATTTTACCCAAAGTCACTCTTCCCACGCCACATGCACTGGTTTGCAATTGCTTGCCATGCTTAAGCTGTGCTTCAGTTCATATAAAGATATTACATTAGGAAACTGCTTGTAGGTCTAACCACAGTATTACACAGAAAAAAAAGAAAATCACAGAAGTTAAGCAACAAAAATGTTCTAATTACTTCAGCTGAATAGCTTGATTTTTCTTTTACATTATTTCAGTAAGCATTGTTAGACTTCATTGTCTCTACTTCTTAGTTGGCAATTAGGACAAAAAAAAAAAAAACAGGAAAGGGCTTTTGTTTCATCAGTAGCACTTTTATGACAAGTTATGCCTCGAGCATACAAAAAGACCCTGCAGCATTCAGATGGGAGGCATGTAATACCACTGCTACCCATGAGTAAAACTTCTACTCTGATACAAAGAAGGGACACTGGGAAGTTGATTGCAGCAAAACTGTGTAAAATACTTGCTCTTTCCCCCAAATAAGTTTGCTTCAAATGAATCTGAAAGTTCACTAAGCAGCTAGGTCACCAAATCTGCTGCCATCATGACAGAGAGTTTAGATGTTCTCTTCATGTCTTGACAAGCTTCTTTGGGAAAACTGAAGGAAAAAAGTGATAGTCTCAAGTGTTCCTAAAAACTTGAATGGGGCAGGCAAAACTATCTGAAAACCACTACACTTTTCTAACACAGACCCACAAAACTACATTTGTTATTCGGAAGATGTTTGCCTAGAAAGCAGCATGATTTAACACATTGCAAATGGTGTAAAGAGAGTACAAAGGTGGTCCAAAAGAACCCCATCTAGAGTAAAGTTTTACAATGCCTCTGGTATCAGCTGATCAGATCATGCCATCATTTTCTGTGTGCTGGATGATTTCTACACCCACCTTCCTCAGTTTTCAAGTGGTCCTTGCCCATGCTCACAGGAAACTTGTAAAGCCTCACTAAGCATGTAAAATACTGAATTACAACAGAATACTAGCAGTAGTCAGTGGCAAAAAGTCCAAGTATAAATCTATTTGAACACTACAGGTGTCTCCTATATAAGAAAAAGAGGTGATAGGTCACTCTTTTATGCAGAAACTTAGCAAATAAGCATAATAGAGGCCTGGAAAAGGCCTGGAAAAATTAGGAGAGAACAATCTAGATCAGCAAAAGAATAACTACAGTAACTAAGGTTAAATACCTCTTCTTTCTCAAACTCTTCTGTATTCTGATGGCAATCTTTCCACTTGGGAAAAGTAGAGACAGTAGTTTAAAAAGCAATACAACAAGTCACAACACCACCAGGCATCCCCAACACCGTGCTCTTACTAATGCTATTAACAGGGGGTTTTAAATTGAGAACACACTGAAATTTCCATAAATCTTTCCAACTCAAAATTCAGACCATTTGTTTCTTCTGTGATGAACAGGTAATGGCACAACAGGCTAAGGATCTGGACTGTGATGCATTTTCTGAGAAACTGTGGCATATTAACATAGCCAGAGGCAGAGCTGATCAAAACACTATTGGAGATTTGTGACACCAATCAAAGCAGTAGCACTTTGCAACACAGAATCATTTCCATAACAATCTTTTTAAAAGAAAAATAATGTTTTACTTCTAAAATATTCAATTCCACTACTGAAAAAAAGCAACAAACCATTAAACATCAGAAGGAACCACTTTGCAGACATACAATGCCTTTTTAATAGACACATGCCTAGCTAAATGCAACTGGAGCCTCCTCTGCTCTTACACAGATAAAATTATAATGAACTTCACTTAAAACTCTCAGATGAGGAAATAAAGCAGCCTCTAACTCAGGTGCACATTTAATATATGAATTCTTGGAACAAGATTAAGTCAGTGTCCAAACCTCAATATTTCCATGCATCAAAAGAAGTTTACAAGATTTTTCCTTCAGCCCAGTTTCTAAAGTCCCAGTTCAAAAATATAGGTCAAGTTACCTACTGCCTCCAAACTTTCTCAAAGTCAGCTCAAATAGTGCAAGCCTGACCCATTTTGAGTGGGCTCTTCAAAACTAACTAAATAAATTAATCAGGTGGCTGCATCATTTTTCAATATATATATTTTCAGCATTAAAGGTCTCACATTATTAAATATATTAGCATTAGAATTCCCTACTCAGAGAAGATTGATATGCAGAACTCACAGGCATCTGAGGCTCACTAGTCAGCTCAAGGTAAATTTGGGCTTTATATGTTTGATTTATTAATTGCTAGAGTAAACAAGTATTAATATAAAGGTTGAGCACAACAGAAAAATCACTATTTTTTCTGATCACTATCCATTCGTTTCATTGAAGGAAAACAAAAATAATGCCGCTGGCTGGGATACGGGGTGTACCCAGGAGCTGCATCAAAGCCGGATAGCATAGCTCTGAGGGGGGCTAATCAGCCCAAGCTCTGGCAGTGCCATCAGCCTATGCCTTAGCAAGCCTTTAGTGATTTCAGTTCAGTGATTATCAGCTCATGAGTGATTTCAGCTCTTTGGGCTTGCTAGGCTTGGCTGGGGCACGCAGCAGGCACTCGGAAGACCAGGAAAGAGAGGAGAGCGCCGTGTGAGGTTCCAAGACGATGTCTTTATTGGTCTTCTTTGTAGCTCTTCCACGGGGTGTCTCGAAGGGTCTCAGGGACAGCGGTTCCGCTGAGCCGGGCAGAAACAGGGGTTTATATAGGGTTAGGGAGGATTGAGAATTGTCCAATGGTAAGGGTTAAAGGAAAGTGACCTATAGCTTTACAGAGAGATAAGCAAGGGTCCGAGAGCGGGAGAGAGGGGCTCCTTTTGTCCAGTCATCCTGACTCAGCATTCTGTCTCTGAACGCCAAGGCAGGTTCGCAGGGCCAGTGCCTGCTACACAAAAACATCGAAAATCAGAATATGTAAATTTACTATTATAATACAATTACTATACTAATTCCTTCTTTTGACAATGTAAACAATGAAAATTCTTTAACTCAATTCTACTATCTTCTCTTATTAGTACTTGTAACAGAGGAATGGGGAGCAGCTGGGGACAAACATTCTCTACTTAGTAAAACTGACCCATACACTATCCCATGTGGGAATGTCCATTGGAAAATCTTCTTGCAAATTTCATCCAAAATATTTCAGTAGGAAGAACAATATTTCTACACTAAAAGTCTCATTTTCTGAGATATTTTTAAAAGTAGCTTCATTCTGATTATTAAGCAATATTATTCTGAAAATCACTTTTGAGGGGTTTCTGGTGATTTGTTGTCTTTTTTTGGCTGAGTCTGCCTTAAATCCAAAGTAAATATCATTGCAGCAAAAGGTAGCATATATTAGTCTTCTCCAGATTTCTGCTAACACATTTCAAAGTCTTATTTCAGGTACAAGTAAGGCAAATTTCTTCATATACCCACCACAGATTTTCTCTGAGGATTAACTATTATGAGAAATTCAGGAGAAGTCCACTGATAAGAAGAGCTGCTCAGGTAAAAGGACTTTTACAGCCTGAGAACTGCTATCTATAATCTTGGCACTTTGATCTCTCAGAGTATGAACTAATTTATCTGGAATGTAGCTCACTATTAATAGTTAAATATCTTTAAATGGAGCAGCTTTAAAGATCACTTCCAATATCAATAGCTTGCATTTATATAGGGCTTTCATTTTCAAGGACAGTGGTACATGGTCCCTGAATCAGGCACATGCACATGGACACAGAGACTTCTATTTGCACTCAAACACATCATTAAGATTAGAAATATGTATCCATTTGAAAATAAATATAAATGCATAATCTATCAGCTTATATATAGTTTTTGAAACTTCAATATATAAGCCTAGGTGACAGCCCAAAATATAATCACAGACACCAATGCAGTTGTAGCAATTAATTGTGGAGAACATCATCCACTGCTCTCTGCAGAAAAAGTTAAATCAGAAGACGACTTCTGTGCAGAAAATAAACAAAACAACTTTCATTTTTTAACAGCTTCTGAAAATAAGGGGGGAAACTTTATCATTTACAGAGGAATCTTCTACGAAATACTGTTTGCACACTTAATACAGGATAGACATTTAATACACTTAATACAGGATAGACATTTCAGTCAATTCAGATCTTCACAGACTCACTTCTGGTGAAAACTCTCAGGTAAGATCCTTAAAAATTTCCACCAGGTTATTTTTAAATGTGCTACAGAAGCCAGAGACTTTATATCAGAAAAAATCAACAAAACAATCTATTAAAGACAAAAATAAAAAGTTCTGTTCAAAGATTTCTGATATAGCAAGCAGCACTAGTTCCCCTTCATTTAAATTGATTATACTTGCTATGGAATATTCCAAAGGTACCTTGTATTGTAATTTACTTCTTCCACTTGTACTTCTCCCACCTCAATGTTTTGGTGAAAATTAAATTTCACCAAAAAATTTAAGGAAAAGAGTCAAGACAGAAAATAATATACCACTTAAAAAAATAAATAAATAACAAAAAAAACCACAAAAAACAAAACAGACAAAACACCAACCAAACAAAAAACTCTCTAAACAAACACAGGTTAACCTTTTCCTAAACAACTAAACACCAGCTTATGGTTTCCAAACAGGGAGGGCAAAATCCCTCCAGCAGTGAAGCAAAAGGGAACTTCATTACCAATTTAATGGTAATAAAACCAACTTTTTGTTGGATATCATCTCACGAACTAAGGAAAGCTGAAAGGAGCTGAATTTATTGCTTCTTTAAATAACTAATCTTTTAGCATTTGATCTGTTTTTTTAGACACTGCACCTTTGTAAAAGATTATTTTCCCATAATTACTGTAACAGCCTTCCACAACCCAACATTTGCAGTATTGCATCCTATTTCCAAGCGTAATGACCCTCAGAATCCAAGATTGATTTTGGCTTTATTCTGATCAATACTAATCTCCAAGATATATTTGACTTCACACTGACCTAAACAAAAAGGTCACTATCTGTGTATTAGTCAATCTCCAAAACATATATTAAATTAATTTCATAGACCACAAAAGGTGTATTGTTACAACTGTTTCTATCTGGGATTTCTATCCATCATCCTTAGTAGGATTTACATGCAACTGATAATCCACATAATCACATTGTCACTGTAGTGGATTTCTCAAAACATCTTGATCTGTCCTCAATTATTTTAAGATTAATCTTTTTTTTTATTTATATAATTGGAGGAACACCGCTATATAATATAGTTACTGGACTACTGGAATCCAGTCTTACACATATTAAAGTCAATGGGAGAATACATCTCCCTTCAGTGACCAAACTGAACTCTTAATGACTTGGGGAGAATATAAAATACTGCATTTATACTTTAGGTCTCCCTGAAAGCAAAACAGGAGAAGCCTTTTGAATCAAAGTACTTTGACCAGCATATATTAAAAAAAAAAAAAATTTCACAGCACCCAGAAGCATATTTCTATAATGTTCATTGTTTAAAAATATAGATTTCTGATTAGCTTTTTTTATTCATATGTTAATTTCATAGTAAGACTATGAAAACTATATATGCATTAAGGCAGTGGATAACATAATAACAAAATTGTTACTGACTGATCTGGGGTAGGCTTCTCCTCATTTTTATTCTCTTTCCTCAAACAAACAAACAAAAAAAAGCATCAAGCTTAGAGAAACAAAAAGAAAAGAGAAAGATCAATAAATACAGGATATAATTAATAGTTATTTAAATTAGTAAATTCATTTAATGCCTTTTTTGTTCTTGTTACAAAATGTAGTTTTGCCTGCCAAGGACATTAAAAATTTCAATAGAACTACCTGCATTTCTGATAGATAACACAATTCAATCTTTGTGTAGTAAAGACCCCATACAGAACATTACTTGAGGCAAGAACCATGTGTTTATTTCCTCCTTCAGGAAATTTACCTTAAATTAAATAATTTTACAACCCAGCTAAAATTGTAAGCTAAAGTAATAGTAAAGATTCCATGATATGTCTGTCCAGAAGTACCATTAAAAATCAAGTACTCGTAAGTTACCCATGTATACTTCAATATAATTCTATTGGACATTATACACTTAGAATTTTCACCCAGCAGACACATTTGTTTAAAAATTCAAATTTAAGCTTTCCACTGTCTCTGAAGTTGCAGACACTAAACGACGTAAGAGTAGGTGGAATAAAGTGAATAGTAAGTAAAAGGGACATGTTACTTAAATAAAAATAAAACCAAAAGAGTGGACAGTAATCAAGACTAAGGATGCGAAAAGCCATAGAGGAGGCAAATAATTTCATAAACATAATGAAAAAAAAATCATCCAAGTTTCCTAGCCATGGTATAAATATGGGTCTCACTGCTATTTTCACTCTGGCTGGGGTGAACATGTCCCTGTTTCAAACTCATCTGTTTTACAACTTTTAGACTTCCACTGCTACCACCACCACTGGTCTTGGGCCAGGGAAGACAGACAGACTTACCTTTCTCCAGCTGGAATCTACTTAAAATTACTCATGTAAAGTATCTTTCTACTAAATACAATTACATTAGAAGTAAACCTTTTTCTACCCAAACAGACAAACAAGTGGTCCCAAAGCACACAGTTTACCTTAATACCCTCCGAGGGACAGAGCAGCATTTGCCAAACTTTGACATCCTGACTCGAAGCAGGAAGAGCACAGCACACACTCTGCTATGGTTGCTAATGGATTCATCCAAAGACACCTCTAAGGAACAACAGAGAGATAAATAGAAGCCTGTGCTATTATCTGAAAAGTGAGTAGTTTCACCAGAGATGCTGGCATGCCACGCAAAAGCAAAATTACACACAAAACTCTCTTACACACAACACAAAATGAGAGACAAAAAAGCCAACAAGATTCAGCGGACTAAAGCTCTTCTAAACGTGTCTTTTATTTTAAAATTCTGTCATTTTTGGCAGAATTTCAGCTCCAAAAACTACTACATTCACTTTTCTCACTGCACTTGGTATATGAGGGTGACAGAAGAATGTCTAAAAATGCCTACATTTCCCATTTTTTTGATATTCCTTTACAAAACGGCTCTCATTTGAAAACATTTTGAATATTATGTGTTTTCAGAAGAAATTTACAAGAGTGTATAAGGCCATTCAGAGGAAGAGACAGACCTAAGCACAAGCTGGGGAGTGAGAGAGCAGAAGAGATTTATGTCCCACTTCAGTCAGCCCAGAGGGCTGCTGAAGCAAAGGCAAAAGAATCAAGAATAGGAAGGCAGGCTGCACACAAGGCAGCTTTAGACCGCTAAGGAGCAGCAAGCAGCTTAAAGTTGACGTAGAAGAACAATCACTCAAGAGGGGTTGAACATTGGCAAGCACCAAAAAACAATGAAGAGTTTCTGAAGCTTCATTATAAACAGACTGAAAGAAGAGCTGGACTGGCATGATGCATGTATGACACTTAAAGCTTGGACAGAAGCTGAATGCAAACACTTCCTGGGCACATATAATCCCCTCCGGGAAAACAGACAAACTCCTGCAGTACTTCCCAACCACTCTGCTGCCACTGAGTGTTCCACAACCCATGTGTTCCTACAGGAGGATGTTCTCCAAATTTCTGCAAGACAATTTTTTCAAGGGTAGTACTCAGTCGTTCTCTTGAGAGCAATGTTCTTTACCAAAAGCCTCAGCTTCCCTTCTGTTCGTGCTCTCCTGAGTTTGCAGATGGAGTCCATGTCCTACACAGCTTTCATTTCACTTGGTCAAACAAATCAGGACCTCTTATCTCCTTATGACCAGACCATCCTTTTAGCCCTTTACAGCACCTGGCCCAATTTCAGTTATTTCTTCTCGAAGATGAGTGATCAGAACATTTCCTCTCATCATAAAGTGTGAGTTTATACCATTATTTTTTTCAAATATTTCAGAACTCTCTCTACACAGGTATTATTAGGTTAGATTTTGCTTTTCCCACTGCTACTTTTTCTTGACCATCCAGGTGATTATTTCCTTTATTTCTCCCACAAGTTTCTATCACAAAACAAATCTTATATAGGTTACATATTCATATATGAATAAGAGGACTAATGAATTAATTACAACATCATTCAAAGACTTCAACTTCAGCAACTTGGATATGAACATCTTTGCCAAATACACAACAGAGGAGATGAGGAAAGCCGTGGAAAGAGAGACTTGGTTTTCATACATAAATTTCAAGAAAGGTACTATATACCCACACACCACCAGTCAACCATATGAAAGTCAAAGTGGATACTCATATATTACAAAAGTAATTTTCCTCTTGTAGTATGCAAATTATTTCCAAGTGGTCTAATACACACAATTAGGAAAAACTGGCCTGCTGAACCTACAATTTAAATGGCAAATTGACTCTACTGTAAAATTGCTCATGGTCTGTGAATCGAAATAAATGTGACAACCACTTCTCATACTATTTGGATACCTTCCTTGTGTGTGGTAATTTGAGTTGTGGGCACAGTTCTGACAGGCATTCTATGCTTATGATAAACTTACAGCTCAAAGAAGATATTGAATATATTTAGCCCATGAATAGTTTTCCTTCTGAAAGGAAGAGTAACTTTTACATCAGCACAATCCATCATAGCAGACTGAAACCTGTGATGAATGTGAATGTTAGCATTCTAGCTCACATTTTCCTGCATCTCCTTCACAAGACATTCAATCCTGGTTTCAACCTCTGTCAGGTAAAAGGTCTCAAGCACAAAATAAAGTAAATGAAGAAGCAAGAATTTTTTTCAAATTATTAAAATGAGAAATTCTAGCATATCTTTTATATTATCTACACATTTGCTTGTCAGTCTAATGAAATAAGAGCTAGAAAAAGTGGACTGCTGTGGATTAAAATCAATTTAATACAGTTTTGCAGCTGTTAAAACAAAAACTCAAACTCTTTCTTTTCCTGATTACATTCCAAATACATTTGGATATTGATAAACTATCAATTAAGTGTGATCAACCAATGACTTGCACCTTTAAAATTTAAAACAGTCAGGAATACATAAGTGAAAAGGTATTTCACCCTACACATATTGACCTAAGGAATTACAAAGAATGGAAAGCATGGGATTTTACTACTTCAACTGAATTCTTAAATTCAATAAAAATTTTAGTATCAACTACAATCTAGTCAATAAAATTATCCCTTTTTCTACTGCCCACATTAGTGTTTCAACAGGATCCAAATAAAGACTTTGTTGTTCTCTTGTGGATTTGGATGGCAGGCCTGACTGCAGCAATCCTAGATCCCTCCCCCCAGCTCTTCTGGCCAGCTGTGACAGACACACTACATATGATTGCTGTAATATATGGTACACTGGTGTGATATATAGCCTATAGAAGTGCTATGTAAGAGTATTATCACTTTGTCAGCCTCCCACTACTCCTCCTTGTCATAAAATGCACAATGTGGGAAGATAAATGTGGAATCCAAGTGCCTAACCACAGCTGGAATTTCTGGTATTTTATACTGCCCAGGAATATGAATTATAAAACATCAGAAATAATGTCATAGTTGCTAAAGACGCTCTATTTTTTTTAGTTTACAGAGGCAAGCCCCTGACAATATTAGGACTTCATCTTCTCCAAGGACACAAGGTTGTGATGAATAAGAGCCCATACCATCTCACCAGAAAACCTGCATTACTCCAGAGTACTACCATAAAACCAATGACACATCTGATAACAAGAAACATCTCTACAGTCCTTCCAAATCTCAAGTCAGAACAGGACTCACAAAATTAACCTGTCATATAAATCTGGATTTTTTAAAGAAAGTCCTAAAATCTTCAAATTGTTGTCTCTTATGATATCAATGGCCTTAGGAGAAAGTGAGTCATTCCAAAATAAAGCCAATAGAATAGCTGAGACAGGAATAAGTCATGGACAACTTGTACCTAAGAAAATCACCTGGTCCCAAAGCACAGCATGATGTTCTCAAATGACTTTCACAGCATCTGTCCCTGACTGTCTTCCAGATACTCTCAAAGAGACCTCTGAAAAAATGGCTTTTTCAATAGAGTCTTTAGAAAAAGAGAACTAAAGTCAGGAAAGGACAGCACAGGTCCTGTGACCTATACGTAAGCAGCAAATTATTTTAATATGTTATCTTACACATATTAAAACTAAAGGATGACCTGGTCAGTCTTTAGAAAGTGGACATTTTTAGTGAAGTATGAGTCTGTTAAACCGACTTTTTTCAGTACAGCTTCTTTGAACTTAGTGCTGATTTATAAGTTGTTAAATGTAGCCATATCAGAAAATTCACTCAGAATTAAGCCTCCCAACCTCAGTGTTAGACATAAAATAGTTCATACAACACAGAAAGCCACACTCATAACCCAGAACCACTTTTTTTCAGTTTCCACAATAACATAGATTTACATTTCACTTAGGCTGAATTATTAAAAGGAAACACTCATGATTTGAATTTAACTTTATGCTAACAGTCTTTACTACAAGAGTTATTTTCTTTTTTAATTATTTCTTGTTCTTTACGTTCCTTTTGGTTGTTTAAGAGAGCTCCAGAAGTCGTGTCACCTTACGCGGTATAAGGCTGTCCCCCATGCCCTCCGGTCTCTTTACAGATGCGTCTTCGCTACTCTTGCAACATCATCTTCGCTAGTCCCGTTACAAAACGCAGCACAAGCGCGCCAGTGCCAGCACGGAGCGCTCCCAGGCACGGAGCGGGACTTCTGTGTGTTTAAAGGGCGCAACTAAACCCTGCTCCTACAACACAGACTCATTAACCTGACAAACGACAGGCTCTTCTCTTAAAATAGCAATTATTTGCTTTCACAAAACACCCTGACAGCTTCAGTCCCGGGCCAAAGGCTCGCCCACGGGGCGCTGGGCAAACCCTTTCTGACGGCCTTTTTACTTTTTATAGGCATGGCTTCACGTCATGCCTTTTTGCTTCGCCTCCCCACCAAGAGCGTACCCACGGCCGAGCAGCCGCTGTAAGGGCGCTAAACTCTGCGTGACACCTACAAGAACCCTGAGCAAACAGTTTTCCCAGCCGCCCGCCCGGCCCCTTCGCAACTCCACGTCGGGAACAGCCGCACCGGCTGCCAGAACGCGGCAACTCCCAGGCGCCCGCAGCCGCCCCGGGGCAACCGGGGAGGCGGCAGCGGGGCAGGGTCCCGATGGGACCGAGCCTCTCCCCTTGGAGAGGGCCAAGGGGAGGGCGCAGGTGAGAGCTCGGCTCCGCGGCGCCCGGAAGCAACTCCCCGCCCCATCTCCGCGCCCCCGCCGCCGCCCGCGGAGGGCGAGCCCGGGGAGGGCAGACGCTGCCCCGGAGCGGGAGGACGCCGCTCCCCCGGCTGCCGTGAGCGCCCGCATGCCCGCCGCACTCACCGCCCCTCGCCGCTCCGCTGCCCGCGCCGGGACGCAGCGGCGGCGGCGGCACCTCCCTCCCTCCCTCCCGCGGCGGGGCGGAGGCTCCGCGCCCCCGGTGCCCCGCGCCGCCCACGCTGCCTTCCGCGGGCCTCCACCCGCCCCCGGCATCACGCGGCCGCCCCTCCCCGGGAGCCAGCGGCTCCATCCGCAATGCAGCTGCTGCCGCCCTCTCCTCCTTCTCCCGTCTGTCCTCCTGCGCCCGGCCCGTGCGGGCACCTGCCCGCTGCCCCTCGGGTGCGGGATTACGAACTGCGCAGCCGGGCCCGGCCCCGCGGGCGGCGGCCAGCGGGCACCGCGCCCGCTCCCACGGGCAGGGAGCTCCTGGCGCCGGTGCCCCGTCACGGGTGTCAGACAGCGATGAGAGACGGGAGAGTGGGGGAAAATACACTCACACACAAAAAGGAATAATAAAGGAAAGAAGAATAAAGGCGGGCGTGGGGTGGGGGTGAGGAAAGGATGGAAAGGGTGTTAAAGGGTGTTCTCTCCAAACAGACTTTTGTGGGTTGTTTCTACCCCCCACAAACCTATTACTGCAGCGGACCCCTGGGAGCAGCCGAGATTAATTGCTCTGTGTTATGAAGAGAATGATAGATGACATTAATCAGGGAAGTTGTAAGTCATCCACGTTTGTAGATGGAATTTGGAGATTAGCTGGGACAGATGGCAGGCAAACACTGCGCTCTCCAGGTCTGGCGTAAATCATCAATGTCTGGAATTATTAAACAGCCAATAACAAAACCCCATAGACTTTCCTGGAGTGTTTCTTAGAAAGATGACTATTCACTTCATATCGTGAAAAGCTTTTCCAATCATTGTTCTGTTTCTCTTTCTAAATAATAGAAATATTTGGCTTTCCTTTCTGGATGTCAGAAACTTCAAGCCCGGAAAAGAAACTAGACTTTCCACACCTCTTGTCCTTCAGGACATGGATGAGAAGCAAAGTCAGGCAAAAAAGTACTGAAACCACTGCTTTAATGCCATTTCTGAAATAAGCAGGAAAAGTTCCCAGTTAATAGGATTGTCTTGATATCTCCAGTAGATTTATCTTTATTTGCAGTAACTACTGCAACAAAATATTTTTTTTATTTAGGTTTTATTTTTCTTCATGCACTTTGAGGAAATGAGTGAATCGATGCAACTTTTATTCATAACTCCTAAAGGAACATTAGACATTCTGTGGAATCTAAATAGTCCAAGTGGAGAGAAGACCTTTTTCTATTTGTCTCCCCTAATTTTTTTTTTCTTCACATAGCAAAAATGAGTTATGGTATGATCAACTTCAGTAAATCTTTCATGGTATCATATTGATTGATATGTCAAATGCTTGTCTAAATATAAGCTTAGCCCCAATACCTATGACTGAGTAATTGTAAGCTTGATTGCATGTCCTGCAATAATGTGATCAATCTACAGCAACATTCAGAATTTTACAGAAACCTGCTCTGTAAATCCAGTAATAGCATCTGTGCTATCACATTAGCAGGATCACTGTTCAAAACACTGAGTTTACAATAGTTGTTTAAAAAATATTCAAATGGTAACTACTTACATGTAAACTAAATATTCACCAGGCTTACCAGTTTAATATCCATTATTAAAAGCTTATTTTAGAAAAATTATTGTGATTTTTATTAGATTTAGGAAAACCAGTGTACAAAATAGCAAAGGTACCTTCTTTTTAAAAGCCTGCATTTGTATTTTTTGAGCACTCTACCCTGAATCATCTTTAAAATGCTTCAGTATGTGATGTAGAGACATCCTTCCACACGAGGATGTTTCTTTCCTAACTTTGCTGCAACTCTAGCAGAAAATCAGGTTTAAGTTGTTTAATTTTCAGATCACAAGGGCAAAGCTAACACTTCAAGTGGAGATCCACATCATTTCTATGACTTACAAATATCACTCTCTACAATCAACAATATAATTGAGGTTGATGAGAGATGATCTGGTTCAACTCCCTCCTCAAGGCAGTGCAACTTCAAAGCTAGATCAGCTTCCTTAGCACCTTGTCCAGCCTGGTTTCAAAAATCCCCGAGAATGGAAATTCCAGGTTTTCTGGAGAAATTGTTCAATTTTGACTATTGCTTATTGTAGAGAATGCTTTTGTTTTTCCTAATAATAATTTCTCTTGCTGCAGGTGGGATCTCCTCCTTTCTCGGGGCACCTGAGCAGAGTGTGGTTCTGTATCCCCTGGAAGCACTCCCTCAGCAGTTGAAGATGGCAATTACAGCCTCCACCTTAGCCTTCTTTTCCTCAGACCTCTCTGAAATATTATTAACCTTTCATGAATTCACTACTCTTTCCTTATTTCTTTTTTTAATAAATCACACCAAATTTAATATTATAAGGCAAAACTCTAATTTTGGGGATTTTTTTCCCCTTATCTCTCAGAGTATTAAAAAATGGATAGTCAAAATGACTCATCCCTCTTCTAAATGGGGTACTCATGACAAATCCTACAAAAATCATCATGGTCAAAGTAAAACTTCATCCTATTTCTAAAGTTACTATTTGTATTTGAAAGGGCAAAGATAAAGGTCAAAATAATTTCCACCCCATTTGGCCATACAAGTTGGTCATGTGGTAACTTTAAGGGTATCAGCACTACCTACAGAGCAGATGGAGTTTCCCAAGCCTTACCTAAAGAAATGTTTAATACCAAATATTAGGATTTTGCTCTGACCATAATGACTTTTGCCTGAGATGAAGTTTCTTAGCTATATTTGAAAACTTATAATATTTTTGTGCATGTGGCCTGTGCACAGCCACAGGGGCTTTTTCTGAGATAGGCCATGAATTGAAGCTGTCAGGAGCAGTAGCACAGAGAGAGGCTGAGAAAGAGAACAGGCAAAAAGGGTAGCCTAGGTTGAAACTCTTCCCTTTCATTTACAAAAGCTCTGGTTTTTCTTCCATCTCAGCAAAGGAGAAAACTAGTATTTCTACTCATTATGTTCATCTTAAACTCTTTGACACGTTTACCAGTATGCTCCTTAACATTATCTGTATTTTAACTTATTCTGTATTTTTTTCCCTGAAAAAATTATGTGCTCTTTCTCTGTATATACACATATACACATATATGTATCTTATGAAAAATACATATAAGGTATATAATCTTAAGCATCTTATGGATACAGACATTCTTGTTTGGAAGAATTCTCATTTCACACTAGAACCAAGCTGCAGCTATACCTGAAATGTAACATTCTGATAGGATGCAGAATCATCATCATATTCTAAACAAATATATCAGCCTCGCAAGGTGGGGTTGTAATTTGTTTTGTGTGCTTTTTTTTCAGATCCTTTAGAGCAAACTAAGGATGAGAACTGAAAAGAAATTGGCTGAACTGTTCTGTGGGACGTTAAAAAAAATATCTTCATAAATCTGTTAAGAACTTCTGAAACCTTTCCAACGTTTTGTAATCATGCAAAAAATAAATGGTGAAAAAATTATCCGTAAGAGATTTGACAACTGAAAATACATGTTCATTGTCAAGGAACTGGACCATCCAACAAATTGGAGTGTAGTAAGCTCGCTCTTGCCTCTGTTCAGCAAAGCTGTGATAAATTGACTGAGTTGTCGCTATTTTACACATCCTGGGCTTTGTGTGACATTAATTAGTTATTTCAGTGAGCAGAAGTCTACTCAAGAAATTACCAGCACAGCAGACCCTAACAGGCATTCCTGTTCAGTCTAGAAAGCTTCACTTTTCTAGCACCTTGTGGACACTGACAACACACAACTACACCCCTGATTACAGAGAAGCATTTAAGGCAAAACTGATGAAGCACAGACAGATTTACATTGTCCATGCCTAACATGCAGCTCAGACTTACCTGCTCTTTTTCAAACCATTGTCTCCTAGCTTTATTTTAAAATCAAAACCAAGTTGTTACCGAATAAATGTATTTTTCCTTCCTCTATGTGAAACACAAAATCAAATATCTGGTAATTTCTTTTTTTATTCACAGAGTATTCCTTAAAAATGTAAACAAGAGGGCAGTTTAAAGGCATTCCCTTGGTATTTTGGCCACATGTCCTAAAACAGAAGAAATATGAAATAATGCTTATTTTTCTATCTATTTATAGATGCCTCTAGTTTTGCCTCAGAAACAAAAAATTCTTTTGTCATATCTGAAATATACAAATTGGGAAACCTTCCATGTCTTAGTTTTTCTAAAAAATTAGCATATTTTAAAAGGCTTCTGCTGGAGAATTTTCTTTTCCTAGGACATCATTTGAATGGATAGCAGCACATTTGATCTACTAGAAATAATTATAAAAAATATACTTGAATGAAAACAGACATTCGACATTTCTGTTCAAATCCATTTTTCTGTGTATTCCCTAAAAACTGAATACTTGAAAGATAATAAATCAGTCATTGAGGAAAGTCCTGCCCTGCCATAAAGGCTTGTCTTAGGAGAACTGATATTTCAATCAGCTATTAAAAAGGCTATAATGATATTTTACATCTACCACTAACTCCAGCAACAATGATCAGAACAATAAATATTTACAGCTATCAAGAGTAAGAAATATGGAAAGCCTTGTAGGGGCAGGAGGAAAGGCTGGAGACACCAGGCAGGAAAGGGAGAAAGAAGGTCCTGAAATCAGATTGCCAAGCAATATGAAAGGGCAGAAGAGCAATGAGGTGCACAAAGGGGCTGCTGGGATCTGAGAACAGCATTTATGTCAGTGTAGGAAGAAAATGTTTCAGAACAGAACGAGATAATACTTAATTTTTTTTTATCCCCATGGGGATTTACATTCTGAGGTAAATTTATTTTGCCTAAGGCCTGCAAGCCATGCTGCTAAAAGCTTTATGCAACAAGCAATGAAAATTTTATTCATATCAATGAGGTTAATAGAACCATTCCAACACTGACGCTTTAAGAAATTGAAAGAGGAAATAAAGTTAGGAGCATCCACTTCAATTTGTATCTGTGATCCTCTGTGCTTTGCCATGCCAATGAGCACATTTGGTCTCTTGAAGGAAATCTTACTTTCAAACTGTCTCTCCCAGCAATGTATTTTGAATACATTCCTATGAAAAGGACAGGATGGCACACAGCTGCTGCAGGAGACTTGTAGGAATGTCAGTTGTCAGCCATAAGATGGGACAGCTCAAAGTCTGCCCTACCTCTGCTATTGGGGAAATGCTATTAATTGCATGAAGATTTCAATGTATTTTATCCAATGGATCATGATGCTCCCTGATCAGTGATGATCCCTGATCATCATTCCACAAGGGGAAGAAAATAGATTGTTTCATCCCAAGTTAATGGCAGTATTTTAATTCACCTCTCCCGTGCTTTATGCTGAAGGTATAAGAAGTGTGAGGAGAACATTCTGCTCCTGGATTCACACTCCAGGAATGCACTCTGCACTAGACTTCCTGCTCTTCTTTCACAATTACTTACATGGAAATTTGAAGCTCTATCATTCACTGCACATTCAAAATATACCAAATAAAGCATAACAACTTTAACATTATAAAACCTGACTAGAACCTTTATTGCACAACTTTACTACATTTGTAATGCCTGTATAAAACACCAGCTGTATATCACCTTTATTTAATAATAATAACGAACCTTCTTAACATTTGTTATCTACTAAATAGAGAATTTTTTTTGCCAGTTTATTTTTTACACTGGCATTAAAATGACAAAGGATAATTTACTGAAACATTCTCTTTTCTTTGCTCATTTTTTTCAATATAGTTTGGAGACTAGAGAAACTCCAGGGAGCTGGCAATTTGAAAAATAAAGGTCAATTTCTGTCAACGAAAGCAGAATTTACATGGAAGGAAGAAATTTACATGAAAAGCTGGCCCTCTGTGAACTAATTGCTCATTACTCTCATCATCCCTTAGGAAAGATGTGGATAATCCTGTTTCAAGACATATAGCATAACTGAAATTTTGACAGAATGAACAAGACTTGAATCTACTACAAAGGGCCCCATATCAAAGGCAGAAAGGACGCAATTCATTGCTAAGTCTGGAACTGTAAAAATCCACTCTCATTGAAGCAGACTAGGGTAAAATTTTCCCAAAATTGCCTGTAAAGAGCTAAAAATGTATCCCCAACAGCATCCTTGAGTTCATCTATAAGAAGAAATGTAACATCACTCAATGAACCCTTCCTATGAACTACTTTTCTTTCAAGGGAATCCACTTATTACAGCTGCATGGAGCAAAATCATGCTACTTGGCCCTGGGAGTAGATGTGGTAAGAAAAGTTCATGTAGGCTTTCTTTTCTTTCAATTTTTAGCCATAAAAATGATTTTTTTCAAGTGGACCAAATACCTGATGCCCATGCAGATGCTGTGTAAGTGGCATGCTTTACATAAAAATTTATTGCATTTGGTCTGACAACATAAAAGTTTATGGGTTAAATGGTTGGATGGGAATTGGGACAAGCCTTGCTTTCTCCACTGTTTCTAACCTACCCAAGTCATCCTGTCACTAAGACATATGAAATTATCATTGCCACTAGAAGTGGCCCTTTTTTAATGCACTACAATGTAAAAAACATAATTTTCAATTTTAAACTTCTTATGTCCTCTTCCGTGTTGGGTTGCCCAAGAATGGCCAAACTCAGGCCACACCTCACTGTGATTTTGGCTCAGAAAAATGTCTCATTATTCCAAGGGACACAATCAAGAGATGGTGTATCTGTCAAATAGGAATTATTTTCCACAGTGAGTTTCCATTTGCACTTTATTATCTATTTTACTGTGATAATACCTTTTTTTTAAAATATGACAATTTTCTAGTAGACTGCTATATTGCATACCATACACAAATACTAATTTTGTAATTTTTCAATAGAGCATTTTTCCAGTATCTCAGAAAATAAGTCACATTGTCTAAGCTGACTTGATCACTGATACAGCATAAACTGTCATGGTACAGAATGGTCCATAAAGGATTATTTTGGAAATGTGGATATGCAGTATTTAACACATTTTTTAGACTATGTAGAATAAAAAAACATTTTATGTTGTAGTATTCAAAGATATTTTAGTATCACACAGAGTGCTGTCATGCTTTAAACTGGTATCACAGAAGCATTACCAGAAGAAAATACATCATAATAAAAATTGCCCACCAGAAATGTTTGCAGAGCTATGTTTGTATCTTCTGAAAACCCTTGGGGGAAATAATAACTGTGAGTGTCTGTTCTTATGACTGTGTCTTCCGAAACCTTAGGGAATTTTCCTTTCTTGACTATAGAAATATTTTGGGGTTGCTGGATTGTTGGTTTGTTGTTGGGGTTTTTTTTCTGATTTTTGGGTTTATTTTTACATTTTTTTCAGCTCAGAGTTGGGCTTGTTTGTTTTGAAATGAGGTAATAAGGTCACAGCATGTAATGAAAGGATAGGTGTAGCAAAGAGAAAAGGCAGGAAAAACTCATCTGCCTTATCCTACACAAAATTTTGTTCACAAGGACTACAACCAAAATCAGTAGCATTATCTAAAACGGAGTAAAAGTGCCAAAAAAGGGATTTATAAAACATATGTAAATAATAAACAGCCTCTCATCCTGGAGGTTCAAAGCCAAGATTCCTGTTGATTTGATGAGGATATTATTTCTTTGCTGCCATGTCTGAGATTGGCTCAGGTCAGAGCATGGTGCTAATGACACCAAGGTTCTGGAGTCAATCCCCATATGGGCCATTCACTTAAGGACTCAATGATCCTTGTGGGTCCTTTCTGACCCAGAACATTCTGTGATTCTTTGGTTTGCTCCGCCAATTCTAGACCAAAATCTGGCTGCACTCTCACCTGTCATCCCAGGCTTGGTTCTAGTCACTTCAGTCGGCTCATGTAAATATATTCGCGTATTTGAAAGCCAGAAATATTGGCTGATAAGCCACACAGATGTTTCTAGCCTAACTAATAATAGAAATTTAATTTCTGAGCTATAAACTCTGCATTGAGAAACTTAATTATGTCTGGTGTAAGGCTCGAGACATTAGAAGCTAGAGTTTCAGATTTTTTTGTATTGTTGGTGTTTTCTAGACAATAAAAAATAATAAATAAAAAAATTTTAAAAAAAACACCAAAACCTGAACTCAAAAAGTTGAAAGACTCTTAGGTTGGATGGGACTTGGGACAAGCCTTGCTTTCTCCACAGTTTCTAACCTACCCAAAACTGAATAGTAATCACCCACACAGGAAAAACGGAGTGGAAAGGAGAGGGGAGGATGAAGGAAGGAAAGCAGAATTGAAGCAGAAAATTTTTTCAGTACCTGAGAGCTTCTGGGATTTAGGACTTCAGTTAAAGGCTTTTATTTTGTGGATGCACATCACCTACTGACAAGACTGATAAACCCAATCAGAAGCATCTTTATAGGCTCCAAAGTACTCAGAAAATTACGTAATTATTTCTTCTAATTTTTTTTATAAAATGAAAGCACTATTGGCCACTACATATTCTAAATAAAATAACTTAAAACTTTTATTCACCTTTGATGTAGTTTAAAGTTATGTGCATGGTATTGGCTAGAAAGTAACAACAATATTCAACTTTATGTGTTGTTTTTTCTTATTTTTCCCTTCTTAGATTTACCTCAGAGCTTAGGAAGCTGTTTATGAGTGTAGATAACAGTCACACAACCCCACAAGGCAGACAAAATCCTCAGGTGACAGGAACAGAGAAACATTAAACGGGATCCCTGTAATCCTATCTTCTATTCCACAAAGCATAGTTCATTATATTTTAGGTTGAATATATTTTTTAAAGCCTCCAGGGCTATCACTTTTTAGCTCTAGAGTAACTATCTTAACGAAATATGAAGACGAGGCTAAAGAAAAGCTCAGGAATCAAGTTGAAGTCCTACTTTCAAAAAGCACTTACAATGTCTGACTGAAAACACTTTGAAAAGCCGTATGTAAACCCTTCTGAAAATGAGAAAATTTTTGCAATCTGTCTAGGTCATGGCTTGAATTTCCAGAGAACTATCTGGCCTGATCAAAAGCTGTTGTTCCCCACCCCCTTCCCTGCTCTATAGCTGCACAGTCAAGAGTGTGCTTCACAAAGCCCCTAGTGGCACTAATGATGCTATCGCTCCTTTTTGCAGAGCTGTCATTTCTCCTAATTATCATTTATATTGGGTTCTGCTGCTTTCTGATATTAATATTACCACATATATACTTTAATTGTTAGGCAACACTACACGGTGCTTATTCATAAGAGAATTTCATCCCCCTTGACTTCTCTGAAGCCTTGAAATGTTGATGATGTCTTTTAGGATGGTCTCTGCTTAATCTCATTATCGGGAAAGAGTTAGCTGTCCATAAAACCTTTAATTTCATATACACAATTGTCCATTGTTTGAGAAAAATGGATAATTGAGCATCCAATTAGTGAATACCTACTGCACATACAATTAACCAATTTGCAAGATTAACCAGCTTGCAAAATGGCAGTCCCTTTCATAGGTGACTCCCTTTGATCTCTCAGGTTTCAAGTTACTGTCCCTTTGCAGAGAAAATGTAGGAAGGGAATTATGCAGGTTTTGGCTGGAGTAGAGATCATTTTCTTCATAATATCTAACATGGGGCTCTATTTTGGGTTTGTGTTGCAAAGTGTTTGTAATTCAGGGATGTTTTAGTTATTGCTGAGCAGTGCTTACACAGAGCCAAAGCCTTTTCTGCTCCTCACCCCACCAGCAAGGAGTCCGGGAGGGTACAAGAAGCTGGGAGGGGGCACAGCTGGGACAGCTGACCCCAAGTGACCCAAGGGATATTCCTCACCATATGGTATCATGCTCAGCATATGGGGGAAGAAGAAGGAAGTGAGGGATGATTTTAGTGATGGCATTCATCTTGCCAAGCAAATAATTACATGTGATGGAGATGGATGCCAGCAAAATCTTCCCCTGGAAAAAAAAAAAAAACCAAATACAAAACAAACCCCCCCCTCCCCAAAGAAACAAAAAAACCTAAACAAAACAAAAACCAAACCAACCAAACAGACATAAAAACCAACCAAACAAAAACCCCTCCAAAACAAACAAACAAAAAGAGAGAAAAATGGAACCTGGTATCACTCAACTGCTTTGCCTTTCTAATAGATTTAATTGCAATTAGAAAACATACTTAACTTTGAAGAGTTTGTATGAGATTCTAGAGGTCTCAAAAACTCATTCTACTTTATGTTCCTTAAGCCTTTCTAATAATGGCGTTCCTTATATCATTATAATGATTTTATTATTTTCCCCTCCCAGAAGTGCAGGCTATATTTCATCATTTAAAAAGCATAATGGACACAGTATGCACATCTCTGGAACAAATTGTTGTTTAAAGTAAATTTTATTTATGAAGAGAGGTGAGGGGACAGATGCTATGTTAATTAGCATGAAGCAGAAAAAGAGTTTCCCACAACTTTAGACAGTACTAGGAGTCACTCATTTTACTAATACAAACCTGATCAATTCTAATTCTGTGTTCTACAGAGATGAATTTGCTGATTACCTTTGATTCACCCGTGAAAAACTAAGAAAAATAAGTCAGCTGATAACATTACATATTGAGGAACCTTCTGAGTTTCTAGAACTACTTTTTTTTTCTTTTTGTGAACCTTAATTCTGCCTTTATTTTCTGATTTGCAGAACTAGAAGTTACCTGAAGCAATTTCCCAAATATCTATCCTTCAATAATCCTGCTTAAAATAACAGCTTTTAAATATATATATATATATGAAGACATACTTTGATTTAGTTCTATGTGGTGTGTTTGCTTAAAAAAATAAATTAAAATAACATCTACAAACTAAGCACTCAAGATTCCTAGCTTAAAAGGCTATTCTGTCCCTTCAAGCAAAACAAAAGGGATTCTGTGGTACTTAAGAAACAGCCCTTAGGGGGATATAAACAGTAGAAAGTGCCAAGCAGTCATTTTCACTAGAAAGGCACCCTTTAGTCATGAGCAAGCATATTTTTTATGAAGATAGCCTGCATTGCTCCTGCTAAGAACCAATAATTAAATTAGTAGCTTTAGTATATCAAAGATGCTGCTATTTATGCCCTCCATTCATATACAACTGTTAGGAAAAGCCTTTTCATAGCTTAGCAACCAGTTTCAGTTGCTTCATCCTCTGTTTTCATTGCCAGGCTCGACCACTTAATTTTTGCAAATTTTAACAGTGCGCTCTTAAATCCTGGAATCTTAATGGGGACCACAGAATGGACAGTATGCCAGTGCACCAACTTTCATCTGGCTTTCTAAACTTTACCTCCAGCTGCTGCTCAGCTCAACCATTTTGTAGTTACATAAAATTATAGTTTACCCGGCAAAATGCAAGTAGAAAAATGTTGCTGGTGTAAAACTTTGAAAGCCCATTAATTTACGAGGGGGAAAAAAAGTGGTTTGATATAACATTTCAATGACCAAATTCATAAGTATGAAAATCTAATTCACCAGTCTTAAGAATCTCACTGAGTGCCCCTGAAGTTTGTAGTCATTTCTTCTAATTGCCCATAAGACAGTTGTGTGTTACTTCCATGTTGGGGTTCTCATAATTCTGTCCTGCTCTGCTGCTTGCATCAGAAATAAAGTTTTCTTGTTAAAAATATGAAAAAAGGAAAAAAAAGATCCTGCAGATAGGCTCTTTTCTAAAACCAGTCCAAAAGCCCCTTGTAAAAACATTGAAATCTGCAAGTTTGTTGTGCTGCAAAGGACAGTGCTCAACTTGAGTTATGAGTTTGATGGGACATGGCTACTACATGCCTTAAATTATTATCTGAGGTATTCACATTTACTTTTCCTGCAGGAAAAAAATAGCAGTTTTCTGAACAGCCATCCCCTATTGTTTCCCACAACATGGGGAGAATATGTCCTTATCTGCACTGCTATAGGCAGATAAGCAATATGCAATACACTGCTCAAAAGACAGTCTATTTAGAAATTTTAATCCCTGGAAGTCAGGAAAAGTCAGTACTACGCAGTTTTCTCGGAACCCTAACCCTGCTGTAAGGCAACATTTAAATAATTTATAACCCTGCCTTCAGTTCCCCTACAACTGGTTCCTCCTTTTTAAGTCAAATCTGTGTTAAAAATACTGTAGACATGTGCTACTGTGGTCTACATGTGTAGACATGTGTAGGAATTGGAATTCCTACAATGGCTAATGCCATTGTGGTAATTCTGAGACAGTAGTGGTAAACCAGAAAAAAACAAAAAAAATTATTTTTTTGTTACTGTGAAACTTTGCCTGTGCTAGATCACCTTTCCTTCCAGCATCAGCTGTAGCCTTCTAGACCCCCTGAGAGTAACAACAGCAAAATTAAAATGTAGTTTAAATAAACCACAGAAAATTTATCCTCTCACGGTAACACTGTGATTAAAGCAGGCAATTGAATTATAGAGGCTTGGATAGCATGAAATGAAAGCAGAAATACATCAAGAATCACTGTTTCATGCAGAAAAAAAGTCATAAAAGTGTGTAATGGTACACAGGGTAATATTTATCTGGGAATAGATGACAGAGGACTTTATGAGACAGAGCTGTAAGGCATGAAGGATATAAAGTTCAATAAAAAAAGAATAAACTCAGCAATGCTTGTAAAGAATAGATATACAAATATTAACCCCCAAATAACTGACACACCTATCATTTGTATTCCAAAAGTAAAGATTTTTTATCTTAAATACTGCAAACACCTAAGATGACTCAAAAAATAATAATCTGATATAATCTGATATGCACAATCTACTTCATCTTTCAGGAACACATTAATAGCTTTAATAAAACTCAAAAGGAAACACATTACAATTTTTTTTTTTAAGAAACTCACCTAGTGATAACTGTTGAGACCTTCTTCTTGTTTAAATTTCCCTCTGTAGAGGTATGCATAATTACCAAATGATATCAAAAGAAAGCACCATCTCCATCTGTGGGCTATTGTATCTAACTGCATCTCCAAACCATTCAAAACTCTTGAACTTTCTGCCAGTTCTGAAAAATGGGCTGCCCATTAAGTTACAACACCTAAAACTGCTCAAGATGAAAACAGGTCAAATCCTGTTAACAGTGTTGTTTAAAAATGTGGTTTTCCAAGTGTGATTGATTAGATGACAATTAAAATGCATAAAGTATGTTTATAACAATTTGTATCATTGAGGTCAGTTGCCATACTATTTTGTAAAATATTAAAAGTCTTTTTTGATTTATGTCTAACAATCTATTTTTAAATCTTTGAGATGGAAAATGTTATTCATGTGCCTTTAATAGCTCTAAAAGATGTATCATTTCTTTTTAGTCAAAATATTCAGCAATTATTTTTTCTTCTTGTTTGTTCTCTTTTTGAAGTACACTAAAAGATGTCTTGGATGCATATTGCCTGTTCAAGACTAGTTTTAGTTTTCTTTAATGGTCTTTGTGAACTGAAAACTGGGCTTTAACCATAGCTTTCAAAGGCATTTAATTGGAAGGTTGGTCATTACATACCATACATGTCTAGACAGGAAGGTGGCACTTGTTTATCCTTAAATGAGTCAGGCCCATTAGTTAGACTGCTGTTTACTGTGCAGTCAAGGAAAAAAGAATAATTGAGTCCCAGAGAAATAAACTTCAATCTTTTTGAATTCCCAGTAACAAGAAGTAATGGTGTCTCATTTAATCAACAGCTTATTCCTGCACTTACCTATATTAAATTATATATTCATCCACGTTACCCACTCTGCCAGAGTATTATATTAAATTATCTCCATATTTCTGTTTAGCTGGAACATTTTATGGTTGTAAAATTTCTACCTTTTAAGAGATGGGATAAGCAAATCCCATGCCGCAGGATCCAAAGAACTTGCCATGGGGAGTCCCTCCCATCACTTGGGTGAGCATCACACACTGAGGAGGACGTTCTTCCCTCTGCACCTCACCTGCCATTAGCTACAGCAGGTGACAAGATGCATCATTTAGCAGGCATTTAAGCACTTGAGATGCAGCATAATGTCCCAGTAGGGCATGCTTTCGGGATGACTCCGGGAGGAGCTGAAGGCTAATAAATTAAAAAAAAAAAAAAAAAACAAAACAAAACAAAAAAAAAAAAAAAAAAAAAACCAAAAACAAAAAAACCAAACCAACACAAAAACACCCAAAACCACACAAAAAATTAAAAGGGAACAGATTCTGTTTGATGCTGTAAGAAAAGGGAAATGCTGGACTCAACAAAATGCATTCGCTTTGTCTCTGCTCTGGCACTACATATGCATGAACTGTGATGAGAAAACAAAATGGACATTCTGTTTATGCTCAGGCCAGGTTAGCAGTGCACAAGGATGAGTTCACACTTCACATCTCTTCCAAATGAATTTGAGTTCTCATTTAAATGAGCTCAGTGAACACTGAGCTAGAGGCTGGAAAGAATAAATCCAGTCCTAATTGCTCCCAGAATTGTGGTCTCCCCAAAGCCAAGAAACCTTGTGACTACATCCCCTTCATACCCTCTTGACCACAAGAACATGGTACTTTCTAATTCCTTTCTTTCATCCATGTGCAGAGCAGCTCCTCACTGCCACTGGGAAGCACAGCATTACTAACAATATATTCACATTTGGATTACACTAAAGCATCTGTCAAGATACTTTGGTCTTTCTACACTTGTGTCATCCTATCAGCATGCTGACTTGGGTTAATAAGGCATTATCCTGGCTGTTTTGATTCCCAATCAGATGCTGTAGCTCCTTTGTGACTACAGTGACTCCAGAAAAAAGGCATGGGTACGGACAAGGGCCTGCTGCCCAAAGCCCTACTGGCTTCATTAGGAAAGGCATGAGAATTTTCCAGAACCATGCAAACAGTTCATTGAGGAGAGTCTTGAAAACCAGATAATTTCTGCTGTTCAGCTTTCATAACACAGGATTTCTCTTGTTCCAGAGCTGTCTGGAGAGGCAACCCCCCTCTCTCCCACCCAGATTGTCTTATTTTCAGAACCGATAAGCTGGAGAATGCCCTTTTAAGCTCTGTGAAGGCCTTGATTAGTTCACAAGGTTACACAGCTCACCCATATGTTTGATTTATGGTGCCAGGAGTTAACCTGACACTACTCAGATAATTTGCAAAACTTGAATTATTTAGTTTGCTTAGACCAATAATTAAAATTCCTTCTTTGTTTTGGGGCATTTGGTGACCTTACTTTTTCAACAGGCTCTCATAAAACATGATGCCTGGAAGTGTGAACCCATAATTTGCCTCACTTCAAACCTGATGTCCCAGAAGTCACCTAAATGTTTTGAAACTACTGTGACTGATGACAATTATATTATAAATTATAAAGAGATGTGGCAATGACTGAAAGAACTCAGGTTTTTATTATTATATAAATCACCACCATTGCCAAAGCTATACCAGAATTTCTAACATCTAAGAAAAACTTTAAGCTTTCCAGCAGAAAGGCTTAAGATTTGCTGCACATTACAGCACTACAATTGGGCTTAATAATTTCATTAGACTCATTCATTCAGTTATTATTAATTACGATGAAGTAGTGCACTTAAATGACTCTTCCCACATAATTACCCTTTCCAAAACACTCTCCTGAAAAACAGGTTCTTATTCCAGCAGCTAGATCCAAACAGCAGCCTCCTGCCACTTGAACACCCAGGACAGCAAATTTACAGGAGTGATATAAGTCTGCATGCTTGTCTCCAGTATTTACAGCAGCTCATTTGCAAAGCAGGCCTGTAGTTGGACTTAAATCTAGAAACGCTGATTATAATTCCATTATCTTCTTGTATATAACCCAAAAAAAAAAAAAGGTGAAGAAATACATTCACCAGAAAAGTAAGCACGGTAATATTTTTAGCATCAAGACCAGTTTAACCTTTTTACTAGTTTGAGAAAAAATTCATCTATCTCTGCCTAGTGACTGCTGTTGGTTTCTTGTAGTCATACATCAGACCACTGAGGAAGAGGATCCTGTCCAATCCACATCCCCTGTAGTGAGGGTTCCCCTCTGGAGAAGCTGAGGGATGCAGCAGACACAGGATTGAGGAAGAGAACCCTGAGAGTGCTGAGCTGCATCTGCTCCTCTACCCTTCACCACTTCTCCCCCAGTGGAACCGTAAGCCAGGACAGCACCTCTTGTGCCCAGGTCTGATCTGGGAGGTCCTGGCTTCCCACCTCCTTCCACCCTGAGGCAGTGACTGCCTCTCCCTGCTCAGGAAAGGAGTGTGCCCCAGCCCGCTCCTTGCCCTGGGTGCCAACGTAGGAAGTCCATGTGAAAGGAGTTCCCAGGAACTCCCTTCCTGTTGCAAGGAGCTGCGATCATAGCTATATTATTAAAGTCAATGCTGTTGAGCTAGCAGCTCAAAAATGCAATGAAATCATCTAGGCCATTGTCTTTAGGCAGGTCAAAAATAAATGAGTTACATAAATAGTGCCAAGAAATTAGCAGGTTGAATATTCTTTTTATTAATAACCTAAAATGACACAATTGAGTGTAGAAGTAATATTTTAAAAAATTTAATTTTGGTAGCACCCTTTAAAACAGGATATCATCACACAGTGCTGCTGCAGGCTGTCCTGCTGGAAAGCAGAGCAGCAGAAATACCCCTTGATAGAGAGCTGGTTTATGTATTTGAGACAGGTATTCCTAAAGCAAAAGGCTTGTCAGTGATCAGAAAGCCAGTTCAGAGGCTTTGATTATTTCATTTTGGATTTTGTGATTTTTAGATGCTTATTTTTCCATGTAAGTGGCCCAGGGAGAATTTTTTTTAAGGTAAGCAAGCAGTAATTAATTAGTTTCCCAAATGGCACTTTCACAATACCATTTTCTTTCTTAATTGTTCCTTTTTCCTTTTGTTCACTAACAACCCACTGCAGATGAAACTATATACCTGTCTTCTGCAGCTTAAACCATTGCTTGTGCACTAATGAATCTAACTAGGTGTCATAGCAGGCTCTAATGAGCATCACTTGCTTTCATTTAACTCTGCAGCTCGCCATTACACACTTTAGAAGATCTGTTGGTTTATTCATAGCAATCACTAGATATTCTTTTTCATTACACAGATACTAGTTTTCCCTGTTGTGCCTTTCATTATTAAGGAAACTATGAAATGTTAATACCGGCCTCAAAATCCAGGGCAAAAAAAAATGCCCCCAATTCTATTTGAAATGCAATCACTTGTATTGCAAATGATCTTACAGATCTGAGCACAAACAGCTTGAATTTTTCTTCATTTATTTATGAAAGAATGAAAGGAAAATCAAGAAGGTGGCTCTGTATGACCCACTTGTCAGATTTACCTTGTTAACTGAATTTCTTGTAGTTAATTTAAGCAGCAGGACTGCAATTATAAAAGCATCCATAAACAACTATTAAGAATTGTCATATTCCCACCCAGGTTCGTAGCTCAATTTTTAAACCCAGAAATGCTTACACTTCTCAGTTTAACTCTGAATCAGTTTTGAGAAGGTTTCCTCCTACAAACTGATTTGTAGGTGGTAGCAAGAATGTTGCAAAGTAGATCACAGCAACCACATTTTTGACAATATGTCAAATAGCTTCTATTAGACTTGACATAAAGCTTTTTTAAAAACAATATATATTAAAAAACATATACTATCTATGCAGCTTTAGGATTAGTAGAACTGTTTAGCTCTGTTCTGATCAAACATAAAATTGGTATTTAAGTATCCTTCAGACAAAAAAAAGGGCAAATAGACCATTTTCCAGAGTTTACAGAACAAGTGTCATTTTTCAGACTATTTTATCTCATATCTGCACCTGATTTAGGGTGCAGACCCTAAATTAAGATAAATGAAGTCATTATTTGTATTTAAATTTCATTATTCTGTCACTTCACACACTGGAGATGATTCATTTAATTTGCCTGACAGTCACATCATCCCTGTATATAATCTGCCACAGATATTGTATCCCAAAACATGTCCTAGAGCATCAATGGACTTCAACTAATTTATGTTGCTTCCTAAATCCTGCCAATAAACATTTGGCTAAACGTTATTTTTGGTTTATTATGGTGCTGTAATTCTACTACATAGCCATGCTCTGAGTACAAAAAACAATCTTAAAAGCACAGGAAACTTTTTTTTTTCTGCAAGATTAGTGAATCTAAAGGGTAATAATGGATATTCTATTCAGTCCTGTTTAAGGATTCCTAAAATAAAGAATGTAACAAATTCTTTACGTCTGAGTAGCAAGAGATGCAATCAGTCGTTTCCCTTCCAGCAATGTGACGTTACTGGTTTAGGCAACCACAGCTACTCCTGAAACCTCTTCCTCTTCTGGCTGATTATGAGCATAAAGCATACTATCAGTGCCCTTTAGATAACCAATTATAACGAGTATCCCATGCCTTCTGCTGACTGGAACACACCTAAGGATTCTGCTGCAGCAAGAGGAATTGCTTATGGAGAAGGTGTAATTCCTAAAGAAGGCGTAATTCCTAGCAAAGCATCTGTTGATGTATTGGATAAGGACAGATGTTAAGTATGTCACCAGTTTCTCACAGTGGAAATGAGCAATAGGAAAGGACATACTTGTTGAAGAATTCCGTTCACAGCACTTTGAATATGAAATGCAAGAATTCATCTCTATATCTACAAAACATTCAGGAATATTTTTCAAAACAGTTCACCAACTTCATCTGTGCATGCATATGCACTAGAGAACTACAGATAGGCAGAACTTAGTAGAAGGCATTTCCCAGAAAATTCACATTTGGTGTAGGTTTAGAAAAAAAAAAAGCCTGATTTCTCAGGTAGGTTAAAGATTTGAAAAGACAGTAAGAAAAACCCTCTCTCCAACTTAAGTTGGACACAACGTTTTTTCCTAATTTTTTTTAACATCAGTATCTGATCTAAGATTACCTTTCATTCAGACCAGAGTTTAGTTCTTAAAAGTTCATAAGATTTCTTTTTTTCCATAAATAAAAATCATTAAGGTGGAAAAAGCATCAAACCATAAAAGCACCTGCTAACATGCGGTTTGATTGGCCTTTTGCCAACACTAGGCAAAGTCAAATCTTCCCTTTACAGGCTCCCTTCCATTTTCTCTTCCACTTTTTAAGCATGATTTCCTTTCTGTTGAAAAACTGTTAGCTTTTAAATTTTATATATAATCAGGAATCCAATTTCAACTCAGAGAAACACACACACAAAAGAGTAAATTTTTTACAGACTATGGAGAAATAGAAAGGAAAATACACTTCACTGTCGAAGCCTTGGTTATTTATATAACCTTGCACAGACAACCTATGATGAGACTCTCAGATCGAGCTGTGACACATCCAAGGCTGAAGAACCTAAGAAGTCTCTCAGTGCTTTTTTTTTCACCTGAAAAATAATTGCGAATTAGAAGGCAACTTGGCAACTTCTGTGGTTCCTTCTGGTTTACCACCATAGAGCAGGAACTTGTTTCTTTGATATAAAATTACTATCAGAAGAATACATTAATTCACTGAGTTTTCTGTTAACTCCATATTGCTTTCTCTGTATTTTCTTTTTTCCCCCTATAATAGTAGTTACACCAATAATTTTTTATGACAACATGGTTAAAAGCTCAGGCTATTTTTTTTAATTATACAAAAAATGTTCCATTCATATTGTCTGCATATACTTTGTTATTAAAGCCATATGCCAACAGGATATTATAGATTTATGCAAATTGTTCTCAGGGTAAAGGGAGTAAGGGAATGATCACATCTTTACTGTGATCAGTTACAAAGTAAAACTAGAAGAATTATAAAGAAGACTAAAGAGCAAATACTAAGTAATTCTCATGGTGTCACCTTGTTGAGAGCACAAGTGGTTTTTAAAAACTTGGCAACATTATTTCAAATATTGAATAAAGCTGCAAATAGGAAAACATTTTAGCTATTCCAGAAATTTATTAATTACTAATTCACATTAGCATGCAAATATACAAGGGTTTGTTTTTTTTCCCCAGCAACCTTTTTCACGTGTTAATTACTAGTCTGCCCTTGGGCTCCTTTGTCTTTGGAATGACTGGAGTTTTGCATTTTAGTTTCAGTAAGAATACCAACATTGAAGCATTGTGTACTTAAAGTTACAAACAGACATGCAGAAAACAGCATTTTGCAAGAAAGTATTGTAAAAAGTTTCTGAACAACAAAGAATTTTGAAAGTACTTTACATAGATAATTTTATGATGTAATTCCTACTTCCTTTCACTATGCTTTTCTCCCAACCACACTTGCCTCCTCATCTATGTTCTGTTACTCTATTTTCCCTGTACTAAGAGGGAAAAGATTAGTGGATCAATGAAAAATAGTGGAAATGTGCTCTTCACAAAGATAGCTATGTTATAAATATTCTTATTTTAAAGAGATACCAAAATTTTGCTATTCTCCCAAACTGGGTGCAGAAGTGTAATATAACTACAAAACTGCCAAATTATTGCATGTCTAAATTGCTGAAATTAAAAGAAAGAACCCCTACAGACAGAATCACACAAGCACCAACAAACCAGTCTTTGTTCTCACACAGCTGCTTCACTGTCACCCACCCTGCCACACAGAATCCATCACAGCTCAGGAGCTGGCAATCCATCAGCATTTAAAGGTAAAATAACAAGTCTGGGAAGGGAAGGGGTGGGAGGGGAGAGATAAATCACCCCCAGGCTTACACCTGAGATCTGAGCCTGCTTCTGCAGGTGCTGCTGTACCCCAGGGGGCTGACATCTAATTAGGCTCCCTGCTCATTTAGTGAGGGGGTTCTAATGAAACAAGATTTGCTAATTTAGCTGAATTATACATTGAAAGTATTATGTGTTCTCAAAGGAATGGACTGGAGACCAAAAGTCACTTACTGGGCCTTCAGGAAGGAAAGGCCACACACATGCAAAAAATGGCCCTGTATTCCTAACATAAGTTATACTCCACCTCTGGGGAAGGAGGAAGGTTTGTGTAACACAAGAGAACCTGAAAACCTCTTTCAAAAAAATGAGAATAAACAAAACCAACCAACCAAGCAGACAAAAAAAAATCAAAAAGCCCAAAAAAACCCCCAAAGTCAACTAAAACCTAAACTATGCTAACTTAGGCCAGAGGAGAACTACAGTGAATTAGACCATGAAAATATTCAAATATTCATTTAGTTCAATTATCCTTACTATATGTTCCATAAGAATGTATAATAAAAGGAATAGTAGCCAGTGCATGACTTTGAAATTAATTTCAAATAAGTCTATAAAAAAATTATGTATTAGCATTTCAAAATTTTGGAAAGAGCAATGGGCCCATTAAGAGATCAAATCCCATTTCATCATTTCCAGTTCAGTTCAGACCAGAAGTAAACTACAGCTGATATGAAACGTTCCTCACTGACCAATGTAAAATGAGTTGTTGGTCTCAGACCAGGCCCTAACAGACAGATATGTACCACACAAAACCATCTGTGCTAATTTCTCCCCTGAGCCTTGATCTTGCAGATGTTGGCACAGTTTTATGCACATGAACATCGCTGACTCAAAGCCTTTCAGGTTTTGGCCTTGTATTCACAGTAACATCTCACATATGTGCAGATCAGTACAAGTGTAAGCATTTCAGTGTCAGAATACAGGCTGAGAGCCTGTGCAGAGAAGTCTGAAAGGGAAAGAAGATAAAAATTGAACTATACATTTTCCTATTTGACAGGGACTTCTAATTCTTAATGGAGGAGCTCTGATGAGTCTGAATCTGGCTGCACATTAGCAGGCTGCAACTGCACTGTCCTTGTTCTGTGGGTAAAATATGGAGCACATCTTTTTGCTTTGAAAACAGATTATGTAAATTCTTGTTTTTACAAAAAACAAAACAAAACAAAACAAGCAAAATGTATAAAAATAGAAAAAATTGTATTATTAGAAAGCTTAATTTTAAAAAAGGAAAAACACAACAGTGAATTGCTCAATGCAAATTTCAAAGCTTCATCTGTCCCCATTCTTTGCCTTTCCTTTCCAAGATAAGTGACAGAAGCATTTACCACGTCATTAACTCGTGGAGACTGTAATAATGATGCCTCTTATCAAAGTCAGATTGACCAATAAATGAAAACTCCACACATATGTATGAATAATGATTAATGTCCATTATAGCAATGAACAGATTGCATTGCTCTGTGTAAACCACAGGAATAAAAAGACCATTTTGTCACTCTATCTGTAGGTACATGGGCAGACAAAAGTCCATGTAAGTGATCCTCAGGAGACAACAGCTTATTCTCCTGCAACTGGTCTGCTTTTGTAGCTTATAGAAAGTTAGCTAGATTACACCTATTAGAATCTATTGTCAAATCAGTGATGGTCATGTCTTGCTAATGCTAAAGAAAGAGCATTACTACCAGATCTTATATTTCATTCTTTCTCTCTGCATACAGGCATCTCTTACTCAAATTACAACTGTGTGCCAAACAAAGATGGAGTCCTAGTACTGGTGAAGGGTCAGGCCCCTAACCAATTTGGTGCTGTGAGCTGGATGTCAGTCTGGGGCACCAGAACTGACAGCTGCCTCCTAAGCTTGGAAAACTGACAAGCCTACCTTATAAATGTATTTTTAAAACATAGCATTGAAGATGGTTGAGTGATTCAGTGTTTATGTAAATAAATGACTGGACTTCTTTTCCCACCCGGAAGATGAGATTTCATATGCACTGGCCATTGAACGAATGAGGAAAATCTTATTCACACATCTTAGAAGCAAAGTGAAAAGAGCACTTCTAGTGTATGGCAAAAATCATGGGCGTACCCGGGCCCCGGACAAGGGGAGAGAAAAATGACGAGGCATCTGACTCCATCTTCAGAAGGCTGATGAAGTACTTTATTCTCTAAATCCACAATTGAATCTGCCATGCGCTCACAAGCTCAACTGCACTCATCCATGACTCTCACTGACTGTATTGAGATTGCCAGCAGACAATCTCAACACAGATACACTCTTGGCCTTGATTGGCCAAGGGAAGAAAACATCCTCACTTCGGGTAAACAATCTCCACATTCCATTCTCCTTTAGCACAACACAGGCACAGCAAGTGATAAGAATTGTGTTTCTCTTTCTCTGATGTTCAGAGAACGTGAATCCCAGCTATATTCCTGAGAAAAGCTGTGCCTTGCTTTTCTCCATGAGGAGAAATGTAGTAACACTAGTGTATGAATCAAAGTTCCCATCACACATTTTAACTTGGCCATAATATCACAGAAATGGTATCTTCCTGTAATTATGCCATTGTCTAGAGGATTGTTTGAAATAGAGGAAAATCTTGAAATAACCCATTAATGTAGACAAATGGATGCTGAGTTAGTCACTTATTAGGAATAACAATTTGTACAAGCAATGCAGATGTATCAGCAGACTGAGTTCAAGCAGTATTGATTCCCCATTTGTTCCTAAGGAGGAACAGTGCTGCACTTGACAGCTCTCTATAGTCACTGTTTACCTGCGGTGTAGGATCACAGGTAGGACTGAAATCAAGCCACAGGTAACATGGCCATTCAACTGGTAAAGGAAAAGAAAGAATGGGCTGTATCTGTAAGGCTGAGGAAAACCATAGCTGTAAATTATTTTTAGTATTTTGAAGTGAAACTACCTTGTTTTCATTCTGTGGTATTTCTGAACTTTCTGAGCTGTAAAGGCCATTATGGTGAACCTTAATGTTCCCAGAAGCAGGGCTGTGGTACTGCTGCTGACAAGAATTGACTATTATCTAGATATTCTCAGGAGGAGAATACCATGATGTCCATTCTGTGAGAGATTCAGTTGATATTTAGTTCATATAAGTCCATTACCTAAGTATCTTCTGTTTCAGTAGGTGCAGTCAATCTCTCTCAAGCGACCAATCTCTGATTCAGTCAATAGGATCATTACATTTACATCATTCTTCATTGTTAGCTTCATGCTGCTTGTACTTGATAAAAGGCGAAATAACTGGTAGCAGCCAAACTGAGTAAATAAATATAGAACAAATTTGATCTGGCAGCCACATGTACATTTAATTGACATGTATTGATTTACAATTGCTAGTAGGCTTTAAAGTGTTGTCCAAAGCCATAATCAGACTGCAAAGAAAACTCTTATCTTTACATGCATTACACAGCTCACTTTAAGGGAGCTTTTTATTACCCAAAAGCAAACATAATCAAATTTAAACAATTTATGGCTAGAAAGTTAAAGAATACATTGTTTCTTTAGCCTTAACAGCTTGAAGAAACAAAAGAAAGATAAATTCACCCAGTACACTCAGTCTCAGGTATCAGTGACTGTAAGCCACCAAAACGCTGAGCTGAAAGAGGATTCACAAGTGCTAACTGGTGCAGCTGATGGCACTGATGGAATACTCAGACCGGGCACTGCAGAAGGATTCTCCCTCTGTTGAAGTCACCCTAACCCCAGGCAACAGAATTATTCTGCTATTGCTCAGCCTGTACTTGTACAGGCAGGCAGCAGAGTTAGTGAATGCAAAGGGGAGGGATTGTTATAAAGATATAAACCAGTAGGCTCTTTATTATTAAGTTACACAAGACAAAAAAAAACCCCAACAAAATAAAATAAAATAAAAACAAAAACAAAAAAAAAAATTAAAGGCAAACAAAAAAAACCCCCAAAACCATAAAAAACAAAACCCAAAAAAACCCCGTAAGCAGACTTGGTCTTGCATCCTGTATTAATATCTCCAAGTTTAAAAAACAAATTTCAGATTGTGATTCAATCTCCTTCTACTTGCTTAGCTTCTCCTGAGATCTTTAAAGCAAACTTAAACTCTGAATTTAGAACGTGCTTAGAATATCATCCATATCCATATCCATATCCAAAAGAAGACTTAGGCTTCATAATACACTTTATATCCAGAGCCAGGAACGCCCCCCGAGCATCACCTGCTACAGCTCTGAGTGATGCCTGGGGCTCAGCAAACATCAAGTGTTTGGAGCAAACTCCAAACTACTTTTCTTGTGAGTTCAGAATTTACCCTTGTTTGTAATCCTTAGTAAAACCTAGAAATGCAATAAAATAACTTTAACCTAAGAACAGGTGTGTGCTCAGCACAGCTTTCACTCAGCTGCAGTACTGAACCTTCCACAAAATACTTTAATAAGTGCTTTATTTTGAAAACATGATTGTAAATTAGTATTTTTCACTACAGAGTTATAAACTTCAGCAAGATTGATACCATCCCAATGGGATCATAAAATATCTCAGTTTCCTGACATGGACTCTGGTGAGCCAAACAACAGGGCTTCTCTTTAGGAGGTCAAAATGGAAAAAAGCTGTCCTACTGAATGGAAGCAAGCCTTTTCCCAACACTGGGGCTGGTTTTGATCCCTGTTTAAACATTCTTAAATGAGACAAAATATTCGGAGTATATTTATGTCTGTTTCTACTGAAACCTGTTTATTGATCTGTTTTGGGGAGAAATGGCACATCTTCACTCTGATCCCTGATGCTTGAGGCAGCTAATTACCAGAAGTGAGGCTAATGCCCAGACAGAGACTGGTGACAAGTGCTGTCCCTCAGGAGTCCCTCCTGGCACTAGTGCTGTTCAATGTCTTCATCAGCAGCATGGACAGTGGGATTGAGAGCACCCTTGGCAAGCTGGCAGACAGCACAGAGCAGAGTGGTGCCATCGACATGTCTGGGGATGGGATGGGATGGGATGGGATGGGATGGGATGGGATGGGATGGGATGGGATGGGATGGGATGGGATGGGATGGGATGGGATGGGATGGGATGGGATGGGATGCCATCCAGAGGAACCTGAACAATCTTGAGAAGTGGGTCCATGTGAATCTAATGAGTTCTGCACATGGGCCAGTGCAGCGCCTGGTGTCAATACTAGGGATGAAGAGACTGGGAGAAGCACTGCAGAGAAAGACTTGGGGATGCTGGTGGATGAAAAGTTGACATGACCCAGCAATGTGAACTTGCAACCCAGAAAGCCAAACATGTCCTGGCCTACACCAAAAGCAGTGTGGGCAGCAGGGTTAGGGAGGGGATTCTGCCCCTCTTCTCTGCTCTGCTGAGACCCCACCTGCAGGGCAGCATCCAGCTCTGGGGTACAAGCACAAGAAGGACAGGGACCTGTTGGAGAGAGTTCAGAGGAGGGCCAACTATGTTGATCAGAGGGATGCAGCACCTCTCCTAAGAAGACAGGCTGAGGCAGCTGGAGTCATTCAGCTGGAGAAGAGAATGCTCCAGTGGAGATCTTTCAATATGTAAAGGGGCCTATAAGAAAGATGGGGACAAAATTTTAGAGGGGTCTGTTGCAATAGAATAGGGGGTAATGATTTTAAACTAAACAAGAGTAGATTTAGACAAGGTATAAGGAAAAAAATTGTTATTATGAGGGTGGTGAGTGACACAGGTTGCCTTGAGAGATGGTGGATGCCCCATCCCTGGAAATATTCAAAGTCAGGCTGGACTGGGCTCTGAGCAACCTGATAGAGTTGAAGGTGTCCCTGCTTACTGCTGGGGGGTTGGACTACAGGACCTTCAAAGGTCCATTCCAACCTAAACTATTCTATGATTCTATGATTAAAGTTACAAGTCTACAGTTCTATGAAGTTTGGCTTCTTTGAAAGGCCTTCTGACTTTCTGATACAAAATCCTTTCAGTGTCTGGGAATTGCTTCCATGCATTATTGCAAATTTCCCAGTTCAAGGAGACTGAAATATCAACCCATGCACTCAAGTTTCAATCTCCAAATTGTGACTGTAACTATTCTGAAAACATACTTAGCTGATCATATTTTGAGACCTGAAATAATGTATTTGTCTTTTCTTCTAACCCTCTTAGCTATCTGTACATTTTTAGTGATACATTTTACCTACAAAATCTGTTTCATCATTTGTTTTCTTGGAGGATGGCAGCCCATTCTCACCCAAACTCCAGTCTGATAAATCATCTCTATATAATCACACTTTGTAGCGGAATTAAACATTTCCAAACCTTCAAAGTCAGCTTCTGGATTTTTCAAGATACAAAACATGTTTCTTCCCATCAGGAAAAATACACCTATACAGCAAACTGATTTTAAACAGATATAACTATAAGTTTGGTATAGTAACTCAGGGTGTAGCAACTTCAGTTTTCCTTCCCTGGTAAAAAAAAGCCTGATAAATTCTGCCTTCATTTCAACTTTCCTTTTCCAGGCAAATACAGAAAACCAAGTCTGTCTTTGTAGTTTAGTTTTCCCTTCTAGCACAGCACTGAAAATTCCAGAAACCTGCAGGGAAAGACTTTGACCCTTGCCTTGCCTTGCCTTGCCTTGCCTTGCCTTGCCTTGCCTTGCCTTCCCTTCCCTTCCCTTCCTTTTCCTCATCAACGGAGACACATGAGTGGATTTAAAATACAGGAATAAAATTTTTATTACTGTATCCTTGAAAAGAAAGAGAAAGGGATGAAACATATATACCAAGCAGTTTAAAATTGTAACATTCTCTAAGTCAAAACTCAAGTAATTTTCTATTCAATTTTAGTATTTTTTCTATATGACACTATTCACAAGCTGATGATTTTCACACTCCATGTCAGAGAGTATTGTATGTTTGAGAGATTATAGCTAGCTCATTCTGTCTGGCCCTGTGCTGCTTAACTCTTGAGCCATATATAAGCTTTGAGGTGTCAGCTGTCACAAATCAAGTGTCAAAAGTGTACATTTGGGAATAAAAATGAAGACAGAAAAACAACTTTTCAGTCTGACCATATTGATGGCAAAAGCTATGTCATTCCCAGAGATCCACAAGGTGGACTTGAAATAAGACATTAAATCAATGTGCTACCATAATGTATGAATAGGGCTCCTATAAACACACCTACCCTTCAGACAGTAATTTCAGACTTTTCTGCTGCACTTACATATTAATTTCAGTTATCTCCAGAAAGTTTTCAAATTCTGGGACATATATATGTTTATAAAATCATTACCACCCCCTCTGAGAATGAGCTAAAAAGCAAGGCCACAAATTACTAACATACTGACTTCTCCTTACAGACAAGTGCATCTGCCAACCTGCAGCTCTTACGTTTGTGCACAGCCAAGAGACAGCGTAGTTGCACAGATATAAGGACGTGAAGCCGGCTGTTAGGGTAAGCTAAGTCTGGTGGGCTGTAATACCCCAGGTCATTTTTCTGCTGCTGAGTATGCTGCTGTGGCCTTTCCCAGGTCCAGGTATCCCAAATGTGCACAGACATACATCTGGCAGCACAGAGCAACCCAAGGAGATGGCAGTGGCTTCACTGGCCCCTGCACACCCACAGGTTCACACCAAAAGCACTAACATGAACATGAACAAAACTGGTGGCGTGATCATGCCTTACTTGCCAGCTAACCAGGCCCAATACTTGCCAGCATACACACACAAGGCTTGCTGCCAGCTGTTCCAGGTCTATGGTTCCTTCAGTCATCAACTATCAGGCCCCCAGTGCCAAGCTCACAATCTTCTTACTCAACTCACTGGCTACTCCAGCTGTGCTGTTCAGACACACACACAAATGGGCCCCTCTGCCAGCTGACCCACCTCTCCAGTCACTGTCCCCTGGAACTATGGCCCCCTTTGGCCTGTGTACATGTGTCAGCACCCTGAATGCTCATCCCAGCCACCAGCATTGATCAGACACATCCACATGGGATCAATAGTTTAACTGCATGATAAGCTGCACTGAGGTAATCGAGACCAAAGGTTTAGCCAGGGAACTGCACTGGCCAGCAGCTTGTTTCACTCAGGACTGATTCATTTTATTCTCCTCTCATTTTTTCCACTCATTCCTCTCTGGTTCTTTACCATCTCTTCCTTTCCCTGCATTTGGTCCCTTTTCTGTATATGGTATAATAAATATTGTGCATTCCCTCAATCTGCCTTAGTAAGTTTTACAGAACTTCTGAAGACCCTTCAATTGTTCAATTAGAAGCTTGCACCTCCCCATGAGCTCTATGATAATCTTGTTTCTTGCTTTCTTTGTTCTTTCAGCAACAAATTTCTGTTTGAAACTCTTCAAGGCCATGCTTCAGAGGTTCCTTCAGTGGCCATCAGTCAGTGTCCAAAGAACCCCTATATTTCTTGTTGTCTTGCTATCTCCTCTTCCTCAGGGTTGCTGTACCAATGTTTAATGCTGCTCTTGCTTCTTGTCCTTGTTTTTTAAGGTGACTAGTTGTTAGCTAGATATCCTTGCCCACCAGAGTCCACCTATCCTCATCCTGGCATGTCCTCTCTGAAGAACATAATTCTTCTCATAGAGCATGAAATTACATGAATAAAAATCAAGTCAGCAGACTGGAAAAATGTAAGCGAACCTTTTCCATATGTTTAATTTAAATTGAGAGATAAAATCTTCTTGCTCTTCACGCTTGCTAACAGAAATGTCCAAACAACACTATTTTGCACATAAATATTCTCAGAAACACAGATTTCAGTGACTGTGTTACATCAGTGAAATCTTCACACTTTCAAAATAAGCTGTGAACTCCTCAATTCATAGAATCTGTCCTTCAAGCATTTAGTTTTCCCCACACTTTCCAAACAACCTAATCAGTAATTATATATATATTTTAAACATGTTCACCTCTAAGCTTTATTTTCTCATGGTCTAATCTAGGCCAATTCATGTCATCCACTCTGCTTTTTGCTTCATGCACAAGCATAAATGTACATTTTCCTTTGAATGTTCAGGCTACCTGTATTACAACTCTGGTTCTAGTTTCAAACTAGTTATCTATTAATTGAATTACTTGTAATTAGTGAAAGGGATATTTTTACCAAGGCTAAAACCTTTCTCAGACTTCATACAAATGATATACAGCTGTTTCTCCATTCACAACTGGCATAAAATTATTTCTGATTATTTTAGATTATTTCCCAGTTATGGTGACACTATTTAGGATATGTATACACATGGGAAACTGGTTGTTAAAAGATTATAGGACACACAACATACTAAACATCTAGAAATGAAGTGCACAGTTAGATCTACTTATTCTTAATGATTGTTGCTGTATCTGAGACACCAAACTTTTAGCTGCAGGTTTATAATACTGTTACTGGATCTTTTGCTCAGACAACACTTAAGGTCAACTGAAGCTCTGTGAGGCTCATAGCTGCAAGATAAAATGGAAATTCGCTAATTTGGAGAAGTTCATGGAAGACTGTCTCCTGTGGGAAGGACCCCATGGTGGAGCAGAGGAAGGACCCCTCTCGCTGCGCAGTGGCAGGAACAACAGGCGATGCACTGACTATAGCCCTCATTCCCTGTCTCCTTTCACTGCTGGGGGGTAGGAGGTGAAGCTTCAGAGGAGGTAGAGCTGGGAAAGAGGGAGGGGTGGAGGGAAGGGGTTTTTAAAATTTATTTTTCATTATCCTGCTCTCATTTTATTAGCAATTAATTCAATTAACATTCCCAAGTTCAGTTTGTTTCACCTGTGGCTGTAATTGGTGAGAGAACTCTTCTTCTCCTTAACTCATGAACCTTTTACTATATTTTCAATCCCCTGTCCAGTTGTGGAGGGGACTGATAGAATGGCTTTGGTGGGTACCTGGCATCCAGCCAGAGTCAACCCACCACAGTGACTGAACTACTTTTGCAGTAAGATATCATGCAATAATAGCTTGATTAAATTATCATTAAAATATTTCAATGCAGTTCTCATGACAGTAATGAAAAACATCTTAATAGGATCCCATTTTGAAGAAGTGCAAAAGTGGACAAAAAATCAGACATAACAAATTATACTTATTAGGATAATCACATTGCAATTATATGATCATATTTTCCATGACAAATTATTTTGATGCTCATGATATGTTAAAATATTAATTTCTAGTTCCATCTCTTCTATATGTATTCCACTAAAATACTGCGCAGCATATTACAACAGAAACATGAACACTGTCTCTGATAGCACTTTGGCACAGTAAATATCCCAACTAAAAATTATTATCAAAGTATTTTTCTAAAGAAATAAAATGAACTTTGGAGTATAAACTTTAGCTGAACAGTTGCTTAAAGCAGATTTATTTTCATTTGCCTTCACAAACTGTAAGCAGTTTTTTAAAACAAAAAAAATGTTTTCTAATATAAAACCTTTAAGAGATGGATATAGGAAAAAAAGAGATTTTGTTTCTTAAATTAAGTATTAAAGCTAAAGACCACCTGAGTGAGCAAGAATGAAAAATTACCATTGCCATTATGTGGAAGACCCTGTTAAGAAGCAAGAGAATTCAGGGTATTCCATTTCTAAGACACAAATTTGTAAATCCTTTAAAAAGCTTCTGACTCTGGTCCAGTCAGTAATAAGTAAAAGTTGTAATTGCTGGAAAGCTAAACCTCTAGAAATGTAAGTAACCTCTGTGAACTGGTTGCCTCTATCTATTTTCCAAGAAATAAAACTCACATCTTCTGGCACCTTCACTTGGCAAATTTGCAGAAGAGGCTGTGTGGGGCTGGACATGACCACAATGACAAAACCATTACACTGGTAGTGTTTTGAACAGCACTCCCAAAATACCATCGCTGGCAGGCTAACACAACGTGCTTTTCACAGTTGACCAAGCAGTTTATCATTTTGCTACAATAGGGAGGCTATCAAAGATGTCTTGGCATATGCCACTGATAAACATGGTATTTACTGCTGCAATGCATACAATAAAGAACACTTAAGCTAAAATGCCAGGAACAGGCCTTAAGCTGTATGTGAAATATTTTCCTTGATGTTATGTGTTCACATTTTTGCTCCTGATGCTGCACCTTCTGTTATCTCTTACTTAGCTGTTACAGGTACCATTTCTCATATTTTGTGGCTCAGAAAAGTACTTCATGTATCTGTAAGACCGATGCCATAATCAATATCTCTATATAAATAATGGAATAAACTGTGCAGAAGGTTGCACACATTGACTCTTGAGTCTTACAGCAGGTGGGAGATTCCTTAATGAAATATGGAGAACTCGATACCAGATTTTTCCCAAGGTGTTTTAGAAGGACAATATGGGACCTTTTTAAGTAAAAGGGGGTTTTCTTGGTGCTGATCAACTTAAATTAAAAAAAAATAGCAAAATCATGTGTTTATTGCATTGTGACATACTGATTTTGTTGTTAGTGACATGAGTCATCATCACTCATACAACTTTCCAACCACATGAAACTAGATCTTCTCAGAGGTTTATGTAACTCATACATATGTCATGACTTTTTGCAAATATGTGTTGATTTAGAACTTAATGAACTTTGAATGCTTAAAGGCCAAATATTCCATTGGTAGTTGAAGTCTTCCCCTGAGGAGCTACACAATTTTAAAAGCCTCTCAGGTTTAGCTCTGCAGAAAGCCAGTTTGAATAAAGCTAGACAAGTCATGCATTAAGAATAATAAAGATAGAATATCTTTTTTGTACTTTCCTCCATCAGAAGCTGCAGCACAAATCACATGTAAATTAGATGAGCCTCAGATCTATGAGACTGCTCACAATAATATTTTTCTATGTCCATATGCATGGCTGAAGGTGGCCACATCTGCCATCCAATGCCACTCCTCTAAGGTAAAGACAAATGGTTCTGCCTGTAATTTATAAAAACCTTGTTCTGAAAGAAGCTATTCAAAAGCATTAAAAATATAATCACAAGGACATTCACCCAGTCAATCCAAAGATTTATTCTTTGGCTAGACCTGTGGATTGTTGTCAGTATTAGTTTTTCCTCATAAATATTCAGCTAATGTCTTTTCAAAAAGAAAGGTGAGAATATGTTAACAGGAGAAATAGGGGCCATTTTCCCCAGAAGGTATAGGAAGCATGTATTGCAGCAACTGTGACACAGTTCTTATACAGCATCAGAGCTGTGCAGGAATGGGCAAAACCCATGTTCTTACCAAATGCAATCATCTCATTCATTTGTCAACTAATGCAGAATTTAAGGTTTGTACACATGTGATGAACAAAGAGCAGCTATAAAGTATACACAGCAGAAGATGGTGAAGTGTTGCAACAATGGCAGCTACTTCTAGCTGTGAAATATATCAGAAACACATCAGTCATAAAATACTGCTTATGTTTTATTCATGAAAAATAACTCGGTGCTCAGGCTCCACCATCAGAAACTACAAAGCACTGAAAGTATCTGTGACAAATTACATCCAAGTATCATGTCTAAAATATTTGCCATAGAATACTATTAAAAACAGCAATTCTCAAGTACAGCTTATAATTTAGGAGGGGAAAAAAGGATGTTTCAAAACTTTTAAAAGTCCAAAATAAGATAGTGGAATATGTTTTTAAGCTAGTATAAGACAGTATATCTTAGTTAGTATAAGATTTAATATACATTATTATTAGGGTTTTTTTGTTTTGGCCTGCCTGTACTTTACCTGCCCTTCAATGATAAAACTTAGCATATTTTACAAAACTGAAATCAAGTCACTGTTGCAAACCCTTAAAAATCAGTCTAGTGCATCCTAGACTAGGGTGACTTGAGAAAAAACAGGAATAAAGGGTAAATTCACTAAAAATTAGGTTTCTTATTTTTGTCTGGTTGACTTGTATCTCTTTTCCAAAATTTCTTACTAAGAAAACTGTAATATAGTGAATGAACATTTTCTTTCAGGTGCCCTCATTAACTGGAGAGAAATTTAGAAAAAAAACATGATCTTTACAACATGGCAGCATAAGTATTCCCTGGACTACTTAAGGTGGAGGAGGAACCCAATCCACACAAACCACTGTAATAGTTCTGCAAAGCCTGGTTTTCCTTATATAAAAACCTCCCAATTAAGTAATTACAGGAACTCATAAGTATCTTCTCTACCACTATCAAACAAACGGACACAAACCCCCATTTTTTATACTTCAGATGAGATGAGGATTACAGTTTTCATATTCTTTTGTTTGTTTGTTTTCTTGTTGGTTTTTTGCTTGTTTTTCTGGACTTGGAGATTGCTTGCAGATAAAAAAAGGGTTCTGTTCCCAGCTCAGCATTCAGACAGGATGCCATCCGATTATAGCCTGGTAGGCTACATGAAAACAAGGTTTATGCAATCTCTGTCTCTCTGTCCCAAGTTCCAATAACCTTGAAAGCATTATCCAGCTTCAGTGGAGTTTGAGAGATAATATCTTTCCCAGAAATTTCATAGAAATAGATAACCAGACAGGAGACACAAGGAACTGAACATTTAGGAGCCAGCATTAAATAACTTCCTATCCAGTCAGCAAATTTCTTCAAATTTCCACTTCTGAGCATGGCAGCCTACTCTTTGCTGTCAAAATGCTCTGCAGTAGAAGATGTTAGGTATATGCAGTCATAACAGAAAATATAATTTAGGTAAATAATAGCCAACCAGGAAGAAACTCTGCCGAAAAACAAGCTTCATTACCTTCAATATTCACTGAATCAGTAGCTTATATTCCTAAAGGATGAAATAAATGTGGACAGCCTGAAGTTTTTTTCAGGTAACCAGTGTCAGTAGATTGCTATTCATCTTAGGAGAAAATTAGAAGTAAATATAATTCTTCACTGGTACTTCTAGGGTCTAAGTCTCTTGCTCACAGGACCTGGGAGGCTGCACACTGGTGCAATCAGCTCCTTTATGGATTGCTAACTCCAGACCTTTCAAGGCCTTGACTCACTTATCATATCCCAGCCACAAAACTCAACTTGAAAGCAGATTCATTGCTTGGATTTCTTTACTGATGTACTATCAGAAGTATAAACTGCACTCCTGTAGTGATCTATGAGAACTAAGAGCTCATATTACTTGCAGCTGTCCCATAACTCAGTCCAAAGGTGATGATTTCAGCTTCTCTCCTTCTGCCATCTGAGTATTTCTGTTTCATACCCCTCCTACTAGCACTAGTATTGCATGCCACCCCTCTGCCATGTGTCTTTGAACTGATTAATTTCTGTGTCTCTGTTTAAGCATGCAATCCTCATCTAGATATGATCTATTCAGTTCATGCAATATTGGATGGTGTGCATTCTGTGTCTCTTTACTGCAAAATACTCTTTCATAATCACAGGAACCCTCTCTTGATTATCCCAACCTTGGTCTCATTTCAGTAACAGTTTAAGTACATATTTAAGGACTGCTTCTAAGTTTTACATCTCCTTACCACATATTTTTTCCTTTTTTTTTTCCCCATACTATGCAGTCGGTGTGACGCTTTACCTTTATATTATTGTTTATTATGTTTTCCTTGAATTATTTTAGCTTATACCAAATATATTATACTTAAGGTGACCTTGAGGATTTATGTCTGAGCTTGATCCTTACAGTGTTTCCATTTCTCTTTCTACAATGCTATCTTTAACATGTACTTTCAAAGTGAAAATAACACAAAGCAAACAGATAGTCACAGATATGTTCCCTTTCATCATGACAGCTGTAAAGAGATAAAAACTCCAAAACATTCTGTTTGTGTCAAAGCTATGGAGGAAGGGCTCTGCCAAGTAGTAAGTCTTTAACCAGAAACATGTCTATTTACTATAGTAATGCAGAACTATTTCTAAAGCCCTTACTGATTTCAACTATTGCTTCTATCGTGGCAGGGGAAAAAAACTCTGTCCAGCAGTCTTATAATATTCTTGCCTGCATGGGGCCTTATAAGTTAGTTTGAGGGCTGGAAGTATTGGACAAAAACTACTGCAGTTTAAAGTGCAAAATTCTGATTTGATAAAAAATCTCCATGCTAATTACAATTTACCAGTAATATTTATCTTGAAAAATTGAGAGAATTTAGTTGCCAGATCTCAGTGGGATCTCTCAAAGCTACTCCAAGCACCTCTTTTCTCGACCTTTTCTGGTACATCCCCTGTTGTGTGATGATTGAGGTCAATGTGATTGGGCCACCACTACTATTTAAAATAATGTGAAAGGCAAAGACTTGGTGCTCTTACTTTTTGTAAGGTGTACTTGGTGCTCTTACTTTTCAGTTTGTACAACTGAAAGCTACAAGTATTTTTCCCAGTGCATTTTGTGCTCCCTGGATCAATGTACAGTTGAGCCAGATCCAAAAGCTAATAGCCAGTGAAATTAGTAGTTAGACCCGAGCCTTCCAAATGTGGGATTTGCTGATGTTTCAAAGCGAGATACAAACTCCATATTGATCCTGAGCATGCCAGGCACCTGTATAAGGTATCTGACATGTACCATTTTGTAGTTAAGAACTCACAAAATACCATGGTCAGTCTTGCTGTACAAAGAGCTTTATATGGGTATCTCAGGAACCCTGAAGAGTGATGGGCCAAAGACTGAGCTGGCGATCTACCAAAAGGACATGGAATATGCCAGCTTTTGCCAATACTGCCGGGAGCTTGACCGTGCCTGGCTAGACAAGTAGAGCCAAGCCAACTGCGATGCAGGACTGACCATTACTTGAACTGGATAATGAAAGCTAGAGACTGCTGCAAGCCAAGACTTCTAAAACTCCCAGAAAACAGCAAGAAGTTCCAAGGATAAAGAGAATAAATGGGCTGGCATTAGCCTGGATAAAAATTAGGATTTTTTTTTTTCTCTAAGCACATTGGTTGGGAAAAAGTTTTTTTCTGTGCTGATCATATGCTGATCCCACTGCCAGGTGCTGTGCACACTACAGGCATGGCTGTACTGCAGATGGCCTCAGAGCTGCACCTGCTCTGGGTGGCTGCTGGAGGCAGCCTGTCTCCTCCCAGCCTCTGGAGCAGCCTGGCACCCTGCCCCAGCCTTGTGATCACCCCACGTAGTCATAAGAACCTCTCTTCCTCATTGTCTTCCTCGAACCCTGACCCTGTGCTTGTCCTTGCACTGCAAAATGTGGTGTGAATCACAGAATTACCCCCAGCCTGATTCATTCGTGCTGCTGGGTTGAGGTTTCTATACCAGGCAGAGCTTCTTCCTGCTTTCCTTCTGAGCTGTGCCCCCTCTGCACAGATCTCATCCTGTTGGTGCTCGCACATCCCCACGGAGTCATCTTGAGCATTTCCAAAGACAGGAATGGTTTTTGAGAAAAAGAGGCAGACCCATGAAGAGAAGCCGTCACAACTTATTTCCAACACACTTCATCTTGCTCTGGCAAATCTTTTGGAGAACGTCACATTCCCATGCCCTGGATAAACATCTGCTGTACAAGCAAGATTGTATAAAGTGCAATATTGTATCATGTATAAACTGCCTTCATTGGGTCACCTCTTTTTGCTGTCCTGCAGGTGCTTTCCTCTCATGAGGCCCTCCTTTCTCCTGGAGCACAAGGGGGTGAGGAACTTCCACCAGAGCTACCAAAGAGGACACAGAAAACAGTGATGGTGCCCCACAAGGTACCACGAAGTTGAGGACAGAAGGAGGGGGCTCTCATAGCTGCGGGCAGCACGGCAAACAGGACGAGAGGACATGGGCTTAACCTGACCGGGGGCTAGGCTAGACATTAGGAAGAATTTCTTCACGTGACGGGTGATTAGGCATTGGAATAGGCCGTCCTGGAAGGTGGTGGAGTTACCGTCTCTGGAGGTGTTTAGGGAAAGACTGGACGTGACCCTTGGTGCTGTGGTCTAGTCGACATGGTGGTTCGGTCGTAGGTTGGACTCGACAACCTTAGAGGTCTTTTTCAATCTAGATGATTCTGTTAATAGGATTCTGGACCACGGCTGACAGGGAAACCCCGGGTGGGATCCCGCTCTGTCCCCTCTAGACCCTCTGCCGCAAAGCGGGGATTGCGCGATCTCCCGATCTCCCTATCCCCCTTTCCCCGACCCTTAATTCCACTCCCGGGTACGGGATCGCCCCGCACTCCTCGGGACGGCGGTTTAAGCGCCATTCCCGAGCCTGGGGCCACCGGGGCTCTGGCAGGGCCGGAGCGGCCCCAGGAGCGCGGCGCGCAGCCGGCTCCGCCCGCGGCAGGGCGGGATGGGCCCGGCTCCGCCCCGCGGCTGCGCACACGCCGGATCCGGGGCTCAGCGCCGGCAGCTGCGTCGCTCCAGGAGCCTCCGGTTCTGCCGCTGTGCCGTGCCCGGCCCGGCCCGGCCCGCGGAGCCCGCGCCGCAGGTGGGGACGGAAGGGCGCTCCCGCGGCGGCTGCGGGGCGCTGGCGGAGCCGGGCGGGGGGCGCTGCGGCCGCCCCTGGGCCTCGGCGGGGCCTGGGCAGGCCCGCGGCGGGGCGGGGGGCCGGGGGCCTGAGCTGGCCCGGCCCGGCCCGGCCTTGCCCCCTGCCCTGCCGTGCCCTGCCGTGCCCTGCCTTGCCCCTGCTCCGGGACGGCTCCTGCGCTGAGAGCACCCCAGGCCGAGCGGGGACCGGGGGCCGGCCGGGCAGCCCAGCAGCAGCCGAGCTGGCCGGGCCTTGGTCCAAGCCTGCCGGCTGTAAACTTCGCCATGTTTGTGAGAGCAGCTAGCGCTGATGGACGAGAAAATCCCTTAACCTCAGGATTTTTGAGTCCTTTATTTCGGCAGCGCCCGCCTTACCGCTCAGGCAGTGTCCGAGGCGCGGGTCTGTGACGGGGTGGGGAAAGGCAGCGCTGGTCGTGCCCAGCCGAGCTGGAGCAGCCTGTGGCTGCCAAGTCACTGCCTTACCCTGCCGCGTCCTCTGCTTCCGAGGAGCTTGGGATGTTCGCGGTTAAGGTGCAGCTGATGGGGTAAACGGTGGTTGCGATTCGAAATTTATTGCTGTATTGAAAAAGAAGTAGGGTTGTAATCTCAAGTTTATACGTTTGGATATAAAGGGTAAGAACATCAGCCAAACTTGCTGGAGAAATATAACAATATAGTTTGACTCTATGAAGTTTCACTGAGTTTATAAACAAAGTAGTTTCTTCTAGTCTTGCATGCAGCTCAGGATGTGGTGGTTCGGTCTGTCTTGTGACGCTGTTTGGGTTTTGTCCATGTACCATTGTGCTGCAGTGCACAGCAAGTTGAAGGGTGCGGTCGTAAACAAAAGCCACTTGTCACATTTTTAATTTACCGAACCCATTTATTACAAACTGTGAATTCACGGAAATCCCAGCTAAGCTCAAGGGGAATGTAACATCAGTTACAGGAGACTGCACCAAAGCAGAGCTGTTCATGAAGCAGGATTTCTGACTTTGTTGACAGCATGGAAGCTGTGACATACAGAGATGTTACATTGTCAGAGTTACTGCTGTTCAGCCTCTAAGTGCTCTATAAAAGAACATGTTTTTGATTTGTGGTCAACTGTAATAAGGTTCAGGCTTGGCTAGGGGAAAAAGCATGCTGGTGAATCCAATTTTGCTTGAAGATGGTTCTGTGTTTTCCTGTTTGTGAACTGAGACGTTTCTCCTTGATCTCTGGCACCATTAAATTCAATTATTGAAGCTCAGGTACAGTTGGCATTGAAGGATGCACCTGCTGTAGTACCTAACCTAGTACCTAATTCAAGTAAAGGATGTGCTCTTGAAAGGAGTTCCCAGCCATCCTTGCCTGCTGCACTTTGGTTCATGTCACAGTGTGATCAGGGAGTGTGTGAACTTTTCCTTCTGTAAGAAGCTAAAACTAGAAGGTGCACTTCTGTTGTCAGGTGTTGGATTAAGTGGTGGCAGAACAGCACGATCCCTAAGCTTTCAGATCTGTAATTGTGACAGCTATTGCCTAAGCTGCAAGACTCAAGTTCCGTAGCTTGAAGGCTGTAGGTCAGCTGCAAGGAGAAAAGTAAACAAAAACTCCATGGGAAATAATTGTCAACAGTATCAGCAGCTTTTTCAGGATTTGTTTTCAATAGCTCAGTAGTTTTAATTTTCAGTTCAACAATTTCCATTATTGAATGGCTCCCAAACATAAAATGTTTAAAAAGTACTGTAGCAGCAGAAGGGTAAATAGCTTTCCTGCTTCTAAATGTTTATTGACATAAGTGAAAAAAATAATCCTGCATATTTGCTGGGGCAGTAACTGGGACTAGTTGGCATTTGTTGACTTACTTTCCTTCTCCCACATTCACCTAGCCTTTGTGGCAGTGTAATGAATTAATGTTGTGTTTGCATTGCCATCAGTATTGAGATATTTCTGTTCTGTCTTGAGTAGTTAGTTTAAAATATTCCAGCTTATTTTCCTCTTTTAATCTTCCTCTTAGGGCTTCCTTTTAGTGAACCAGCATGATAATTCCTAGCTGACATTCTAAAAATACCTGTTAATGGACAAAAAAAAAACAAACCCCAGTGAAGTTATGCATATTCTTTTTTAATCAATTAATCAATTGATTGATCAATTGATTTGTCAATCAATATTAATCAATTTTATTCCTCAAAAATTTGACTGCTGTCTCTGTGTGTTAAGTAACTAAAGTGGGTTATATGGATCAGCTGAACAACTAAGTGCCATTGCTGTAGAGGTTTATTTTTTTTCTCTTGCAGTTTTTTTCCCACATGTTGCAAACTGGGGTGTTTCTGCTTACTGCACTTTTTCACAGACTTTAGTTTCAAATGTTCTGTTTTTCAAGGTGTTTTCAGTGTCATGGCTAAAAAGCGACAGTAATGAGGAAAAATTAAAATACACACAGGTAACAAAAATGTTTTTGGGAGTGCTACTCTTTTTTAAACAAGTCTTTATAAAGGCTATATATTGGTGGATGCTATGTTTAAGTAACTCCCATTTTTCACTTGACTTCCCTGTGAACTAGTCCTCTTTTGAATTATAGGGAGTCATTGGTTTAAATACTGGGTGATCTACATTTTTAGCTTGGAAATGAACAGCCAATCCTATTTTCTCAAAACAAGTCCAGGCTAAAAAATTTACTAAAATTTGGTTTGTCATGTGTGTAGAATTTGCTCAAAATTGCTTTCTATGGCCCAGTGTTGATTTTTTTTTTAATACAAAGATTAGTGTGCTGTGTTAAAGCTCTACAGTAACAATCCTTTGAAAAGCTGTTGCAACTTTTGCCTGCAGTTGTACTGTTCTAACTTTAAAGCCTCTCATTGATCCCCTTTCAACCTGTGCATATTGGAGAATCTGAACAAAGCTCCCAGTTTATTCAGGTTCTTTACAGTTTGGGATTGACTCCAGCTTGACCAGGCCTTAGTGCTTTGCAGGTCCTGAACAAAGGAGAGCTGAGTCTTGTCTGACTGTGGCCACACACTAACAGTTACCTGGTGCAGAGCAATAAAGGCAAGCCATGTTTGAATCGTTCTCCCTGAAAACATCTTCTGATTTTTTTTTAGACATGGGAAAATCACTTTCTCACCTGCCTATGCATACATGCAAGGAAGATGGCTGTGATGGAAGCTCAGTGTCTGATAATGTGAGGAATGGTTTGGTTCACTCGGAAGTGCACAATGAGGACAGCAGATGTGGAGATGTCTCGCAGTTTCCCTATGTGGAATTTACAGGAAGGGACAGTGTCACCTGCCCAACCTGCCAGGGAACAGGAAGAATTCCACGAGGTAAGTTTCTTTGTTTATTATTTTATTTCTTTTTTTAACCTATAAATTTTCATAATAATCATATGCAGTTGTAATAATGCATAACAAATAGCTTTTCAAGTCAAGATGAAGTTTTCTCATCTTCTTTTTTCAGCACTAAGCATTCATTTTGTTACACTAGATGAGTGTAACAAATTGGGTCGGCTGTTACACCTTGGCTGATACAACTTGGTTCTCCTCTTGTCTGTACAATGCAACTGTTTCTTCCTCCTCAGCTTTGAATCCACCTATCACCATAGGTCTTGCAAGTTAAATTAGCAAACCTTTAGTTTCATGACATTTTGTTGCATCCCTTTTTTGTCTATCTATTTTAAAAAATTTGATTCAATAGATAACTGCAAAAATGGCTGCAAATACGGAGATGAAAAAGCAGACCTGGGCTGCAACACCTCTTCCCTGATTTATAGTGAATTTTTTTGCCCTCACTGCTGCCAGTGTCCCTTGTTTTCCTTTATCCTGCTTTTGTCCCACTGGTGCTTGCTAGGTGGATAGCTCCAGCTTGAAGTTGAAAATATATAGGTTCTTTGGCTGCCTTGGGAAGGAGTAGGCTACACAGCATTCATCTCATACCTGTTTTATTTGCTTTGCCCTCATCCTTTACTTTTCCTCTTGGTAAAACATGCTGCTTTGTTATGCTTCTGTCCTGAATGATAAGCTCCCTAAATATTTATGAAGCGCCCTGTGAAAGGAGAACGCGGGATATCTGAAACCGGGCAGAAGGAGAGCCAAGTGGGCCAAGCAAGGCACAGCATTTTGCTTCAGCTGTGAGATTTTCCCTTTGACTGGGAAAGAGCTGATGAGATGATTTCACATTTGAGTTTGCCTTTGCTAGACCTCTTACCCAAAATAGATTATTGGGTGTAAAAGCTCTTGGAGCTGATTTTGGGCAGCAGCTCAGGAAACTTGAGTGATGTCTGTGCCGTGTTGTGCTGTGAAATTAGGTTATGACACAGTTCACAAACACTTGTGTCTCACCTTTGTAGAAGGACCAGGGAGCATAGAATATTTCAGTGGTTGCAAGTACCGCAAGAGATTTGTGTTTTAGCTGTTAAACTTTCTACTACAAATACATGTATTCTTGGAGTACCTCTGAATTCAGCAAATTTCACACCTGGAAAAGCTATGAAACTAAAAATTGCCTTAGCCAGAAAGGGTAAAAAAGTTTGTTCTGTTAACTTGAAATACTTGTTAATATCAATACCACGTTTTACTCAAAGTGCAGAAATAGCAGGATTTCTATGTTCAAAAGCTTCTTATTTTCACTGTAGAATCCTTGGATGTAATACTTAATTTTTAGTTAATTATTTTATTAAAGATTTTGCAGTAAGTGTAAAAGCATGCACGTTGTATATACATTCTAATGAAATAATGTGATTGAACTTAAAATGAGTTATTAGAGGTAAGAGGATTGTGTTTGTATTAATCCTTAGTATTTTAGAGAAGAAAAAATTGTCATGTTTGGAGGTCATTTGAGGGGAGAGGGGAAAAATTGAGAATGACAGCATGACTAGTAAGACTATAATTAATATGTGATATGATGGCTAAACTATAATAAATCCATGAAATTGTTTTGTTACTTGAACAGCTTTAGTTTTTAGCATGATGTATGAAAGGAGTATTGTGATATTTTCTTAAAAGTTGAAGATGCTTCAATGAAACAGAGATGAAAATGTGCTTTAAATTGGTAGAGGCTTTTTAGAAGGTTGATGTTTTGCATGCTGCTGTATGCTTGGTTAGCAAGTTTTGCTTAGCTTAGTGATTCAGCATGAAATCATTGCCAAGTGCTTGATTAGCTAAGTGATGATTTGATCAAATTCTGCATTTGGCTTAAGAATTGCATATTTGACTTGGCCTTGAGGCCTCTGTTCTCATACAGTTCCACAACAAATAGCAAAAGCTCTACCGGCAGATGTAGTACACGTATTTTCAACTACTCATCTGTGCGTGTGCTATTCACTTCTGCTGTTAACATATCCCCTATAAAAATGCTGTCCAGTGACATAACTTTCATGGAGAAATTCCAGTAGATACTTACTTTGACTTCCAGGGTGCTGCAGCTCAGCAGCACCATGATAAATACAGTTTTATGTATTCCTGATTTCCAGAATGCAGTGTATGCATAGCTTGTGTTGCCCAGATCACCTGTATTGTTAGCTTTGGTTGTTTCAGTTTGGGCTTGTTGTTTGTTGGGTTTTTTTAACTAAACCTGACCTCTGCTTTTTCAGAAGAGTACATGCAGAATGCCTTCTGGATCAGTTCTTACTGCCCAAGCTTCTGAATGTTTTGTCCCGTGAGTTCATATGGTCTGCCATAAATAGCTCAGAGCTGTTCTGCATCTCTTTTTCTCCAGGAAGTGGTGCCAGAGGCAGTACTGTCTTTGGTCATGTGTGCAGCACAGAGGCAGAATTTATTGCTGTTTTGGTCCTTGTGGACTTGGTACTTTTTCATCTTGATGTTGCGTAATCCATGCTCTATTTCAGAAAGTGACATCAGCTACAGTAGCATTTGACCTGGGTCTTTATCTGGAATTTAAATGTTTATCTTTAGTGTTTATTCTTTGGTGCCACTCAGTTGTATCGGTTACTCTTTGTTTGAAAGAGCTGCAACAGCACTTATTCTTTGTTTAAATTCTGAAAGGGTGTTTTTGTTTCCAGGGCAGGAAAATCAGCTGGTGGCCTTAATTCCATACAGTGATCAGAGACTGCGGCCAAGAAGAACGTAAGTCAATAGCTGTTTGTGATACCTGAATCTAGAGTTAATTATTCTCTTCAGTTAAAATTCAACAATTCAAAGGATTTAGCAATAAGAAGAATCAAGCAAAAAAAATCACTGTAATGCTTTCTTGCATTCATTATTGGAAGAACAGGGCTTGTGGGTAATATCAGCCTTAACCTCTAACTCTTGGTGAGTTATTTATTAACAGGTGTGCACTTCCATCGCAATACGTCTTGGTACAAAGCTAAGGAATACTGTATGACCTATTCATGTTTACAGTGATGATGTATGTCTTAATCTCTGTAACATCCTAATTGATCTAAGCAGACACATCTTCTCTGTTAGAATTTGAGTTAATCAGTAGCATCTTTGAGCCACTACTACAAAATAGGTCACCTTAAATTAATTAGTAACATTCTGTTTTTTGCAGCTAGAAAAAAACAACAATTTATGATACATAATTATATTTAATTTTAGCATAGCATAATAGCATATTTAATTTTTTTCTAGGATCTACTTAGGGGGTTCACTACAGTGCTCAAGGCTTCTTGTTTTGACATGTTTTGATTTTTACTTTTTTTTAATGTTTTGATATTTGTAGTAAATTGAAATGAGTGCCAGGTAAAAGAAATATAGTAGCTTCACATAATACTATTCTGGATAATATATCTGATGTAATGGTAGTGCAAATATGGAACATACTACTTTGGTGGTCAAATCTTGACAAAATTGGAGCTGAAGTAGATCCTTTTATTTGTGGAGTGTTTTTTATTATCTTTCACACCACTACCACCACCCCACCTTCCTGTGCACACACACAGCCACACCCACACAAACACACCCTTTTCTGTTAGCTTGATTGTGAATTTCCTGCTTCTTAGCTGAAGTCCTAACACTTTCACTGGTAGTCGGGATTCTCTGTCATAAGAGCTTTATTTTGTGTTCTGGGGTTTTTTTGTGAGACTTTCACAAAATGATGGAAGTTGTGCTATAAATAAATGTTAACGGGAAGCGGGTTTGTTTCAAAGCACATAAATATTTACCTCTTCCATTTTGCTTTGCAAGTTACTAATGTCAGGATAACCACATGATTTGAAATGTGATTTTTGATGTATATGCAAGAGTAACAGCTGTTTAAGACAAAGCTGTGAAGTGCAGCATAGGTTTTTTTCCCCTTTTTAGAAGCTAATGGAAGCTAGAAATAGACTGAATTAGTTGTATTGACTAGTCCTGCTCCTTATCACTTAAAATAGCATGTCACTTTTTTAATGTGCTTTTGACTCTGAATTGTGTTTTTTTTTCCTCCAGAAAGCTCTATGTGACTGCTTCTGTGACTGTATGTTTGCTACTTTCTGGGCTGGCTGTATTTTTCTTGTTTCCTCGCTCAATTGATGTTCAGTACATTGGTGTGAAGTCAGTATATGTCAATTACGAACAGGAAAGGCGGATAATCTATCTCAATATTACGGTAAGTTTGACTTTTTGGGTGTTTGCAGTGCATGAATGCAACAGGAGATACTGCTTTGTGAGTTTAATGTAGGTAGAAACTGTGGTCTGGCTGAAAAGCTTAGTTGGTGCCTTAAGAACTAGAGTTGGTGACCGGTTTAAAAATGTAATGGAGCCTGCTGTGGCTGGTTCCTGTAGCTGTAGCTAATAGAGATGTAGTTACAAGCTGACACTGGGTAAGCTGACTCTGTTTTCAAGGGAACAGTAACTTTGGAGTTCTCAGTGTTACTTTTGGAATAGGTCTGAAATGTAGTATGTGTTTGTAGGAATGCTATTTGCTACTGCCCTGGTATTATGCCTCTGTCATAATTAGTGTTGAGGAAAAATACTTTCTTATCCACCTTAAAACTTAAAGGAGCTCTTCCTAGACAGTTCTTGATTTCTTTGTAGTGACTTTCATACAGGTTTGCCTAAAGACTTTGGGTAGAGTTCTTAATTTTAAATAAAGCAAAGCTGCCAAGGGAGAAAGAGGTCCTTTGATAGCTAAATTTCCTGGAAGGAATAATCAAGGATAGGAAGAAATGCAGTATTTGAAGTGGAGGGTTATTACCAGGAAAGTTGTGCAGAAGTTTGTGTTATCCAATATATTCACTAAACAAACTTAGAAGTGATGGTGACCCTACTCCTCTCTGCAGTTCTCACAGGCAGGAAAATCTGCTTGCAGAATTTCTGATATTACTGTCTGGTGCACAAGATTCAAAATGCTTGCTCATCAAGGTACACAGAATGGATAGGTGTTACTGTTTTGTGTTTGTTTTTTCAGAACACACTTAATATAACGAATAACAACTACTACTCTGTTGAAGTGGCAAATATCACAGCCCAAGTTCAGTTTTCAAAAACAGTTATTGGCAAAGCACGGTTAAACAACATCACCAACATTGGTCCACTGGATATGAAACAGGTGAGTAGCTTAGGCTTTCAAGGTTAAACATGTGTTAATCTTCATAAATAAATCTACTTACTGGTTTTTTCATTGCTTTTTTATCATGGTTTTCTTTTTTAGATTGATTATATGGTGCCCACAGTCATACAAGATGAAATGAGCTACATGTAGTAAGTGTGCTCACTTTTAAATATCGCATGGATCTTATTGAAAGTTGCAGTGCTGTTTAAAACAACTTTTTAGTTAGCAGGAATCTGTTTGAAGAGATGCTGGGGCATTTTCTTCAATTTTCGTACTACTGAAAGATAGGTAAACCACAATTGCTTGATTAGTTTCCTATAGTGGCTTGCTGGACCAGGCTATATACCTTTTAAATGGTATCTCTGTTACAGTATTTTAGCCCTTGGCTCTAGTTAGGACTGCTGCTTTAGGGGTGGTAGTGCAGGTGTGTTCCCTAACAAGTTCTCTAGTAACTGTCCTGTAACTTTCTCTGCAGTAGAAGGAAATCTGTATTTGGTGGTATACAAATTAGAGGCTTGTCTTCACATGTTGTGTGTACAGTAGAAAGCAGTGTTTACAGCCTGCCCTTTGAGTGGCTTTATTCATAGCTCCTGACAGTTTTATTTGTCCAACAGACTGTTACCTCTTATATCTTGGTCACAAACCCCAGTTTTAGTTCTCTAACACTGAAATCCAGACTGAACAGAAAGAGTTAACTATTGAGGCTTCAGGTCTGTGCAGTTCTAGTGGATGCCAGCCTCTTTGGGATGGGAGAAAACCTTGTTGTTTTCAATTGTTGAAATAAAATGAAATAGATGTGAAATGCTGAGAGAGGCACAAACTTCAGATCAACAGAAAACATTGAAACTCTGTTACCTTTTAAAAGTGTGTGAGTTAGCTTTATGTAAACACTGAATCTTGTGAATCTGCTCACACTTTGGATGCATGAGGAATAAATAAACTTCATAAACAGCCTTCGTAGAAGTCATGATAATGCTGTATTTTCTTACAATTTGGATAAGCTGATTTCACTGACTCTTTATATTTTATTTTTGTTGGTTCAGGGGGAAAGAATGACAAAGGCATGCAAATATTGTAGGTGGCTGCCAGGCAGTCTTACTGCACTGATCACATACTTTTCATTCTAGAGCTGATAAATTTGTGACCAAGAGCAGTGATTTAAGAAGCAGGGGTTAAAAGTATGCACTTACATGGTGCTCTTTAGGGCTGGTATGTAGAACATGTCAGAAAATGTAAGTCTCAAAAGGTTATCTTGCAAGAGCACAATAACTTTGACTTTGGAACATCTGTATGTTGGTTAAAGGGTATTTTGCATAATATAGAAGTGGATGAGTCCAGAAAATAGGTGACAAAGTGATACTGACAGACTTTAAATGCAGTGGCTCAGGTTAAGCTTGGTTAGCTTCTGGAAAATGGAATGAACTCTATCTGAGGACACTTCTGTTGTGTCCTCAGCATTACATGAAAGCAAACACATGTGAAGACAGTGCTTGTGAAAGTAAGACAATGTATGTAGTAGTGGGTCCAGGTGAGCATACAGTCACTGGCAAATTATTCTGTTGCCATTGTCAGCAGCTCTGTAGTCTCTATATACAGACAGCAGAATTTCCAGTTGAAGCCAGAGGTCTTGCTTTTCAGATAATTACCTTGGAAAAGTTTGATGGAAATCTAACAATTGTTCTTCTTTTTTGCAGTGACTTCTGTACTTTACCATCTATCAAAGTACATAACATAGTAGTGATGATGCAGTAAGTATGGTAGTCTTATGTGTGGGAAACAACTTCAGAAGCCATGTAATTCTCATTAACATAATACTCAAATACTTAATCCTGGAGTCTTTGCATCACAGATAAAATGAAGTCAACTTGCTTTTTAGTGTAGTAGCTTTATAGTTACAGAAAGTGAACTGTGTCTTTTGACAGGTTCTGGTGGTGTAAAGACTGGATTGAGAATCATTGTTACTGTATCTGCTGTGCAGTTGGGCTGTAGCCACGTAGTTACTGATGTTTCAAAAACTTTAAAATTACTTTGTGTATCATCCGCTGTTCAAAGCTTGCTGAGAACTTTGATCTTGAAGGAGTTCATGGTTTTAATGCTCTATCAGCAACTGCTTTGTGACAGTGCTTTTTTGTGACTTTGCATGAATTTCAGAATGGTGGGGTCTTTCGTTGGTGTGGGACTGGGGCATATCTTTAGAGTATATATAGCATGGCTTGTAGTTTGTTTAATCATTTGCTTATCACAAACAAGAAATATTATTTCTAGTGGTAAATTTTACAAGTAAACCTCAGCTTTAGCATCTTTAGGAAAAAGAACCAGATGTCTCTCATGAAGAAAATCTATAGTGGTAAATCAGTAATGTTCTTAAATTTATTTAAAACATATTTTGTTCCAAAACCTTTTCCTTAATGACCCTAGTAATGTAAACACAGTGATTTTTAGGATAGGAAACTCAAAATCTCTTCTCTTCTGTCTTTTTAAGAGTGACAGTGACAACCTCGTACTTAGGCCACCCTGAGCAAATATCCCAGGAGAGATACCAGTATGTGGACTGTGGAGGAAACACGACCTACCAGCTGGGCCAGTCAGAATATTTAAATGTCCTTCAGCCTCCGCAGTAAAAGCACCTGTTGGTTGGTGTGGAATGACTGCAGTTGGTGCTTGCAGAGATCCTTTGGATAGAGCTGGTGTTCCGCGGAGCGGAGAGTACATGCGATGTACAGCATAGCAAACGTGGAGATCTGTACACTTTAGATGCAAGGAGGGAAAGGTGCAAATTGTAAATAGGTGCACTTGTTAAATGTTGTGTTTTCCCCTTCTGTTTGCTTTCTGTTACTGCAAGCACTTCTGTCAAGTTGTGTGGTGGGGGGAGAGGGGGAATATCAGATTCTTGAACAGAACTGGGACTTTTCCTTACAGTGTGGTACATCAACTTAGAGTAACTGTGTGTATGTCTGTGTTTAGGTGAAATGTGTCACTAATGAGCATTTTTTAAAAGTAATACTCATAAATTTTCAGTTTATACTTCAGTTCTTGATATTTGACTATTGAAAACGGAATGTTACTACTTAAATAACAAGATTACTTTGAGGTGTCTGGGTATGAAATTTCTGTTAGTAACCCAGTGGCAGTAGCTCTTTATTTTGGGATTCTACACTTTATTTGCTATCCATGATTAGAGGGGACATGCAGTCTATGAAAGCCAGGAAAGCTCTTTTGGATGACACTATAGCTGAATGTGCAGTTTCTAGAATCTGGCATCTTTACATTCATATTCCCTCTGGGATGTTATAAGGAGAATATGTATTGTTAGATTTAAAGCTGGGTTTAAAAACTTAACAAGAAACAACCCCCACAACAATTACTGACAAAGGAAAAATACAAGATTCTAGAAAACAAATAAGACTTTACCAGTCTGTTTTTAGTAAGCCTTTTAGAACAGGTATTAAAATCAAGATTGTGCAGTTGGAACTAGGTGGGAAACTTTGAGCATGGGTTTGGAGAGCTTGGTGTAAATTTTTGTGATTTTTTTACTGTTTTAATATATTATGTACCTAAGCAACTTTTAAGTGTTAATATGTTGGGTTCATTTCTCATGCAGACTCAGTAAGCAAATGCAGTAGTCATCTGTACCTCCAGAGCACTCAATGGTCACATCAAAGTTATGTAAGGGAAGATGAAGCAATTCCTTCTGTAGGAGTAAATGCTGATGGCATTGTGAGATTACTGACTGACAGCACAAAATAGTTTCTGTAGCACAGTTTGCACATGTGAATTTCTGGGGTAATTGTCAATCATGATGATTATAAACTTTGGGTCCAAAGTTGTTTGACTCATAAAGGCTGACTGTTGTGAGGGTTAACTTTTTAATTAGCTAGATCAGGATTGTTTTATTTCTGAATTAGCTGAGATGGAGCTGTAAGAAGGTACTATTAGAACTGTTGCATTGTCATGAATAATGTATTTTTTAAAATAGGTATTACTGTTTTTGTGCTGCCTATGTCCTGGAAATAAGCTACACAAAATGAATTGGCAATAAACACAATAGAAAAAGGCTTCTGAGTCACTTGCCACTAACAATCTCTGATGCTCCAGTACTTCAGGGAAGATACATGTCTAGATTATTCTCTTTTTGCTGGCCTCTTACATGGACCTAAGGGGGTGGGTGGGGAAAAAAATGTGGGTGATGTAAGACTGATTTAAGAGACTTTAAGTAACCATAATAAAGCCCCTCCTCCTCTATGTCAATTGCTATGAGCACTTACTCTAGAGTCTGTGAAAACCTTTGGAACCTCAGCTATCATATAGTTGTCATATATCAGTTTCATGTAGTTGCTGATAAGATGAAGACTTCATCTTTTGCCTTTAGAGAACTTCTGTAACTGGAGTAGTCCATTGACATGACTTATTGTGGTTATATTCTGAAGATTATTCTTGATTTTGGGCCCTTAAAAGTAAACATTCTTTAATACAGCTCACAGTCATGAGGGAAACTAGTCCACAACTGACTCACCTTTCTAGAGTTTGGTTGAGGTTCAGTCCTGTAGCTGCTAAAATGCATTTATAAGCTTGTCTGATAGCCTGTAAAGATACAGGTGATAACTAAAGACCAGGAGAGTGGGGAGCTGGCTAGAAGCAGAGAGGTAAACTCATGATACCTGTTGTAAAAAGATATGCTGATAATGGCAGTTAGGGAGAGAATTATGGTTTAAATCATACCTGAACTGAAGTCTGCCAGCAAGTGACACAAGCTCTTTTCCTCTAGGCTTAAATATTTACACACTGGAGTGTTGTTTTTGTTTGGGGGTTGTTGTTTGTGGTTTTTGAAATAGAAAAAGAAGAAAACAGTTGTAGGAAGATAGTTATATTGATTTAAAACAAATTTTTCTTCCAGGGATGAAAAGTAGTCTAAAATAAGTGGAATGGCACAATGATCAAATTATTTGGTGACAATAGTGAAAGCTGCTTTTGCACAAGCATGGCAGGGGGAAGTTATACTTTATGCAGTGTTGAGACTCAAACTGGCTTTTGAAATTTAATCAATACTTAAATCTGTGATTCTTAACCTTGCATGAAGTGCTTGGAATTCTCTGGTTTAAATTAAAGAATGGAGTGGAGTTATTATTTCCATGTATGTGTCAAAAGAGAGAGGATAAAACTCAGTTTATTTCATCTAGGATATCTAAACATCAATTTGTGATAGACTTACTGAATGATGAAGAGTTCTCCTCTTAAGAAACAAACTGTGGGTTAAAAATGCCACTGAATTCTCAAATTAAGTCAATATTAGGAGAATAAAAGGCTTAAGGTTCCAAGTGCTAGTATTCCCTTGCACAAGTGTCAGCATATTACTAACCAAATAAGGCAAGTCTTTCAATTTATCTACTGATTTTAATATAGCATTTCATCAGATAAATAGGTAAACATCTGTGTGAATATTTAACTTGTACTTGCTTTATGTGACCAAGCTTGGAAACATGCTAAGGGAGCAAGGGAGCTCACTGTTAACTTGTATAACTTTGTAAATGAGGTATCAGTATAGATCCAAGTGCCAGACCTTTCATTTTTCGCATTCATTTTATCTTGATCTTAAAATAAAAAAGGCAAGCCTTTCAGTTCAGTTGTAAATCAATAAATACAATTCTCTCCAGAAAGTCGACTTGAAAAATTAAACTTTTTTCCTGGTTTTTCTTATGTGTGTCTTCTAAAGTGATTCATATTTCACTTGTAACTTCATCTGGTCTTAGAACACTATCAAATACCTTTATGCTGATATTGCAGTGTGTTTATTTCTGGTAGAATTCTTTTCACTTGAATACTTTGTAGCAATTCCTTTACCAAAACCTGTTGCACTTTAAAATGGAAGCTCTGATAGTTATTTCTTAAAACAGTAAGAAATATAGTCCGATGTTGCACTGTAATGGCACTATTGAAAATCAGCTTAATGTATTCTGTTTAAAAAACTATAAAATTTCAAAAATATAACTGAAGTATGGAACACTTAAATGCATAAGAATGCTGACTCTTTGACCGTTGGAGAACAAAGTTATTGTACATTTCAAATATACTGCTTTAAAAATAAAAGAATTGGTAAATAACCATCCAAGATCCAAACCATCAAAGATCTAATCATCAAATATCTATTTGGAGAGTTTTAAAGGGAAGCACTCTTATTAAAAGATGAAATACCTGACAGTCCTGAATTCCTGGTGTAGGAAAAAGCCTGTAGAAGTTCATTCATAATTTCTTTACTCATCTCAATGTCATAGGGATGGTTGCTTAATTCCTAATCTTTTGTGAAGACAAACCGTAGGTATCTTTTTCCTCTGTGGTATAACTTTGAAGTTCTTAGTGCACTTCTGATGTGTGCATGACCTTGATATTAACATTGTAGAGTTTATATTTTGCAGCCTGACGTTGGCAGATTGGAGTACATGTTTTAGTTGACTTTGCTTCAAATTGTCCTTGCAGTTATGCAAGTGAATATGTTTTTTCATAGTAGTGCATTGCAAACATGCCTGGGCTTTTTAGCATGTGGTTTATAAAGGGAACCATTTAAACACCGAACCTCTAAGTGCTTGGATTGAACCATGAGGGTCTTTAACCTGACTGAAGTGCTGTGCCCTCATGATGGAAAGAATGGTGCTTGGAGTGGTATGAGAGAAATTTCTATATTCAGAAAATGTTAAAAGAGAAATAGTGTTATTTCTTATTCAGCATTTAAGGTTTCTCTTTTTTTTTCCTCCTTTTTTTTGAGGGATGGTAGTTGTGGTTTTGTTTTTCTTCTGGCCCTCCTAATCTATAGCAAGACATCTATCTGTTCCCAGACAGCAACTTCTGAAATGGGTGACTTGTTCCAGAGTTGGGCAGCTGTAGGAAGCTTGACATCACCTGCATTGCACTTGTAGAGTTAGGAGATGAGAAAGAACAGCAATGGTACCTCTAAGAACTAAGAACTACATTTTTTATTTGCCTGTCTAATAAAATGCCACAACCCTAGTAGTGCTTCCAGGCTTTCCCCTGCTGAAAGGGAAGGATAAAGAACGCAAGTGCAACCAATATACTTCAGCAATGGACTACTTGCAAATGCCATCAAAATATTTGTTCGTGATGACCCTGGTCACACCAAAAAGTCTCATTTTTTTCTTTGGGCCCAGGGAAGGAGGAATAAATCCCAGCCAAAAGATGTTGAGAACAATTATTTGGCAGTGGCAGACACCCGGTGTTTGTTCCACTTAGAAGTCACCTTCCTATTTTATGTTTAGCTCCGGAATTGTTATCATTACCAGAGGGGTGTTTTGGGGTAGTTCTACTACCTACAGCTATTACCATGTAAATCTGCTTTTCCATGTGTAGGCCAGCCTGCTGGCCAGGAAAACCGGTCTGCATGGGATCTGCACACTTCGTGTGGAGAGCCCTTCAGTCTAGTGGGAGACTGTTCAGTGGGAGTAGCGTCCTGATCCTTATATTCTCCTCCAGCCATCACAAGGATCCTGCAACTTGGATGCATGTGTTTCCTGGGTACTGAAACTGCTTTTGCTTTGCATAGGCAGGGATGTTTAGTACCACACATGTGTGTTAAGGTGCCTGAGTATTTTGGGTCTGACTGACTGTGATTTAGTTTTTTTGTTTATTTTGAGGAAGCAAATTTAACTGCTGTTAACATCCAATGTACAGAGTGTGCATATAATAGCTTGAGATATGTATAGAAATACTAATGAGTGATACTATTTTTGTAACTTAAGATGCTCTTATAAGTGTGTAGCAAACTATCTATCCAGTAAAGCATGGTAAACACTCTAGAAGTCAAAGAGTATTTTAGAATGATTTGTAGGACAGAGAAGCTATGTTAATGTAAGCTAACTGGGGCGCAAGGGATCTTGTTATTCAGAAGTTCAAAATCTGGGCCTAACTTCATTATGAATATATTTCTAGACAGGATTGTTTGACTCAAAGAATGATATTAAATTTTCTATTTAAAAAGCTTGGATCTCTCATATATTTTTTTTAACTGACTTAGTATTTTTCTCTCTTTCTTCCTTGTCTCCTACAAGTTCTCCCTCTATCTCACCATATTTTCCCACTCGCTTTCGTGTATTTTCAAGGATATGACTTCAATTTTTGTAACTTGGCATTCCATGATGTGAAGACTTTGCAATCTACTTTTTTTATACTATGTTTTATTGTGTTAAGTCTGTAATAAACTTGAGTATCTGAAAGCTGAACACCATATGTGAATGAATTAGTGTTGTCTCACTGAACTGCTGAAGTAACTGAGTCCAAACATGGGCTGTCGTGGTGGGTTGACCCCTGCCACCAGGTGAGCCCCCACGCCGTTGCTCATATGCTCTTCCCTCCAGTAGGGTGATGGAAAGAACTGGGACAAAAACAAGAAAACTTGGGTCAGGATGAAGACATTTTAATAGGAGAAGCAAAGCTGTGTTTACAAGCAAAACAAAATAAATTTATTTCCTTGCAGCAGGCAGCTGTTTACAACAGGAAGATAAACTCCATAACCCTTATTAGCCTTCCTTTCTGTTTTTCCTGAGTTTTTATTTCTGGACATGATCCCATATGGAATAGCCCTTTTGTCAGCTGGGAGCAGCTGTCCTGGCTGTGTCCCCTACCAGCTTCCTGACCACTCACAGCCCTGCAGGTTTGGGCGCACACAAAGAGAGAAGAGGCAATGAAAAAGGAAACCTCTGGTGCTGTGTGAACACTACTCAGCATTAGCCAAAACATTGGTGTGTTATCAGCACTGTTTTATCCACAACCCCAAAGCACAGAGCTGTATGGCAGGGATGCTGTAAGGAAAATTAACTCCATCCTAGACAGACCCAGTTAAACCTATCTGCAAAGCTACTTTAAGGAACCACTGTTGCTGAAAAACCTGAATCTTTAAAAACTGGGCAACAAAGAACATGACTTTGGAACATTCAGAACATTCATAATACTCAAATGTTACAAATAGCTTTACACAGATGTTTTGGAACAAATTAGTGGGATATTTTTAATGTTTGTCTTGGAGAAAACTTGTATATTCACAAGTGCTGCACCAGTTTTTTTCTGGTTTGGATAACAAATGAGGATCTTTGTATGTAGAGGGGTTTTGTTTCAGCTTGTGAATCTCTTTAGAAAAGCTGATTTTTTTTAAACTAAATTTAAGTGAAAAAATAACTACAGTCATGCTTGCTGTTTTCTTTTTCATAGATTCATTTTTCCATCCCAGAGTTGTCATAACCATTGTTACAATTGTCCAAGCCCTGTATGGAACACTGTAAGTGGGAGAGCAACAACCTTTAAGCACTCCTTTGTTTAGATAAGAGCTTGAAGAAACTGAAAGATCTGGTTCTGTCTTGTTCTACTGATCTGGAGATGGATTGACAGAAATGTATCTTTAATGGTGAACAGTTTTTGATCCAAAAGCATCAAACTACATTATTTGAATTCCTCTCCTGTGCTATTTTTTTTTTGTTTTTTTGTTTGTTTGTTTGTTTGTTTGTTTGTTTTTTCTATTCAAAGCAGGTAGGGGACTACAAAGGTGAAATTCTACCAGGTAAATTTCAAATGCCACTTTGTCTGGGGAGTATAAAGAGCATTAAAAGCAAATAGATGCACTAACAGATGAGAATATATAATCAAATATGAATTTGGACAAATTGAAAGACCTAGAAATTCTTATTCTGGAACACCCAAAGCAGCTTATTTTGAGATCCAACTACTGAAAGATCTGACACCTTGAAATAGACTTATTTCAAAGACCTAACTGACAGAAACTTCTGAAAGATTTTGAAGTTTCCTTGGCTGTCTGTACATTGCTTTCCTTTTACTTCTCAAAATTTCATACAGATCTCAGTATAACTGTGTAACTGAGTGCATACTTGGGATGTGGTTTTGGGGTATATCCACCTGAGAGTACTCTGGATACACTGATAATGAATGACACTAATTGCCTTCCAGTGTAAAGGTGATGTCTATCTGGCAACTTAAGGAATACCAAATCATACATTTAATTTTGCTAGAAATCTCTTGATGTCACATGAGGTATCGATCCTGCTACATTTCTGTTGTGATTTTTTTTCTTTTTGTTTTTCCTCAGGAATCCTTGCTTCTTAAACCTTAGAGCTGAGTGCTTTTCCTGTGGATGGGTAGCAGGTGCCACACAGTTTAATGAGCTGTCATGGGCACTGTGGAGCTGACCTTGCTCCATAATGGAGCTGCTTTTTCATGAACCAGTGAATCACCTAATGCAGGAAAAGTAGGACTTGATTAAGGAGCTTTGGCATCACTGTAATGTAACATTTCACTGACTGCAGTTATGGATACCTGGAAGGTAATGATGTATGTCATACTTGAGAGGTTTTTAGGAAGTAATGCTTCTCGTGGTCCTAGCAATATAGTTGAGGTTGAGAAATGAATGTAATTTCCCTCAGTCTGTCTTTTCTCATGACAATTATCCACAAGACTTTTGTTCTGGTATAGTCAGAGGAGCGATATAAGGATTACCTATATAGATGGTAATATCGAAAAAAGTAGGTAAAGATCTACTTTGTTTTTTATGACTTTTGGAGGCTTATATCCTACACAAAAGTGTCATTCCTTAATTATGAAGTCTGTCAAACAATCTATGTTTGTGGAATGTTAGTGGCTGTCTGCACTGAGATCCATGCCCACAATAAACCTGTGACCAAAGTTAAGATTCAGTGTATTTAAACATGTTGAGACAATCAATGCAACTATTTCACTTTCCACACTGACACTAAATTTGTGAGCTTTTCATCAAATATGCAATGAAATGTTAAAATAAGACTTAAAAGCCCAAAATATTGCTGCAGAATGTAGATTCTAAAACTCATACTCTCTACAACCACTTTTGCTTGCTGCCAATCCAGAGATGGGGCAGAGTTGCTATTTCCATGTCCCTTTTAATATATTACATGACCTGGCATGTCCCCTGAACAATTTATGATCAGGAGAGGATCCTGGCTTCTTTAACACTTCTGACATCCTCTGTGGCATTCTGGGATCCAGCTCTTCAATACTGGTAAATATCTATAGGGGTCAGGGCTGAAATGTTGTTGCCTTGTAGACTTCCCGAGGGCCAGCAGTGTTCATGGAGGACCTAGCAGATGAAAGCCACGCTTTGAGTCCTGAAAGCAAATTAAGCTGTTGTGTAAATATACCTGGTGTCTTGCTCCTGCAGATGGCTACCAAGCTCTCCTTTGGTTTGCTCTCACTAAAAATGCAAAATAGTTGGACAGAAGGAAGCTAAGACTTAGAAAAAATAAAGTGTGCTAATCTTATGTTGCATGCTGTCAACTATGCTGTTTGATATGCTAATACTTGAAAAATCCTATTTAAACTGAAAGCTGGGCTTCTCAAACATGGGAGGGATTCAATTTCCTTCTTAAAAGAACAGTAGAAAAGCTGAATACAACTCAAGGTTACTTAGTAACCTTCATGAGGCCAGCTAAACCCAGGGGAAGGTGTGTGCAGGGTCTTTGATTTAAAAGACAGAAAGAAGCCCCCTGGCATCTAAGACACCCCCTAAAAAACCTAACAAACAAACAACCCCCCACCACTATTATTAACAATTTATTTGTATATATAATGATATATACACATATTATATATATATATATATATATATATATATATATATAAAATTTATAGTGCCCTCTGAGACATCCTAGTTTTTATTGTGGGAGGAGGGATGGGTTGTAGGTTTTTTTAATATGGAAGAACTTATGTGCCAAGGTGATCGAGTGCTGCTGCCTTCCCTCCACCAGCGATGCCAGTAGCCTGCAGCATGTGCCAGTGGCAGCAACCTCCTTAGTGAGTTGGGTGTAGTTAGGGTAATGCTTGAAGAGCTGAGAAGTGCTCTCTGAAGAAGAAAAGAGGGTTAAAAGTGTGTTTCTGCTTCGCAGTCCTTCACTGCCCACCCCACTCCAGTATTTTCCAGTATTTAAGCACATCCAGAAGCAAAAATAACCTCCCAGGAAAGAGCAGGGCTGTCCTGGTTTAACTGTTCAAATGAAATGGACTTTCAACCTAATAAATCCAGTATATGACTTTCATTCTGAATGTGTGAAATACTCCCACTCAGAGGTCAATTTTGGATTTTAAAATGGAAGAGGTCTGAATATGTGTTAAGTGTGCAGTGGAGAGAATCATGTTGATGCTGAGACATTTAATTTAGTGAAAGATCTTGAACACTTCTGTTTGTGTCTGTGTAGCTGGATTTCCACAGACTCAAAAATGGCAGATTGACCTTGCAAGGGCATCAGCTGCTTCTCCCATTACCTTGATGCAGAATTGCAGGCAGTGAGTCCACAGCTCTGGAAAGGCAGTGAGGGGCCCAGCACCTGAAGAATGAAGCAGTGAATTTAAAACACCCAAGCAGAAGAAAAGGTTTTGGAGAAGCTTTTCTACTACCAAGAAACATGTTTTAGTTATACAGTTATGAATTCCAAGATTACTCTAAAAGAGAGTAATATTCTAATTTCCTGTAAATCAACATTACTTTATATCCTACTGAAACTGTGACCCTTGGCTGCCTCTGATTTCCTAAATTGTTTGAATTGTTCCTAAATCTAGACCTCTGCAAGGCCACTATAAACCTGTGGGAGAGGATGGTACTGGCCCAGCCATTGACACCATTATACCAAGATGAATGTAGGTAGAACTGGATAAATGTGTGTTAGACACAGAGGTACTCTGTGAGATACTCTGTTCATCCTCTGGACTAGAAAAACACCATTAAGAGATGATCTCGGTTAAAAACTATAGCTGTAGACTCTGTCCCAGGGGTACATATGCTATTATTGAGACAGCTCCATGACCTTATCCCTCTGCATGTTTCTCTCCACAGTGTCAGAGAGATGGCTTTAAATACATATTGTGTTAGAAAGTACTAATATGTAAATAATCTCTTTTTCATTGTGCAAATGTGCTTTCTTGGTGTAAATGTCTGATCCTGTTCTTCATGAGATGTCTTCATCCATTATTTAAAGTACATAAAATCAATATTTAATATTAAAATGTACTTTTTGCTGCTGCCTGGGAAGAAGATACAATTGTACCTACTCAGACTTAGAGTTTTACCACATGATTGTCCTTAGATAGTGAGATGTTAACAATACACTGAAAAAACCTACCCCAAATTCAGTCTCTGACATATGCCTGGGAAAATCTTATTTCTCAGACATGCATCCCTGTGTAATTTTTAGTACACTCACATAGTAGACTTGAATTCTGTATATAGTCATTTATTTAAAGTCACTCATATCATATTGCTTAACAGCTTGGACCCAGTCTTCAAAACTAAGAAATTCATGAATCCATTCCCAGGCTTCTGAATTGTGACCTTTAAAAAGCAAATTGCCTTATTGTGAAAATTTGGATAGTCTTACTCCTTCATTACAGAGACACTGATTAGGATGCACTATTTTCAAGAACTGCATGTTAATCATCATTATTAATACAAATCAGAATATGAAAAGCAATTTGCCTATTGTATGAACAAGACCATGTTTAAGAGTTACACGTACCAGTGTATCTGGAGTGGCATCTATTTCCCGTAGACATTTAATTTTGTAAAAAAATGGATATCTGCTCCAAAAAATAGCCTTGGGTGTATGAGTTATCTCTTCATAGTTGAAGGAGGGAAAATTCACTGCAAGAGTGTAAAAGTTCAGTGTAACAACAAATGCAGTAATCAGGTTTGTTAGTGTGTCAGATGTTCCTCCATAGTTTTTACATCTCTGAGGCACTGCACAACATCTCTGCTGCTGCAGAATATTTTTGCAGTGACCACAAAACAGACAAACTGGTCTGGGCTTTTAGGTTGATGAGAATAGCATTTTGTTTAATTTTATTTCTTTTCTTAGCCTCCTGAACTATTTGAACAATTAATATTAGCAGTATTACCTCGCAGGGTAATCAGTGGAACCTTCATCTGACAATATAACACACTTAAGATTAAATACATTCCTGGCATTCCTGTTTGATTTTGGGGAAGTCTTCTGGAGAGCCTTTCTGTGCTACTGATAATGTGCTACTGAAACAGAAACAGAAGTGGGTGGAATCTCATGCATTACTGCTTCTGGATAATTGTTCAACACCAATAGTCCATGTATGTATGATTAACTATATCCAGCAACCCAGACTCCATTTCTTTGCCATTATAGCTTCAGGAAAGCTTGGATCTGGGTTGGCAGCTTCTGTTGTGAGGCTCCAGCAGATGTGGTCACATTGCCAGGCACTGTGGCCATGACCTCTGGTGAATTGCTTCAGTGCAGCACTGCAGGGGTTTTTGTTGGTTTCATGACCCAAGCCTGCCCATTTGAACTAACTACTGTAGAGATTTGTGAATTCTATGCTGAAAACTCATGGTAATAAATTTTATCATTAGCATAAGATTGTTCACAAAAGGATGTTTTCCTACAGAAAATTTCCTGGTTTTCCTACAGACACAAAAAGTCTGTAATTTGAAGGATAAACAATACTTTGTGTTTTCTTTATGATTATCCTTAAACTCAAGTAAACAAATTCTGCTCTTAAAAATATTCATATTCCACAAATGCTAAATAGTGATGTCATCGGGGTAGTTTGGAGCTGATTTTACAATTGATGATGTCACAGAAGATCTGTATTTCTGCTCATCACCACTAGTCATGTACTGGTGCGACTTCAGTGAGCACTTTCACCAAATAACATTGAGTGCCCCTGTGAAAAAAAGCATTAAAATTACAAATATTGAGACCTTGTGTAACCAGTGAAGCATAGTCATAATTAGAAAAGATCTGGACATGAAAGTATGTGCAAAGTTAAGGAAATGTTAAGTTGTTATAAACAAAATCCTCTTAAATGGCAAATTAACTTCTTTGGAGTTGATGTGATACATCATGTAATAAGTTTGTTGGTGAAACCCATTGGAAAACGAAGAAGTTTAAAAAGTAAATTATATATGTAATAAACATACCATACAATGTGTAATATATAACATATAAATGATGTTCACATACTTAATATGTGTGTGTGTGTGTGTGTGTGTATCCCAATAGAAATTACCAGGCAAGAAGTACCAATGTGTTACTTTTGCTCGTACTTTACGCTGAAATGCTGAATCTATATTGATACATTGATAAAGTGGACAGGTTTTTAAATATCCCCTGCACAGCTAATGAGATCTGCATTGGTGTTGTACCTTCCAAAATGAAAACATTCATTTCAAAGATGAATGAATACCCATCTCAGTAGACTTCTGGCTTTTGTGCTTTGGTCTTGGGCAGGAATATTACTTCTCATTTATTAGATTTAGATTCTGTAGTTCTCCATTTGGCAGACAGTGACAGGAAACAGGAGAATCTGGAGAAATTAAATTGTTCAAAGAATCACTGTCAATGAACTAACTAGAAAAAAATCCTTAAAAGGAAAATGAACTCACTCATTACAAAACTATCTGTGTGTAGGTATCACAAGGAGGAATGCAAAAGTGAATACAAAACTCAACTTTATAGCATTTTTTAGCTGTTGTTTTCTCAGACTGAATAGAATAATTCTGATTTTTTTTCTTTGTTTTTAATAGAAATAATTGACATGTAGTAGAGGCTTTTTTGTCCTTGCCTATTACAAATACACTGGTGTTTCCCTCGTTAACTTAATCATTAAATTAAAAATAAAAACCAAATAATTTTAATTAATTTTAAAATTAAATATCCTTCTAATTAAATATTAAATATGCCATATATAAGGAAAGCAATCATTCAAATGCAGTGAGAAGTAAAGTGTAATTAAAATAATGTTAGTAGAATTCCAAGTAGTTGGATAGAAAGATACACTGCTCTTTCTTGGTGGGGTTAAAATATGATTTATCCCTTGCACACTTAATTCTATTAAAAAGTAATATTAAAAAAAAAAAAAGGAAGGAAGAACTATTTTATTAATGTAGTGCAACATTCAAAGTCCAAAGCAGTTTTCCAGAGACACATTTGTCTTTTGTAATTTTAATACCTTGATCTTTCTTTTTATAGACTGTATCATCTGTAGATGTTTGCAAATTACTACTCAAATGCCTAAGTCTTAGCATTAAACTGCTGGTGCTGACTGAAATTCGGTATCCATGGAAAAAAAATGTATTTTATTATGAATCAGAGGGAAAATCAGGAGTTTTCTAGGAAGCCTGGAAAATTCTGATTAATATATATTTTGGAAACTCAAACTATAAGGATGTTATTTTACTCAGCTGTAGGAGCAGGGTCCCACAGGCAGCTTGAGTCCCTATAGTGGTTTGTGAGTGCAGGATCTGGGTTACAGAAGAACACTGGAGATTCTATGGAACCTCGTAGGTATAGCTAAATCCAGGATTTTGAAGAATTAAAATTGGTTAATTCAGGAATAGAATGTCTTGGTTTGAAATGACAGGTGTCTGCTAAGGAAGACAGGAGCCTCCCTTGAAATGGAGAATGTAAACCCCCTCCCTCCAAATTATTATAATTTTGAAATTAAGGGGCTCTCAGGCAAAGATATGGGAGTAGCAATAACAGCTCTTTATTGGGAAAATTAAAAAAAAAATATAATAAAAATGCAGTAATACAAAACAACACTGACAGAGTCAGAATACAACCTGACACCCTGTGGGTCAGGGTGCTGGTAGCAGTCCTGTTAAATGGTGGCTGCAGTCCTCCTGCAGTGACAGGTGTGGTTCTGTTGAAGTAGTGATCCCATAGGAAGGGCGTAAGGTTTCCTCTGAAGGTCCAGTGGTGGTGTAGGTGGGTCTGGTCTTCCTCTGGAAACCCAGTGGAAAAAAGGCTGACTGTAGTGTTCCAAGTCTCAGACTATATCCAGGTAAGAATGTTTGGCTCCTCCCCTTGGGTGGAGCATCTCACAATGGGATGATGTGATTTTATCCGTCAAGCAGTGAGACTCAATGGCCCATTAACAGAAGATATCTCCTAGAGGGAGGATTGGTTGTGGAAGAGATAAAGAAAACTGCCCCACCTGGCTTTAACAGCTGACCCATTAACAGAAGATAACTGCCCCACCTGGTTCTAACAGATGGCAAGAGAATACACACCCCTGGCCACATCTTGCTTTGCAACCTAAGACAGAGACACTTGAATTTGGTAAAGACTACAATATGAGACCAGTGATTTGTGAATGGTTTGTCTACTAGAAAACAATTAAAAATTATGAACTAGACATTAGCAGTACCAAGTACCACTGCTGTTCTGACAGCCTTCACCCATCAGGTTTTTTTCCCTTCTGTGCATAAAAGTGCACTGTAATTTTCACCTCCAGCACATGAAGAGGTGTGTATATGTGTATGTATACACATATAAGAGCAAACATTTTAGTTAATAAACTCTGAAGGCCCGTGATAGAAGACATAAACATTGATGGGGTCATTGAGTCTAAGGATTGTTCTGTTTTTTTGCTGATTAATAGGCTATTAGGCTTTAATATCATATTGTTTAAACTACATTTTTGTGGAAGAGTTATTATATAATGACTATCTCTGCCATCTTTGTAATATACTGATGGTCTTGACAGATTTTCAGGATCCATTTGTTACCAGTCCCGGGAGGGGTGTCATGATGATAAATAATGACTGTATCATCCAGTGTTGTCTCTAGAGAGATGTTCCCCCCAGAACAGGGTGACTAGGGAAAAATGGCTAATGGCTCAAACTGAACTGACATACAGACTGAAGGGTTCATGTGACAGTATTTCAAGCTGAAGGCAGATTCTGTATATTGGTATACATCACCTCTCCTCCTCAGTGTGTTGTTATCCAAATAATTTCCTGACATAGTTTATTCAACAGCCTTTCCTGCTTTCCTCTGACCTAATTTCTGCGTTCAAATGGTGCAGCATCCATTCATAACGTGTGATGGAAGTGTCTGGCTTGTAGGCTGCATCTGAAAGCGTATTAAGCAAAAAAAACAACGGTGTCTGGAAGCCATAAGCCTGGACATGTCAGGTGGATGATGCTGGAAATACAGCTTCTAGTTTAAATGTCATTTGAGATGCATTGAAAGTGAATAGTACAGTTAGTGTTTATACAAGTAACCCAAGTGTGTTTTCCTGGGATATCCAGGACAAAACTTTCCCTCTGTTCATATATAAAATGAGTCTTACAGTCTCACACTCCTTACATTGTCCTATCTATGCACAATTTTTGTGCCTAGCTTGCAAAGATGAATCGGCTGCCCAGGCCAGCACCTGAAGTGGGACTGTGAAGGAGGGAGGAACAAACATTAAAACCTATATTCTGTGAGTGAAATACTTGATATCCCCAAAACATATTCATAGACTTGAAGGAAAGAAATTAGAACACAAACCCATTCCTCCTTACGGGTTTCTAACCTCCCATTTCCCCTCTGTGCTGTGGTGTTTTCCAACAAACCTATCTCAAGAATAATTTTCTTACCTTAAATGTTTGCTATTCCCAGCAAAAATAATTGCACCTTTTTCAGGGCTGGAGATTGTTTAACACATTGTTTTCCATGTTGTCTGTTTCTATTTATTCTCATGAATACATATACCTGTGCATGTATTCAGAATACATGACTTATACATCAGATTGTAGTGGAATCTGCTGCAAGAAACATGAACAGTATGAGGCCAATAATATTCATTATTCATATTCATGTTAGCAAAACGTATTTCTACAATAAGTTTTTCTCTGGCAAACCTAAAGTATTCAGTCAGAAATATCCTTTTGTGTCAGATTCTGCAAATACCAAGGTAAACAGTCAATGAAGAATAAAATGCTCTACTAGAAACTAGCTGTAGACTAGATGTAAGCCCCAATCCAGTCAGCAGAAGACTCACACATTTTGGAGCACAATTTAGTTGATCAAGGAAATTATTTCTTTCTAAATTTTGTTCATGTACTTGGTTACATATTTAAAAAGACCTTTTATTAGGTATCTGATTTTTAAAAACTTTTATTAAGAGTTTTGTGAAGTTTATGAAATTTTCTTGAGATCTTTGGTCAAATTTTATGCTAAAATGTTGCTGAAAATTTTAATATAATTTAAATAAGACAATAAGCTCCTTTTTTCTTTTAAAGCAAAAAAAGAATATTGTAGTTTAGATAATAAGCTTTAATTTTTTGGTTTAGGCAATCATCACTCTGCCAAGGACTTTAATGTAATCTGGAAAGGCTGGCACCTCTAGAGCTACAATAACATTTGCTTCCTGCTCAGAAGCAGTACAGAGCTGGAACTGGGGAGGAGTTAAACAGGAGAGGCTGCTGGATCCAAATAATATCCAGAGGTTGTAATGTAATGTGAAGAACTGTCTGGACACTCTCCCCCATTCCATTTGCTCGTGCACTGGATGTGACAGTCCTGTTGGACAGCTGCAAAATAGCCCTTAGCTTTGTGGTTGTTTGATGTACCTTCAAGCTGCTCATTTGGGGAATTTGTCAGTCACATTCCCCATTGGAAGTACAGGGACAGAAGGAGGGGGTGGCAGTGCTAAGGTGGCAGTGTCCTTTCAGTTCCAGGTGCAGACACAGTGCCCATGAGGAGGGTGCTCTGGTACATCTCACACCACTTCATGCCTTCTTCCTGAGTCCCCATGGCTTTCCACACTCTTCTGCCTTTTCCCAGCAGGTGCTCTGCATGTGCCTGCAGGTGCTCCATGGACATGGGGTGGCAGGAGAGATGTGCTGTCTTACACATCTTGTGTGCATCCTGCAGCCAAGTCCCTTGAGCCTTTCCTCAGGAAACCTCCATACCCAGTGTGACAAACTCTGCTTGTCAGACCGCATCAGTGTGGGGATTTCATGTCCATGGATAGAAGTTGTCTGTTTATTTAAAATTAATTTCATGCCTGCATTCAAGGCAATGGCTTTGTGCACATGTTTACTTCCTCAAATATGCACACTCACATTCTTGCACCCTTGGGTCATTGCACATTTAGGTGGAAAGAAAGCATATATGGCTAATACACTGTTAATATTTAATCAAACCCTATTAATATTTTCACCAAACTAATGTTCAGGAAACTGAACAGATTAAAAAAAAAAAAAATAAAGGGCAACCATCATTACTTTTTAAAGTCTCAGGTGAACTAGGTTTATATAATATTATATATGATGGGTAAAATACTGTACAGAAGATAATCTTTGCCCAGTATCTACATTTTCAGAAATGACAAATGAAAGAGCTGTGGGGGCTGCATACTGCAGATATGGTTCCCATGCTGTTTTATATTGTTAAACAACATGTGCTGGGATGAGTTAGTGTCCCAACATAAATTCAAGCCTTCAAGCAAATTCTGACAAATCCTACACAGAATTTAATTACATTAGGAGGAAGAAACAAAGGTATTTCTTAGACTGAGAGTTTGCAGAGAGATATAAGTTCCATCCCTCCTTAGGCTAGCTTGATGCAATGTACTGACTGCAGCCAGCTTGAACCAAGCCCTAGAATTGTCAATGGGCTTTTTATCCCAGATCTCTTGCTGAAAAAGTTCCTTTTTTTTGTTGTTATGACTGAACTGTGAATTAACATTGCAAAAGACTGTCTATAGTCTCTGGTTTCTGTACAGCTCCTGTTTACACAGAGTCTCCTCTGAACTGTGGAAGAGCAAGTTGAATCCATCCCACACTTGTACAAAAATTGCTATTTTCAATTTTGTATGAACAAACACTTTAAAGCACTTTATTACAGTTAATAAAAATGAAAGATTTTCTCATGTAGACAAGTTTACATGTCACATGAGTGACCATACTGGCAGAACTTAAGATTTCCACTTTCTTAGCCTCATCTTCAGTCTCCCAGGCTACAGATTTCTGCAGACTACCAGGTCTCAGCCATGAAGTTGAGATCAATGTCCAAGTTAATCTCTTGCATTCTCAATGCTCTCTGGAGAGAGATGATTTGCCAGATTCCCAGGAACTGGGGTGGTTTCTGTTGGGGTTGCACCACTGGTCCTGTTCTCAGCCTGCTGCTTGGCTCATGGGCTCTGCACAGAGCATCCTTTTCCTGGAAAAAGCAGAGAGATGAGTCCATCCCTGGCACATCTTCAGGGCACCACAATGCCCCTTGAGTGTTAACAACAAGGGAGGGCTGTGCCTGAGTTCCTCCTGCTGGGAAACTGCCTAGACAAACGCGTTTATCCTTGCACAAAAAGACATTTACCGTATAGTTCCTCTGCACCCTAATGGCCATGCTTCCTTCATGATCCCTGCTGCTGTGCCCCACAGTACTCTATGCTCTAATGGCTAAAACAGATCATTGCAATGCTGGTCTTAGTGTGTTTGTACTTCAGATTAAAGGATGTGGTTTTGACAAGACATCTGCTGAGCAAACCACTTTTTCCTTAATCAGCATGCTCTGCCCCTATCTGCCTAATCTCTTCTAAGTCTCATGACAAAAATAATTGAGGCCACAATCCCAGGAGCATGGGATCTTAGGGGATTATTTATGGCGTTGACTAATTTGGAATTTATTTCTTAGAGGGATGCTGTGTTTGGAAATCTAGGCATCCCTAATTTTCCTTCCTTTAAAACTTCTGGCTCCTCTGCTGTCATGAACTTTCTCTTTTCCATTTTTTTAACAGTAATTACAGCGTCAGATAAATCAGCAAATCCGTTAGATTTGATATTTTGCAACTGGCCATTTCTATGTGGAGTCTACTGTGGTCTGTAAAAGGTGGGTTTTCCTACAATGGAAGTACTTTTGACATCTCTCTTTTATATGACTACCAATTTTTGCAGCAATTGCGAAGGGCTGATATCTCATCTGACTTCGCTTCTGTGTTTGGTTGGTGGTGTTGAGAAGGTTCAAAGACAATAGGCCAGCTGGAGGCAGGCAGATACACTCTGTGTGTGCTTATCCGGTTCTCTAGAACAAAGCTAAAATCTTATAGTCTCTGTTCCATTATGACTGTACTTGTTAGCTGCTTCACCCACAGATTTGATTCATGTGATTTTGATTTGGAGATGCCTTATGTAAAGGAGAGATCCTTATGTAAATGGAACTCTGCATGATGCAGGAGTCAATTAACTGAGTTTTCACTGAACGTGAAAAACCTGACAATCTCTCTGCACCACGCCCTGCAGGTGAGGGACATGGTCATGAAGGGAGCATGAATAAACAAGTTTATTCATGAGATACACAGGCATGTCTCATCAGTTCGTGTGACTTTGATGCACCAGATTTGGAGCTGGTTTCTAAAAATTGCTTCACTGCTGAGTTCACTCCGTGCTGGTGGCAGAGGATGGTATAAATCAGCCCCAGCTCCTGTGTCCTGCTCCACAGGTGACTAACCTCACTGTAATTATTTGCTCTCTCAATGTTCTAGTCTTCCCACATCTGAAAAAGGAGAAGTGAAAATGAATCCACCTTCTCTGGTGCCTGGACACTAAGGAAGAGCCCTGTGTAAACGCAAGTAATGAATAAATTTTCTTCCCTAATGCCCTAATCAGCCTGTCTCTTATGGGAAGGGCTGAAATTCTTTATTCTCTTGGTGATTTTTTTGGAGCTACATATTCCAGGGGGCGTTAATGACGTCACACCGGCAAGCAGATAGTCACACAAAATTAAAGCTAACTTTTCCTGTTTGTCACTGCAGTGAGCAAATATTCACATGCTGAACTAACTTTAGCTCTGAGATGAGGAGGAGGTAGCTGGGATTTTGTGTATCTCTGGGAGGAGAGTGGAAGTTGGAGGGTCAAAAACCAGCAGGAATTGAAATTGCTGCCTTTGATATGTGTTATCAGTTGTGGAGAGCAGAAAGAAACTGCAATGGTGCCAGGAGCATGGTGTCTGTCTTTCTTTGGGGTTTGCTGCATTCCTGGTGTGGGAATCCAGAATATCCCTCTGGGTGCCCTGGATGGCCAGAGCCACTGGCAGGGGGCTCTGAGACCCTGGCATGCAGCCAAAGACACACATGGGGTTTTCGATCTTAGCCCATGGAGCAAATTACTAACTCTGTATGAAGAATTACAAGCCAAACACACAAGTTTAGATAGCATAGTAGAGATAATCACGAAGTGAAAGGAAGGATTTTTGAGTGCTGTACAGGGGGGTTTTAAGCCTTGTACGCAGGGGTTCAAGTTTTGTACATGGGGGTCAGGAGATCTAAGATGGAGGGATTTGGGTGTGCCCTGTCCTCTTTCTTTCTCCTTCCTAGTCTCCATGTCTTTGGTGATGTTGGCACTCACAGATTGGTTTAGAGTAGAAAGTCACCATTCAATATAGATAGTAGGCATTGAGGAAAAAATATAAACATGTAGTACGTAATATATGATATAAAAGATGGCACCAGCCCCCTGGGAGGGCAGTGTGCCTTTGTCTGACCTGCTGAACGGGCCACAGCAGTTCAGGGAGAAGAATCCTTTAGATAAACAACAATAAACAACCTAAAGAACAGACAACAGAAGACTACTGAGTCTTTCTTTGAAGGCACGGGTTGGAGGAGGGACTTTTCCATCTTTTGGGGTCACCCCAATCCGGGGTTGAAACCCCACAGCTGGCATCCCTCGGTGGGCAAGAGACCCGACACCTGGTTCATTTCAGAATGGTGTGGCTCCCTGACCTGCTGTGCACACCTGCTGAGTCGGGGGCAGCAGCTGGGGCAGACCAACCCAGTTCACTCACAGCTCGTGGCACCGGTGTCTCTCAAGACTCTTGTCATGATCCCTCTGCTTTTCCTCTCTTCTTCCCAGCTGTTTCCATCAAACATATTTCACCTCTGGGCAATATCCCACTGGATGAAGCCTGCTTTTCATCTTGGCCATGCAAAGGTGAAATCATGCTGGTCCTGGCATGCCCATCTGTGCCTTTGTGACTGCTCAGTTTATGGTGTGACTCTGTACAGGAGAATCAGTGCTGCAGGCACCATGTCAGCTTTTGGCTTCACCTGTTTTCCTGGCTCTGAGGAGAACCTATCACCTTCCCCAGAATGGGAAGAAAAATTATGTTCCTTGCCACTTTCTATGTTCTATAGAAGAACTATTTTTTGTGAAAGGGGAAAAAAAAATGTTTCTCAGCTTCTGAAGTATTCTTACCTCTTGGAAATATGCTCATGAAATGCTCCAAATGAAAAGCTTTTGTCTACATATTTAATCATTTAACCAGAAGTGCCACTGTTGTAGAGAGGCTTCATTTATTACTTTGCTTATGTCTTTTGCTTAACCTCATTTCTGGTTTAATCTGAAGACTATTTCAGACTTGAGCTCTTTGGGAAAAGGAAATGAAAGTGGGCTCAAGAGTCCTTTGTTTCTGAGCCCCTGGTTACCACTCAGGAAAATGCTTTTATGCTACAAATGCATAAAAATTACAAGGGTTCATTCAGGAATGTAGCATCCATTTAATTGATCCATTCACAATCCCAAAATTAAAGACAGGATTTATTAGGCTTTGACATATGGGTTGAGTATGCTCCTTTTATTTTAGATGACGTTTTCCTCCTCTCAAATTTAGCTAAAAATGTAATAGCCCCTCAGTTCAACAGATTCACAAACCTTCTTTGTCTCTTCTTGGTCAACCATTGACTCTTTGTAAAGCCCAACAAGGAATCACAGTCTCAATGGACAGTCTCACTATGCTGGGGAGTAAAAAACCAAAAGGACCATCGTGAATTACTTATAAAGTTCACTGAGATACAGGCACTGACAAGAAGAGTAATGACTAGCTTCTAGGCTTGGCTCTTCCAGGCTTTTCTTGCTTTTTCCTTCACAAAAGACTTTCATTACTGAGCCACAAAGGTGTAAATGGGCTGACAGTGTTTCCTGCATTTGTGGAGTGATGGAAAATCTAACAAGTACTGTGGGACACGGACATTTTTCATGGCATCATGTTTTAATTTCCAGCTCAGAAACACCAGCTTCTTCAGATAAACATACAGTCTCCCTCAAACAAAGATACAGATAAAACATACAGTCTCTCTCCTGCCTTCAAGTCACAGCTGCGGAGCCTGTTTTGAATCCACCAGGAGAAGGTTAATCAGATCCCACCACAATTTCAGTATTAAGAGGAGAAGCACAAACTGGATTGCTTGGAATGTGTGTGTGAGATTGAGGGAAACGTGGGCTAAGGTGGGCTTAGGGCACAGCCATGCTTTTCCAACCTGTGCTGTGCTAGGGGCTGAAGCAGTGAGCAGCCCTGAGCAGAGTGTAACTAGGTTTCTGAAATACACTGCTTACTGTCACCTCGGTCACTTGGACCCTGCTAGAGAGTCACAAGGACTGTTTCTGCAATGTCACGAGCTGCTGACTGCCATAAACTACATCAACCAAACCGTGCAACACAAACAAAAACATTATCAATTTATTTATTTTAATTTCAACCAGGCACAAACAATCCCACTGTTTCACCACCTTGCATATTTTGGATTTTCTTGCACGTCTTTCAAGATAGCTGAGTCCCCTCAGAATAAGCTGCTTATTTGGGTCAGGTTAAAATCCAAACCTCTGGGCTATGATGTTGATGAACCCTCTGGAAAACATCCTCCCACTCTGCCAAAGAGCTCTTTGGAAAGGGCTTGAGGTGTTTCTCACCAGTTCTGCCCTCACCCCACAGCAACTCCAGCTCCCCTAGCAGTTTTCCCTCACCTCACAGTGAGACTGTCACAAGTAACTACATCAAAGGCTCATCAAACTGCAGGGGCAGTAAGTGCTAGGGCAATACAAATCCTTTTGCAGTTAAACTTGGGAAACTCATTTCCTAACCTCACTTTCGTGTTTGCATGGCCCTTCCACTGTTTTGTGTCCAAGAGCATTGCTAAGGACAAGTGCATTTTGTGGGCAGCACTTTGTCAATCGCATCCCGTTGCATGCTGGGGTACAAGGGGTCTGTGCTCCACAGGTCAGAAGCTGTAGCTGTTTCACAGGCATGCTGATTCCCAAAGTTACCATCTCAACTTCTGCTGTCCTCCTAGACAGCAGAGAAGTGCTTTACTCATCAGTCAGGGACAGCTCCCAACCTCCTTCCTATTACCTGTCCCTCTTTCCAGTGGTACTGTGTACCAAAATGGTACATTCTCTCACTGTTTGAAAGCTGAATCCTCACTGTTTTGAAAGCTGTTTACAACAGAGCTATGTGAGGGAGCATCTACTTCTTGCTTTATTTAATGCCCAGGCCTAAAAGTTTTGTTTAATTATCAGTGTATCTTTTAGAAACAGGAGTAATCCTTGTGGGCAGATACCCTGACTTCAAAGGCTACGTCTATATCACCTGTTTAATTAAAAAGGGGCTTTGCCTAGGATGGCTGAAATAATTTGCCAAGAGAAAACCAGATTTTTCCATCCCTTGCAGCATTATAGACAGCAACTTCTAAAGAAATGGTCAAACTTTCCATTGTAGCTTTAAATTTAACTTCTCCCCACTTTACCAGCTGATTCTCTTCGTTTAATATGGTTGCAATTAGCTTCAGCAGGTTCATTCAGAGGAGCTTGTTCAAAATCACTCACCAAAATCCTTTGGCAATATTATGGGGAAATGCTTAAAGGTCTGCAACACAACCTCCCCCCTACCCTTAAAGATAAAGAGGGTGAATTTTTTCTACAGTGTGTGCTTATTCCTCGTGCTAAAAATGAAGCCAATTTTTGCTGCATTTACTTCAGAAGAGATATATAGCCTTATCCTAGAACAAGTAAGGTAAGTGTGGTGGATGTGAGGTTTCCTTTTGATGATGGTTTTTTTAAGCTGTGTCTGAGGTGACACCAGGATTTCCTGCTTAGCACTTTGCAGAACTGAACTCAAACTGAAGTCTACAACCCTTTCTTTTCCGATGTTGTTGGAACAAATATTAAACATTTTAAAATTTATCCATTTTCTTTACAGTTTGTGTTAAATTATGGGTGCCAAGCTAAAAGTCTCACCCTCTCTTAATCTTCTGTGGGACTCACACTGAGGTTCTCTGAGTTGCTGAGCAATAGAAAGCATAGCTAGAGCTTTACATGGATTTCTATGTGAATTGCATGTACACGGGAAGCCTCAGATGCAGGCAATTTAGAGGGACATTTGCTGCTCATAGGATATATCGAAATTGCTTGTTTTACTCAGCTATCCTGGTTATAAACAGTTTTCACAATGATTGGTTTTGCTTTCTCATTTCTTTGCTTTTTAATAATACTGAACCTGATGGAGAAACATATTTGTTTCCTTTTTTAATGATTATTGTCTATGCTGATGACTTTTCCCCAATAAAATGTGGGACAATTGATTAATGTTGTGAAAAGTAATTTGTGTTGTTTTGTAAAGCTTGCAACTATTTCTGTGCTGCTTTTATGTTAGGCTGCAGACTGTAAGCCTGATTTGAGGGGAAAATTGTAAGTGGAAGGAATATGTGTTGCTGTGAGAGAAGAGTGGGCATTAAAAAGCTGTGACAGACAGTCTGATGGTGCTGTCCTCCTGCCTCTATTTTCAGGACAATAGCCAATCTCTCTAGATGACAGGTCTCTCATTCTTCCACAAGGTTTCTTGTGAATACCTTCTTCCCAAATCATGCCAAGCTGTGGAGTCCCTCTAAAAGTAGTCATAGTAATAAAGAAACTTACTCAGAACATTTTTACTACTCTCTAGTCCGAAATGTAGTCCAGACAGAGGCTGAATTTTTGCCACCAAAACAAAAAATGTGAGAAGAATATTGTAGCAAATAAACAACAGTATAAATAATAACTAAACAACTATCCATTTAGATGATACACAATAAAAATTGGTCTAAACAGTTTTCTATTAATCTGTTTATATCACTTTCTCTCACATTTCTCATCCTAAACCTTTTAAATCTGATATTGTGCATAATATCAAATGAATGCTGAGCAATTCTCCCCTGACAACATAATGTAGAGTTAATACTTTACACATCTAACCCAGTATATACAAATATAATAGCATATGGTGCAAAATTAAACTGCTGGCTGCTGTTCCACTGAGCTAAAAGGCTCTTTCAATCAGAAATGGATCATAACTGTGTTTTTTCCTGTGTCCAAATCTTAACACAGTGACATATTGGATCACAGTGAATCTAGGGTAGCTAGCCCTATGGTACATTAGGGGATGCTAGGGCTGTAAAGCTCCATCTAGATTAGGGCATTAAAAGTATTAAGGTTTGTTTACTGGTAAAGAGACCAACAGGCATGATCTACCCTGCTCATGTAAAAAGGCTATAAAACAACGTGGTGGGGCACACACTGCCTACTGGGAATGGTCCTCAAGGAGCTCATCCCTGTAAGTGTCCTTGGGGGTGGCCTGTGAGAACACTGGCTCATATGGCCAGGGACCAACCCGATCATATGAACACAGAATTTGCCATTTTCCTAGTGATAGTCCCCAGAACTGTTTAATGCAAACCTACATGTTTAACATGATCTTTGTGCTGGCTTCATATCTATTCTTGCTGTTCACCAATAGACTTGGTTCGCCACATCCCAAATTCATCATGTCAGACCCATTTGTGATTTGAAGGATTAGAGCTGCCACTTTGCCAAGTGGAGTATGGAGGGGAAGGATGACTGCACAGGGAGGGATTCAAAGCTGAGCACTGAGAGGCCTGGGCACACTTTGTCATTTAAACAGATCAGGAAATACTAGAATGCTGAAGTACCACTTGTAATATGTACAGTCAACAATCAATCATCCAATTGCACAGTCTGGAAATGTAATGTACAGAAAACAGTAAAGGGAATAATGAAGTAGGCCAGAACATGGAATAATGTGGGATAGACATGCTTCTGTTGCCTCCATGTTTTGACTGTTTTTTATCCTGACTTCAGCTGTTTGTTTCTTGTTTGTTTTTTTTTTTTCACTGTTTGGATTTTATTTGTTTTCAGTGCATTGTTAGGCATTTACAATCCCCCACCTGTTTCATCAGAAACTCCAGGATAGCTGTGATGCCCAGAAATCGACAAAATACTTTTTCTGTAACCAATGTTTAATGGAGATTGAATTTTAAAAATCTACAAAATTGTTATTTTCTTCAGACAAAATGGAAATAACACAGATAGGAATGATTTTCAGTGGGCTTTATTTATGGCTGATTCTAAGAAGATTAAATTAAGCACTCATTCTTCTTTACAAAACCAAACTAAAAACCTCAGCCAAGGCAGTTTGTGGTATTACTGTGCATATATTAATATGAAATTGTATTTGGAGTCAAAGACTACAATCCCAGGTGATCAACAACAACAACAACCAAAAGTTCCATAAGTTCCAAGTAATTTTTCTATGACTGTCTTTTTTTTTGACCATGTCAGATAGAGTACTGTAGGCTGTTTGGATTTGGTACTTTGAAAATACCTCTTAATTGTACTCTAGAAGTTTATTTGTTACTAAGTAAGTATAGTACCTATGTGCTGGATGTGAACAGAACCTAAACAGAACAGAAACTGTGGGATTTACTGACAGTGAAGAATAATTATGCTTCTGGCCAGCAAAAAATCTAGTATGTTTTGGAGGGGAAACAAAACCTCAGGGGGGAAGGAAAGGCAGCTAGTTGCCATCAGCAAATAAGTGGCAGGAAGTCATACTTCACATTGAACTGGAATAACACAAATGACACAGTGAAGCACAAGCTAATAACTGCAGCCATTTTGCTGGGGGCAAGTAATTGAGAGACATGGGGAGCAGTTTTAGGATGCCAAAAAAGACATCATTATTGGCTATTTGATGGGACATGTCAAAAAGGCACAGTCAGCTGAATACTAAGACACATTTGAATAGACATATCTGTAGCAGCTCAGACAATATTCTACAGATTGAGAGCTAATGCTCAGGAATGACATAAGCAAGGAAGACATTAAGGTATTTACACTCCACTTTAGCTCTGCTGTATCCGTAATCGCCAAGTGCCAGTGAGACAATGTGATGCACTATGTGGGCTGTGCAGATTGCTGGGTCCTCTCCTTCTATTGCAAATTCATAATTGCCTGTAGCTAGTGTGAGGGTTCCAAAGAAGACAAAAGTTCTTACAGTCTCATAATAACTCCATTCACTGCACTAGACTGTACTGTGTGTTGGCTTCCATGTCAGCTTACGGATAATAGTTGTAGAAGAGAAACAGCTATGAATATGGAATTATTCCATCTAGGTGTTCTTAACACTGAAAATAGGAAATAAAACTTTCTTTTTCCAGATTACTATTTTTATTCTTATTACAAAACAGAAACCTAACACATGCTGCTACAATTTTAATTTTTGTAACTTCTCTTGTTTGGTACTACTTTTCAATCAGTCTTGCTTGGCTTTGGCCATATAATGCTTATTTTATTTCTGTGATTAGCCTCACTGGGACAATGACAGAAACTTAGGAAAACTATATCCACAAGCATGCCCAGAAATAGTAGCATTGGCCTACTATTGGCCAGTACTTGGGCCACAGCACTGGTTTTGCACTCCAATTGTATGATTTTTGAGTAGGCAGAATGACTGCTACATGGTTTTGATTGCACTGCTCTAGAAGAGCTGGTGTCCTCCTCTCTTTCTCACAGTCTTTGCGGCAGGGACCCACTGGTGGTATATTTCTTAATGATGGGAAGCATTCCCTTCTTAGGGCTATTTGGCTTCTCTAAGTTTTCACTAATTCCATGCAGGTTTAAGCAAATAGAGCTTTGGCAATGTCTTTCATATATTTTAGTTTCTTTTTGAGGATCAACACAATTTTCTCAAGAGGTTGATTTCATGTGCTGGGAGTTTTTGTTTGTGTAGGATGCTCGTACTGGGTGGCTCAGAGGGCTAAGAAGGAGTGCCGTGACCCAGAGTGCTTGGAACCATTGGTTAGTAGATAGTTAGATAGTGCAGGTTCCCATTAGACTTATCTTCTTTTGAAGTGTAAAAAAACACTTTTGAAGTGTAAAAACCACTTCTAACGGTGAGTCAAACATTAGTGATGTTTCATATTGATTACCAAGTGTAAAGGGCAGTTTGAATTGCATCTGAAACACTCAAATGCCACCCTTGAGCTGGCTGGGGAGGGAAGTGATGGCTCCCCATTTGTGATCTGCAACCTGTGTGCTCCTCTGAGTGCCATTAAAAAGAAAGGGAATTGGAGGATGTATGATTTATAGAAAAGAGCATGCCTGTTTTGTCATTTCTTCCTTGTAAATACATATATTGATTTGCACATGCACGGCCATCTTAATTTAAGGTGCCAGAGCAGCAAGACACCAACTTGCTCAAAGCAAGTGACCAACTCTAGAAATTCTACCAGACAGAAAAAGAAGTTTCATCTTCACTTCATCAGCCATGTGGTTTATTTTAGCCCAAGCAACTACAGTATAAAGTGTGAAAATAATCACAATAAAATTAAGTCAAGCATCTTCTAACAGTGGTTTGCCTTAAGCAGGGTCCTGCAACCTACATTAATTCTGCAATCCACCTTAACAAGCTCATAAAATAACTTCACAGAGCAACATTTGACATCCTTTACTGCAGTATTTTTGTCAGCCTCTGTAATCACCAATATAGGGTCTTAAGACAGAACAGCATATCTCCAAAAATGAGCAAATATATATGAGAATGTTACACAAATTTTTATTGCAGATATGCTACCTTATGAAAGATTTTGCTGGCAAATACTATTGGTGACATGTTTGTTACTAGTTTTAATTGTGGCGAAATAAAATTACGGGTACGAAATTATTTTTAGAAATGAAAACTGTTACCACTGGGCAATATTCTAAAGAGAGAATGGAGATATCATAATCTAAGAGTATTAACTAAATTGTATTTGTGCCATTTTATTCTGTTTTGCCTTTGAAATATTGCTAAGGCCCTTAATGAAAGTATGTTAAAAACCTAAAAAAGGGGAAGGTCTGTTTGGTATTGTTTGGTTGTCTTGTTTAAGGCACAGAAGAGGCTAGTAATGCAGGACTGGACCTTTTAATCACTGAAATCAGTAAAAATGAAAGACTTTGACATTAGTATTAATCATTGCAGAGAGGAAGAGGCTGCCTTAAGGTCTGTTTGTGTTATTGAGGCTGATTTTCAGAATTCACATTTTAAACATTGGTTATTCTTTTCTCCTCAAACAAGACAGAGAGCATCTGTTCAGCCTACCTATTAATCTCCAGCCAGCAACATTCAGTTTGGAGCCAAAATAATCTTGCATACAAGCAGTGTGAGCTGAAAGTCAAAAGTGCTAAGCAGCTGGGCTTCTATTAGTCTCGTCTTCATCAAGTGTACTCAGTTAAATTTGTACAGTCAGTGTTTTGGTTTAAATTGTCTGAAACATTTTTGCTGAGCTTTCTTCTACTGTGTTCCAAGCCAGAGCTGTGTTTGCCACAGCTCTGCACTCTTCTGTTCAGCATCTATGTTTTATCTATGTGGTGCAACTTCCATTACACTGCTCTGGGTAGGATCAGCACAGAGATCTGTGATTATTTTGTGCCCATGGGGCACATTTCATCCAAGGATTCTAAGTCTCCCGATGGATGGCAATTAGGTGCAGACAGATCTCTTCTATTTACATTGAATTACCATTTGTGGGGACCAGGATCCCAAACTTTGGTATCTGCCAACTACGTCAGTGCTACATTTGAACCATTTAAGAATAATCATGAATAAAATGAGAATTTGTGAAATGATCAGGTGATAAAATAAGCAAATTGTCATCTCTCCACACTGGAGATTCTCATAAAACTTGGAATTGTAATTTTGTATCAAAGAGCAGGAAGCTTCCCAGAAGGTATACAGCCTAAGAAATTGGTTTAAAAAAATGTCAAATATCAAAATCACCTGAGATAATGCATGGGATTGCACTGCTAGTGCTTGTAGGTGGAATGTCTAAACCAGCAAATGGAGAATTTTATGTCTTATAAGTCATAAGTCTGATTTTCAGGATTTTTGGACTCAGACTGTACTAGAATGCCAGGCCACCTCAGGCTCTGTTTCATGAACGTGTGTTCTGAGCTGTGTATGTATGTAAAAAGTTGCTATTTTGCATTTATGAAAAATTAAGAACATTGTCACACACCCTAGGAGTTCAAAAGGTACGCACACAAATAAAACTATGAACAAACAGAAATTGTAGTAAAAATTTGGTTTATCTGCTTGAGTTTTCTAGGATTACATTCTTAACTCTTTGTCACAAGTTTTAAAATGCAATCAGTGCAGACCAAAGTGTCCATCAGAGTTAGTGTCCATCAAGGGGTTAAGTGGAGCACAATGGTGTATAAATGGCAGAGAGAGCTGAGCAGAATAACTGCAGATCACTTATGTAATGTGATGTTTAAAGAGGGACAATGAGAAAGATGGAGTTTTTTTCTACAAATGTTAACATTTTCTGGATATATTAATTTCCTCCACCTGTAACCCACACATATATGAGTTAGAGTAGATTTGAGACATTTTCATTAGTATTAATAATCATTTTCCCTTTTTTGTTTGTTGGCTAACATGAATTTTAATTCAATATCAACTTGTTTTCTCTGTAGTCATTAAGGATTTATGTTTAGGAATTCTCACTTTCTAAGTTTCTAGGGCTCAGATTCCAGCTCTGTTTAAGTTAGAGGTGTGCTCCCTTGACATGCTCATACCTCTGCAGTTAGGAAGATGATGATTGCCAGTGGTTTTTAGATGAATGACAGAGCTCTTCAGAAATAAATTACTGTCTGACTTCCTTCTTTTCACATATTAATTTCCTGGCCAGACAGCCACAGGAAGACACATTTCCATTAGTCATGCTGTCATGTTTCAATTGTGGCCCAAAAAATACCTTAGCTCTAAATATGAGCTGCCAAAACACTTTTTGTTGTCTCACCATTTGTAAAGTGGTTCTGCTGTTTAATTTTTCCTCAGAAGTGCCGTGAAAATGAATATGAGCTGGAAACATTTACAATGAACTTTAAAGTTGTAAAGAAAGCACCTAAACTTCTAAGTATTGTTTAACTGAGCTACCACTTTCTTTGTTCAGATGTAGATTTGAAGCATAATAAACATAATGATGACAGGAAAACCAGAGAAATATGTCTTTTATACCAATTTTTTAACAACCAGCTGCCAAACCTAAGTCTTCTCTGTTGGCGGACAGTAAAGAATTGATTGTGCTTTTTCTTTTTTTAAATAAGGGAGCATTGAGAGTGCTGATTCTTTGAATGAATTCCAGCATGAGTAATTACATCCAACCATATTTAAATATCAATTAGATGTGGGGTTTTTTTTGTTCATTTCCTGTTTCACACTGGTGGATAATGTTTCTGTGCCCTGCTGAACAGTAGCCACATTCACCCTAAAGTTGGCAGTGTTTCTGTGGCAGACAAAGTGATATCTTTATTTCTTAAGGATGATTCTCTGAATGCTTCCACTCACTCTAGTTTTACTCTGGCACAGCTTCAGTAGTGTCTGCTCTGACTTACAGCAACGTAAGTGTGTATGGGAATTATGATACAATAACAACTATATAAATACCAAATCATCAATTGTACTTGATGCTGCTGGAAGTTGATTGACATAGAGCTGAAGTCTGTAAAATTCAATACTCAATATTAAAAAAAAAAACCAACCTATCTTAGAATTATTATATTGCCTCTTGCTTTTTTTCCTCAAGTTAATCAGGATGAATTGTGAATATGGACTTTCCACTTCAACTAATTTACAGAACATTAGGCCCCTGGTATTTATACTGTGTACAGTAATGGCATCTGAGTTATACTCAATAATTACACCAAGTACTATGCAATAACTCTTTTCACTGAATATTATGCCAAATTTCTTTGAGGGGAAAAATATAAGATTCTGGCACCAAAAAACCTCCATATTTATTTCTGAGGGGCATGGCTGAGAGCCCATGAGTGTTGATAAAATTGAATCATTTTCATTTACTTGCAAGCCAACTTCATGCAATGTAGAAAGAAAAGCATATGAAAAGAGGACTATTTCAGTTTGGCTTTGATGGTATTGTGAGATACTGAGTCCTCTAAACTCCAGGCTGAATAGAAATTCAAGATAACCTTGGAAGTAACCTTGCAGCATCATGCCCTTTATTTGCCAGAATATAGGGTCTGATACTATAGTACTGACAAAAAGAAGGAGCTTTCCAGATGGCTTTAAAAGAAGCTGGATGTGGTACTTAAGTGTCTTGCAGTCTTGCTTTAGCTAGACTTTGGTCCATAAGAGTAATTTTTTAATATTAATCAAAGGTTTGGGGTTCCACTGATGGCTCTCTGCTCAGCATGTTTCAGATGGTGCATCTACAGAATGGGGCTGATCTCAACACCTTTAGCTTGAGCAGAAAGTCCCTTAATTAAGGTGATACTGGCCTTAAGCTTTCAAGTTAAGCTTTCAAGTTTAAATTGGGTGCTATATTTGTGCAGACATTTGGTCTCTCCTGGTTGCAGTGACCAATCAAGGTGGCCTGCAGAGGAATGTTAGGGCCTTGTTTTATAAAATTGCAATTTTGAAGTAATGCTTTATGCTTTTGAAATAAGATAAAGAGTCATGGGCTCTGTAGAAATGGAAGGTTTCTTAGCTTAGACATCACCAAACTATCCCAAAAGATAGAGCCAGTTCCAACAACAAATTAAGGTTAGTGCTGAAAGCTGCACTGTTTGCCAAGCAGCAAGACAAGCCTTGATCTTTTTTCTCAGTACTCTTTTAATGGGCAGAAGAAATGTTGTTTCTTTTCCTGTCAGGCAATTTACATCCAAGATTCAAAAGAGGGAGTAGTGACTGGGTGACCTTGACTTGCACAGAACAAAGCTTCAAAGAGAGTTAAACTGCTCCGAATGAGCCTGGCTGGTCTTTTGACAATACTCTTGTATTGCTTTGGGTTACCCAGAGTCCACAGGCACAGATTTATTCTGCACTCTAATTGCAAATGCCTACATAAGGTGGCAATCTGAGAGATTTATAACTAATTGCAATGATTGAAGTGTTCATTCTGAAGTATCTCACTAACATATACCTTTTTCATGTTTCTATCTAGTAAGCAAGATAAATCTGTGAACAGGCACTTCAGTGCACACCAGTCTTGCTGACTAAAGCTCATGTATTGAGAGTTTGTTATGTGAAGAAAATTACTTATTGGAATAATGGTTTTGAATTTGCATACAGTTGGATTAATGTATTAACTTAATTTATATTAAAATAGGGTTTCGTATTATGGAACCAGGGCTAGGTGCACTAGTGGGGACAATCTGTATATGCAATCCAAGGAGGCCCCTAATTTTGGACACCAAGAAGAGATGTGCCTGGCAGTTGTGGATGAATATTTGTACATAGCCTGTGCATGTATAATATTTCTGCTCACTTAATTCACACATGGGCATGTTTGACAATAAACCCATATATAATTTTCCTTCTTTTAGCAGAACTAAAGTGACTTTCATTGAAATGCCACTGAAGCCCAATTGCACTGAAAGACAGATCAGTATTCAAGCTGTCAACAAAAAGACTGATGTTGCTCATAAGTCCTATTATCTGACAGCCCTGATGTTGTCTTGAGCTGAGATACAGCTGTGATCAATGCTACTTAACTGTACCATTACCTGATGACTCATCTGCACGTGGTGGAACAGAGACCAAATTATGCTGAAAAGCACTTATAAATGGGGTTTCTACCTGTGATGTGACACTGATAAACAAAGCATCATCCCTGGATGACACGTTTTTTAGGTGTACTTATGCACAGCACAGCTGTAACAGTGCAATGATTGTGCCAGAGCTTGGAACTGCACATATGGCACAGGGCTGGTAAAGAGGCAGCTGTGTAATACACCTTCTAACATTACCTCTCATCCCAGCAATTCCAGTTGATTATTGAGATACTGACATTTTATTAGATGGTTGTGCATCACCTCTGTACAAGCACCCTCTAGGGTTTTGTATCCCAATTTCTAAGTTTATTGTTTTCTTAGAAGTTACTACAACTGAGAGGAGGTTGTGCTGTATTACAGCTGGCTGGCTCATAAATTCCCATGGCATGTGAAGATCTGAGCTTGTACTTCCTGAATGTTTTTCACACTGAAATGAAATAAAAGCCTTTGAAATAGGCAAGAGACACGTACACATGCTCTAAGCTGGTCAGAAGTGGTGTCTTCCCACAGGGCTGTTGGGGACCCCAGTTTTGTATCTGCTTTGCCTCCCATGGAGCACAATCCTAGGCTCCAGGTGAGCGTCCTTATTCTCATAATATACCACAGAGTACCTTAACTCTGATTATAATGGGGAGTTCATTTCTTCCCTGTCCTCTTCTTTGGACTGGACAGCAGCATCTCAAAGAGGCTACTACATATTTGCTGTGATACAGTGCATTAGGAGGATGTTGACACAAAAATGAGCCTGTGAATGTCCTGCTGCTAAAACTGCCTTATTTTGGTTTTATTTTGAAAAGAAGTATTAAATATGACCATTATGAAAATAATGAATGAGTCTTAATTCTCTTCATCTAATTTTCTACTTAAAAATTTCATTTTTTCAAACTATCTGCTGGGTTTTGTTTTTTTGTTTTTTTTTTTAAATATCAGATCGTGCTTCTAAGGCTAAAGCATGTTGGATGCCTGGAAGCATTTCTGTTTTCAGTGAGAGCCCCTGTTAACATGATTCAATCATTTGTAAATGCAGACATGCACTCAGCAAATTTGATAAACCCTGAGATGAATTTAGATGCACAAAAATGGTGAAATAACCTAATCCTTCCTACAGAAGATAATGTTTAAACAAATTTACTTCATTCAATGAAACACCTGGGCAAGCTTATTTAATATAGTCTTTGCATTTAATTATCCCCTCTGGATGGGGCACTTTGCCATATTTCAAAATATGATTATTTTCTTTGGTATTAATTATTATAAGATCCTCAAAGAAAACCAGGAGAGAAATAAAAAGGGGGTCTTAATTAACCTGAGCCACCAAAAGTCATTTTTGCTGGAATAGACAAGATGGGATATGGAACTGAAAATAAATAGTGCTTTAAAAATCATGAATAATGAAGAATAGCTCTTAAAATCTGAAAAGAATTCTATATGAAGGAGTTGTTGCTAGGCATTAATATCAGAAAGGCACACTTACCCAAAAAACTGTCTTATAGAGGAAAGACAGTAATGGAAAAAATATTTCTGTGAAGAAATCAATATGCACAAAGTTATTGGCAGAAGTCAAGGAGGTGTAAAATTATGCTATACTCAGAGAACAATACAGCCCAGATTCAGCGTCTTCAGCTCTTTTCTCATTTTGCTCTTGTGGGGATGGCATAAAGGAAGCGATTCCCTTTGGGAAGAATTTATTCCACAATATATTTCTGGCAAGTAGTTTTACTAAAAGTGGTATCACTGCATAATCCTATTACTCCTGTCCTTGCAAGAAGGAATACTGCACGTGAGAACAGGAGACCCTGTTCTCCTCACCACAGCTGGAGCTGCAATGGGAATGGGGTTTGGGTATTCTTATTCTAGATAGCAAATCAACACACTATGGCAACTTGTGCATGAGTAATTAAATCACCAGAGCTTTTTGCTTCATCATTACTACTTGAAAAGATATTTGCTATGTGGTTTGCACAGGACAAATGTATGTATCCTATAAATGTTGCTTTGGTTGCCTAAGCACAAACAAGAGGGAATTGTGCATGTTTTAGGCAATTATTCAGTGTTGTACTTTCAGGTTATTCTTGTTTAATTATTTAATGGTATTTTGCTACTTGAAAGTCTAAATGCAGTCTTGCAAAGATAATTTTATATGTGCCTTAACCTTTGCAAGAAGCCAGACAGCACCTCATGCTATTGGCAGCAGATTTGCCTTGCATTCTACTGCTGCTATGAGCTGTATGTTCCACACTCTGTAGGTGTGAAAAGGGATTAAAACCAGTTTTACAACAGAAGTACCTTTGGCTTTTATTCTGTCCATAACAAGGCAATCACACAAATTCTAATTTCCAATCAAAGTGAAAGCAGTTATCAAATCATACTCCTGCTTCATCTGGAAAACAAATTGAGATGCTTTATGCCACTTGCAAAGCAATTCAAAGTCAACTCTCACAGTAGACAACAAGACTTGGCTTTCCCTTAGTTTTTCAAAGGCATGAAGTTTATTTCACTTTTCTGTAGCTACTTTGTGTAGGTGCTTATAATCTCTTTTTCACTACTGGTCATTCCAATTCATCTGAAAATGCTTTGTTGGGCTGAGTCTTGTGGAAGTGTTTTCTCTGGAAAATTTGTGAAATTATAGGAAATGCTTGTGAAATAATGAGAGAAAAAATGTTTTATGATCATCTGTGTTTGTGTTCTTTGTAAGAGAAACATTGTCATGATCAAATTGAAATATACTGCTCTTTTGTCACAAAATTGGACTCGAGCCATTGCCAGAGACAGCATGGCAAGGAGCAAGTCCAGAGAAGAGCAGTCAATATGCTCAGAGGGCTGGGGTACCTTTTCTATAAAGCCAGGTTGAGAGCTGTGGCTATTCATCCTGAGGAAAAGAATGTTCTGGGAAGAATTTAGAGCACCTTCCAGTACCTAAAGGGACCACAGAAGAGCTGGAGAGGAACTTTTGACAAGGGCATGGAGTGACAGGACATGGGCAAATGTCTTCAAACTGAAAAAGAGTACATTTAGATTAGAAGAATGAAGAAATTCTTTTCTGTGAGGGTGGTGAGGCTCTTACACAAGTTGCCCAGAGAAGTTGTGGATGTCACATCCCTGGAAGTGTTCAAGGCCAGGCTGGATAAGACTTTGAAGTGGAAGGTGTGCCTGTTCATGGCAGGGTGTTGGAACCAGATGATTTTTCAGGCCCTTTGCAAACCAAGCCATTCTATGATTCTATGAGACCCGTATTCTTCTTCTCTGTCAGGTGGCAGTGAGTTCAGTCCCTAAGTTCTCTCTCTGAAACCCTCCTTTGAATATCATGTCATGATATTCACGTATGGCACCTTTAAAGATGGAAATGTATAGAAATCAGAGTCTGTGGGTTCTCAAACAGGGCAGGAGTTCAGAGCTGGGCTGTGCTGGAAGTGGTGGCAGGGCCAGCGGGTGTCAGGCAGGCCAGGGGCTAAGGTGGGCTCCTTGTCCAACACACCTGGTACTGGACCTGGTGGCTGGTCCTCTGCTGTTGGAGGCCTCCGGACCCGCAGATAAAATCACAGGATCAGTCAAGTTGGAAAAGGCCTACGAGAAGATTGAGTCCAATCTACGACTGAACCACCACTAAGTCAATATGTGCCACATCCAGTCTTTCCTTAAATGCCATGAGGGGCGATAACTCCACCATCTCCCCGGGCAGCCCGTTCCAACATCTAGAAACCCTTTCTGTGAAGAAATTCCTCCTAATGTCCAACTAAACCTCCCCTGGTGCAGCTTTAGAGTATGTCCTCTTGTCCTGTCCTGTTGCTGGCTGCCTGGGAGAAGGGGCCGACCCCCCGCACCTGGCTCCAAACTCCTTTCAGGGAGTTGTAGAGGGTGTAGAAGGTGTAGAGGGTGTAGAGGGTGTAGAGGGTCACCCCAGAGCCTCCTTTCCCCGCAGCCCCGGCCGTGCCGTCGCACGGTGACCCGCTGGGGTCACGGGCTCTCGGGTGGCTCCCACCCGCCGTGACACGGCACGGGGGGCGGCGGGCGGGGGAGGCCGGCGCTGAGGAGGAGGAGGAGGAGGAGGAGTGGGAACGGACTGAGAGGGTAAAAGCGAGAGGAGCGGGAAGGAGCGGGGCCGAGAGGGCAGCGAGCGGAGCGGAGCGGGCCGCTAGGCCGAGGCGGGCTGCCCTGCCGGGCCATGGCGCGGCTGCGGCTGCTGCTGTGGCTGTGGCTGTGCGCGCTGAGCCCCGGCCCGGCCGCCGCCTGCAGCCCGCGCTGCCGGCACGGCGGGCTCTGCCTCGCCGACGGCTCCTGCCTCTGCTCCAAGGGCTACGAGGGCGAGCGCTGCCAGCACGGTAACGCGGGCGGGACGCGCCGGGGCCGGGGCGCTCCGAGCGCCGGCAGGGATGGGCACGAGCGCCGGCTCGCTCTCTGCCGTGCCAGCCCTCCGGCGAGCGATCCCTGCGGGAAGGGCTGAGCAGACCGGGTTCGGATCTGGGGTGAGAGGCGGGGGGTGAGGTGCCGGGGAGGACCTAAAGAAGGCGAGAAGGACCTAGAGGAAGACGAGAGTTAAGGCACCCTTTGGTAGGGCGAGGCAGTGATAGCAAACTGATGGAGCACAGCCAAAAGCCAGCATGAAGACCTCGCTTTAGTAAGCAGACCCCACTGCTGGACATGGCCGTGGGTCCATAGAGAGCTTTTTGCCGCTTGGATGCTGGGTAAGAGGCCACTCGCTGGACAGGCTTTGGTGTTTTATTCCTCCTACTGCTTTAACTGCATGCTTAAATACTTTCCGGGAAGTATTTAAGGAATCACAGAATCAGTCAGGTTGGAAGGGACCAGAAGGTCATCTGGTCCAACATCCCTGCCCAAGCAGGGTCATCCTAGAGCACAACGCACAGGATTGCATCCAGATGGTTCTTGAATGCTTTTAGAGTCTTGACAGCATTCTAAGCCACAGCAACATTTATTTAGTATCTCTAGGTGCAATTAGTCAGGACTAGTCATTAACGAAAGCATCAAAAGAGTGTGTAGAAAGTAGGTTATTGTCTGGATTTCTTTTTATTTGGAATACACTGTGCTTGTAAAAGTGCTGTTGTTTCCTTCCTGGATGTTACCTGACACAGAATCATTTGTATATCCCATTTCCACAGTAGGAGACGTAAAGCTAGGGTGGAGTCTGTTCCTGTTGGTTTCCACGGATAGACAAAGTATTTTTTGAAAATGCCACCTAATATGCAAAAGTAAACATCGTGAAGAAGAGTTTTAGTTTGAACCTGTTCAATGTTACATGCTACATTTCTAAGTTTCTAATTTTCTTGTTTAAAAGTTCAACTGTAGAACTTGTAGCTATTAAATGCTAAAAAAATCACTCAGTGTCAGTAGTTCCTTTGCTTTGCATATTGTCCTATGTGAAGAGAGAGCTCATCTCACACCAGCAGCTAACTCAGATGAGACTCCCAGAAACAGATGGGTTTCTAAAACCTGTGTGTGAATAAACAAATGTTTTCTCAAAGAGCAGGGCTGATTCAGGGATGATTATTACTAGCAAAGAGTCTACATGATAGGTAATTCATTTGCAATCTGAATGGATTTAACTAGAATTTTGAGAGAAATTGAGATTTTTATTCATACCTTATCAAACTTGTCCAAACTGTCAGCAATGAAAAAGTTGCAGGATTTGTGATTATCATAGATGCTTTTCTCACAACAGATTATTAGAGTTATGAGAAAAGTTACATTTGTCTTGGATGCTTACTAAACAAACACTGTAAATTTCAGAAAGATTTCTGAAAAGTCAGCTGAAGCAAAAAAAAGGGGAAAAAAAGAGTGTGGGGGAGAAAGAAATCCTGACTGACTTCTGGTGACATTTTAAAGAAGAGGTATAAGGAACAGAGCATGTAGTTTTTCTGAAGGTGAACATAGGAATCCAGTAAAGAGTAAAAAGTCTGCTCTCTCATCTTAAGAATCACATGATGCCTCTCAAGATGCAACATCTTTTTATTGAATCATTTCTTCTTATCACCTATTTTGTGATATTTCTCCAGTTATCAAAAGCTTTTTTGGCAGTCCAGCTGTGTTCCTGTTTAATAGGGGTCTTTCTTCTTCCTGTTCTGTCCAGGCCCAAAATATTCCTTAGTTTTGAGTGCTTAAAATCTTAGTGCAGTGGAGTCCTCCCCATACAGGGAAATGATTTCACCTTATCAGCAATGTAAGATGATGTGGCAGATATATCTTAAAAAACATTAAGACAAACTGATGAAAATATAATAATGTGCAAATTTCTCATGTATTTAAGTAGTAACTTTAGTAAGATTCACCAGTATTTATCCAACCTTTCTTTGTTGTCTGTCTTACAGCTACATGTTATCCAAAATGTAAAAATGGGGGAGAGTGCCTTCGACCTGGAAAATGCAGATGTCCTCCTGGGTATGGGGGTAGATACTGTCATAAAGGTAAGACCCAAGGAAGTGGTAGCTTGGAAAGACAATGAGTTTGAAAACAGACTGAATTAATTTAGGATGCCTCAAGTCCTGGGTCTAGCACGCTTTGAAATAATGACCTTAATGCTGTAAATCTCTGACCTTACTATCAAGACATGCATGGCCTAGAGGATCTGCATGCTTGCACGTGCTGAAATGTGTTGTGAGAATCTGAGTGAGTTTTTTGCCTGGGAAAATACCCTTTTATGTGCTATGTAAATATTCCATTCAGCTCTATAACAGATTCTTTCTAAATAATTTATTGAGATGGCTTGTGTAGATACATATTTCTGCATTAAGTGGTTGAAACTTTTATGTAGTATCTGCAAGATGGTAACACTGAGGGCCAGTCACTGAGGATATGTGTGGTGATGTATTGTTGAGAGGTAATGGGAGATGACAGAGAAGGAGTAGCAAAGATCAGTTTTGATGGTTTTGTGAAGTCTGTTGAATATATGCATGCATTGGAAAAGGCAATCCAAGAAAACACTGTTGTACATGTACAAACTTGTGGTGTGGTGCAATGTGCTATTACAGAATCTCACAAAATCACAGACTGCGAGGTTGGAAGGGACCTCTGGAGGTCATGATTTCCAAGCTCCCTGCTCAAGCAGGGCTACCTAGAGCCAGCTGCTGAAGACCATGTCTTCATGGCTTTTGAATAGCACCAGGGACAGAGACTCCACAATTCCCAGGGCAATCTGTACCAGCATTTGGTCACTCTCTCTATGAAGACCGGCTGATTATTTCCTTGTCCTTAATGAGGCTGGAAGTAGTTTCCAGAGCCAGTCCTTATATTACCTCAGTAGGAGCTGAGGTGAGGCAGACCAGCCTGTAGTTCCCGGGGTCCTTCTTGGCCCTTCTAGAAGACTGGACTAATATTTGCTTTCACACAGTCCTCATGCACTTCTCTCTGTCACCATAATGGGTCAAATGCAATCAATATTAAATACATTAACTTACATTGTGTGACAAAGTAATATGGAAACAAATATTGAAGATCTTTTCCAGCTATGCTGGATTTGACTTGCATGTCCTTGCATGTTCAGTATTTGTGCTAAAAATCTGTTAGCTGAAATTGTGCTCAATACTTGTGGTTGAACTAGAGATTTGGATATTTTATCTACAAATTATCAAGCAGACATCCAAACTGTGCATCTTTACAGTGAAGGATAGTTGTTTTTTTTCAACACAGTGAAGGTGGTATAGATTATACTTTCTTGCTTGTGAAAGGAAGCATTTGATTGTACAGAACAGTGATTGTGCTCTCCACAGTTGATACTAATCGTATGTCTGGCATAAATAACGCTTCAATAATGAGGTCTTCGGGGCTTTGATGTGTAGAACAATTCCAAAATGAGGAGGCTAACTCGAGTATTTGGCCTTTGGGAAGGCACTGCTTAACTTGACTATAGTCATAGTTTTATTTGTCAGAGTATTATCCCCTTCTCTTCTTCCTCTTGTAACACGTAGGTCCTGTCAGGTAAGGAAATACATGAATCCTTCACCACATGTTATTGGCTTACCAAGTGTGATTTGGCAAGTTTGATGCCAATATGCATGTTGTTAGTTCCTGTAGTGTAGCTGATGAACGGTGGTGTTATTGGTGAGAAGCAGAACAATGCCTTGCCCTGAACAGTCAAAATTTTAGTTTCTGCAGATGTGATAAAACAAGTAGTTGATGCCAGACAAGCTGTTTAAAGACAATTTTCTGAAGCCTTGGGCTGCTTCTGAAATGCCCAATGTATGCTGTTTTCCACAGTAAGCTGTGAAGGAGGCTGTCAGAATGGTGGGGAGTGCGTCTCTGTCAATGGAGTGGTGAAGTGTCTGTGTGCTTCTGGCTGGACAGGATCAAGATGCCAGGAAGGTGTGTATCTACATTCATGCAAATATTTATATTAATTCTAAAACTGCAGTAACAAAACCATTTTAAATGAATTAATGGAAATGTCATTGCATTACTACAGAAATGAGTGACCTACATTATGGATACTTACACAGATAAAATAATGGGAAAATATTTTGCATTAAAGTGTACAACTGTTCACATTTAAACCAAGATTCATTACACAGTACCTATTTTTTGTTCTCCACTTCCATGTTCCTGGAAATACTTTTGGAGTTATACCAGTTGAATATCTGGCCTAGAAGAAAATGTGTTTTGCCATTTTGACTTGTATCATCCTGAATCTTTCATTCTGTCAGGATTCTTTTACATCAGTTTTATAAATCCTGCTGACTTATCCATTCTTTTTCTTGTAGCAATTTGTCCTCAAGGTTGTCGGAATAATGGAGCTTGTGTGGCTCCTGGGATTTGTAGCTGTCCAGCTGGATGGGTCGGTAGAGCGTGTCACTTAGGTAAATGACTTCTGACATTTTTCATTTATCCTTTCCTCTGCTTGTTTGATTTACCAATCAAAGTGTTCAAATCTTCAGGGCCTAACAAAGCTTCCAGGGAAAGTATCTTAGAATAGTAACTGAGAGCTGCTTCCACATACTGAGGGTCTTACAAGTATGTGTAAGGAGTAGATGGCTGTTCAATTTGGTCAGAAACACATAACTTTTTCACTTTGAAAGAGATTCAAATTTTGGTTCAATTAATTACTTGGTATGTTTTGTTGGTATTTCTGAAATATTGTTTGTAAGCTGAGACCCCAATATAAGGAACTGAAAATTACAGAAGTAGCTAATGGTGTGGGTTAGAAGCTTCATTAAATTTTATAGACATGTAAAATTTAAACTTGCTACTCACTTTGAGGATAAGTTGATAGAATCAAATCCATGTGTTCTTAGAACTCTGAAAGCTGCCTGTAATCAGGATTAGTACTGACACTCTTGCTGAACAACCACTTCCATTTTCACAAACTTTGATTCACAAAAGCAGGTGGTTGTAAATTCTTTCATCTTCGCTTCTTGGGCCTTGTATGCTTGTAACAGCACTGGCCTGGTGCTAAAGGCAATAATCCTGAGACTACATTAGGCAAGGGTTTCTTTTTTTGCTCTCTGGGAGTCTGAAAACTCATGCAAACCTTGATTTTTAACTGAATATTGTGGGTGCAGGGTCTCCAGATTAAGTCCTCTACATCTGATATTTTCTCATGGCTGTGGGCATGGCTGTGGCACTAAATCAGCTAGTGTTAGTTCTTCTACAATATTAATGGTCAAGCAAACATTAACAAGTAATATTTTGATATTCCCATTGACCATCAAAATGGGTTCATATTCATTGACGTATTGAGATAGAGGGTGATGTTAAAAGCCAAGTGTGGGAGTGGCAGAGAACTTATAGAATGCTTAGCTCCCTGCAGCTGCAGTAATGGCAGAAGTGTTCAGGTTCTTAATGTCAGAGTAATCAGTTCCCAAACTAACTAGATCTGCATCAAGTTTGACTTCTTTTGTGTACATGCTCATACATAAATTGTGGCCCCTGGCTTGTCAGCTGAACTGGTGTGTAGCAGGGGACAGCTGAAGCTGTGCCCACTCAGCCCCCCTCTGCTCTTGTGGGGGAAAAGGAGGGAGGTATGTGAGATACTGCTAGGATGAGGTGACTGTTTCCTCATGGGTGTGGATCCAGGCACTAGCTTGAATAAGTTTCAGCACAAAATTTTATTGTTCTCTCATTTTTATGGGGGCATCCATCTCAAAAAGAAGCCTGTGCCTTAAAGAACAGAAATTATAGTATTTTAAAAGGGAAATGGAGCATGAATAAGTCTAGACGTACGTACTGAGCCTGTATTCCAGTGAAGGCCACAATGCCATAAATTGAGAGACATTGCTTTTCAGTTCTTCCATTATGCTTTTATTTATACTGCCCCAGTGCAGTCACCAGGGAACAATTCTGCTACTGCAGTGAGACAAAAAGAAAAATGATCCTGTGTTGTGCTGAAGATATGCTGTGTATCTGGTGTCTCATTTCAGCTGTATGTAAACTGCCCTGCCAGCACGGAGGGAAATGCATCGCTCCAAATGTGTGTAGATGTCGACTGCCATACTCTGGGCCACAGTGTACAAAGAAAAGGAAGGAATGAAGCAACTTCAGCCAAGATAAGCTGCATTTTTTTTAATGTAACTATACAGAGAGGAAGTCTGTAGCAGTGGAGGACCTTAAAATAAACATGGTAATTTGATTTCAGACAGCTTTTTGTCCTCACTATATTAAATACATGCTTTTCTATATGAAAGGGTGGTATTGCTGATTGTAAGAAAGTTGTTACAAATATTCAACTGTGTGCAGTGTATGACACCTTTTCTCCTCTTCTCAATTTTTCTTCATAAGCAAAAGTATTATGCTTGGTTGATACAGCTGACTCTGAAATAAAATTTTCCTCAAATCAAGTCAGAATAGATCTATGCTCTTCTTTTCAATTTTTCTATCCTTTGACTAGACTTATTGTGCTATATAATTACATTTTTTTAAAACACATGAAACAAAAAGCCCTCAATTCACATCATCAGAAGTGGATGCCCTCCGCCTCCAATCTGATCTAGATCTCAATCAGCTAAACAGTATTTTAAAAAACCCCAACAACTAGCACTCCCCCACCAATACTTGTTCAGACAATTCTGCAGTTACTTTCTAAAAGCTTAATCCATACTGATACTCTAAGAGTCCTTATCTTGACTACTTCTCAGGTCATATTATCTGATCATCTCTCAATATCCAGTTATTTCTTTTCCTTACCCCAGTAAGACAGGGAAATGAATTTTTCTTCTGGAGACATTGATAATTCTATGCTATTCAGGACTGTGTTGTTCTGGGAGCAGCATAATGGGAGGCTGCAGACTAGCAGTGAGGAACAGCCATGCCTGTCACAAATCACATGTGTGAGGGATGTTGACGTTGTCTTCTGGAGATGTTCCTGTTTGGCTTCATTTAGGTTTTGCAGCCTTTTGAATGGGCTGCAGAATGGACAGAGTCTCCCATGTTCATTGTTCCTTGTCTCATTTGTGCTGGCTTTTGTATGGCACTGTTGAGGAAGGTTTTGCCAAAACATGCAAACTGGATCTGTGAACTTTTCAAATGATGCTCAGATCAGTTTTTATTTTTTTGAGAGATTTATTTTCATTGTCTTCTAGATGAAACTGGAATTTTTTGTGTGTGTGTGAGAATTTTAGCTATGCGTTACTTTTTGCTGGAACAACATTTTAACTGTGTTTAACTACCAGAACATGTAGCTCTCATGGGCAGTGACTTAGGTGGACCTGTTTCTCCTGGCATTACAAGCCACTGAGCAAAGAGGCAAAGGTAATGGGGTCTTTTCAGTTACCAATCTTCTCTACAAGAGGGTGCCCAAGCATGCAGAGGGCAATTGAAAGGCAATGGTTTAGTTCCTGAGACTCCTGTTTCCTGTTCTGAGCAATTGCATAATTGAGCTTTCTCCCGTGCTTGCTTTGGAGGCTCAGAGGAAACCTGCTGCAGAGATGTTGTGAAGGATTTCCTGCAGGGACAGGGCACAACAAAAGAGGATTGCACATTTTTTTTTGTGCTGCTTTTGCTGGGATACACTGGCTATTTCAGACCTGCTGGTGAAAATTTAATTGTCATGTGTGGAAAAAGATGATTTCATTAAGTTCTGAAGTTTTGTAATGATGATGATGATGATGATGATGTAATTCTGTGTCACAGTCCACCACATCATGCCATAATTTAGAAATTCAGGAGTTAGGTTGAATACCTTAGGTGACATACTGTTTGCTGGGGAATAAATGGGAAGGTAGTTACTTGCACCAGACCCAAAATTTAGAATAAATAATCAGTACTATGTAAATACAAAGAGGCATAATATCTCAGTATTATTCCCAAAAAGACTGACTTCTACTAATAAAGACAAAAGTGACAGTAATAGTGACGAGAAGCTGGACAAGATTCACATTGTCAGGAGCAAGAGACCAGAAGCAGTCATTGAAAGATCTGTAATTGGTGCTTCTGAACAAGCCAAAACAAATGCTAATTTACTTTTCTGTTTAGAAATGATTGAAGTAAGCAGTAATTTGATTCCACACAGAATGCAATGGCATATTTCAGAAATACTACTTGAACATAGCACCATCTACTGGCTACAGTGCTCTTTGTGGGGTTTTTGTTGTTTTGATTTTAAGAAATATTTCTGCTTATCATTCAACTAAACTTGAAGTGAGTTTAAAAGTGACTTTTCTAGTTAGTTAGGGTCAAACAATTTTAGAATGTATTATTAATGACAGTCTGTGTCCCCAGATTATTATTTCCACAGTTAAACATACTAAAAAGACTAAAAGTACTGTCAGTAATTCTTGTCTTCTGTTTGTTTTCTGCTCACTGGAGGATTGAACATACTAGTTAGAGCATGTAAGTTTTGGACATATCTATGTCTTCCTGTGGGGAGTTGTCATGCATGCAGCTCAAAGGTCAAGAAAAGCAACACAGAACATGCTAGCTCCTTTATTCATTAGAGCTCACTGTAAGACCTTATACTCTGGTTTTCACTAAAACAACTGTAAATATTTTGGAGGTATTGCCATGGTTGCATTTTTGATACTCTGTCTTTTTAGAGTGCGCATGGAAAGGTGAGGTGTCTTCTTTTTAGTTTACTTACATGCAAATTTTTATTAATGTTTTCTCTTCTGCTCTAAGTGTTTCTGGCAAGAATGGATTTACTTGGTTTAGGTGTAAAATACTATTTGCTAGCTAAACTGAGCTGTGGGCAGAAGTTGGGTAAAATGACCTGACACCTTCATGTGACACTTTTAAATGACAGAAATTGCATAAATAATTTTAGTTATTAGCAAAACTTTCTAACTTTTCTGGTTTGCATATGTACCCCATTGTTATGTTTTGAGAATTTAAACTTTGTTTTTTTCCATTTGGATAAATAATGGAGTGGGTGTAGCCAATTTGTCAAGTAGCTTCAGTTTTTATACCTATTTACTTTAGGGGTTGCGCTGATACTTCTACCTGAGTTTGCTTATGGTAAATAGAAATCTTAACTTGCTTTCTCTTCTCAGCTATGAAACTATATAATTAACTTTTGCAAAAAGAAAAAGCCTTTCCTATAGGACCCATTTGTGGTTTTATGTTTAAATCACAGCTAACATGATTCTCTGTGGTATCTTCTGTGATACAAGCCCTTCCTTCAGAGAACATTCACTGTACTGCATTTTGAAAGATCATTTCAAGATCAAAAATCAAGGTGCACTAGGGAGAATTTCTGCTGGCCTGCAGAGCAACTGTAGTGCAACCAGGTAATAAATGGATGACGTACATAGGTACCTTCCAGCACTCTTTAGTGTCTAAAGAAATCATGCAAGAAACTTCAACGAAGATACTGGTGTTGTGCATAATGTGGTAAGAATCACTGAAAAATCTTCAGCTTGATACAAGTTGCCCTTCTTTCCTCCAGAGTGGAACTGTATCAGCTCCAACCCTTCTTCCCACTCCCACGTCCCCTAACTCTCTTGGGCCTAATTGCAGGTTACAATTTCAGCAGTTCTGTTAACCTCTGTACACAAGCTCTCTATACAAATCCACATCTTGTTACACTGGGCAATTTTACTGTATTGTTGCCATGTGCTTTCTAATTGCAGTGAATTCTGTTTCATGTGTATGATAGACAATGTAGTAACAAAACAGTTTCAATTAATCACATAATCACTGGGCAGTTTTGAAGTAGCTATCTGGCATTTTGCATGTACTAATAATTTTTCTGCATCATGTGCTTGCTGGAAAATAGCAGAAATAGCACAGCTTAGCACTGAGCATTTTTAGCTACTGTGGCAAAACTCTTGATGTGCTTTTGTTCGCACAGCTTGCATTTGGAAAATGTAAAGAAATAATTTTTCTGCCTTTAAAACCACTGAAAATAAATAGCAAACACTAACAATCATGATAAAAACCCCCTTTATTGAGCCTGAAATCCTAGAAATGCACATATATGTATTGATTAAGTTTTGTGATGGAAGGATTGCACAAACTCATTAACCAAAGTACTATTAGCAGTGCTCCAGACAGATGTTATCTTTCTTTTTTGCACAGTACCTCTGTAACTGACACATGGAACAGCAGTGATTACAGTAAAGGATTATGTTATATTGGTGTGTTAGTACTCTAAAAACTTTTTCAGTACCTTGTGTATCCAAAACAGTTCCAAGAGCTAGTCAGATTTTGTTCATCAACATCTTTGTGAGATGTGAGAGAGGAAATGTTTAAGAGGAGTAGGTTTTAAATGATATTATGGTTCCCAGATCATCAGGCTATCAGCCATGTGGATGCTTGATTGAAAGAAACTATGGAAACACTGAAATTTAAAATGCAAGTGGGAAATTGGACATTTTTAAAATACACCAGTCAGACACTTGGAAATCCATGAGGTATCATTCTGGAATGATGCGAAGCTCTCAAAATGTCAGCTTACTTTGCAAGATGGCTTAAGAAGACTATCAAAAGGTGAGGAGAAATCTAGGCACAGAGCTGCTAACAGCTATGATTTGGTAATCAGCATCCCAGAATGGCACTAAACAGCAAAATTACCTCTATTTTCTTCCAGTTCAAAATTGGTGCATATAAACTGAATATTGCTCAGGAGAACCGGAAGTCATGATGTTTATTTTTGGCTTAAAATACCAAAGCAGTAAACTTCAATGGCTCAGCCAAAGGGATGTTTGTTTCTACTACGTTGTTATGGCAGGAGCTGAAATGTCGTTCACAGCTCCAGGAGAAGATAACAGTCCTCTGCAGGAATTTTATTTTTTCAAACACTATCTGGCAGCTGGTAGGTGCTAACAGTTCATTGGAGCAATTGGTAATGGAAAAAAAATCCTCTGTGAAGTCTTTACAAATACTTTCTGACATGGTAAGTATGGATGGCATGATGTACAACAAATTTCTCCTCCTATCAGTTCCTATTTTAAGAACCAGCATTGCTGAGAGCATAGTTAAATTCTCTAAGAGTCTTGGGAACAAAATTTCCTCATATTGCTGACTGCCATCTCAGACAGGGGCATAAAAATCTTACAGACACAGGAATAACTCAGTAGCTGGCTCTTCAAATTCATGACTGTAAGTAATGAAATCAAAACAGAAGAATTGGGATCTGGCTTCTGGCTGCAAAGGCTTGTCATAGATAAATCAGAGTCATTCTGCATCTGGCTGACTGTTAACAGGACAGGAAGCCTTCCTTCATTGTTAGTAGCCCAGCCTCAGTTCTGGTTTCCCCTCCTTCCTTGCTACGGGCTTGTCATTACATCAAGACCGATATATATACATACAAAACAAGAAAAACCAGCTCTGCTTTTTCTTCTGACTGCAGCCAAATAACATGTATGTAAGTAGTGTTTGTAAACAGGAGGTACCGTTCCCAAGTGCAGAAGTGCTGCCTTCCATGCTAGAGTCACCCAACAGCTGCTACAGTCTTGTTCCCTCAACAGAAATTCCACAGTCCAGTTGAATAAACTGCAGAATTTTGGGCTCAGTCATCCGATCTGGGAATTCAATGAAGAGGCTGTGGGGGTTGTACATGAGGTAGCAAAAAAATTACAGGAATATACATATGTCTTAATGACTATAAGGTGGTTGTTTTGAAGCTCACCAACATTTGTGATTAATATTAATATTTTAAAATAAGGCTTCTGAATATTCCTTTCATTTAAATGACTCTGTAATTGCCTTCAACCCTTTTGCTATGAGACTTTTTCAAGTCTCATACATCCATGCAGCATTGCACTTGAATTGCCACACTTCTTCAACCATGATGTCTTTGTACCTTGGAAAGAAAAAACAAATATTAAAACCAGACTTTAATGAGGCAACCCATTATTATGACTAAGTTTATGAAACAATTTTAATGAATCTCTGCTTGCCTGGTATGCAGAATGAAAACATTAAGTGAAACTTGGGCTTATAGCTTTTTTGTTTAATTAAGAAAATGTGCCATTTTGATCAATGTATGATACAGCACTGTCTGACTGACTGACAATGCATATATTTTTTAGACTAAAAATAGACTAACTCAGTGCAGGACATATTTATGAAAACCTTTAAATCAAAATTATTTCTCTCTTTGGGTCACACTTTGGAAATCCATATTACAAACATTACAGTCTTATTGATATAGGGTGAGTAGTTGCATATTTTCAAAATATGTATGAACACTTCTTTATTTCAATTTTTGAAACAGATCTACTCCATCTCTCAATTCTGCTAGCAGCACAAATGTGTCTAAATACACTGAAATTAAGAGAAACACCATAGATTATGCAAGAGGAGCAGAATGCTTTTACTTCAGACATCACAAAACAGTTTTAAGAAAATGTTTAATCAAATTACTTCAGTGAGTGAGCACTGGCACTCAAGCAAGGGACTTCAACAGAAAATTGCATGACAAAACAGAGAAATGGTCATCATTCCCTCTGATACAAAAAAGTAGTTATTCCCAAGTAACACTTGATGAACTGACTGGAAGTGCAATTAGCTGGGAAAAGATCAGGGCTTGACTTGATATAAACTAAGAAAGTCATCAGTAGAACACTCTTCCCTAAAATGAGGCCAGATGCTGGAAAAGAAAATAGTGGTTGTTGTGAAGAGGATTGTTATCAATTCCTACTGCATGACAAGAGACAATCAGCTTAATTTGAAACAAAGGAGGTTTACATTTGGTGCTGAGAACAATTCTCTAAGTATTAGAACCTAAAAATTACTGGAAAAGCTCTTAGAAATTCCATTAATTTTCCCTTGCTGCAGAGTGAAAGGAAGAAATCAGACAAAATACACATTTGGTGTACATCACGCTGCTTCACTGGACATGGGTGCACTAGCTAATTAACTCCCAAATCACTGGATTGTGATGGAGTCTTGGGTCTACATGTACCTGAATTTTCTTCCCACAGAGGACTCCAGTATAACCTGGACGACAAGAGCACACGTTGGGCAATACACATTTGCCTCCAAACAGACACTTCTGGTTGCACACAGCTAAAACAAGAGAGGTACATAAGAGGCTTTATTCATGAACAATTCTTGGTGAAGGAAAAGTGGATGCCATCTCTAGATACTTATTCTATTGTTATAGGAACCAAGATCTTGGAAGGTATTTTCACAGGGTAACACCCCTTGGCGTAAGGAGACTTAAAGGTCATGTGGAGCCAATAGTGTTCTTGAGTCTATCCCATCACCCTTTTGCTTTGATGTAGATTTAATGTGAGAACATGCTGAGGGCATGAATGAGACTGAGCAAAGAACATGAGTAAGGTGGTTTTTGGCACATCTTGCTATTTCAAGCTATCTCAATGGCCTCTCAAGGCTTGTGCAGCAGCATACAGCACTGGAGCAAACCAACACATACTGCCACGCTCCCAGGGTGCCATCGGATCCTGGAGGGCTTCAGAACAGGGAGAGCCATCTCTACTCTTTATCCTGTCTTTAACACAGATGTGGATAAACTACATCCAAGGTAGAGGAGGACTGCACTGTGCCTGGCTGAAGCATTCTGAGCTGTGCAGAAGCAAGAGGTTTCAGGTTGCATCATTCTTACGTGTTTGACACTGGAATCCTTCCCACTGTGGAGGACAATGACAGGTGCTCGGTCCAATACACTCCCCACCATTCTTACATTCCTGAAGACAGACTGCTGCACAAACATAATCACAAACTATGGTTATATCCCAAGTGGTTACACTGAGTTATTATTCAGATTTCAGGATGTTCTCACAAGGGGCGGAGTGCTTTTCAAACACAAAAGTCACATCATCTTCACTCAAATATGTGTCTAAGGCCAACAAGATATTAAAGAAGAGGCAACTAGAAACAAAAAGCCCTACAACCAAAACCCACATTCAGAGGTTCTGCTGTGTCACAGATTTCTACAAAAGCCTGATATACTGAATTAGAAGAGGACCATTAAAGAGCTTTATTTTTTTCCAAATTTACCTTTCTAAAGCACACACCTTGGCGAGAGATCTTTTGTCTGTCATTCAACTGAACACCCAATGAATCAACTCAAGAATATTTGATCCAAAGTTATTTTCTATGACCCATTTGGCTGCACATTTGTTCATGCTTATTAAGCCATGATCTACCCCACAATTACTTCCATTCATTCATAGCTGATTATTTGATAATCAAATCTCTCCTCCACAGTGTCCAAGAATATCTCACTCCTGTAAATACTGTTAATTTTTTTTTTCAAAAAACAACCCCTTTTTGATAATTACAGAAAGTAATACAGGGAAATATATTTTTCCTCCATGCCATTAGAGAGCCTATTGCCCACATCAGTTCCTAAGCCTCGGGTGGGTACTCTGACAGACACTAACACCTTAGCCATCCTCATGCTGATTTTCATGCAGACTGTGCTTTTATCCATGCTGACACAATTTATTTATGCACCATCAATATCTTTCTTAACATACAATGTGACCCACAGATGTACAACCATCAGAGTCCAATTTCTACCTGTCCTAAAGAGCTTGTGCCCACTGCATCATTTATTCACATCAAGGCCAACTGTTTCCAGTTTTCCAATATTTCACTGAACTTCTTTTTCTATTATATCTGGTTTTATGTCTTACAGCACAAATTGGATTTCTTTCACCTTTTTTTTCACTTTCACTCATCTCTTTGCAGAAACGCAGACATTTTTATTTAGACAAGCATCCAGAAAGAAACAAATAGTATTTGCTATACAAGGATTTCACAGATATTTTGGTCCCATGATTTAACCTAAGAACTGCATGGTATTAGTTCTCCATCCTAAATTTTGCTGCTAAGATATAGACAACTGTTTTTTCAATGTGTATATATTCTTTCTTTGGCACTAACTATGTATTACTTACATGGGCAGAGTTGCCCTGAGCCTCATAGTACTTCTAAGGTATGGTTCTCCTGGTAACTATAAGGTACTTACGAGTGTTGCATCTTTTTCCTCTCCATCCTGAAGGACAAGAGCACATGTTTGGGCCTACACATCTTCCTCCATTCATACACCTTGGCTCACAGACACCTTAAAATCAAAAACATCTGCCGTTTAACACATTTAACTGATTACAGAATAATTTATTGGGTTTTTTTGGATCACAGGAAGATTTTAACACTGGCTTACTTTTTTCACATCTTCTGCCTGTGTACCCACCAGGACAAGTACAGACATTATTTCTCATGCAATGACCACCGTTCTTACAAGGAGGGCTGCAGACAGCTAAAAGGTACAAACAGGAGGAAGAGGCTGCAGTTTGCATTCTGACTTAGTGATATACTTTTGGAAAACAAGAGTGCAACACTAAGATTCTGACAGCTTGTATAGTATTCAGTACTATCAGACCTGCCTTGTAAAAATCATATTAATGTGGTTTGGTGTAAAAATCAATAGTAAAGACAAAACTAGATAAAAAGGAGTCAAGGCTGGCAACTGTATGTGTACAAAAGTAACCAGACTACACATAACATACAATGGAATGGGATGAAAGCTGCTTAAATGTTGAGTGGAATACAAGAATAATTTTGAGTCTTCATTCTCCTTGGACAGTTGTTGAATCAGCCATAAAATCTAAAAAAAAAATGTAATCTTTGTTTTACACCGCTTCTTAGGTACATGACTTGATTGTTAATTTTGTGTCTTAATGCTCTTTTACAGATTTCCTCATAATGTCAACTAAGGAGTGAGGAGAAGAAAAAAAGAAAATATTACCATTCTGACAGCGGGCACCAAAGAATCCATGTGGACACAGGCAAACATCTGGCTTAGTACAGGAACCACCATTGAGACACACAGGATTACACATTGCTGCAGAAATAGGGTCAGGAAGAGTGGGAAGCATGACATCCAAATAAAGTCTATCAAATATGTGTGTCTGTTTCAGGGACAGGAATTAAACATCTAAGATAACTACAGGTAATGTCATTCTCATAGAATCTTTACCCCAAATTAAAGGATCAGCATAAGACTTCCCAGAGGTGCTGCTGGCAGCAGAACTAACCTGCAGAGACTCAGGGGAATGTGAGGGCTCTGCAGCAGAGAGCAGCTGCCCACTGCTGCCACCAGAGCTATGCAGTTCCACATTTCAAACAATGGGAGATCCTATGGATGCTCTCCCAGGAACAAGGAGGCTGCAGGGGTGTTACCTGTGCTGCAGGTAGGTCCGTACCAGCCAGGTTTACACTGGCAAGTGTCTGGAGTGAGACATTTGCCACCATTTTCACAGTGCCTGTTGCAAACCACTGCCGTCCAAGAAGGTGGGCAAAATCATAAGGCAGGGGAGGAGACAGGGGGTGGGAGGACAAGAAAGAGATACATCACAAATTATTCTTGATTTGTTTTTCAGTTCTTTACCAAAAATTAACACTGGAAGTAACATACAATTCCCATGTGAAGAGGAATTGCTGAACAAAGTAATCTAGTCTCAAACCCATAATAGCAAGTACAGACAAAGGTAAATAAAATGTCTTTCCAAGCAAATATCCATGGTCTGGTTATATTTAGTGTTAAAAACATAGACACTTAAATAAAAATTATAAACCAAATGAGAAATGCAATACTGAGACAAATGGACTGTGTTACGTGACGCAAGTGCAGCTGCATGCACACAGGAACATGAGACTGACAAGCAAAGGCATTAAAATATCATGTCTGGGGAAAACCATGAATCACTTCTTCAGGAAAACATCTCATTCTCTTTAGAACTCCTTCACAAAGAGGAGAATTTTTTGGTCAGAATTGAAATTAGAACAAGAAAAACTGGAAACCAAAAGTCCTGGGATTTGAGGAGGCAACAGAGGATTTTCTGAATTTCAGGATCAATAATGCAATGGTACATTCAGGTGAATAATATATAAACAGCATGTCTAAATTTGGATTCTCTGAAGAATACAAATTACCCATATAAAATCTATCCAAAATTTGGAGTTGCCAAATTGCAGCATGCATGATTTGATATGTAAAAGACAATTTATGTGAGACAAAGTAATTCCAATCTTTCAGCTATGATCACAGAAAATTTTTCAATTTTCAGGCCAGGTAAAAGGAAAAAAGACACCATAATGTGGTTCTGAATTCAACTTTCCTGTATCCCAGTCTTTCTGACACACCAGCTTCTGAATGTACCCCAGTATCTAATCAATCTGAGCTAATAGAAGTTAAAAAGCTCAGGAAATATGTCAGGAAATATGAAACACCTGTGTGTTTTTCTAAAGGTAATATCACATACACTCATGTAAATGTACTCATTTTTTCCATGTTTGTGAATAATAAAATATAAACTATTTGCAGTTTTTATAGTGCATTATGTTTTCCCAGTTTTGTGCAAATATTACCTGATGTTTAAAAAGCCCAGGTATAGGAACCTTCAAAGAGGCACAGGTATTATGTCATTTGCTAACATTAGACAGAAGGCATAAAAACTTTGAACCATAATTTGCTTTCTTGCTCCTGAAGAAAAGGAAAAATACCATGTATTTTTCTCTTATTCTCTTTTGCTTACTTGTATCACATCTTGGTCCCACAAAACCATATGGGCAGGTGCAAAGATTTCTGGCCAAGCATGTGCCTCCATTTTGACACGGTGGTTTACAATGCGCTGCAGATACAGAATTATGTTCAAGAAATTGCCTCTAGAAAGACTGGTTATGCTTTATAAAGAATGAAATGTTAATAACTGTCAGTGAGCAAAAGACTGGAAATAAAATAAGGAGATATATATGCAATGCCTTTTGACAGGAGTAAGTAACATGAACAACTTCACTCTAGCAGTACAGAGTCCCAGCAGTGGTGGTCACCCTGAATAAAAGAAAGCTGACACAATTTCCAGACTGTGCTTCCCACTCTTAAGGAGTGTTTAGCTTAGAGGCAACTACATTCACTGGCGAACTGCTCTATTTAATGTGAAAGCTAAATTTAGGAATATCCAATCATAAGCAACATTTACCGTGTGTATCAAGAAAATCAGGACATGCACCAAAATGTAACTCAAGAACTCTGTTAAAGTGACAGTAAAATGAACACACCTTCATGCTGTCAGCATGAACAGTCAAGGGAGTTGTTTACAGCATCATTTGGGTAGTTATGGATTTTAAAGCAAAAACTGCTACATTTACCTTCCTCACAGGTGGAGCCACTGTATCCAGGTAAACACTCACAGATGTTGGGCTTAATGCACTTCCCATGGTTTTTGCAATCAGGTCTGCATAGAGCTGTAAAAAAAAATCAACAGCACTCTGCAAATCATTCATTTGTGCATATGAGTTACCACAGGCAAAATTAACATGCCATACTCACCAGCCTGACAGTTATGACCAGCATAACCAGGCTTGCATTTACAAATATTGGGTGCCACACACTCCATATTTTTGCCACAGGGTTGTCTACATCTTGCTGAAAGGCAAAGAAGAAAACAAAGAAAGGAATAAGGAAAATGAAAGTGGCATTTCAGCACATTGTGTCTTGCCTAATGTAGCGAACCAATCACAGAGAATCCGTGATGTCACTGCCCATAAATGCAAAGTCCAAGGCACATCAGGTATTTTTAAGTGCATCCATACAACTAAAAGCCTGTAGGCTATGCCAATATTAATAATGAAAATGAGAAAATTCGATACACCACACTTTCCACTGATAATACAGTAACAATATACTTGCAAATTATAAAGACATCTCAAGATTCTTTTCTTCAAAGCATTTAAGTGCAATAATTTGTAATACCTCTGCAAGTGAAGCCATCTCCATAATAACCGTAAGGACAGCGACCACACTTGACGCTTCCATCCTGACTGGGCTCACAGGGCACACCAGGAAAACAGGGTAAATCAGAACAGGTCACTGCTTTAGGAATCACTGTTTCACTCAATTCTTCAGGAAGCATTTTTGGTGGGACAGTGACTTCCACAAGGGTAAAAGGTAAATGACTTGCTTGATGCTTAGCTAATAGGTGCATAACTCTTTGAGCATTTCCACCTTTGAATGCTTTGTTTGGCAAAGAATGTCCTTTGCTTATACTTGCTCTGCTGTTAGGGGAAGTCTTCTTGCTGCTCTCAAAATAGCTGAAGGCCTCAAGTTGTGCCCTTGTTTTCTCCTCAGGTGATACAGCACTGCTCCTTGATGATGCAGCCTTCACAGCATGTACCGAAGAACTGTTTTCCACATCAGCAAGGTGACCACTGATGGTGCCTAGAGCATGAGCAATGCTAGTAACCACAGGTTGTACAGAAGCACTTCTCTGAGAATCAGGTGTCTTCCAGGCAGTGATTGTTTTTACTGTGGAGGCTGGTAGTGTGCTGCTACCAACCACTTCTGTAGAAATAAATCTCTTTGGGACATCTGTAGAACCGGGAATATAACCTGACATGCTTAAAACCTTCTCAAAGGATGACGGTTGAAAACCTACAGTATGTTAGAAAGAAAGGGGGGAGAAGTATGTGAATATCATCAGACCTTTTTTCCCTTTGAGGGTGGGAAATGTTTTCTGAACAGATAAACATACAGCCCATTCATTCTGTGCTTCAGGAAATCTCTCCTTGTGCTATGTCAGAATGTAAGTATGCAGTAGAACCTAACTGGGAGAATTAGAGAAGAGCAAGGTACTCTGATTACAATCTCTTCTGCCCTCACCATGGCCTTTTCTTGGCTGGAAATAAGGATAAAGCATGATTTATAGGAGGCACGATTTATAGGAGCAGATATTTTCCCATATTAGGTCAATAAACAGATTTACTGTCAGCAGACTATCAGCTCCATATATTGCTTTCAACTAGGTAACTGAAAGAATTCAAAGAAAAGATATTGCATATGGTTCATCAGTGTGTCTAAGCATTAGAAGCAGAGATAAAACCACAGGTACATAGATGCTTATATATACTGATGCACCATGGGCAGTATTCTAGGGGAATAAGCCACCAACTTGTAGCACAAGTATTTCCATGTCTTATTCTTCAAATTTTTTAATCAACTTTGTTGGAATCCAGGATGCTGAGAATTTCTGTGCCTTTCAGTACAGAAAGTTTAAAATTACCAGCATCCAGGGTTCCAACAAACTTTATTAAACTTTCTGCATGGGTTTTAGTAGTGGGATGTTTCAACTGTTTAATAAACATCGGAGACTGACTCAGTCTCCTCATTCAAGAGAGCACAAAATGAATGATAAATTCTTCGTATTCTGCCCAGGGAAAGTGTGTGGTTTATGCAAAGAAGTACAGCACTGTAATCCCAGACTGGTAGAATACTGCATATGGGGTTTTAGCATTATGGGACAGTGGAGGAATGAAACCCTAACCTATTTATAACTAGAAAATGGTTTACAAAAGGTTAAACTTTACTGAATCTTCGTAAAGTGTGGTCTCCCACTGCTGAAAAGTAAATCATTTTGCAGTTGATGAAGAATTATCCAGCACTACCAGTTCAATGAGAGTCTTCCTTCCTCCCAAAAACAATTCAGAGACATAGGAAAAAGACACATGAGACTTTCCCACAAAGAAACCCCCCGCAGGTACAGACCTGGAAATACCAGCAACAGCACTTACAGAGTTTCTGAATAAAGACATTCACTTGCCATATCCTTCACCTCTCCTTTGAGTTGAAGTAGGAAAATGGCATTCAACATAATGCCATAAACTTTTGTTTATCTCATATAACAGATGTCCCTATCCCCATGTTACCTATTTCATGTCAGTGGTTGGTCACTAAAACAAAAGGCAACTGTAAGAGTGTCATACATCACACTGTTAATAAAATCACTTGACTGACCCAAGGGATTTGTTGATATTGACATTTCAGTTTCATTTTTCAGATCAGAATACAACCCCAGTAATTAATAAATTGTGTCAAACTGAAAAAAATAAAGTGAATAGAATAAAACTGACTAGAACCTTTATCTGCCAGCTATATTCTTATCAGCATGTGAATCAGAAATTCCATTTTCTTCAGGAAAAAATCACCTTTATTCTCTCCAGCTTCTGCTGTGGAATCCTTCCTTTCAACATCAGTGTCATCAAAGCTTTCTGAAAATATGTGAAAACACATTAGTAGTGCACAGAAGTAGCTACATTTTTAAAAATTTAAATAAATTACAAACAGAGTTAAAATTTTATTACATAAAAACAACTTAAAATTCAGAAAGTAGATAAAAGCTAAAAAAACATTTATTAAAAGTTTTTTAGCAGAGTATTTTAAAAATACAAGTTATTCAGAAATTACATGTAAATAAAGGTATGGCAGCTGCCTTGACTTGGGTAAATACTTCTACGTTAATCAATCTTATTAAATTTTATTTTCAATAATATATTAATAATTTCTCTTATTATGAAAATAATGATGAGAAAATGCCAAAAAATATTCCACTGTATTATTCTACTCTGATGTAAAAACATGGGGATGTGTTTTGTATCTGTTTTTTTCTATGCTAGAAAGTGTTTTACAGCTGTGTTGACCCAGTACATTCTAATATTGCCATCAGCAGAGACACAGCCCTGCTTTGTTGACTGCTGAAAAGAGTTCTAAGTTATTGCTAGAAACATGAAGCACAATCAAAAATATTTAATCTGAATGACAGTAAGACAATACCATTCTTCTGAAAATCAAATAGTTTTACCATGACATGACTTCCCATCTCCTTGAAGATTATTTGGGCATGGACCACAATAGTAAGAACCGAAAGTATTGAAACAAAATACTCCAGGGAAGCAAGGACTGGATGCACATTCATCTACATCTTCTTGACAATTTTTACCTGTATTGAAATACAGATTTGATCTTTTTATGTAATATTTTGTCACTAGACTTCGATGATGTGTGTATAAAAGTACAATGTATGCAAGTGCTGAGAAAAAAGAAGTGCAACCATTCATTTCAGTACATCTAATAGGATCAGCTGATAAGGTTTGCTATTCACATTTTTTCCTCTCATATCAAGGATTTTGCTTATTGTAGAATATGGAGAAGATGGGCTGTGGTGACTAAATGCTTATCTGCAGGAGGAATCTCCTGTGTTTCCCTGTGTTGATGAATTTACCTTTGCAGAGGGAAACCATACAAATTAGCTTTCATAATGAACTAAAATAAACAACTATTACAGTCATGCAAGAAAAATCTTGAAGTATATCTTATATCTGTACCACAAGACCATAAAGTTTCTTCATAATACTACATAACTTACAACAGTAAGTTATTTACAGTGAAAAATTAAAAAAAGAAAATTGTAGACATAAGATTAAAAACTCCTATTTATCACTAAACATGATAAATGCACGGAAATAAAGCAACAATTTACCTTGAAGTTCATGTGGACATTCACAGTAATAGCTGTTTATTCCATCCACACATCTGCCAATACCACACTGGTTAAGTTTACAGTCATCAGTATTCACTTGACAGAGATCACCTTCAAATCCAGCCACACACACACAAAGATATCTTCCACTTCCAGGTGGGAAATTAATGTTTGTCACACATGAGCCATTATTTAGGCAATCACATGATTTTACACTGACCTACAAGACATGCCCAATAAGACAGTTTTCTTTTTTTTAATGAACTAGCAATGAGTTCTGAAAATAGATAACTTAGGTATCTTATTAGTAAGTGTCATTTTACTGTAATATTCATATTACCTCTATTTCTACCTTGGTCGTTGCATTGCAGTCATCTGTCAAAGAAAATGTTAATTTGTGGACATTCATTAACACAGCTTTCCATGAAAGGAGACCTGATGGGGAAAGACTGGCACCTTCTGGACCAGAATCCAATGTGAAATGAATAGCAGAGCCCTCTGGATCTGAAGCCAAAAACTGATATAAAAAATCTTCTCCGTAAAATGTCTGTAGCATATCCTGGAAAGTTTCAAGCACTGGAGGCTGGTTACCTGTAACAAAGGAGATATTTTCCTCTTCTAAGGAAAAGTTGCAATATACTTATAAAAATTAAAAGGAACATATCTTTCTACTAAAGAAATCCCACATACTCATTTGTCTAAAATTTCTAATGTCATTTGAATGGAATGACAGGAAAAACACTTGATATTTTTCAAAGCTAGCCAGTGACTGCTGCAAGCAGGAATCCACCCACTATGTCAAAAACCATGAAGGAAGAAGGCAGCGTAACCAGTCTCAGCTGCTAAACTCTCTCATTTCTAACATCATCTTCCTTGCAGAAAGAGGTTGTGCTCATTAGGTTTGGAGTGTTGCCTCTGGTTTTTGCTCTTCTCTCTTTTCTGACTTCAGCTGTATTGAATTCCAGTCCATAACATGCTGATAACATGGAAATCCATTGACTTCCTCTCTGCTGGATGAGTTTTATTTCATTCCTTCCATTCACATCTCATCCTTTTAGACTAGGTATATCTACCTTGCCTTTCAGTAGAAGTTTGAACTGGGTGGGACAAGATTCACCAAGACAGGCACCAGAAGTCCCATTCAGACAGGATCTTTCCTAATCAAGGCAGAGTCTTGATTTCCTGAGTCTTTCACTCATGAAGACGCTGATAGGATGGTTGTATTTGTGATGTTATAGGCTGGGATTGGCAGGACAGGCTGGACAGGTAATATAAAAGCTCCAAGAAACATTCCATTTGGTGATGGGACCAAGTTGATGTGTATATCCAAAAACTGGTACCTGCACCAAAAGAGCTACAACTTCTATGTTGGAACTTTGTACTACAGAGAAGGAAAATGAAAAATTTAGACTTAAGTTTTCCCTTCATAGTATGGTTTCCAACTGGACTGGAGTACAGCAGCCTTAGATGTACTTAGATTTAGGCCATGTATCTGTGCCATCAATGTAAATGATGCCCAGATTTAAGTGTCTAATAAATATGACATGTCATTTAATTTAATTTGAGATCTCCACTTATTTGTAATCAGAATAATTTGTTGAAAAATACCTGTTACACCTATTTGTTGAAGACAAGCATATACGGATGTAGCTGTGCTAAATATCAAGACTCCAAAGTACTAATTAGGCTGAAAGTTGTTAATCTTCATTAGTTATTTGCAATTGCTACAGCAGAAGAGTCAGGGAAAGTAAATGAAAATATTACATATATGGTCTGGAAACAACAATATAGTTTTCAGAAGCTAATAGAAATGTCAAAACACTTACCTAGTTAAACTTAAATCATCACTATTACAATAAATTTTAAAACTTCACAGACTTTCGACTACTTGGTATTAAAAAATAACTATTTCAAACTTACTTTCAACAACTGACCAAGTTAACTTTGATAAGTCAGGTCTGCACTGTAAGCAAGGGCTGGTTGGATTTGTGTCTCCTTCACCATAACAGAGTCCATCTATGTTGCATGTTTTCTCCTTTTAGAGAAATGAAAATGTGATTCATTAATGGTTTTGGTTATCAAACTGATTATGAATTTTTAAGTATCAAATAAAATCTAATCATTCTTCACTTCTATTAAACAACTAAGCTTGGTTTTAAATCTAAACAACTGATAGCAAGTTTGGTTTTACTTGGTAATTATATTAAGAACTTTTGGTTTGATTTTTTACATTTAAAATTGCCTCATCCCAGCTTCTCTTTCTGTGCATTGAAAATCCCTGTTGAAAACAAGAACAGGTATGTTCTGCTAATTTTCTAGATTTTTTTCAGCTTAAAAATGCATTATTTTCATAATAGAGTAGTGAAACACATACCTTTAATGTACACAACCCAGATTCTTGTGGTTCACATGTCTGACAGGCTCCATCATACAATATCATTGTTTTAGAGTTGCTATAAACAAATCCATCATTAGAAATCTGCAAGGTGAGCAGTAAAAATGGATTAACTGATACAGGTATTGATAGACCCACCCGGTCTGCTAGCATGAGCTTCCATTCATTAATAGACACCCATGTGCAGGTGCTTAAACCCTCACAAAAATCATCAGAAATCTAATCAAACGTGCCAAGGAGTCTAGGCAGATTTTGACCAACCTCATGTCAGTGTCTAAGGTAAATTGACTTGTTGTAGGCTCTATTGACATTATTGATTCCGTCTGTGTGAGAGCTCAGATATCTGCTCACAGAGGTTTGTACATGTGGCTGAGCTCAACTCAGTTCTACCAAAGATGGATCCAAGGTCATTTGAAATACTCTATAATAACTACTTGGCCTTTAACTTCTACTCTTGAAGAACGTGTGTCTCTGCAGGCCCTAGGTTGTATCTACCAGTCCCCTTGCAGGAGAACACTGTCAAACAATACTTGACACTTAAGGTTAGGTGACAAGACTGACAAGACCTGGGAGACCCCAAGTTAAGCAAGTTGACTTCTCCCTTCAGTATCATTAAATAAAGGATAATATCTAGATGGTGTATTTTCATCTTAACAGGAATATCTGTAAGTGAATATTTGAAATTTATGAGAGTACCTTTATTTGCCATCTGGCAACAGGTTCATCATCAACCACATCCACGACATCAGACTGCTGGCCATCACTTGGTAACTGGCATTCAACAGTCCTGGCATTTTGGAAGGCAGCTGGCATAGTTAGAGGTTCTCCAGGAATCCATTGCCTATCACTATACTGAATGTTAAGACAGAAAATTTGTTTTTCATCGAAGTACATCACAAAAACATTTTTACCAGAGAAAAATTCCCCACGTATTGCACAGTGTTTGAACCAGTCTAATGTGTCTGGATTAGAAGGTAGTGGCAAATATTAGATGACAGTATTTGCACACACAGATTTTTACCTAATCCTGCTACTGTGGAGGAGCAGGCAGAGAAGTCTTTCCTGATGTACAGCCCTCTGGCACTGCCTTGCCAAGGACAAACAGCCCTTCCAGCTAGAAGGGAACAGGAGGGTGAAGCAGTGGGTGATCCTCAAACACCACTGATCTGACATGCAAGTGCCTCTGCTCCACTCCATCTCTGCTCCCATGCCAGGACAGGCTTTAGTGAAAGGAGCAGATGAGGGTTTTGGCTCAGGGATCAGGAATCATTCTGGGTGCCAGGGCAATACTGGCAGTTGGCCATTTAGCCCTTGTACAAGCCAAGAGGTTGTTCAATGGAACAAGACACCATTGACTTTTCTTGACACCCACAGACTTTTCTTCTAAACTGCTGTGACAACAGAGCATCCAAGCATCCATCTTGAGAGCTCAAGATAACAGAATAAGGATAATAATACTATTTGACTGAAGCACTGATGTGGAAGTAGGGTTAAGCATATGGAAAATAAATAAAATGAGATGGAACTAAGAATCCAGGCAGACTAAGAATCAAGAGAACAGCAAGTAAAAGGGATTTTAAGCTCGAGAAGTTTTTACTGAGCTTGCATATTTTTTTCGTTATTGGAGCCAATCAAAACATTTATTCAATCCCAATCTTCATATGGAGAGTCATCTGTGATAAAGGCCTTGCCTTTTTTCTTTTTTTTAACAGAAAAAGGAACACTTTTACTAAAAATATGTACATGCTGCTTCTGTTCCAACCACTCTTTTTTTTTTTCAACCTATACTCATTTAAGAAATTCACAGCAAAGGTAAGTATAAAAGCTAAATATTTCTAAATATGTAATTTTGAGTGCACTTACTACTGTTACCTTTGAAATGTGATACAGTCTACTTCTTCAGAAACCTTTTGTTACTAGCTTGAGGCAAGTTCAGATAATTTTTTCAGAAACAGTTTAACCTTTCAAAAACCAATTTAAAAGCCTTCAGATCTGTAAGTATTCCAGCTCATAAGGTTCATAGAAACTGGAGTTCAATGTAAAACAGAAGGAAATAAAACTGTATTTTTGTTTTGCAGAGACTCATCCTTTACCTTTAAATTCTCTATCTCTGTAATCATAGGTTCCTGGCCATTTCCTACCCAAACCTGTATCAAGTATCTACCCTAAACTGGGTAAGACAGCCCATGAACAATAGATTTGATTTAACATTTCAAAAGTGAAAATATTGAAAAGAAAAAGAAATTCTAAATTCTGTCAAAATGCCTTTTCTACAAAATTTTGATAACATTTAAGTTCAATCTCAAAATATGTGGAGTTCTATACTGTTGCTAGTCCATTGACATTTCCTTAAATTCACTATTTCTCCAGCCTGAAAAACTAACCAAAAAACAGTACCCCAAACTTCCTTTCTTTTGTATTCTCAAGGAAAAAAATTTGCAGCTTTCTCCTCAACTGCAGCTAACAGCAGTAAAATGGCTCTTGTCAGTGAGAAGATCATCATTAAAACTGACTAATTAGGAAGTTTTTGTGTTGGGAGCCAAAAATAGCACCACCAAGAGAGATTTTAGAATATCTTGCCGTGAGTTAAAACTGAGACATTTCAAACTGTGATAAGTGAACTCCCAAGAATTGTCTTACTGCAAGCTTGGTCTAAAAGTCTTTTAATACATGGGGAGCATAAACCTACTCTCGACAATCATTTAAAGCCAACTTGAGTGAATACATGTTGAGTTTATGAAAATCTATAGCCAGCATTGCCTAATTTGTCAAAATAATTTCAGCATCTGCTGGAAATAGCTAAGGAAAACTACTGTCTCAGGAACAAAATTTCCCATTGAATGGCTCCCCTTTTGCCAGCTCTCACCCCCTCCATCATCACACCAATAAATACAGTTTTACTGCTAGGTTTTTTTGTTCTCATGTGTAACATGACATAAAACCTTGTATGCTGACCATTTATTCCAGGCTACAACTTGTAAATTGCTTATATATTTGCCTTGAATTTTTTTTTTTAAGAATGAGCAACAACAGTCTCTCTGCAAAAATTCCCTTTAAGTTTACAGTAAAACATTTTTTAATCTCCTGTTCAAACCTGACATATATCATTAAATAGCCACGGTATTCTACTTCTGGGAAATGGACAACGTATCAAAAATGCCTTTATCTTTTCCTAATAGATTTATTATGTTTATAAAAGGCTATTGAAAGCATTAGATTTGAGAGAGAAATCTAGTAATGGCTTTAACCTTGCTGTCCTTTTTCAAAGAAGTGGTACTTCAATTCCTCTCCATAAGTACTTAAAAATACAACAATGTGCTGGTTGTTACTAATAGGGCTGCCCTTGCCCTCTTCTGATAGATAGCTGCTGTGTGCTGTTATCTCCCCCCCAGCTGCTGAACATTCCCATTATGTTCTGTATTTCTCTTATCATGGAGGAAATGGCAATCTTGCAAAGTCTTGAGTGTTTGCTGCAAAGTGCTGAGTGCCTTTGCTTTTAGCTTCCACTAAACCATTGGGCTGTGCCCACATCAATGAATAATATGTTTGACATTTTGTCCCTTGTTCTCTAAGAAGTTTAAAATGTAATTGCCACTATTCAGGGAGACCTACTTGCAATTTGATGATTTCACATTTCAGGTTCAATGAGTCCCTGAAGCCATGTCCAAACACTCTCACAGATGTGCAGTCATACTGTCGAATATCGCACAGCCCAGCATTCTCCAGCTCTGTAATTTCTGGAGCCTGGTCTTGGAAGCAGAGATTAGACAATAAATGCCAGTGTGAGAGCTCATTCATATGCATTTACATTATGTATGTTTATGCGTTTACACAGTATGTTTATTTTGCTATCCAACCATGAAAATTATGTAAACAAGAAAATCTGGGACCAGCTGAAAGGAAGCATAAACAGAAAGACTTTACAATGTTACACTGAAACTTTAAATTCAAAGCTAGGCTTCTGTCTTCTCTTGGAACCTCAGTATTAGGAAGCAGAGAAATTTCAACTGATAAACGCTTGTGAATACATGTTTTGCTTTCTCAGCTATGGTGCTTTACATCAGACTTCCAGAATAAAACTGAAATGAAACTAAGGCCTTAGAAATAGGAACTGGAAAGGAGGCAGTTATGCAATAATTTATATAGGGATTATTTTTTATTAGAAACTAAAAAAAAAGAAAATTAAAAAAATCTTAGATGGAAGTTATTTCAGGAAATAAACTGACATATCAGAAGACTCAAAACCAGTTTTTATGAGGCAAAACCAGCTTATTTCATTCCTCTTGAAGTCAAATATTTCTTATTATTCTATTCCTTCTTTCTCTATTTGCTCTTAAGTAAGTCATTAAAACAAAACATGATTGCAAACCAAAATATTAACAGGTTTTGTTATGAAAGAGTTTTGACTTTGGTAGTACTGTTCATATTTTTCCAGTGTAATTATTCAATTGAATTTTTAGTGACTATCTTACCTACTGAAAATGAAAAAAACCCTGCCCAGCACTATTTGTTACAGCTCTTTTTTCTTCACTACCAATTCTGCTCCCATCCCATCCAACAGTTAGCTTACAGAGCTATAACATCACCAAAGACAAAAACATCCCACTTAATAGATATTTAAGAGATTTAATAAACAAGATCACATAAACTATAAAAAACTACGGGAGCAATGAATGTGGCATATTTTCCCTGAAGGAGACAGCATGTGGAAACATTGACAGTCTCTTGGGGGTATGCTCTGTATTGCAAAGTGACTTTTTTAATCTGACCTATTAGAAACTAAGCTCATGTTTTGGCCTTGGAAACAAGAAGGCTGAATGCAAAATAATTACAGCTGCAGTAAACTGTAACTAAACAACTGAGAACCCTCACCCATGTCCAAAAGCAGGAGAGAAAGGAAGCAAAAAAAATACACTATTGCCCAAACACTGAGAACATTATTGAAGTAAACCTCTTTTTCCCCCCACTTACCAGACAGTATACTGCAGTCATATGAGCTGTAGCCTTGAAAACATGCACAGCCCCATTCTGTGCATTCTCCATTACCACTGCAGAGACTGGGACACTTCAAAGCAGTAAGCAGGCTCTCAACTGACTCTTCAAGTTCCTGTGGGCTGTAACTTATTTCTTCTAAAATTCTTTTCTCACATTCATTCTCCAGCAGAGCTAAGGAAGCTTCTGCCCAAGCGAGGTCATCTTTCAGCAGCAGATCTTTAACGCACATATCGATGGCATCCCCTGTTCGCCGGCCAAGGAGGGCACCACAGGACCTTCCTATGCTGGAATTAGCTATTGCCTGCTGGCACTGGAACAAAGCACTAGATTCAGTAAGGCCTGAAGGTGTGGGCCAAGAAGGAAGGAGCTTTTCATCTGTGTCAGTGGCATGGTCCTCTGGGAAAAAATAACTATATCCCTCTAAATCTGTTTGGCTGAGACTTTGGAAGATGAATACTGGATGGTATTCATAATAATTTTGGCGCTTCCCTCTACTTGTAGCAGACTGACTTTTGCGAAAATGACTGCTGTAATAGTAAGAATTCCTCCTAATGTCTAAGCTTGAACTTTCCTCTCTTCCTGTACCAGTATTTCCTACTGAGGTGGCAGAGGGATGTGAGTTTAATAGTGATGTTTTGTGAAGCTTGGTTTGATTATTCTGCCTCTGCAGAACTGTAGATGAATCCATTTCATGTGTAGATGAACGTTTCTTTAAGCCCCTGACAAGATCAGCAGGACCAAGATACTCAGCAGTGACATCCAGCCCTGGTATCAAAGAAAGAAATCTACCATTTTCACTTTCTCTACAAGACAGAGGAGGTTCTGACTCAGTAACTGTCTCCAGATTTTTGGCTGGTTGATATAATCCGGCATCTTCAAGTGTACAGTCACAGAAGAACATTTTTCTAGAAGATGTTAGTGAAGCAGGTGTCTTGTCAAACAAGCTCTCTCCGGGTAAAATTCTAGTGAGGAAAGGAAAAGGTGAAACTGTATCATCTGAACTATTTTCTTTGTGTTACTAAAGCATTAACTTTTTTTTGGTTCTTTGTTGTTTCATACTTCTACAGCATAAGTCTGCATCACAGAGTTATATTTAAACACCAGTTAAAACACAAAACCTCAAGAGTAACTTATAAAAGAATTGAGATGAGTGGATATTTTCTGTATACCTTGGTGCTTTGTTCCAAACCTATTCACACTAATCTTACATCATAGTGCTAAAATACTTATTTGGCAATTCAGTTTAAATTTTCTCTTAAATTAATTATGAAATGTAATTATGACATTCTAATATCAACTTAAAATCTTAAGGGGATTCTTTTTTTATTATTTTGACAAGTTTTTAAGAGTGTGAAGGAAAGGTAGAACCAAAAATGATGGCATTTGATTTATCAACAGAAGCATTTTGTTACCTCCATTCCTTAATAAAAGAAAAAGGAACATTAGCATGGTTTGGGATTTCCATGCCACTCGCAGTGTGATAGTCATTCTCTGCATTTCCATCAAAGGTGCCACAGAGCCCCACTGTATGTCTGTAATCTGAACTGGGTGCCCGAAGCGTTAGGCTCATTCCCCATTCACTCACATCAGCACGAACGAAAGCTCCAGAAGAAAACAAAACCTAAAAAGAGATTGAAGATAGCCTCATGAGAAACTTGATTTTTCATTTAATCTATTCTGTAAGCAATTATTTACCACTTACTGTTACTTTTCTTCCTAGGTAGGATTCAGTGATTCTGACATTGCTTCCTGTTGTGTCTCTGTTTATTACAGATAAGTGTGGCTGTGATTCATGGAGCTGACCACTGCACATGTCAAATGCAATTATATCACTTCCTTCCTTAGCAACAAAGCCACAGTTGCAGGATGCTGGGTAGTGAAGACTTCCACAGTCCCACTGGCGAACATGAACTTCAAAATCTCGAGATGTACTCTTATAGAGAACAAATGTTCCTGTTTTAAAATTGTCATAGACTCTGGAATCAAGAGAATAGCACATGATATGACTGTGGTTGTGAAATAACAGTATCACTACATGTCAGCAACTTTTTTTCAAGCAGATTTCTAGTATTCGGTGAACATTCATACTGAAACTCATTTTCCCAAGTCAGAAAAAACACTACAGCTCACAGAGCAAAACTACAGCTTTATCCTGAGCAAATGCCATCATATCTTCTTCTGAGCAGCTCTAAATTAAAAAAAAAAAAAATATTTTTAAAGCAGAAAAGAAGGATCATGAGTAGAATATATGTAGACAATGGCTGTGAATGGAAACATAAGCATGAAGCTACTGCCATTCTTTGATTCTAACAGAGCAAATGGAGGGTACTTCTCAACCTTTGTGTTTCTACAATGGTACACCTATGCAGCAAGAGCAATAAGATGCATAACGGTGTGCATGTGGGGGCAGCTGCTGAAAACTGCACAAGTACCCTTGACAAAATGATTTATTCAGTCACATCCTTTTAAAAAGGTCTGCTTTACTAAGATGGAGATAGGGAGTGCTTATTCCCAATGATCATTTAAGATGAAAACCATAAATAGCAACTTGCTTTTTTTCCTTAGGGTTAGCCATCTGTCCCCTGAAGCAAGGTTAAAATAGCCAATTTAATGATTCAGCAGCAAGAATAGAAAAAAAAACAGAAAGAAAACCCCCAAACTTTTGCTGTAAGTTTAATAGCCTCTTGGCTATAAATGGCATTTGACAGTTGATTATAGCCTGTAAATTTGCTTTGTGTATAATGGGGCAGCAGACAAACTGCAGATGGCTGCACTACTGGGACTGCATTGGATTGTCCATAATTCAGTAGGTAATTTGTTTCCTCAGTTTGTAAAATAAAGCAGCAACATAATTTATCCTTAAAAAAGAAAGTTCTTTTTCTGCAGCATCATGCTTACAGACAGATCACATTGCAGTAAAACACTGCTTCATGAGAAAGCTTGATCACAATGCATCCATGGTTACAATGCCCAGTTAAGACATCCCTAAAACACTGAAGGAGAAACTGCAAGATCAGGATAAGCCCATTGACTTTATTAGTGGTAGTAGTCAAAGTTCTTTTAGAGAACCAATCACAACTTTTATTTCCCCTTCTGTTATCATGTATGAGTTGAACATCCTTTTTTGGAGTCAACATATCCTCGTCTTCTCACCCTGCTGCTTGAAATGTGCTTCTGCTGAACAAAGAATATAAAACTCCCAGGTGTGGAGCCTGTGTTTGTTCAGACATCCTTTGTGAATCAGAAATACCTTGTAAGAAAGAAGCACACCAAAACCAGCTGTGGCTAAAAAAAAGCTGTTTTCACTTCAAAATCCTTTTTGGCCAGTGATGTGCAAGTGACAGCAATCAATAAGTTGCTTTCAATGCCACTAATAAATGCAGTAAAATGCTACCCAGACAGCAGATATCTTCCAGTAATTTGATCCTTACAAGGATTCAGATACTGGCACACAGAAATAGGGAAACTATGCTTTTATTTAGAAACATCTTTGCATTAAAAGTTTTGTTTATTCAATCATTTTATCCTGGTTCATATTTAATATATTAACATTTCTATTTTTTGCAGTCAACAGACTCCACAGCTACCACTCCTCTTGTCCATTTGCTTCATTCTCTTGCCACAACCCCAAAACTTGCCTTTAGAAATGCAAATATTACAATCCTCATCATGACTGGCAAGCTTTTACCAACTAAAGCACATTAATCATTATTGTCAAAAAAATTGTCAACCACACAGTGCAATTGCAGGAAACTACAGCTTACTTGTACCACCACCACAGATTTAGAATAAATATACAAATAATTAAAGAAATAAAACACACTCTCCAAAACCCACTCTAAAATACTCCAAACACACTTGAAATTAAGAGCAGCATGCCAGTAATTACCTTCCATCAAAAGTAATTATATGAGGGTCAGTAAATGAGTAACAGTAGGCAGTGGGTAGATCCTTAACTGTAATCTTCAAAACAAAGAAAAAAAACATGTCAGGTTAGGAAATAAATGCACTCAGCTACATTATTTATCATAGTTTACATTATAATTAGTATATTATATTACACTTTTAATCAATCTTAGTAGTTACTTCAATATTAAAATGTAAGACAAAAAATGGAAATAAAACCACAGAATTTCAAGAAAAAACAAAGAAATCAACCACTTAGAAGTTTTGCTGTGACTCAGCAAGTCACAACTGAAATAAAAGCTTCATTAACACCAGCCACACTTCTGGACAGTTTACACATCTTAACATGAAGATTTCCAACCTGTGTGCTTTCTGGAACATAGCCATTCCACAGGAAATTCTCACTGGATACAGGTTCGACTGCAATTCTGGTAATCCTGTTTCCATCCTGCATGAAGTCTGTCACAGCACTGAAATAAATTACAGCTTGACTACAGATTCCATCATTGCAGGATTTCTGGAGAAGATCCACATGACAAGAAGAAAGAGCCAAGTTTAGACCTAACTGCTCTTTACCTGTTTTAAAGAAAATACATCATTAGTGAGTTCCTTCTCTAAATAAGCCACCTTCTCCATACTAAATATGGAGATACTAATATAGATACTAACTTATTTACACACACTTTCATAAATTAAAATAATTATGTTTTTTACTTGGGTTTGGTTTGGTCATGCAAAAACCTCCTCTCAACCTCTTAATATACACACCCAAGACAATGTTTTTGCATTCCCCAGTTTGACAGACAAATGGAAATCATGATAGGCTTGATAATGTGAAAACAATGTTTGTCTGCATAGGCAAGGCTCCTCCTGGTTCACAGAATTTGTGCTTGAGAAAATATTACAGAAAATGGCTATAAGAGTAAAAAATGATGACTTTATGACTTATAATACTTGCACTGCAACAGGTAAACAAAATTACCCAAAATGTAAACTTTACAAGTATTACAGTATTCTGTCTATTCCAGTTAAAGAATGGTGGCTCTGATATCAGTGTCTACCAAAACACGTGCAAACTTCAACAAATAATTCTTCCATATTTTCAGCAGCATCATACAGACTCTGAATACTTTAACATTTTAGAAAGTATTTTGCAATGTAACAACTTCTCTGAAGAAGGAAACCAGCACAGTATTTATAAAGGTATACAAAAATAGAATTAAACATACAAAATGTAACAAAATCAGGGTAATACTTACCTTCATCAACAATGTTTAATGTTAATGAGATTTTGCAGTCACTTTTTAGCTGGCTAAATTCAGGACAAGGAATAGGAATGCTACTTTCTATTGTCAGTCTGTATTCCTTCCCATCCTCTGATATATCAGATGTTTCTGGATGTATCTAGCACAGAAGAAATCGTGCTTAAAATGCAATCTTTGTGAGTAAACTGCAACACTGCTTCCTCATCAGCTAGGAGTGCTTATTTACATGGGCTGAGGAGCAGCAGCATATTGAGGAGAAGATGCAGACACAGCAGCCATAGTCTTGAAGAGGTGGGTAAAGGGGCAAGGATAAGGAAAAGGCAAGAAAAAGGGTTAGTTAGAAAGGAGGGAGTTAGCAAACCACATCTTCACCACAAAAATGAGTAACCCTTGGAAGCCAAGATACAAACAGCTCAGTGTACTGTCAAAGTGGGCAGTGGGTGGGAGGGTGGAAGGAAGTGGCAAGCTACCTAGAGTGGGAGGTAGGAAGTGGGAAGCTACCTAGAAGTAACAATTCCAAAAGAATTTGGAAGCACTGTATTTCTCCTGGGATTGCTCTCTGCAAACTTACAATATGGATCACTGAAAACAATTAAACATTCAAATGGAGATCAGTAACAGGGGCCTACAGCTCAGCTTGGCAGGATGAGTGGGGTCCTGAATGCAGCCTCAAAGAGTAACAGAGAGAGAACATTGCCTCCTTGTGAGGAGGCACTGCAGAACTGCACCTCCAAGAGAGAAATCTGGGCCCTGATCCTACAGGAACAGGCTCAGGCTAAGTCAGCAGGACTATACCGAAAAGGAAATCAATGACATGCAGTCTGTCTTTCTGGGACTGGGGTCCCATTCTTGGCCAGCAAATGAGTCCCTATAGCTCTATCCACAGCAGGAACTAAAACTAGTTAGGTGCTTGGCCTCTGACCCTCCCAGCTACCCCTCTCCAAGCCCAGACCAGGCTGGCTCAGGCTGTGCCCCCAGACTTTATGAGCACAGCACCAGTCAGCTTCAGTGCTGGAAACCAAGGGCTGCACTGTGTGAGGCGTCAATTCCGCCTTCCTGCACCTTGAATTCAGCCTTGCTGCACAAAAACCACTGTGACTCTCTTGCTTTTGGACAAAAATTTAAGTCCACCTCAGCTGACAGCAGGCTCTATTAATTCACAGTTTATACATTTTAAGTGCTTTCTAGTCTGAGGACTGACTGCTGTAGCAATACTTTAAAATTCCTATCACATTATGCTTTTACAAAGTTACCTTAATTCCAGCAAAAAATTCCTTGCTGTCAACTGAAGAGCTTTGTATATCTGGCTTCTCCATGAAAAAAGAAGAACTGCTACAGTAGACCTGTAGGGTAAAACCAGAATAACAAAGTACATTTTTGGTATGAAGTGGTCACGTGAAGACAAAACTTGGCCAGTTCAATGATTCATCATGGCCAGTCTTCTGGTGGCACCACAAGGTACCAGTTGCCACTGGTAATAGGTAAATACAGTTAAACAAAAAAAAAATCCCAGAAACAGACTGAGCATCCTACAACCTCTTCCTAGCATATTCTACCACAGAATTCAGTACAGAGCCTTCTTCAACTAATGGCTGCATAAGAATCATATTCAATGAATACTTTAAAAATCTTTTCTGGACCATTTCTACAACCAATGATACCTATGAAAATTTATTTTACACTTGTTTACATGTTATTTACTACTTTTTTTTTTTTTGTATTTCGTAGCTTTTGCCTTGTAATTTTGTTTAGTGACCATCAGATCTTAGATTATATTTTTCCTGATGTTATAGACCTGGATAATCTTCTTCAAGATGAGGAATTCACTTCCCTCCACTGAACCAATTTCGTGCTACTAGACGCTGTGGTTTTGCTTTGGTTTGGCATTTGTTTTTATTTTGCTGTATCCATTTTGAGATGTGTTCACCACACATGAAGTCTTTCTGACCCTGAAAAAAAAAAGTGATTCAGAGCAGCAGGAGATAGCTTATGATTGTGCCTTTCCTTTTGACTGTCACCAGGCCAACACTGTCAGGCAAGTCTTCACAAAGTCCCCAAATGATTTTTGGGGAATAAAAATTGCTATTCCTGTCCAGAAGCCATCCAGGCAGCCTGTCTTTGGTTGAACATACATACATATGCATACCAAACATGCGCTGCTTTTTTTTTTTATTATTTTCTTCAGGAAAAAATAATCTGTATTTTGGTATATATAGGTAAAAGATGTGTTGATTTTCCAATGCTTAGGCTTCTCAAATTTACCATGAGACCCTAAGTCTTCATTCTGGTACAATGGAAGGTAAGGCATCACACTGCTTTTGATTAAGGAGCAGAGATTAAAAGCAGAGATTAAAACATAAATCCTAGACAGAAACCCACATCCAGAGAGAAATATACATCTAATGAATCAACAACACAGCTTTTCACAACCTCTGGCTCTTACAGCCTCTCACTGAGATGCAGTTGTATCCAAAAATCCTCCTAATTTACATTATTTGAATAAAAAAATTTTCCTGGAGGCACACTATACTGTATTGAGACAGTCAGTCTCAAGACCTCAGAGGCAGTGGTAGTTATATCTCTGTGATATTTACATATTCATATGGGCAGTTGGTGCAAATAAGTAGAAGCAGTAGGCTTCTGCCAAGAAAAATTATACAGAAAGGTGCTGGACCTCTCTCTAAAAACTGTTAAGTGTCCACTGGACCATATTTACAAATATACAAAGAAATCATAATAATGTTTTAACATACTCTGTCTCCAAGTCTGACATTTATCCCATCTAGTTCCAGAAGTGAGAAGGTATGAATTGCTGTTTCATGTGTAAGTTCTTCTTTGACACCTTCAGGAGAAAGTCTTGACCAAGTTACAATGAATCCAACAGAGCTGTTTGCAAAAGGAATGCCAAAGGTACACCTTAGGTAGATGCTGCCTTTGATCATCTCTGCTACAATTTCAGGAACAGATGGAAGTGGTGGTGACACAGATGGAGATGATGTAGGAGCCGGGTTACCTAGTCAAACAAAAGTGTGGTCTGTGCTTTTTATTCTGCACAAAATCAGTATTGGATACAATGACACAGACATATTTTTTGCCAAATAATACACTAGTAATATTTACCTTTTTTTATGTGGAAATACTACATAATTTCTTAAGAGAATTAAAGAAAAATGTGTGTCTTCCTGCTAATAATTATTATATGGAGAAAAAACTCTCTATGAGCTTTTGATTACATTCTAGACAACAGGAAGGTGCTAAAGAGGGGAAAAAAAACTAATCCAAATAAACCTAAACTAAACACATAAACAAGAGAATAATATGCAATTAATTATTTTACCAGGCAGGAGAGAGCAACATGCAAGGGAATGTGTCTTATAGAAGAATAGTTTCACTATTTATGAAGAAAGTGGGGAAAAGAAAAGAAAAAAGGAAAAAGAAAAAGGCTATTTAGAAAGGAACAGAAAAAGCATCAATATGATTTATAGATTCCTCTTATATTTTACTCCTGAAGAATCATTCAGCATCATTACAGTTACTTTTTGACATTTTGATACCTACTCAGAATATTCTGAGAAAGAACATTTGTAATCCAAGTTTGCCTGAAATTACCTCCAAACTAGCTCATTTTGCCACAAACCAAGCAATACTGTTGATAGGATGAACACATTTTTATTCAAGTCAGAATATCACTAAATGCTGACATTATTGGGTCACAGATGCACAGAAAACCTGGGAAATCAAAACAAAATACTCACTGCTACAGATGCCTTCAACTTCCATTCCCTCGGGATCACAGGTCTGTGGCCTTGCATCTGAAACAACTATAAAGTGTTTTTACCTTTTATATTCACACACATACAGAGTATGAACAGCAGTGCTCTTAGATTGTAGACCAAATGCCACAAAACACCAATTGAAGTGCAAAAATTCAGAATAGAAGCAATCTTGCAATCTGATCCATGAACAGCTGTGACAGCAGTGAGCACAAGGTCTTGTGCTGGAAATCATCTACGAGGAAGGGTATAGAACATTCTACCACCTCTACAACCTTCACTGCTGATGTGCTCAGCCAATACTTACACATGTTGCTAGTAAATAAAAAGGAATTATATTATTCTCTTAAAAATATATTTTGCCTCTCCAAATTTATATCTGAACACTTAATCTTTAACTGTAACCCTGGACAGCAGAATTCAGTGCAGGCCTGCTTTGAAAAAAAATCATCTTTCCTACAGAAGCCTAAGAAAAATTACTCGTGCACTGCTATTGTTCTGTATTTTGAATGCTACAGAAAAATAAGTGGAACTTGACTTAAACATGAAAATGCCAGTTAGTCACTCTATCCAAACCACATCAGAAGGGCAGCAGCAACAAAGGAAATCCCATTCACCAAAAAGAATAAAGAGCAGACTTTGCTGTTCCACACTTCAGTGGTATAAGGTTTGAATTCCTTAGCATGTAGAAGACAGATAGAAAATTTGCATCAGGTATTTAGAGCTGTCAAGTGTTAAAGAAAAAACACTGGCCACATGGTAACCTAGATACAAACAGCAGTACAACAGTATAATGTACTTCACATGACAACATCATCTTAAATATGTGCATATAAACTCAAAATGTGTTTCAGATATACAGTGTTCAGCAGAGGCACGTAAGAGTAATTCTTTTTGCCTGCTTTGTTTTGAGGTAGCAAAAATTTGCTAGCTTGCTGTCTAGCTGTGGTTTTGTATATCTTCTTTCCTCATCATGTACCAGGAACCAAAGTAAATGCAAGTCCTAGTGTGCAAGAGCTCTTCATTGTTTCAGGCACATGCTTGTTGAACCCTTGGAGAATGTCTTAACAATTGGATCTAAAGGTATAATGATGGCCCAACAAGGCACCAGAAAGCCCAGCTTTTGAAAGTAGTCGGTAACAGAGAATATGACTCCAAGCAATACAGCATACGATGCATGAAAATACTGCTAGTATTTTCACAGTGGTGTGTTAAATGAGCTAATAAGAATTTCCTACTATACAAATTTGTCACTGTTTCACAGTATTTATAACTCTAAGGATTTAACCCTGCTTGCTTATCTGAAAAATCCATCATGAATAATGAAATGCTGAAGTTTTGAGCTGCCAACACCAACATACCTTTGCAGCACAAGCACCCAGGACAGTAGGAGACATTGCAAAGGGTCTCCTTTCTCATAGAACTAATAAAATGTGTATCAGTAGAGCATTTCTGTGTTAAATTTTCTTCTAGCAACAACACGTATACATTACAGAAAGATAAGAATTACAACAAGAAAAATATTCCTAACAGTGTTAAATAATAATCATATAAACACAGTTTGCTCAAGTTCTTAAGACAAAATTTATTCTGGTACAAAATTCTATGCTTGTTCAGTAATGGCTGTTTGGAAAGTCTGAGTGCCATGAATTACACTGAATTTTGGTACACTGAATTTTGACTTCTAGATGTGTCTTATAACCCCACCTCATTATATGGAAAATGGTCTTTGGTTTCTGCTCTTTGAAAATTAGTCAAATGGTTCATGTGAGCGAAAAGGGGTGAAGTGAATGCACCTCACCACTTCAGATCCTTTTTCCCATCATATCAATATGAAAAGCAAGGATTGCAAGAAATTTTAGCATAACTATTTCCTGACATTTCCACTCCACCACCAGACAGCTATAAATCAGAAAAGCACTAACTCATAAACACACACACTTAGCTGAGTTAGAGCATGCATTTTCTCACCTTCTGCACAATACCCCATGCACCCTTGGGTGGGCTGCAGAAAGTAAACAAAGAAATCCCCGCAGTTCCTCACCCTGACAGGGATTCTGAACAGACAGCAGTCTTTTGAAGTGCTGAAGAAGAACTGCCATGTAGCACAAGCTGTTAACTGCTTCATCTCACCAGGTCCAGGCATGGATTCTGACTCCCTCAGAGACAGCCAGACAGGGGCTTGAGTCCCACAGTGATTCATCTTCAGCACCAGAGAAAAGCATCAGGAAATGGTTAATGCCACATCAAACTGTTGCTGTGTTCTAATTAGAGGTACATATGTAATTAATTTCTGGCAGGAGCTTTTCACAAAGTTCAGCCAGTAAAATAGAGGGATTGCTGACTCTCCTTCTCAAGACTGAATACAAATGCACACAAAAGAGACTTAAGTCCCCTACTGAACCGAGTGAATTTGTGTTTGTTTCTAAAGACAGGCTATAATTTAGTGCCTGGAGAACTTAACTGGAAGCCACATCTGAGTGTTTTGCTCAGAAAAGCTCACAGTTGTGCTATGGCTTAGTGAGCTACTTTGCACCATTAACCTACAGTAAGCGACTGTGTGGATGCTGTCACAGCACAGCAAATGCAGTGCACAGAAGTTCACTGAGTATCAACTAAAGGTGTTAAAGCTGTCACCTTTTATCTGCCCTGTGCAATCAACAGAAGGTTCAACTAACCTCCTGGATTTCTTGTAAGAGATGTGGGCAGCTGATGCATTAGTATGTTTGAACAGTTTTTTATTCATTTAAAAGCACTTAATTGATGGGATTTTAGCTTATTTTTTAAGAGATTGTGACAAGGAAATTTCAATTCCTTAGGAAAAATCAAGGCTACAATATCCTAATAACATTTTTAGGTTGTTTAAGGAAGGAAATGTTTTTTAAAAGGGAAGCTAAAAAGATGTATCTCCTTAGAATATAACAGACCTCCAAAATAAAGCCACAAATAAGCTCTGAAATAAAGAAATAGTCATCTGAAGTATTAAATATTTCAAGCAACTATTGAATCTTTGGAGGCTTGCAGATGACAAGGCAACTAATATTCAATTAGCTCTGTTAGTTCAAGTCACTTTAGGAGTAATCTCTTTTCTGTGACATGATGACTTTAAAAGCTCCACAATTACTGGGCTCATGTGGCTGCAAGCCTCTACACCATCACAGAGTTCCACCTTTACAACATGATAGCCCTGCTATGCTGCTACTGAAAAAATTTCTTTAGCACTGAATGGAAATTACAGTTTTTGAGTGTTCTAAAAGAGATTTATCATCCTCTGCTATTGCCCATTCAGTGTAAAATTTTCAATGCTTAAGACTCAATTTTCCAGGAAACACATTTAAATACAATCAAGTGTTTAGAGAAGATAGGAACTTTGTATTGCTCCACATCAGTCCCCATAACCATACTCGATTTTATACCTATCCTACTGAAAAATTCTTCACCAAAATATCTATTTCTCAGAGTGAAATGATTTGTAACAATACCTCCACACACTTGGTTGGCATCTCAGCAGGCTTATCAAAAATCATGAAGCGATACCATCCTGGTGTTAGGGAATGGTCACAGATTAAATCCTGAATAGCTGATTGCTGCAGGTGGGATGAATCAAAATCCACACTTCGGTAAGGGCTCTGCAGGATCTGATGTCCCCCGGGAGAGCATTCTAGAACTGTAGAGCAAGAGCGTTTCAAGTATCAAGATGGAATGCCTAACTAAAGTATTTTAGAAAAGATGTTTAGCATTTTTAAAGGAAAATGTTGCAATATTATGAAAAACTAATTTTATGAAAGAATATATTGAAGTCTTAGTCTGAAACTTAACAGAATTCATTATGTCATAACTCTTCTTCTTTTAGTGGACAATAATAACCACAGTAATAACCACATAGGCATTTACCCTGGATGCAAAACCATTGGGAAGGAATATGTTTATGCATTCTACCTGGATTTTGATTTTCTAGTTCTATGGATATTTATGAAACCTGAACACAAATGAGGTGTCAGATATATGAGAATAAAAAACTTACCTCAGGAGTAGTAAGGTTTATCCAAAGGTCTTTTCATAATAGATTAGCACTTTACAGAGCTCCTCTGCATGAAATTATGAATTCCCTCAAATGGATGAGAGATAGCTGGATAGTTACATGCAGTTTGCATGTATACATGCAAAACATAGCAAAAGTGTGTGTGTTAAAATGGGTAGATACTTGATTAGACGCTTTAAGTCAAATTGCATTAATGGCATACTAAATTATAATAAAGAAACAGAACTGCCAAACGTATTTTTTGACATCTAAGTGACCTTGTAGCCTCGAAAAAAACTCTCAAATTTTCTGATAGATAATATGAAGGGTCAGAATCTGAAGAAGCCTTTATCACAGTTTTTTTTAAGGTTTGTTGGTTGGTTATTTTTTTAGTTTTGGGGTTTTTTTAATGCAAACTCATTTAGAAATAATCAGAATGCCAGAATTTCTGTCTGATCTGGCAGGTAAGTTGACTTCTGTTGAAGACAGTAACAACAAAAGTTCTAGCTAATGGCATATTTGCATGCAACATACTGAATAGTCATTCTTATTCAGGACGTGAAAGAAGTGAAAGTGTGCTTGTGGAGTGAAAGAATGGAAAAATACAGTACGGGAACATTTATATATAAGTGACATAGAAGTATACCTATCTACTTAGCCTGCTTTTAAAAATGGATACCAACTGATGTTAACTGTGAACAGAAATTTGGGTTATACTGAATGATATAGTGAATGTTAATTTTTGCTTTTATTATGCTACTATTGAATTTAAAGATGCAGCTGTAAGCAAAGCTGTCTAATGTTACATTTTGAATACAAATGTTCTGATCCCCAGCTTTCAGTTTGTTTGTTTGTATTTGTTGCATACTTTGCATGGTATAATTGTGTCACTGATTAGAAACATTTTGGTTTATTAATAGAAGATAGTTTACTATTTTACACATTTTTCATGTTGTTCTAGATAACCACACAATTATAAAACAGTTTCAAAATCAGGTAATTCCCCACCTTTAAATGGAGAAGATGCCCCAGTGAAAGAATACACTTTATCTTTCTCAGCACAGTATGAGAATCCTACAGTCTTTCAAAGACCAAAGATTTAATCTGATACAGCTTTAGGCTACCCAGGCAGGTAACAATAGCTTTATCTTCTATCCTCTAAGGGCAGCTGGAAGTCAGAGTGATTGACTGTGCCACCACTGTGTTTCTGAGTATCTTGTAGTAGCCTGTGGGCTATTCGTGTCCATACAATTTGACCTTACAGGGAACTTACCCTTCACTGGAATTTAGAGAAAAGCCCTTGAAGAATCACAGGTCAGTCATGTGTGTTATTGAAATGTTTTCCAAGCAAGCTACGGCACAAGCAGTTTACGAACCATGATGAAAGTTTCTTCCTGTCCTCTATTTTTTACTGGAATTCTCCCTTTCATACAGCACCCTCATTAGTTTTCTTTCCTGTAACTGAATCACTCCTGAAACAATTAATATCTGTTACCTTCTCCATTAATATATCAGGCTAGACATGAGACAAGTCTTTATTTTCTTTTCCTCCACAGTTTAATTAGATCATCATTTGATAGATCTTTAAAACAGCTGACTGTAGTCACTTGTAATAGGGTTATAAATCCTACTAAAGATCAAATTATAACTTTCTTATTAGTATGCATATCACTTTAAAAGGCCATCCAGCTCTTTATGAATCTAGTGTATCCTTTTCTCCTTTCTAGAAGTGTGCTAATATTTCCATAGCTATTGTTTGGAAATCTTATGTTGTGTAACACTGGTTGACCTTTTTTTTTTTTTTTTTCTAATCTGAAAAACAACTGAAAATAACTATGACCAACAACACAAATAAAAACAACTTTTCTGCACACATGAGTGTAACTGAAGTGCTGTCTAACTTCAGCAACAGCAAAAACAAATAAATTATCATATTTATGGACAGACACAGAAAAAATTAATATCGTGTTCTCTGCAAAAACATTACCCCTGCAGAAGAGATCTGCTCCAACCAGAAGCATTTAAGAGGGAGCTGGCTACATTTTCCACTGAAATAATGATTTCTTTATTCAGGATGCCTTAAATAAAAACAGATTTTTATATAAGCATTCTTTCAAATATTATTCTCAGAATGATGAATAGTGACTTTGCTGAAATGCTCCAGAAAAGCTTTGCCTCTGTCTAGCACCCAGCAATTTTATAGAATCATAGAGCAGTCTGGGCTTAGAGGGACTTTAAAGATCATATAGTTCCAATATTCATGACACAAGCAGGGACACCTTTCACTAGACCAGATTGCTCAGAGCTCCATTCAAGCTGACCTTGAACATTTACATGGATGGGGCAGCCACAGCTTCTCTGGGCAGCCTGTTCCAGTGCCTCAGCACCCTCACAGTAAAGAATGTTTTTCTAACATCTAATTGAAACCTACTCTCTTTCAGTTTGAAATCACCACCACTTGCCCTGTCACTGCAGGCCTTTGTCAATAATGTTTCTCCATTTTTCTTGTAGGCTTCCTGATGATTCAAATCTGACAAAATTATAAGGATCTGAAAACAGGTTCTGATAGCTTTAAAGTGCTAAGGAAGGTTACCTACAGGGCAGGCTCACCCACCAGCTCTGTCCAGGATGTGAGGAACATTAAATTAGGGGAAGATTTCTGTGTTACTGGTAGCTTGACTTCATCCACAATCATAAAAAATCCTAACAAGTTCTGACACAAAACAGAAAACTCATGTAACTTTTAACAAAATTTATTCATGATTGTTTTTGACAAAAACCTTTCCATATACATGGGAATATTATTTTTAGTTATTTTTATGGACCTTTGAATGTATTAGGGATTTAATAAGTTTCATTTTAAATATTTGCTATAGAATAGTGAAATTCCAATTATAAAATACACAAATGAATACCTGAGAAATAAGACCATGATATCCAGTCTCCTTTGTACATTGTGTACCTGTGTTTTCACTTAAACTAGAGGAGATACACACAATAGGTTATCAATAGGTTATTAGGAGAGACTTGTTTCTAGAAAGTTGTAACTCTCCCATTCTGTTTGGTGGCCCAGATACTAAACACTGTCTACTGAAAAAAAGCAGACCACCCTGGGAAAACATGCAGCTAATTTCCTAGCATTTGAGTTTACTTTATTGTATCATATTCTGTGCTTCTTTCCACAAACATTTTACGTATATTATCTACCTTTCTTCAGTTTGTCTCTCTGCACAGCAGGAAGAATTTGATTTCATATTTGCTTTTTCCTGACTGTCTTCAGGATTAGTGCAGTGAGCTTTGCTTTGATCCATTCCAGACTTCCTTGGTCCTGAGAAATGTGAACCTAAACTGCAACGTCTTGAACACATGGATAGCCTTGTGCTAGAGGATGAGCCTTTTGGGAGAGATACAGATGAAATCTCTGCAAACATGTTGGGGTATCTACCATGGCTGCTGTAAACTGAGTCACGTAATAGGTCCTCCAAACACCTTAACCAAAAGTCAAAGAGGTTCCTGAAGTCAACACAGGAGCTCATTTGCCACAAAGAGATATGAAGTGGCTCCTGATGACTATCTCTGAGGCACTGGGGCAGAAAATTAGTTCCACAAAGGAAGGGCTTTTCCACTTCCTGTTCACATCTCTATTCCATCCATGTGCAAAGAGAGGTCAATGGTTTTCCACCTGTCCAGAATGTTTCCAACCCAATGGAACAGTAAGGAACTGAGGACTGCTGGGTACAAACTAGAGTAGAGAAGGGAAAAAGAGCCACAGCAGAGTATAGACAGGCAAGAGCAGAGTGGCAGCACTGGCAATCCAGTTCCTCAGGTACAAATAGCTTTTAAAAGTATATGTCCTGCTGCCCAAAGGCTGGGGTCTGGCAAATGACCACTGATAAACCAACAGTGTCTTTAGTAAGTGCCCACTGTGAGTGGGAATGTGCTTTTTATTGCATCTGCTGACTGCAAAGGATGATATCAACATCCCAAAGCAGAAATTAGAACTAGGACTGAATTTAACAAAAGTACTTGCGGATCTAAACTCTTCCAAAATAATAAAATAGAAAAAAGTTCAATTTTTGGAAGAAGTTATACTGGAACATTTTAAAAGAGAATACAGAAATTACTGTAACTACCTAAAAATACCATTTTCTTTGATACGACCTATGAAAGAACACGAGCAAAAATGTTGTAGCAATGATCCATGGAACAGGAACACGGTGACTCCTATGCATGGACCAATGAAGAAAATCAAATCAACACGGCACAAATGAATACATCTTTACAAATAACCACATTGGACTGGTGTTAAAACACTTTTCAGCCACGTCTGTTCACACCCTACGAGACGCTTTGCAAAGGTGGTAAACAATCGCCTAACCTTTAATAATGTGTAAAATACATGTTTATAGAACGTTTTCTAGTAGCTCTCATCGCAATACCTTATTGTATCTACACTTGATGTAGATTTTCTACCCGAAATTTGAAGCTATCCAGACACGGGTTAGCAGAGGTCCCAGGTAAGGATGTGCCAAGGCACTGCCTGTGCCCCAACACAGGAGAGAGGGTGGGAGACCCAGCACCCTCCCTCCTGGAGTTCCCCTGGGCAGGTTTTCCCCGCAAGTGCGCTGTGACAAGTCCAGTTCCTACTTCGGCAGGTCCAGAGCTCGGCCTGTTCCAGTGGCACCTGTGGCACGCAGCCCCCGCTCCGGGCGCAGGCGGTGCGCGGGCCCGGGGGAGCCCGGCGCTGTCCCCGCCGCAGCGCCCGCCCGCCCGGCCCGTTCACCTGCCCTTCCTTCCCTGTGCCCGGGGTCCCTTACCTCGCCGGCGGGCCCCGGCCGCCGCTAGCCAGCCCAGCACGGCCGCGCCGAGCCAGAGGCGCGGGGCTGCGGGCGCGGCGCCCGGCATGGCCCCGCCGCTCCGCTCCGTTCCGCTCCCGGCGCGCCGGCAGCTCCCGGTGCCTGTGGCCGCTCCCCGCGCCCACCCCGCTCCTCCGCGCAGCCCCTCCCTCGGGGGCCTCGGCCCGCCCCCTGCCCGGCCCGGCCCGGCCCGGCCCAGCCCCGCCGGGGTCGCCAAGGGGGTGTCCGTGCCCCGTCCCGGCTCTGGGGCCGCCACAGCCGGGGGCTTGTACCCGGCCGCTGTGGCATCCTCTGCCCCGGCTCCCTCGGGGGGACTCTCTGCAAGAAAACGAACGAAAGAGTCCTTGGATCTTGTTGGGGGCTCTGTGAAGATGCTTGTCCGTATCCCAAAGAGGTCCCAACAGACCCAAAGCAGGTTGGCATCGTGAGCAATGTCCTATTGCCCTCCAACCCAGAACTGTATTTATTTTCTGACCTACAGTCAAATGCTGAAGAAGAGCCGGTTTCAAATTGGTCCTTCGATTGACCACCAAGTGTCTTTTGTATTTCTTTAACCTTTACTATATTGAATCTTCATTACCGTTAATGCAGACTGAATTTAGCAAATATTTACCAGTTCCAAGAGCCCAAGATTCAAGATTTACTAAGGGATGCTCCTCTTCAGAGACATCTGTCAGAGGACAAAGAGCAGGAAAAATCTCAGCATGTGTCAGTGCTGGTATTTTCCACTGTAGGCCTGAGGTTGTGCAGTCATTGAACTACTTTGCACATACCAAGCAATACAACAGTCCATAGAAATGTTTCACAATCTCTGTAGCACATGTAGGCCTCAGTCTAAAAAATAAAAGTTGCTGACACTAAAATGCACCTGTCTGCCATCCGCTGAACATCTGCCAGGCTACAATGGCCAGCAAACACTGCTTGCACGGGGTACTGACCTGGATGGCTCTTTGCAGAGCAGCTTTCCCTGCAGGAAGAGCTGTCAGGGCTTGGAGTCAAGGCAGAGGCAGAGCAGCATTGCTGGGGTCACCTCAGCCATCTTTTGTTCGCATACCCCGAGCTTCTTCCTTGCAAGAAACAGTTCAGCTCTATGATGGCAGTGAGTTTTCTAAAGGAATCGCTGGCATAGCCTGAGAATTGAATCTGTTGTCTTGGATTCCTGTCAGTTGTCTAAGGAAGATACTTTTGTCCTAAAAATTCGGGGAAATTTTAGCAATAAGTTTTTTAATTGTTTACTCAACTCTCTCTTTATTTGTCAGCAGATATGACAAACTTTTATCCTGAAATACTGCATATGTCTGAAATTAGTTTGAGCTTTAATTATCTTTTTTTTTTCCCCAAAGCACATGTTTATAAAGAAAACAAGAGGATTGAAAGAGATATTTTACAAAACAAGTTACAAAGTCAAGAGCAAGAAAGAGAGATGTGAGAAGCTTTGACAAAATTTAAACATTAAGCTACTTCTTTGACCCCTGCTAGGCATGATGGAGTGGTATTTACAGGAGGATTAACACCTTTTGTCATAGATATTCAGGGGATAGAAAGAGGAGGCAGTAATGGCTGCTGGAGCACAGGCACCTTTCATCTTTTCTAGACTGGTTTTCCTCTGCCAGCTCCCTCTGCTACTATCAGCCTTGTAGCCTCTTACAGTGACAGCAGAGAAAGAGCATATTGTGGTTAAAAGAGCTGACAACTTGCCAAAAGTAGTACCTGGCACTCATGGTAACAGAGTTGTGTCAGTGATAGTGAATTTATGGAAAACGAAATTCTAGGGCATTCTCAGGCTTATAATAGGAGTATAGGACTTTCCAGCAGGTTGAATTTCACATAGTTTCTGTCAGCAATTTCCATAGTTTCAATTAAGTAAATCATAGGCTAGGTAAAATTGTGTTGCACTACTGAAAACACCTCTTTCATGTACAATGGAATGTGAAGTCAAACTGCAATTTTGTATGTGTATATTATTAAATAGCCGGATGTTTGGGATGAAAACCAAGAGGGTTAAATGAAGAATTTAAGATTCTATCATGATTATGTAGTCCAAGTCATTGCTTAATATTCCACTGAAAACATGGCACAAGGAATGATGATATCAATTCTAGGGAGCGTTTAGATGCTGCAGCACAAAGCAGCATTTCCCAGAGTGGATTTTATGATTAACAATGAAAGAAAGAAAGATTTAAGGTTGGTTTTGAAAATTATTCCAATTTAGAGCAAACTTAGAGTTTAGTCATCTCAGCCTGTTCGGTGAAGCTTTTAAATATATATTTATTTTAAGTGGATTCTGAAGTCCTGTCTACGAATAAATCAAATTAATTATTTGAACAAAGCCTGAGCAGAAGTGCTTTTGCTAACTCATGACTGTCTCATAAGGCAGGGAAGAGCACAGTGATAAATTGAATAAAAAAGACGTGTTGGATGACAAGGAACACAACTTGGGCAATGCTGAAAATAGAGTTAAAAAATTCAGATAACAAAAAAGGCGGCTCTGCTGATGCTAAGTTCTTGTATCTGCAACTAGATTGCTCTGGTTTAAGGGTTATCTGCATAAGTTCATGACTGTACAGCTCCAGCATGTGCGCATGGGTAACAGGAATCCCAGAAAAAAAAGGTCCAAGGGAAAAAAGCATAGACACAGCCAACATAGCAACTTTGTCATCTGACACTTCTATTGCTAATGTGCCAGTGGTATGTTTGTAGCAATACACCTCAGATCATTAACTTAATGTATACAAAGTACATGTCGATACATTATTTAACAAGGTGTCATTATCTCACATTGCAATTAGAGGAACAGTCCAGAGCGAGCAGCAGCCAAGTGGCTGGCAGGTTCATTAAACATTTTTTGGTAACTAAGCTAAGACGAACAATCAGCAGTGTTTGCCAAAATGTGTACAAATAGGTGTGCATAGCTGCTCAGGTGTAAACTGGAAATGAAAAATCACCTTGAGTTTTAATAGTAGTTGTTTCTAGATAAAGCCACAATTTATTTTTTTTTCTAGTTGTATTCAAACCCTCAACTCAAAGGTAAATAAGGGGATCACCTACAAGAAAGGCAGTACTTGTGGTAGGCTCCTTGGAATAATAAGTAATTAGTACAAATGGCAGGGAACAAGCAGGGGAAAGCAGAGGTTGAGAGCTGAAGACAGCTGGGTAGGTGGATGCTGTCCTGCACAATGAATCCCCAGGTCTGACACTTCGGGATTTGCTCACTCTGACACTCAGAAAGAAATTCTTAGTCAGGTTTTGTGAACTCAGGTAAACACTCAGAGAAGAATCTGATTAAGCTTAAGCTAAAATTGCTCACTATATCTTTGTCCTAGTTTAGGGCAAATTTGGGAGAAAATCTACAAAAGGAGGCCCCTTCAGAAAGCAAACCCACACAGCCCCTCCCTCCAACCGGTTCGGGAAGGATTCCTCGGAGAGAAGTGGAAAGAACCTGTCCGTCACCCTAGGACAATCTAATTCATTATAAACCTTTTCTTTCCAACTGTGTAGCTACGAGTACAAATGGAAGTCTTTCTTAAATGAATCTTTCATGCTGCACCATTAAGCACGTCTGTAGTGTAAGGCAAGCTAAATCTGAATAAGCCCTTTTAATCTATGTTGCTGTATTTGTTATCTGTGCAGAGATAGAGCATGGATGATAACTCCAAATAAAGCTGTGAGCAGAACTTGGAAGCTGGGAGAAATTCCCCTGCAAAGCTTCAAAGGGTTACTGCAGTATTGCCAAGTGCTGAATGTTTGGAAAGAGTTGCCTTTAGCAGATAACACCTCTCCTGTAAGGAGCAGATGTCTGAGAGATAGCCTGCAGCCCTGGGCAGATCCAAAGTATCAGAGAGGGATGAGTTCTCTTTCATTTTCCCCTTAATGTTTTTAGTTCCTTCTTTGTGTAAAAATAATTTCTTTTTGCTTGTGCTAGTTCATATATGTGAATGGTAGGTGAAATCGTCCTTTCCAAAGCAATAAATTGTTAACATTCTTGTCTAATCAATTCTGCCCTTAAAGTCAAATTCCAATCTTCCCGTTAAATTGTAGGTTGCGTGACTTTTAACTTAGCTAAGGTTCATTTGATTTAAAAACATGGTTTAGCAGCTCTGAGCTAATGTCCTGAAACTAAAACATAGGAAGACACACTACGACACATTGCCTGTTCCAGTTCAGAGTGAGATGTTTGATTCTATGCCCCTTCCTATCTTTGACACCAAATAAATAGAAACAGACAATAGGTAATGGTCATGTGCATTTATTCATTTTTGTCATTCTATGGCTAATATTGCAGCATCACAAGAGGTTAACTTTACTCATGTTTATTCTGCTGGTGGCTTTTTCAGAAAACTGAGGAGTTTTGAGTGACATTTGTTTTCCAAAATGCTTTTAAAATCTGTAGAGGGTATTTTTTAAACTGCCATGTAAATGTACTCAGCATTGACAGTCTGTTTAACTTTCAGAAGTAATGACATCTTTAGTATGTTTTAGTCCCTAATTCTCTTTTATATTTGACCTCTTGTATATACTATATTTGACTTATGCAGTAAAGGACTTCAGTTTAAAAATCTAATGCAATTTGGCTTTGATAAGCAGTGTAAGAGTTAATGTAAATCATGGGAGATCTGTCTCCAGGAGTTAATAAGAGTCAAATAAAATCAGTGTTAGGCTTTCTATTAACTTCAATCATCTTTGGATGAGCCACTTACTCTTTTATTTTTCTGAAGTATTTTTATATCTTTAATTCATGGTCTGTCAGCTGTATTTACTCAGAATGTGCCAGAATATTTTGAAGTCTAGGAAGTCCCTTGGCTAGTGGAATATTAATGGAATAATCTTTGTTTTACACATACTGAAATGTAGCACTGACATATAATTACATTGATAAACTGAATATGATCTCTCTCTGTCTCCCATGCATTTGTCTTTGTGTGTGTACAGCTCACTTAGTAACAATTTTTAAAAAGTAGGGCACCATAGAATTAATTCTTTACTGTATATAGAATAGATGCTACTTGAGTAAGGTGCAAAACATTGATCTTATAGATAAAAGTGTACTTCATACTCAGTCTTACTGGCTTTCATCTATTTGTACTTGCACCACTATTGTATTTGCACCACTATTCTATTTGTATTTCACCACTATATTTGTGAAATAAAAATTAACACTACTGTGTAAAAGTCTTGACTAAGTTATGTGGTCTTCTAAGATGCAGATAAGAAAAATATTCTTAAAATATGTAACCTAGGCAGATGAGAAAAAATAATAGAATATTTTTCTCAAATTTTTAGATTACCTTTGTTAGTACCAAAAGCTTTGATCATGTAGACACTAAAATGCATTTTAGTAAAATCCCTCAAAAAGGAGGGGGATTAAAAATCTCCCAAATCCCACATCCTAGTGCTAAAAGCTGTGTTCCTTCTTTCTGGGCCTATCATTTCTCCTCCTATCTTCTACTTCATATGTGGGAACAGCTTCCTGGGTAGTGAGTCAGTAAGGTCACTGAGCAGCCACCTCTGGCTGTGTCCAAATACAGACATGGCACCCCTTATAAGGGGCACGTCCTACACACAATCCACAGCTATTTGATAACTCTGAATATAAAAACTAATAACCTCTGGCTGCCCTGGTAAGCAAAAGATGCATTCACCAAACCAGAAAAAGAACATTCTTTTCCTTTGTTTTATAAAAAGGTCTCTGTAGTGTCTGAAGGAGGGAGTTCACAGCTGAGGATCATAAAAGGAAGCAAGAACATGCAGAGGGGTTCCTCAGCTTTAACTACTCCACTGAGCTAGTCTGTGACTTTCTGTAAGCCTTTCCCTGCATTGTAGAGACAATATTTATTGACTTCATATGGGATGGGATGGTAAGAACAGATGCACTCTAAAGGAGCAGAAGCAGAGATTCTCAATTAGCTTTATTGTGTGAAGTTCCACTGGATTTTGATAAGGATTTCACCCAGCGTGCCTGTTTTCATGTGTATCTTTATACAGAAAGAAAAAACAGAAGTGTCCTCACAGAGAGATGTGATTTTTTTCCCCCCTCCTACTGGGCTTTGTTGAGGCCTTAAAGTATTTTGAGGAAAACAGATCCCCCTGCTTCACTCTAATGGAAAATATATTTCCTGTCTGTTCCCCAGATAAAATGAAGTCTTTGTCTTGGATGGAAGTAAGACATCTCACTACAGACAGGATTTTCTTCGCACAGCAAATTATGAAAATTGTTTTTATCATCTATAGTTTGAAGAAACTGGAAGGACAATCTCTGCCTGCTGTTAACTTCCCTCTCCAATGGTTTGTCCACCTTAATTTTTAGGTTAACACCATTGGTTTTTATTATGCTTTAAAAAATAGAGCATGACTTGATCTGACAGAAGTCTATTGACACAGGAACAAAGCACAGACCTGATTTTAAAGAAGAAATGAGCAAAATGTTCAAAAACTGTTTTACAAATTCATGCAAAGTAGTGTTGCTAATTTGATTCCTAAAAAATCAAAAAATCTGAAAATCCACTAAAATATTAATTCAGTAGTAGACCAGATTTAAAGGGCTGGTGCTAAATTAATTACACTGAAATTAAATTGAGGGCTATTAATCTGATGAAATGTTAGACATGAAGAAGTGTTAAACATAGCTACAGTGTCTGCCTCAGGAAAATCAAAGCATCAGATTGGACAAAAGTGCAAACAGGACAAGGAATTATTTCACTTGTGTGTTCTGCTTTCTCTGAGCAGGATGGTGTTGGTCCCTCTCAGACACTGATATTGAGCAATATATGGTTTGATTTTTGTTATGCTCTTAATCTTTAGTAAAGAGTAGAAATGCAAAAAAAGGGTTACATAATATTACAAAGTAAACAGCTCACTAACCACTGCCAGATTTAAATAGGGAACCTTAGCTGGCTCGTGAATCCATACCTCAGGTTCTAAAGCTAACAATAGGAAGGAAGAGAAATGTTGTGAAAGGAAAGCTATACTGAGAGATACAGAAAAAAAATTATACTAGTTTAAAATATTAATTCTCATTTTATTGGCACTATAACTATGGTAAATGCTATGTAATTTTTTTAATTCTACGTCTTTTAGGCAACTCTCTCAATGTTACTGAAGCATGAAGGTTCTGTTTCACTAACTTTCTTCCTCTATAGTTATGAATTTTGATATGAATTGTATTAAATGTAATGTTATTCTGGCACCCAGACAGGACTGGACAGAACCTGCTAATTAAATGGCTTATGGAAACAGAGTTTTGAATAGGGATAAAAAAATAACTTCTTTATTCTGACATTTAATATTGTTAATCATCTCAGTTTTGTCATTTTAGCAACAGATCATAAGTAGATCTGAGAATGAAAGCCAGATGGTCAATGGGGGAACAAATAAATCCTTATGTTTTCTTTTTTTTTTTTTTCTTCATGATACAAGTTTTGTTCCAATGATTACACAGGGCAAGAATGAATAAAACAATAACATCATCAATAAAATCTAGACTGAGATATTACTACTACTTAAAAACCTTACAAACCGGCTACTTCATTTCTCCAGCTAGCACAAGGCTGTATTGAACCTGCTTCCCCCAACCTGTGTCTCCTACAAAAACTATATGTAGACATTTGTCTTTGCCTTAATCCTTCCCCAAACCCTATGCTCATACCATAATTTCTTGGATTTTTTTCCAGTTAAACGTGCATCCTTTCTGTACCATACTTGTCTGGCTTCAGAGCTGCTACATCTGTGGTCCTGACAAAGGAAAATCATGCCTGGCATTACATTTGGTAGTGTTGTTTGTGTTTGAGAAAACACATAAGCAGCTGAGTTAGGAGTGAACTCCTTTGTGCTCCTTAAGCAAAGATTTGCTCCAGCCAGTTCGAGCAACTTATCTCCCTTGTTGTAAAAAAGATAATGTTCTTAACGTGAGTTCATAGGTGTTGCATTATTACTAATGCCAAGGCATCATATACGTGGTATCATACAACACTCCTTCAAACTTGAAAGTATTCAGAAGATGTCAGCAGCTTGTGCTCTTTCTGATGAGGAAATGTGATTTTGACAAATACCTGAGCGTATTGATAGGTGACTAGAGCAAAGCCATAAACCCTTATGTGTCTTCGGTCAGCAGTGGAAAGGCTAGTGCTGCTAAAAACCAGACCAATTTCCTGCCATATCTCAATTTAAGGTTAAGTAAAATTCATCACCTGGAAGAGCTTGGAGCTGCAGTGCTTTAAGGAGTGACAGTATTACTGTTACTGTAGCATCCTACTGCCATTGGTATTCTAAATCTTCATCTTGGTGGGCCTGAGCTATGAAAATATAAAATTAAATAAATGTGCTTTATTAATAATGATCTCCTGTTAGGCCTATTGCTTTACAATACTGTTCAGTTTTCAACTCCTTTTCTGTATGGCTCAGAGACCACCCAGGGGCTTGGAGAATACTTTCAGCATGTCATTGCTGAAACTGTCACATGAAATCAACATAAAAGATACCAGAAAAAACCTGCAAAAATCAAAGCCAAATGATACTGTTAAACTGCATAAATGTCTGCAAGTTGAGGGAAAAAGCTTGAAAAGAATGGAAAATGTTGGTTGTTTTAAGAGTCCCTGTTACACTGGAGGGCCCCACGGAACTACATGACTTTGTGCTGACAAAATTTGGCTGCTGGATTTATCTCATTTTTATGCAGTTTCAGTAATTAGGAAAAGAATTTGCATTAAGTGGGTTTTCTTTCAGTCCTGCTTGTGTGTTTTTAGCTCTCCATTGCACATAATATTTTCACAGAATTCACTATCGCAAATTTAAAATACAGTCCATGAACATAAAAACAAAAAAACAAGGCAATGAAAAGCACTGGATAATAAAAGTTCCCATATCTTCAACAGCCTTCAAACACCTGTTAAAAATTTGTTTTGTAACCTGCCCTGAAATGTGATGGAAATTAATGCTTACAAGTCCCTAGTGAGAACGTAAAATATCAGAGTTTAAAGCTTCACATACAGATTGATGGATAAAATGTATCTCAAACTCTTCTACTGTGTCCCACCAGGACTATTCCAAGCTGATGCCCTCTGCATTCCAATGAAAAGAATAATTACCCTGGTCAATGCTGTTCTTTAACTGTCGTAAAGCAAATGTGATTTGTTTAGTTACTGGCCTAATGTGATTATCACTCAGAATTGAAGATGTTTAGAAGTAAAAGCAATTAATACAATGAAATATTTCCTTTCATTCAGCTGTATTTAGACTGCTCTATGCTTACACATATTACAAAGGAACAGGGTTTAAAATGTGCTTATTTTTGTCCACTTGTTCACAGAAAAAGGGACTGTCAGTCAAGAAGAAGAAATATAATGTAGTGGAGTCTAAAATATGGCTATTTGCCTTGCATAGAGTAGACAGTGTTAGAACTAAGAACATATTTTTAAGCAAATATCCTCTGTAGCATTTCTTTCCCACCCAGTCCTTAATAACCTCCTTGGCTTCTCTTTTCAGAATACTGCTGCATATGTAGAAGCCAGCTCATCTGAAGCTCAGCTTCATCCTCATTTTGAAGATGAAGGGTCATTTTAAACTTCACCACCCATTAACAGCATGTTTATGGAAGTTAAAATATTCAGTCTTTAAGCCCTCTCTGCAAAGGCAATCTAATCAGTCAGACTTACATCTTTCCTCTTTGATGACACAGACTTAATCTAGAGCTTTTACATTTGCTGTTTTGCAGAACTAGGAATTCTGCTTCTACAGATCTGTGACTCTTTGTGATGTTCTTACCTCCTTGATTCCAGACTTGCTGCAACGCTAAGAACAGACATCCTGCTGTTCAACTGGAGTCTTAGCATTGTGTATTTGAAGATAATCCCTAGACCACCAGCATCTTTTCAGCATCTGTGAGCATAAAGGTTATGACAGTTGCCCCTTCTGACTGTAATCTTTGGTTTTACAAGAATTCTACTAAAAGATTTTTAAGCTGTAATTATCTCTCCCTGCTTTGTGTGGTATTGCTACGGAAAAAAATATTAGCAGTTTTAAAAGAAATACTAAAACCTTCCATTTGTTTTAAAACTTTCAATTTGCAACTAAATTATGTACTTAGCTTTACACACTTGACTTCTTCAGACTATTTAACAGCTTACACTGCAGCACATGTTTAAGTGTTTGCAGGATCAAGATCCACATCCTCTCTGCACCATTAAATGTTTTGCAGTTGAAGAGTGGCTAGATTCCCCAAGGGGTTGTCTTTTATGTATAAATGGAGAACATTCATGGCTTGCATCTGGGATTTATCATCTTGTTTGAGTGATCTAATCTCCTTAGTGTGTATGTGTGTACTCATGAACTTACATATGTAGACATGGTAATGACAAGAATAAGCTTGCTGGGGAAAAAAAGCAAGCAGAGAAAGGAATTGCCAAATATTTCTTAGAACATTTACCCCCATTCTGTGGAAATTTTAAAACATTTTGTTTTCTGTCCAGCTCTATAAACTATCCACTGCTTCCTTGTATTCTGTTCTGCCTAGCAAAGCTTCAGGCAATTTTCAATATTCCAGACCAGTGACTAGGATTTAGTTTACAAATTAGAAAACGGTTAAACCCACCAAATATTCCTTTTCCTTTTTTCTTCTCATCTTAAATTCCACCTCTACATCTCTGTGCCTCCATTCAATGCTGGTCTGAAGCAGTTCATCATAACTTACATGTGTGTGTATATGAGTTACATATAAATTCATATAAAGAATATACTTGTGCATGTCTGTGTAAATGCATACACATGTACCTTTCACATATAAAACATACTTAATGATATTCATGGATATAATAGGCTTATTGTTTTGTCCTATGGTTTAACTGTAAATCTGCCTAAAGCAACTGTGCATATTTTTTGCTGCATGATACCATAGTTTTGGGTTAAATGCAAGTCACATTACAGAAAATAAATTTTAATATATATGGGGTGGTTTTTTGCATTCATGACCTAATACTATAAATTGTCTGCTAATATGCTAAATTATCTTCTATAAGAAAATTGCTGAGTTTTTGTCTTTGTGTAGCCTTTAAAAATCACAAAAAAGGTTACATGGATACCTCTGGAAAGTATTGTCCAGTCTTATCACAGAACAGATGAAGAACCATGGAATCCAATCCAATCCAGTCCAATCTTCATCTCCTTGTTCATGGCACAGGGGTTAGAACTTGATGATCTGTAAGTTCACTTCCAACCCAGGCCATTCTACAATTCTATAATTCTAAGATTAAAACCTACTAACATGTTCCTTTGGAATATGAAGACCAGCCTGGTTGAGTACCTTGTCTGAGCAATTCCATTTCAGAATTGATTAATTCAAATATATTTATGCTATTTACATATAGATGTAATTATAGATTGGTAGAAGCCCTAGACATAAGTTAAAACCTGTTCTCTCTTCCTTCTAGCCACTGCAGACTTCTTAAACAATGCTCTCCAGTTGTTCCTAAGGACATTCTCTTCCCCATCTCTTGTAATGTGGTATCTTGCTTCAAAATGCAACCTCAGCTTTTGAACATAATTTAAAAATGATTGTGGTTTGTCACTGAGCTGGCATTTGGCAAAGTCAAGAGGGAAACATTGCTGAATCTGTTACTGAACTCAGCACAACTGGAGAGCTGGGCAACTGGAGAGCTTTGAACATAGAACTGTAGACAGCAAATCATCATAAATGGAAGAGGTGTAGTGCCACTTTATCTTCTCCGTGCCAACAGAGAATCTTTGGATTCTGGAAATTCATGTATGTGCCATACAAGTTTCAGTAAAAGATTCAGCTGTACACACAGACACTACTTTCTTCTTTCCCTCCTCTTTGATGTGTATATGAGAAATTTAAACCCTAATGCACAGCACTTTGCACAGAAAATAAACATGACATTAAATTACATACTAGTGAAGGAGGCATTTCTGCATAATATGTTTCTTTCCTCCTCATTCAACAACATATATTGTATTGGCATCTATAACTACTACGCTAGAAAGCTTAAAATACCCTTATAAAACTTGAAGTAGGCAGTTATGTTTCCACTTACGAGAATCAAGGAGTAATTTTATTTCCTTGAGGAGAATAACTGCTAATCTTTACAGCAGAATAGCTGTTTTGTTCATCAGGTATGGGATCTGAGGCATCAAAATAAATGTATTGTATTGCTTATTTTTGTGATAGCACTTATTTAAGTCTACTGCTTATGCTATACTTTTTCTGTCAAGGTTAGCTCATGTATTAGTAATTATACCTTATAATAAAGTTACATTTTTAACTGTGTCATCAATCAATTCAGAGAAATTTAATTTTCTGTAAGAATGGCTTTAGGAAAGTGGTACCATCTACAGAGTAGCCATTAGCATATGTAAATGAAAAAACATGGTAAAGAAGATGAGACCTGTCTGTGGGCTCTGAAATGATCAATCTCTGAGACAAGATAAAAGAACAGCTCTCCTGTGGGAGACAATGACTTACTTCTTCATGATAGTTATTTAATGTCAATGTACTTTATTCAGATAAGAAATAAGAGAAGTTCCCCTGAGCCTGATTGCTTGTATAATGTGTGCTCATATATAATTATAAAGAGAATTAAAAGCCAAGCTGGTGTGTGAGGCAGCAAAATAACTTCACCACCCATCAGTTCTTTCCATGTCATTGGCTGCTCACCTGGCAATGCATCTGTAGCTGGCACAGAACTTTTTATCTAAAGGCTGTATTTGTGACACTTCTGTTACACATTTGTGAGCTTTGTTTCTCTAACAAAATAGTCTTTAGTAACACAAACCATCAAATTTTTTCTTATAGAAAATGTTACATAGAAAGTTCAGAGTGCAATGGCCCTTAATTCAGGAAAGTAAAAGAACCCTTAAGGACTGACCCTACAGGAGAATGAACTACAAATTACATAGCCACCACTGCCTTTGCCAGATTTCAAGTGGGATTAATTCAGCTTTAAGATAAGAAAACAATAATCTTAACATCCCAAATCTGAAAGCCACATGATACCAGATGTTTAAGACATACAAAAATAAATAAGATGGTAAAGTCCCCAGAAGCTGTTTGACTTCCAGTGAAGAGCTAGGTATTTATATTTAGCAAGGGATTCATAATTTTAATAGTCTGACCCACAGTCCCCACTGTAGGAAAATCAGTACAAAGCCAGTGCATCACTTAAGTCCTGTTAAACCATGATACAAAAGCCTCATGCTGACTTTTGCAGAAATGACTCATGCTGTGTTCCTTCCCTTTCTACACTAGCAACTTGTCCAGACACGTGTTGAATCTGTGTGTTGGGTTTGCACGGCCTGGTTTTTGATAGCAGGTTGGGCTACAGAGGTGGCTTTTGTGAGAAGCTGCCAGAAGCTCCCATCATGTCTGGCAGAGACAATCCCTGATGGCTCTGAAGATGGACATGCTGCTGGCTAAGGCTGGGCCAATTGGAGATGTTGGTAATGCCTCTGTGATGACACATTTAAGAAAAAAATCAAAACAAAGTGGGTACAGTTTTTGCTAGCCAGAGAAGAAGAGGAGAAACAACATGTGAGGGAACATGTGAGGGAAACAACATGGACACATCAAGGTCAGTGCAGAAGGAGGAGAGGGAGGTGCTCCAGTCCTGGGAGCTGAGACTCCTCTGCAAGCTGTGGTGAGGACCATGGTGAAGCAGCTGTGCCCCTGCAGCCCTTGGGGATCCAAGGGGGATGCAGACATTCACCTGCAGCCTGTGGGAGAGGTGCCTGTGCCGGAGCAAATGGATGCCTGGAGGAGGCTGTGATACAGTGGGAGATGCAGGGGAGAAAAGGGGGCCCCTGCTTCCAGGCTGGAGCAGCCTGTCCTTGGAGGAATGCACCCTGTGTAAGAGTGACCCACACCACAGCAGTTTTGGAAGGACTGTGTGCCCATGGGAGGGACACACCTTGCAGCAGGTGCAGTATGGCTGCTGATCATGAGAGTGGACCCATGCCAGAGAAGCTCACAGAGAACTCTCCTGTGGGAGGGACCCCACAGCCTCACAGGGGAAGGACTCCTCTCCTGGAGCAGTGGAAGATCTCAGGTGATGAACTAAACAAAACCCCCTCGCCCTGTCTCTCTGCACTGTTGGTGGGAAGGAGAGAGGAGTTGGAGGAAGAAAAAGTATTTTTAAAGGCTTCTTTTACTTCTCATTATCCTCCTCTGATTTTGTTAGTAATAAAGCCATTTTGTACCTCTAAGTTGAGCCTGTGTATCTTTCTCACAGCCATTATCTCAATTCATGAACCCTTTGTTTAATTTTTTCTCTCCTCTGGCCAGCTGTAGCAGGGGAAGGGGAGTGAGCAGCTTTTGTGGGTGCCTGTTGTTTGGCCAGTGTCAAACCTCAACAATATGCAAAAAAAGGATTTGGGAAATATAGGCAGGTGGAAAATAGCAAATAGCATACAATGTCTAAATCTAAAAGCTGTAAATATAGGACTATTTTCCTAACTTCTCTCTTCTTTGGTAAACATGCATGAGAAAGAGAGGTTATAATGGAGAAAAAAGTCATTTGTAAATAAGAAGCTATCACTGTTTTCAAGCAATCACCACTTCCTTTGAAAACTGAGAAGATTAGCAGAAGTGTTTTTATGTAACATCCTAGTAATTTCCTAGGAATTTAGGATGTTAGCAAAAACACTCTGTCTCCCTTAGAAAATATATAATTGAAATGGCATTGGTTTTGTGGAATTCAAGGCCAAACACTTATTTAAAATCGTAATGTACAGGGTCTCATTGGGTTGAATTAATTTTCTTTCTGGCAGCCCATATGGAGCTGTGTTTTGTAATTGTGACCAAAACAGTGTCACTTGCACATCAGTGTTGTGGCTGCTGCTGAACAGCACTTGCTCAGTGTCAAGGCTGTCTCTCCTGCTACACCACCAAAGGCCAGTAGGCTGGGGATGGGCAAAAGGTTGTGAGGGAACACAGGCGGGACAGGTCTACCCAGCTGGCCAGAGAGTCCATATAATGTCATATTCACCAATAAAATTTGGGGGGAGTTTTTCCAAAGTAGCCTTTGTTCAGAGATTGAGCATCAGTCAGCTGGTAGTGAGTAATTCACTTTTCCATCACTTGCTTTTTTTCCCCTCTCTTTCCCCTTTTCCTATTAATCTATCTCTACTCTCAAGTTTTCTTATTTCTGTTTTCTGATTCTCTCCCTCATCCAACTAGGGAAGGGCTTATCTGCCATTTGGAGTCAACCCTCTAGACTTAGCTAAAAGAGTTCTGTACTTCTACTTTCACTGTTTAATTTTTTGGGATTCTTAGCCTCAGAATAAATCATGATGGAATTGTTGGCAAAGACACACTTAGTAGACCTGGTATCCTAAGCAGCCTACCTGACAAAACCCCAGATTATTGCTTCACTGAAATTTCACAGGAATTAAGGTATTTTTCATCAGGGAAAACTGTTTTGTTGGAAGTTCTGCCAACCTGCTCTAATTTGGACTAGATTTTTCTTGTTCCATGCATTCACAGACCTCCTGGTAGGAAATGGAAGGAGTTGAAAGCAGGCACAGTTGGGGACCTAATTACAGCATAATTACAGACCTGTCCATGTTGATGTTTTGGGAAACCTTAGAATGAATGCAACATAGTTATCCCTACCTCACTGGAATTTTATGTCACTGGACTTTAATGTCATTCCCTCAGAATATTTTATCTGGCTTTATGGCCAATAAAATTCTGAGCCTACTGCCATCCCACCCACACCAGATAAGAAGGCACATGCAGTGATGTCCTGTGGTCTGACTTTTCCCCTTCCAGTCATTTCTGGATATGAAAGGCAATAACAGTTCTAACAAAGGAGACTAAATGAGGAGATTCTCCTCATGAATCAAATGCAGCAACAATTAATGGAGCTCATTTTCAAACAGAAATGTACATGAGAATATGCACTCGTTACTAATGAATATGACAACAGATGCATGTTTAAGATGACCGAGTGGAATTGAAATATGTATATCCAAAGCTGAGGTCAGGAATAAAACCAAAAGATTTCACAGACAGAGAAGTATACAGCTATCTACAAACAAAGGTACAAATCAGGTTTCCATAAAGATATTTTATTTTGCCACAGAACTTAAAGCTAGAGAGGTTTGGCTGAGAAGAGACTACAGAAAACTTTATAGTTGTTTCTAACCCTTCAGCTATTTCCAGTTTCACTCCTAAGCCAATTTTTTTTTTTTTTTGGACATATAAGATAGGTGAAGAGTATTTTGTACAACTTTGCCCTTTCTAACCTCTATGTGTTTGTGTGCTTTTGCCTCATATATACATATATAGATAAAAGATATTCTTAGACTCACGAAACAGCTTAAAGACTTGACTTGACCATTGATATTTCGAAGGTTATATTTGCCGCAAAATTCAAATTAAACCTATAATGTCCTTGAACAGCACACAAGAAGAAAAGTTTTCTTTTTAAAGGAACCCATAAAATAAAGAGGCAAAGATCACTACAACATACAGAATCTGTTTATGAGGGCACCAGAGGCTGAATAAAATTTTCTCCCCAGTAAATTCAGTTGCTGCGGGCATTGTCACAACGACAAGCAGTGACTAGGAGATGCACTTCCTTTTGAATAATATGAGCTGAATGGCAAGATAAGCTGTGAAGTAACACATTGCTTCATCCAGCAAGCAGATTTGCCCATTTTTTGAGCCCTGTGTTACAATCCTCCATCAGCACACCGTTTTTCATCAGTTCTGGAAATAAACTACCCTTTAATCTGCTTGTACTCTCGTGGCCAAAAAAGAGATGGTCAGGACAACATGTACCCTGGAGCAACATTCTGCTTTTAAATTGGTTAAGAAAGCAAGCCCGTTTCAAAGCTGTCATTACTGTCTAAAGATCATCATTAGAGGTTTTTTTAATTGCATCCTTCACAAAAAGCTACTTCTGCTGTAAATCCTCATAGCATTCTTCATGCTTCCTGCATTTCTACTTAGTCCTATTCAGAAGGAACTTTTGAGATATGTGAAAAGTTGTCAGAGAATGTGATTCTATTTTTTTAAGAATAAGGTTCTTAAGTAGTTAAATACTGACATCTAAGCAAAAAAAATACTATAATATCTAAGGAATTTTCTAAGGTTTTCACATCTGCCGAGTATTCAGAATTTTATTAAAGCCACTTCCAATTAGAGTAAATATGTTTTTGCTTTCTAGGAAAAGGAAATCACTGTATTATGGAGTAGTATTATTATTATCATGGCATGAAGGGGTTACCCCCATGTTCAGCCATTGCTGTCACTTAGATCTAGTTTAGAAAGTCACACAAAATTAAAGTGATTCCTATATATATAATTTTAAAAGTCTTGTCTGAAAAACTTGCCTTTAAGCTGAGTCACAAGATTGAAAAAAAGGTCTTACATATTTCATGCAAGATTTTTATTTAATATTATTTTTAGTCTGCAAGATTCTTTCAAATATCCCATTTTTTAATGATGGTAATACTTTACTCTGTAATTGTTTACAGTGAAATAATCTAAATACAGGGAGGTGTGTGTGTGAAACATAATACTTTTCCAGGTTTGTGGCAGCTGTTAAAGAGCCTGGAGATTCTTCAGAAGACAGTGTATAGAAGGGAGAAAGAAATTCTTCATTGCAGGATGTTGCTGCAGCTCTGTACACATGACTTATGTGAATTGCAATGTTTGTAGTCAAAATGTTTTTTCTTATACTTTTGTAGAATTCTGGCCTAAAGCACTCTACATACTTGAGAAAACATGACACAATTGTCCTCATGATATTTTGTTTGCAAATACTTCTAGAGACAACTAACCTTTCTGACTGAAAGGCTTTTTATCTCCTACATTTTTTTACAGAAAAACATACACAACAGAAAAAAAACTTTTGAAAGGAAAAAAATGCTATCTTAGCACTAACAAAAATGTCTCTTTTATTTCATTAATGTACTGCTAGGAGAAATGGCAGATATCCAGGCTTTTTGGTTTCTATTGTTTTGTTATGTTTTTCTGGAGCATATGCTTGAGAAACCTGTGATAGCAGAGCTTTTACAGAAATAAACAGATGTTTTTATTTTCTAGTACAAATGAGTCTCAGTGGCTTACAGCTATCTCATCTAAGTTTTCTTAAATGTTTTTCCAGTAAGCTTTTATGGAACTCTTTTTTTTACTGCAAACTGCAGTAAAACTTCAGCCAACACTGAAATAACAACACATGCATGCAGAGTTACAGTGTGGGACATCCCCACTGACAGCCACAGTGCCAAATGGTTGTGCTGCTGAGTGCAAGGTGGACACACAGCCAAGGACAGCGAACATGTCTTCGTGCCGAACTGCTGACAAAACGTGCTGCTCCCAAGCAGCTGAGAAATGTTTTTCTACATAGTTCTGATGCTATCTATTAATGCTTTGACCCCTCTAGAGCCTGTGGACTACAGTTACAAAAACTTCATGAGAAGGTAAAACAATATATTCTATGGACATATATTAGTGAGAACCTGTAAAACTTACCTACAGATTTATAATCAGCTTATTTAAGTACAAGAATTTCACAGGTATGTTCTAGTACCTGATTTTCTTTCACGAAGATCTGCCTAGACAGTTATAGCTGTTCTTCAAGGTTTAGGAAAAATCAAATTTATACACATTATTAAAACTAAAATGAACTTACACTATAAAGCTCACAAAAAACTATAAACAATTCCTTGTGTTTATTGAATGATGAGAATTTTTTCACAGAATGAGACACAAGGTCTCATACATGAAACTTGATTATTGCATTTACACATTTTCAAAATTTTAAGTCCTTGCACTCTATTAGACTGGCAATATATTGTTAAAAACATTTTATTTTTACTTAGATGATTTTTCTCAGATTGGAAAAGTAGTCTTAATATTTACTGTACAGAGAATACATCCAATGTGAAATCACAGCTGAAAGAAAAGGAGTCTGGATCAACAGGTTTAATGCTTTTGTTCCAGTAGCAATGCAACTGCAGTGTTTGAAATTTTGAAAATTTTTGTAGAAAATAAGTATGATTGCTTTGCAACAACTGATAATGCTTTACTCGAGATACTGTAAGGTCCAGAAATAAATTAGGAAAGTACTGAAGATACTGAATTTTTGAAATCTAACAAATAAAGCTGGTTGAATCATTCAAAATGAACTCTCTTTAGTAAAAGGAAGATTAGGTTAGAGAATATCTAAACAAACTGGACATAAATTTTTGGGACTGTGTGGAAAGCAGCCAGATGTGCTGAGGGAGCTGGCCAATGTCTCAATTATCTTTGAAATGTCATGGCCCTCAGGGGAGGTTCCTGAAGATGGGAAGAAATGAAATGTCTCCCCTGTCTCCAAGACATACAGAAAGGAGGATCCAGAAGCTGTAGGCTGATCAGCCTCATCTTGAACCTTGGGTAGGTGGTGAAGCCAACCATCCTGGTAAACATTTCCAAAACCAGTAAGAACAAGAAGGTGGCCAAACATAGGCAGCAAGGATTTTTCTCAGCAGTTTTTCTTGAGCAACCTGAGGCAACTAAAGTCTCAGCACTTTAATGAATGATGACTTTCTTTTTGTCTCTACTGAATTATTGATGTGTCGAAGAGTATTTTCTGCCTGCTGTAGTTTTTGCCTTGATGCAATACTTTGGATTTCAATAATAAACCAGTGCTCAATCAAGCTTTGGTTTGCTCAGAGAGAACCTAACAAAGTATGACTATAAAATTGCTCCTGTCTAGTCTGGATCTAATTTGGGAGTAAATGTCACAATGCATTGTCAATAAAAGGGGGAAGGAAACTCAGGCAGAGCCCACTGAGTTACTCATATTCCCAGAATGCTGAGTGTCAACCGGTAAAATTTGTCATAGGAGTTTAGGGCACTGTCTTTCTTGGTTATTCCTTTGTCTTTGTTAGTGGCATATGAGCAGCAGCAGTAGAGACACTCAGAGCTTTTAAATAGCTAGTCATAAAGGCATTCTGTATTTTTTCTTCAATTTTTTTTTCAAATGTGTGTCAAAAGCCCAAATGTTTGACAGTGCAGGGGAACAAGTGGCTTTGTTCAAAGAGATTGAGCAAAAGTACTTGACAAAATGAGTTTAAGTTGTTCTTTTTCACATAATATACCCTATTTTAGGAAAAAAGCACAATGCAGATGGAAGTACACAAGACATATTTTTACATCAGCACGCTAGTGTGTGTATTCAAAAGATTATACTCCTTCACAGTCTGAATTTTGTCATACTTATACCAATCAGATAACCATTTGGATGTGCAACAAATACTTTCTCAGACATAAAAAGTGAAAATGGCCAAGAACTTGTGGCCAACTTGTGGTTATGCTACAGTTGGGCTGTGTATTTGGTAGCAGCACTGAAAACTGTGAAAATTATGGCTCTTTTCTCTGTTCAGCAGAATTTCCCCTTCTGGTGATGTTGATACAATTAAAGTTGAGTGCTGTCACTAAAAGAAGTTTAATCCTTTTGCTGCATTGCAGTCATATGGTAAATTTTTATAGCTATAACTACTCCTGCTTTATCTGTTATCCCAGCAGGGCATGGCTGAGACACAACAATATTGCACAGCAGGGCTGTCTCTTTTCACAAAACATTTCACTGAGGCTTTTTGTGCTATCTCCTGCTAATCAGATTTCTCACCCAGGTGCCCACCCACCCAAATCAAGCGTGGTCAGTGGAGCTGGCAGGTTACCACTTTCCAAACAGTTTAATGAATATCTACCCATTTATGTTTGCTTAAGAAAAACCAGCGGGGTGGCTTCATAGGGTGAGATTATTGCCTCTTCATCCTGATGTTCTTGACTATAAATTTAATTCCTGCTTGTGCAATGAGTTGGTAATTGTAATCTGAGATAGTATATTTGATCTTGCTGCTCCTGGCAATGGAATCCCATTGAGTCACCTCTTCCAAAATCATGTGCAGAGGTTTCTTACAAACATAAGTGTTGCCTGGCATAAAATAGCCTATCTATCTGCAGAGCAACAGCTGGCATGCTGAGGATATATTCATTCTCACCTTTCTGCCCTGCTTCAAGGAGATAGTTCTGTACATTAAAAGAATTGGAAAATGGCGTTAAAATATTATTTGTAGAGATGGTACTTATTTCCACAGATGTTTTCAGTCCTCTTTCCTTGTTCATAGCATTCTGCACTTTTTTCCTTGTTTCTCTAGTAATACCTGTGATGCCATTTTAAAACTTTCATAAACAATGTTTGTTGAAGAATCTTTCATGTTGAACTGTAATTTCCTTTATAACTGTTCCAGTATAGATCATTAATTACTTCTTCAACATATTATCAGACAGCTCTCCTATCAGAAGTATTAAGAAATTAAACCAAAAACAGATGAAAAATGAATAGTAGATGACTTGGATAGGTTCTGAGATATCAATTATTTTGCTGTCTGGTTTATGCCTTGCATAGTGCAAGGCAGTGCAGAATTCAGTCTCATTTCTGTATATAATTGTAATCATTTTTGATAGCTGTGTTCCAGCTGTCATTAAGGACTTAGTTCTGCAGCAGTTGCTTCTGAACAGATTTCCCATTTAAGTCCCTGAACATGCATTCAGATTACAGAAAAAGTCTGTTGAATTATGATTGCAAATACAGCTATAAACACTGGTTTCCTAAAAAAGTCATACAAAAGAAGGCGCTTAGCCTACAGATTTTCATCTGATCACAGGTTCCTGTAGTACAATAAGAATCATACAGCTTACTTGCTTGCTTGCTTGCTTGCTTTCCCCTCCCATCCCCAACACCTCTTTCTATAAGGTCAAATTATATTTATCTCCACTCTGTCTTTTATTGTGGGATTTGCAGAACATTAGAGACACAGCTCAGAGGCATTCCTCAGCACACTGTCTCATGGAGAAAGAGTTTGCTTTATTTGTGACTAAATGAGTATATCACATTTTTAATGTGACTATGCTAATTCAGAGTCTTGGACTTTTCAGAGCGGAAGAGTGACTAAACAGAGAGTCAAAAAATAGAAGTGGTGATGGGATACTGTTTTAGAAACTTCAGAACTGGACTAAACTTTTTAACTGCCACAAGCACCCCTGGAGCCTTGGTGCAAGAAACATCAAAACTGCATGGAGAAGAAATCTATCTTCTACACACTGGTAAGTTCTGCCTGAGTTCCTTCTCCAGGCTAAACAGTCCCAGCTCTCAGCCTCTTCTCACTGGATGCTCCAGCCCCTTAATCATCTCCATGACCCTTCCCTGGACTTGCTCCAGAGTGTCCCTGACTCTTCTGTATGGAGGAGCGCATAAGTAGACTGGGCTGTTATACCAGTAATAATTAGAAGGTACATAGGAAGGAAAATAGAACAGAAGCTCCAAAGCAACTTTTCAAGATTATCACATCACCACCAAAATCAGTAAACCAGATCTGTTGTTTCAAGGGCTGAAAAACTTACACAAAAGTAACTTGGAAAATGTGAAATAACTGTGGGTGGTTTTAGGAGAAATCAATGCAGACCAGAAATCTATTTTGGATATTTTTGCAGCAGAAAGATTTAGTAATTCTACTATGCTGTTGTGGTGCTGAAAAAAAAAAACCTATTTTAATCCATTTTTATCTCAGTAATTTCCCTTTTCCACATGCAGTGGTTGAGGAATGAAGACAATAGGTAACCTACTGTACACCAGGAAGCAAAACCTAAGAGAGGAATAAAATGGACTTATTAGACTAGTTAATGAATATGCTGAAAGTGTCTGTCTTTTATTTTGGTTTATAATTTTTCAAAAATATACTAATTTATTTTGATATAACTGACTGACTGCATGAATGATGAATTAATGGAATGGGAAAAACACAACACTATTGCACTGGCAAAAAGGAACCCCAAATCTCAAGAGGTACTGGAAAAGATAAATTTTCATGTTTTTCATAAAGAGAGTCACTCTCTCTAAATTCCTAAAGCCCATGTTGAAAAGCATAAAGTAATCAATTCCATTTCCTGGCTTTCAGTGGTTGCCTGTGATAGGCCATCATGGAATATATTTCCTGTTCATGTAAATTCTGAGCTTCTGGAATAAATAAAAAATATTTTTTCTTCCCTTCCAGGACCATTTTCAAAGGACACTAGTGAGAGATGCTGTCAAATTTTTGTTTGCTTTCCCAGAATTTACAAATTGAACTCTTTATAATTGCATATATCATCAGGGAAGTAAAAATAATGACTACCAATGACTACCGAGATTTTTTTCTCTCTCTTGCACAAGAAGTAAGATTGAATCTTCCAAAGCCCAGAAGATTTCTAGCTTTCCCCTGAATGCTCTGTTCAGCATCAAGGCAAATCCCAAGTTAAGCTATCAGAGACAAAGAACACCTTATCTAAAACTTTCCTTCAGAGGATTCAAAAACATTCAGTAAACATTAACAAGTTTAAGTTAATTCTCTGCAAAGGAGATAGAATTTTCAAAAGTCTGTAAGTGCCAGGAAATCCATTAACTCTCTGTTATCAAAGGGCATCATCCCTCAGTCAGCCAATGAAAAATTGAGAATGTTAGAAGAAAGTCAGTCACAGATTACACAGACTCTTACTGTCCAAAGAGTATAACCTGAGAAAGAGCTGATGTATGCGTTTAGTTTCTTTCCTTTCAGGTTCTGATTAAATGCTCATTCGTGTTGGTAAGAATTCTCCCATTCATTTTTAAGGGACTTGACTCCCATACACAGAAAGATTTCTGAAATATGGCCTGAAAAACATGAAAAAAGTATCTGAAGTCGTGGCAGTTTTTGAATCTAGAACTGAATTCTTACCCTTGGTCATGTACAGTGGAGTAGTGACTGAGGCAGAACTCTTCCAAAATTTTGAGATTTCTGGGTCATGTGCCAAACCTCTGATGAACTCTAATCTTTACAGTATGATCAGACACTGATTAAGAGAAACTCAAAGATCAAACATCCATCAAATCTCACTGTTTATATAAAATCAATAAATATGTTTTTAACCTGGAAACTGAACTAAGTCTCAAGTCTTACTGCTCTTTCTCCACGCTTCCGTGGTGGGTGGCTGCTTAAGTTCAGCATCTGAAATCTTCTGGCACAGCATAAATAACCTCTCTAGTGAGCTGTCATTAGACATATTGGTTTTAGTCCCCCCCATACCTGGTTGGTATAAAATAACACCATCGATCTTGTGAAAAGGACTGCTTGTTTTACTCCTCCAGCCCAGTTACCACTCCTGTCTCTCCATAAGTCATGAATACTCCCAGCACAGCGGGAACACATTAATGATTTATTTTTTCTGAGGAATACCCTTATTACAAATGATTTTGTTACCTGGCTGGGTACTCTCACTGCAGGACATTGTTGCTAATAGATCCCCTTGAGCATTTGCAGCCTACATTCCTCATTTAACTGGATTCCAAGTGCTGTGCATGTTAAATTCCTCATCTATTATCTCTTTAAGCATGAGATTTCTGTCACAATCTCTTTTGTTGACGAGGCAGTTTCTCTCAGAAGTAAAAACAGCGCAAGACTTTTCTAAAATTAATGGGAGAAGTTACTATTTGTAGTTATTCTCAGTTGCAGGCAGTGACAGGCTCATATTTAGGGAGAACATCAGTTCCAGTACCCCTAATCTCAGCCACTCTGTATGACTTTTCAGTTTTCTGAAACACTGGATCACTTCAGACCCTTCCTGCTATTTTCTTTTATGTCTCTCAAATTGTGACAAGAGAAATTTGGGCACATTAACATTCAAGCAAGTTTTACCACAGACTGCAGTAGGGACCAGAGTGAGTGTCAGGACAGACTGCTTTTAAAAATTCTTAGGTTTTTTGCCTTTTGCAAATTTTTTTTCATAGATCCCTACTAAAAGACTGATGAAGTCCTTAATTAGCTGAGGTGAACTCTTCAGAGATAAAAAACCAGAAAAGTTCTGGATGGATGGTAGGTCTGGCATTGGCACAGACCTATAAGTAGCGGAGTTCACTGGATTATGCAAGGTGGTGACTGTCTGTGTGGTACTGAAAAACTGAAAACCAGTAAAATGTCATTTGGGTTGGGAAAGAAGAATGGCTCTGTGCCATAAGAGAGGTTGGTGCCTGCCTGGTGACCTTTGAGGTTGTTGTGTGTTTTGCTGGTTATCCAGCAGGTGTGCACAGCGTGTAGCTGCTGGGGAAGTGATATTGATCATGTATATGGAGCATGCAAGCCTTTTGGATTATATCTCACAGGGATTGCAAACCTTGAGCAACCTGGTCTAGTGGAAGGTGCTCATGGCAGGGAAGTTGGAGTCTTCAAGGTCCCTTCCAACCCAAACCATTCTATGATTCTACAATTCTATCATTCATAAGCACAGTAATGTGAAAGGCCTATGCTTCATGTCATCATTTTTTCATAAAGAAAGAAATTTTATTTTTAGAGATGCCCAAGGACTTCATAATTTTTCCCAGGGATTTTTTTTTTATTGTCAATTCTCTTCCATGCTTTTGCACATACTTCTTTATAACTGTAATTGTAGATGATGCTTTTGTGTGATTGGTCAGATACGAAGAACAAATTTCTGCTAATTTTTAATGCACATTCACCCAGAATAAAATCTTAAGTCTAAGTAAAAGTGTTGGAGCATGGCTCTGTACTGCTGGATATGTGCAATGCCTTCCAAATTTTCTTCCTCTTTACAAAGAATCAGAAAATATAAGATTAATTCAAAAAAGGTATGGAAGGATATGTGAAAATGAAGAAATACATATTATATTGGCACTATTTAGAAACAAAAACTGAATGACAGGCTTTACATTTTTCCAAGTAGATGTTCATTCAAATGTCCTATTCTAGTGTTTAAACAATGGTAACACTTCTGTTCGTATATGGAGAATAAAACCTAAGATACTGTATTTCATCTACAGTATGAACAAGAAATTATGAAGATGTCTTCTCAGCTTTGCAGTTACCACTGAGAAGTTGCTTTCAAAGTTTTCTGGGCACTTTAGTCTATTTCTGAAGTCCTTATACTTTTACAATTTTTGTTTTGCAAAGAGACAGGGTAAAAAAAATTCAAACAAAACCCAAAAATCACAAGGATTTTGGAACTATGGAGAGCTGCCTAAGAGGAACTCTTCTTGTTTGTGTGTACAGTTTGCAGTTTTTACACATTCCTTTAGAATATATCTATAGGGTACAGATGAGCTTCGTGTCCTGCTGAGCACCTTCTCTCCCTTACCACTCTCAGCAGATAACAGAGGCAGGAATGGCTGGCAAGGGAATGCTCTGCTGCTTGGGCACTGCTGGGAGGCAGCCACAGCTCTGTCCCTGCATGCTGCATGACAGGCAGGCTTCAGAGCCAAGTGACCTCTGTAGATAAAGGGTAAAGGGGCAGCCAGGCTGATGCTGCAGGAAGGGAGGGGCTGTTGTATTATGTTAAGAAAAAACAGTAGGGGATAAGGGGCCAGTGCATAGCGCAGTAAGGATGGTGGCTAGAGGCATGGCAAAGAAACCCCAGCAAAGTAGTGCATGAGAGCAGTGCTGCTCTGTCCAATTTTCTGACTCCAGAATAGTAGCTGATTCTGGCCTGTTACACAATAGTTATGTCTGAGTCAGGAACAACTAAGCTAAAATAATTTCCTTCATGGTTGGATTTCTGTAACTGTAATTGACCAGCTTTCTTTTCTAACAGAAAGTGTTTTCCTGTATTTGCTAATACACACTTCCTGAAATGCATCATAATCACATGTCATTACAAACTGTAATTATAATGGCATTTATGTACCATCTTTACAAATAATGAGCTACCTTGTGGAGCTCATTTCCTCTCACTGGGACTCAAAGTCTTGGTAGGTGTCCTTAAACCAAGACAGAAGGCAAAAGACATATACTGCTTTCCTCCTGGACTCACAGCACCTAATTTTTAAATCTTTGTTGTTTTGGTAGTGATCACTAAATTCTCTAGAGCTTCTGTCACATTTGTCATTTTTCTCACATGTAAGAAAAGCTGCTCCAAAAATTGTATGTATTATGTACAAGTAGAAAAGTTTTGATAGTGCCTCAGGTATATAGCATATCTCGGGTGTCCCAACTCCACCAATTTACTTGGAAGAGTTGTACTGAAATGGGATGCAGAATAAGTTTCTTTCCTGAGATGCAAAATACACTGGCTTTATTGAAAATGTCTCTGCAATTCTGCATTTACCCTATATAAGTAATATCTAATCTTTATTTAGTGAAAACAGACACTGACACCAATGGCAGGAAGGAACTTGATAGAGTAAGAATGTTTGGTTTGGATTAAGGTGTTTTTTTCCTTTTGTAGAACCTCTTTCCCAAAGAAAAGACTCATTGAATGAGTAGTGTTTGCTGGGACAGATTCATTGTCTTTGGTTGAAGATGAAAGACTGAGGAATTAACAAAGTAGATGGACCCCATGGTTCTCAGATAATGGGATTGTTTTACCAGAACACTTTGCAAGTGTCTACATCCTGTTAGACAAACAGTGTTTGTTTCACTGAATCAGGCTCATCCAATGCAAAATGTAAACATTTCAAATGGAAATTAGATTTTTAAAATATTTTTGGGAACATTTAATAAAAAACAGCCCCTTGAAACTCTGACAATCTCTATTCCTCATCACTTCAGTATTGGTTTCGTGTTTCAGTTAGTATGATGCCAGCGGGAGAGCAGAAATACCTCTGCTTCCATCAAAAATATTTCCCTTTCTTAATGGAATACAGGTAGAAGGTATAGGCTTAACTGCTGGAAATCAACAGAGTAACCCCAGGGAGGTAATCCTGGGGTGCTGCTAAATGCTGTTACAGTGCTGGCTGTGGCACTGTGCCTGACATGTCTAAAAGCAAAAAAACGTGTAGAGTCTTCTGCATAGGAGATGCATTGAGCTTAGAGACACTGAGAATCACTGAAAACAAGACTTTGCCTGAAAACTCTCTGGTTCTAGGGATTAGGTGCAAGCCTGGCTTTCCAGCTGATACTTATGGGAGCACTCACTTGAAAGCACCTGGCCCTTGCCCTGGGCTTTGCATTACTCTTTGTCCCATGGCAGGACTCTACTGCTTGGAAACAAAGTAACTCAGGTGAGGAACGTGCTAGGGATTTATCAAACTTCAGTGGGGTGAAGAAAAAAAATAGGAAAATTCTCAGAAAACAAGGACTAGAGTGCCTTAGCTCAAAAAATCAAGTTCTCGGTAAAAACAAAACAAAACAAAACAAAACAACATCAACAAAAAAAAAAACCAAAAAACCAAAAAAAAACCCCAAAACAAAACAACAACAACAACAAAAAAAACCCAAAAAAAACCCAAAAAACTGTGTAATTAAAACAAATATTAGGCCTACCAGACTTCTAAATAGTTCAAAAAACAAATTCTAGAAATGCAGCAAAGAAAAAGCCATCTGAGCACAGTTAGAGAGAGAGAGATTTGAAAGACATCTGCTGCACCCCATGTTAGGACTGACAAAACTAGGAGGATATGCCAAGGAAAGTGTCAGTTTAAACACATCTCATTTTTTCTTAATGCAGCACATTACTCCTGCTAGAAACAAGACTTTTCTGCATATATTCCTTATTTTCCTGAAAGCTTTAGTCCTCACCTAAATGTGTGCTTCCACTTACATTACCTGACCAAGACATTCTGTGTCACAAATGCCTTTCAATAAAATGCAGGCAGCTACACCCTGACTTTGGGGTGCCTAATTACAATAAGATGTAAGACAGTCAGATACTACAGGTGGAAATACCAAAGTGAATGAGCAACCCCACAAGGCTGCTGTTACAATTTTATGCTAACAGGGATTCAGACTTTGTTTAAGATGAGCTTTGGTGAAAAAGTACAGATTTTAATCTCAGTGATATTTGATAGTAAATGCCTTACTAAGATATTGGAAATGCCCATGTGTTGAAATATTAGAGACAACTGAAATCCAGTGAGTCTAGTTCTGGAAACCCTGTAGTGGCATTAGTATGATGCTCTGCTCAATCTAAATTATTTCTGCTATATGTCAACCTACGGTCCCTCTACGTTTCCTCATAAAAACAAACATCTGCTTTCAATTTGGAAACAAAATTTAACATTACCATTTTTGTCTCAGACTTGCAATACAATATCGTTTTAATCCTATATGCATTTTATTTATTGTATTTGCTGCATTTGTAAAGGAGGATGCTTTTTCTTAAGACAGCTCAGCACATAGCAAACCCAAAAATTCTCAAAAATAAAATTACAAGCAGTATAAAATAATTTTATTGATTTTTAGCTCAAGTGGGTAGCAAGAAAAAATAAGGTTCTTGAGACGTATTTACGTAAGAGGTCAAATCAGAATGGCTTTTCCTTGCATTAAAATACATACACAGTTAAATTTTGTAAACCAAGTTGGAAAAATAGTCATTACAAAAAGCAAACTATATTGTAACACTACATAATTAAACTAATTATTATATATCCTTATTCAGAATATAATATGTATACTGAATTTGTGATTCAGTATATCGCAAATTCTTTTATAGAAAACTAAATATTGCTGGTTTATGTACTGAACAGTATTTTTCTTGGGGTATTATATGCCTGTAACTTTGCTAACAAGTCAAAAAGTGGCCCCAGAAAGTTGAAAAAGCAAATCTGGGATACATCATAATTGCCACAAATTAAATTCTCTTTTAACAGGTGTCTGACATCAGACCAAGCATTGCTGTTGGTTACTGAGGAGTAATTTTTGAAGTGCCCTTTGCCATGGAGCAGTAAAAAGCTTTTTCTGATGTTCACAGGGCTTACTTATGTGGATTTCAGCTGCATTCACAGATAGGCAAGAACAGGAATTATTCAACTGTGAACTGAATTTAGTCTTGAACCAGTGACCTGTCATAAATCTTTTAACAAAATTAATTGATTTTAAGGTCTTTGACATAGGGAGGGTTTGACTATTCCAGTGATCATGATACAAGAAAACTTTCTAATTTTGAAAGGAATGGACAGTTATCTATTTCAAAATTACACAATTCACGTAATGTAAAGAATGTGGTGCATTTTAAAGGAACAGAAAGCTTCTATTGTGATTTTCAGATATCTTTCAGGACCTGTGTTTTGCCACAGAACTGAAAACCATGATCCTACCCGCTCTATGTATGCAACTTGTCCTTAAGAGTATTCAACTGAAACACATTGTGTGAAATTCTGGATTTATTAGTCAATAGAAAGGAAGCTGCAAGGCCTGTGGGATAGGATACAAGTTGTGTTGTTTGTTTTTTGTTGGGTTTTTTTTTGAGTAAGCCTATTAATTCCTGACATGGTAAACCAAAATTTATGATATGTTGGCCTAAGAAGCTTTTGTCTATTCATTTGTGTTGAGACAGATGTTGTGGGATCTGGAAGACTATATTGTTTGATTCCTGGCTATCACTGAGTAAACACATGGGAAGCATATTTGACTTAGATATAACACAAATTCTGAAGACATGGACTGGGAATAAACTGATTTTGCTTAAGCACAAATCTATAAAGACCCTTCAGTTTTCAGACCTAACCCATGTTCTTGTTACTGCACTTGCATGCCTGCTTGGGGCAGACATGACAGGAAGAGCACAAGGGAAGTTGTGGCCTCTAGTGAGGCTGAGTAATGGGCACAGGAAACAGATCACTACAATGACTCATATGGAAACAGAGCATCCATAAGAGGATCCAAAATTCCATCTTCCAGGAAAATGACCTTTGCTGAGCAATGCAGTCGGCCCATTAATTTTTCATTCTCTTATTCCTGGTTCTTCCAGAAAGGATGATTTCTTGGTGGTTGTGCTTTACTAGGAGAAGTAACTAAGAGCTCTTCTGCTGCCTTCCTTTGCAGCGCTTCTCTAAGAATTAGGAACTATGGCTTCAGCTCCAACCTTCTTTCCTCCCTTCTGCAGGGTGAGGAAGCACAACAAGTTCTTTGGTGGATGCTGCCTCTGCTCTGTACGTCTAAGTCAACATCACATCTGCAACTTCACTTGTGTCCTGAGCAGAACCTGACACAGAACCAGGTGTGAATTGAGCAAGATAAAGGTTCTGACCTTTCCAGAGGCTTAACCACACTGTTTCAATCCTCTTCACATATCTCATCATATCAATAAAACATGTCTACAGACCTGGGCATGCTGCAACATACATGAGGTGGGGAAGTGAGAGAATACCCCTACCCCAAAGGGAACTACAACTTGTTTGAATCTGTTGACTTTTTTCAGTTTTGTTAGAAGTCAGAATTACATTGTGGGACCTAGACACCAAAGCTGGAAATTGGGCAGAAAGCAGTTATTTTACTATCAACAGCCTGAAATGAGAAGTCACTACAAGGCCTTTCTTGTGTCTCTTTTGAAACAGTAACAGCTGATTTAGAAACTCAGTCCCTCTCTAGTTTGTTTTCAGTATTTACAGATTAGGAAAAACATCTCTGTTGTTCCCTGTAAGGCCAGCAGTAAGCCTTGGTGGCAGATGTAGACAGAGTCATACCATTCAGCTCCAAGTCTCTCTCAGTCTGAAGTAGATCCTCAGGAATACTACACTGACCAAAAAATAAAAGGAATTTTCTGAAGTGGAAATATAATCTATCTCAACATCCTTAAATTAAGTCAATATCAGTCTGTCAGCAAATTAATTTATTGTCATTATGAGTTATGATTGTCATTATGAGTGGGATTAGGAGACAAAAGAGATTTTCCTGTAACTTTATCCTGGCTTTCCTGAGGTATTGTAATTTTTCCCCCATGACCTCATCATGGCAGACAATTTAGACAGAGTATTTCTTATTTCTTATTTCTTATTTCTTATTTCTTATTTCTTATTTCTTATTTACTATTTCTTATTTACTATTTCTTATGAATGTTTATATTATACCTATGCCCTCCAAATTTATAATCCAAAATAAATTTGGATCTTTCTGCATCCTTCAGACCTGTGATCCATGTATTGTCTTCTATAAACACGGCTAATTTCTAACTCTCTGGTGTCTCTACTTCTGTGTCAATTCCCCTTCATTATGCAATGCATTTTTCCTCCCAGAAACCAAACATTATTATCCTTGGGAAAGTGAACTAACAATAAAAATAAAGCTTTCAGGGATTAATATTTATTCCAGCAAAAACACTTATCTACATGGCTTTACTCACAGCTCTTTTTAGCTAGATGTCTCTGTAGGCATACTGTGCATATGTAGTTCATGCAGGTGAAGAGACCTCAGCACAGAAGCACATAAAAGAGCACTTTCACCTTTACCAACTTCTATTTTCCATTTTACTTTGTGACAATGATTGTGTTTCCACTCCATTTCAAGATGGAAGTGTGTAGCTGATTTTTATTCAAAGCTCTGTTAATAGCTTATTCATCTGTACATTCAACTGTCCTGATTCAAAGCCATTTGAACTCAGAGAGGCTTTTGATTTTCTGACCTATCAATCACTGTTACAGAAGCTCTGCATAAAGCCTATTATGAATTTCCAGGTGATTACTGATATGCAGTAACTTCACTCATTGCTAGTAATTTCATTGATTGCTAAGATTCGTTGCTAGCATTCATTGGTACCACCTATTCTTCAAAATGCAGCACTGGGGAAATATTTCAGAATATCTCTAACCAAGGGCCATCATCTGAAGTCTCCCAGAACATGAATTGCTTGTCCTTTAAAAGTGAGGGATATTTAGAGCTGATCTCTTGCTTAAAGAACACAGCTCAAATTGTGTCTAGTGAGGGACACATACCCAGATAAGCCTTGCCTGACAGATGACACATCCCAATCTGGATTTAGGGGTCACTCCTTGTAAGCTTCCACTGAACTTTGCTTCACTGCCCTGGCTTTCACTGTCTAACCATCTGCATCAGCCCTTACTAAAGGGAGTTTGTCAGCCAACCATACAAGAGCTATACTTTTTTGTTATAATAGAAACTTGTTTTTTATTTGATCTCTATTAATGTGAGCATGTATCATGAGTTGGTTTGAAGTGGAAAATCTTAACTCTACTTTTTTGACTGTAAATATTGTGAGTGTCAAAGATGCTGCCCTGCTTTATTTTTATACAGACAGCACTCGTAGAGTCATAGAAATAAAGATGCTCAGTGGACAGCTCTTCCTTCTGAATTTTTCACTACCATTTTACCAAGACAACTGAGAGTCAAACCCTAGTGTTGCACTTGCATTACAAGAGCTGCATTTGGAACCAGAGCACATACACAGATACCAGGTACAGAACAGTGTTATCAGATTTGGCACAGCAAGTATTGGGCACTGGCAGGTTTTAATCATGTGCCACACAGGTTCATGTTTTAGGACAAGCATCTCAATTCAGTAAGACTCTTATCTGTGTAATTAAACATATTTATTCAGAGAATCTCTTAAATACATGGTTGCATTTCACCAAGCAATGGGGTTGACATTCTCAAATTAGTGCCTAATTGCTGCACGAGCTGTAAAATAAAACAGTAGATAGTAACAAAATTTTTTGAGTGTGTTGCTGTTATAATCAAATTGCAGATCACTCTAATAAGTGGTACCTCCTTTCAGTGAGAACCATGCAGCTAATGTGAGACATTTGATGGAGAAAAGTCAGGAGGATACAAGGTGAAGGTCTAGTAAATTCACAGTTTCATGTACGAAGAAGTGTGTACCAGCTCCACGTGACATGAACATCTTTGAGATGATATAAGGAAATATTGAAATTGAACAGTTTCAGACAGAGAAAATGTTCACTTGGAAGATTTGTAGAATCTGGTATTTTCTTGGAAAAAAAAACCCTGAATTTGATAGGACAAAAGTACAAATGTGTTATGAAGAACAGCTTCTTGCTTTCCCTTCCTGCACCTGCAACAGCCCCTGTATAATGGGCCATAAAGACATGAATTCTGCAGCAGTTCACTAAAAAATGCTGTACCTCTAATATCTCATCATTCATCTGAGTTAAGAGAAAAGGTGTCCAACCTCTGCAGAGCCACCAACAGATGTTATACCATCCTACCGCCCCTGTAGTGGCACAGAATAAAGTAAAAGAAGACAAAAAGCAAGAGACTAAAATAGAGACAGAAGGAGAAATAAAACTGCAAAGAATTAATAGACTAACAAGTCGGCATTTCAGCAAAGGGTGGTGTTTTCATGGTTCTGTCACAAGGGAACTCTAATACAAAGATTTAGTTCATAAGTGAGAGGGTACTTTCACCAACACGCTCCACAACAAGAAAAGCTTGGCAGAGAGATATTTTAAGAGAACAAAAGTAACATCTGGGTGTTGTTAGACAAGTATTTTCTTTTGAAATTTATTTTATTGCTAAATAAATAAAAGCCCGGCTTTTTAATGCACTGATCTGCTCACATCTATCTGAATCATTATTGTTTTCCATTTATTTTTGAAGGCTAAGCATATTGAATAATGAAAACAAACTCCATCCACCTTGATGTAAATATATAGCAGGTCAGACAATGTGACATATTAACATAATATAGTGGTTGAATAAATTATTTCCATTTATAAATTAATCCAATTTAGAGCTGTGCACATAGACAATCTATTTAAGTTTCTATTTAGCCTTTAGAAGCAATGTATATTTATTAACACCTTTGTAGCAATGCAAATGATACTTTATTTGGCTTCTGGAACACTGAACAAAGACTCTTGTGACTTCAGTACTTTTAACTCCTTATTGTGCAGTTTACAATTTAGTGTGTTGGAAAATCATTAGTCAATTTACCTGAAAGAGTCCTGGCTGATATATCTAACCTCTAATTGTAGAATCTCGTGTTTATACCATAAAGCATTCGGGATTGCCGATATTCATTACCAAGGCAGTGTTCATTTGGCTGTTTCATAAAACTATGCTTAGCTAAAGGACTTTAATGACTTAAAGTTATTCAGCAGAGCCAGTATAATTATTTTCATCTATTACAGAAATCTGGGGATTACTGGAAAAAGAATTTGTAAGAGGAAATGAGTTATATAATTAAAGAATTAACTTCATTAAGAAATTATTGAATTCTAGTAAAACAAAATTTTGTCTGCTGTTTAAGAAATTAGTTTCCTAATAGTAAAAACATCCTGCAGAAAATTATTTGTATTTAGCGAATGACAACAAAGTAATGACTGAAATTGTCTTTCAAAGACAATTGCATAGAACATTTATTAGGTTCCTACTTATTCACAGTGGACAGAACCAGTAGGTATTCTCTTGTTCACTGTCTGCGAGTCTGAAGGTAGAGCTAACCAAGACTTGTCTCAGTTCCTCCTCCCATATCATGTCCATGCCTATGATGCTCTCTGGGACTTGGCCATTCCCTCTTGCTTTCCTTGCAACTCACTCTCTCCTCTGCCCAGTTTACAGCCTGTTAAAAAAAGTGGTGTGTAAGGAATCACCAGGATGGATCCAACAGAATATTTTAGGAGCTATACTGCAAAGTGCTGTAATGCCTTCAGGTTAGGAGTCTGGCTATAGAAGTGATTCATACGACTGAGACAGAACATATTGAATAGGGACAGCTGCATTCCCAGGATTTAATTTGCAACAACCCAGTTGGCTGTAGGAGCACCTAAATCAAGAAACAGGATTTCTTCTGGCGTCCTGTTTCTTGTTTTAAAAGGAAATATTGTTCTTGGGTATATTTCTATGAGATTATTTTGTTTATGAATTGCTCCTAATTTGTAGAAGTTGGTCTGAGTCATAAATATCTGACATAGATAGGCACTTCTGTGAGTTTTAAAGAAGACAAGGTCTGGAAAGAGATGTTAAACTCTTGTTTTCCTGGGTATTTACAGATATTTCCCATCCCTCCCCTATTTATTTCAGCGGGTGGGAATGACATTGTAATTTAGACTACTACAAAAGCCTCACAGACTAGTAGCTTTTCAGAACATTTATTATATTTTATACATAGTTCATATGTTGTGCTTAAACTCATTAAACTCTCTCTTGTTTATGAATGTGAGGCATTTGAACAGGCAGCCCAGAGTAGTTGTGGATGTACTATCTGTCAAATTATTTAACCAAATAAATATAATCCACAAATTCTGAATCACTGTGCCTATCTGTTATAGTGCCTAGGTTTTTATTAATTGAAAATTCAGAGAATCCAATCCCACTGAACTCCAAATCAAAAAATAGAACATTTCATCAGCAACTAATGCAATGACTCAAATCCACAGCAATGTAGATTCCCTGTTTTAGTTTTGTCAGCAATTTTAAATTAAATCCTATTCGTGAGGGATTTGGAACTTGGTGATAACTTGGCTTAGACTGAGATTATGGAGTAATAATTGTTTCAAGATGTAAGAACACTAAATATATACAGCTCATAACTATTTTAAGGTGTAAAAATACCAAATATATACAATCTGATTTTATACACATATACATGCTTATATTTGTTGCTTATACTGGAGAGGAGAAGTATAAGAGGAAGAAAATTAATATCCAGTTTAATTTAGTTGCAGAAGGGCATTACAAATCACAAGAGAATTTTTTGGTATTTTTTTGCTATTTCTACTGCTGACTTATTGTCTGTTTATTTTTTCAGTTCTTTGTCATTTGGAAACAGCTGAATGAAAGGCTGCTATCACAATGGATTTTAAAAAAAAATTTTCTTATAATTTCATTGTCACTTTCTAAATTTTCCATTAAAAATAATTTTATGGTAATTCTCACAGTCAAACCTGATGAGACTTTTATTTTTGTGTATTACAATATCTTACAATATATCAACCACAATTGAGATGTTTGAAGGCATACCCAGATAAAAGAAGAAATGTATAAGGACTGAAATTGGACAAGTGTTGATGCTAGTTTTAGGGGTTCAGGTTTGTTATTGTTTGGTTTGTTATTCTAGGTATCCCAGCTGTTTTTCATGTTTATTACATTTTCAAGAAATAGGAATTGCCCCTGCCAAGACTTTGAGACTGTTCTATTTTTCCTTTATCTCTGTGAAAGGAATGATGATAAGGAATTATCCTCACAACTCCTTGTGCCATGCAGAAGAGCCTAAAATAGCTCTGAGCTGGCCTGCATTTCTCAACTCCATCACTGAAATGCAAAAGAGCTGCGTTTGAATGACACTGAATAAGAAGACTAATTAGCAACAATGGATGTGTCACCTTGGCCTGGACCAGTAGGCATTGATCCTGGAGTCAGCTGGGATATTTCAGACTTGCATTCCCTGGTTTGATGAACAATTACTCAGAGTGAGGGAAATGAAACAGTTATTTTAGTGTAAACCAGGATTTATTCTACTCAGTCTCTAATAAGATTTGAGAAGTAAGAAGTGGATTTATAAAATCTGTAGGCTTGTTCCTTACTTAAATGAGTTATAGCAAGGGAACACTAAGCTCCCATTTAACCTCAAACACCACTGCATATCCTAGTTAAGGAACATTGAAATATTATCCTGTTATCACATACTGATCAGCATTTTATACAGAATGCAAACTGCTGTAAGGTAATCTTTTTTCCTCTTGCTCCAGCAGTGGTTTTCAATAATTAATTTTGATTCACATTATCTTTACACTGACTTCAGTGGACATACTCAGATTCTGCATGAGTGTAAGGACTTAATCAGTAACACCTAGTGTCTTCTTTCTGATTTTTTGAGTATTGCTAGGATGTATCTCTAACAAGTGCCCTGATTTTTTTTTGTCTTAGCTGACAAAAACACAGGAAAAAAAGTAGGTCACTACCCCAAGAAGCTGAGAAGCTTTCCAAAAGGAAAGAAAATATTCCATTTCTAACAGAAGCTGGAAAGCAGTGATAAGAATTATCTGTTTTCAAAATCAAAAGTAAACTTTCTTTTTTCTTTATTTCTTCCTTTTTTGTTGTTTGTTTATTTGTTTGTTTGTTTTTTTGTTGTTGTGGCTGTTTCTTTGGAATCAATACAGCACAGAACAATTAAAGTTTAAAAAACCCTAAAAAATCAAAGAACACAACATGCTCCAAAGATCATGCTTATGGTCCTGTCAAGGGATGTGTTTTCCTTATAGTCTTGGTTTGACTGATAATGTGATTGAAAAAAATATACTTCACGCCTTTTTCTTTCACCATTTAAAAATAATGAATGGGAAGATTTTACCTTATTTTTTGCTCTTTCTGGATTTTTAATCTCTTTTTTTTTCCCCTAAAATACCTTCTCTCAAGGCAAAAAGTATAGATACTGTTGGCTGCAGCTCCAGTTTTCAAGGTTAAATCTGGGTATGACATTCCATCTGTGCTTGCTTGTCCCTAAGACGATTCTGCAGCTCAGACTAGGATCCTGACTAGCTTTACTGCTTTTTCCAGCTTGAACTCTTAAGATCTCCTAAATCTTATTTAAGTCTACAAACAGCTTATATTTAGCTGAAAAGATGAAGTGGTTTTGTGTAGGAAAATGTCAAGCCCTCTTGCTATTCTATGGTAGAGCAAAACGGCCTACTCTTTGGCTTTCCTGGGTTTTAAAACTCCTTTGTTTTGCAAAGTAACATGCTGCCATCTGCTGGCAATGAGAAATTATTTTATTTCTTCAAGTGACTTATGGAATACAAATCTTCAAATTCTTAAGGAAGTTTGTTTGATGTTATTTTCTCATCAGTAAAACTGTAGGTATCTAAGCAGCATAAACGTGCAAAGGACCATTCAATTATATCTTATAATTTACTTGAGGATCACTGTGAAATCCTTTTTACTTGAACAGATACAAAGTCCTATCACAAAGCTCAACTACAGCCTCCAAACTCCTTTTCAGCTAAAACCTGAAAAAAATGTAAATGTCCTTAAAGACTGAGAAAAAGGTGTACCCTCTCAAAGAATTTTTAATTTTCTTTAAAACCAACCAAACAAAAAATGTATTTTCCCAGATAGTCTTTTGGTCCTGACTCTGAAAAACTTAAAAATATAAATGTTGAAGGACCTGCACAGAAGTGCTGCAAACTTAGAAATATTTAGGGATGAAATCTTTTGTTCCTTTCTTTGTTTTCAAAGTAGCATATTTTATAAGAAGAAAAACAAAGAACAAACTGTTGGGTGGCTCTAGGTGATTTGTACTTCTGAATTTTGCATCCTTCTTCATCTCCAGTTAAATCCATTATGTACAAAATGTACAAAGCCATATCATCTGAAGAATACCTCTTTATAATTTCAAGATGGAACATCAGAAAGGAAAAAAAAAAACAAAAACAAAACCAAAAACCCAAGTGACCTCTGTTTAATCAGCTGAGAACCGTAACTCAGTTCAAACTTGGCCTTCCCTCCTGGAGTGCTGGCCAAAGTTCCAGTGGTGTAGTGACATTCTGCACAGGTTTTACAATGAATTATCCTATTGAACCAAAGTAATTTCCAACAGCACATAATGATAATTTGTTAAAGTAAAAGGGTGAATAATGTATTTTTGATTTATAATTTATACTTCACTTGCAGATAAGCAAATAGAGAAAACAGTGTATGTGTTTGAGGCTAAGTAATCACACCCAATTCTACAATCCAGGCTGTTTCAAGTGACCATTTCAAGGTGTGTGCAGCAACTATTAAATTATTCTGTTGGTAGAATGCTTGAAAACTGAAATACAAATGGAAATTAATTCTGCTATCCTGACTCTTGTGTTGTCACTTATACTGAACAAGATGAATATTTAGGAAATACTGGGGTAAATACTGTTGCTCCTTTCTATTCAGTTGTTTTAGTAAAAATGAGCATGCCCAAAGCACAGGGCACCATCAGATCTTACAGGTCATAAAAGTGTCTTTAGTAAAACATTGTTTCATCCATTAGGATAATTGGTGATAGAACACCACTGTTTTGTTCTCAAATTACTATTTTCTTTTCCTCAGTCATATATTTTCCGTCTAATACCCTTGTTTTCTAGCATATAAGAGAAGCATATTGAACTTCTGGCCTTGTTGCTAGGTTTCAAGCTGCATTTATGCAGTCTACTGAGACATTCTTTTCTTTTTTGAATTCTGAATCAAGTCCCAAGGCAACAGTGCCCTGTTTCTTAGCAACACAGATGGGTAGACTGTATATTCCCTCTCTTTCGTACAATGGAAGAATAAACAATTCCCTGAGTAAGTGTGTGCTGCAAGTCCATTGCTTCACTTAATTTCCCGGAGAAGAGAGGAAAGGGAAGCGTTCTGTGGCACAGCAAATGAAGTTTGTCTGGAAGTCCCTGTCTCTGCAGAGTGGTGAGTCATATCTCTATTTTTGCTGTTCTCTGCATCTCTCTGGGGTCTTTATTTACCACTGTGCATATGGATCTGTAGGCACTTTGGATCAGTGAATTTCACTTAAAAGATACAAATGGAGGCATCAAAAATCAATGGTAACAAAGCTGGCAGAGGTGGGATGTGTAAAAGTACACAGACTTTTTGCTCTGGTGAAATTAATGGAGAGTCACTGAATTGCATACCTTTAGAAACTCTGGGTGCAAACCCTTGATTCTAGGGAGGAAATTAGGGCTGGAGAAAATAGAGGGAGGATTGAGACGTAAGGAGGACATGTGTATTCATGCAATTAACATGTCAGTGGTCTGTTACCTGTGTTTGAAATGGAGAAAAGTTATCCTTTCAACATAATGTCTGCAAAGTGTTAGGCAGTTTTGAGTCTTTTTGGCAACATAGATAAATTCTGAATTTTGCTGCCTCCAGACTGTGGGACTAACATTACCATGGAGAGGGAGGAGTACAAGGGAGAGGAATGGGGGCAGAGAAGGAAACACAGCTCTGCTCCTGATGCCTGTGGAGAAACAAGGGCATACATCATCTTTTCATGATGGCAACAGCAGCAATGCAAAGTTTCAGATAGAACAATTTTAGCACAGACTAGAAGAACAGAAGCACTTGTGCTATTCATCCCACTGACCTTGGCATGTACCTGTTTTACCTGGACCTAAAGCTGGCCTAGTCAGTCTGCCAGTATCTCAGTTTAGTTGCAAAACAAGAAAAGGCTGATTTACATGTATAAAGAATCAACTGTCAAATTCTTTCCAAAATTTATTATAACATGAGGTAAACACAGCAGCTGGCTGTGGTGGGACAGCTGGTTTGCCTGTAGACTGCCCACACACACTTGATGGCAAGCCTGGGCCACCTTAGAACACAGAAGCAAAGTGCCCACTCAAGCCTACTCACCTCTTCCTAAGCTGGGACGGAACCAGGTTGTGCTTCAGAGTTTGGGTAGCCTATCTGTGAAGTAGAGACTGAGTTTTGACCCCTTCCCAAAGGCTGTTCTGCATCAGGAATCTGCTGCAGATGGAAGTGTTCCAGCTGTGTGGTCCTGGGCTGGAAGGAACCTGTCTTGGCAGCACAGCACAGCTGAGCAAGTCCTGGGAACCAAAATCACCTGAAAAAAGAGCACAGGAATGTGACCTTCCAGAAGTAATTTGTAGGTACTTAATTTATCTCCAGTAAGCTGCCCACTCAAACCCTTGTTCAGAAACATAGCTTTGTTGGTAAGGACATACTTCCACATGCTCTTATCCTTTGATGGACCATGACCTTCTTTTAGAAAAAAAACCATTCTGTTCTCAGAATGAATAAGTACAAAGAAAGTTGTAATGTTAGAGCTTTCCTTCAGGTTTCCTAAGCATTGAGTATTAGATTAGGAAAAAATTGTTTTTATTGTGTTTGGGGCCTGCTGCAATACCCTCATGATCCGTGTATTTTTTCCAGATTTTCAGGGCATAAAAGGAGATCTTGTGTAAGGAAGATAACAGTCCAGGAGTGACTTTCAGATCACGGAGATAAAACAGAAAACATGGATAAGGTAGTATCTACATCCAGTTTGTGCACAGAGCTAAATACTACACTGCCTGTTTAGGGTGTTAATGCTGCTCCAATGGTCATTTATCCTGCCCAGAGGCATCCTTGGGTGTGGGAAAGAGCCTTCCTCTACTTCTGGGCAAAAAGATGAAGCTCATGGCACTGGCTGACCAGAAAGCCCATGGCAGGACAGAACACCTGGGCACATATTAGGGTGGGGTATGTAGCAATGGGGTAGTTCTAATTAACATTGTGTCCTGGGTGTGCCCAGGAATGCAAAGAAAGATGAAAATGCATCAGTAGGAATGGAGACCAGAGCTTCAACATTTTCCTCTCTTGAGGTTCTTTTTGTCACTTCTACTTGTGCAAAGTGAGACTAGTGTGCACCCAGTTGTGCCCCACTATAATCTCAAATCCCTGCTGTGCTGCCCTGCATGTGCACGGGTTTAGTGTCCTGTGAGGGATGTACTGCTTAATGAGACAAGAATTAAAATATGAAAAAAGGGTGTATTTGTGTTGTTACATAGTGATACGTATTTCAGGTAAAATAAAATTCAGAGCTCCTGTTCCTACAGGCTGGTATGAATGTGTAAATTCCTAATATCCACGCTTTTGTGACTTCAGATGGGCTTTCTCTAGGCTCAGGAGTTTCCTTCATCAGGTTACTTTGCAGAAGTGAAAGACAGAACCAAAAAGCAGTACTTCTTCATCTCAGCACAGTTACAAAATAATATTAAAGTACAACCACATATGCATCTTCAGTGAAAGTGCTGGGTTGTGCAGACAAGTACAGTTAGAGTGAAAGTAGCAATCAGTAATAAATGTACTCTTGTATAAGTGTGTGTTGGGTTTTTCTTTTTCTTTTTGCCAGGCACTGCAACATTTGAGAAGAAAAAATTAATCATCAGGCCATTATGTTCATCCTCCGTCAAGAAGAGAGAAAATTTTTCTTTGAAACTCAAGGAAAATTTTCTGCAAGCCTTGGCTGCCCTTTCTCACAACAACAAACTGCAGTGCCGCAATCTAAAACCAACACAGATTTATGGTTGAAACAGCCTCCAGATTTTAGATACCAGCTCTGTAAGTCATCCAACCTTCCTCAGAACCCACAAGGAAAGGGAAAGGGGGAACCAAAGGAAAGGGCAAAAAAAGGACCTCTGAGGCCACAGTCATGCCAGAGCTACACTTAGGGTTAGGGTTACACTTAGGGTTAGGGTTGAGAAAACCACAAACCCAGGGGTTTCGGAGACAATAACACTAGAAAAGGTATGCCAAAGGGACACAGCACTGCCCCAACATTGCTCCCTCCACACTTTGCTCCTTGGCACCACCCATGTATGGAGGGACTAACCTGATTTTTATTTATGCCTCAGCATATGTTATACGTGATGTGAAAACTTTCTTTAGGTGCTGTACTGGCACGATAGGAAGCCCAGTCCTCGAGTGACTTCGTTTGACAGACAATGAGGGGAGAGAAATTTCTACGTTTGACAGACAATGATGGGAGAAAAACTTGCACGATCTGCCCTCAAGGGCCTCCCCCTTGCCGATGGGGTAGACCACCCCGGCTTCCCAGGAGAAAACGCCAGGTAAACTGGGCTTTAGTACATAAAAGCAGTTACCAGCGCCATACTCCTGCGGCTGCTATTTTCTCCTTTCCTTGGACGAAGCAGGGGCTCGCCTGGAGCATCAGCTCTACCCCCTCCTCGCCTTTTTCTCCCTGCGGTGCTGCTTTTTCCCTGGTTGTCCTATCCTGTCCTGTCGGCACCGTTCCTCTCCTGCTTCACCGCTTCCCCGCGGTGGCTCGTGGCCGCCACAGCCCCCCGCTCCGCTCTTTCCCCGGCGGGGCCGTCGCGGCCCGCGCCCAGCCTGCCGCCGCCGCCGCCGCCGCGCTCTTTGCGGCGCGGCCCGGAGCCGCCCCTCAGCAGCCGCCCCTCAGCGGCCGGCCCTCAGCGGCCGGCTCTCAGCGGTCGCCCCTCAGCAGCTGCCCCTCAGCGGCCGGCTCTCAGCGGTCGCCCCTCAGCAGCTGGCTGTCAGCGGCCCGCCCGTTTCCGCGAACGCCCCGGACAGGCTGCTGGCCGCCGCTCGGGAATCGCTCCCCCCAGAGCCGTGCAGGCTCATCGCTGCCCGCAGTACTCTCGATCCATCTGCAGGGGCGCCCTGAGGTGCAGCGGTAATGCTGTCCTTGTCTTCTGCTTCTCTCTTCCTCCCTCGTTTTCCCTCTCTGCATCCTGTTCTCTACCACTTCTCTACCACGTGTCTTTATAGGTAAATTTCGTTCCACCTCATGCCATCCCATTCTATTTCATTGGTTTCACTCCGATTCTTCTTTTTTTTTTTTTTTTAAGGGCATTTCATTTCTTCAATTTCTTCTCCTGTCTCTTCATTTCACTTGGTTTCCTGATTTGAGATTTCAATGAGTATCATTTTGGCAAGTTTCAGTATTTGGAACTGGACCTGATGTCATCCCAGTCCATTTCCTCGTATTCACTTCAGATGCAAATTTGCTTTCTTTTTTTTGATTGCATTTGATTTTATCATATCTCCTTTCCAGAAAGCTGTTACACTTTGTTCTGTGATTTCAAGATTTTATTTCCTTTCATGAAATGAAGAATTTCAATCTTGTGATTTCAATGAGGATCAGTTTGGCAAGGTTTGGTCCACCTCACTGCACTCCATGTTATCCCAATCCATTTCACGCCATTTCCAAATTTCCTTTTTTTTATTTAATTGCATTTGATTTTATTGTATCTCCATTCCAGAGCATTCGTTACACTTTGTTCTCTGATTTCAGGATTTAATTTCCTTTATTTCATGAAAGGAAATGAAACCTTGTGATTTCAATGAGTATGAATTTGACAAGGTTTGGTCCATTTCCCTGCACTTCATGTAATTTCTTTCCATTGCACTGTTTTTTGTTTCAAAATTTTTATAATGGTGTTTCATTTCTTTTGTCTCTTCACTTCACTTGGGTTCCTGATTTCGAGATTTCATTGTGTATAATTTCAGCAAATTTCAGTCCTTTTCACTCCACCTCATTTCATCCCGCCCAATTTGGTTGTAGTGACTACTTTTCCATATTTTCTTTTTTTTTTTTCCAATTGCATTTGATTTTATCATATGTCCTTTCTAGACTATTTGACTTCCTGCTCTTATTTTAAGATTTAATTTCCTTTCAGGAATGGAAATTCTCCACAGACAGAACCCTACCCCCTAACCCTAACCCTAAAGTGGCATCCTTCATGGTGGTGCCCAGGTGTGGTTAGGGCTGGTGTATTTTTACCTTACCTAAAAGCAATGTGTAAAGTTTATTCTACAGCTAACTTCAATTGTCTTGGTTCTAGGCATGGTGGCTTTTCTGATGTTAAAATGTATTTTCTTTTCCAAATGCAATATGAAGCTAATTTATCAAATTCTGTGACAGGTTATGCCAGAGGTCCTTGCAATCTGAAGTTAAAACCACAACGTTTGACAAAGCATAGGTGAGTCTTTCACAACATGCACATTTATTGTGGTAGAGAGTTTTGGAACACTACTTCAACAGTAGGGAGCAGGAATAAGAGCACAGCACCCTCAAACCTGTCTTAAGTGGCCTTAGGTGAAACTTGAAGACCAAAGAGTAGCTTTTCCCCTAAGTTTCAGTATCAGAGAAATTCCACTTCCAAGTTGTAAATAACAGACTCAGATCACAGAAAATAACACTAGTTCACTCATGCAAAGACACTTCAATCCAAGGACATTTGATGCAAGCAGCATTACTAGCTGAAAAGTGCTTGATAATGTTGATTTTTCTGATAAGACTGCAATTTCAGCCTTATAATGGGGGTAACTACCAGGCAACTGATTCAAGTCCAATGTCTGCTGTACTCAATGTAGATACAGTAGTCCATATCTGCATTCCTGCTGTGGTGGATGGTGCAGAATGAAGTGCCTGCCCTCTAGTGTTTCTATAGCTTCACCTTCTGTAAGGACAGCTTCTTTGAAAATAATTAACTACACATAAATTAAAGTACACACACACATACCATGTAGCATAAAACACTACTTTCTTTGTAGGCAAAGGCAAAGGCAAGGTTTTGTTCCCAGCAAGGCCATGGACAGAATATTTTTTGCTTATAATGTTTGTTATATATGTCTGAGTGCTCCTTTTTCTGGGTCCTAGCTAATTAACTGTAAGCATAGCTTTTCAAATCCTAGAATCCAGACGTTTTTCCTGTAGCTTATTAATACTGTCTGCTTAATATTTTCAGATCCTGAACTTGAACCGCTGAAAGGGAAGCAAAAGCACCCTGACAGGAGATTTCTTACATACAAGCCTCATGAAAGCAAGTGGGATCCACAGCTGCTACTGCCAAGTAGTCCCTGGCCACCTAAATCTGCTTCGTTACCGGTTAGTCAAATTAAAAGACAACTTTTTGCTTTTCTCTGCATCAAAATATTTTGAAATAACAATAATAATAACAAACAATAGTTATATTAATTTCAGAATATTTTGAATTACCCAGTCTTCGGAGGATATCTGGAATAGCCTAAGGGAAATGTCACTGTACTGTAGATCTAGGGACACACACCATTCATTTCCTCTAGCTTTTCAAGAGTGTGATTCTTTCTCTAGCTCTTGTTGAGAGCTTTGATGGAATTGGAAAGATAGTCTGTTGTAGAACATTTTCTTATTTCAGGCTTTAGCAGAAAATTACACAGTATTACATTCATTTTTGAATGAATGGTAATTCATTTTTAGGAATCAAGATGTCTGTATTAGTCTGTTCAAAGACACTGACTATTTCAGAATAAGCAGATGCTGGATGGATGTTTTTATGGTTTATATATACACACCAAACTCTTAAATGTAGAGATCTCCAAACCAGAATACCTTTGCTTATAAAACAGCTCCAGTTTGCATCACTGAAGATTAACAAATAGAGCACTGAGGGGTAAGTAACATATATTTATATAACTGTAAATACCAGCATGGAGCAGAAACACACTAAATATACTTTTTCTAGTATATTAGTGAGTAGTTGACCTCTTTCCCTTAGGCCCCAATTTCTGAAATACCATGGAAATCAATATTATTATATCTTTCTACTTAACAAATTCCCCTCTAATTCCTCTCACTATTGCTAAAAATTACTTACCAACACATCCAAATCACTAATTCTTTTCTCTAATCAGCCCCTCAATTATCTGGAAATAAAAGAAAAGGCACAGCCCATCAGGCTCCTGGTAACTACAGATGCTGAGTGCCGTCATGAGCTTGCTTTGGAAACTGCCTGTCTTCTGCACCCAGGAGCTGGGTATTGGCAGACTGTGCCAAAATAAACCCTCATACATTCCTTCTTCCTTCAATAGACACATCTGCTTTGCTCTTGACTCTGATTACTGGGAATGGACTGCTGAAAGCTCCACACAGTCAGGTAGTTTCAATTCCTTTTCTAAGCAGTGTGTGTGGGTGTTGTGTGCAACTGGTGGAAGCACTTTGAGTCATAGTCTGCATTGCTGAGGGCTTTGGAGGTGTATCCAGAGCCATACTTGGACACAAATCTCTAGACTTAAACTGTGTGTAAGCTGCATGGCAAATGCACCTCAGGAACTGATTTAGCATAGAAAATTGCACATTGGATCATTTTGCCTTTTCCAAAGATGGTGAGCTATATACCACTGTGGATAGCTAGGGACACTAGTAAGAATCCTTTATGCGAGGGTCTTCTGGCCCTGTGTGCACTGTTGTGGAGGTTGGCATTTCTCCAGGATTTCGCCGATTTTCAGAGCAGCACCTGAAAATAAAAATTATGCAAGATATTGACAATAAAAAAGTGCACATTTTTTGTTCAAGAGAGCTTTCTGTCAATTGCAATTAATCTTCAGACATTGTTCGAAATTTGCAGTTCCCTAAATTTCAGTTTGAAAAGGATAAAGTCCCCAGTCTGCTTGTAAATTACTCATTTCCTGAATGCCACACAAACCCAGCCTAGTAAAAGGTGATTTCTCTGTGCATGGCAAATGAAAGGCTCTGGACAAATTAAAATTCAGAGGTTGTCAGGATCTGGAGCTCTTGTTAGAGCTCAGTAGACATAATCATAAGATAATAGTATTGTATCTATACTAATCATGGATTATGATAAAATTCTAGCTGGACCTCCCCATAGTGACAGGAGTGACAGTATAATCTAATGGCACCCACGGAAGTCCTTCAAAGGAATGATTTTGACTTGGTCTTTTGACAGATGGAGAAAAGGAGGCAGAGAGCAGGTAAATTAATTGCCTCAAAAGCCTGAGAGGAGAGTCAATTTCAGACAAACTCCTGCAAGCAAATTTGATCTCTTATAACACATGTGAAGGCGTTTCTAATGCTCCTGAGGAAAAGAGGAATGAACTTGTCTTTAACCTCTGTGCATGACTCCTCATCTTTAAAAATGTGGGTGTTTTCATTATGACCAACAAGATCGAGGTAGCCCCTTGTGCTCGTCTGTGCTGGAAAGTGAGACACATGCACATGTTACAGACACTCATTTCCTGGCTTAGGCAATTTCACTCTTTCACTTAGAGGAGTCAGGAAAAAAACCACAGAGCTGCTCTGCAGTGAGGAGAGTGCAATAGCTGGAGACCCTGGGGTACAAAGGTTATTCAGGAAACAAAGGTGCCTGCAGTGATGCGTGGATAATCTTTACTCCCAAATATACAATAAGAAATATTCTAAGAATATAAATGGAGAGGTTTTTTTTTAAATGCTGGCTTGTTTTGTTTACCTACTTTGTTTATGCTAAATACCTTTACCATATATATATATATATATATATATATATATATATATATATAAAGAAAAACCCAACTATTCCTGTTAAGAGCACTGTGAAGAAGTATAAAGTTTTATTTTCTTCCAACAGCACATCCTTGCAAGAAAGCATCTTTAAGAGCACTACTGCTACTGGCAGGACAGATACCTTGCTTCCAAATTCCTACGGGGTGTGACACTGAGCTGTAGCTGTTGTGAAAGGCAGCTGCAGTGCTGTTATCCACCTGTGCAGAGAGAAGCCCCCATTACCCACCCAGGCTTACCAATACAGTGCAACGCCTTGATCTGAAAACGCTGCTGATGTTGCTTTACAATACGAAGATTGAGAGGCTCTCCAGAGAGCACTTCTGCTTGCACCAAGCAGTATTGGCTTGGTGCATGGCAGCAGCATCCAGCAGAGCCCAGCAGGACTGCAGTGTCACTGGCATTCTGCTGTGTCTCTGCATCATTGCCCATTGCACTGTTTTATAGGTACAGGTGGAAGAAGTTCAGCACCTGAGCAGAGTGCTCTGACAGCTCTTCATGTTGGCCTCAGATTAGCATCAAATTGTGTCCCTGTTACACACTCAAACTCAGAGCCCAAAGGGGCCTGGGACTGCCCTGCAGATGTTCTCTATTCAGGCTGATCTCCATCTCCTCTGACACACTTTGCAAAGCTCAAACTTCAGAGGAAGCAGAGCATGTTTTTTGTATCAAGGGCTGGCTAAAGCGATGTTCTCATGCCTCAGCAGTTAGAGATACAGGCAAAATCTCTTAATTCTTTTAATTTTTGCATGCTCATTGCAGGGGTGAAAATGCACTGTAAGTGCTGACAGCTATGTCAGCCTTTGGGCACACAGTCAACTTCAGTGTGAACACCTCTTAGCCCAGCATGAGAGTAATGCGCAGTAGCCATTACCAAAAATGTCACTGATCTAAAGCCTGCTCCAGTCAGTCAGTATTTTTCCATTACCTTCAGTGTACTTTGAAACAGGCTTAATGGAGGTGAATTACTTTGTTTTAGACAGCACTATGAGATTGTTCCTTTAGAAACTGCTTTCTGAAAACCTCTACAGCTCATATAGATGCAGAGAATGTGGATACTTTCTGAAATCCTTAAAGGAAGAAGCAAGTTTCCAGGTTAACTGTAAATACTGTGATTTCATAAATGACCAGAAGGACCAAATGTTACACAAAACTATGTTCAGATCTGTCACCCACACATACTGACTCCATAAAGATAAAACAGTAGATTCTGTAAGTTGTTAATGCTAGTATTTTGCATTTGTATAGAACTTATCCTATATATCTTTATTATAAAACCAACTTTACAATAAAACATATTTCAAAGTGTCTGCTCAGGACATCCTCTGCCATCCCCCATATACTTCAAATTCAATGTTATCTCTAAAACTGTTGTACTTTGGGTTCGATTTAACTGTGTCCACTGTGATTTCTGGAACTCATGAATGATTACCAAGCAGGTTAAAATCAATGTTTGAATTACACACAGGACTTTTAGAAAAGACTGGATGTGGCACTTACGGCCATGGTCTGGTTTCCAAGGTGATGTTAGGTCGTAGGTTGGACTTGATGAGCTCAAAGTTCTTTTCCAGCCTAGTTGATTCTGTGTTCCTGTGACTTCTGATTCTAATCTAAGATCTTTCAATACTTCTGTAACTTTGATTACGTTCTTTGCCATGAATTTATGCCCAAGTTCAAGTAAAATACACTTTTCTATATCCTTCCTCCATGACAAACCCATGCATTTGAAAATGTTAGCACATACACTCAGAGTATTCAGGTGGTCATAAAATTTTAAGTACTGTTGAAAGTGATAATATCTTTGTCACACTGAGCCTTTGAAATACCAAATTTTATGCCTTTTCTGTGGAACAAAATCATAAAAAAACATTAAATAATCAACTTAACAATGTACTAAAAATCTTACATTTAAATAATTATTCATTAAAATCTTTCTGATACCTGATTTACAAAAGATATTAAAGACAACAGGTTGGTTTGCAATAAAATAAATCTTGTATTGACTGCAATTAAAATTAATATACTGGAAAAAACTGAAAAAATAATTTTCTGCTAGATTCTTCTCTGCTCCATTGAGTATTGCTTTGAGCAATTATACCTTATCATGTTGTGCTGATAGCAGTGGGGTAATTTTATTACCTTAATAACACAACTGCAGTTAGCTAACACTGCACTATTTAGTTCATGTAAGGAAGAAAAATATTAATTCATTTTAAATAAGGAACCTTCTTTAATAAGGCACTAACTGCATCCCAAAAGACACATAGAGACTTATGCAATGCTAAATAAAGGAGTGAAGCCAAATGAAAAATATTATGGGATTCCTGCTCTCACTTAGATGAGAGTAATGCCCTCTTTTCCTTTGACACCAACCACTGTAACAGCTCAGGAGGTGCTGGGACTGTTCTGGCTGAATTATGTGCACACCATGGTGAAGGACAACATGCAGGGATGAGACGGGGGGGAAAAGAAGAGGGAACTGTGGTGTCGTGAGAAGAGGGCTTTGGGGGAGGCAGTGGCATGTGCATAGCTGGAAAGGCAGCTGTGGCTGCAGGCTGCCTGTACGTAGTTCTTTTCATAAAGAGTCAGTTTAGTTTTAGTACACTGGGATTTCCTCAAGTTACAAACCAACAGACAGTGTGTGAAACACAGAAACTCTATTTTATAACAGCTTAAAACATCAAGCTTTGTAACATTGGAGTGCTACTTTTCCTCCACAGAGGCCTTTCCTTAGCTGGAAAAAGTAAATCAAGGAAGTGTCTGTCATGCAGGTTGTACTAAAAGTATGCTTTGGAAAATAAACTTATCTGTAATAATGTGTTCTTCAACTGACTCTGCCTGTCATTTTTTACTTCATAAACAGGTTATTTTCACTTGCTTCTTACTTGCTTATTTGAAGAAAATGGTAGTCAAGCAGTGATGGTTATTTCTTGAATGTTCATCTCAAGAGATGGATAGGAAAACAGCAATCGCCTGCCAGCCAGTGGAATGTCAAAACATGGGAGCCATAAAAAGCTGTGTTCCTGTGTGTTTTTCCTGTGAGTATAATTGTCCTTGTTGATGGTTATGTACTTTTGAAAGCAAATAACAAAATGTTACTGGTGAAAATAACTACAAACAGAGAAAGTCAAAGGATACCAAAGGGATTTTTCTGTTCCCAACAGAGAAAATTTTCTGACCTTGTGGAAAAGGCAAGGAAGGAAAGGGGATATAATGGCCTGTACTGGAACAAATGTTAAAATATGCACTCATCCTGATTATGTCCCTCTGATTATGCCTTTAAAAGCTTTGCCTATGCAAAATGTGAACTCTACCATGCAGGAGCTGTGTAAATGTGTCATGTTGGCTGCCTTGGGTTGACCAAGTAAAATACTTCTCTGAAATCCAGGAAGGACAAAGCCTTAAGTGCCTTCCATATCTGCAATTTCAAGCACACTGTCGTGCACATAGTTTTCTGTTGCGATGTCACTGAACAAAAAAGAGCCCAAAATGTATTATTTTATTGACTTATTTATTGACTTTATTGTGATGGGGTTTGGGGTTTTGTTTTGCTTTGTTTTGTTTATTTTGTTTGTTTTGGTTTCTTTTTTTCCTAGCATCACACAGGATATCACAGTTTCACAACATTGTAGGTCTTGTAAGACTGGGTATCACCCATTCTTTTGTGGTACTGTTTAGGATTTTATTTTTAGAAATAGAAATTTGAGAAATGTACTCTCAGAAGTCATATAGGAAGGGGTATATGTTTGGGATACAGATAACATTTATGTTTGGCTTCTAGGAGGTCTAGTGAAGAAGGCTTGGAAACATGGGACAGGAAAATGTCAGAGACCTCAGAGCATTGCACAGAGGGGGTGGGATGGGATTTAAGTTGGCAGGATGAACTGAAGACCCAGAGAAAAGACCTAAACTACTGATCTGGAAGAAAAGCTAAAGGCTGCTTGGTATCTGTTCAACAGTTTTATTTTGAAAGTAGTGAATGCTGTAGATCTGTTTGGGAGCACATGTATATAGAGTATTTGTTATAACCTGCCTCAGAAGGGGAGGGTAAGCCAGGTAGTTGATAATAGATCCCCTGGGGTGTATCAGAGTGAAATGACACTGAATGACCAATGTTTATAAATATATCTATATATGTAGGGTTTATTTTAGAACAATTTGGTTACAATTGTCACTATGTAGACTTTTTTGTTATTATCTATAATAATAAAAAAAGCATAAAAATAACACTTAGGAAAATTTATAAGGTAAAAGAAAGAAAGGATAAGAGCAGAAAGATACACAGTTACCATCTGTGGGTCCAGCAGGAAGACTTGGTTGCAATTTTGATGAGTGATGGTGGCTGTCCTGATCCATTGGGAATGGGGAAAGCCCACAAAACACAAAGTTGAATGGGTTAACATACACTCCTCTTGGGGTGAGGAGTTTTACACTGTATGATGTAACATTTTGGGGGTCTTTGATAATTTATGACCCCTTCTAAGACACTACAGCTGCCTCTCATCCACACAATTGAGTGAATTATGGCCTGTGGGTGAATGTCCCTGTACTTCCCCAGAGAGGAGTTTTCACATCTGAGCCAATTATCTAAGAGAGAACACTGGCGTGATAAAAGCACTGTCTCATCATGCAGGATCTGCTTGTTATTGGCCTCTTCTTTTAGCTGGCTCAAACCCCACCTTGTAGCCCCCGTGGTGGAGATGCACCCCCTCTGTACGTGGGTGTTACTTTGCCCCAGGTCAGCAGAGCACTCTGTGGCTTTTGCAAATGGCCAAATTGTTTTGAGTCATTGTCATTAACATTCCAGTTTCTCACATATTATTAACATGAAGGAAATAAGGGGTTGACAAATATCAGAGACATTGGGGTTTAAGTCTGGTTTTAGTGAGAAAATTAATTTATTCTGGGAGCTATGCTAGCTAGGATTGGGAGTGTGTAAATAAACTGCACATTTCACTGTTTCAAATCACTTATGCATTTTACCCTGTTTTGTTTTATTTGGTATCTGCCCTTTGTCAGTGGACAATCAAATAGGAAGAGGAATCAGGAGAACAGGGTCTGCAAAGATAATGCACTGTGTCCCTGAGGAGATGCCTTCTCTAGGATATTAGGCTCTTTAAAACAAGGCACTGAGAAAGTGTATTGATTCCTATAAGATTAACTTTTGCATTGGCACTAAGGCTGAGGGACATGTATGATTTACTAATCAGACTTCAGTTGATAGGAAATGTGTGTTCTTCAGCTTTCTCTCTTGTTCCTGATGAGTGGCAAAAAAGCCTAACGATATATTCCTCCACGTCTTTCCTTGTCACTTAGACTTATGGAAGCAACTTCAAAATAAATGTTGTATTGGCAGATCAACATTTAATGTCAATGCACCTCCATGCTTTCTTGCTATAGTGCTAATCAGAAAACAAAGAGGTTGGATTTGTTTCCAGTAAGTATGTCTCAGACTCTTGAAACAGGAATTTGATTTAAAATAGATCTTTCTGTAGACCTCTTGAGCAATATCAAGATCTCATCTTGAACATGGACTACCATGAGATAATTATTTTAGAAGCTGCCTTCAGTTGGATTGCAAATGTCAGCCACTTTTGGGGAAATTAGTATACTTTCAATACCTCAGAGAAAAGGAAGAAGTTAATTTTATAAACCTGGTGGCCCTGATGAAGAAACGGATGTTTGGATGCCTTTGTTTTTCAGAGAACTTTGCTTTCAGATCTGTTAGATTCAATGGGCTGATCCCCCATAAATGTTGGTGATCTGAGAAACAGCTAATTTAATTGGGGAAGGCTGATCAGGGGACCTTTGCTGCCCTGTTGAAGCTGAAGCAGTGCTGAGACTATTAACTCTAAAATGCTGTGACAGGACTTTTTGTTAGTGATCTTGGTGTTGTGTTGGCAACTTGGCTAATACATAAATCCTGACACACAGTAACAAAGTTCATAATTCTCAAATGTGTTATTCTTGGAGAGTTTAAAATCACTTTCATTAATGAAAGTATAACAGTACACTTGTGCTTAAAAAAATAAATGTGAGGCATAACCACTTTCCTATATGAGCTTGGTAAGAACTGGATGTTTTGAACAGTCCAGAAAATGTTTATTTTTTTCAAGCTGGTGTACTAAATCCAAGAAACCTTCAAGCAGACTTTTTTCACAAAGTCAGAAAAGAGAAATTCTTCCTCTTTTCCTCCCCTTCTTTTCTGCTTCAGATATTCTAGTGACTTAGGTAAGTGTTCATGGTCAGTGAATTAAAAACTGATGCAGACTTTTAGAAGTTGTTTCAAATTCTATGTGAATGTTAATGAATGTTTAAAAAAATTAGTTTCAGTACATGGTTTCCAAATGCAGGATAAGTTTATGTGTGAGATTTGGTGAAAATGAGGAGCTACTCTGTATTTAGAAAACAGCCATAGCACTGCAGTGAACTGTGTTATTCTGAAAATTTTTTAAAGCTTAAATAAGCTTAAATAATCTTACAACTGTTTTGCCTGGAATAGAGAATCTGGCCTATTCCATGGATATCTATCACTGAAATCAGCTACAATGAATGACCTTATTCCTTCTGTGAGAATTCAGATGCACTACTTGCTAAAAGGGGGGAGAAGATGCACATGCTGTGAGTACTCTGCTTTTCACTCCCAGCACCTTTAAATGCATAAAGGCATTGACATAGTCTTCATGTAAGAGAAAAAGCTATCTCAGAATAACTTTATTTCAAAACACACCTGCAACTAGAAACTTACAAAAAATATATCCTTTCCTGAGGATCTTAATTTAACATCACACAATGGTTGTTCCTTTCTATATTAATTTCAGTATACTTCTCAGACAAATTAGCATCAAGGAAATAATGAGGGAAACACTATTCTACTATTTAAGAATGCAATTAAATAAATGAAACTGAAGTCTTCCCTCAATTTAGATAACTACCAGCAGTTTTGCTTATTACCACTTTTCTATAGATTTGATTGTTACCCCTTCCCTCTTTGTGAGTAGACTTCCAGAAGAGTCACTGGTTTATACAGATGGAGAATATTGTTTTCCCTGGGTTCTCTGCACTCTCCATACTGCCATATCCAATATTTCAGGCACTCCTTCAACAGATTTAAAGACCTCTTGTTGGAGAGTTTGACTTTATTGGGTGTTGCATATTTAATAAATGGGTCCAGAAGATGGCTGTGCTCTCTTCGAATTGTTCTTTAATTCTTGTTTCTGAGTAAAACTCTCTTCCTCTTCTCTCTTCCTCTATTTTACTTAGATGCTTTTAACTTTAATTACTGCACTGATGGTAAATGAAAGTGTGCCTGTTTCCTTGTCCCTCTTTTCCAAGTGTTCAAAAATAACTTAAGCCATCCAGTCCTGTAGCTGCAATATAGAAATAGGAAGCTTCCATTATCACTTCTTAACACACAAAATATCATTAGGAAATCATAGTCAGACCAAATTTACAGTATTTTCAAATTCAAAATTGATAATCATACTCTTTGACATTTACAGAATATCAGTCTATGCAGACAAATTCTGTAACTACCTTCTAGTAGCCCTCTTTAGGCTATGTATTTGAACTTTTGTAAAAAATTAAATTCATAAATATAGAAATCAAGGTTTGATTCCCATCCATTCTTTGCAATATTTTTTTCACAAAGCAGTGAAAACCTGAGAAGACCTGAGTCCCAGCAATACTGTGGAAATTGATAAAAGCATGTGAAAGAGGCTTTGTAGCAGTAATCAAAGGTATCACCTGATTTAAAATAGTCTTGTTTTAATTATTCTTTGTGACTAATACCTTCTGGTCCGTACTTCTGACTATTTCTCAATAAAGAATGGCCTTTCCATTTTTCTAGTTTAAATAAACATACACAGATTCACTAAAATTTGAACTTTTTGAAAAGGGCTGGATATTTTTCCCATGAAAGTTGAGACCACTATATCTAAACATAAGAAAGCAGACTTAAGGATCAGTGGCATGGTCTTGGTGAAAGTTACTGAGCCACATAGAGAACAGCATGATTTATTCCTTTGGTAGCCCAAATGAGCATGTAATGTGGACAGGATGATTAATCATTGATGGGAATCATGGCAACATTTGTCTATAGAGATAGTCAAGATGAGTAAAATGATGAGCCTGAGAATATATTTTTCTAAATCTTATCTAATCTCATGATCATCCCATGAAATGTCATGTCACAGGAACGTAAAGGAGACCTTCTGTCTTTTGGAAGATAGGTGATTTTTGAAGGAGTGCTTCAATTCCCTCTCTCTGACTTCTTGAAATGTAATGTATAATGCAATAATACTGTGGCTTGAGATGAACATAAGATCAGAATTTATTGGTTAAACATTTATGCTGTCCATTGAATATTTCAAGGGACGAAAATAAGAAAAGTTCAGGGAACTGTAACATACTTTATAATTAACACTTCACTTCTCACTATCTCTGTGACAAAAATGTTTGCCTAGATTCTCTGACTGAAGCCAACACTCAGATCGCTTTCTCTACATGCCTGACTTAGTCCCATTGCTGAAGGATGAATTTGAAGAGTCAGAGCTTCTCAGCTGCTGGGCATGTGGTGTCCTTGCCTGCACAGGTGAGAGTGGTGGGTGCCACTGAAGAACTCCTCCTGGCCTGTCCATGACAGGCCACTCCTTTAGCAACAGAGTTCACTAAGCAGGTAGGAGCCAAGTGGTGCACACGGTGTAGCTCTGATCCTGCCCTCTCTGTGCCTTAAACACCTGCCTCAAAGCTACACACTAAGGCCCTTTATTTGCTCTGGACTTGAAGGATTAAAACTAGATTCCTGTCTTGAAGGTAAAGGAGGACTTCATTCCCTTATGCCAGGTTTTTCATACCTCTCATCTGGCAGCCTCATAACTCAAACCTTGCCAATCAGGAAGAAAGTTAGGTTTCAGTCTTTCTTCAGCATGTTCTCTCCATTTGAAGGTGAGTTACCATGCAGGATGGAAGGATGATGGGAGAACAGAGAGAATTAGCAAGTGGTAACATAATTCTACACCTTGTTTTGATAACATGGCTTTTAAAGGTATACAGTCAAATTCTCCTTCAGCTCTTACATTATCAGTAATAATTGCTTTTTTGATAAATATTGGAATAAAAATTTAGCTCAGCTCTTTGAACTAACTTATTGTATTTAGGGTAAATCATCTGAAATAACTATTGATTTGCAATTCAACAACAGATGAGAAGAGAGGTTGACTTCTGGGACTGTTTGGAGAAGAGTGTGCTTTTGACACATACTCCACATACAGCAAACTTTGTCATGTGAAACTAGAGGAAAATCAAACATCTGTAATCTCCTTGTTTTGGTAGGATTATAGAGATCAGGAGGGCATTTGCCAATTGTGGTGAAGAAGAAATAAGCTTTGTTGAAGGAAACACGAGACATTTCAAAATATTCTCTCCCCTTTCGTTCCTTTTCATTCCTTCCATTGTTAGCTTCTGGAACTGTAAGCCAGGCTTTGTAGAAGGACTTAAACCTTAGACTTTGTATAACCTTAAATTTATACCTGATGGGAAAGATACTGGGGCTTAACTTCTGGGAGCCCTTTTAGGTTCCTTGTGTATGTCACCTGGAAATACTACCTTGTGTTTTTTTGAACCTTTCCCCTGACTGGGGTGAAAACCAGAACCCAGGACATTGCATTCTGGTATTCTGGTGTATGCACACATGCTCTGCATATATGCAGTATATGAAAACAATACTTTGAGGGGACAAGATCCCTTGTTCAATATAACGAAATACTTAGGAAATAAGTGAGCAAAATTAAATGGCAAAGTTTTTCATAAATCCTTGAATTCTCTGAGTCATACCAAAGCTTTAAATTCAATATATTTGAATCTGCTTTTTCAAGGACTAGATGCGAAGCACAGACATCTTCTAACACTCCTGTGTGATCTGTCAGGACTTGGGAAAAGACAGGCATTCAAAGATGACCATACCTCGAACAGTGCAGTTGAGCAGGCAGAAAGCTCCATCTTTCCCTCATAACTCTGTTCCTGGGCTGTAACAGAAGCCAACTGCTACATCCGGCCTTCCCCCCAAGGAAGAGGTGTGACACAAAGTTATTTCTCTTTGCTGCTACAAAGCTAAAATAGCACTAGGCCTTTGCCATCCTTCTGAGAAAGCCATAGTTTATCAGCAAGATATGATCTTTAGTAAATTAGAAAAAAGTTCTTTGAAATCTTAAGTTAGTCTAAAATGCCATTACAGTGCAGTTTCTAATGAGTGTAGTACTTGCTGTTTGACCGAGGACTTCTGAGTCACAAAAACAATGTTATTTTAGTCCTCTCCACTTCAATTACTATGTCAAAGGGCATGCAAAAGCACATAAAAAGTGCATAAATATTGTTTCTGAATGTGCAACTTTTAAGATACTCCAAAATTTCTCTAAAATTTCACTTTTGATTAACCATATTAGAAAGTTCTTGATTACTTAAAAATTAATGAAAATCTGTCATGTTAACGTTAGTTCTTTTGCAAAAAAAGGATGGATCACAACAGGAGACAGCACAACTTTCATTAGAAGTGAGATTGCAAAAGCAAGATTTGCAAACAGTCAAAATTAACACTGAAGAGTACAAACAAGTATCCTGGCACTTAGGATACAAACTTCAGTCCAAGTTTTTCTTTGCCAGCAGCCAGTAAGTGATTACATAATCCTAGTAAGACAAACTCAGGCATGAGAAAACTCCGCTGTCAGTACTAACATCCTTTGTGTCTGAGTAGTGCCACAGACACTGAGACAAAGCCATTAAACTGTTCTTGTGTCTTTAACCTTTGTCCATTGATGTGTGGTACTGGGAATGTCAATGCTAAACAAGCAGCATGCATCTCATGCCAGCAAGAGGCATTCTGCTTAGAGCAGTATTTAGTCTGTAGGTTTAAAACTTAAAGCTGTACTAAGGAGATATAAATTTAACCAACCTATTCTGTACAATCTGTGCATGGACAATTTTATCTTGGCAAGACAAGTAAAACAGTAGAACAAGGAGACGTGAAACTGTGTAACACTGGGCTGGTTTGAGCTCCTGTGTGGGCAAAACAGCACAATTGCAAAGTGAGTTCACCTGGACAACTTCAGAAGAAACTGTAAGCCCATACAATTATAGAGTATGTGGTAAGTTCTACGTTTGCTGACTGAAGCAAACTAATGCACAACAATGCAAAAAGGCATGCAATTAAAAAAACTGCTTAGTGTAATTAAGTGAGTAAAAGTGAACAGAAGAACAACTGGCATAAATGTGAGGACAAATTTGAGAAATCACTTTTGAATATTTCAGAACATTTCTGATACCATATTGAAACTAGAACTGCTGGAATTTTTTGGCTACTCTTTCTTTTTTTTTTCTTTCTTCACATGATGAACATCTTGAGAAAGGTATTTTACCTTTTACACTGTTATCAAGCGGGCTTACTGCAGCCTTAGCAGAATGAGGGATAAATGAGGATTGGCTGTGAACTTGTGAAGGTGAGCTGCACCATGTTCAGCTGGACCTCAGACAAAACAGATCACACAGAGTTTGCCTTTTTAATCTTCACTTTTTGAAGTGAAGATAAAGCTGAGGGTGCCTGTGCACCTCTGTCTGGCAAACTGATGACAGGATGCCCACCAAAATGGGAGATGATAGTGGGTACACACAATGCAAGGTCCTCTTTTGCCTCAAGACAGTATAAAGAGAAGATAGGAAGATAGTTACACAAATTTCTTAGTTGTGGTGTTCTTTTTTTAACCTTTTTTTTTTTTTTTTTCCCAGCAAAGATGCTCTCCAGCTGCTTTGTTGCATTTAGCAGTGCCTCTCCCACTTATTGAGGGAGCCCTGATCTGCCTGCGGGTGGATACTTGCACTCTTCTTGTATTAACTTGATGTAGCAACCCAGTGGGGAAATTAGGAGCTTCAAAACTCATCCCGGTGGATAAGATGATGAAGCTAAACAAAACCCTTTCTGAAATGTATCTTTTGATGTACTGACAGCTTGCGCTACATCTGCTTGTATTGTACCCAGGCTGATCTGCCTATCAATATTAGATACAAAACAGTGATTTGCTATAATTTTCATATTGCAATGAAAACTGCAATTGCCATATTGATGTACCAACGAGTTATAAAGGAGACAAGGAGACAGACAAGTAGACAAGTAGGAAGTGGGTTTAAAACCTTTTGGGCTGCTGCACAGTTTTGGGAAAACACCAGAACTCTTTACATTTTTTGAGAAAGGGAAATTTATATAAATTCTGGGCTTCATCTGGAATCCCAGATGAAAGATTTCCCCCCCCCCCCCCCCCGAAAGATTCCTATCAGTATTGCACAAAAGAAATGCGATTACTGGGTGAATGAGAGCTGTGCTCTGCCATTCTAGCCGGGGATGGAAAAGCGCTCCACCGCAAGTCCAAGCTATAGAAACTCTTTGTATGCTGGTACGAGCAGCTCGTACAAGACAGATGTGATAGAGGCAAACAGCACAATGCTACAACATCCGCAGACGCTGGATTAGCCCACTTGTACTTTTTTCCTTGTCTTTTCTGGGGTTTACTCCAATTATTTTAGAATAGAGAAACGTTCTCTGTTTGCAGTGAGGGTGGCTGACTTCTTTATAACACCCCTCTACGGCTCTGGGCGCAGACGCAAAAGGGATGAGTTTGTTTTACAGGCGTGTTAAAAATTAGTAACTAAATGACAGCTGAGCCGGCCGCGGGCGCCGCTGCCAGGGGTGGGACAGGCGCATCCCTCCGCACCCGCCCAGGGCCGGCCCCGCCCGCCCGCCCTGCGCTATAAACGGGCGGCGCGGAGCCTCCGCCGCTTCTCCGCTTCCAGCCATGGCTCCCGAGCGGTTCCCGCCGGCGTTCGCCGAGGCTGGGCAGCAGAGTGGGCTGCAGGTGTGGCGCGTCGAGCGGCTGGAGCTGGTGCCGGTGCCCCCGAGCCGCCACGGAGACTTCTTCGTTGGGGACGCGTACCTGGTGCTGCGCACGGAGCGCCGCGGGGACAACGTCGCCTACCGCCTGCACTACTGGCTCGGTAGGAGCGAGGGCAGCCCGCAGGGCCCAGCCGGCTGCTGAAGGGCTCTCCGGGCTCCGGGGTATCCGGGACAGGGCTTTCCCCACCGCTTCTCAGTAAGGCTGCGGGTGCCAGGCTTCCAAGAGGGGTACTCGAGGTGGAGGCAGAAGTGGCGCTGCCGCCAAGGATCAGGGTGGTGCCAAGAGTCATCTCCTCCGATGCTGAGGGACTGCGTGGTGGGACTGTAGGGTGTGGCGTAAAGGTGAAAGCTTGCTCACTTCGTGGTGGTAGTTTGGGAAGTACTGAAGTGTTGAAGGCAAGTCTTGGCTGCATCAGACGGAGGTTCTGGAGTGAAGTCCTGCCTTCACTCACATGAGTAATTTTCTTGCCGTTATTTCTGTCTAGATGAAAATGTCCTTTAGGCTATCTCCCTGTGGTGTTGCTGTCCTGGTTAGTGTCTGGGCGTGCCTTTTCCAGCTAGATTAATTTTGCTTTGGTACAGAGATCACATGCAAAAACACCAGGTTTTCTTTACAACCTCGTTAATATCAGTCTGGCAGCCTCCTGGGATTGGAACCGGGCTGATGTCTCCCACCTTGACTAGCCCACTTTTCATCGAAGTTGGGTTTTAGGTGACTCATCTCCTGGAGGTTTCATGTGACTTCCCCATTTGGTGATGGAGTCATCCTGCCGCAGTGATTAGTGTTTAGCTGCCTGAAACTTACTACTGTTTTCTTGTTTCACCAACAAGTTTGTGTTTGTAGGCAATCATCTCAATGAATGCACATAAAGATTATTATGTATTAATGTTAACGTGCTTGAGTTGCTGCAGTTCTCACTGTACTTTTACATGCATTGAAAAATAATTGCAGATAAAGCTCAGATTGTTTCTGCGTAAATGTTTGCGCATTGAATTTTGCATGTTGTTGGAGTTTTCCAGCTGGCAAGCATGTTAGTGTCTGTGTCTGGTAAGAGTATAATCATAGATGGCAGTGTGAATGAATTTCTGGCAGAGACTTTCCTGTCAGCTGACAGCAGGGTTTGGTTTTGTGGATCTTTGTTAATGAAGCTGGAACTACTCATGTTTTAGTGAAGGTCTAGTGGACACATCGCAGGGAGCAATGTAAGGGCTGTTTGCAACTCTTGGGAAAGGAAGGTAGAACAGTGACTGACATTTGCAGTAATTGAAACCTCATTACTGGTGGCTGAAGAGCTTTAGTTGTACACATAGATGCACATGTTGTGCTGATGTGACGCTATCTAGATAATCTAAATGGCTTCAGGTGATCTGGGCACCCGCTGTTGTTGTGCAGCTGGCAAAGTGGCAGCAGGGAGGCTCTGTGCAAATCCCTTCCTGCTTGTGAGATACTTCAGCAGCAGGGTGGAATAATCTCAAACACTGCTGCACACTTAATAAAACAGGAGACCAGAACTTCAAATAAGGTGTATTGGGAGGGCCAGTCACACTTAGGGCAAAAACTGTAGAATCATGTTGGTAGTTTTAACTGATTCACACTGCTGTTATGTACACCAGATTTTTCCCTTGTAAGCAAAGACTGTATAATCTGTGGGCCAGGAAGATCACAATAGGGTCTTTCTGAAGACTTCCCATAAGTGTCTCTGGACAGCTGCAGCAGTCACTCTCACTCAGACTTCGGGATGCAAAGAAAGAATTCTTGTGATGGGGGAAACAGCGCAGACTTTGGTCTTAGGTCCTGACAAGGGCCTTGTCAGTGGCTGATGCAGTCCTACTCCTGCTTGTCATCTGTGGTATGTTACTGTGGCAGCCACGTACCTTGGCTGTGAGAGTGCACAGATTCTGACCCGCAAAATACCCCAACATCAAATTTTCCTGTTGCATAGTGACAAAGGTCCTCCTAATTCCTTGCTTGGGCACACCCAAGGGGTTAAAAGAAGGTCTAGACCATGGGAGGATGGTCTGTGACCTAATGTGCTGACAGTGTTCAGCTGTGACTGGCATCAGTGGGGTAAAGGGACCCCACAGTTGTTCTGCCATGCTGAAGCTTCCTATGGGGAAGCCACTGTTTTACCAAGTATCTCACAAGCACTGAGATGCTGTTGAGGTTGGATAATTTCTGAGCAAGCTAAACCTGGGTGTATCAACATTGTTGGCACAGCCAAGCAGTCAATGTGGATCTGTTTTGCTGCAGCTGTATCCACTTCTAATGTTGCTCAGACATCCTGACTCAGTTGTCTCTACTGGCACTTGAGGGATGCCTTAATAGCTGTACTAATCCTAAGGGAGATGTCTGGACTTGAAACTATCCTTAATGGAAATAGCATGCACTGTGCCAGTATGAAAATACTCGTGCAAGTGAGATTGGCTATACCTCACTTTGTATCTTTAATAAGATCATGCATTGTATTTTTAAACTATTTTTTAACTATTTTTTAACCCTTGTCCCCAGAGATGAAGTCATAAGCTCTGTCCATGTGACCCAGGATCTGTTTTGTAAAAACTTGTTCTTTTTTCTTTTTATGCTCTGGCTTATTTGTAGCTTTTTTGTGCCTTAGACTGTAAGGTAAATCTGGTTTTCATACAAGCTTGAGTAACTTATGCTTGGACTGATGCTCACTTGATTATTTTTTTATTGGATTTTGCCGAGTATTTTATTGCATAACAGCTGTGAGACCAAGTCTGATAGTAGTTCTTATCTCTGACTCTGTTCAAAAACCATTTTTCTTTAACCCTGAACCGTGTTATGTAATTTCAAGTAGCAATTTAGAAAGATCTAGTCTTAATGGATATGATTACCCCTATTTAGAAAAAGAACAAAAACTACCCCTAAAACCTCCAAAACTTTAACACCAACATTAAGGTGGTACCCAGTTCTGAGAAAGCATATTGCAACATAGCAAGTTCTATCATGGAGTGATTTGGAACCAAATGGAATGCCTCACCTTTCCTTTTTCTTCTATAGTTACTGAGAAGCCTTAGACTTGATTCTATTTGTGCTTTTCTTGAAACAATTAAAACTGCTGAAAATATTCATTCAAAATGTATGGGCGCACATTAAAATCTTTGGTTTGATATACAACCTGTTTTCAGCATGTACAGGCATCAGCACACCAGGCCAAGAGGCTATTTTGCCACAGTCTTGGGAATAGGCTACTTTCTGTGAGGTACAAAACAAAGTGTGACCTCATGAAGCAAATATGAGCCCCAAAGCTGCTTTTCTTTCTCCCAGCTGTACCAGGCAAAATATCTTGCTTGCATTGTAGTGTCAAGAGGACTGCTTTTGAATTATTTTGGCTTTATGGTTTGGTGAGTTGTTCTCAGAATAAATACATCTTTTACCATCCAGGCAGTCCTTTCGCATGAGCTTTCTTTCTTTGAACTTCAGCTAAAGTCCAGAAATCATTACAGCTGACACTTGCCATGCTAAACTCAGAATTTTCAAACAAAAGAATAATTTGACTAAGAGAAGGTGAACTTTCTTTCCTTATGAATGCAGTTCTACAAGTAGTCAAGAAATGATCTGGAAGATCATGTTACTTGGTGGTGAACAAGGTTGTGATTCAGTTCTTTGTTTCCACATAAACATGGGTTATACAGCCTGCTGAAGGCGGTGTCCAATTGCTGCAGAAATAATTTCTCCAACAGAATTTAAAATTATATAAATGCTTTATTGACATATTTCCTCTTATTTCAGGGAAAGAATGCACCCAGGATGAAAGCACAGCTGTGGCTATCTTTGCTGTTCAAATGGATGACTATCTAGGAGGAAAGCCTGTGCAGAGTAGAGAAATTCAAGGATATGAGTCTACTGAGTTTGTGGGTTACTTCAAAGGAGGAATTAAATACAAGGTAAAGAGTCTGTCAAAATTCATTCTGAAATTGTATGTAACATTTTTCCCTACATAAAAATCAAATGTTTTTCTTTGTAAATGGAGATTTAAAAAATAGTTTATTAGTGCTTTGTGGGTTTAGATCTGAACCACCCATCTTAAACTGTAGGAGTGCAGTGTTTGTAGTGTAGTGTTTGTACAGAAAGCAGCAGCTTGTTTGTCAGGGCCTCTTCTGATGTGTGAAAACCTTTCCCTTTTTTTTTCCACAAAATAAAGCTGTCCTAAAATTTCATACTTGTGTGTCTAAGAGAGTTCACAGCAGGGACTCTGTGTCTGGGTGGTGTTAAATCTCACAGAAATAATTTGTCTTGCAGGCCAAGTGGTTTTTTTTCAAATGCGGAACCCAGTTTGCTCAAGTGGTTAGAAACATTAATAGAATGGAAAAGACCAGAACTTCATTTGAATCTAAAAATGATGCTGCTACTGCACTGTTTTACCTGAAGTAGGTAAAACAATCTCCCAAATTTTTTTTGAAAAATTTTAGCTTTTGGAAAGGTGTAGTGTCAGTGTCCTTGTGTAACTTCCAGAAGCTGAATAGCTGAAAAGTATATATTTTTTTTTTGCATCAACATCTGTGGGTTTTTTTTTTTTTAATAAAGTAATATATCTCTTAAGAATCTCCATAGTAGAAGCTCTGGGAGCCATGGCTCATTCAGCCTTTTTCTCCCTATTGTGAAGGTTTGTAACTTCTGTCTCCACAATCAAGGTTTTAACTCTGTGTAAGTAAGGTTGGCAGTGATGCACCCTAACTTTTACATTTTCTTTTTTTTTTTTTTGTAATTTCAAGAGTCACTCTCTGTTCCAACACAAGGTCTGGGTCTCCCAGAGGAGCGGAGAATGCTGCCTCACAGAGGCACACATCCAAGCCAGTTTACAGGATTATGCTTATGTTTACACTCACATACTGTAAATCAGCAGTTTGCTCTCACTTCCCTTAATTTGCTACTTCTTTCCAGGTTGACTCTTAAGTTGCAAATATTCCTTTCATAAAATTGCAGAGCTGCTGTGGAATTATCCATCCATCTACATGTAACCAGGGACTAAAACCACCCGGACCTCAGAGATTCAAGTTTGAAAAACTTCAAAAGGAGCTGCATATTTCTCTGCTTTTCCTCAGTCCTTGACTTTTGTCCTAAAAATGGGGTCCAGTATTATCTCATCCTCTGAAGGAGGCTGGAGAGTGCTATAAATTCTGTGCTTTCACTTTTGCTGTTTATCTGAAAACCATTTGAAGGAGGGTGATATCTGCTCTCTTGGCTAAAGGTTCACACCTGAGAGTTCAGCAGCAGTGGTGTCTGTCTGGTCTGTGGTCAGCACTCTTAAACAGTACATTAGTACATTACTTTGGCTTGTTTCTCACTACACTATTTTTTTCCACTGCTAGCTCCTCAGCTGTTGCAAAAAAAAAAAAAAAAAAAAGTAACTTTGCAGAAATGAAGCTGAAATAAAGCTGACTGCTTTGTTTTGTTTTATTCAGGCAGGTGGTGTTGCCTCTGGATTTAATCATGTTGTTACTAATGATCTCAGTGCCCAGAGGCTGCTGCATATCAAGGGCCGGAGAGTTGTAAGAGCCACAGAAGTCCCCCTGGCTTGGACCAGCTTCAACAAAGGAGATTGTTTCATTGTTGACCTTGGAAATGTAAGTATTTTGTAGAGCAAAACAATGAAAAGCAAGAGCTGCATTTCTTCCAAGGTTTGAGTCATCCCCTAAAACGCAAAACTGATTTTTGTCACTCATGTGAACCAGCAGAAAGAATCTGCTTTAGAAAATTGGTTTTAGTGTCACACCACTTGAAAAGTTTCAAACTACCCTAAATGTTTCCTGAAGTGTGCACAGATTATCTATCAAGAAACAGGTCTCTTTCCAAGAGAGGAAAGCCATTGGGGTTTTTCACTACAAGTGTTTGAACAGCTTAAACAGTTCACTGTAAGTCCAGTCTGACTTTGGCACTCTCTACCAGATGAATGGGATCAGTGCTAGTTCAGAGCAGAACACAGATTCAACCATTCTCTTAGGAGCATTTTTTCAGTTATCAAACTTTGGTAGTCACAGTAGACTCTAAAGAAATAGCTGCAAAAGTGATGATAAAACTTCTTGAATATTTCAGGAGATCACTTGAGAAGCAATCCTGTGCTTCAAGGCTTTCTGCTGAAAGCAAGTGGAGACAGCACAGAAGAATATTGACACATAAGAGAATTCTGCTTGCTTCAAATGGCTTAAAGTGTAGTGCTGTCACCTTAGAATACATGAGAGTTTCTAAGAGTAGCAGCTGGGATGTAGTCCACACTAATTAGGTGCTAGTTACCAATTTGAAATTACGCTCACAAGTATAAAATGAAAAGCATGTGAAAGGAAATAGTTTATCTGCAGTTGATTTTAACTACAGTGTTTCACAAGGAAGTGGTCAGTTGCTTCAAGATCTCAGAGTTCCCCTGACCTATTGAAAAATGGGCTGTTCTGAATTCATGGTGTGACTTTTCTCTGAAATAAGAAAATTCATGGTTTCTTTTTTCTCTGACAGCATCCCCTAGTGTGACAGTTGAAGATAATCTATATAGAGACTTGATACCAATATATCTTTGATTTTTATTATGGTTCACAACCTCAGCCTTCAGATGGAACACCAAATAGTGTGTTTTGAATATTATCCTATTCCTCTTATGTCAATGTGCTTTAATCATCTGGAACAGCCTGGTGATCAGTATCCGAAGTAATCTCTCAATGTCACTTGGCTTAGAAGACCCAAATCATCTATTCCCTTCCAGAGTTAACCCATGGGAGATAGAAAGTTTGGAACTAAGCCTTGCTAGAAAATGCTGCTTTTGCAGTAAGGCTGTAATTGGGCTTGAGTTTTCTGGAGTTAACCTTCTATGGATATGGTGTGGAACTGCTGGGTGTACTCCATGAATTTGTTCTGACCCTTATTGTGCTGCAGTTACCCAGATGACCTTGAGTAATAACTCAGGCCACACTGCAGGCATGGCAATGACACTGATGAAATGCACTATGGATGTGTTGCAGTGGTACATGTATAGCTTGGGGCCCATCCCTTTTGGTGAGAGGAGAGTGCTCTCACTAAGCAATTTAAATGTAATGTAGAGTTAGACTCTTTACCTGATACTGAATGTACAGCCTTTAACTTTTTCATAGTGTAACATCACTGGTTTCTGATTCACTGTTTGACAAGACAGAGCAGCAATGCAACACCGTGCCTTTGCAGGAAGAAAGATTAGATGTGAACAATACCTAGATCCCTTTTTTTTTTTCCCATTCAGTGGGAAATGTCAAGTCTCATGTCTGATACAGTTCTTGGTCTTGTCATGTCAGTTGCGTAAGAGAGATGGGTTTTTCTGGATGTACTGACAAGTTAAGGAAAAAGATGTTTTAGCATCTAGATATCCATAGTCATAGGTTATTGTATAAACCAGACCATGCTTGTGGGAGATGAAAATGGGTGACATAGTTCAGGATGATGATATACAAGTCTAGTGAAGTACCTCGAAATAAAGGAGTATGGTAGAAAATACAATGTCACAGGAGAAACTTGCTCCAGTTTTATGTGAACTATATTTCAAGCTGCAATAATTGTACTTCACATTGAAATTTTCCATGACTAAAGGCCCATTGTAAATGGAGGAGGTTTTATGAGTCTTTACAGGAGCTCTTAATTGAATTTAAGGTTCCTTTGAAAAAAGAAAAGTATTTTCACTAAAGTACATTCCATTACTTAACAATTGAAATAAAATTAATCTTAAATAGGGTTGCTTCTGAGTTTTGGTATTTCTTGCAGACCACTGAAGACTCACTGTCTAAGAATAATGGGCAGTAATTGCATAAAATAATGAGCTTATAGTCAGTGCTTTTAATATCAAATTATTGTAGTGTGTCAAATAAGATGAATTTCCAAGATTTACTTTTCCCAGTCTCTTAGCTAACCAGAAGGATGGTCTCTATGGCACTGAAAAATCACTTGTACTGTCCATTTCCTGTTATATTTTATCAAGCTGCTTATCTAATATAATAAAAAATCATTTCAGTTCTCCTGTTATTCTCAATTACTGCAGTATTTTAAACTCAGGGTTTGAACAGATAAGGGAAAATTATGAAAGGTAATAATGAATAGGAATAAAATCATTACTTGCCACTAGGATTTCCTTTACAGGGATAATGTGTTAAGCAAAAAGTGTGTGTGGGCATTTCAAGCTAGGTTCACATATTTGCAGTTCAAGTTCTGATATTTATCTCATACCTAGATCATAGAACAGTTTTGGTTGGAAGGGACCTTAAAGGTCATCTAGATCAACTCCCCATGCAATTGGCAGGGACATCTTCAACAAGCTGAGGTTGCTTTGAGCCCTGTTCAGCCTGACCTTGAATGAAGGTTACCCTCTCTTGATCCGGCCTTCTAAGTTGTTGGATTCAAACCTTGGCTGGAAATAAGATCAAAAAATAGTGTTCTAACTGCCTGCCTCCTGACAGTCTCTCTCTCTTACAAGTGGTGGGGATCCCTTGGGGCCGTGTCCCATGTGCACAGCCCACACAGCACCTTGGCTGATCTGTTACTAAACCACATTTACAGCACTTCTAATACCCTGCCCAGATCTCATCTTGCCTCCTTTGGACTCTCTTGGCTGGAAGAGAAAATAGCTGCAGAAGGCAGAGAAAGCCCTGTCTGTGCTATGAGAGGGAGAGTTATCTGTGGGAAATGCATGAAGACCTTTCAGTCAAGCAGTCTTCTGTAACACCATGAGCTGTGACTGTGCTGATCTTCCTTAGAGGGAGTGATCCAGGAGAGTGCTGGGATACCAGACCCTCATTTAAGTTGGGGTGTTTTTGCTACATGGGATTTCCATGACACCTCTTTGGTGAACCTGGGAATCTCTCTGTAAGGGAGCCTTTGGGCAGGCAAGAAAAGTGCCGGGCAGCTGCTTGAGAGGGCCTGGAGTGGAGCACACCTTCCTTTCTCAGGTGCTGCTTAGTGCATCTTGTCCTTGAGCAGGCATAGCTCTGCTCAGGGCCTCCCAGGAGCTGCTGTTTTCTGCCACACAACCATAGAATATGCTAGGTTGGAAGGGACCTGCAAGGATCATAAAGTCAAACTCTTAGTCCCACACAGGACAGCCCCGAGAGTCAAACTGTGTGCCTGGGAGCATTGTCCAAGTTCCTGTTGAACTCTGTCAGCCTTGGTGCTGCGACCATGTCCCTGAGGAGCCCATTCCAGTGCCTAACCACTGGCTGGATGAAGAACTGTTTTCTAATATCCAACCTAAACTCCTCTGATACAACTTCAGGCCACTCCCTCAGGTCCTGTCACTGGACACCAGAGAGGAGATCAGTGTCTGCCCCTCCTCTTCCCCTTAGAGGAAGTTGTAACTGCAGTGAGATCTTCCTTCAGTCTCCTCTTCTCCAGGCCGAACAGACCAAGTGACCTCAGCTGATCCTCATGCAGCTTCCCCTCAAGACCCTTCCAATCCTGTCCTGAACTATTCCTGGTATCCCATCCAAGAGGCTCCAGGATGGGTTTGACAGTTCTTGGTGGCCTTAAAGTGCCTGGCCTTGCTCTGTGCTGCTCTTTACCTCCAGATGCAGCTCTCCCTGTTTCAGCCCATCCTCCAGCCACCTCCCCTTAGACACAGTCCTTTTTCTTCCTTCATCACCAAGACATTTCTCAAAACAGCAAGGACCAGGAGGACGTGGAAAATGGTCACAGAAGGCAAGGGGAAAGATCAATCGCTGTACCATTTAGTTAGTAGCACACATACAGTTTTTGAGGCTATTTTTTAGTATTTATCTAGATGCATAAGTAAACATACTGTATATGTGTATATTTCTGATAAGATGTGCTGAAGACTTTCATATCTTTTATCAATTTTCCTGGTTTAAAGTGGGAAGGAAACTTGTCAGTTTTGTGAAATTAGCCCTGTGTATATTGATCTATGCTGGTTATTTATGAAACTGGAGTGTTAAGATATGTCAATAATTTGGGTGGTTATCAAAACATGGAGCAGAAATAATGGGAGTAACAATATAACAAAGCAAAATTTATTGATCAGCTGATTTTATTGAATGCTTCCCAACTCAGTTTGGGAAGCCCTGCTGCATGAAGGCTGTCTGAAATTGTATCCGTAGTGACCAGCAAAAATATTCTTTGTGTGTGTGTTTAGATAGAGGTTTGTGAAATGTAAGACTTGACTCTGTCTGATTAATCTCCTGATGGGAGACAGCAGCAGTACCATGAGCTAGGTGACTGCAAAGGGCAGGCTGAGAGCTGTGCACTGCTCAGCCTTCTCAAAGAAATGAAGAGTTGTTAAGATAAGGGGGTGAAGGGCAATGTGTGATAACTACCACTGAGGTTTCAGCTTGGGCTTGATTGCAGCTGGAAAGTTTTGTCAGTACAATAAAAGTTCTCCACGCAGAACATCATCCTTCTCCCAAAGGAAGAATGCAGATGGGTGAGGTGGTAACTACAGCTCAAGCTAAATGAAGTCTGAAGGTAAACTCTACTCAGTTGTCCATTCTTCCTATTCCTATAGTGGTGCTGATAAACTGATCTATAAACAGCCAGGAGGTTGCTGGTTTGAAATGTAAGAGCCCACAATATTCTTAGAAACAGCTTATGCTATCTAGCAATCAATGTATGTATTTCTCAAGGGCTTCATGAATCCAGATGAAATTTATGAAGTTAGAACTCAAAAGTATGAGACTCTACAGAGTTGTCATCCTGTATCTGTCAGTATGTTCCTACTAGAGCACCTGACATAATAAGCATGTCAGAAGAAGAAAAATTGCTGCCTTGCAAAGACACAAGAAGAAATACATCAGGCAAAAAGGCTGGCTTTTTGTGACAGCTGCTTTTCACAACAGTTGTTAACTTGGTGTAGATTAAACTATGTTTACAAAGAAATGTAACTTCTGCTTTTTAAAGAGCAAGATAGCAGATACTTGCTTTATGGTTATGACCATGGGGTATGATTCAGCATCACATTGCAGCCTTAAGTGCAGTTTTCTTGGTGGCTTCTGTAATCTTCCCTCACTACTTCTTTTAGGTGACTTTGCTTCTCTTCCATTGGATAAAGCAACTCACAACAGGAAAATTAGTTACTTTAATAAGCAAAGTCACTGTTAAGGTATGAACAGGGCTGGAAGAGCAGATTCTTGCATTTTTCCATTCATCACTGTACATTTTTAGTTGCTTTCCCTCGCTCTAACAACTGAATCATGTAGCTTTTCCATTCACATGTTTCCTCCCACAACTAACCTCTTCTCCAGTTTCCCCCAGCTGAGAGTTAAACTATTGCTCATGCTGCAGCAGGGAGCTGCCAAACCGGTAGCTGAGCTTGAAGAACTAAAGTGATTAGGTTCTTTATTAACTTATTAACAGCATTAAAATGTTGTTCTGTCTATAAAATGTGTATCTTGGTAAGCAAGCGTCTTAATTTCTCAGTAATTCTGTGAACCAGTTACTCCAGCAGTTTAAATGCCAGCATTCTGGAAGTTGCTACAGTCTCCAAGTCATCAGATGGAGGAAAAAGAAGTCCTTTTCCCCCCTACTTCAGCTAAAGTATTCAGAGTATGGATTTTTCTTCATACTCTATGGACTGGAAAGTTTCCCCTCACCCCCACTTTTAGACGGAAAAGTAGCTGAACCAGAGATCATTGTTTAAGCTTCAGGTGGACTGGACACACATGTATCCACAAGGATTCAGCCAAGTTCATTTTCTTCCTGATGTGGTAGGAAATCCAGCTGTTTTGCTCCTTGAGCTGCTGTTGTTTAGAGCTAAGACTATCCGGATATTGACCCCTTAATCTACTGTGGTATATCAAAAACTGTTCCTAGTACATGCTAGCAAAACAGGTGTGAGAGGAAAAATGAATGTACCAAGTGCATGACTCTGCTATATCTGACTTATTTTTAGTCTGAAAATTTGTTCCGTTTGAGTCAAACGGGAGACTCCAAAGACTGGTTACAAAGACACTATTGTAATTTTACTAGTAATTTTAATTTTTTTTAGCTCATGGTGGCCTCAGAGGTATTCTGTCTGAATGAATTTGGAGTTTGTTTTGGATTATCAAAACTCCACAGCTTTCAATGATTCACTGTATTGCAGTTTCAAAAAAGTTAGATTTTAGGGATATATGAAATGAGAGGATTTTTTTCCTTGCCTGTGTCAAGAATTCAGCAGTCAAGAAAGGAAAAAAGTGAAAAAATAATTTAAGGAGAAAAATGCGTTCAGTAGCCTATATTAATCTGGTTGAATCCAAACATTCTTAATTCACACATATTGTTAGTTGCTTAAAAAAACTGTATGTCAGTAAACTGGCAAGCGCTGCATTATAATTGTTTTTGTTGATTGATTTTTTTCCCCTTCGTGTGGATTTTGTTTTCTTGATTTAGCACTTTTCTGTACTTAAAAAAAGCAACCAAACAAAAACATAAACATAAAAAAACTCCACACTCTTGCTTTAGGGCTGTCTGTTTTATTTCCAAAACCTTGGTGTTTGAAATACAAATACCAACGTAATATGCCACTGTTTTACAAACACTTAGAATTAAAGGCATTAGAAGTATTTCTGTTGCTTGCAGTTCATATATATACTTTTTTTCCTAATTTATTTCTATTTTGTATTGGCATTTCTTCTTTGAACATAATAAGTTTAATTATAGGACTGGACTTTTAACAAGCTGAAAGAGACTCAAGCCTTATCAGAGCAGCTGTTCACTAATGACTGTGGAGAGTCTCAGCTGAGTGCCTGCCCATTATTTTGATAGTCGCATGATAAGATGTGTATAAAGCTTTGCCAATATTCATGTGTGTTCCATCTGCCTCTAGCATTGCTGGGCTTTTTTTCTGCTTCCTTCAGGAGGCGAGTACTTAGGAATGCTGGCTCTTTTGGGGTTTCCTACATCCCAGCTCTTCTCCTCCTGACCCACCCGTCCTTACAAGCCTCATCAGCCTTTCTTCTTATGTGGGCAAAGGTGGACAGGTTTAAGATGTTTCAGGGCCTCCAAACAAAGAATAGAGGCATGGCAGCTTGTGATGCTTGGCTTAAGTTCTTTTTTTAGTGAAAGTTTAAAGTTTATTTCAATATTTTGAGGTTAATGAGACTTCAACATTTCACTGTTATTTTCTACCTAAATGAAAGTTTCACCACAAATTACTTCTTATTAGAGTTTTGAAACCTGTTTATTTTGTTTAGCTTTTTAATATATTTTCATGTAAGAGAGTGCAAATCAGCAATTACAGTAGAGGCCTGGAAATTAGTAGATATTTCAATAGACATACAGGTTTGAAACACTTGCATGTTTAGGGCATGTTTGACTAGAGAAAAACAACTTTACAGATTTAAGCTTCTTGGCTTTTCCTGTCATTGTCCTGGCTAAGATCCACAGAAATGACCATGAAAGATCTAGAAAAGAGAGTATATTTTCATGTGCCTCCAGCCTGAGGAGGCTGCCAGTTGAATACAGAGGTGGCTATGTGTTGGAGGGGAAAAAATGGTTTTTATGTCACTTCTGAAATAAGTGATTTTTTTGTTTGTTTTTCCTTCTCTTGCTCTGCATGCCATTTGGGGCTGGAGCAGGAAGCAGGAGGTGTATTTTCACAGTCCCCCTCCATACAGGGAAAAGTGCCAAGGTGCTCTTGCTCAGGGTTACACATGAGCCATGCATAGTCATCCTGATGCACAACCTCTGTGTAGAAGCTAAATGTTGGGTCATTTTTACTGTGCTTTGGAAATATCCTGTGACTTGCACAAGGTCACTCTGCAGCCCAGAAGCTATTTGGAGTAAGGGCAGTGAATTCTGACATTCTCTGGATGGAAGACCAAACTGTTTCCCCAAAATGTGCAGTTGAGGGGAGAGCTCATACTGACCACAGTGTGCATGGCCCAGACCCAGCTTGCCTTCCCAACCTCACTCAGGAGCTCTAGGGTAGTCACTGTTGTTCTTTATAACATTTTTCATTATAAGGTTATATTCATAACAATGTTACTCATTATATTATATTTATTCAATATTACTCAATATATTATATTAATTAAAATGTTAGTTTCATTACAACATTATTCATTAAAATGTTTTCTTTCCCTCAGCTGTTAATTGTCCCACTGTGATAACTATATTGATATCAACATACATTAATATAGGGTATCTCTCTCTGAATTCTGTTTAAGAGGTTTAAAAAAGTAAATACTGCTAGCGCAAACTTCTGAAAATAAACTGGGCTTGGCACAGGAATTACTGATGAATGAAGCTCTTTTATTTTGAGGGGAGTGAACACTTGAAGTCTGTTTTCATTTTAATGGAAACATTTTTTGTCAACCTGCCAATTCCAAATAAAGTTAGCAAAACAAACCTAAAAATAGTGAAGGTGTAGTACAGCTAGGAAATTCTGAAAGTAGTGAGTGAGCTGAAGCTAAATATCATATTTTGCCCTAGTTTAATTTTATATGTCTAAAAAATAAATACAGTAATACCAAAATATGACCCAAAAGCTCAATGACTTTTTTGATACCGTTAGGTAACTAATGGACTATTTCAGGTAAATCCAGATCTAAATATTAGCCTTCTCAAGAAGTGGCCTTAACTTCTAAAACTCCTCTGGTTTTAAATTGTTGAAAAACTGAAGCTGCTTGGAGGTTGAAATGGCTAAGTTATATCAGGAAGACAAAATTCAGCTTCTCTGCTGTGAGGCCTCAAAATTAGATACATTGAAAATGAGAATTTGAGTTCAGAAGAGAAAATAATTAAATCCAAGCTCCTGAAAGCTTCTAGCACTGAATGCTTAAGATATTTTAGTGATCATAGTAAATACATTACCATATTATGTATTTTGGGACATTTTCATGGCCTGTGGCTGCTCACGTCCTTCTATTTGATTATACAGTAGATGTAGTTTAACTTTTAGGCTTTTAATAATAGTGTCTTTATTCTCTAGTGCTAAAAAGACACAGATTCTTATTTCTCTAGCTTTTAAAATCGGTATTTTTCAAATAACCATGTAAAATGGAGCTTGTCAATCTCCAGATCAAGAATGTTTTCAGACACTGCTTGTTGATTCAGGTGGTGGTTTATGCAGTAGAAGAAAACCTGTAATGTGGAATATTATCTTCCTTAAAAATAATGTGACCTGCAAATTTAAAAATCTGAAATCCATTACTGTAGATTTTTAAAGGTCCTTCTCCTTCCTCAGGCTCGCTCATTTGAAGCCTAGAGCCTGTGGACTGTAGGAGAGCTCAGTTTAGTCACTTGCTGGCTGAAGGCTGACAAGGAGAGTAAACTGTGAATGTGGGGTAACTTGGGTGCAGTGGGTCCTTTAGGAGAGGCTAAGAAAAGAAAATGTGAATTTATTGTCCAAGAAGTAAAGGTCTTTGTAATTTGCAGTGGCAGTTGAAGTCTCACAATATCCTTTGTGGTCAGTACAGCAAAAATAGTCGTTTTGTAGATGCAACTACTTGTTTGAGGTTCCATCACCAGTTACCAAAAAACCAAGAGAAGGCCAATGGGTACAACTGAAGCTGCACTTCTAGCCTTTCTGAATGAGCAATGTCTACCAATTGCCACATCAACACTGAGATAAGGCAATAGCTGCCTTGACTCCCTACAAAGAATTCCTGTTTACTGCTGCAGTATCTCTAGTGACTCCTGTTTTCTCACATAATTGCAAACAAGCTCAATTAGTGGGATGTATGCCAAGATGAGAATAATGCTAAGGAGTCTGTGTTGTGGAAAGTCTCCATGAATTTGGTAGGAAAGGGCTGAAGCAGTGCCTGGCAGTCACAAATGTGTTAAAAATCTGCTCAGATTGAAATGTTTTGCTTTTTGCACATTCAGTTCTTTAGAAGATTATTTCCTTAAGTATGAACAGACATTTTGTTTTCCTGGGGAAATGTAGAAAGTCAGATTTAAGATCAGGTCCAGACCTGACACCACCTATGTCTCCAGATTCTGGATACTTGGTAAACTGACTGTATTTAAACCAGAACTTAGAAGCAGTCTTTTAATTTAAGCCTACAGTCAAGTTGTTGAAGGCAAGCTGAAAACCTCACAGCTTTCATTGCATAACATCTGCAAGTTGAAAGGGATAGAATTCTGTGAATCTGTGGTGTAATCCTGACAAAGCTTAAAACTTTGTCTTTGAAGAGATGCTTTTGAAGTGGGGAAAGGAGGTTGGAAGGGAACAGTGAGATCACTGCAATCTCACTGTGGGGGGTTTTTGTGTCCGGACAGGTGAAGAGTAACTGTTGGAAGTTACTAGCTGTGTTTTGTATGCAGGTGCCATGAATGTTATCTGTCTTCTAAAAATTTGCATCTGCTAGTACTGAGAAGCTGTGCTTCATCCCTCACTTGTGTCAAACCACCCTTTCAAGTACTGTTAAGGAGCAACAGCGGTCAGCAGAAATAACTTGATTTTTTTTTTTATGAAACAGATTTTCATGTCAAATCTAAGTTTTATACAGTTGTATATACAACATAAAACTAAGTCCAAATAATTTATTCAGTGAGGGCTCTGATTAAAATTTGCATTGCAGATGAATGCAAACCAGTTGAACCTTATTAAAACTGAAAACGGCTGTGTACCTTTAGTGCTCTACCATTTGAACTATTTGACAGAATCATGTGAAGAATCAAATTACCTTCTTCCAGGAGAAGGTGGGGAAAGCAACCAGCCAAAATGAGGAATTTCCTTGGACTGGCTCCTTCCAGCCCAGTCTCTGGCATCCCTGCAGCTTATGTTATGCCTTTCGTTAGTAATCATCATCAAGACCAAAATCTAAATTCTTTATTCTGAAATGCTTCAACTTCTGGATGAATATTAGGGATTGCCAAAACTGGGGGTCCTTGGTCTGTGTGGCTGAATCAGGTGACCTGTCTTAGGCTGGTTCTGGTGCCTCCCTTTCCTGAGAAGTGCCCTGGGAACATGCTGCATTCTGCAAAAGGTCAGCAAATAAAATCTGGATTGAAAGATCTAACTGTACTTTAGTAACATATACAATGTGGATCTTCCTGGAGATTTTGAAATGAATTTGTTTCTTGACACAGGTGAGTACCAGCACTGCTGAAGTACCATAGAAGAGGAGCTGACATATGTAGGAGTTCCTGGTTCTTTAATTAGCTAAAGCTCTATATGTAATTGGGATAAAACTCAGTCAAACCAAAACTCTGATTTTTCTGAGCTCTAGTGATCTCCTAGTTATGTAGAAGCTAAATTATGTTATGTAAATATCTAGCATATTACAGCATCACAGAATGAAATAGGTTGGAAAAGACCTCTGAGATCACTGAGTCCAACCTTTGACTGAACATCATCTTGTCAACAAGACCACAGCATTAAATGCCATATCCTGTCTTTTCTTGAACACCTCCAGGGGTGTGACTCTGCCACCTCCCTGGGCAACCCATTTCTATGTTTACCCTTTCTATGAAGAAATTTCTTCTAATACCCAACCTAAATCTCTCCTGGTGCAGTTCAAGACTAGGTCAGAGATACAGCAAATATCTACGTGATTGAGTGGCTCTCTTCTAGAAAGTGCTTCTGAAAGATTCACTGATGGTTCCGGTGGTTTAGACCCAGTAGGATAATTATTAATGAAATTAATTCCATAATTTTGCTGTGTTGAATCCCATTGCTAAAGTGTGTGTTGTTTTCATTATTTCAGGAGATCTATCAGTGGTGTGGCTCATCATGCAATAAGTACGAGCGGCTGAAGGCTACACAGGTTGCTGTTGGCATTCGGGACAACGAACGAAATGGAAGGTCTAAATTAATTACTGTGGAAGAAGGGAGTGAGCCAGAACGCCTCATAGAGGTATTGTAATGTGCAAACTTATTGCTGACATAGTTGAGAATAAAAAATTTTTGCACCTCAGGAGCTAAATCAGATTGGGCTCATGCTAAGAAGACAGATAAAGGGTATGTAGGCCAGTTTATCCCCTTTTCTTCCTTCCTTATCCAGGCAGTGTTAAGTTAATTGGGCATTATAGTCTGAGAGAATTAATCATCTGAGAACACTTTTACAAGAACAAATGTTTGCTTTATTGAGTTAGCTGTACAGTGACTGAATTAACACCGTGCCTCACTCCAGAGCACGCCATCAGCTCTGTGTGAGGAAGGAGCATCCATCTGGGACAGCACCAAAGAAGGAAGGGCACAGCATTACTGTGTGTAGAAAGTAAAAGAATGTGGCATATTGCATATTGATTTGGCTAGGGGCCAAACACACTGCTTTGCATACTTCTGCTTCTATTTCAAGATCATATGTACCTAGCCTCTAGTAACCCCAGTGAGCCCCTTCCTCATACATTTCGATAGTTTAACAATTTACTTAAAATCCCCAGATTTCAGATATCACAACTGAGCTGATCAAAGTAGAGTGGAAGAAAAATTCCCAATTTATGGATTTTTCAGATCTCGAAAAGTTAACAAACACTCCTGTGTTGCTACAGGTGGCCTACTAATAAAAGCATTAGCACCTGACATTTGTGTCCTAAATGAAGCTTCTTCCATTCATTCTCTAAAGAGAAGGAAGAGGGAAGCAGGGTCACAAAGCAATACTTCAGTAAAATGGAATGTGTACAGCTAGGATATTGAGTTCAGGAGGTAAAGCTAATGGTGCATGCAGGAGTGCAATTATTTTTTGTGCTGCTTTCATTCAGTGTGGTAATTTGCAGCATAACTAGTTACTGCCTGAGAGCAAAACAGGTGCTGAGCCACCAGCCCGTGGCCATGCTGGCTGTGGGGACCCCTTTGGGTGGCCTGCAAAGACCTTTTCTCCTCTGGGTGTGAGTACAGATGTGGCTGTGATCAGAAGTAGGGGAGGTGGCACCCAGTGTACCGGAGATTTTTTGAAGAGGGGAAAAAAAAATTCATGCAAACAATACAATACTCTGACTGTTTTTTTACTTCCTTGTACAGACTTTCCACACTGGCTCTGATGTGGCACATATTTTACATGTATAACTCTTTTGAAGAGGACAGATAGATTGACAATTAGAGAGCAACCTCCTGCCCCTGATTTGAATCACAGCATTGGGCCATGCTGTGGGGACCGTGGCCATGCTGGCTGTGGGGACCCCTTTGGGTGGCCTGCAAAGACCTTTTCTCCTCTGGGTGTGAGTACAGATGTGGCTGTGATCAGAAGTAGGGGAGGTGGCACCCAGTGTACCGGAGATTTTTTGAAGAGGGGAAAAAAAAATTCATGCAAACAATACAATACTCTGACTGTTTTTTTACTTCCTTGTACAGACTTTCCACACTGGCTCTGATGTGGCACATATTTTACATGTATAACTCTTTTGAAGAGGACAGATAGATTGACAATTAGAGAGCAACCTCCTGCCCCTGATTTGAATCACAGCATTGGGTTGCATCCTGCTGCAGCTGTGGCTGGGTGGCACTGGGACCCTGCCTCTGGCCACAGCTGCTGCTGCCGGCCCATCCTGGGGTTACCTGTGGAGGCTCTGAACAGAGCTTCTGGTATGCTTATGTGTGACTTGGGAGCATTGATCAGAGCAGCTCCCTTTGCTCCTCTTACCTGGCTAAGGTGCAGGTGCAGATAAGTTGGACTTTTGTGCTACCCCGGTGAGGACATGGGCCAGCTGCAGGCTGCCTCCCTGCTGTCCCCCTCCATGGGCTCTGAGGGGAAGGGATATGCTGCCCTTGCCCCTGCATCTTCTTGTCAGACTTCCATTTGTGTGCAACTGTTGTTTTGTAGCAACCTCAACACATGATAAAGAGCAGGAAAACAGCAAGGGGGCATTTTGATCCTGTAGTGCATTGTTATTGTATCAGGGAATAAATTTTTTCTTCACTTGCACAGCAGTGTATGAAGAAGTTTATGCTTTTAAGAAAAAGAATATAGAATATATTCTTTCTGAATATAGAGGGAACAGATATGGGTAGTTCAATGCAATTAGATTAACTGCTTTTATTGCTGCCACTGTGATGAGCCCAGTTTGAGTGAGTGTGTCAGCAGTCAGGGTGTATTTTCTATTCTGCATTGTGCTGTCCTTGCTTTTGTAAGTACTACTTCCATAACAGGGTCTGCAGCTCAGCTGTCCCAGTCCACTCTGAAATGTGCTGCTAATAAGTCAGGAGGGTAGTTAACCTCACAAACATCTAAAATTTATTAATCCTTATTCCTGCTCTAACTGTTTCCAGTTTCTGGTACTCTTTGTTTGGATTTCTCCTTCCTTCCACAAAATTGTCTCTTAACTTGCTGTTACACTCTCCTAGGCTAACTGCTGCTGAGCTAACATTGTATTTGTTTCTTCTCTCTACATCAGGAAGGGTGGATTTTTGGCATCTCCAGCTTTCTTAGAAAAAGCTTGATTTATTTTCTAAGGAAAAGAATTACATACTTTAAATATTCATTTTGTCATCCAGTATGCCACTGAAATCAGAAAGAGATTTCCTAAAATTATCTCCTCTGACAAATGTCAGGAATTACTCTCCTTCCTGTGAGCTAGAAATCTGCTTTCATATCGGTGGCCAAACTTGCTCATGCCGTGCCAGCAGATGCTTCAGGCAGGGGCTGACATACCCATCATGAGTACCAGTAAAAAGAGCCAGTACTGATCTTATTCCTGCTCCATAAGCACAGAGTTGTGACTCCCTACAGAAAAGCAAAACTTCTGTGCCTGCACCCCACCTCAGAGGCAAGACACAGGCTGGCTGAACTAACCCTGCTCCACTTCTGTCCTGCTGTAGCATTAGCAGAGGCAGCAGTGCTGTGATGAGGAGGGGTTTCCTGGCCAGCCCACTGTCCTGCTGGGAGCTGAGGTGCTGTGGGTGAGGTGAACTTGTCTGATAAAGGCAGTTACTGCTCCCAGCTACCATTTTTAGCAGTGGGGACAGGCTGCACTGCTCTAATTTGCCCATGGGAGAGAACTGTCTGGAGCTGCTGTAGGACTGGATGAATTGCTGTGGCAGACCAGCAAGACACAGCTTGCTTGCCCTGGGAAAGGAGCATTACTAGAAGCTGGGTATGTGAGTAGTTTTGACAGCAGCAAGCCCTTTTTCATCTGCCACCACAGGCCACACAGTGAGCATCCTGTGCTTGCACTCTGGAAACACAGCCTGTCTGGAAAGCTCAGACTTGCAGCACATGTGCAGAAGTTCCCAGAAGATGCTTCAGGGATCACTAGAACTCTGTGAAGACAAGGCAGAAGCTTTCTGTGCAAGCACATCAGAGATATTTGTGTTATCTGGCTTCACCTCCATTGGAGGTGAAGCCAGATACGTAAATATGGCTTTAGGTGCCAGATTTAGGTGAGGTAGTGACTGGCAGGTTTAAAGAAGCAGTGTTGCATAGGATTGCTATCTTGGAAAATTAAAGGATAAACAGACCACCTTGGACAAATTGCTGCTGTTGCTGTGACTGGTCACCAGTCTCAACAGAACATTAAAAAAGGCACCAGATGCCAACTCTGCTCTGATTTTCATATGTAAACAGCTGAATAGTTGCCCATTCTGCTGTATCTTACACTTGAATGTTCAAATTGTGTTACAGGAATTTTTTTTACCTTCATGGGACCAATCCAAAAACAGATCTTAGCAATGGTTGACACAGTTTGGTAGCTGCTACCTGTGCTGACAGTAATACTTATCCTTCTCACTGCTTGCAGTGGTAAGCAGAGTTCTCACAGCACTGCTTTTAGTTGCCCAAGAGATCACTGAGGACTGAGAGCAGCCAAAGTAATTGGCAGCCATGGTCAGGACAGGCAATTTTCTTACACTAACTGGAATCTCTGCTCTAGTTTTAAAGAGAGGACAAAACTGGAGAAACTGTATTTTTAAAAGTTTCCCATAATCTCATTATTTAATATTGTTGAGTAATGGCAAACTAGAAAAACAAGGAATCAGAAATTAGTGTATTTGTGAAGATTTCTACTCTGCCAGCAAGCTGAAGGTGCTTGTAGTAATGCAGGAAGCATAGAAGCATTCAGTTCTGAGTCACTCAAGGGGGAAGTATGCAAAGCATCCAATCCTCCATTTGTTGTGCAGCAATCCCTTGATCTGGTATCATAACTCTAGAGATGAAGTAGAGAGGAAGAGAAAGTCTCAGTATATTTATTTTCCTCTATTTGTGTAATTTGAAATATTAGGCACCCTAAAATATGTTTATGTTGATAGTACTTTCTGTCTACATAGGCTCATCTCCCTGTTGTACATTTCAAGTATGTTAGGCAGCTGTGTCAGTCTGCAGGGTATGAGAGCCAATGAAAAAGTAGGATTGACTGAGTTCTACCTAAACTAAGTGTTAAGTCTGCATCTGCCCTCTCTGCTTAATATGTCATGTTCAGCTAACAGTTTTCAAGATGCTTGTGTTTTCTCTAAGCCTGTCTGATTCATAGAATTTGTTGTTCCCTTACAAATGACTCCCTTAAAACTGCAGCTCTTGGTACTATATGGTTGCTGTGGGTTTTACTGCTGAGACTTTTTGTTGTGGTTTTGTAAAGGTTTTTGATTTTCATGATTGAAAACAATAAAACCTGAGAAATGTGACAGCAGAGGTTCAAAACCACATGAATCATCTTGTTAGTATGCATCTTTGGAATCACACCTCTGCCTTTAAACATGAAGCTCTGCCACTTTTATTTACTCAGCATTTGCAGCAGTCACATGCCTGTTTTTGTGAGCATTCTAGAGCCCTTACAACAGGCGGGTCCAAACCTCTCATAAAATACTTGTGTAAAGATTCAGCTAGTGTAAATACCAAGCAAGAGGGAGAACCTCTTCCTCCTTGCTGGTAAAGCAGCCTTCCTAGTCCCTGCTCTTTCTTTAAAGCCCCTAAGCAATGATTAATCATGAGAATTGCTGAGTGCCATTGTATTCAGTGACGATTGTTTTTGCCTGTGGTGTGAATAAATACTACAGGTGAATGGTGTGATCATATTACAGCCAGTCACTCCTTCCTACCTTTGTAGGACTGGAAAGGGACTGGCAGTACTATGCAGTGCTAGCTCAGCCCTGTGGATAAAATCCCAAGAGCATAGACAATAAAGGGATTGCATTGCAAATGCAAGTTACAGAGTTTCTAGACTGTAGAGACCCAAATAATGCAAACATGTTGAAAACATGAAGCTCCAGTAACCCTTAAATTAATGGGATGAATGTCTGCCCACATGGATAGAAGAGCAGGATTGCTCCTTCCTTTTTTATTAGCTTCAAGCCCTTAAAAATTATTTTTTACAAACCAAAGATCATTTCCAAGGACAGCATGAAGCACAGTGAGGTAGCTGGGGGAAAGTGAGGCTTGCCTTGACATGTAAGTGGGTGTGAGAGTGCAAAGACATGCTGCTCTGAAGGAGCTGTGCTGGTTCCTGCAGTCCCTGGCCCTGTCACATGGATCATTATGTAAGGCTGGAAGAGCAACATGTGTCCCACTGGTGAAGGTTCTGCTTTTGTACCTCCTCCTTTCCCAGAGCCAGCAAGAGCAGGATATGTCATCACAGCTCTGCAAAAGCAAAAACTGCTCTTGCTACTCTCAACGTTTGTGTTCCTTCTTGTTCCCTTGCTTTTGCTTGTATTACGGACTCAAGTCATGCTAAGGGGAGGTTTGTTTGTTTTGTATACAGAGGAGTGAAGGAACAGTGGGATGGGTGATGGAAGAGGAGGAAGAGGGGTAACTTTTTAGAATAATATTCTATTCTAACTTTTTGTGGACTACAAACTCTAGGCATTTGTTAGGGATTAAACAGTTGTTTAATCATGTAGCTTGTACACAGTTTTACTCAAATGCTACGTGTTCATAAGCTCTGAATTGCATGTAACTGTCAGGGCCCAGCCTGACCTGTTCACAACAAAAAAAATGCCCAGTATGAAAAGTAATGAAGTCCCATCTATGGCTTTGGAAATATGTAAAGCAAAGTTGCCTAGTATCATCTAAACTGAGCTGGAAAAAAATAGACATTATTCCAAGGAATTTTGTGAAATGAATACTAGAAATGAATTTCAGTCCCAGGGTAAGAGGCAGTATTGAACAGTCATGTACAAAGGAAAATGAATGCCCTGAGAGAAGGATGAGGACAATGGAAGTTGTACCAGACCCCCGTGCAAAGACTCAGTAACACAGGCACACAGAGAAGTCAACTATATTTTCATGAGAATACAAAGACTTTAGAAAGCTAATGGACAGAAAATAGCAGAACTGCTAGCTGTAGTTTCTATTAGTAGTTGCGTTGGCTACTCAAGTGAACAGACAGCTTTCTCAGGCTGCTTTGAAACTGTGGGTCAAATTTACCCTGCAGGAACATGAATATGCTGCTTCACTCGAGTGATTTTGGGTATAGGTGGGTGCCAGCAAGAATTTGGGCCCTGTCATTTTGATCAGTTTGTTGGATACAACTCAAAATAGTCCAGGGGAATAAACCTACAGGGGTAAGAATCTTACACATGACTGTGCACCTTTCATAGCAACACCTGTTCAGTCTGAGGAGTGGCAGTTTACCAAACATTCCAGTGTTTAATTAAGCTTTTAAGCTTTATGATGGGCTGGGAAAGTGGGTACAAAGTGCAAACCCCTTGCCCTTCAGGGTGCCAGTTTCAAACTGTCAAAACCAGGAGTTCTGTGTTCTTTACAGCAATGGAGCCTATCTCCTTCATTAAGGACAGTCCCTTTCCTTGATACAAATTTACATTTAAATGACTCAGACAAAACTTGCATGGCTTGGATTCCAGTACACCTTAGCTGCTTTGCACCAGCTGAGCATTTGGCCCAGCATTTCCCCCAGACCCACGTAGAAGATCAAGAGGGGTTTGGCCAGAGAATGGTAGAGGCTGGTAAGGAGGAATCTTCCTAAATGTTGGGAGCTGCCCATAATATTCTTAAAGCTGCAGTTTTCGGTCTTGGCTGCCTAAAGGCAGCAGGTACTTTAATGACAGGGAACTGAATAGGAGCTGCAGGTGGCAAACACATCTGTAAGCCAGGCTTCTAATTGAGTCTCTAAATACAGATTTCAATGCCTGCATTAGAAATTTAATTTCAGAAAAGAGAATGTTCAGGTGTATCATACTGCATGGCATGAGCTAAGTTCTTTATGAACAGCTCTACTAGCAGGTGGTTGAAAGCCTAATTTCTTATGCTAGGGAAGTTGCTTCTAAATAGGTATTCTAGGGAATTTCTAAGATCCTAATGATTTTCTGGAAGTGCTTGTGATCAAATTATAACGTGTCTCGTTTGCATTCTTGTGGGTGAGAAAACCGCTCGTCTTTGTGTTTCCTTCTTTAGCAGCTGTAGCTCGCAGGGCTACCACATGAATCAATTATAAACTTACAATTACATGTTAGAATATGAATAGAGTTTGTAATGGCTTTTTTCCTTTCTGTGCTATACTATCAAGAAATCTCTTGGTGAAAAAGTACTATAATTTTCACTTACTAAATTAGCATAATTAAGAGAAGGCCAAAGACAAGAGATGTTAGCACTTATCTCCACGTTGGATTGTTAGCTCTTATTTCAAGGTACTTCCTTGCAGCAGGGGAATTTCATGGAGAAGACCTAAAAGAGTAGATTTTCTTTGCTGTACAAAAAGCTCTGAGATAGTTTATTCCTCGAATCTTGCATCTCCCTACAGAAATGCACCTTGAAGAGATTTTTGTCCTTTTTTTTTCCTGCAGGTTTGTCTTCTCCCAGCCTCTTGCAGAGCAACTGGGGTCTGTGTGCAAGGTTGCTTTTGAATTTTGCTTAGTGAATGTTCTGTAGTGCAGGAAGAGCTCAGGGAGGAAAAACTTTGCAGATTATTTTGTTGGGTTTTTTTAAAAGAATTCCACATGTGCACAGATTGCTGTTCCCTGTCCAGGCCATGTAAAACTGGAATAAGAGTCCTCTCATGTTTGGGCCTGAGTGAAGCACAGCTGTATGGAAGAAAGCATCCCATGTGTTGGGGGATCAGTTCAGTATTTTCACACCCCACTGTGTGATGCTGAAGAAATCTGTAAATATAATTATTGCAGGTACTTCAGAGCAGGCTGTTTGGGGTCAGGTTTTCTGCTTACACAACTGCTTATGGCTTTAATACTGTCTGGCTTTACCTTTAAAAATAAAAGGTAGGTAAATTAAGATTTAAATACTGGAGTAATGAGTGCTGCAGCTTCTAACTCTGAAGAACTGTAAATCATAGCTGAACATTTTGTCTCCTTTATGCAGAATTTTAGGACATGTAGGAACTTGAAGACATAAATCAGTTAGTGATGGGCACCTAAACTAGCAGGAGAAAATTTTCAAAGAGCTAAGCAGGATATATCTCCTAGACAACCAGGTGAAAGGAACATTCTTGCTCTCTCTGTGCTAATAAATATTTAATTTATTTCAAGCATCAGCAGGAGTCATTAGAGAATATTGTCAAAACTCTCTGAATTGCTTTCTCAAACGTTAGAGTCCAGTCTGTGCTCTGTCTTGAACCAAAGAGTTTGGTGTCATACCAGGGAGGATCCCCTGGCATATCTGCTCTATTTGCTGTATGGGACTGGAAATGCTGAGCTTGTGAATACAGTCAGCATTGCTCTCCAAAAATATTCCAATGCCCTGAGTAGCTTTTTCCACCTTCCCCTCTCATGGTCTAAGTGCTGAAACACCTTGCTGCAGCTCCTCTGGTTACCCTGCTGCTGCTGTGTGTCACCACAGCTGCCTGCTGCTCTTCCAGCTGCTGTGCATCCCCTGGGAACGCTTATTTCCTAGCCTGCCAATCCGTGGGCTGCTGCCTCCAGCTCAAGCTTCATGGAGTGTTTGCCACACTCCTCTTTTCACTCCCATATGGGTATGGTCCAGCCATAGCCTTGGGACCAGCTGCAAAACTGGAGGCACTTAAGGACTGAAAAGCTGAGAGTGTTGTGGATTTTGTCAGATAAATATTCTTTATGGCTGAGGCTCCCTCTTGGCATTAGTTACTGATTTATTTCATTATTATCCAGCACATAAGCATGCACTGTCACGTAGTACAGCAGATATTTTATCCACAAGGCCTTCAAACGGAGATCTGCAAAGCTGCAAAGGCTTCAGTGTGTGTCTCAATTTATGAGGTAAATAAAGCAGAAAAAATAGGCAACTCAAGTACACATGCGAGTGTCTGCAGGCTTTGGGTCCCATATTTAATACTACTTCTGGTATCAGAGGATGATGTTAACAAAGGAGTGAGATTAAAAATTTAGGTAGAAAGAATTAGTATAAATGCAAAAAGATGTGGAGGTGATTGACTAGTTCATTTTTAATTATGCTGCAGGTAGGCAGGTGCTGAACAGCTCAATTTCCTGTGTTCCTTCAGCAGCAGTAACAATTAGAAAAAGACTGCTGCATTTCATAGTTACTGCCTTTCACCCTGCTGGTTTCTTTGGCATGGGATCACTGTTCAGCTTGCAGGCATCCTAAAAGCCAGATATTTGAAGATAATGCAGGTTGGGGATTTCCTCATTTCATGCACACCCAGTCTTCAAGTAAATAACTAGCTTAGATACTGCCAGCTGTGCAGTCCCAGCAGGCAGAATGCAGCCTGTTTTACCTCACAACCAAACTATCAAAAAAAAAATCAAATTTATACTCTCAAGACGGTTGTAGATACCTTTTTGTGAACATGTTATCCATAGCCAGTTTCACAGAACAGACAAATAATGTTAGAATATTGTTACCATGTGAGTAAAGGCTTTATATTCAAATTATCCCAGACAGATACGCAAAGCTGCAAATATTTTATTAAAAGTTGCCAAAGCCTAATGCCCTATTTTTAGGCAGTTAAGCACAGAGCTTTGAAAAAAATTATGATGTGCATTTGAAATTCCTGAGACAACAAAAACTGGCTAAAAATGTAGGCCATAATTTATGCATCAAAAGTGCCATAAGCAGCTGATGTGTTTTGCTGTTTTATAGCAATCTGAAGTCCCACAGAACAGATTTAGACCTTAATGCCAGAAAGTCCTTTTGATAAATTACATGGTAAACACCCAGAAGCTAACAGCATGCCAGAAAGTGACCTTATCACTCTCTTCAACTTCCTGAAGGCTGGCTGTGGTGAGCTGGGGGTCGGTCTCTTTCTCCGGGCAACAACAGACAGAACAAGAGGACACAGTCTCAAGCTGCGCCAAGGGAGATACAGGCTAGAATTAAGGAGGAAGTTTTTCACAGAAAGAGTGGTCAGATACTGGAATCATCTGCCCAGGGAGGTGGTGGAGTCACCATCCCTGGATGTGTTTAAAAAAAGACTGGATGTGGCACTTGGTGCCATGATCTAGTTGAAGTGTTAGAACATGGGTTGGACTCGATGATCTTAATTTCTAGGTTGGAAGAGACCTTTCTATGATTCTGTAACTGTTTGTTAACATAAACCATCCTTTTGCCCACTTCTCAGTGCATTATGGCTGTTTTCATCTTGTTTTCAATCTGTGTTCAGGGGGTGGGAGATTGCCTGCTCAAGGTGAGGATGTAATGAGATCTGTTGCTGGAATTGCTAGTGAGAGGCCATTTCAGGCAGAATCCCTGTAAGCAGTTCCATGAAGGGATAAATTTTTCCTGTTGGGAGTGTAATTTTTTGTAAGACCATGAATATTTGTTCAAATTGATGAGAAGAGTTCTAGGTTACAATAACCAGTCAAATAAGCCTACTTGGTTATTCCTTATCTGACAAATGTCAAAAGTCATTTTTGTCTGGTCCAGAATATCCTCAGCAGTGGTTGTGCTGTCAGAGGAACCAGTAACCCCAAGCAAGTAGAAGTTAATCCCAAACAATTAGAAGTTAAATTGTTGCTATTTACTTTAACAGAGAAGCCCTAAAGCCACCTTTGCCTGGTGATCCTCTGTGCTGGTACCCAGGGTCAGCCAGGTGGTTACCAGCCTGCATCATATTCATCCCTTCCTTTCTCTGATGGATTTTTTTTCCTGCTCAAGTATATATTTGAGAGAATACTTATTTCAGAGAGATGTTTCTTTTAATATTCTTCTCTGCTTTGAAGGTTAATAAAAATCTAAACCTTTATCTGAGTTCATACTGTGTCTGCTGTTCAGACCTGGTGTCCTGCACAGTGGCTTTATTCTCTGTCACAACCTGCATGTGTGTCTTGAATTTGTGGAGCAGGATATACTTGCTTGTGTCAAAGCATACAGAAAAGTAAATGTTGAGCTACTACTCTGACTCTTTTCCAAAAGTATTAAGTAATAAAATGTCATTTAGGCAGCTTTAAGCCATATCAATTTCTTGCTTTTCTTTCTACTGCTCTTACCATATAAAGGTGGGAGTTTGAGTGGTTTTGAGATCTGGTCTTCAGGATCACATCCGCAACAAACAGTTCAGTTTCAGACCCAGAAACCTAACCCAAAGTGTGCATGTGAAAAAGAAAATCAAACACAATGCTAGTGTACGCAAGTTAAACTGTATAAAACTGGTTTTCTTTCTTAATTGACCTTCACTTGACATGCTGTTCAGGTATTGTTTTCCTAGGTGGATTTTCAGCCTCACTGAACTCCTTAAACTTCTTGCTCCCATTAAATCAATATCAACTATTTTATGATGCAGAGCTGGCTTCTCCAGTTATGAAGAAAATACTTGCCAAATTTCTTTTAATTACTTTATTTTAAATTATTTACTTTGTCACAATCCTTCAGATAAAAAAAGAACAGAAGAAACACAGAAAGTTTTTAAAGGGTGGAGTTTCACTTCCAAGTAGAAGCATTGGCTCAGTATTTTGCACTTATCTGAGGGGGTGCAGATATTTACAGAGAAGAGCTTGTGCACATGCAAATATGAAACAGGTTTTGCAGGCAGGATAAGCTGCATAGCATTTACCACAAGTGAACTTGGGCAATTGTAGAGGAACTGATGTTCTGTTGGTTTACATAATGGTAATCTTGTACTAACCGGAGAGTGTCAACACAGAAGTCTAACAGAACTTAAAAACCCCAATATTTTAAGATTAATGCAGACTGACTTCCTGTTATATGCCTTCAGACAAGATCTAAAGGTATGGAGTTAATGAATACTTCTGCTAAAACAATGCTAAGCCCGAATAATGAAGAAGGTAGGGCATGGATATGCTTTCAGGGCTTCTGATTACTCTTTATATTGTTGTTACTGATAGTATGATAAACATAATAATAATGATGATGATTTAAAAAGCGGTTTCAAGGCCTGTGTGTGCAACTGTGCATTTATGAGATGTAAGGTGGGAAGTTTGCCAGGATGGTTGGACATCTGGGGAGCAGTATGGCTAGGTTGTCTTGTGTATCCAAGAGAGCATTGCTATTTCCAGGTGTGTAGGGTGGATTTTTGGATCTGAGTTCTTGGCATGTTTGTGAGTCAGGGTCTCACACTTCAGAGCACGCAGGAGAGCCAGCCTGGGGCTCTCAGCACACTGGGCCATACGGTGTCGAGACCCAGAGGAGCAGCCTGGCTGTGCAGAAAGGATTATATGAGCACAGTCCTGTGTAAATCACTACCATGGGATTTGTGTGAAACTAAGAGTGTATGTATATAAGTATCAGAAGATTCAAATGGCCTGTTGATATAAATCATTTTATTGGGGTACCTTGCTGCAAAGCTTTGGGAGCCTGTGACTGCAGTCTCAGCTGGAGTGATTTGTTTTCTTCTTGATCCATCACATGAGACCTATCTGTAAAAAGGGAGGTGCCCCAGAGAGCTACAACTCAGCCAGCAGGTGCTTATGTAATGACACAACCCAATTTCAGCATAGCAGTTAGCTGTTGTTTAAATACTGTTGTAATCTTACTGATAAAACTACTAATTTTCATAACATGCAGACATATACATGTGGAGCCATAGCATGGGAGTCTGCCTTAGGAGAAGTAAAGACAACTTCTCTGGAAGGCATTTCTTTGGAAAAGAACTTGGCATTATTTCAGCATTTTTTCATGCTTTGTGTTTAAGTATGGAATTTTTCCTTCCATGATGTGTCTCATCCTCCAGCCTATAAGGCAAACTGGCAACAAATGCATGTTGGAAGCTGCATAAACTGTTCCTAGCAATACAGATGTGTACTGACTGTATATATTTCATACAATATCACTTCATATAGTGAGTATATATCTATATGTATGTATGCTACATGTCTTCACAGTTGGTGCCTTCACAGGCCTTAGGTCATTTAACCTTGTGTCATCATCTGGTTTTGATACCAACACGTGCAGGCACCACTAGTGATTCAGCTCAAGGCATTTTCTGACAGCTGTGTTGGCTGCACAGCCCTCCTCACAAGTCCTGGCTTTTCTTACCTGGTGGGAGGAGAAGCACGTCGTGTCCTTCTTAACACTGATCACCACAATGCCAGGATCTACAAGCAACTGTGACTTAAAATGCAGGAGAAGGGGACACTCTCAAGGTCCTTCTCCATTTGTTTTTGGGCTCTTCTGAGAAAAAGAATTCTATAAATTAATAATTTGTATTTTCTTTTTGCCTGTGCTGAAGCACAGGGAAGCACAGAGCTTCTCTGCCTAGCACAGAGCAGCTAGGCAGAGAAGCTCTTTTTGGCCAGCTGTGTAATGAATTGTGGAGAGATTTCCCTGGAACCAGAATGTCTCCTATCTATAACTGCACCTGCACAAAGGGGGTTCTAACCCCTCTCCCTGTGTTAGTATGAATTGAGATTTCCTAAGACCAGCTTTGTGAGTTTGACAATAATTCTCTGTCTACTTCAGAAGAACATTTCTGCATGTGGTTTTAAGACAGCAATAGGTCAGGCCAGCAATCTAACCTGTGCTGGGCCCAAATTTAAAACCCAATTTTTAAATTATAGGGGCTGCTTACTTTAATTGCTGCCAGAATGCGGAATGCAGCACCCAGACCTTGCTGTAAGTAGAGAGGCTGCTTCTGTCAAGATGCTTTCACAAACACCAACAGACACTATTTGCTTTGAAATATTTAGAATGACACTTGCACAGTCAAAAGAAAAAAAGGGGTTTTGTATCAACATGCATGACTTACAAAGATGCTGCAAAATAATTGTGGTGCTAGAGATATTCTATAGGCACAGCAGGGGAAAACACTGACTTTAACTGTGTCAGAAGCTAACATTTTTGTGGGTTTTTTGGGGTCTTTTCTTTGTTTGTTTTGGAGGTCTTTTGGTTTTTTGGGGTTTTGGGTGTTTTTTTTTTTTCTTTTACTGTAAATGCCTAATGAAGCAGAGCACTAGTGAGTACAAACTTCTGAGAGTTTTATTAACAATAATCTTTTAGCCTCTTATTGGTTACTGAAAGTCAGATATTACAGAACCCTCAAACTTGTTCAGTGTCTGTTCGGGTAAAGATGTATGCCTGTTATTTGACAGTTTTGTGACCCTGGCATTACAAGGACGGGTAGGAAGGGAAACATTTTTAGAAACCTGGTGCAAATAAACTGCATATGCCCACTGTAGCTGTTCACCAGGTGGCAGTCTTGTTGTGGACATGGAGGCCAACTTGGCCTATAGAGTAGTAAATCTGCAGCCATGTAGTTAAGCTCAGGAAATGCTGACTAATGGCTACTGAAGGGCTCTGGGCAGCATCTTTCTTAAACAGGACATTGCTTTCTTGTCTTCAATGAGTCACAGATAAATTTTTCTAGCTTAAACTGCAACAATCACACTTGAAAAGGCTAGTTTCATTTTATTTTACTATTTTACTGACTTTACCAGGTAAGAAAACTCCACAGATGGCAGATTTATATTAAATATTTATTCTGTATTGTTTTTCTTTGCAAATTGTTTGCAGCTGTATACTTTGTTGGGCTTCCCTGTTATCAAATATTTACAAGGCTTTTTCCTGTGACTTCACATTATATTGCACGAGTTCACAGGAAGGCTGGTACTGCCCTTGTACTTTATGTTAATATTTAGTCTCTCAGACATATCAATTACTACCTTCACTCTGGGACATAACTTCATAGGAATCCATAAAATTCTGTATGTAACCTTTGGATCCGTCCACATCCATGAGTCATTAGGGAAAGATCATCAAGAAAGGGTAGCTAGGACTTAATAATGACTACCTGACCTAACATATTCTTGATGAACCTCTGTAAATTTCTTTTAGTGATAGTAGTTATAATGTTGCCCATGGTGTAAAACTACTACAGTAGTTAAAATTGATATTCTAGTGGTAGAGCAAGAAAATGTTTTTCTCACACCATAAATTATTTTTTCAAGAGCCTAGCTGAATTTTCCCCTTAAAATGGGATTAAGAATCTGTAACTTTTTAAGATTAATGAACTCATCATATGGTATTTTTTATTGAATTGCATTACTATTACATATTTAATTGAATTACTTTATAATTTCAGTTAATATATTTCATTCTGTCAGTTTTAATTTTTGTATTGTTAAACATTTTAAGAGTAATGTCATTCCAAAGATGTACTTGACAACAGTTCAGAAGTTAGTGGGAAGAAAAAATGAAGACAGGTAAACACACACATAGAATAGGATCACATACACCTTTCTGTGTGTATTTTGTAGTGTATAGACAACCAGCAAATTGACATGAGGAAAAGACATCATGTAGGTATAAAGTTACTGGAGATCTGACAGTCTTTCAAAATTATCTGTATATTTGTGTCACTTATGAGTTTGGTTTTAGATTGTCTTATATATAAAGATGATTCCAATTATTTGATTACTGCAACAATACATTAGTGTACAGATATTTATGCTCCAGCCCCTACTCTCTCTCTGCATTGAATTTGTTATTCTTTTATACAGGTTTTAGGGAACAAGCCAGAGCTTCCTGAGTGTGATGATGATGAGGATGAGCTGGCTGATATCACAAACAGGAGAAGTGCTAAACTGTATATGGTAAGTTATTTATTTATTTATTTATAATTAGGTATGCTCAACAGTAGTCATGCTTTTATTCATTCCTTCCTCATAAATGGAGTTCTGGCTTCATTTACAGAACTGCTCTTATTTTAGTTTATTTGCAGTCAATGGATAGTCCAGGTAATTTGAGGGGAAAAAATGGATTACATTTCTGTACACTCAGGAAACAAGTTAAGCATGGCTTATGAACCACTCAGTGCAGGTCAAAGAAGAATTAACTGCTCATCCTGTCTTCTTAATTTTAACAGGGAGACTTTTAGTAGTCATATATGACTTAGTTATTCTTAGCAAAGTTTAAAAGATGGACTATTCTTAGCAGAGTTTGAAAGTTTAATTATTTTTTTATGTA